>NC_067413.1:47750225-50150225 GCF_009764475.1 Pristis pectinata
CGGCTGAAGAGAACAAACCTGCCCTCCCCCACCCTCACCACATTCTACAGGGGTACCATTGAGAGTGTCCTGACCAGCTGCACCTTTGCCTGGTAGGGTAACTGTAACATCTCCAACCGTAAGTCTTTGCAGAGAATTGCAAGTACAGTGGGAAAGATCATTGGAGTACCTCTACCTTCCATCCTGGATATTTACAACACACGATGCACACGCAAGGTCTGTAGAATTATGGATGACCCTTCTCATCCCTCCCACGACCTACTTGTCCCACTGCCATCTGGCAAGAGGTACCAGGGCATCTGGGCCAGAACTACTAGACTGTACAGCAGTTTTCTCCCCCAGGCTGTCAAGCTCCTGAATACCCTGGAGACAGTTTCAGACAAATGCCGCGTCAAAAGCCCTGGTTTGCACAACAGCGTACAAGAACTTTGGCTGCTGCTGAACATGTTTATACAATTAGTACAACACACTGAGTTTTGTATTTTCTTCATCCAACTCGGTTTTGCACTAACTCTGCACGAAATTTGTATTCTGTATATATCGTTTTTTGCACTATTTGTACTTGCACAATTTTTGTTTTTGTTTGTGTTTATTGTATGTCTTCTGTTTTATGTATGTCCTCTGTTGTGTGAGTCTGGGGGAAACAACATTTTGTTCTACCATGTGTTTTTATAGCATATGGGTGAACGACAATAAAGTAACCTGAACTTGAACATGAGCTCACTATCTCTTCCTGCTTTGCATATCTGGTTGTTGCCCACATTCCAAAGGAACTCACTCCTTTGATGTATTTCCTCCTCCATAAGTACTCAGCCAATGAAGCTGAGGGATCTCTGCACTACCTTCTCCTGCACTTCATACTGCTGTTGTGAGGATTATCACCATTTGCAGCCATAATGAGTGTGAGTTGCTCCTGTCTCTTTATGACTGGGGCCTCAGCATCAGAGCTGTATGATCATGTTCTGGCAGCTGGGCAGAGTTCAGTCTGAGGTTTCCTCAGAAAAGCTCTTCTGAAATAGGAGAGATTTTAAAAAAATAATGCACCATTGCACTAGGATTGTGATTGAAAATTGTGATTAAAGCCCATTTCAGGAGGAAACTGCAAATAAATACAGCTTAACCCAGCTTCGATTGTGTTAGTGATCATTTATGGGTTAAACTGTGCCAATTAGGAAACTGGCCCAGGCACATCAGTGCACTGTTATCCTTGACACATCTGATGGTCTTCCAGCTTTAGTAATGGTCCTAATGATGTTACAAGTTGAGCACCACATGTTTCCTTCCTTACAAACATAATTCAGAGCATTTGGAGCAATCTGCAACTTTTGCTGAAGAATTGTGAAAAAACGAATGTTGAATCAGACATCAATTAAATGGTCTGCATTCCAACATCAGCATCTTGCACACAATATGTGCCTGCCTCAGTTTATACTGTGCAGGATATTTGCATCATTTGTTGCAGCTTTCCTGTACTTGCTGCCTCATTGGTCATCCTGGGTAAAATGATCAAAGGAAAATTATTGACCTATCCCACAGCAATGTCACAGATGAGAGTTTCTTAAGATTACCAGAAGAAGAGGATAGATTATATGTTGGAAATTACAGTCACCAGTCATCCTTCTTTCCCATGTGATGCAGTCATTCACAGCACAGGACTCGATCAGGGTTGGCACAGATAGAGGTGCTCACACAAAAAAGATCATGTGAGCCCCTTCCCTGTGTTTTCCCTCAGTTCCATGGTGGCCAACGCACACAAAATACTGGAGGAACTCAGCAGGTCAGGCAGCACCTATGGAGGGAAATGAACAGTCGACGTTTCGGGCCGAGACCCTTCATCAGAACTGGAAAGGAAGATGGCAGAGGTCAGAATAAAAGGGGAGGGGGAGGAGCGCGAGCTGGCAAGTGATGGGTAAGTCCAAGTGAGAGGGGGAAGGTAGGTAGGTGGAGGGGGGGGGGAGTGGGAATGATGTGAGAAACTGGGAAGTGATAGGTGGAAGAGGCAAAGGGCTGAAGAAGAAGGAATCTGATCAGAGAGGACAGTAGACCATGGAACAAAGGGAAGGAGGTGGGCAGGTCAGGAGGGCAGGGGAGGGGAAAGAGAAGAGGTGAAGGGGCCACAGGAATGAAGGAAAACAAGGAGGAGGAGAATGAAAACAGAGGGGAATGGTTACCAGAAGTTCGAGAAGTCAATGTTGCGGCCATCAGGTTGGAGACTACCGAGGCAGAATATGAGGTGTTGCTCCTCCAACCTGCATCTGGCCTCAATGTGGCAGTAGGGGAGGCCATGGAAGTCAGTGTGGGCCAGTGTGGGAATGGCAAGTGGAATTAAAATGGCTGGCCACTGGGAGATCCTGGCTGTTGCAGCAGATGGAGTGAAGGTGCTCGACGAAGCGATCACCCAATCTGCATCAGGTTTCACCGACGTAGAGGAGGCTGCGCCGGGAGCACTGGATGCAATAAATGATACCAATCGATTCGTAGGTGAAGTGCTGCCTCACCTGGAAAGACTGTTTAGGGCACTGAATGGTGGTGAGGGAGGAGGTGTAGGGACAGGTGTGACACTTGGCACAGTTACAAACCCACTGACTCCCACAGTTACCTTGACTACACATCTTCCCACCCTGTCAATTGGAAGGATGCTATTCCCCCCTCTCGGTTCCTCTGCCTCCGCCGCATTTGTTCTCATGATGAGGCTTTCCATTCCAGGGCATCTGAGATGTCCTCTTTTTTCAGTAAACATTGTTTCCCCTCCACTACTATCAATGCAGACCTCACCCACATCTTCTCCATTTCCTGCACGTCTACCCTTACCCCATCCCCCTGACTTAACAGGGATAGGGTTCCCCTTGTTCTTACCTACCACCCTACGAGTCTCCACATCCAACACGTCATTCTCCGCAACTTCCATCATCTGTTTCCCCTCTGTTGTCCTTCCCACCCACCCTTGTTTTCCCTCATTCCTGTGGCCCCTTCACCCCTCCTCTTTGCCCTCCCTGCCTTCACCACCTGCCCATCGCCTTCCTTTTATTCCATGGTCTACTGTCCTGTCTTATCAGATTCTTTCTTCTTTGGCCCTTTGCTCTTTCCACCTATCACCTCCTAGTTTCTTACATCATTCCCTTTCACCTCCCCTCCCCCACCTACCTATCTTTCCCCGCTCACTTGGACTCACCTCTCACCTGCCAGCTCGTGCTCCACTCCCTGCCCCTACCCCTTTATTCTGGCTTCTGCCCTCTTTCTTTCCAGTCCTGATGAAGGGTCTCGGCCCAAAACGTTCACTGTTCATTTCCCTCCATAGATGCTGCCTGACCTGCTGAGTTCCTCCAGTATTTTGTATGCATTTCTCTAGATCTCCAGCATCTGCAGTGTCTCTTTTGTCTCCATGGTGGCCACTTATGCAGCTGTTATTGAAAAACCATGAGGAAAGTTCCTTTATGGCCTGATAATCTTCCCAATGATCAGTATCATAGGAAATTTCCATGTAGCTCCTGTTCCAGGGCTTCATTCTCAGTGTAAACCACTATTTTAGATGGCTTGTTGGCTAATTTCTCAGTATTTTGCAGATGACCCAACTGGGTGTAGTGCTGTATGCAGTGCTGGTTTAGCACATCAAATGTGGATGAAATCTAATCTCGAGGCACATGATCCTTTGGAAACTTTTTTAAACAATGTTTGAGCAAAGCACTTTGTTGTTTTTTGTTCTCTTCTGTTCAGCAAGAAAATAAATTTCTAAGTCCTAGCTTTTCCAGTGATAAAAATTCTGAAAATTCTGAAAACATTTACTGTTAAATATCATACAGCACCTAAAGAAATAGGCAGTGTGAACGTTGCGGTACAGTATTTTCATGACAAAGTTAAATGGCCAGATAGGTCGGTATTCCAGAGAGGTTACTTGAGCAATTTATGAAAGCTATCATGTAAAAAGAAAGCCACAGAATGTCATGCAGAAATCAGAAATTATGAATTTATCTCTTTGTATTGTTGGTGCATTGGTATTTAGTGGAGCATGCAGAGGAGAGCAGCAAGGGAGAGAATCCCCAGACTAGGCATTCAGCTGTACTGTGGCTGTAAGCCTTGGGCAGATAATTAATGGGAGCTGTTCACCATAAATCAGCTTTACATGTGGTGTGTCACCTTGTACCAAAGTGTGACAGGATTTCAATCCCTCCAACATGATCCCAGAGGAACTGTTCTGATGACTCAGCAGCTTCCGAGATTATTCACCCTCCCTTACCTTTTCACTCTCAAGCCTATTGCCTCTTTGTTCTGATCCTTTGAAAATATGGTGCTGCAAGGATAATTATTTTCAAATGATGGTTAAATGACTGAGGTAACAAATCATTTTCTGGATTAATAATCTCCAGAATTGTATTTCATAATCATCTAGAAACAATCAGCATTTATAGAGAGTACAGATGTGTTAATGACCTGATGGAGGGGGTTGAAGAGAGTTAACTCCTCCACTTCTCCTTCCAAAAATACTTACCTGCTCCCTGTTTCCAGCACTTCCTCATTTTTCCCCTTTCAGATCTCTAGCATTTACTTTTGGACAAAACAACATCGATTGACCAATTCAAATGTAAAATTTATACCCTGCCTCATCTTCAAAATGTAAAAGTTCCTAAATTTTGTTTGAATAGTTACTGAAAATATTTATAATATTAAGTCAAGGGGGTTGATGTTTTGCTCCAAGGATATATTAGATAAGTGTAATCTTATCCTTTCATTAACAGTGGAGGAGTTATTGCACAGAAAGTGTTGCCTTGGGTCACTGATAGAATAATCCCTCTACGTGTTTTCCTCAATCTGGTCATGGTACAATTGTATTATGTCACTAGATATGAAGCTGTAAGGTATCTTGTGACTCTGTGAAGAAAATATCAGACTGTTAAGTACTTTTAATATCGGCCAGTGCACTTTACAATGTTTCTTGGGGTGGGAGTGGTGGTTGGGAACACTGGAGTGGGATTCTGAATCAGAACTCATGTATGACCAATTCTGCTTTTGCAGAAGAATGCAATGTACTTAGTACTTGCTTTACTTTTGGGAAACAAAAGAAAATTTTAATGTTGACATAAAATCGACAAGTGCAAGTTTTAAATGGAGGAGCTTGAAGGAGTGAGTATGGCTATTGTGGCTCATTATATTTGTGTATTTCTAACTTTGCATATTTAGATAAACTGAGATCTTTATCAAACTGAGAGTTATGGGTGCTTTCTATTCACTGAAGGTATTCAGTGGTTCTATTCACTCAGTTTCTATTCAGTGTGGACTACCTTTAGGTCAGAACAGCTCCTTCTGTATGGCTTAATGTGCTCAATAGTGAGAGAGAAACTATGAATGGCACCAAATTCCCATCTTTACAAAAGAAATTGCAATATATTGGACAATTTATTTTTCTCTGGCCTTCCTTCCAAGTTCTTTGCAAAAGCCTCATCAGAGTAGGTTTGTGTTCAAATCATTTTGTAACAGTATTAAATGTGTGGAAATATGTAATGGTCCCATTCTAATTCAAAATCAACAATGTAACAATTCAGAACATAAGCAAAAGGAGAACCAATATATAGTCTCTTAGGTTAAAGCCACTTTTGGAAAATCATACCTCTGGAAGTTCAGCTCAATGTTTGCCCCACAACAAAATGGGTCTTTGAACAACTGTATTACATTATTAGATGGAAACATATCAGATTACATATCTTAAGTCAATAAGGTTTCATATAATATCACATGTGCAATTTGAGTTTAAAATAAGTTTGTAACTGGTGAGAATTCATAAAGATAAGGAAGATATGATTAATGCACGTGGGGAAATGAAATCTTGCAGAATTAGTACTAATCTCGTTGGCTGAAAGCTTCCTACATTAGAAATATTAATCTGTATTACAGCTTCTCTGTTCCTTTCATATTATTTATACAGAGCTAACAATTCTTATTGAACAATAATTCTTCATGAACATAAATGCAGACCTACCTTAGAAAAAGGTAATTCCAGTAAAGTTGTAATACACCCCTTGAATTCTAGAGTTGATGTTCTTCACATTTTCTCTTGGGAATGCCTATTTCTCCGACTGCTGAGATCAAGAAGAATGGATAGATATCTATTTGGCTGAGCCTAAAGTTCTTTCCACCTTTCCCCTGAATTTACAGGGTTTTCATTATGATTTTATGTTGGACCTGCACTGGCAGTATGTATGGGAAGTGATATTTCTTGACTGTAAGGAAGATTTCACTGGGAATCCCACAGCAACATCATGATTATAATCAATTTCAATTACCCCTACCTGAGTAGTTAAAATAGATTCCTTAATATGCTTCCATCAATTGCCTTTGTGTGAATTTAAATAGAGGCACTTATACATGGTAAAGGAGAATTTGACATGAATGTGTTAAATTCTTGTCTGCTAGTGACTGTAACTTCCAACATATAATCTATCCTTCTCCTTCTGGTAGTCTAAGGAAATATTCATTTGTGACATTGCTGTGGGATAGATCAGTAATTTTCCTTTGATCTTTTTACCCAGGTCTCCAATGTAAAAATTTAAACAAAGTGTATGATAGATCCATGGAACCAGATGTGGCAAGATTTTAGAAATATTACGGAGTTAGAATGAAATTGTGAAATATCGTTATTAAAGATGTGAATAAATATTGGCTGTCTTCGAATCACAACATGTACTACCTTCTGGTTCAAAACCCAAGCAGAATATTCTTCCTCCTCGATATGTTTGCACACCAAATGTCTTATAGGCCAGTTCAGCTTTCATTTCCGTGCAGACATTTGACTGAAGACACAAGAGGGAAATATTTAAAAACAAACCAATCAAAACGTTCTTATTCTAGTAACATACTGGTGAGGTTGTATGTTCTTAAACCAAGAAATTCAATTATGCAGGTCATATTTTTAAAGTACTGTGGACTAAATTGTAGGGTAAAAATGATGATGGGTTATGATCAGTAGTTTATAGTGCGCCTTGATCATAACGACAGAGTTGATTATGCTTTTCTGTGCATATCATGCACGCATATCTAGAACAAGCAGAATATGCAAGGATGTCATCCTGAGAAACTTACTCACCATACAGTTAGCACAAAGTGGGCCATTTGCAATCAACAGAAAGGAGCTAACCCAAGAACTGCTCTACTTGAGGAACCTTCAATCACTTGTTGGGGAGTCAGTTGAAGCAGAGGAGATTGAAGGATTAGGAGACTGCTCCCATCTGGTGCTCAGGATCACTTATTAACATGAAGCTCTTTGTCAATAAGAAAGGCTATCACTCTTTACCATATCCAGATATTGTGTAGCAGCACTATTTTCTTGTTATCAATAGTGTGCAACAAAGAGGTATGCATAATATCTTCATTCTGTGGCAGTCCACAATGCCTATTATTTTCTCTTGGGGGAACAAATGCTACTGCCACTCTGCATGGTTTCCCATTCCAGTGTTGGCTCCTGAAAATACTGAAAAACAGAATTACATGGGGTCTTTGTGTATGGTGGAAATTGCCATGGGATTTTTTGAATACAACTCTTGATACCTGAGTTACCCAGAGATGCCTCGCAGTATGCTCCAGAGCAATTCTCCCTTTACAGTGTCATGCTGCAACCTACTCAATTGTATATTAATGAAGGCACAGTTCTTGTATGCTGAGAAGCAAAGGGAAGATAAAGAGGAAGAGGTGGAGAAGGAAGAGGTGGAGAAGTATGAGGATAAGCAGGAAGATGGCAAGAAGTAACAAAGGCAAACTAAATCACGACATTCTATTTGGGTACACTTTATACCTGTGTAGTTCAGAGAAGGACCCCTCTCCACCAGCTGTGGAATTGCATGCATAAAGACCATGCCTGATAAAGGCCAACTACACCATCTCAACATTTCCTAACCAAATTCAAATATGCTATCATATCCAATTCTCCCACCATCAATGGGGATCACTATTGATCGTGAAGTGAAAAATGTTATAGAAAACTATAAAAATGCAGATGCTCAGTATCCAGAAAAAAATCAAACAGGAAATGGAAACACTCGCCAGGTCAGGCAGCATCTGTGGAGAAGAAAACAGAGACTATGTTTCAGGTCAATGTTCTGCTGAAAGTATATCAAGCTGCAGTGACATTAGCCTTCTGCATCCAGCTGAGTTAAGGGTGTTAGTGCAAGGCCATGGTTGGTGATTCTGGGCATGGTTACCGGATCAGGACTATCCAATCCAATTGTTGTTCACTTTGAGGATGTAGGTATCACTGACAGAATCAGTACTGGTTGACCCCAACCGTCCTTGGCAAGGTGATGCAAAAAACACACCTCTGGAAGAACTCAATAGACCAAGCAACATTTGTGAATACTACTGAATGATCAATGTTTTGGGTCAAGAACCTGCATCAGGACTCTAAATCACCATCCTTTTGCAGCATCTGTGGAGGCAAAGGAGTGGTGATGTTGAGTCCTGATGCAGGGTCTCAACCCAAAACATTGAAATTCCTTTTCACAGATGCTGTTTGATGCACCTAGTTCTTTCAGCAGGTTTTTTTTTGGTCCAGATCTAGCATCTGCAGTCTCTTGTGTCTCCCTGATAAGGTGATGATGAGATATCTTTTTGAACTGCTGTATGACATGTCGTGGATATATTTCCATCATGTTGTTGGGTAAGGAGTTCCAAAATTCAGAGATTATAAAAGGATAATGGTGGTGTACCCTTAGTGTCTGCTGCTCCCATGAAAGTAGAGGTCACAGGGTGCATGACAGAATTTTAGTCTCATAGTGATGAAGTAAATTAGAAATGGTACTTCATTAATTTCAATGCAGAGAAGAGCAGAGAAATTCCCTATGATCACACAGAGTTATTGATCTAAGTAAGAACACATGTATACAGCACACCATATTGCATGGTTGACTACTGCTTGCAGGACAACAAGTCCCTATGAAGCATGCATACAAGAGAGATTTGTTTCTGTATTCTGACGGATCCTCTTTGATCCAAAGGTATCCTTGGCAAAGGTGTTGCTAAATTATGGTTGTTATTGGACACTACATTGCAGTCATCAAAATCAAAGTAACTTGAGTCTGCAGAAAGAGTCCTGGTTTCAATAAAACAAAGGGAACTCAAACTTTTAAAACTACATTTAATATTCATAGTGAATAAGTATGAGTAGCTGTGATATGCTTTACTACATAAGTACTGTGTATGGAGAAAGGAAGGGGGAAACACTGTGTCACTGTGTACTACTGTAGGCTGTCCACAGGCAGCAATAAAAATATTTAAAAAAGGAGCATGATTTATTGAACAATACAATAATATTGGCAGCCTTAACTTACAGCTCTTACATTTTTGCAAACATATGTAATCACAGAATAAAAACAATTCTGAGCACCTACAATAAATCATTAATATTGTTACAATGACATAATGGGGACTGGATAGCACATAATGTTGGTGCACTCTGTTCACCATTCTAGTCGAAATGGAGCCCTTGCTGATGTGGATCACATCTACTTACAGATTGTAAGGTTCTGTTGGATTTCATTTGGACAGATTCACCCTGGTTGCTGATGGGCTTTGGTCCACAGTACAGTTCTGATTACAATCTGACACTGAATAAGCAAAGCAGCAGAAGGGCATTTGATGTTTGGTGTGGATATTACACTGCCAAATTATTGTTTTCTGACTCCTTATGTATTAGCCTATGACTGTTTAAGTTGTTCTTGGATACATTGTCCTCCTTATCCTTGAGCATGGATTTTCCACAGATAACAAAGAAAAATGCAGACACTACCAAGATTCTCTCCTTTGTACCCAATACACCCCTCCAAAGAAACATAAACATATTTAAAAAGCATTAACATGCATCAATAACCAGAATAAATGTTTAAATATCTAGAAGGAAATTAAATTAGTTAACAAATTACTTCAATTAAAACTCGGAAGCAGTGATGGGTTTTGAAATCACAAGGTCCAATAAGCAAAGATAGTGTTCTATTAGATCAGAACACTGAAGGGAGCCATTTCACAAAAGTGGTCTGGAATCTGATCACCACATTTATGGAGACGATGATTGGTTCATCAATGTGTACATGCACATACATGCAAAACAAAAACTCAGATGGGACCTGGGGCTGACCTTGTCAGTGTTCAGATCCACAGATAGCAAATCACCAGATAAGAAGGAATGAGTGTATGCAACAGTATCAGATAATCATTACAGTCTGATTGGAAGTTATTTGTCTCATCAAGCTGGTTCTGGCTTTTCAGTAAGAAAAATGCAGTTAATCTCATTCCTTGGATTTATCTCCACAGCCTTGCATTTTTCCCTTCAACTTCATCAACAACTGTTGAAAGTCACACTTAAATCTGCTTCTTGCAATCATTTCAAGTAGTGAATCGCAGATCACAACTGCTCGCTGAGTTGGAAAAATTCTCTTTTCACTTTTGTTTCCTTTGTCTCTAAACTGTTCTCTCTAGTTCTCCATTGTCCAAGAATGTATCAAATGTTTAACAATGCTATAGATGTTAAAAAGAAATTAGGGGATTGAAGGTATTATTGTAGGGACGTTCTCCTGAGTTTGGAGCTGAATCTGTTTAGAATGTTTGTGTTTTTCCTGAATTATATATATCTCTACATAAAGGTTCTATTCTCTGGATATTCACGCAAATAACCTCAAAATTCAACAAAGATCAAATGAACAGAATGCAATGTGATATACAGTAAAGTCCAGCTTGCACTCAGTAGTCACATGTCTGCTTCTGGGAAAGGATAAAGCTTAACTCCAAAAGCTTGGGAATGTCAATCAAGAAATGTGATTTCACCTATTTTTTGGTGCACTAAGTATGGGATGAGTTTTATCCTAATATCAAATTGGGGCTTTCCAAAACAACCCTGAAATTGGGACACCTACAGTTTGAGTAATCGTTTCTGATGAAGCAGTAACAACTGAGTTGTATGTCACAAGGAGATGAGCAACATTGGAGAGGGAGGGGAAATTGCAGGGAGTAAGGGGAGATGTCATGGAGATTCATAGGGAGAAAGGAGTTAGATTGAGCAGTGATCTGTAATGGAACAGATCAATCAGACCCTATGCCATGAAGAGGCTGCTGTCACAGACATCTATGGAGCTACTGATCCAGTGCACAGATTCTGCCATCTGCAAAAGGGCATCATGTGGAAATCCAAATAGGGAAATTAGTGAAAACTAAAACAATGTTGGAGCAGCGACCTTTCAACTCATGTAGGGTGCCAAACTTGCTATATGGTATGCTGTTTCTTTTATTGTGAGTGAGAAACAAAGTTGTGCATTACAATCTTTCATCCCAATTTCTGTCCATAAGTTAAAAGATCACACAGCACATATTAGTGTCATCACATCTGCAAAGCAGGGCAGGGGAATGACAACAGCAATAGGATGAATTGAGATAGGAAATCCCCAGTCCAATTCCCCATTGTTGAAATTGTTTCCAGTTGTTGAAAGTATCCTGACTGGCTGTGTCATGGTCTGGTATGGCAATTGAAATGCACAGGATTTCATTTGCCATACCAGACCATGATGCAACCAGTAAAAGGTGCAAATAATAGTAGACTCAGCGCAATATATCATGGGCACATCCCTCCCCACCATCCATCGTACCTACAGGAGGCGCTGCTTCAGGAAGGCAACATCTATCTTCAAAGATCCTCACCATCCGGGCCATGCCTTCTTCTGGCAGCTTCCATCAGGCTGGAGATACAGAAGTACCACACTTCTGTACCACACCACACCACACGCTTGAAGTACCACACCACCAGGTTCAAGAATAGCTACTTCCCTTCAACCATTTGGTTTTTGAACCAGCCAGTACAACTCTAATTATTACAGTTTAGCAACACTTTGATCACTTTGCACTGAAATGGACTTTGTCTCCATTACAATGGACTTTGTTTTCTTTTGTTCTAATTGTGTTCTCTCTTGTAAAATTGTGTATCATTTATGTTTAATGTATATTTTTCTTGTGAATGCTGCTTATATGATACTATGTACCTGTAATGCTGCTGCAAGTAAGTTTTTCATTGCATCTGTGCATACATGTACTTGTGCGTATGACAATAAACTCGACTTTGACGTTGGCAAGACTTACTCCAAAAGTAGGCACAAATGTATGAAACAGGCACGTTTGCCTTTTTTTTAACTAATCCCATTTCTAGATTATCATTTTGTCTGACAATTCTGAAGGAGTGCTACATTGTCATTGGTGAAATATTAAACTGAGGCCTTGATTGTGCTCTCAATCCTTTGGCACTGGCACAATTTGAAGAAATGAGGTGAGAGCAAGAAGATATCCTTCAGCTAACAGGTTGAGTATTCATCTTGGCACATGAAGTATTTATGTGGAATACTCCCTGACCTGGAAAATCACAATATGTGCCCAAACAAACCCACAAGCCAAAACACTCGGTCTAAAAAAGTGACTAAAGCTGGTATTCTACAGTTGGTGTCAAAGAACAGGTTTCGCACCCTCCATCCAGGATGGAGCTGGCCAGAAACATTTGAGCTTTGTTGGAGGATGGTTATAGTTTTTGGACATCTCCTCTTGCATGGTTCCCTTTTCAAGAGCGTGGTGGCTCTTCAGCTAATAAAATCTACACACCTCAGTGCTGAACCAGGAAGCCTGAAATGATTTCCCCATCCTCCTGCCCCCAAACCCCTCATGAGTGCACTCCCAATTGCGCCCCCCCAACTCTAGTATCTTCTCCCTATTTAATGATGATCCCGATAATTCCCCCCACAATAAATTTCTAGCATCCTGCTCACCCCATCCTGGAGTATTCTGACGGTCCTTTGCCACCCATTACACAACCCCCACACCCCCAACAAATCCTTGAGAACATGTTGCCAGGCTGTCTACCTCATTGCTCCCTGCACCAATCGCAGGTCTCCAGCTCCTGATCCCTATCACTTATCACCCACTGCAACCCTGAACCAAATGCTGGGCTCTGAATTTCTAGGCCACATATTTATAATTTTTGTAATTCTTGAGATTATCACTGCAGTAAGTTTCCTGTGCTATCATGACTAATAAAGCAAAACAGGCCAATAGAAAATGTCAGAAGTCATGTTAAATGTGATAGACCAACACTGTGTTTCTCTATTCGAGCTAACCTCTACATATGAACAAAGAAGGTCATCAATTCCTTTTACCCTCACTTTGCAGCATAGTCTCTTTCAACACTTGTCATGTCTGACATAATATCCCAACCTGTAAACAATGCTCTCCACCCAGCACTAATGGTTGTTTCACCAATGTGTATTAAATATACTGCTCCATTGTTGCAGCATATTTAATATACATTGTTGCACTCCAAACCACAGCCTTGAAATACATGTTGGAGATTTTAGCACTTTAACACTCTCCCATGCACTATTTTTTTGCCTAATATTTTATCAGAATCATGAGTCAATTGGATCATTTCCACCTTCCAACCCTGCACCATCCCATGCCTGTACCAATATTGTACAAATGCAGAAGTCATGCCTCGCAATGGGCCTCCCATGAGGTGTGCTGCTGAGGTTCCACACCAAGACCCCCCGACAGCCTGCAGCAAGAGGCAAGGTTAGGGATGGAAACTCTGTCAAAATCCATGAGGCTTTGTCAGTTTCTAAATTGTTCTGGTATGCAGAGACATTTAAAAGCAATTCATTGCTAAAAATTATTTTTAAAATTATTACTATATTTATTTTTAAATGATTAAAGCACATTTAAATGTTCTGAAGCATTTAAGAATTTTCAAACATGGTAAAATAAGAAAAACAAAAATGATTTATTTTTCCTGAATGCCAAGTCTTGAATGCCCTTTCACATAAATGGGGACTCCAGTCCTCCACCCAGTCCTGCAACAGAATGGAGTGGCAGATGTGCAGTCAGTGGGACTGCATATGTTCAGGACCTGCTTACCATTGAGCAGCCACTCACAGGTAGGTATTTCCAGGAATTACATGGTCTTTGGAAACACCAGCCACAGCCAGTTCACTTCAGTTCATTAAACATTAACTTTAAACCAATTGACTTCTATTTTGAAATTACTCTGCAGAAGGCATGAGTGCCTGTCAAGAACTTGTGCTTGCAGGCTGTAATGAGGCTGCCATGTAATAAACACAAGGAGAATGAATGTCATATTCATACAATTTGCAGAACGAATGGGTGATTTACTTGTATTAACGTACAACAATTTTGTTACGTCGAGATGTAACAGAACTCTATAATGTGCAGTGTTAAAGAGCTGTGCCTAGGGCTATAAGCCATGTCATAAGTTAAGCAGTTCAGTCACAAACTAAACCGATCCCCATCTGCCTGACAACAAGTTTGCTTTATATGTAAATCAAAATAAATTGTTGTACTTCAGCTATCACCTTTTGTATGTCTCAGCCTGTTGAAGGTTGAAGGGATAATATTAATGTTTTTGATTTAGAGTAACAACCTTAGACTGATGCAGGAACATTTGTCTTTAGATTGCAACTAGAACAAATCCACAAAGGCTTTTACATCATAGGAGGTAGCCAGGAAAGAATACAGTCTGCCAGAAGCTGGGTGTCTGAAATATACAGCACCATATTATTTTAGGCGGTTATGATACATACTGTATGTTTGCACATACTGAACAATGTAAATTCATCAACTATTCACATGTTATTGAGATTACACTAACTCCTTGGACTAAACAAATTAATAGAGCAAGCACTTGACTTGAGTTTATTGTCTTGTTTCATTCTGCACTGTAATATTGTTATATTAGGAACAAGATAAAACTCCCTCTGGGCCTGGTAAAGTGTTTAATTCATATTTCACACAAATTTCCACAGCAACTTGTAAACAAAAGTGTTGCTAATCTGCTACTTTATTTTCCATGTCAGTAATTTTTTGAACCTGATAAAAAGAAGTAAACTTACCCTCCCCAGATACAAAGGCTGTGTAAGCAGAGGAATCTGGATATGTACACGAGGGAGAAAGGAAGAAATGAAGAGGCAGATAGAGAAAGGTGAGCTAAATTGTGAGGAAGCTCCTGTGATGCATGAACACCACTGTGGATGTTTTGGGCTGAATGGCCTACTTCTGGACTACCTAATTCTATGAAATCACATTCAATCATTATCACCATATCACCAATTTTAAGAATATCTCTTAGAATCAACCCTTGCCCACACACAATTAGAAAGAGAAATGGCAACATTTGCAAGGCAGAATAATGGACCACAATGTGGCACAACAAGGACTACAACAAATGATGTCTCCAATCCCAAAACATATTGAGATCCTGGTGAGCAGTTTATATGTTTATATGGTTCTTGTTATTCTGTCAGCTCCCTAAATGGGATAATCAAATCCAATTCCAGTTCCCCGATTCAGATTCTTCATATTATCACCAGCTATCAATCACTCAAGCTTCTGCATTAAATTAGCATTCATCCAAACTAGAAAAGTGGGAAAAAGTGAGTATGGAGAACACAGCTTAATATCTAAAATATGCTTATCCCTGTTGTGAAGGGACATTTAATGAAGTCTGATATGAAGCACTTTACAGAGCCAGAACAAGGTGGGAAACAACTTGATGATATGCCCTTTACCTGTTCCATGGAAATGTAACTTTCCCAGTTTCATGGAAATGTTATTGACCTGAAATGCTATATCTGTTTATCTCTTCACAAGTGCTGCCTGATCTGCTGAGCAATTCTATTTTTATTTTCTATTTTCAGTATCTCTGACATTTTGCATTTGATTTATGCAAGGTCATATCGTTCAGTAAAATGGCATTAACAGAGCATGAAAATAGAACAGAACATATGGTCAAGATCCTCTGATTCCATTTCTTCATGTGTTGTATTTCTGATTTTCTGCAAGAACTTACCAAAAGACAGTCTCTTATGAAATGAAATTTAACCTTTTGTGGATATTGAATGGCAAGAAGCATTTAATCTTAAATGTAGAGTGAATTTGGAGGCAGTATGCCTCAGGGCAACTAATTTATCAGTTGTCTTTGTATTATTCCAAGAATAGGATAGGATGTAACCAGATACCTTCACTCTTTGCCAATTGGCAGAAGACCATTTTAAGAATTTAAAAAATAGGAGCAGGAGTAGACAATTTGCTCCTCTGAGCCTGCTCTACCATTTATCAAGATCATGGCTGATATTCTACCTCAGGACAACTTTCCAGGATTATCCACACGTTTCTTGATTCTCTTAATGTCTAGAAATCTATAAGCCACTGTTTGAATACATTGACTGAGCCATTCAGGATAGAGAATTCCAAAGGTTCACTACCCTCTGAGTGAAGAAACTCCTCCCTTTCTCGGTTCTAAATGTCCTTTCTCATATTCTCAAACTGTGCCCCTGCTTCCTAGATTCTGCAGTCAATGAAAACACCTTCCCTGTAATGAACTTGTAAAGGTATTTAAGTTTCAATGAGATCTCCTTTCATTCTTCTAAATCTAAAGAATACAGTCCTAATCCACCTTATCTAGCTTCATAGGGCAAACATGTGATCCTTGGAACCAGTCTAATGCATCTTCACCCCATTCGCTCAACAGCAAATATATTGCAGGTAAGGCGACCAAAACTGTACACAACACGCCATGTGTGGTCTTAACAAATTAGTCAAATATGATTTTCCTTTCAAAATTCCATGTTGCCATTGTTTAACATACCATTCTTTTCTTGCTGTTCTGTTATTGCATCCTTCATTGTTGACTCCAGCATATTTGCTACCATTAATATGAGCCTATGAGGTTCTAGTTTGCTGTTTTCTCTCTCCCTCCTTTCTTAAATAGTGAGCTCACACATCCTACCTTCCAATCTAGAGTTCTAATTCCAGAAGATTAAAACAGAAGCATTCATTATCTCTAAAGCCACCTCTTTCAAAACTCTAGGATGTAGATAGAGATTTAGAACAATCCAGCAAATATGTTCCTTGAATGGTTTGTAACAGCTGAGGATAAGGTGAAGGAAGAGCAAGATTCACAAGTAACCAGAGTCAGAGAAGCTGATGGTTTTTTGAGGTTAGTGAGCAGAGCTGGTGGTGTAGGATGGGAGGAGCACAGAGGTGGGGATATTTGGGAGGAGGGTTTAAACATGTGGATGAGGATTTTACAGTATTCAGGAATTAGAAGCTGATGTTAGGTAGTATGTGAAATGGATGACCAGGACTTGTACAAGATAAGTTATAGACTGCAGAGGTTCTCTTAGCCACTCTCTAATACTGCACCAAACCGTTCATAAACTGTGTGTTCAATTCCACTCAAAGCCATGATTAATGTCTCATATCCTTGCAGTCGCAAAAAAAGGCCAACCTTGAAGCTGTTCAACAAACAAGACGCTGGAGGAACTCAGCAGGTCAGGCAGCATCTGTGGAGGGAAATGGACAGTCGACACTTCAGGTCGAGACTCTTTTTCTGGACTGAAAGATAGAGGGGAGAGAGAGAGTATAAAGAGGTGAAGGGGAAGGGGTGGAGCAAGAACTGGCAGGCGATAGGTGGATCCAGTTGAGGAGGAGTGATAGTCAAATGGACGAGAGAAGAGTGGAACTAGTGACAGAGGCTGGGAGATGACAGATAGAGGTGACAAAAGGCTGCAGATGATGGAATCTGATAGGAAAAGAAGGTGGAGCATGGAACCAAATAAGGGAGGTGGGGAGGTCAGATGGAAACAGTGGGCAGATGGGAACTGGTGGGGGAAGAGTGTGGGTAGAGGAATGGAAAGAAACAGGGCGATGGGAGTCTGGGTTGGGTGTAGGAGGAAATGGGTAGATCAGGAAGAGAGAGAAAAGGGACAGAATAGGAGCAGTTTACCTGAATTTTATGACAAAGAAGATATGGTGCACACACAAGAGGGATTGTAGATGCTGGAAATCTGGAGCAACACACAAAATGGTTGGAGGAACTCAATGAGTCAGGCAATGGGGAAATAGATAGTTTACATTTTGGGTCGAGACCCTTCATCAGGACTGGAAAGAAAGAGGGGAGATAGCCAGTATAAAATGCCGGGGAAAGGGGTAGAGCAAGAACTGGTGGGAGATAGGTGGACCCAAGTGATGGGGGATGATAGGCAGATGAGGGAGGGGGGAGTGGGAATGATGTAAGAAGCTGGGAGGTGATAGGTGGAAGTGACTAAGGGCTGAAGAAGATGGAATCTGATGGGAGAGGACAGTGGACCATGGAATATACAGAAGGAGGTGAGGACGGGAACCGGAGGGAGGAATGTGTGAGTGATGGGCAGATCGAGAGGGGGGAGGGGAAAAAGAAAGGGTGCTGGGGCGGTGGGATAAGGGAAAACAAAGTGGGCACAGAGGGGAGTGGTTACTGGAAGTTGGCGATATCAATGTTCATGCTGTCAGGTTGGAGACTACCAAGGCGGAATATGAGGTGCTGTTCCTCTAATCTGCATTTAGCCTCAATTTGGCAGTGGAAGAGATCACGGACAGGCATGGATATACAGTGAAGGGTAGGGCTCTGAGGTGTACGGTAGAACAAAGGGACCTGGGAATACAGATCCCTAGTTCCTGGAAAGTGACGTCACAGGTAGATAGGGTCATAAAGAGAGCTTTTGGCACATTGGCCTTCATAAATCAGGGCACTGAGTACAGGAGTTGAGATGTTATGTTAAAATTGTAAAGATGTTGGTGGGGCTGAAATTGGAGTATTGTGTGCTGTTCTGGTTACTTACCTACAGGAAAGATATCAATAAGCTTGAAAGAGTGCAGAGAAAATTTACAAGGATGTTGCCAGGACTTGAGGACAAGAGTTATAGGGAAAGGTTGAATAGGTTTGGACTTTATTTCCTGAAGTGCAGGAGAATAATGGGAGATCTCATAGAAGTATACAAAATTATAAGGGGTATAGATAGGTGAATGTATACAGGCTTTTTCCCCTAAGGTTGGGTGAGACTAGAACTAGAAGACATAGGTTTAGGGTGAAAAGTGAAATATATAAGGGGAAGTTGAGGGGGAACTACTTTACTAAGAGGGTAGTGCAAGTGTGGAATGAGCTGCCAGCAGAAGTGGTGGATGTGGGTTTAACTGTAATATTTAAGAGAGGTTTGGATAGGTACATGGATGGGAGGGTTTGGAGGGATATGGTCCAGGTGCAGGTAGATGAGACTAAGCAGAAAGTCAGGTTGGCATGGACTGGATGGACTGAATGGCCTGTTTTTCTGCTGTAGTACTCTATGACTCTGTGTCGTTGTGGGAATTGGAAGTGGAATTAAAATGGCTGGCCACCAGGGGATCTTGGCTGTTATGGCAGACAGAGTGAGGGTGCTCGATGAAGCAGTCCCCCAATCTGCGTCGGATCTCACTGATGTAGAGGAGGCCGCACCGGAAGCACCGGATGCAATAAATGGAACTGATAGATTCAATTGTGAAGGACAGCCTCACCTGGAAGGACTGTTTGGGGCACTCAGTAGTGGTGAGGCCCTTTGGTGTATCATGGTCTCTCATCAAAGAAAGTGTGCTGGCAAGGGTTTGCCACAACCTTATTGATCTTCCTTTTGCCAACCTCTCAACCCTTTGAAGACATGGCCTGTGAATTTGCTCTATACTGCAGTTGTTGCAGGAATTTGATCCAATTGTTTGTCACAATCAGACTATCCTTTACATATCATTTCTCAGATTTTGCCCCGTCTGCTTTTCATGAGATTTGAGGAGAGTAGCTCTCCATGTCAACAGTCGGTTTATCGGATTGGATTTGTGGATTATCGGATTTGTGACTTTTGCCTGCTTTCTTCTCCATCTACCTTTTCTTTAGTTCAGTACAAAAGAGGTTCTCTCTCAGTGTTCTGCCCTGGCAAATAACCTAACTTGAATAAGAAAATATGAATTAGCAGCAGAATCAGAACAGTAGGCTCTTTGAGCCTCCTCCACTAGCAAATAAGACCCTGGCCAATCCAATCTTAGTCTTATACCATCATTCCTACTTTCTCTCCAGACTTTCAACTGTCTTATCATTTAAACGTTTCTCAAATTTCTCATATGTATTAAGATATGAGGCCATTCAGCCCATCGAGTCTATGTCAACTCTCAGAGAATTCCTATCAGTCCCATTCCCCCATTCATCTTTATTTAAGCCCGGCTGAAAAGACAAGCTAGGAAACTCTTAGCCAATGAGCTTAACATCAGTGATGGGAAAGTTACTGGAGGGATTTCTGAGAGACAGGAGCATTTCATAGACGGAAATTCGACCAGCATTTAGAAAGGCAAGGACTGATAAGGGATAGTTAGCATGGCCTTGTGTGTGGGAAATTGTGTCTCGTGAATTTGATTCAATTTCTTGAAGAGGTGACCAAGAGGATTGACAAGGGCAAGGTGGTAGATGTTGTCCACATGGACTTTGGTAAGGCTTTTGCATGACAAGATCCTGCATGGTAGAATATTCTGGCAGGTTAGGTCACATGCAATCCAGGGTGAGCTAGCCAACTGAATACAAAATTGGCTTGATAGAAGCAGTCAGAGGGTGGTAGTGGAGGGTTGTTTTTTAGATTGGAGTCCTGTGACCAGTGGAGTGCTGCAGGGATCAGTGCTAAGTCCACTGTTGTTTGTCATATATGTTAATGATTTGGATGAGAATGTAGGTGGCGTGGTTAGTAAGTTTGCAGGTGACAAAAAATTAGTAAGGTGGTGGACAGTGAATAGCATTGTCTAAGGTTACAATAGGATCTAGATCAACTGGAAAAGTGGGCAAAGTAATGGCAGATGGAATTAAACTGCAAAATGATACCTTTTGGGAAGATAAACCAGAGCAGGACATACGCAGTAAATGGCAGGGTCCTGGGGAGCATTGTAGAACAGAGAGACCTAGGGGTATGAGTACATAGTTCCCTGAAAGTTGCAATACAGGTAGACATGTTGGTGAAGAGCCTTGCCTTCATTGAGTGGGGGATTGAGTATAATAGCTGGGATGTCATGTTACAAGATGCTGATGAGATTGCATCTGGAATTTTCTGCACAGTTCTGGTCACCATAGTATAGGAAGGATGTGATTAAGCTTGAGAGGGTGCAGAAAAGATTCACAAGGATGTTGCCAGGAAGGCGGGACTTGAGTTATCAGGAGAGATTGGATAGGCTGGAACTGCTTTCCCTGCAGCAAAGGAGGCTGAGGGGTGACCTTATAGAGGTTTATAAAATCATAAGGTGGATGGACACAATCTTTTTCCCAGGGTAGGGGAGTCTAAAGCTAGAGGGTATAGGTTCAAGGTGAGAGGGGAAAGATTTAAAAGGGATTCGAGGGACAGCTTTTTTTCACACAGAGGGTGGTGGGTATATTGGACCGAGCTGTCAGAGAAACTGATAGAGTTGGATACAATTACAATGTTTAAAAGACATTTGGACAGGTTCAAGGTTAGGAAAGGTTTAGAGGGATATGGGCCAAATACAGGCAAATGGGACTAGCTCAAGAAGGAATGGTGGACAAGTTGGGCCAAAGGGCCTGTTTCCATGCTGTATGACTATATGACTCTATCTTCTTGTAACCTATTCTTAGTCATTTGCCCTTTTTAACCTGTAACATTTTTTTATCATATCCCGATGAACGTTCAGTTTAGTGTAGGCTATAACTATAAAGAAAATAAGTTTCCACTGTATCCAAATTAATTGTTTTTTCTTTTTGTTATATTGTGTCCAAAATTCCAGTCAGTTTCTCCCAGACTATATGATTTATGATTTGATGAAAGAAAACAACAAATAAAAGAGTCTGAGAAAACAACGAATAAAATGTTGAGTTCCCCCAGCATTTTGTGCATGTTGAATAAAACAGTCTTGAGTTTTGCCAGAGTTGTATCCTTTTATAAGCGATTGTGCATGTGCAGCCAAGTCCCCATTGCATCAAATATTGAGCAAGTTAACAAAATAACTTTTCCAATACTGAAATGACAAACAACCATCTATGAACAGTGAAATGACAGATGGGTAACACTTTGACACCAGTGCCAGTTTTCAGCATAGGAGAATTGACTCATGCTTTAATGTTCAATTTCTTTGTGGAAGATTGTTCTGAGTTTATTTAGAAGAGGTACCAGACCCCAATTGAAAATATATTGCAGCCCAAAAAATATAGATCAAAGAGCAGAAAACTTGAGGGACTTACTTTGAATTTGTAAGGTGGTTGGTTATAGTATTTAAATAATGGATGATAGTGTGGATAATACAATCCTGAATTCACACTATACGGTAGAAATCAGTGTAATATTGATTAAAGATTAACGCCTAGGCCAGAGATTTTCTTACTGCAATAACAAACTTCCTTGGAAGTGCAGTGGAAATCCCTTTGGCATCATATATCAAAAATAGTAGGAAATAAGGAGGCAAAGGACAAGGAGGAATGTACATTTTAATGTATTCATTATTACAAAGAAAAAGTACTTGGTAAACTAGATTCACACAGTGATGTAGCTAGTGGAGCTGCTGCCTCACAGCTCCAACGACCTGTGTCTGATTCTGACCTCCAACACTGTCTGGGTGGAGTTTGAATGTTCTCCCGATGGCAGTGTGTGTTTTCTTCAGATTTCTTCCTACATCCCAAAGACATGTTGGTGGTAGATCAATTGGCCACAGTAAATTGCCCCGGGTGTGCAAGTGAACGTTAGAATCATGGGGGAGTGGAGGAGAACAAAGTGGGATTAGTTTAGGATGGTGTAAATGGGTGCTTGATGGTTGGTATGGACTTGATGGGCCAAAGGACATGTTTCCAGTGTATGACTCTGTCACTCCATAACCAATGGGGCCAAAAGCCACAAATCAATCAGACTGGTTAGCCTGAGTTAAAGCAAATCACAAGCAATCACATTGGTTGGACAAAGGTTGTAAAAGAAATGGCTGGCATAGGTTGTGAGCTTTTGAGATTTTCTGGATCCTGGAAGGATGTCACTAGAATGGAAAGCTGAAAATGTAATAGCACTGTTCGAGAAGAAGAGAGACAGAAAGCAGGCACCATAATTCAGTAAACTAACCATCTGATATCAAGAGATGCTGGGGTTTATAGTTAAAGAAGTAATAACTGGGCACTTGGAAAACCATAACATAATTCAGAAGATTCAACATTTCTTGATAAAAGGGAAATTGATGGAACTTTTTTATGGAAGTAACTAACAGCATGTCCAAAGGCGGAAGTCATGAACATAGTAGTTGGATCTCCAAAAGGCATTTGGAAAGGTGCCACATGCAAAAGTTACACCACTAGATAAGGAATTACAATGTTAAGGTAATATGTTATTGTGACTAAGTTTGCTACAATACATGGATAAATGGAAGAGTAAGTTGTAAGGAGGACATAAAGTCTGCAATAGACAGGTTAAGCGAGTGGACAAAAAGAGGGCAGATGAAATGTAACATGGACAAATGTGAAATTATCCACTTTGGCAGAAAGAACAGAAAAGAATCATATTAGTTAAGTGGAGAGAGACTCTGGTTGTCTGGTTGGCCTTGTACTAGGGACACCAAGTTAACACACAATTACAGTAAGTAATTCAAAAGGCAAATGGGATGTAAGCCTTTATTACAAAGGAAATGGAGAATAAAGGTAGGGAAGTCTTGCTATAACCGTACAGGACCTTGATAAGATCACAGCTGGAGTGCTGTGTATAATTCTGGTCTCCTTATTTTTAAGGAGGAATATACTTGTATTGATAACAGCTTAGGGAAGTCTCACAAGTTAGATGAAGCAGTTGTCTGATGAGGAAAGACTGAACAAATTGGACATGTATATACACTGGAGTTTAGATGAATAAGTGATTTTACTGAAGTATATAAGATTAGGAGACTTGTTAGTAAGTTAGATGCTGGGAGGTTCTTTCCTCTGGTGGGGAAGTCTGAAGCTAGGGACCATACTCTTTGCTACTGGTTGCTCACAGTGAACAAATTCTATTATGTTATGATCATTAACCAGGTTTATAAATTAACTGTGTCTGGTTATATAATAACAGATCTAAAATAACTTGTTTTTTGCTGGTTCTTCAACAAATTTTTCTAGAAAACTGTCTTGAATGCATCCCATAAATTTATCCTCAAAGCTGTTTACATCAATTTAGTTTGCCTGGTCTTATGGTACAGGATCTAGGGAGTACCATTTTCCACTGCCAACAGATGGAGGTTAAATTCTCCCATGATTGCTACATTCTGCTCTTTACCTGCCCCTCTAATTTACTCATTTGTTATCTGCAACAAAATGATTAATGTCCGTGGTCTTCAAATTACTCCCACCACGGCTTCCAGTTCTCTGTTATTTCGTGGCTTCACTCAAACTGATGTTACATCCTGATTTTTTTAGGCTAGGACCATTTCTCACTACTGCTTTATCTCATTTTTTATTATCAGGACTCTCCCACCTCCTTTTCCACTTTGCCTTTCTTTTATATATGTCAACTACCCTGTAATATTTCATTCCTGACCTTAGGCATCCTGCAACCACATCTCAGCAATGGGTACTAGATCAAATACATTTACCTCAATTTATGCCATTAATTCTCCACCTGATTATGAATATCTCATGCATTTATATATAAAATCTTTAGTTTTAACTTTATGCCAGTAATCCTTCATGTGGCCTTGGTTGTTAATACCCCAGTACTGATACTAAATACTCTGTCACTTCCTAACATAGCTGCTTGAATTTATCCCACATGTTATTCTGCTCAACAACCGTGTCTTTTATCCATTTTTGATCTGGTATTGTGTAACCAGAAAAAGTTAATAAATAATCTTCTTGTTAATAATCATAATACGATAGAATTTGGTCATCTGAGCAGGCAGTGACACTGAGTATTACTGGTTGAAAGCCAATCCTGAGATCTTAATTAATGAGAAAAGTTGAATCATCCTCACACTGACACAATTCCTGTCAACTTGTCAAGTCTTCATGGGAGACATGGGATCACCAAGTCGATCTTCAATAGCTAAATTTCCAAGCCCCAGTAAAAGAGATCCCAGGACCTGATCTTGAGATTTGCCCTTACCTCAACAACTCTGCTTTTATTAGATTCAAGTCCTGCCAACAGTGTCCTGGTAACTCACTGAACCCCAGTCTATTTCCTTCTTCCCTGATGAATGGTGCCAGAATCCTATGATATGAAACATAAGTCTCCCACACCACACTTATACCATCTAATCTATTTGTACATATTCCAATTTGAGATTGGTTTAGGTAGTAATTCAGAGATTATTGTTTGAGAGATTGTTTTCAATTTTTTACCTCAAATTCCTTCAGCAGAATCTCATTCCTAATTCTACTAATGTCACTGGTACTTGCTTGGACCACCACAGTTGGGCTCTCCCACTCCCACTCCAGGTTCTTTTCCAGCAATAAGGATGTGGCAGGCTGCCCATGCTTCATAACCGTGGGCTGTGGCTACGGAGAACTGAATCTATTCTCCTGACTACACTAAACTGAAGGTAAGAGCAAGTTAGCTATGCAAAAGAGAAATACAATTGTTACACTTAGCTAAATAGAAGAGAACATAGTTACAGAATAAAAGCAAAAAACATGAAAGTATCTGGGGCTCTGTTTTTTAAGACATTTACAACCCACCAGGCATTGTTAGAGTCACACTTGAATCATCTTCTTCAGTTTTAGGCAGTCCCTTGGGATCAAGAATGACTTGCTTCCACTCCAGTTTTGTGGATTCTAAGGTTACTAATGAGGTCAATGTGGCAACTGCAGACTCTTCCACAAGTGGGGCAATAGGTACCTATCAGGGTGGGCCCTTGGGTAATTTGTGAGGTGGTGTGCTCCTTCTCCCACTCTTGCTGGGCTTCTGTGTACTCACAATGCTTGTACATGAGATTCACTATACCATCCCAAATGTTCCATCTCTGCTTTGAGTGACTATGGGCATGTTTCTTATGTTCCAAGGAGGGCTTTGAGCACATCTTTAAATCTTTTCCTCTGAAGCTTGGTAATCTCTTTCATGGCAGAGCTAGAAATATGTATATATGGTCTGTCCAATGGATCCACCCACTGCTCGACCTGCTGAGTTCCTCCAGCAGATTGTTTGTTGCTCAATTCTAGGGATCTTGGCCTGAATGTTGACATTGGTTTGCTTTTCTTTTCAGTGAATATGGATGGGTTTATGGTGACAGTACTGGTGGTATCTTTAGCTTCAACTTATAGTTTCAACTCCATTCCATTACCATTGGATAACAAGGACTCAGAGGCAGACGGCATCCCTGCTGAGGTTCTAAAACCCAACTGAAAAGCATCAATCCTGAATTCACAATCTCATTATCCAATTCTAGCAGGAGGAGATTATCCCAGGAGATGTCAAAGATGCTATCATCATGAATATCCACAAGAAAGTAAACAAGTCTTGCTATGGTAGCTACAGAGGGTTCTTCCTGTTGTTTCCCACAGGGAAAGTCATCACCAAGGTTAGCCTCAACTTCTTCCTCCCAGCAGCAGGATAGGTGCTCGTTGACTTCATGTGGATTCCGTCCAGCTAAAGGCATAGTGGACATGATCTGTACTGTGCAATGATTCCAAGATAAATACAGGGAGAAGCACCAACTTCCATACATGGCCCTTGTTTAACCTCACTGAAGCCTTTGGCTCCATTGACTAGGAGGGATTGTGGAGCACTCTCCTTAAATTCGGTTGCCCTCAGAAATTTGACTTGATCATATATTTGTTTCTTGATAGCCTGCAAGACATAATTTTAAACAACCTGGCCAGAAGAGAACCAACCTCCATGAAGACTGGTATCCAAGAATGATATGACATTGCCCTGCCACTTCTCTCAATCTTTCTTGCCATAATACTGCACCTTACCTCCAACAAGGTTCCTACAGTAATTGAATTAATGTTCAGAACTAATGTGAAACATTCCTGCCTATGGCAGCCTGAACACAGAGTTATTGTCTATACTAATATTGCCACATGTCAGACACCTGTGGAGCATGATAACCTATTGCCATATTCGAGTCTTATGATCTCGTACCTAATGAAGGAATGCAATGTCATTGAATTCTGAACCACTGTCTTCTGATATCACTAAGAGCGATGCCAAACTTTACCTTTGAATTAATTCATGATGAACTCATCTCTTTTTACCTGTTCCATTTTCTTCGTAAAATGTTCCATGAAGCCATGTATGAATGCAGAGTACCTCTAAGATAAATCAGTTGAAAAGTAGTAAGGAGAGCTCAATAACAATAAGGTTAATTTTATTTTGAGAATACAAAATTAATGAGCAGAATCTGTACATTGTCTTTCAGTTTTTGTTAAATGACTCTATTAGGGCCACCTGATTGGTTAAATGCAAAGTTGGCAGATACTTGAAGGTATTGAACTATTGGTTTTGGAACTGTGATGTGCAGAGACTTAAAGTTCCAGCATACAGCACAAGCCATGAAATATCCTTTATCATGACTTTCCAGTCAACAGATTAAAGTTAGCCATTTATGAGCTGGAATATCTAGGATGCATTGTCTCCAGCTGCTTATACCTACCTGTAAAGTATCTGCCAGATTATGTTACCTACATGATGAATGGCAAAGCAAAAAAAAAACTGATGGATAAGCAAAGTGCACAGTAGAGAATGAAACTTAGCTGAAGAATCCCCTAATCAGTACAATCATGTGGTAGAATAGATACTTAGAACAAGAGCACCCGTTAGTTCATCATATATTTTAATTCTTTTCCACTAGAAGGCATTGGTCTGGTAATAATTGTCTTTTAAAACAAAATCCACCTCTTATCAATTCTTGGGTAGAAACATTTTATGATGGATTTTATTTCAGTATTCATGGATTCAATATTCAACAACTATTTGTGCACCAATTTTAAGGTAATGAAACATCCCCAAGTTGTTTCATGGAAGGAGTAACAAATAAAATCTAATACTAGAGGACATTGGGAAATATTGGGGCAGATGACAAATTTTCGTTCACTATTTTTAAGAAGTGCCTTAGAAGGAGAGATAGAGACAGGGAGAGATTTAGGAATGTTCTCCTTGGAAGTTAAACGCACAGCTCCAACAGGTCAGCAGTAAATTTAGGAATATCAATGAAGTCAGAAATGAAGGAATGTAGATATTGTCAGGGACTGAGGGCCAGGAATAAATCACAGGGACAGGGAGAGGTAAGGCCATGAAAGGATTTGAAAGCAAGAACAAGAAATTTTAGATCAAGATGTTGTTTATCTGGGAACCAGCTTTGGTCAGAAAGCACAAAAAAATGTGTGAACAGCATGGTATGTCTGAGATGTGGGCAACAAAGTTACAGATAAGATCAAGGTTACTGAAATAGAAAAACAAAGGATGATCACAAGCAGGCAGATCTACAGTGAACAAGTACCAGGATGAAGGGTTCAGCATCAGGTACATTGGAAGATCCAGAATCTAAGAGCATCAGAGTGTTGAAAATAGTAATCAGGGAGACATTTGATAGAAGTTCATCTCAGGATTTAGTGACACCAATTCTGTGAAGATTCTGCAGAAGCCTTTTGCAATGGTCAGGGATAGGGTGAGTAGATAAAATAGAGTTTGTAGCAGAGAACTAAAAGAATATCATTGGTCTTCCCCATTGGTTAGAGGAAATTTCTGCCATCCATTACCAGAAAATGTTAGGCAAGCAGTCTGACTACTTGGAGATAGTAAGAAAGTCGGTGCGATAGACAAGGTACCATTGCCTTATAGAAACTGAAACAGAATTTGTAGACCATATTAGCAAGGGGTAGCTTGTAGCTAGGAAATAGATGGGACCACATATGAATACTTGGGGATTGCCAGAGATAATGGGAAATGGTGTGGGAGTAGGAGGAGAAGCCATTATAGGATATCATCTGGCTATGAGTGGTTAGATAAGAAAAGATCTGATAAACGATCTTTGACCTAAAATGTTAACTTTGTTCCTTAGCTCAGAGTCTTTTCAGCATTTTCTGTTTTAATTTCAGCATTTGCACTGGTTTTGATTTTTGACAAATATGGAACTGGATGAGTGCAGCTTTCCCCAGGTGGAAACAGTGAACAGACCTTGCGGGAAAATAGTGGGAAAACCACATCACAGGCTGCAGGCAGGTTGAGAAGAACCAGCAAAGGTAGTTTACTTTTGTCACTTTAACAAAGATTGCCAACTATGTCCTTAATAGAAAGCTGTTTCAGTAACACGATAGAGGCAGAAACTTGAATTGGGCATATAGGGTGAATATCTGAGAGATATAGGATTACCATATCTGAACAAATATCTCTTTCTCAACTTTCACAGTTGGGCAGTTGAGTAGTGCAGCTGATAGAGCCGCTGTCTCACAGGTCCAGTGACCAGGGTTCAATCCTTATCTCCTGTACTTTCTGTGTGGAGTTTGCATGTTCACTCTGTGACTTCATGTGTTTCCTTTGAGTGCTCAAGTTTCCTCCCACATCCCAAGGACCTGCAGGTTGGTAGTGTGTTTGTGAGTGGTAGAATCAAGGTGGAGTTGATGGGAATATGGGAAGAATAAAATGGAACCAGTGAAGGATTCAGTAAATGGGTGCTGAATGGATGGCACGGATTCAGTGGGCTGAAGTGCCAGCTTCGGTGCTGTATGGCTCTATGATTCTATGTGCCAGTGTCCTGTGACGTGAAAAAGTTTTTGCCTGCACTGGACTTTCAATCATGGATTTAAGCTTCTAATCTATTTGTCCATATTCCAATTTGAGTACGGCTTAGTTAGTAATCCAGAGATTATTATTTGAGGCTTTACATTTGAAATTTTAATCTAATTTCTCAAACTCATTCAGCAGAATCACATTCCAAATTCTATTTATGTCATTGGTCCTTACTTGGTCCACAACAACTGCACACTTCCCTTCCTGCTCCATAGTTTCCTCCAGCAATAAAGTCCATGCGGACAGAACGGGCATTGCTATCCCTTGCTGTGGTTGCAGAGAACTGGATCTATTCTCGAGACTGCATGGGAAAAGGGTAAAAGCAAGTTATAGAATAAATGTTATAGAAGTTAAATATCCAAGGGTTACAGATTCCTTGGTTTGTGTTGCATGCAAAGCCCTGAGGCATGCAATAGCTGCAACCTGAATTTAGGGTTATTGCCTATACTAATATCACCTTACTGCTCACAATGAGTGTGCTTATCCTACCTACTATGTTCTATGAAAATTAGGAAAAAACTGCTGGCACTGAAAATCTGAAATAAAACCAGAAAATGCTGGAAATAGTCAATTGGTCAGGCACCATCTATGGAAAGAGAAACAGAGTTACTGTTTCAAGTTGGAGATCTGATGTTTTTGAGAACAGAGGGGAGAGGGAAGAGGGCATTGTTGGGTATAAGCAGCCTATTCCAGCTATAATAGTCCTGGGCCTAAATGACTGATTTTCTTTAACAATATGTGCAGGCTTTTATGCATGCTTAATGATGCTCTGAGTATCACAATATTCATTTGCATCAGTTTTCATTCAGGGCTCATCTGAGTGTTGTGGAGCAGAACTTGTGGTGACGTTGACTTCTGGGCAGTAGGAAATGAGCCACCTGCTGCCCCTGGCTTGGGCCAATCCATTCCTATCTGGTGTCTCATCATGTGTAGATTATGATGCTAAACTTATTCCATGAAACATCAAGTTCTGAGCTAGTGCATGGGGTGACAGATCACTTGCAATGTTTCCTTTTTCTGTAGGAATGTGGTTCTGACCAGGTAGGATGTCTTAGAAATCTAAAATAACAAAGGAAAAAAGGACATGGTGAGTAATGAGGACGTGTGTAAGTTGAGCAATGCCTGAGGTTCGAGCTAAAATTGACAGGGCCAGGCATCTCAAGATGCATTTACTGATCTCCACCACTCATATGAAGTTATTGACCTTCTCAAGGTTCTGCATCCAGATGCTTGCAGCTGACTTCTATGACTATCTTCTCCCACTATCTAATAAACATGTGACTGAATGGCTTCCTTATCTCCTGAGGAGAGGACATCTCTCCTCCAAGCTTTCCACTAAAATAACAGAAAAGCTTTGGAGAATGCTCATTCCTGCCTTCATTGTTTTATAGGTCCAGTGGAGAATAGCAACAGAAGCAGTCCTTTGTAGTGAATCGTGGAGCAGAAAATGCAGCAGTTTGGAGGAAAGCATGCAATGACTCCACATCCAGAACAAGCCTCTAATCTCTGATCTAAGAATAAAGACTTTTGGTTTGGGCTTGTCATGTAAAATTTGCATGGCTCTAAATTCAATCCAAAGGGGGAAAAGTCACTGTAGTTACCTAACGCAGATGAGGCATTCTGCAGAGTGTGCATCAGGACTGATCAAACTTTGGGCCATACTCTTCCATCTATACAAATATAAATCTGACATTTCATGAATACATTTCTTCTCCTCAAAAGCATTAGATCAATTAACTAATCATAAATTGGATTTGCAGCTGTTGCTCCAAGTCAGTCATTCCAAAGATGAAAATGGCAGATCTGTGACTGAACTCAATTTACTTCAACTTGCCCCATATCTTTAACACCTTGGTCTACAAATGTTTATCAATCTCAGATTTAATACAAATAAATCACTATTATGTATCAGTTAATAACAGTTGCTACTTTAGAAGAGTTCCAGACTTTGACTACTCTTTTCAGTGTTTCCAAACTTTAATTCTGGAAGGCCTAGCTCAACTTCTTTGAGCTTTTTGCCCAGCTTTGACACCTGGGCTAGGGAACATAATTTTTTTCTAGCAACCTTATCTTGGAGGCTATGTATCAATCTGGTATATCTGCACTGTACTCCCACCAAGCCCAAGCTGTGATGCCCAGAAGTACTCAAAGCAAGGCATTGTTTAGTCATTGCATAATTTCTACCCCTTTGAATTATAATTCTTTATGTAAAAATATTGGCTATAATGTTTATTTTATGCTCTACAGTTTATTTTGTGCACCTGTGAATGGCATTTTAATAACTGTTGAGCAAAGAACCTAGAGTCTTTTTGGGTTTTCACTCTTTCTAGCTTTTCATTATTGAGAAAATACTACATTATATGCTCCATTCTTTACAGTTCCGAAGTGGATGACCTCTTTCTTGTCTGTCTTGAAATCCATTTGCAAAAGTTCCACCCATTCACTTAACCCATTAATATTCCTTGGTGATTTAATGCTTCCATCGACACTGCTCATAATGCCACCTTTCTATGAATCATTGGCAGACTAGGATAACACTTTCCAATGCATAATATTTATAAATATGGGGAATAACTAAGGACCCAATATAGCACCTTGTGCAACATCATTGGTCACATTCTGACAACTGAATACCTGCCCATCATTTCTATTTGCTGTTTCATGTTGCTCAGCCAGTTTTCAAACAAACTCAATAATTTGTCTTGTATTCCAGCCTTGCTCTTCCTACTATGCTTGTAAAAGAGATTTTACCAAATTCCTTTTGATAGTCAATGTGCATACATTATAGGCAATAGAAGCAAGGGTAGGATGGTTAGCATTATTTTAAAGTTCGCCTGGACTGCTTAAAGTGCAGGCTAACTTTGAGTCTGCTCCAAATATATTCTTAGAAGTTTCCCCATTTGCTAACTCCATTATCTCTTCATAACAGCCGAGTGACTTCTTAAGGCATGACCTACCCTTTACAAGTACCAAAGATCCCAAATCAGAATGACTTATTCAAAGACTACTGGCACATTCTCCAACCAAATGCACCTTGTGTTTAGAAGGCTGATTTTAATTAGTGGATCCCATTCACTACAGTTGTTTTCTGCTGAAACATATCATCACTCAAAACTGTGATTAGCATTACCTGGACATGATCAGCATGTTAATTAAGATATAGCAGTTAGTGAGTTGCAGCATTCCACAGAATAGACAGAGATTACTTGTATATTGAGCTGCTTATGTTTAGTTTTAGATACTATGAATTTGGTCATCTCTGTGATTGATTTTGAAAGTTCTAAATTTCCTTCAGATTTCTGAATGTTTCTGCCGCAATGGAGACAACTGGATTGTTCTGCTCATTTTTAATTGGCATGCATTTAGCATTACACATCATTCTGACTTGCATCACACACAGATATTAGCAAGACAGGTTGAAATATTTGTAGCATAAATATCCAGAGAAGACCAAGGTACCCAAAACATAAGTACTTTTATAAAGATTCCCAGAGTAGTGGATGTAAGATGGTGAATGGTCTGGCACAGCAGCAGGGCAATGTTAAAAGTCAGAAAAATAGCTTCACCAAATGACACCAACATTCTGCATGTGTAACGATCAATCATTGGCATTTGATGAAAGCTATGTTTGAAGTAATGGTAACTTGCATCTCTATTTAAAAATAGAACCATAGTCACAAGCTGGATATGCAAACATTGAAATATTCATACAGAAAATTTAAGGTCGACTGGAAAGAATTCCTAGAAAGTTTCACGTTTAAGGTGTATGTACACAGCAATTCAAAGTTGAGTTTATTGTCATATGCACAAGTACGTGTATGCACAGGTGCAATGAAAACCAGAGTGATGAACACAAACTCCTGGAGGAATTCAGCAGGTCAGGCAGTATCCATGGAGGGAAATGAACAGTCGCCGTTTCGGGCCAAGACCCTTCATCATCGTCCTGTTCATTTCCCTCCATAGATGCTGACTGATTGGCTGTATTTTTCCAGCAGTTTCTCTTCATTGTTCCAGATTTCCAGCATCTGCAGTCCCTCTCGAGTCTGCAATGAAAAACTTACTTGCAGCAGCACCACAGGCACATAGCATCATATAAGGAACGTTAACAAGAAAAAAAACATAAATAAAACAATTTTACAAGAAAGAACACAATTAGAACCAAAAATAACCTAGTCCATTTTAGTGCAAAGTGATCAAAGTGGTCATTGTGTGCAATTGGTCAATGGATTGTATCAATAAAACTTCCCTCAATAATAATAGAACGTGGCCAACATATCATTTGTCAGGTTGCAGGGTCAAGAGTGGTACCATTGTGGAGAGTGTTTAGCAGCTCAACAGTCTGAGTGGAAGTTGGACAGGAGATTTGTTGTCTGGTTATAGGTAGATCAACTCAGCAGATCCGTTGTTGTTTGGAGGTGGGAGATCAGTGATCTTGTTGAAGGGCAATTAACAGATCAGTCATTTAGTTAACAGCCAGGCAATAGATCTGTGGTCAGGTTGGAAGGCAATAGATCAGTGGTATCATTGGTAGAAAGGTTAGTAGGTTGGCAGTCTGGCTAGAGTGCAGAGTATTGGTGGTAGGGATAAATGAGGTATTTGGTCTGTCCAGGAATGTCCCCTTTAAGTAACAGTGAAGCTAGTCTCACATTAGTTATGAAGACCTGCTTCTGTATGGGTGAAATGTGTTATCCATGGGCCAAGCATATTTGAACCAATATCCCAGAAGTGGTGTCCAGAAATGAATTCTGTGCCATTGAATGCTACTGTGCATATCTGGGCTCCTCCAACGATAGGCTGTCGGACACTCAGAGGACCAGAATGAAAATCATAAACTCTGTGAAATTCACAGTGAGCCCCTAATCTTCCTTTACAATTAAACTTTCAATGAAGTTTAATTATATGGTGCAGAAAAGCAGGGCACTTAATGAATCAATTTCCAGGTACAGTACTTCCAGGTTTATCTCAGCATGTTGGGCTGTTTCCACAGAAGCTCTCAAGAGAAGCGGGTTGCCTAATAACATGTATTAATCTCTCATTTGGAACATACTTTCAATTAAACAGTTCATTCTCAAGTTTCTCAGGGTCCTTGCCAATGAAACTAAGGCGAGAAGAAAACAGCAATTCACGGGGCTGATTAAGAATCATGCAAATTCTCAAATAAATATGCAGTATTCACAGTTGCTTTCTTATCTACAAGTGGGAAAAGGCTTGTTCAAAATACTACTGCTGAGAGTTTGCATTTTAAGTTAAGAGATTTTCTGAACCATGTTAAGGGCAGGTTAATGGTTGATATTATAGCACTGTATTTAGTTCTTCTGCTTCACAGCTCCAGAGACTAATTTTGACCCTGACCTTAGGTGCGGTCTGTGTGGAGTTCACATTATTTCCCCGTGATATCTGGCAGGAGCTCCAGTTTCCCCCCACATCCCACAGACATGCTGGTAGGTTAATTGGCTACTATAAATTACTGCCTAGTGAAGGTAAGTGATAAAAGACTCAAAAAGGGGGGTTAAAGGGCATGTGAGAGAGAATAAGTTACATGGCTACAGGGAAATAAGAAGAAAGGAAATGCAATTGCTCAGCTGAGAGCTCGCATGGACCCGATGGGCCAACTGGCTTCCTTCTGTAGTGCAGTAGGTAAGCCCTTGATAATGTGTGATTGGAATACAAGCATTAGCAACAATAACTGGCTGTTCATCCTGATGCAGGATCCCAACCCAAAACATCGACCATTTCTTTGCCACCACAGCCGTTGCCTGATCCGCTGAGTTCCTCCAACAGTTTGTTTTATTTGCTCCAGATTCTAGCATCTGAAGTCTCTTGAGTCTCCAGCTGGCAGTTATTGATGTAGCTGGAACTGGCGAGCACAAACAACACCAATGAGTATTGACAAGCATGAGACTAAATAGCAAAGAAGGAAGCAGCAGAAAGAGTTTTAGCAGTGGTTGCGGCTCACAGGAGAGACTACATGCAAGAGCTGTATTTCCTTGACATATCAGATTACCAGTGACTTCACAGGCTGAATTTATCAGGTTGGTGGTAGGCACCTACAGCCTCTGGCTTTCTCTTAGATGATCGATTGGTCACACATTATCAGGTGCCATTAAAATTACAGCCTCCAAGTCGGTGAGGTGACAAGGCTTTGCAGTGCCATTTGCATCCAATACTGTCTGGGCTACTCTTTTTTTTATCCAAGCTTAACTCAGTTACCATCATTGGACATTCAGCAATTTCATGAAATGCTCCTTCTTCCTCCCCCACAGCAGCCACACACAAAGTATGACCAGCACTGTATGGTCTTTAAAGCAAACATCAATTAACTCGTTGCTACAAGTGAACTCTTGGCTTCTCAGTCATTGTTAAGCAATTGAAGTGGTGCATAGCCAGCTGCACGTGAACGTGCAGACGAAACAAAATTACACAGTTTATGTTCAAGAGATAAAATTCTCTGCTACAAATGTTTGTTACAATAAATGTCACATGATTCTAGAAAGGGATTTGGAAGCTGCTTGAAAATAGAGAATATTGGAAGGTATCATGAACAAGAGGTGAATGGAACTGGGAGGAAATGCACGTTAAGGCTGAATTATTCTTCATTGTATGTTTAGTTTAGCAATCTAAGCTTTAAATCTTAAATTATATCAAGATGTCTATTTAATTTTTAACTTTTCCTTCAGCATATATGATGAGATCATGCAAAAACTAAAGGATATTGAATTATTCTATTATGATTTAATCCAGTAATGGATAACTCAGCTGCATTGTATTATACAATGGCACTGCTGTCTCTTCATACTTCTCAAAATGCACATGGGCAAAATCCGCAAAAATATGTAACCCACCAACATTCTGAAAAAAGATTCATAGTATTGGAATATAGTTATGAAATTTATGAAAGGTTATGAAATCAGAAAATGTACGAGATGATCAGCAGATCAGACAGCACCAGTGGAGGGGAAAACAGAGTTAACATTTCAAGCCAATGAATTTTCTTCAGAACCGGAACACGTTAAAAATTAACAAGTTTTGAATTGCAGCTGAAGGAGGATGTAATGCAGAGAACAAAAAGGAAGGCCAGTGAAAGGGTAAATTGCAATAAAGATCAAATGGCAAAAGGTTAAAGTTTATGTGATAGTTCTTTCCTAGGCCAACGTTACCAGCACCAAGACTGTAATCAAGCTCAGCCAGGCTTAATGGATGGGCTACGTTATCCACATGCCTGACTCAGACTCTTAAAGTCATAGAGTCAGAGTTTTACAACATAGAAACAGGCCGTTTGACAGACCATACCTATGCCGTCCATCATGCCTACCAATACTAATCCCACTTGTCTACATTAATTCCGTATCCCTCTATTCCCTATTCATTCTGTTACGGACTCAGTGAATGTCCCTTTAAGATAGAGTGTGTGTGCGCGCGTGTGTGTGTGTGTGAGTGTGTGAGTGTGTGTGTGTGTGTGTGTGTGTGTGTGTGTGTGTGCGTGCGTGTTTGTGTGTGTGTGTGTGGGGCGTGCTTATGTCAATAGAAGATAAAGGACGTAATGACGTTATTGAAGAAGCAGAAGAAGAGGAAAGAGAGAGAGAGAGAGAAGGGAGAGAGACACCAGCCTGCTAGTTTTCTCTATCAATGGATGAGAAACAATAACTGTTTCTGCCACTGAAATCCATGTATGGAAGTTGGAAGTAATCCGGTGGAGTTCACTTTGTTGCTGACCTGTAGAAGGAAACAGGTATTTGTGTGTGGACGACCACGATTTGGATGCTTTTCGGGGAGAGGAAGTCACTACCGAGTAAACACTGAAGTGTCGTTTGGGTTCCATCGTGGAACATTTGGATTTCGTATTTACTCTCACTCTGTTTCTCTACATCTATGTCTTATCTTCAGACAACGGTGGTTGTGGAAGAAGCCCTTGCTCATGTTTCACCTTATGGCTTGCGGAACTGAACTTTAAGAACCATTCCTGAACTTGGAGTTTGGGACTTTGCCACACACACACACAAAGAGTTTAGTTTTGGGGTTAACGTTCAAGGTTTAACATTTTTGAATTCTAACATACTAATATTTTTACTTTTATTTTACGTATTATCATAAGTAGTAATTAATAAAATAGTTTTTAACATTGAATCATGCTCAGTGTGTTTCTTTTGTTGCTGGTTCGTGACAATTCAAGTACCTATCCAGATGTCTCAGAGTGGAAGTGTCAAATACCAGAAGGCACAGATTTAAGGTGAGAGTGGGAAATTTTAAAGGAGATTACAAGGCAAGTTTTTTTCTGCACAAAGAATGCAAGGTGCCTCTAACACGCTGCCAGGGAAGGTGGTAGAAGCAGATATATCAGCAACAGTTAAGAGGCATTTAGACAGAACATGAATAGGCAGGGAATAAAGGGATACAGACCATGTGCTGGCAGATGAGATTAGTTAGATTGGCATATTGGTCAGAGAAGACATGGTGGGCTATCAAGATGTTGTTATTGTTCCTACCTCCAGCACCTCCTCTGACAGATTATTCCAGATACCAACTACTCTTTTTGTGAAAAATGTACCCCTCAGATCTCCTTTAAAACTCCTCTATCTCATCGTGAACCTTTGCCCTCTTGTTTTAGACGCCCTTTCCATGGCTATCCACCCTACCTGCGTCTCTCAAAATTCTATGTACCTCTATCATGTCACTCTCAGACTCCTTCCCTCCATGGAAAACAGACCAAGCCTTTCCAATCTCTCTTTATAAACTCAAGCCCTCCAATCCTGGCAACATCCTTTTTTGGCATTGTCTCCAGCTTAATCACATACTTTTAACAGAGTGGCAACCAGACTGCACACAATACTCCAAGTGCAGACTACCTAATGATTTGTACTCAATGCCTCAGCTGCTGAAGGCGTAATACCTTCCTCACCACCTTTGAGACAAGTGGTCTACTCTGGGCTCCGTTACTGCAAACGAAATCTTTGTAGATGGTGAAACTGATTCAATGACATCCTCAAAGCTTCCTTGGAAAAATACAACATTCTAACTGACTGTGAGAATTCTTAGCCCAAGACAGAGTGATAGAGAACCACCTCAAGCTTCTCCAGTGGGAGCACGTGGATACTAAGAAAAAATCATGGAAAGTGCATGAAATTATCCAATCAACTGACCTACCTGCCTGTCGAGCTTCATTTGCCTCACTGTGGCAGAGCTTGCAGATCCTGTATGGGGTTCATTCGTCACTTCAGAAACCAAATGACCCCAGGGGACTGTCTAAATTGGAAATGTAATCCTTTGCTCGTGGATTAGGAAATTTAAAGATCAATTTGTGAAGGTCAATGCAAATTTTAGATGAATTGCATGGATTGTAATAACACCATCTCTCAGCTATTTTTCAGTCATTGCTGATCCAAAGTGGAAAGTAACTTTTGTATGATAGTAACTTCTGTAACAACTAGGAAGTTAAGACAATTGTAGGATAGTGGTAGAGTGTATGGAAATGAAGCTGAGGTAGAAGATCAGCTGTGATCTTGATGAACCTGCTTCTAATTCTTATGTTCTTATGTTCTGATACTCTAGGTCTTAAATGTTAATTTCCCCTGGAATTTGAGAGAACTTTCCACATCCTCACAAAGCTTGCCTGTGGTGTCCGGGAAACTTTTTGATGATAATTGCAATGCTTCTAAGGATTTAACAGAGGGATGACATTTCATTGAAGGCCAGTGAGATAAGGTTATTTTATTATTACTGTCCATACAAGCTCTTTGACAGCACCTAAATGTCAGTGAAATTGTCAATGCAAAGAAAATAATCTGCTGAGACTGGAGGTACCTCTGGGCAGCAACCATATCCTATAGCATCCAACTATCTTAAGCTGGTATGAGAGGCAAATCTGCAGAACAAGTTGCTGATAGTGGGTGGTATTCAACACATGATCAGATTGGAGGCTGGTGAAGAATAAAATGTTTTATCAGGGATACGGTGAGGGCATTCAGAAGATCACAATGAGGCAGAATTTATGGTCAACGGCGAGCATCCATGTTCACCCCAGACTTCCAACTGCAAACTTAGGTTAGATGATCCAGACAGCAACAAAATCAAAGTCAAGTTTATTGTCATATGCACAAGTACCTATATGCACAGGTGCAATGAAAACTTACTTGCAACAGCATCACAGGCACATAGCATTAGAAACACAACATTCACAAGAAAAACATAAATTAAACATAAATTATACAAAATTATACAAGAAAGAACACAATTAGAACAAAAGAAAACAAAGTCCATTGTAACGGGGACACTCTGTGCCATGCTTTCTTTGCCATAATGAGATCACATGGCAAATGGGGGGGGGTGCAGATTCAGAAATAGGTCAAAAAATGATAGCTTGCTAAGCCACTCCTGCTGCCTTTGACAAAACTGATGAAACAAAATATTTTAGAATGCTTCAAACAAAGAAAAACATTCAAAAAAGATATAACAATACTTAAAAATGTTGCTGTTAAAATTTAAAATTATCATTGTTGAACGTGAAAAAATGAATAACTTTCTAAACATGCTACAAGTGTCAAAGCAAATTTACGAAACAACATATGAACTCTGCCATATTCTGGAATTAAACACAATTGCATACACCATATTTAGCTAAGGTGTGACCAAAGGTAGCAAGTTACTTAGATGGATGTCCAATATCCTTTGCAGAATTCGTGATGCTTTCAGTCTGTGGCAGTTTTTGTCACGCAATCAATTGGAGGATGTGGCTTTCATGGCTGAATAATTCCCAGTGCATGCAAGCTTCAGTATGTGGGTGTGAAACTTGAAGTGCTAATGTGAGAGGATGCAGTGAAGCCTATGATTACAAGGTAGAATTCCTGACTGATAGGTGATTAAGGAGGGTGAGGTAAATTGAGCAGTTACAGACCAGTCATGCAAATAGTGAGATGTGCTATTTAAAGGTGCGTTCACTGACCTTGGTCACTTGTGTGTGGTCATGGAACTTGCTGAGGTGCAGCAACCATATTCTTGGGGCTTGACTCCTGACAATGACTTCCATGGCTGCATCCTTCCTTTTACGATGTGTGAATATATAGATCATGGAACACAGAACATAGATCAGTACAGCACAGGAACAGGCTCTTCAGCCCACTATGTCTTCTCTGACCAATATGCCAATCTAACTTATCTCATCTGCCTGCACATGGTCTGTATCCCTTTATTCCCTGCCTATTCATGTGTCTGTCTAAATGCCTCTTAACTGTTGCTGTCATATCTGCTTCTACCACCTCCCCTGACAGCGTGTTGGAGGCACCTTGCATTCTTTGTGTAGAAAAGAACTTGCCTTGTAATCTTCTTTAAACTTCCCCCCTCTCACCTTAAATCTGTGCCTTCTGGTATTTGACACTTCCACTCTAGGAAAAAAGGCTATGACCATCTACTCTATCTATGCCTCTCATAATTTTATGTACTTCTATCAGATTGCCCCTCAGCTTCCAACACTTCAGAGTAAACAATCCAAGTACGTTCAACCTCTTCTTATAGCTAATACTCTCCAGTCCGGACAACATCCTGGTGAACCTCTTCTGCACCCTCTCTAGATACTCCATATCCTTCCTGTAATGTAGTGACCAGAATTACACACAATACTCCAAATGTGGCCTAACTAAAGTTTTATGCAGATGTGACATGACTTCCCACCTTTTATATTCAATATCCTGATTGATGAAGGCAAGCATGTTGTACCTTCTTTACCACCCTATCCACTTGTTTTGCCTCCTGACTTGTTGCAGACATTAATTTAACAATATTATTTGAAACTTACTGAATTATCTGTAATTATGATTTGAAGTAAACCAGATGCATTTAAGTCCTGTTGGTGGAAGATCTGCATGCCCAGTTATTTTGACAGTTTTCTGCAACCTTAAGCCCACAATATTTTGTCGTGCCTCATTCTGGAAGCCTGAGTTGATAAAGGCAGAGCAGGAGCAAGAAGGATTTCTCAGATCAGAGTGAACAATAGAAATTAGCAGTGTATCCCTCATCAATGAACTTTAAACACTGAGAAATAAACATGGAAAGGGTTTGGAAGGAAGGTGAAATAGCATTGATGAGTTCAATGTCAAATTTATTAAAGCAAGATAAATAAAGAGATATATTAATAGTCTGAATTAAGAAAGAGACAGAAAAATTAAGAAAACAATACATGTTTTTCATGAGGAATCAGAGTGGCACAATTCCTACACCAATCTGTGGTGATTTGCAATTCAAGGGGTATCTTGTCTGCACTGCAAGTTGCTGGCCAATTTGCATATTAATAACAGCGAATGTTCTTCACACATCATTAATTTTTCAGGTAATTCCAACCCCATGTATTGTTTACAACTGATTTGCTTGGACAATATTGTAGTTTATAAATGTTTAAACTGTTCTATTTCCATGAGTCTTTATTATTACATTATGTAATTACACAGTCTTCATGAGATTTATCTCAGTGGTATATTTTCCTGTTAGTAAAATTAGACTGCTTAATGCTGGTCTTCTTAGCTTAATTGCTTTATTTATGGCAGCCCTTTTAATTATGATGGAACTTAGGAGGCTTAAGTCCAGGGCAAAAGATTGCTTAGGATGCATTTCATCTGGGTCATTGATAATGCTAAAAAGGGCCAAAGGTAAAGAGGTTTCCAATGGAACAAGAGATTTCCAATTGGGCAGGTGATATGTTCACCCTATAAACATATGATGAAAGTCATCTTTGGTAATCAGATGACTTATTTGCATATTGCCCATAAACCATATCCCTCTGTAAAAACAAGTGAACATCCTTTAAACATGTACAGAGCTATAAAAGGTTCAGTTTGTCAACTGGCAGTTGGTTTGACCTCAGCTGTGTGCATGTCTCTGACATTGGATTAATTCTTTTAAAGGTAGAAATTGCAACCACTTGGCTTAACTCATCACAGTTCTGTGACACTTGAAAAGTAGTGACTTCCATGTAATCATCACAAATAGATTCATCATCCCATGTCATTTCAGTATGTTCAGATTTGTCTGTTGCTGTGATCATCTAATCAACACAGACACTTCTGACCTACATCTATGGCATACAAAACACCATTTTGGATTGCAGACTTCAACTACATTTTGGTTCTATTGCACAATTTCATAGTTGCTCAATAGCCTGGAGATTCTTTCTCTTATTTTTCTTTGCTTCTTGTCATTGCCTTTTGCTTCATTGCTATCTCTCTATTCTCCCTTCTAAGTTAGGCTGCAACATTGTTGATCAACTTTAGTCATACATCTTTCAGAGCTGCCTGGGCAATCTATGCACCTATGTTGGGGAAGTCCTCATCTATAAGTTGCATTGAGAAAATAATGTTTTCACGACCAATATCAGATGACTCAACTATTAATATGGACAGATCATTAGAATTACGTCTTGCTTTGACAAACGATATTCAATCATGTAATCACACTGTGATAGCATAACCAGAATTGCTGCTTTCAGACCAAGAATTGCAAATACCAGTTTATAATCATTAACCAGAGCAAAGAGTCTTCCCGGTAAGAACTGATGGAATTTTTTCAGATCAAAAATAAGTGCCAGCACTCCCTTCTCAATTTGTGATTTGTTTCCTATGGTAAGGAGTATGCAAAGCAAATGTTGTCAGCTGTTTCTGACCCTCATCCATTACAAAGCTAATGATAGTGTCTACATTGCAACTGGAAGCACTGCATGCCACATTTAACACTCTGGTTGTGTAAAAGTGAACCAGTGGAGATTTGCTACTCAAACTCTGCTAACATTGATCAAATCTTTTCTAATGCATTTTGGTCTAATTCCATTTCCCATTATTTTTAAACTGGTGCAATGATGTACACACCAGTACTCTGTCAGGCAAGAATCTGGAATAATATTGAATGACTGCAAAAAGGAACACAAGTCTGCAACAGTTTCTGGACATGTAGTTTTCTTTACAGCATTAACCTTGTCTTTAACAGACTCCCTTCCATTAGCATTCACTTCCAGATCAAGATACATCATCTCAGCTGCACAACAGTACACTTTGACCATTTTAATTTTATGCTGTGATTGTAGATTGTCCTCTGGACTAGCTGTAACAATCAGGAGGTTCTTGGTTGCACAAACAATCCTCTATGCTCTGGAAAATTTTATCTATTGTGAAGTCCTCAACTATACACAGATCCTGGAAACCTGGTGAAGGATATTGTTCCTTGTGAATTGTCTAAAGTAAACTATCTTGTAGCTGCCACACAATCTTACCGATTTTTTTCACCTTAAGTACGTCCATTTCTTTCCAGTTTCTTGAGCTCTTCTCGCACTTGGCTTTTCAATGAAAATAGAACTAGCCTTGCCTTCCAGTAGATTAGTTTGACACCAGGTTTAACTTGTAACTCTACATTGTATCTGATGAATCCTGTGAAGGCATCTTTGAAGGTGTCATTATAGCTGGCCAACAGTGTTTCGAAACACGTGTTTGGAATATCTGTATGACCACTGAAAATGTCCTTCTGAGTTTCAATTTTGCAAGAAATTCCTGCCCAGCCTTAAACATTCAGTCTGCCATGGCTATTTCTATATTGAGACTCTGCCTATCATAACATACCATGAAATGCATCTCAAAACCTTACACTTCTGAATATCTTGAAAGTGACCTGCTCCTCCTTAAGGGTAGTTTCCTAAACTTCTTGTCATAAATACCCTTCCCCATAATGGAACAATCTTCAGCAACGGCAATTGGTATCACTAATGACTTGCAAACAATCAGAACTGTGACCTTAGAAGTCCTGCTGTCTCACATGATAGTTGCTGGTAGCACAGATGTTAAGCAAAATAAATTCTGTACCATCTGCAGCTGTAATAATATTATGAAGGTTCCATCTTTGTGGCTTCTTATAAGGATGCCATTCAGTCTGCGACAGTGTTGTATCAGGAACAGTACTCCTATCTATTGCTTTGTGTTTAGACTTGCAAGTTGGCACTGTGCATCCTTTCTTCTGGCATGAGTAGCACCTGATCTCTTTAAAAGAACTATTGTTTTGGGAACATCTGCCAGCTTATATCATTTGCAGTCAGATGATGCTATACCTGTTTCTGGACCTGCTCACTGGAATTTTTCCTTTGGTTGTCATTCTCAGGAATTTTTGGATGCCGTCGTGGAAGTTATAAACCTACAAGCCAAGTCAAATGTAGCTTAGACAGGTTTGCTTCCTCTTTTTAACCACACATAAACTTATCTCTCAATACATAGTCCAAAAACTTTAATGTTACAGTAATTTTATTGGTCATTCAGCAAGCCAATTCAACCATTAACTGTTTCTCCCATTTTCTGATTGACTGTACTGAATGTATAGCTCTCAGCTATCTCAAATGGCTGTGGTTTGAAGTACTCCTCTAACCTCTGAACTATGCTGCAAATGGGAAACTTTTAGCTTTCTAAGGAGCCACTAACTGAATGTGCAATATCCTTTGAAGCCAATTTTCTTTGAGTAATACTGCTTTCTTTGATTTCCTTACTGTGAGATTCAATGTATGCTCGTTCTCTCCACTTTCTTCCACTTGAAGAATATTATTGGTCATGAATAATATCACCATCTTCTCCATGTAATGTGGCTTGTTGTACACCCCCAGGCTATGTGTCTGAACCACCACTTTCTTTCCTCCCTTGCCAAAACATTGCTATTAATTTCAAGACTTCTGTGTATTTGGACTTTGCACCCAGTGTGTTTCATTATGTTGCAGGCAGGCACAACCTGCCTTGCCTTTATTCTTACCTTAAATTATATTGGTAGATCTTTAAAAGTGACTGCCTGCCTTTCTCTCTCTCTCATTCCTGCATCTAGTTCCCCAGCTCCCTCTGTCACTGTCTCACTTTCTGTCGATCTTTCTCTTTCTCTCTTCCTTGTTCTCTTGCAATAGCTTTAAAAACCTCATACATGTGGTCAAGTCTTCTGAGATCATCCCACAAAGGCTGCTGACTATTCTAGACAACTGTTACTAATTCACCAAAGTCTCAGAGCTTTTGTTTTTTTTTGACAGGTCAGGTCACACAATGCTTCAAAATATGTCATCTGGCCACACCTCTAGACATTGACGTAATATTTTACAGAAGAATGAGAGACATCCTGACTGCACATTCATCAGATCTCCAGCTCCCTATTATCAATGTGATATTCATACCTTTTCGAGCCTAACAAATTGGATTCAAAAAGGGAGGTGATAATGCTGGAGAGCATGCAGAGGAGGTTCACCAGGAAGCTGCCTGGAATGGAGCATTTTAGTTATGAAAAGAGACTGGAGAAGCTAGATCAGTTCTCCCTGGAGCAAAGGAGTCTAAGAGGGGACATGACTGAGGTATATAAAATGATGAGGGATATAGATAGTCTGCAGTGAACTTTTCTCCATTTCAGAGGTAAAGGGAAATTTAGGGTAAGGGGTAAGAGATTTAGAGGGGATCTAAAGAAGACCCTTTTCATCCAGATAGTGGTGAGTACCTGGATTGAACTGCCATAGGGAATGGTGGATGCAGAGTCATTGGCAGCATTCAGTAAGTGTCTAGATGATCACATGAATCGCCTGGGCATAGAAGGCTATGGGACAAGTGCTGAAAGATGGCAATAATTCTAATGGATGCCCCTTGGTCAGCATGGATGTGGTGGGCCAAATGGCATGCTTCCTTGCTGTGTGACTCTATAACTGTTTGACAACATCCCAGGGTGAGTAAACTCTACATGGGAGATTTGAATCAAACCTGAGAATATTTTGAAAAGAAAATACAACAAAAGCAGATTTTAGCTGTTCCCTAATATTCCATTGATTGAATCTCCAGGACTTGGGGTCATTGAGTCACCTTTGGTTCACTGAAATAAGCCTTTTGCTTCATTGAATCCGTGCTGACCCATTTACATTAATTTCATTTTATTCTCCTCAAATTCCCATCAACTCCTTCTAGATTCTACAACTCACCTCTATACTAAGGGTAATTAACAGTAGCCAATTAACTCACCAACCTGCACATCTTTGGGATGTGGGAAGAAACCATAATATCCAGAGGAATCCCACATGGTCACAAGGAGAATATGCAAACATCACATAGTTAGCACCAGAGGTCAGGACTGAATCTGGTTTGCTGGAGCTGTGAGGCAGCAGCTCCTCCAGCTGTGCCACTATATCACCTGTGATGGGGTCACAATGAGGTTAAAATGATGTCCTGAGGGCTTTAGAATGGGGAATAATACTGGTTTGATTTCAATTTGATGCTCTGTAGTACATTCAGAGCATATGTTAAATATTTGAGGATTAAAATGGCTAATGCTACTTTGAAGATCACTTTTCATAATCACTATTTCTCCCTGAATTCTGTGCTGCAAGGTGTTAGGCTGATTTTGATCCAATTCATACATATATAAAAATCATAATTAGAAGATTAGACTTAAAAATGACTCAAATTCTGTTGCTTCAAGACTTTGATTTTATTTAAACTGAGAAACAAATTATTTGAAAAAAAGGATGATTTGCCGTGAAGCTGTAGAATACAAATAATCTGGATCTATTTTTGAATGAACAAGGAGTAAAGCTCTATTGGCAGTTATGCTTAAGTATATGTATATTGGCCTAATATGATCAGTGTCTATTACATAACACAACATGTAAATTAGTGTGGCTCCATGATTGTACTCTCATCATTCAATCGGGAAATTCTGTGTTCTATTCACACTCCACAATATTGACCACAAGATGCATGCCAATTCTTTTGAGCTGCACTGAGGAAGTATCCTAATATTAGAATTACAGTCCCTTGAATGAGATGATAAATTAAATTCTTCACTGCAATTGTCAAATATCCCATGGCACTATTCAAAGAGGGGAAGGTGGTTTAGAAATTAATTCCCACAGCACTAAAAGAAAAGAAAACAATGCAAATGAACACAAGTTTTAACTCAGAGAAGATGAATATTACATCATTTCATGGCCCCTTACTGCCTGGTTTGAGATTCAATGTCTAACTTTCCAGATAGAATCAAACACAAAGTTCCATCTTAAAATTCCCCCAAATTACTTCAAGACTACCAAGGGAAAATGTGGGTTCCTATCAGATAGGATTATTTATCAGAGGGAATAAGGAAATGACAGTGAAATTAAACAATTACTTTGTGTTTGTTTTCACAGAAAAAAATCAGCTAGAAATATTAGAGAACGATGTGTCTGGAGATATCAAAAGAAATTAGTATTGGTAAATGAACAGTGCTAAAGAAGTTGGTGACACTGGTACTAGAAAGGCAATAAATCCCAAGGGCCAAATAATCTACATCCCAGAGATTTGAAAGAGGTGGCTGTAAGGAAAGTAGTTATCATATTTCAAAATTCTGTTGATCCTGAAAAGTTCCAGCAGATTGGAGGATAGCAGATGCAACCCCACTATTTAAGAAAGTAGGAAGAGCAGAAGAAGAGAACCATCAAACCAATGATCTAACCTCAGGAGAAAATGTGATGCTGCCCCAGGTATCAAATGGGTTCTGTTTCGACAGTTGTCCACTGTTGGTTTTGTCCATAACTCTCTCGATACAGTAACAATACCTCCACAGTATTGTAATGAATGGTGTTGATGAGGGCCAATTAACATGAACATTTATTTATTTCTTCTCCTGCTGTTGTGAAACAAGTTCGAGGTGTCGAAGGACAAGGGCTCTGAACACAGTCTTAGAGTTAAATGATTTATTTACAAAGGTAAATGGGGCAAAAGGTAACAGGGTCACACACACACACACACACACACACACACACACACACACACACACACACACACACACACACACACACACACACACACACACACACACACACACACACAAAACGAACTGGGTACAAACAATCAAGGAAAAGCAATACGCTACCCGCCACCCTTTGACTCAGTGCAGACATGGCTCCACACCCCCAGGAGTACTAACTTAAAACACTTCTAACCTTGTCAAAGTGCACAGCTTACCAGCAGTCTCTTCAGCGTCATTTCATGATTCCTCAGGGCAAACAAAGAGACCGGACCCAGCACATGTGGCACTCTTTATAGTGCTGGAGGGCTGGGGGATCCAGCCCAGGTAGTTCAAGAGGGCCAATGGCCCAGTGCCAGCAAGGACTAATCAATCACTGGTGGCCAATGGCCCGAGGCCAGGTACAGAGGTGTTTAAAGAGGCCAATGGTCAGGTGTGCACTGATGGGTGGGGTGGTGTTAGGCCTTGATTGACAGTGGTGTGTCTTTCGACCAGGTACTGGGCAGTGCTGTCACGTGACAGCCCCAGCCCTCCACAATACACCTGCCTAGTCACAATGGTACAGAATCAGGATGTCCCACATTCAATGGCTTGTTTCAATGGGCTTGAAGTATCAGTGCACGTTACATTGTTTAATAAAGTATTGTTTCACATGTATTAATAGAAGTGATTGCTTGTCGGTTTCCAATGCATATCTCTTGTGGCCTCCAGTGGTGAAACTAGCAACCTGTGTTCTTAAGAGGTAATGGTCTTTGATTACTGTGGAGAGGTTACGTGTAAGCAGATTGCTTCTTGTTTGACTGATAAGAAAGAAGAATCATAAAAGTGGAGAGAGAGAGAGAGAGAGAGAGAGGAAACTAGTTCTACCATTTGTAGGAAAGAACATATGTACATACATTGGACTTCTGAATGTAATATTATTTATGGGAGCCCATTCTTATGTACGGGTATCCATAATTCAGGTGCTCATAACCAGGGGACGGTTTGTATTTATAATGAAGGATGTAAAAGCAAAACATCGAGAAAAGAATATAGGATTGAGTAGAGTCAGCAGGGAGAAATTAAATGGAAATCATATTTGACTAATCATTTGGAGTTCTTTGAAGAATGTGATTCGTAAAATACGTAGGTAAGGGGAAACTAGTGATGTGGTGTATTTAGATTTTCAGAAGGGTTTCAAGGTTAGAGCATACTGAATTTGTGGTAATGTCATAGAGTGATACAGCATAGAAATGGATTCTTTGGCCCACAGAATTTGAACCAACCATCAGACACCTATTTACAATAATCCTACATTAATCCCAATTAATCTCATTTTTTTTTATTCTCCCCACATTTCTCATCAACTCCTCCCAGATCCTACTACTCATCTACACACTAGGGACAATTTACAGTGGTCCATTGACCTCCCTACATGTACATCTTTGGGGCATAGGGCAACGCAGCACAGACAGGTCCTTTGGACAAATGAGTCCATGCCGACGTGGGAAGAAACCAGGTCACAAGGAGAATGTGTAAACTCCAAGCACGTTCTGTGTACTGGCTTGGATTGAGGATTGTTTAACGGACAGAAAGCAAAGAGTGGGAATACTCTGGATCTCTGTCAGGTTGCAAGTGATCACTAGTGGGGAAATCCAGGCTTAGTTCTTGGGTCCCTACTATTCACAATCTATGTGAACAATGTTCCTCAGAAGGCCAAATACCATATTTCCAAGCTTGCTGCTGATAAACAAAAGTTATAGACAGGATTGAAAGTATTGAGGAGGATGTAACGATATTTCAAGAGAATATAGACAAGTTAAGTGAGTGGCCAAGAGCTTGGCAGGTGGGATAGAATGTGGAAAAATTCTGAGATTGTCCACTTTGAGGCACAGAACAGAGAAGCAGAATATTTATTAATAAGTGACAGATTGTTTAGCATTGATCTTCAAAGGTACATGGGTATACTTGGATCCAAGTCACTGGAAATTAACATACAAATGCACCAAGCACTTGGGAGGGTATGTGGTATGTTGGCCTTTAGTCGCTGTCTTCCAGCATGAAAGAGGAGTAGGAGTGGGTACCTAAACAGGATGACCACCAGAAGAGGCAGAAGGAGCTAGGGACAAGGACATATTCTTCAAAATTCGAACATGTGTTCATTATCCCAATGTTATTTGTGAGATTTTGCTGTGCACAATTTTATGCCCACATTTCCTTATTACAGCTGTGACCACAAGAAACTATTTAGATGATTTAGGTGGTGAACTGCAAACTATTTCTTTTCCTTTTATTGTATGAAAAACATTTTTGATGTGTTCACTCAACAATTACAGAGCTGTGTAAGTTCTGGTTATCAGGAGAGATAAATCAACAATCTATTATGCGATGTAGGGCAGGTTTCTCTGATACTGTTTTTGGGTGTATTGCATCAATTGGCTGCATTGGAAAGGCTTGGCATAATCACCTAACACTTTGAATCACCTGGGAAAATTCAGCACATTGGATTGTCTACATATATTGGTATGTCTCTATGTGTTGGATTATCTGAGAATACTGGACCATCCAGGCAGATTGGATTACCTAGAATTAATGAATTATCAATAAAATGGATTGACTGGATATCTTGGATCATCTGGATGTACAGCTACTTCTTGATTTACAAAAGGGATCACATCAGGAAATATGTTAACTAGAATTTCATGAATCAAAAAGGTTGGTGAAGTTGTGGGCATGCTATGTTGGCGCCGGAAGCGTGGCGACACTTGCGGGCTGCCCCCCAAATCACTACACAAAATGATGTATTTCACTGTGTGTTTCGATGTACATGTGACTAATAAAGAAATCATCTTATAAATGCATTATGGGAATTTTGGAACAATGTGTTCCTTTGCGTGGGAGAGGGAGTGGGGAATAGTGCATTCTTTGTGATAGCACGAAGTATCTTTGTAAATAGAAAACATGTACCCCAGGAATTAATGGTGTTACAGCAAAAATCCACACATAGAATATTTGTAAATCAAGGAATACATGTGCTGGATTACCCAAGTATATTCGTAATTCATGGATTAAAAGAGGTTGGGAAAAATCCCACCCAAATTTCTACCTGTTAATTTAGTCACAAGAACAGCAAAAGGTCCTTGCATTTATATCAACAGATGGTGAATTTCCTTTAAGCTTCTCTCATTTCTGCTCCCATAACACCAGTGAAATTCATTGGGAGTCCTGTTTATGTATGTTGCCTTTTAATTGTTTCCCATTCCAAAGGAATCATGCTGAAGTTAAATAATAAATTCACATGACTGCAACTTGAGCTTATTGTTTGCTTCTCTGAGCTTGTATTTGCATAACTGGAATTATCTCTTAATTCCAGTTGAGATTAAGCAACAATAAATTCCAACCTCCTTATTTCAATTCTTTAAATCAAAATACCAGATTTTATATAAAATATAATATGGCTTTGAATAAGTAGAGTGCTGTGAACAAACATTTGGGTAATTAAGATCCCTGTCCCTCTTGGTTATTCTAAGTTACTCCACAGCCAATTAAATGTTTTGGTGCTATGCTACTGTTGTAATGCAGGGAAATGCAATGAGGAACTTGTGAACAGTGAACTATCATAAGCATCAAGTAATCTTTTTGTGCAGTTGACTGAAGGATAAATGGTCAGGCACCAGGCATGTATTTTAGCCCCAGCAGGAGCAGGGCAGGTTTGATGTATTAAGTTAAAATCAGAGCATAGGAGAGTTCTCTAGCTCTTTGCAATCATTTATAGGCACCAGAGAAGGTTGCTTCCAACATATATAAATAGCTGAATTTATCTTCGAGACTTGGTGGGACAAAGGCAGGTATAGAGCTGCACTTCTTACCCCTATTTTCCAGTCCAGTTCATAGTTAATATTACTTCTTTTCAATTCCAAGCTTTGGGAACCTATTAGTTAAAAAAAATGGAAAAAATCTTATGAAATTCCTTCAAGTGCAAAATGACATCCATTTTCAAACTCATCCGAGTAGGCAAACATACTGCCAAATGTCAATGCCATTTTCTAACGTGCACGTACTAATCCTATTATATAGTTTGTTGGTACATTTTGTATAAAGCAGAATAAATGTAATATTTGTAATGACCTTCACTTCTTTTTGGTGTCATTACAGCTGGGAGTAAATTCATTCGCTGTTCATGCATAAATTCTTTCTTTCATTCCCTGATTCCTTCTGTTACCTTAGCAACCATCCAACTAATTAAGGAGTGCTCCACTGAGATTGACAGGCAAATAGGTCAAACACTCACTAGAGATGGAAGCCAGAGGTTGATTTATCAACCAGTAGGAGAGAAAATTGTGAATGATGGAGAACTGAGCTTAAGCATAATTGCCCAAAGTTTGAATCCAAAAGGAAGAAAGACCAGATTTTCCTTTCATGGTGTGTGAGTTTACGTCAAGTCCCCTCTCCCATATCAAAGCTCCTAAGAAACATGCTAATATGGATAAACATATACTTCTGATGTAATTAATTCTTACCTCTCAAAGTTTTTTTTTCAAATTGTATGAGAGAAATACCTGATTTTTCTTGGTCTTAGCAGCTGTTCAACTAGTATCTATATTAAGATTCAAGGTTTACATCTTCCAGCACTGGTGTTGGACTACTTAATCAGGATAACATTTTCTTAATATGGGCCATGCCAACAATATCTAAGCAAGAGCAGTTCCCAATTTTCTGTCGCTGAACAAGTTAACATACATGTGCATGGATTGATCTGATATGTTCCATTATGATCAAGCCAGAGCCTATGAAATTTCTTCACGATTGGTTGTATAGGTCGATATTTCAATAATTTAGTTGTGCCCAGGGCACTGTTCACAGGCATTCAGAGTTGGAAAGACTAGGCAAATGTCAATGGCAATAGCCCTGAAGCCAAAGTAAATTGAGAAATCAACATTTCCAGGTAACCAGCATAAAGATTTGATGTGATCCCATGATTATTATCAGCAGGTTTGTTCAGAGGTTTTAACATGTCATGAGATTGCAGCAGTTAGAAAATTAATTAATACATTATTCAAGTATTGCATATCTTTACTTACATTTTAAGGTGATTCCAGTTCATTATAAGGGGTCATAATTTTCTCAGTGAGGCAGCTCATGGGATGTTCAGTTAGTTAGACCCTTTCCTGGAATCTTTTTTTTGTTTTTGTCTTGTAATTTGCTGAAAATGTGAGCCGATAATGATGTGGTGAGGGAAACAGGGCATTTGGATCTTGATGAACAATGGAACAGCAGCTAATCTCCTTAACAAATATGATTTAATAATTGAGGATGACAAAGGAAGAAGGTTAAGAAGCAGGATAATTTAGATGATGAATTCAGTGTTAAAGTAGAAAGAGAAATTAAAATAAGGAAAAGAAAAAATAAGTTGAGATTTTTTAAAAAATCAAGTGAAAGTAATAATAATGGTAAATAAAATATATTCATTTTAAGAACCACCAATGACAATTGACTATTTGAAGGAATGAGACTTTGCACTTACTGTCAAAAAGATTAATTGACATTTATTAACAATTATCACATTATTAGGAGGGTATTTAGGTTCCCATCTTGCCTTTCAGCAGGAAATTAATGTCCAAAAGCACCAACATAAGAATAAGAAGTGGGTGTTTTCCTGAAGTGGGTGGTTTACAATTTGTGGGATAATTCTTCTACGGACCATGTTGCTGTGTTTTGGTAATAGCTTGAATCAATTACAATATGTTTTATGTTCCAGCAAATTCCTGTTTGGAGCAGTGAAATTCTTTTTTTTTACAATTGAAGATAGCATGATAGCTACTTTTCTACATAAATAACAATCCAAAAATGGAAATATATTTTCAGAAATTTCAGTTGAATGATATACAGTCCCAGTGGATATAATAAGCTGGGGGAAGGATTAAGTAAAGACTTAACCACCTCAGGAGATTTTTTTTCCCCAGGTAGCCGGTTGTTATTTTCTGTACAGGATATCCTGATTTTTTTCAATATAGATTTATGATTTTAATTGCACTCTTTCAACCAGGCAAAAAATGGACAGGGAGTTAATTCCCAAAATAACACCTGGATCCAGGAGGGGTGTACATTTAATACAAGTGCTGTTGTGGAGGAGGGAGAACCTGAAAAAAAAAACATTCAGGCATCAGAAGTGAGGAAATTTATCTCAATATTGGCTTCATAAATTAGTAATAGTCAAGAGAATAACAAAAGATTCATCTTTCAGATGAGATGTTAAGCAGGGATCCAGCTGTTCAGTTGGACAAAAAAGATGCCTTAGCACAGTTTAAAGACGAGCAGAAGACTTCTGCTTGTATCCAGGTAAATGTTCATTTCCACACTAGTATCACCAAAATATTTTAACTATCTTTTTACCTCAATCCTCTTTGTGAGATATTATTGAGCAAACACAGTTGCCATATTTGTCCACATAGCAGTAACAATTGCACTTGGTTAATAATTTATAAGCTTTCAAATGATTTGATATGGATGAGTTTATTATTATTTTTTCTTTAATTCGTCACAGACATTTTACAATAGCTGGTCTGTGATTCACTCTTCTAAGGTTGAGCTTATTGATATCTTTCTCAGATTTTACTTCTGTTTGTTAGATGAGTTCAAACAGCTCTCTTTGTTTGGGAGCTTTCTCCTGTGGCTAACATGAGCTATAATCACCACATACACCACATTGTAATCAGTTTCATTGTGAAAATGGTTGAAAAGTCATATGAAATAGGACAGAACGTTGATTTTTCTTTCACAAAATTAATGATAAAATAAAGCTTTTCTTTTACCATGCTTCCACCATTGAAGTCTGAAATTTTTAAGTCTTTGTAATCATATAATTTTAAACAATTATTGGTTTTCTATGAAACCACAAAGCTCCTAGTGTAACTTTCAAGGCTGAATTCTGGGCTGAGAATCTTCAATCTATTTACGCACAGAGATACTGTAATCAGGGTGCAGAATGACTGTGGAATCTGATATATTGTGGAAGTGATTGGAAAGCATTATTATGATAACATTCTATTTCGAAGCTTTATAAAGCTTCACTATAATGCCCCTGCCCAAAAATTTCAAATCATGCATCAGCTACTTGCAAGTTTTTTCGTCCTAACTATTTTGAACATATCAATAAAAACTTGTCTCATTCTTCAGAACTGCAGTGAACAAAGGTATTTACTTCTCATAGTTTAATTCACTCATTGGTGGAAGAAATCTGGTGTGTTTTTCTTGTGAGTATATCTATTCTTAGCTAAGCAGACAGAAACAAAACACAGATCATAAGAACAAAAGACATAGAACAGTACAGCACAGGAACAGACCCTTTTGCCCACGATGTCTGTGCCGACCATGATTCCAATCCAAACTAATCCCATCTGCCTGCACATCATCTTTTGCCCTCTATTCCTTGCTGGTTCATTTACCTATCTAAATGTTGCTTAGGGGCATTGATATTGTATCCGCTTCCACCACTTTCCTGGTAATGTGTTCCAGGCACCTACCATGTTCTGTGTAAAAAGACTTGCCTCCTTTAAATTTTCTCCCTCTCACCTTAAAGATATGTCCTTTGGTATTTGATATTTCTACCCTCAGAAAAAGACTCTGACTATCCAAGTGTAGGGACTAGTGGGAAACAACTGGATCCAAAGGAATAGCTTATCATGTATGAATGGAAGACATTGTGATCCTTCCAAGCCACCACAGGAGCCATGTGCCAAAACAGTTGGTTAACCATTTACAGATGCATAAAACAAGCCACACACAATTTGTTTCCAAGAAATGGCATATGGGTCTAGTCCAGTTAAGATTCTAGACCCAGCAAGACAAGACACTCAGTTACATCACTGTCATTGCATCAAACTAGACAGACAACTCAGAATCAACCTAAGTACCAGATGCAGAAGTGGTAAACTCCCACCCAACCCAGATAATTCTGCAAAATTCTGATTAATTCTGATGATTTCTGGGAGACCTGTTTCATGAACAAGACAAGCAGCAGGCTAAAAATCATACTCAGAAATTGTAGGGTAGCACAGTAGTACAGTCCAATCTTACAACTCCAGCATCCCAGGTTCAGTCCTGAAGTCTGGTAGTGGTATCTGTGTGGGAGTTTGCATGTTCTTCTTGTGATTAATGGGTTTGCTCCGGATGCTCCATTTTCCTCCAGCATCCAAAAATGCGCAAGTTGTTAGGTTAATTAGCCATTGTGGTAGAATCTGGTGGGGTTGTGTTGGGGAAGGAGGGAAGGGGCAGTAGATATTGATGGGAATGTGGGGAGAATAAAATTGGTTAGGAGAAGGATTGGTGTAAATGGGTGTTGATGGTTGTCATGGACTCAGTTCACTGAAGGACCTGTTTCTGTGCTGTATCTCTCTATGACTCTCTCTGTATAATTCACTCGATATTTCAGATTCCTCCATTACAATCTTATGGTATTCTAACAAACTTCTACATGATGCACTGTAGAAAGTATCCTGACTGGCAGCATTATGCTCTGGTACGGCAATTCCAACACACAGGAATACTAGAGGCTGCAGAGAGTTGTGGATATAGCCTGGTCCATCACAAGCACAGTTCTCCCCACCACTGAGAGCATCTACATGAAGGGCTACCTCAAGAAGGTGATTAAGGATCCTCACAATCCCTCCAAGCCATGCCCTTTTCTTGCTGTTACTGTCAAGCAGGAGGTACAGATGCCTGAAGTCCCACAAATTGGGTTCAGGAACCGCTACTTTCCTACAACCATTAGGTTCTTGAACTAAAGTGCACAACCCTAATCCTAACTCAGCAACGGAACACTACAGACCACCCTTTGCACTACCATGGACTTGCCTCTAATTATGGTTTTGACTTGTTTTGTGCAGTCTTTGCCTTCACTGTCTTGTGTAGTTAATGTATAATTTATGTGTAATTTATATTCTGTGTGTTGACTAAATCTGCGTGCCTGTAATGCTGCTGCAAGCAAGTTTTTCATTGTATCAGTACCTCACTGTGCTTGTGCACATAACAATAAACTCAACTTGACTTGACTATTTCCATTCCATTAGTAGCACAGAGGTGGTGGCACAATATTATCCAACTAGTTGAGGGGCTGGGGAGCCACAGCAATGATTCCAGGCCTCATGAATTTTAGTGGTGACCATTTCAATATAGGCAAGGAAATGTCCTAATTATTACCACACAACTTCCTCCCATAGATGGTGAATTATTTAACAACCATGTTGAATGTTATGTGGAAGAAACACTAAGAATTGCAAAGGGACAGTACGTTCTCTGGGTATGTGACATCAACGTCGATTATCAGATATGTGTTTGTAGCACTAGTGACTGAACTGACATAGCCCTGAAGAACTTAGATGCCAAATTAGGCCTGATGAATGTAGTGAGAGTCACTTCATAATGGAACTGTCTGTTTAATCTTGTCCCTTCCAATCTATCTATTGAAAGTGCATTTATATTCAGTGGTATTCCTAGCTGTGTAAGTTAAAAGCCCATGATATCGGAAAAAATGTGTTGGAATGGATTGGGACCTCTTCAGACTGGAAGGAGGTGACTAGCGGAGTACTACAGGGGTCAGTTCTTGGCCCTCAATTGCTCACTATTTACATTAATAACCTAGAAAAGGAACAATATGTAAGTTTTCCAAATTTACCAATGATACAAAAATAGATGGAAGGGCATGTTGTTATAAGGATATTGTGAACCTGCAATGAGATGGATTGAGTGGGCAAAGGATTGATAAATGAAGCTTAATGTGGGGAAGTGTGAGGTCATGCACTTTGGTAAAATAAAATGAAAAGGCAGATTATGCTGGAGTGAGCACTCCAAAACTTGCATTCTCCTGTCAAAATATTCCAATACTGTTCCAATACTGACATCTGACTAATCACGTGAACACTTAACCAGGTTGGTCTGCTGTCCGCCATTAATGGGACAAATTCGATTCGACTACCATCTCATCAATCTATTCTCAATCATTATCACAATGATAGAAAATGTCGTGACACTAATTTCAAGTGGCATTTACTCATCCCCTAGCTCATTCACTGATGCAAAGTTTGGGCTTCTTCAGGATGAGTTACAGATATCTCTGTAGCCTTGGTAGAAACCTTGTCAAAAGAACTGACTTTCAGAGGAAAGGTAAGAGTGATTGCTCTTGGCATCAAGGCGGCATTTGACAGATTATGGTTTCAAGGAGTCCTAGTAGTCTTGATTGTCAATAGGGTTCAAGTGGAAGATTATTCTGCTGGCTGGGGTCATAGCTAGGAGAAAGGAAACTGGTTTTGCTGCTGGAAGCCAACCACTTCAGCTCTAAAATATTGCTGCAGGAGTTCCTTGGAACTGTATTCTAAGTCCAATCATTTAAAATTTCCTCCCCAACTTATCCAAAGGCGTGAGGATGTTTGTTGATGATTGTACAATGTTCAATTCCATTTGCAATCACTCAAGGTAATGATTCAGTTCATACCTCCAAACCTCCAAATCTGGACAACGTTCAGGCTTGGGCAGAAAAACAGCTCCTAAACCTCCATCCACACAGGTGCTTTGCAAAGCTCATTTCCAATAACAGAGAGTCAATCCACCTTGCCTTCCCATTCAATGTCAGTAATACTGGTGACTCCCTCCAGTATTAACATTCCTAGGTCACGATTGATCAGAAATTTAATAGGTTCAACTACATAAATATTATGGCTACAAGAGTAAGTCGGAGATTACGTGTCTTTCAAAACCCATAAAGTCTTTCCACCACCTACAAAGCACAACTCTGGAATGTAATGGAATGCTTTTCAATTGTAGGACAATTGCAGCTCTAACAGTACTCAGGAAAATTGACAGCACCCAGGAGAAAGCAACCTATTTGACTGGCATCCCATTTACTTCCTGAATTTATTCTTTCAAGCACCGATGCATTGTGTCTGCACAATCCACTGCATGTACTTGCAAAGGCTACTGTAAGAACACCTTCCAAGCTGATGACATCTCGAGCACGTGCAAAGCTCAGCAACGTATACAGAGTGACTTCTGTTGCAATGTGACAGGTTTTGTTCCAATGTGATAACAACTTTCCAGGGTGGTCCTTTGGGAATTTCTGGCAAACATTTACTGCATTGCTTGATTAATAACCTTGCTGATATAAATGATGTTTTTCCTTCCTACAGTGTTGTAAGCATTTTGGTAAAAAAGCGACTTTTCTCCAAACCAATTCCAAACTGAAAAGTGCAGTACCAGTAGTTTTAGGATCATAAAATGGTCATGACACTGAAGGAGAGTTCAATTTTTCAAAGCAAAACTTCAGATTCCTCAGAAGAAAACATCTGAAAGTATTATAATGAGCATATAAACAGACAATGTCAAATAATATCAGAGGTGCAGAGGAGATTTACCAGAATGCTGCCTGGATTAGAGAGCATGTCTTATGAGGATAGGTTGAGTGAGCCAGGGCTTTTCTCTTTGGAGAGAAGGAGGATGAGAGGTGACTTGATAGACGTGTACAAGATGATAAGAGGCATAGATTGAGTGGACGGTCAGGGAGACAATGGCTAACACGAGGGGAAATAATTTAAAGGTGATTGGAGGAAAGTATAAGGGAGATGTCAGAGGTATGTTTTTTACGCAGGGAGTGGTGGGTGCATGGAACACACTGCCTGCAGAGGTTGTGGGGGCAGATACATTGGGGACATTTAAGAGACTCTTAGATAGGCACATGAATGATAGAGAAATGGGGGGCTATGTGGGAGGGAAGGGTTAGATAGATCACAAGATCACAAGACAAAGGAGCAGAAGCAGGCCATTCGGCCCATCGAGTCTGCTCCAAGGAAAAGGGAAAAAGAAATGGGGAATGGGGAGAAAATAAACCTACTCTAATCCCAATTTCCAGCCTTATCCCCATATCCCTTGATACCCTGACTATTTAGATATCTATCTATCTCTTTCTTGAATGCCCCCGCTGATCTGGCCTCCACTGCTGTACGTGGCAAGGAGTTCCACAAATTCACCACCCTCCGGCTAAAGAAATTTCTCCTCATCTCTGTTTTGAAACTGTACCCGCTAATTCCAAGATTGTGCCCTCTGGTCCTGGACTCACCCACCAAGGGAAACAGCCTAGACACATCTACTCTGTCCTTTCCTATCAATATTTTAAATGTCGCTATGAGGTCCCCTCTCATTCTTCTGTACTCCAGCGAGTACAGTCCAAGAGCCGACAAACGCTCATCATACGTAAGCCCTTTCATTGCTGGAATCATCCTCGTAAATCTCCTCTGAACCGTCTCCAACGTCAGCACATCTTTCCTAAGATGTGGGGCCCAAAACTGCGCACAATATTCCAAATGAGGCCTCGCTAGTGCCCCGTAGAGCCTCATCAACACTTCATTACTTTTATACACTATACCTCTCGAAATGAATGCCAACATAGCATTCGCTTTCTTTACCACCGATCTGACCTGGTGGTTAACCTTTAAGGTATCCTGCACGAGTACCCCCAAGTCCCTTTGTATTTCCGTACTTTGAATTTTCTCTCCTTCTAGATAATAATCTGCCTGCTTATTTCTGCTTCCAAAGTGTATAACTGCGCATTTCTCAACATTGAATCTCATCTGCCATTTCCTTGCCCATTCTCCTAAACTGTCTAGGTCCCTCTGCAACCTTCCTATCTCCTCAATACTCCCTACTCCTCCACCTATCTTGGTGTCATCTGCAAACTTAGCCACGAAACCATTTATTCCATTATCCAAATCATTGATGTACAAGGTAAAAAGGACCGGTCCCAACACCGACCCCTGCGGCACACCACTAGTAACCAGTAACCAACCAGAACAAGATCCTTTTATTTCCACTCTTTGCTTCCTGCCAACCAGCCAATGCTCCACCCATTCTGCTATCCTACCCGTAATTCCATGACCTCTCATTTTATTAATCAGTCTCTTGTGAGCCACCTTATTGAAGGCCTTCTTGAAAGTCTAAATACACAACATCTATCGCCTCTCCCTTATCCACTCTACCTGTGATTTCTTCAAAAAACTCCAATAGGTTGGTCAGGCAGGATCTTCCCTTCACAAAACCATGTTGGCTAGGACCTATCTTGCCTTGCTGCTCTAGGTATTCCGTAACCCCATCCTTGAGGATAGATTCCAATAATTTTCCCACCACTGACGTCAGATTAATAGGTCTGTAATTTCCTTTATGCTGCCTCCCACCTTTCTTATACAACGGAACTACATTTTCAACCCTCCAGTCCTCCAGAACCATGCCGGAATCTATCGATTCCTGGAAAATTATCACCAATGCCTCCGCTATCTCTAAAGCCACCTCCTTCAGAACCCGGGGATACACCTCATCCAGTCCGGGAGACTTATCAGTCTTTAGCCCAGTTAGTTTTCCTAGCACCTTCTCCCTAGTAATCTTAACTGAACTCAGTTCCATTTCGTGAGACTCCTGACTAACCGGCACATTGCTGATGTCCTCCACGGTGAAGACCGATGCAAAATATTCATTCAATTCCTCTGCCATCTCTCTATCGTCCATTACAATACCTCCTGCACCGTTATCAATTGGTCCTATATCAACCCGTGTCTCTCTTTTACTCCTTATGTATTTAAAAAAACCCTTAGTATCCTTTCAAATGTTATCCGCCAACTTCCTTTCATAATTCGTCTTTTCTTTCCTAATGACCTTCTTAGTTTCTCTCTGCAGGTTTTTAAAAGTTTCCCAGTCTTCTGTTTTCCCACTAATTTTTGCTTCTTTGTACGCTGCCCCTTTTGCTTTTATTTTAGCCTTCACCTCTCTCGTTATCCACATTTGTGCCTTTTTTCCATTCAAAATCTTCTTTTTCTTGGGATATATCTATCCTGCATTTTCCTTATTTCCTGTAGAAATTCCTTCCATTTCTCCTCCGCCGTCCCTCCAGCTAGCTAACTCTTCCAATCAATTTGGGCCAACTCTTCTCTCATACCATTGTAATTTCCTTTGTTCCACTGAAATATCGATACACCAGTTATCAGCTTCTCCTTCTCAAACTTGAAACTGAACTCAATCATATTAGATATTAGAGCAGGATAAAATGTTGGCACAACATTGTGGGCCGAAGGGTCTGTACTATGCTGTTATGTTCTATGTTCTATGTAATAGCATTCATGATAATGCAGATATTTGAAACTAAGGGCTCGATAATATATACATAAGGACAAATGATCACACAGATTTGAAAGATGCTTTTTACCTAACTTTTTTTCATGACTTCAGGGCTCTCAAAGCACTTTGTATCCAAAGAAGTACTTGTGAAGTGTAGACCATATTGCAACACAGAAAGCAATCACTAGTTACTCAGTTCTTAAGCCTGTTCCACCATTGAATTGGATTAAGGTTGATCTGGACCATAACTCTATTTAACCAACAAGGCCTCACACTCCTTAATTACCTTCCCTATCAGAATTTATGAATGTTATTTCTGAATTTTTCGTTTGACTCTGAGCTCTGCAGGTTTTGCAGGAAATAAAGTTTCTACAATCCTTCAGGTGAAGAAATGCTTCCTGACTCTATGCCTGAATATCCCGGCTCATAATTTGGGAAGGTGGAGGTGAGAGGGTGAGGAGAGAGGTCTTAAGAGCAGTTCATATTTGAAAATCTCAGCTATCATACTCTGCATTCTTTATGTTAGTGGTTGGGAACAAATTGTCAGCCATGGATGCACTCTGCTATATTGTCCAGGTCCAGAGATTAATCTCCTGGGCACTGCTGTAAACAATTAGGGAAGAAAATTCATTGTTGGAATTAAAATGTGCATTTTCCACCTTCTTTTAACAGTTTTTGTTTATTTTTTTTAAAAAACTGGTGGGTGGGGAAGAAGATCTGGGTGATTGAAGGTAAAATTAATACCACTAGACCTGCTGAAAGACGTCCAAGTACAAGTGGCAATCCTATAGACGATGCCCTCGATATTCCGATCTGCCTGGCTAGCAGCTGGGGCACCACTGTAGAAATGTGACCTCTGAAAATTACATCCAAAATAACCCAGAAGTTTTTGCTGGAGAACAAAACCTACCTTAGTTTTCATTATTTGTAATGCATTCTAAAATGTGAATTCAAAAGTCATTTTTAGTGCAATATTTAACATAATGGAGTTGATTACATTTTCTTCCAGAATGGAAAAAAAAACAAGCTAATGTACATCATATGCTGCCTCTACTTTAACTGGAAACCAGTTTTAAATTAGAGAGACTGAGAACATCAGCCCATTTATATATTGACTTCTGTTTGATTCAAATCACCCAAGCCATTTGAACATAACAGCAGAACCAGAGGACTAAAATTATTGTTTCCACATAGAATCAATGGATAAAATGAAATTGGTTCAGTATCAGATTTGAGACTGAATAAATGCCTAAATTCCACCATTAAAGAAAACAAATTTAATTAACCTACTAAATCGAAACTGGGCAATGCTTCTGTTTAACTCTCCTTCCCTAAAGTGACTAAAAATATATTTGACTTCAAACATACTCAACTGTAAATATCACAGTTTGAATACAGAATATCTGAATATGTCATGTACATGTGTAAATCTTGAGATATCTGATATTACTTCATATTTAGTAGGATAACCTGTGATCTCTGTCTCAGAGGCCGATGTCAGAACATCCTTCAAGAGGGTGAACCCCTGCAAGGCATTAGGCCCCGGCGGTGTAGCTGGCAGGGTACTGAAAATCTGTGCTGACCAACTGGCTAGAGTGTTGGAGGATATCTTCAACCTCTCATTGCTGCAGTCAGAAGTTCCCACCTGCTTTAAAAGGGTATCAATCATACCAGTGCCCAAGAAGAGCAGGGTCAGCTTCCTCAACGACTATCACCCAGTAGAACTCACATCCATATGATGAAGTGCTTTGAGAGGTTGGTCATGGCTAGAATTAACCCCTGCCTGAGCAAGGACCTGGACCCACTGCAATTTGCCTACCACCACAACAGGTCTACAGTGGACGCAATCACACTGGCTCTCCACGCGGCTTTGGAGCACCTAGACAACAGCAAAACATACGTTAGGCTGCTGTTTATCAATTACATTGGTGGCATCCGTTAGTCTTGCGAGACCATGGATCTGCGCATGGAGACTCTTACTTCAGTCAGTAGTGGTAGAGCAGCGTCTGTTGTGACTGTAGAGGCCTACACGGGAGTGACAGTCTTGGCTGCAGCGACTGCACTTGAAGGCACTGTCCTCCTGTGTTGCTTTGGTGCTGTTTTTCCGGCGAGTGCGCTTTTCTTCAGCAGTTAGCCTCAGCTTCTCCTCTCCTCGTTTCAGACCTCTGTGTAGTTCCAGCCTCCAGCTAGAGCGATCACTTGCAATTTCTTCCCACCTCTCGACGTTCATGTTCAGTGACTTCATATCTCTCTTACAGACATCTTTGAAGTGAAGATGGGGCCGTCCTTGCGCTCCCTTGCTGGAGGCCATCTCCCCGTACAGCAGGTCTTTCGGGATCCTCCCATCTGGCATGCGATGTACGTGGCCCAGCCAGCAGAGATGACGTTGTTGAAGCAGGGTGAAGAGGCTGGGTATCTGAGTGTGGGTCAGGACCTCGTTGTTGGTGACTCTGTCAGTCCGCTTGGTGTCCAGGATGCGTCTCAGGCTACAAAGGTGGAAGGCATTAAGACGCCGCTCCTGTGTGGAGCAGAGGCTCCAGGTCTTGCTGCCGTAAAGCAGCGTGCTGAGGACGCAGGCTCTGTAGACTGCAACCTTGGTGCGTGTTGTCAGCTTTCTGTTCTCCCAGACTAGCTTTGCCAACCTAGCGAATGTTGAGACTGCTCGTCCGATCCGTCTGTTGATCTCGGAGTCTAGGGAGAGACTGTCCGTGATGGTGGAACCAAGGTATGTGAACTCGTGGACTACCTCCAGCTCATAGTTGTTGATGGTAATGGCAGGGGGGTGCTCAACACCTTGACCCAAAACGTTCGTCTTCTTCAGGCTGATGGTCAACCTAAAGTCCTGGCAGGCTCTTGAGAAGCTGTCCATGAGGCTTTGCAATTGCTCTTCAGAGTGTGTTGCCAGTGCCGCGTTGTCTGCAAACAACATGTCCCTGATGAGTACTTCACGAACCTTGGTTTTCGCCCTTAGCCGGGACAGACTAAACAGCCTCCCATCCGATCTGGTGTGGAGGTAGTCACCATCTGTTGATGTTCCAAAGGTGTGCTTCAGCACGACTGCAAAGAAGATGCCGAACAGGGTGGGGGCAAGCCCACAGCCCTGCTTCACACCACTGCAGATGTTGAAGGCCTCTGAAGAAGAGCCGTCAAACTGAACCATGCCTTTCATATCTGTGTGGAATGACTGAACTATCCTGAGGAGCCTCAAGGGACAACCAATCCTGGTGAGGATTCTAAACAGGCCATCTCTGCTCACAAGGTCAAAGGCCTTCATGAGGTCAATGAAAGCAACGTAGAGCGGTTGTCTTTGCTCTCTGCATTTCTCTTGTAGCTGTTGAAGGGAGAAGATCATGTCGATTGTAGAGCGTTCTGACCTGAAGCCACACTGAGATTCGGGATATACCCTTTTGGCGATTTTCTGCAGTCTATTCAGGACCACAAGGTCGAAAACTTTCCCGATGATGCTCAGCAAAGAGATCCCCCTGTAGTTGTTACAGTCGCTTCTGTCCCCTTTGTTCTTATATAGGGTGACAATGTCGCAGTCTCTCCTGTCCTGTGGCACTGCTCCCTCTTTCCAGCACTGACAGAGTAGTTTGTGCAGGTGGTTTAGTAGGACACCCTTTGCGCACTTGATGGCCTCTGGTGGAATGCCGTCCAATCCAGTGGGCACGCTGTCGATGGCTTTACTCAGCTCTTCAACACTCGGCAATGCATCCAGTTCTTCCACGATAGGGAGGCATTCCACGGCATCTAGCTCGCTGTCCGAGATGCTGTTTTCCCTGGAGTAGAGTTCGGAGTAATGCTCCACCCATCTCTCCATCTGTTTGCCTTTGCCTTTGATGGTCTCGCCTTTTTTGGTTTTCAGTAGTATTGACTTGCTCTGGGTTGGACCAATGGCTTTCTTGATCCCCTCGTACATTCCACGGATATTGCCTGTGTCAAATGATAACTGGATGCTTTCACAGAGTTGTAGCCAGTAGTCAATTGCACAGAGTTTGGCTGTTTCCTGAGCCCAGCCAGCCGGGCTCAACTCCACCTGCCGAGGCCCGAGAGGAGTTGCTGTCTCTGGCTCTCAGGCCCGAATTACCTGCTGAGGCCGAAGGCCCAGCTGAAGCCTTGGGCTGCCGTTAGGAGGCTTGCTGGCCCGGAAGGGCGGATTGGCGGGCCTCCCAGCCATGGTGAGCTCCTGGGTGTGCTGCACCTGCGGCTGCACCGACATCGGCATCAACCAGGTGTGGGGTGACGCAGTGTGCACAGCATGCAGCTTGGTGCTGGAGGACAACATCATCATGTCCGAGGTGCAGTTCATGGAGAACAGCGGCAGCGGCTCGTCAGCCGTCCGGCAGTTCATCTCCTTGGATGGGAAACAGTCGGCGCGCTCTCGCTCCGGTGGATGGGCGCGGAGCGAGAACATGTCCTGTTGGGTAGATGAAACTCGTCAGCCTGGGAAGGGACTCCATCTCAGAGAGGGAAAACTCTGACTTCAAACCTCCGCTGCCTTGCAGTCATACCCACTCATGGGAAAGGCTACAGGAGTAAACCCTGAGGACAAATCCGGAGCTGGAGTCCCTAAGGCAGTTCGACGTTGTCTTCAACCTCGTTCTGGCAACTCCTGCGATGACACTGGTGCCAGGCTGTACTGGCTTTTGCCCTTCCCTTGGACAATATCGGTGGCATGGAGAGGGGAGACCTGCTTCCATAAAACCTTGCCCAGGCCTACGCCCTGGAGAGGACACTCCAGCGTTGCCTTACTGCGACAGCACAACATGGAAAGGAGCAGACTACCGGTTATAAGCCTGCGTTCGATTGGCGTAGAGCAAGGCGCCAGGAGTTGCTTTCGACGGAGGGAGAGACCATCACATCTCACTGGACAGCTACCGCCCACCTTAAGCTGGGCAGCCCCCAGCCAATTAGGTTCTGTCCCGCCACAGTTCACCCACTCCACTGGGTGCGTGTGGCTTAGGGATACAAGTATCCCGAACTGTGGACTGCAAACACTGCACCAGGCATAACAAGAAGACAACAAAGAAGCCAGCACTCATACTAGGATGCTGGAATGTACGGACCACGACCACTGGTATATCAGATGACCTTCGGGAGATCAGCGACTCACGCAAGACAGCAGTGATTAACAATGAATTGCTGAGACTCCAAGTGGACATCGCAACGCTCCAAGAGACATGTCTTGCAGGATCGGGAACCCTATGTGAGAGAGAATATACCTTCTTCTGGCAGGGCAAGGGCTCAGATGACACCAGAGAGCATGGTGTCGGCTTTGCAGTGAAGACCTCGCTGCTGAAGATGGTGGAGCCTAGCGAGAAAGGGACAGAGCGGATTTTCTCACTACAACTCCACACATCCGACGGGCCTGTCAACCTTGTCAGCGTCTATGCCCCAACTCTCTACTCTACATGAGACGCAAAGGATGAGTTCTATGATCAGCTCTCAATGACAATACAGGAAATCCCAAGTCAGGAACAGTTGCTGCTACTTGGCAACTTCAACACCAGAGTGGGCGCCGACCACGACTCTTGGCCAGGTTGCCTGGGCGATATAGGTTTGGCAACATGAACAATAATGGGCAACGACTGCTCGAGCTTTACATGCTCCACGAATTGTGTGTCACTAACACCTGCTTCCAGACCAAAGCTCAGCATAAAGTATCTTGGAGACATCCCTGTTCGAAACATTGGCATCAGCTAGACCTGATAATCACAAGATGCCGCCACCTGAGAAATGTGCTCATGACTCGCTCCTTTCTGAGTGCCAACTGTGACACGGACCACTCTCTGGTTTGCTGCAAGGTCAGACCAGCCAAAGAAGATGCACTACGCCAAGCCTCCAGGCAAGCAGCACATTGACACTAGTAAGAACCAACACCCAGACAAAGTGGCGGAATTCACCAAATCACTGCAGGATGCTCTCCTTGCAGACCCACCAGAAGGGGATGCTCTGCAGAGATGGGAATCTCTCAGGGACACTATCCACAGCACTACACCCAAGGCCTTCGGGAAGAAACAGGGCAAAACACAGGACTGGTTCGAAGCGAGCTCAGGTAAGCTCACCACTCTCATCAAGGCAAAGCGTGTTGCACTACTAGAGCACAAACACCACCCCACCCAGGCAACAGTGCAAGCATTAAGGACAGCAAAAAGCAGGGCTCATAAAACAGGGCTCAATTACAGCTTGGCGTTCAACAATATCATCCCCTCAGTACTAATCAACAAGCTTCAAAACCTGGGCCTCCGTACGTCCCTCAGTAACTGGATCCTCGACTTCCTTATTGGGAGACCACAGTCAATGTGAATCGGTGGTAACATCTCCTCGCTGACAGTCAATGCAGGCGCACCTCAAGTGCTTAGCCCACTGCTCTATTCTTTCTACACTCATGACTGTGTGGCTAGGCACAGCTCAAATGCTATCTATAAATTCACTGATGACACCACTGTTGTTGGCAGAACCTCAGATGGCAATGAGGAGGCGTACAGGAGTGAGATAAATTGGCTGGTTGAGTGGTATCGCAACAACAACCTTGCACTCAACGTCAGCAAGACCAAGGAATTGATTGTGGACTTCAGGAAGGGGAAGTCGGGAGAACACACACCAGTCTTCATCGAGGGGTCAGCACTGGAAAGGGGGAGGAGCTTTGAGTTCCTGGGCATCAACATCTCGGAGGATCTACCTTGGGTCCAACACATTGATACAATCATGAAGAAGGCATGCCAGTGGCTTTACTTCATTAGGGATTTGAGGAAATTTGGTATGTCACCAAAGATTCTTGCAAATTTCTGCAGATGTTCGGTGGAGAGCATTCTGACTGGTTGCATCACTGCCTGGTACTGAGGCTCCAATGTGTGGATCGAAAGAGGCTGCAGAGGGTTGTGGACTCAGGCAGCTCCATCATGGGCACAAGCCTCCCCATCATCGAGGACATCTTCAAGAGGTGGTGCCTCAAGGAGGCAGCATCCATTATTAGGACCCTAACCATCTGGGACATGCCCTCTTCACATTACTACTATCGGAGAGGAGGTACAGGAGCCTGAAGACCCACACTCAATGTTTCAGGTACAGCTTCTTCCCCTCCGCCATCAGATTTCCAAACAGTCCATGAATACTACCTCATTATTCCTCTTTTGCACTATTTATTTATTTTTGTAACTTGTATCCCAGTGTTATCATTCCATAGATTTTATGCCGAGCTGTTTTAATGGGCACCCAGCGTTCATTTGGAATTCTCGTTTGCTGGTAATGTCCCTTATTTGTATGTGTTCTCTATTTTGCTGCTCTCTTTTCTCTTCTCCCTTTCTTCATCACCCCCTCACTTCTCTCATTTTGTCTCTCTCTCAGTTTCTTTCCCTCCCTCTTCCTTGCTGATTGTACCCTATAGTTATTCACAAGAGTGTTCTGCCACCATCAATCAGCAGTTAACATTAGTTAAGACATTGTTATAAAAATGTTCCACCTGTTTTACTGTACAAACTTAAAGTAATATTGTTCAAAACAGCTCGAGTTTGGTTCAAAATATTTTGCCAGTTACACAAAGCTTTTGTTCTAGTTTATCTGGTAATAGAGCTCCCTTAGACCTTAATTGTTTCGTCACGTTAGGTCAAGTGTCTTCCATTTATTTGCTGCAGAAGTTGTTGCTTTAACACATTTCTTCCCTGTAGTGTGAAAGGTCATGGCTGTCATGTGACAGTGACAACACTGACCCCTCTGGTTGGATAACAGCATTGCTCATCGGGTCGGAAGTGACACCACTGTCAATCAAGGTCCCCTCACCACTACAGCACATTCCTTCCAGCGATTCCCGATGAGGTGGGTGTTTCAGGAACTGGTATTTCCCTCCCTCCCAATTTGACCTCCACCCAAGTCCTGACCCTCCAAGTCATCCCACAGCCACTGGGCAAGCCTAGGGAATGCTAGTGCAGACTCCAGAATGAGCACAGTTCCACCCTTTCAGTTGGCCACAGTAAGTGCGAGCGAAACTGGTATCCAAGTGCCTCAGTGACCACTGCTAATGGTGCCGCTAAGCTGGGGGCTCCCTGGACTTTGAATGGGACCCACTAGATTTGCGGCTACCATGCCTACCTGTGGCTCCCCGCGAGCTGGTATGGCTGCTGCTTTCCGGCGTTCGTGGTGCCCTATATCCACGGTCTCGATGAACTTGGGGAGCACCCAGCATATAGCGGCCACAGGGACGGGAGGACCATCACGGAGGTGGAGAGGTTCTGTATGATAGCCTTTCCCACGTATGGCACAACCCGACTGTACCGTGAGGTCATCTTGATGGCCAGCGTGCTCCAGACGCTGGCTAACGAAATAGAAGTGGCACTGTAACATACCAAGGATGCCCTGACGAGGATGGCAGTGGAGCTGGCTGCTGTCAGGTTAGTAGCCCTGCAGAATCGGATGGCCCTGGACTACCTACTCGCTGCAGATGGTGGCACCTGTGCAGTGATTGGTAAGGAGTGCTGTACCTTTATTCCTGATCAGTCCAGCAACATCACCAATCTGGCTGCTCACATTCAGGACTCGGTGGCTAAAATTCAAAAAGCAAGGGACCAGCTCCTCCAGCACGACACCTCATGAGGAAACCGGTGGCTGTTTGGGTCTCTGGGGGGGATGGTGGGCGACTGTCATCCACTGGGCCACCGTCCTCATTCTAATTGTAGTAGTTATCTGTATCTTGTGTTGTGCTTGTCAGATTATTAAGAGCACGTCTGCCTTTCACTAGTACTGTATACATTGACATATAATTGTAGATCCAAAAATAGTTATCTCCATGTAACGATTGACAGTGGTGTAACTTTCATGGGGTGGAATGTCATGTGAAAGGTCATGGCTATCATGTGACAGTGACAACACTGACCCCTTTGGTCGGGTGACAGCATTGCTCATCGGGTCGGAAATGACACCACTGTCAATCAAGGTTTGGCTCCACCCCTGCCCCTCTGGGCACACCTAACCATTGGCTTTTGTAAAACACCTTTGCACCTGGCCCCGAGCGATTGGCTTGTGAATCACCTGGGCTGGCTCCACACCCAGCCCTTCAGCAGTATGAAAAGTGCCACATGCTTGGTTCTCTCTCTTTGTTTCTCCTAGGGATGTGGAGGTTAGCTGTGCACTACTTAAGGGTAATTAGTTAAGGACCCCTGGGACGAAAGAGCCGATGCTTGCACAGAAAAGGGATGTTCAGGCATCGTATTGTTTTTTTCCCTGATCATTTGTAACCAGTTGGCCGTGTGTGTGTGCACATCACCCCTGTTGCAATTTCCCCCACGTCTCGCGATCACCCATGTGCGTGTGTGTGAGTGTGCATCCATTCCCATTCATTCTGTTCCTGTGTTTATCTTTGTGATTAAATCATTTCTTAAAATTCCAAAGACTGTGTCCAGAGTCCTCTATCTTTAAGACCTTAAAGAACCTTTCCTCACAACATTCCCATGGCAAGGTGTCCTTTTCCATGGTGTCCAAAATATACATTTACGTTCATGATTTTCGTGTCAAATTGCCATTGATTTTCTTATTATTCACCACACTGGTATCGGGTCACTTAATATGAAAAGAAGTCATTTGGCCTATCAGGTTTGTGCCAGATGTTTATGTCCTATTTGCCTGCTCTTTCCCTGTAGTCTTTCATGTTTTTTTTCCTCAAGTGTCAATCGAACTTAGCTCCAGATGGCTCTGTTTCTACACACTTATTGCCAATGTGTTCCACATTATAACTAGTTTCCATTCAACGAAATGTTTCCTCTTGTCCATCACTTGAAATTTGTGGAGCCTGCTCCTTGAACTATATTCTAATGGGAATAACTTCTATTTATCCCTGCTAAACCAATCATGGTCTTGTTAACCACTAATAAATCTTCTTTCAACTTTCTTTGCTCCAAGGAGAAGCCCTGGCTTCTCTAGACTAACCTATTAACTGAAATCCCTTATTTCAGGATTGATCGTAATAAATCTCTTCTGCAATCTTGCTGGGAACTTTACATCCTTCTTAAAGTTAGTTGGCCAAAATCTGATGCAATATTCCAGCTGATTTTTAATGCATGTTCATCAACCTGAAACATTAACTTTGTTTCTATCTCCACAGATGATGCCTGACCTGTTGAGTACAACATAGAACATAGAACAGTACAGCACAGGAACAGGCCCTTCGGCCCACTATGTTGTGCCGAACCAATTAAACTAGTAATTAAGTGGCTAACTAAACTAGTTCCTTCTGCTTTCACGGTTCCATAATCCCTCAATCCTTTGCACATTCATGTAGCTATCTAAGAGCCTCTTAAATACCTCTATTGTATTTGCCTCCACTACCACCCCTCACAGTGCATACCAGGCACTCAACACTCTCTGTATAAAAAAAACTTGTCCCACACATCTCCTTTGAACTTATCCCCTCTCATCTTAAATGCATACCCTCTAAAATTAGACATTTTGACCTTGGGAGAAAAATCCCTGCTGACTGCTCCACCTATGCCTTTCATAATCTTATAAACGCCTATCAGGTCTCCCCTCAGCTTCTGCTGTTCCAGAGTCAAACAACCCAAGTTGTCTAACCTCTCCTCGTAGCACATGCCCTCTAATCCAGGCAGCATCCTGGTGAACCTCTTCTGCACCCTCTCCAAAGCCTCCACATCCTTCCTATAATGGGGCGACCAGAATTGAACGTAATACTCCCAATGCAGCCTAAGCAGAGTTTTATATAGCTGCAACATAACTTCCTGAGTATTTTCAGCACTTTTGTTTTTATTTCAACCTAACCTAACTACTTTTCTATTCTATGAACCCCAGAGTCTCAGATAAGTTGCCGACAGCACATCAGTAAGTCTTATCACTTTGAAAGGTTTACACGCCAGGTGACCAGTCTCTCTGTTCCTGCATTTCCCTTAGAAATGTGCCATTAAGTCTGTACTATCTCTCTTTGTTCTTTCTGCCATTAGGTATCACTTTGTAATTGGTAATATCATTTCACAGCCAGCATGCTCAAAGTCTTGATTATATTTATGATTGACCATGTAAAATAAGATCATTATCATTCATGTTTCTTTTCAAATGCAGATAAATGAGAAATCAGCAAGAAGCCAAAGTAAAAATCTGGACCAGAACTTCATATGGAAAATAAAAGTTGGCCATAGTCAGTCTGAGCATTTAACTCAACTGCACAGCTGAAACTTTGCTTCACACAGGCATTGACTTTTGAAGTAAGGTCTTGTCTGCCTGCTGAGGTGTTCTCCCGGAGTGCAGGTTAACTTTTCATCCTGAAGGAAAATGTTGGATTGAACAGACATCCTTTTGCAGTTTGTGGGACCTTGCTGTGCAAAAGGTGACTTTTATGTTTACCAACAAAACAACAGAAGCCACACTTCATGAGTAATTCATTGACTTTGAAGAGTCCTGAGAACAGAAAAGTGTGATAAAAGTACACATTCTTTCTAGTTCCATGATTATATCATACATTTACAAATTACATAACCATGCAATTTACTGTCAAGAATGAAAAATAACTCACTCTGTTCTAAAAGGTTTTACCTCCTATTTGGTATTTGTAACATATCCTCTATAAAACAAATGTTCATTACTGAGCAGGACATGCCGCATTCTAATGAAGCAACTTATTCAACAGGGTGTAATTGAGTAAATTCAGCATGCCAAATCTTTCAATTAAACTGCTTGATATGCCACTGAATAATTTTATGTTTATTCCATTATGTTTTCCTGAAAAATACTTAAACATATGTTGTTTGGCAAAAAGAATAGTGGTAAAACAAAGGAGATGAAGATTGAAGACCAAAGCAGAGTTGGAAGAGGGAAAGGTCTGAGGGGATATAATTCATGGGGAGGTCAAAGACATTGGGTGAGAAAATAGAAACAGTTCAAGATGTGAAGAAAGATTTAACTCGATTTGTTAAGAACCCAGGAACTTATTGCAGCCTAGTACAACTGGTTTAATAGAAGTCCAAAAATTTTATTGGGAGGGACACATGCTTTATGCATTCTGAAACAGCTGCAGAATGCGGAACTGGGATGTTGGCTAAAAGAGCATAAAAGAAATTAAATCGGAACATTAATACGAATGGAGAGAGGAGAAATGGGTTAAAAATCCTATATCTGAATGCACGGAGTGTCAGGAATAAGGTAGGCAAGCTTGAAGTTCGGATACGAATGGGTAAGTATGATGTTGTTGGGATAACAGAGACATAGCTGCAGGGGGATCAGACCTGGGAAATGAATTTTCAAGGGTATACATGCTATCGTAAGGACAGGAAGGTGGGCAGAGGGGGTGGGGTGGCCCTGTTGGTGAGGAATGAGATTCAGTCCCTTGCAAAGGGGGGACATTGAATCACGAGAAGTAGATTCAGTGTGGATAGAACTGAGGAACTGTAAGGGCAAAAAGACTCCAATGGGTGTTATCTACAGGCCTCCGAACAGTGGCATGGATATTGGGTGCAAGCTGAATAGTGAGTTAATGTTGGCATGTGGCAAGGGTAATGTCACAGTAGTTATGGGGGATTTCAATATGCAAGTGGACTGGGAAAATCAAGCTGGTACTGGACCCCAGGAAAGGGAGTTTACAGAGTGCCTCCGGGATGCATTCTTGGAGCAGCTGGTATGAGAGCCAACCAGGGAGAGGGCTATTCTGGATTTAGTGCTGTGTAATGAGCAGGATTTGATAAGAGAACTCAAAGTAAAGGAGCCATTGGGAGGTAGTGACCATAACATGATAAGTTTTTACCTGCAATTGGAGAGGGAAAAGGGCAAATCAGAAGGGTCAATTTTGCAGTTGAACAAAGGAGACTATGGGGCCATGAGGGTGGAGCTGGCTAAAGTTGACTGGGCGGGCATCCTAGCAGAATTGTCAGTGGAACAGCAATGGCAGGTATTCTTGGGAATAATGCACAAGGTGCAGGATCAGTTTATTCCCCAGAGAAGGAAAGACTCAAAGAGGGGAAAGGGGCCACCGTGGCTGACAAAGGCAGTCAGAAATAGCATTGTGTTAAACAGGAAGAAGTATGGCAGAGCCAAGCTGAGTGGGAAGATAGAAGATTGGGAAATTTTTAAGGTGCAGCAGAATTTAACTAAAAAGGTAATTCGGGAAGAAAAAATGAGGTACGAAGGCAAGCTAGCCAGGAATATTAAGGAGGATAGCAAAAGCTTTTTTAGGTATGTGAAGGGAAAGAAGTTAGTTAGGAACAATGTTGGGCCCTTGAAGACCGAATCGGGTGAAATTATTATGGGAAACAGGGAGATGGCAGTTGAATTTAATAAGGACTTTGGATCTGTCTTCACCGGGGAAGACGTAAGAAATCTCCCAGAAGTAAGGATGGACAAAAGGCAGATGGTGACAGAGGAACTGAAGTGGATTGACATTAGGAAAGAAATGGTGAGGGGTAGACTAATGGGGCTGAAGACTGACAAATCCCCAGGTCCAGATGGTCTGCATCCCAGGGTACTAAAGGAGGTGGCTCTAGAAATTGTGGATGCATTGGTGATCATTTTCCGATGTTCCTTAGATTCGGGGACAGTTCCTGAGGATTGGAGAATGGCTAATGTTATCCCACTTTTTAAGAAAGGAGGGAGGGAGAAAACAGGGAACTATCATCCAGTTAGCCTAACATCTGTGATGGGGAAGATGCTAGAGTCCATTATTAAGGATGAGGTAGCGGCATATTTGGATAGCAATGATAGGATTGGGTCGAGTCAACATGGATTTACCAAGGGTAAATCATGCTTGACTAATCTACTGGAGTTTTTTGAGGATGTAACCAGGAAAATAGACGAGGGAGATTCAGTGGTTGTTGTATACCTTGACTTTCAGAAGGCATTTGATAAAGTGCCGCACAGGAGATTGGTGGGTAAAATTAGGGCTCATGGAATTGGGGGGTGGGTATTAACATGGATAGAAAACTGGTTGGCGGATTGGAAACAAAGGGTAGGGGTGAATGGATGTTTCTTAGAATGGCAGGCCGTGACTAGTGGGGTGCCACAGGGCTTGGTGCTGGGACCGCAGCTGTTTACGATCTATGTTGATGATTTAGATGAAGGCATTGTGAATAACATTAGCAAGTTTGCTGATGATACAAAGTTGGGTGGCAGTGCGACATGTGTAGAGGAAGTTAGGAGAATTCAAGGTGATTTGGATAGGTTGGGTAAGTGGGCAGATACTTGGCAGATGAAGTTTAATGTGGATAAGTGTGAGGTTATCCACTTTGGGAGCAGGAACAGGAAGGCGGATTATTATCTGAATGGTGTGGAGTTAGGTAAGGGGGAAATACAAAGGGATCTAGGAGTCCTTGTTCATCAGTCACTGAAAGTGAATGAGCAAGTGCAGCAGGCAGTGATGAAGGCTAATGGAATGTTGGCCTGTATTACAAGGGGAATTGAGTACAAAAGCAAAGAGATTCTTTTGCATTTGTACAGGGCCCTGGTGAGACCACTCCTGGAGTATTGTGTACAGTTTTGTCTCCAGGGTTAAGGAAGGATATCCTGGCTATAGAGGGCGTGCAGTGTATGTTTTACGAGGTTAATTCCGGGGATGTCGGGACTGTCTTATGCTGAGAGGTTGGAGAGACTGGGATTGTACACGCTGGAATTGAGAAGATTGAGAGGGGATCTGATTGAAACATACAGGATTATTAAGGGATTGGACAAGATAGAGACAGGAAATATGTTCCAGATGTTGGGGAAGTCCAGGACCAGGGGGCATGATTTAAGAATAAGGGCTAGGCCATTTAGGACAGAGGTGAGGAAAAACTTCTTCTCCCAAAAGGTTGTGAATTTGTGGAATGCACTGCCTCAGAGGGCAGTGGAGGCCAATTCTCTGGCCACTTTCAAGAAGGAGCTAGATAGGTTTCTTATAGATAGGGGAATCAAGGGATATGGGGACAAGGCAGGAACAGGATATTGATTGTTGAGGATCAGCCATGATCTCAAAATGGCGGTGCAGACTCGAAGGGCCGAATGGTCTACTTCTGCTCCTATTGTCTATTGTCTATCTCAATATAATCAAGCAGTGGACTGAATTATTTGCAGTAATGGAAGGGAGCTAGAGGCAGTGAGTGATTGACAAGGTCAAAGGTATTTGTCTTGAAGTTGAAGTGGATATTGGGAATAAGATAAAATTTTCTGGAATTACTTATCTCAGTTTTTACATACACGTGTAATTACCAGTCGGTTTCCCAAACAAACAGTTGTTCAGCTGCTTGAGAAATGTTGGTTCATAAACCAAGCTCGACCATTATCTGACTTGGGCTGAGGTCAAGTTTTTTTTAACTCTAGTTAAACATTTGTTTCTAGTTGGTTATTTGCCTCAGTAGGAGATTTCAGGGTTGTTTCCAGATGAGGAGTGCACACTTTTGTTGTTCAGGCATCACAGCTGTGTGTAAGCAAGCTTGATAGACCAAATGGCCATTTAATAAAAAAGCAGAACATTGCAGATGTCAAATTCATTGAATAAATACACAACATTAAATTGCTTCCATATTATTCTACTGAAAATCATGTTTTTTTTCAATAATGAAAGAGGATGATTACCAATTCAGGGGCATTTTTTTAATCATCCATAAACTTGCTGAGCTGTAGCTCGGTGTGAGTCACACTTCTGATCCTAAGCCAATGCCAACATCCAGTAAGCATGGGTTGACATCAGTCCCAATGCAAGGCTGGTTTTGAAACATAGCAAGAGGCTTGGTTCGAGTCATCTTGGGGTGCCTGTTGGTGGGTTTTTCTGGGACAATGGGGTTTTCCCAGTGCACAGTTGGAGTATGATGTCTTACAGGGAACTAAATTACTTATCATCATCCTCTGCTTATCATCCCAAGTCTCTAGCCCTTTCAACCCATCCCACCCTCTAAAGCCTGCAGTTGTAACACAATGGCCAAACTGCCAGATTCCTGATCTCCTGATATTCTTCACATCCCCACTATGATTGCTCAACGTCAGCCTTCCAGTATCCCCATACCCAATGCCTGCCCCACTGCCCTGATCAACTTCTGACCTGCGAGGCTCTTACTCCTGCCTTTCATTTCCCACAATGCAGGTCCAACCAAGTGTAGCGGGTAGCGTAATGCTATTACAGCACCAGCGACCTGAGTTCAATTCCGGCTGCTGTCTGTAAGGAGTTTGTACATTCTCCCCGTGTCTGCATGGGTTTCCTCCAGGTGCTCCGGTTTCCTTCCACGTTCCAAAGACATACAGGTTAAGAGCTATGGGCATGCTATGTTGGCGCCGGAAGTATGGCGACACTTGCAGCTGCCCCCAGAACACTTCTACGCAAAAGATGCATTTCACTGTGTGGTTCGATGTACATGTGACTCATAAAGATATCTTATCTTATCTTATCTTATCTTATCTTATATTATCTTATCTTATCTTATCTTATATTATCTTATCTTATCTATGGCCATTGACAGACAAACCACCATGTCCGTCCTGTCCTCCAAATGGACTGTTGGGCAGCCCAGTTTCTGTCACCCGTTGCTTATGGCTTCACAAGAGGACCAGAGTCCCAAACAGTCACTATGCCCTGCTTCTGTGCCTATCCAGTACTACCCTCCCCCCAACCACCTCCCCCCACCCCCCCCCCCCCCCCCCCCCCCCCAAGAGTAAACTAGAATATCTAGGCAACAGAAATTTAAAGCTTCGGACAAAAATGTTTGCTGAATATTTCCATGTGCCTGTGCCCTCAGAATATATAAACAATCTGGGAGAAGAGATTTGTCACAGGCAAATGCTGTTGTTGATTACTCTTAGACACTTGAAACATAGAACATAGAACAGTACAACACAGAAACAGGACCTTTGGCCCACCACGTCTATGCCAACCATGATGCCAATCTAACTAATCTCATCTGCCCACACATGGTCTATGCCCCTCCATCTCCTGCCTGTTCATGTGCCTATCTAATGGCTTCTTAACTATTGCTATCATATCTGCTTCCACTACCACCCCTGTCAACATGTTCCAGGTACCTGTCATTCTCTGTGCAGAAAATACTTGCCTCACAGATCTTCTTTAAATGTTCCCCCTCTCGCCTTAAACCTATGCCGTCTTGTATTTGACATTTCCCTGGGAAAAAGTCTCTGACTACAGTATCTATGCCCCTCATAAACTTATATACTTCTATTAGGTTGCCCCTCAGTCTCTGACACTCCAGTGAAAACATGTTTGTCCATATCTGTGTAGCTAATACCCTCCAATCCAGGAAACATCCCAGTGAACATCTTCTCCACCCTTTCCAAGGTCTCCAGATACTTGACCGTTTCACTAAAGATCTGGTGGGTTGCTGGGCATCTGAAGAGGACCAACTCTTCAACCAAGGTCTTGAGAGTGACATCTGATAGTGCCTATTCGCATGTATAATCATGATTGGGTAAAGCTTTCTAAACAAACTTTCAGCAGTGGTTAGTGTTACGAACCAGCAATAAAAGAAACACATCGAGACATAATTCAGTGTTAAAAACTACTTTATTAATAACTACTCATGATAATAAGGAAAAGTAAAAATGTTAGAATGTTAGAAGTAATAATGTTAGAATCTTAAACATTAACCCCAAAATTAAACTCGTAGTGTGTGTGTGGCAACTCCCGAAACTCCACGTCCAGGAATGGTTCTTAAAGTTCAGTTCAGCAAGCCGTAAGGTGAAACGTGAGCAAAGGTTTCTTCAACAACCACCGTTGACTGAAGATAAAACGTAGATGTAGAGAGAAAATAGAGAGCAATTATGAAATCCAAATGTTCCACTTTGGAACCCAAACGATGCCTCAGTGTCTACTCAAATGGTGGCCATCCACACAAATACCTGTTTCCTTCTACAGGTCAACAACAAAGTGAACTCCACTGCTTCATTCCGAGGCATCTGCCACCCCGAAAGGCATCCGTGACATGGCCGTCCGCACAAATACCTGTTTCCCTCTACAGGTTAACGACAAAGTGGACTCCACTGGATTACTCCAAAAATCCATACGTGGATTGTAGTGACAGTCACAGTTACAGTTTTTCATCCGTCGATAGAGACTAGCAGGCTGCTGTCTCTCTCTCTCTCTCCCTCTTCTTCAGACTGACTCTCACTGACTGCTTCAAACACGTCATTATGTCCTTTATCTTCTGTTGATGTAAGCACGCCACACACACACACACACACACACACACACACGCGCACGCACGCATGCACGCACGCACGCACACACACACACACACACCACTATGCTCTATCTTCAACGGATATTCACCAATAGTAACCTAGTTCGTAACATTAGTGACAATTAGTACCTTCCCCTTAAGTATCCATTTGCACCAGTTAGATTCAGCTGATGGCAATGTTTCATGGAATTATAAATAAGAACAGGAAATGCTGGAAATGCTCAGCAGTTCAAGCCATCAAGAACATAGAACAGTACAGCACAGGAACAGGCCCTTTAGCCAACAATGTTGTGCCGAACTAATTAAACTAGAAATTTAAACACCCATCTGAACTTCTCCCTTCTGCTCAGACAAGTCCATATCCCTCCATTCTCTGCATATTTATGTGCTTTTCCAAGAGCCTCTTAAATGTATTGATTGTATTTGACTCCACTACCACCCAGGCACCCAGTACTCTCAGTAAAATTCTTTCCCCACACATCCCCTTTGAATTTACCCCCTCTCACTTTAAATGCATGCCATCTAGGATAGACATTTTGAACCTGGGAAAAAGATACCAGTTGTCTATCTATGCCTCTCATAATCTTATAAACTTCTATCAGGTCTCCTCTCAGCCTCTGCCGCTCCAGAGAAAACAACCTAAGTTGGTCGAACTTTTCCTCACAGTGGATGCCCTCTAATCCAGGCAGCATCCTGGTAAACATCTTCTGCATTCTTTCCAAAGCCTCCATATCCTTCCTATTATGTGGCAACCAGAATTGAATGTAACACTCCAGATGTCACCTGACCAGTGTTTTATAAAGCTGCAACATAACTTTCTGACTTTTGAACACAATGCCTCGACTAATAAAAGCAAGCATCCATACACTTTCTTTGCTACTCTATCAACTTCTACAGACACTTTCAGGGAGCTATGGACTCGGACCCCAATATCTCTCTGTACATCAACGCTATTAAGGGTTCTGCCATTAACTGTGTACTTTCCCTTTACGTTTGACCTCCCAAAGTGCAACACCTCACACTTGGCCAGATTAAACTCCATCTGCCATTTCTCCGCCCATGTCTGCAACTGATCTATATCCTGCTGTATCCTTTGGCAACCTTCTACATGATTCACAATGCCACCAACCTTGGTAACTTACTAACCCACCCATCCACGTTTTCATCCAAGTCATTTATATATATCACAAACAGCAGAGGTCCCAGTATGGATCCTTGCAGAACATCATTAGTCACAGACCTCCAACCAGAGTAAGACCCATCGACCACTACCCTCTGTCTTCTATGGGCAAGCCAATTCTGAATCCAAACTGCCAAGTCACCATGGAGGCCATGCATCTCAATCTTCTGGATAAGACTACCATGAGGGACCTTGTCAAATACCTTACTAAAATCCTCATAGACCACATCCACAGCTCTACCTTCATCAATCACCTTCATCACCCTCAAAAAACTCAGTCAAGTTTGTAAGACATGACTTGCCCCACCCAAAGCCGTGCTGACTGTCCCAAATTAAGCCATCGTTCTCCAAATGCTCATAAGTATTATCCTTGAGAATCCTCTCCAATAGCTTTCCTACCTACTGACATGACACTCGCCAGTCTATTGCTACCAGGATTATCTCTATTTCCCTTCTTAAGCAATGGGACAACATAAGCTACTCACCAGTCCTCCTGGACCAAACCTGTAGCTGGAGGGGACATAAAGATCTTGGTCAAGGCCCCACAAATCTCATCTCTTGCCTCTCTTGATAATCTGGGATATTGTATCTGTGCTTGTATCAATTGAATAAAGACTGATTGCATTTACATCTCTAATCTCTGAGTGACATCTTAATCCATAACAATTATAAGGATGAGAAGCTTTCCTGTGGTTCTCATTACAACAGGACGTTGCCAGAGTGAGGACCTAACCAGATCCTGTAAACTGTGTTACGGATCAGCCTTTGCATCATGTTAACCTTGGCAACCATGTGAATTTACCCTTTTAATTCACTGCATGTCCTTGACATTTACATGAAGTGTTTTCACTCTATCTTTACAAAGCACATAAGGGATTGTAATGTTACTTACTCATCCTAGAGAGTTCACAAGCTGTGTGAAATAGAAGGCAAACATTTTTGATTATGAATCAAGAGATAGGTTCAGAGACATCAGCTTTTAGGGTTGCACAGTTGGAGGATGGGAGGCAGTATAGCTGTAATTATGAGTATCTGTACTTCTTGCCTAAAGTTTTGATTTTAAGAATTGGGGTGGGAGTCAGGATTGATTGTACAGGAGTGATTTGTAAATCTGCCAAGTGAGACTGCAGACCAAGAGCAAGGTCTGGCTTTTTGACCATAGAACCTCAAGTGGTTGGGAATTGGATGCTGTCTGATTGACTCCAGGCTGTTATTGTGACAGATTGAACTTTATCTTCCTGGTTATACACAATCAGTAAAGTTTCTGTAAGAGGATTTGGAGCTGGGTATTTAAATGGGGGAGGGGGGGAGTGGAGTGAAAACACAATTTAATAGCAAAGTAATACAACCAAATAACTTTAATTATAAACATATTCAAATTAGATTTATCCATACTCTTTAAAATAATCCTTTGTAGTCCAGACCACTGATGACAGAATTACGATTAATTCCTTTGATATTGAAAATATTCTTGAAATGAGCAATATCACAGGAAGGTGGAGAGAAAGAAACCAGAAAAACAAATGACACAGGAGAAAGGTCACTAAATTCATCAAGCAGGTCTGATAGGATTAGGGCCTTGTGGTTTCAACAATGGATGAAACAAGTAGCTTTAGTGATTGTAAACATGAGAAACTTCGCTGAAATTCTGATTGCACCAGGATTTTCAGAGATAAGAGTGCAATAACTGCTGAGAGCTTTGATGTGACATGTTAACTCATGAGTAACTTAACCTTACAAATTCATGAGGATGCAAGAGACTGTAGATGTTGGAATCTGGAGCAACAAACAATATGCTGGAGGAACTCAATGGGTCAGGCAGCATCTGTGGGTGAAAAGGAATTGCCTTTCCACCCACAGATTTCATCAACTCACTGAGTTTCTCCAGCAGATTGTTTGTTGCTGCAAACTCTTGGGGATATTTGATACCAATGTGTTGCAGCTGTTTTAAATGTTGTTTTAACCAAGCACACTGGATATTGTAATATCTCTGCAGCTCATTCTGGACAACATTATCAGAAACTGCCAAAGTGGGAGAGGCATAAAGAATCCAATATATATAGAGGGGAGACCTCTTGGAAGGAATTGAAGGATAGTGAATTGAATAATATAATCTCACAATTGGACTGCCAATTGGTAATTTTAGGGAATCTATGATTTCTGTCTAGCGTTTTAATGGCTGGAGACAGGGTTTGACCTGGACTCTGAAATCGTGCCCAGGACGATTGCTGACCTTGAGTGGAAATGCTTAGGGCTTCTTTCTGACATGAATCCTGGCTGGTGTCTGACTGGTGATCCTGGCTTCATTGTCATGTCAGCAGGAGATAGGTCTATGCCCCTGGTTACCTTTAGTCAGTGGAGATACAGGGGAGCAGCTGAATTTGGCACCTGATACAATATACTGTATGAATTTAGTCCATATAAATAGGTGAATGGAATGAGAGGAACAAATCGATAATAAAGTAAGCAATTCAACTAAAGATCATTAATTATAAAAATATTCAAATTAACAATAGTCACTGAAATATTCCAAATGTATTCCAATTACCGATTCTAGCATTAATATTAATCACTTTGGTATTAACAGGATCTGAAAGTGAATAGTATCTCAGAAAGATGGAGATAGAGAGCAACTGAATAATTAGCACACTAACTGGGACTGAAGAAAGGTTGTTGCATTCACAACGCACATCTGTAGAAGGACCAGGACCCATAGTTTTGAATACAGGTTGAAAGAAAACACTTTGGTAATTGTTAAGATCAGCACCTTTACTGCAGTTCTCATAACAACATGATTTATGGAGGTGAGAATCTAACCAGATTCTTACTGAGAACCGACAGAAGCCAAATGTCTCACACTACACATGACGCTGACAGCTAACTTTTTGAAACAAGCCTCTTAACTCGCTGTGGAAGTATTTTACATTTACAGAGCTCACATTGGCATTAGCCTTCCCTTATCTTTCCTTGCCAATCATACCTTGCCAGAGACTAGTCTCCCTCCCAACTTGCCAATGAAATCACCTAAGGGGATTACTGGAACAGATGAAGTTGGTACCCGATAGCCTTTGAAATGTGGGCCACCTCCATCAAACTCCTCATGGGAATGCAGCTTATCTTCAGAACTAATGGAAAGCTGTTCAACTTATAAAAATTGCACTCTGGAATCAAGGCTACCCAAAGCACAATAGTTAACATACAACATACGACAGTACTGCACAGGAACAGGCCTTTTGGCCCACTATGTTATGCCAGACTAATTAAATTAGTAATCAAATGCCCAACTAAACTAATCCCTCCTGCCTACACAATGTCCATATCCCTCCATTTCCTGCACATTCATGTGCCTATCTAAGAGCATCTTGAATGCCTCTGTCATATTTGCCTCCACCACCATCCCAGGCAGCGCATTCTAGGCACCCAGCACTCTGTGTAAAAAAACTTGCGCTGTACATCTCCTTTGAATTTACCCCCTCTCATTTAAATGCATGCCCTCTGGTATTTGACATTTCAACCTTGGGAAAAAGATCTCCCCTCAGCCTCTGTAACTCCAAAGAAAACCATCCAAGTTTGTCCAACCTCTAATCCAGGCAGCATCCTGGTAAACCTCTTCTGTACCCTCTCCAAAGCCTGCACATCCTTCCTGTAATGGGGAGACTAGAACGGAATGCAATATTCTAGATGCAGCCTTACTAGAGTTTTATAAAGCTGCAACCTAACTTCTGGACTCTTGAACTCAGTTCTTCAACTAATAAAGGCAAGCATGTCATAAGCCTTCTTTACCACCCTATCAACCTGTGTAGCCACTTTCAGGGAGCTACAAACGTGGACCCCAATATCCCTCTGTACATCAACACTGTTTAGGGTCTTGCCATGAATAGTGTACTGTCCCTTTACATTTGATCTTCCAAAGTGCAACACTTCACATTTGACCAGGTTAAACTCCATCTGCCATATCTCTGCCCATATCTGCAACTGATCTATATCCTGTTGTATGCTTTCACAGTCTTCTATGCTATCCACAATGCCACCAATTTTCATATCATCTGCAAACTTACTAACCCAACCATCTATGTTTTCATCCAGGACATTTATATATATCGCAAACAGCAGAGGTCCTAGTATGGATCCCTGCAGAACACCACTAATCACACTAACGTCCAGTCAGAATAAGTCCCATTGACTGTTACCCTCTGTCTTCTATGGGCAAGCCAATTCACCATGGATCCCAGGCATCTTAATCTTCTGGATGAGCCTACCATGAGAGACCTTGTCAAACACCTTACTAAAATCCAAGTAGACAATATCCACAGAGCCACCTTCATCAATCACCTTTGTCAATTTCTCGAAAAACTCAGTCAAGTTAGTAAGACATGACCTGCCCTGCACAAAGCCATGCTGACTGTCCCTAATTAGGTCATGATTTTTCAAATGCTCATAAATCCTATCCCTAAGAATCCTCCCTAGTAACTTCCCTACCACTGACGTGAGACTCACTGGTTTATGGTTTCAAGGATTATTCCTTTTTCTCTTCTTGAATAATGGAACAACAACAGCTGAACTGCAGTATGCACACAATGATTGTGTTTTCACATGTTCAAAGGCCAAGCTCCAAAGCACCGTTGATGATTTCACTGAAGGATCACAGAGTATTTCTACCACTGCTCCCAGTTACCAAATCTCCAGGCAGGAAGCACAGATCCTCAAACATTACATAAATTCTCCCTCCCAATCTCCAACCTTCTCCTTTTCTCTTCCTTCTCCTTTGGAAGTCCCATGGGATCAAGCATGATTTACATCCACTCTGGTTTTGTAGGTTCTGAGGTAGTTAATGAGTTCAAAGTGGGAACCGAAAATCCTTCCACAGTTGGGGCAAGTGGTGGCCAACAGGGTGGGTAGGTGGATAGTCTATGAGGTGGTCCAGTCCTTTTAATGTAAGGCTTCAGTGTGCTCCTGACGAAGATGGTTCTTACAATTAACATCCACAAGATACTCTACCAACCTGCCCCTTCTGCATCACACTGTCTTCCAACAGTAAAGGTTCACAACAAGACCCTAGAAAACATGGACCACTTCCCATATCTCTGGAGTCACTTCTAGGTGAAAGCAGAGGTCAATCATGAAATTCGCTGCCTTCAAGGCACCAGCATAATCTTTGGTCAATTGAAGAAAGGGAATTTGAAGGTCAGGACTTCAGACCTGATCATAGTTTTCAGATCATGGTCTACCAGACAACAGAGATCTCTGCCCTCTTTCAATATTTCTAAGACCAGATCTACTGACAGCAGATCTCCAAAGACACTGAACAAGTACCAGCAAGTGCTGTATCTGCTAAATCTACTCAATTCACTGGAAGGATAAGCAAACCAATGTCAATATCCTCTATCATGCCCAGAACTGAGGTTCTTGTTAAACTCAGTAGGCTATGTTGGGCAAATGACATCACTTTCCAAAAACAGACACCCTATTGCAAGCTCATGGCAAGAGATTACCAGGTGGACAAATCTCAAAGCTTCCTTAAAGAAGGGCAACATTCCCACTCTCTGGCTATGACCACTCCAAGTGGAGGAGGAGCATTCTCCAGATGGCACTGAGAACATAAAGGCCAAATGTTGGGAGCACACTGAGATTCTGCATAAGGAGCAGAAGGAGAGACCCACCCACCCATCCTGTAAGACATCACCTACCCTATTTATGGTTTCTACATTGTCCCCATCAGTCACTTCAGAACCTAAAAATTGGAGTGGAAGCAAGTCATCCTTGATCCCAAGAGCTTGTCCAAGGTGAACATATATTTGGAAGTGGTGTCGGGAGCAATTTATGATCATGCCCAGTGAGATTATGAACCAGGAACAGAATCTGACCATGTTTTTCTTTCCACAGATGCTTCCTGATTTATTGAAAATGTCCAACATTTTTTTGTTTTTATTTCTGATTGAGAAACCTGTGTGGAAGGGGCTCTGGCTACTTTGTGACAGAAATGTTAGCTGCTGTATGACTGGCCAGCTCCTTTGTGATGTCATCTGGAGACGTTCATGCCCTTGGTTAAACATGATCAGTGCATTTATAGTGGAGGATCTGGAATCGCAGGCACGGTCGTGTAGCGGTTAACATAATGCTATTAAAGTGCCAGCGACTGGGGTTCAATTCCATCCGCTGTCTGTAAGGAGTTTGTACGTTCTCTTCATGTTGCATGGATTTATTCTGGGTGCTCCAGTTTCCTCCCACATTCCAAAGACGTACAGGTTAGGAAGTTGTAGGCATGTTATTTTGGCGCCAGAAGTGTGGTGACACTTGCGGGCTGCCCCTAAAACAGTCTATGCAAAATGATGCATTTCACTGTGTGTTTCGATGTACATGTGACTAATAAAGATATCTTAAAATCTTAAAAATATATACGAGTGACTTTATTCCACATAAATAAAGGAATGGAATGGAAAATAACAACATTGGAGCAGTAACATATTTAAATTAAATATAATAATAGTCACCAAAATAAATGCATTTTATTTTAAGTGTTGATAACAGAATTAATATGAATCAATTTGACATTAAACAATTCTTGATGTTGCCAGTATCTCAGAAGGGTGGAGAGAAGTTGCTGGACTATCTGTGATTGAAGATAGGTCATTGCATTTACAGAGAACATTTGGTTGGATCAAGGCTCTGATTTTCCAACAATGATCAAAACAAGAAGTCTCAACAGTTACAAACGTGAGAATCCAGCAGTTACTGCTACCAAATGGTTCAGGCTTCCTTAACATCTATAACTAGCCTATTAACTCACTGGGAATATTTGACACCTACATGTAAAGGAAATTTTAAGCTTTATTCTTATCAAGTTTAGAGGTGATTTATAATATAACTGATTCATTCTTGACACCATTACTGAAAACGTCTACAGCATAAGGGACACAAAGTGTCATATTTAAAGAGAGGAGAGATATCTTGATATATACCTCAAAAGCTAATTGAATAACTGTATTTCACAAAGATAGGATTGAAAATTAACACTGTTAATTTTTGAAAATCTGTGCATTCTGCCAGGAGTTTCAGGCAGAAAATGAAACTTATTGTACAAACTGCAACCTTGCCCAGAGAGAAAGTGAACCCAACTGCAGAAAGTGCACAGCATGGTCAGTTGACCATGGAAACCCTTGAGTGAGAAGGACTTAATGCTGCTCTGTGACAAGATCTTAGCCATATTATGATGTTACCTGGAGACAATGTTGAACCTTGGTTACATAAATCAACAGGAAAAGATGACAGCCCATAATAAGAATGGGAAATGAATTGAAAAGATACATTTAATATTAAAGTAACAATATGCCAAACTCCATTAATTAAAATACATACCTAAATTAACATTATATACATTGATATTAAGACAATCCACTGTACTCTGGTTACAGATACTGTAATTATTATTTATCAATTTGATTTTAAAGATTCTTGAAGTAACTGGTACCTCAGGAAAGTGATGATGAAGCAATTGAATCATCACTACACTAACTGGGGCTGAGATTGTATTCAGAGCACATCTGGTAGGATCAAAACACACAATGTTGAAGACCAAATTAAAAAATAGAATTCAATAGTTGTTGAGGTGAGAAGGTTTACTGTGGTTCTCATTAGCCTGCATCTTGTTGAGGTGAGAGTCTACAAGCTACTGAGAAGTTGGTTTGGCCTTAGATGGAACAAATTAACCTTAGTTCGACTTGAATGTAAAACAAATTTAATTCTGTATGTTCACAGGGAACTTTTAGATGAATACAATATCACTGATTTCTAATGCATTCCATTTCCACAAACCACCAGAACAGAAATTGCATGAACTATCTGTTATTAAGAGTGGAGATAATATGGCATGAAAACATGAGGTATAAATGGAGATTATGGATGAGTTGGATATTACAGTTCCCCTGGGGGTCTGAGCTTGGTGCTTTAATACATGAGCTCACCTGAAGGCAAGACTTCTTGTCCTGGTGAGAAGACACATCAGGACCTGAAACTAGCCATGTGACCATGGAAATCCTCAGTCAAAGAGGCTTGAACTGCATTCTGACATAGATCCTGACTATTCTGAGATTGCCTCCTTTGTTATGTCACTTGGAGACCAACCTAACACCTGGTTACATCTAGCTGAGTTACTGTGGGAGGAGCTGGAGTAGGCAGCTGATTGTAACTGACTTTAAATGATGTAAGTAGGACACTTAATCACAAATATATTCAAGTCAAATAGATTAGTGATTAAGTAATCCTTCAGTATTCCAGACAGTAAATTAACCGTTGAGTCACAGAGTCATACAACACGGAAAAGGCCCTTTGGCCCAACTTGTCCAGAGCAACCAAGGTGTCTTTCTGAGCTAGTTCTATTTGCCTGCATTGGGCCTATATATTTCAAAGCCTTTATTATCTATAAAACTGTCCAAATCTCTTTTGGACATTGTAATTGTACTTGCCCTTCTGTCACTTCCTCTGGCCATTCATTCCATACACCACCCTCTATGTGAAAAGCCTGCTTCTCAGGTCCTCTTTGAATCTTTCCCCTCTCATCTTAAACCTATTCCCTCTTGTTTTAGACTCCACTAACCTTATCTATGCCCATCATAATTTTATAAACTTCTATAAGGTCACCCTTCAGCCTCCTCTGCTCCAGGGAAAACAGTCCCAGCCTATCCAGTCTCTCCTTGTTACTCATCCCTCCAGTCCTGGCAATATCCTTGTGAATCTTTACTGCCCCTCTCTAGCTTAATTACATTCTTCCTATAGTCTAGTGGTCAGAACTGCACACAGTATTCCAGGTGTGGTATCAGTAACATTTTGTACAACTGTAACATGACGTCCCAACTCTTGTACTCAAATGTGCCATATATCTTCTTCACCACCTTGTTTACCTGTGTTGTCACTTTCAGGGAACTATTTGCTTGTACCCTTAGGTCTCTCTGTTCATCAACACTTCCCAGGGCCCTGTCATTTACTGTGTATGTCCTGCCCTGATTTTAGTTCCCAAAATATATCACTTTGCACTTGTAGGAGTTAAATTCCATCTGCCATTCCTTTGCCCACTTTCCCATTTGATCTAGATACAGTTGTAAGCTTCGACAACATTCTTCATTGTCCACCACACTATCAATTTTGGTGTCATCCACAAACTTACTAATTATGTCACCTACATTCCCATCCAAATCATTAATATATATGATAAATTAACAGAATTAATTTTAATCAGATTCATATCAAAAGGTTTTTGAAGCGGGCTTTGCTTTGGGAAGATGCAAAGAGAGAAGATGAATCAAATTGGAAGCACTCAAATTTCCAAAAATAGAAGAAACTTTATTGTACATAGATCTGATGGACATGGAAATCATTGCATTGTGAAATCCACAGTTGGAGCCCCACAAGAAGAATTTATAAATGTTAATTGTAACATTATGTTCCCCTTGCCTAGAGTCTTAATACATGGGAGAACGATTGAAGGCGGGACTGATTGTACGACTAACATAATGCCCACTAAGATTGTACTCTAGAAAAAGGGTTTTGTGATTTTGAATGAGTCAGAGGAGACTGAAAGCTGGTAGATGTAAAAGGTCTTTATTCATCACGACAAGCAGGCATTCTCTTGGAGACCCTCTCAGTAGAATCTCCCCGAACTCAAAGTACATTGAATTTTTATATCTTAATACTCGAGTTTTTATACTTTTAATCTTTATACTCCCGCAGTGACATCAACTGGCATGCAGCACAAAATGAATGTCACTGCTAGAACATCCCATCACACTTAGGGAACAGTGCAGGCTTTAATCAGAATTAGGAATAAGATCCTTCTTCATCTAAGTAACTCTATGGGGGTCTACCAGTGAAACAAGCTCTGAAACTATCACACAGCCCCCATGAGTTTCATCACAAAGGTAAGCCCTTTATTCTTTGTGGGGAGTCCAACTACAACATTCATTGCTTCATAAATGCATCGACCACATAATGCATGTATCCAGCACCTAGCCACTACTCAAAGGCTTATTTGCCCCAAGTTTCATTCTCTGAAGCAGCTTTCTACGCACAATTTTAACATGCAATCTATGGACTCATTACACATTATGTCAGAAAATCCTTCTGTTGAAATTGGTGAGGGTCTCCAATGCAATGCTGTTTTAGTGCGCACTTTTGAAGTGTGAACACTGTTTTTTTTTGGAAAAAGCAATTAAAGGAGTTCCACAGTGTGGTTATCCTAAGCTGCACCTGCTGGTACACTACAGTACAGTGTGGAAAGAACTTTACACTGCATGTAAACCATGTGTTCATGACCCAGGAATGTTGGGCAATGTAAAGGGAGCCTACTTCTGTATCTAACCTGTGCTGTTCCTGTCTTCAGAATATTTGATGAAATGGATGGAATGGAATGGAATAGATTTGCTGGAATAGCATAGAAAAGTACAAAATAGTACCTATGCTTCACCTACTTCTGGCAGTGCTTCTTGGGACTATATCGATGAAGTTCAATTCTTTCTCCAAATGAGATTCTCTTATTTCTTCATTGAACCAAAACCATATGCATTGTGGTTCTATTTTTTGTGCGTAAGACATCAAGACATAGGAATTTCCCAACTTTGAGCTCTACTGTTCTTTCAAGAATAGGATTATATATTTTTCAACAGCACATCTTTCAAGACTTTTCGAGAGGCAAGAATCTACACACAAAGAGTTAGGACAAGGGTTTTCTGTGTTGTGGCTTGATATTTGATGCAAGAGGAGATTTTAAAAAAATCATAAATTAGAACATTTTAAGAAAATAGATTCTGAGTAAACTGAGGTTCCTCCAAAGATGATGTGCTAATAACAAATATGCATGATAATTTTGAGTGACCTGCATGCAAGAAAGAGACTGTCCAAACTAGATTAGCACATTGAGACTTGCTTCAAAGATATCAGGAAATAAAGGAGTTGAAGATAAATATCAAGTACTGATTCATGAGAAAATCTGAAGATGACATTTAAATGTACAAGAAGGAAGGAGTTAAAAGGACAGTGATAATCTGCAATGATGTCACCACTGAAGTACTGAAGACATACCCATCCCTCCCCCTCCCCATACATTTTCCCCTGTAACTGCAGAAGGTGTAACACCTGTCTCTACATCTCTTCCCTCACCATCCAGGGCCCTGAATTGTCTTTCCTGGTGAGGCAGTGATTCAAATGCACCTCCTCCAACCTTGTGTCTTGCATTCGGTGCTCTTGATGTGACCTCCTCTACATGAGTGAGACCAAGCACAGAATAGGCGACTGCACTGCCGAACACCTGAGCTCTATTGGTAATGACCATCTAGATCTCCCAGTTGCAAGCCGTTTTTTCTCCCTTCCCTATTCCCACACCAACCTCTCCATCCTCAGCCTCCTCCACTGTCAGGGTGACGCCAGGTGTAAACTGCATTTTCAGTTTCAAATGCAGCACCTCATTTTCAACCTGAAGGCATGAACATTGAATTCTCTATTTGCAGGTATCATGCATCCCTTCTGTTCCTTTCTCTTTATTCTGATCATTCACCCAGGCCCTCTTCCAAACGCCACCCCTGCAGCCCTCCGATACCCAGTTTCTTTCCACTCCCCCACCTGTTTCCATCAGCCTATCACCGACACACTCTACCTATTGGGTTCCATATCCCCTCCCTCTACTGTTCCCATCTGCCCACCTTTCCTCCTTTATGTTTTTCCACTAATCACCTTCCTTTCTTTTCAGATTCCGTCATCTTCAGCCCTTTGTTGTCTCCACCTATCACCTCCCAGCCTCTGTTGCTATCTCCACCCTTCCGTCCCCCACTGGGTTTCATCTGCCCATCAACCCCTCCTCACTTGGACCCACCTTGCACTTTCCAGCCCCTGTCTCTCCCTTCCCCCTCACCTCTTTATACTGGCTATCTCCCCTTTACGTTCTCAGTCCTGGTGCAGGGTCTTGATCCAAAACGCTGACTATCCTTTTGCCTTCACAGATGCTGCCTGACCCACTGAGTTCTTCTATTTTTATACAGCATCAGATTAAGTGCAATGTCCAGTATCCACTAGTATTTCTATCTTTACATCAGATTTGTTCAAATTAAATGTATTGGTATGTTTCCTCTCTAGAGCTAAATGATTCAGAGCTAATCAATTTATGGACATTGGCTTTTGGTAGATGAGAAGGAACATTTCTAGAGTTTCTCTATTTTTCTTATTCACTTCATATCCAAAATAATTTGGAAATTCAAGAGGCAATACCATGGTCCCTTAATTATCATTTCTGTCAAGGTTGGGACTTGCTTCAAAGAATTAGATGTCATGACTAAAATCAAGGAAACCTTTATTTACCTGATATAGAAACTTCTTGAGACGGAAGAGAGTTTACCTTGTAATGATACCAGAATTCTCCTTGCAATTTTTTCTCTCCTGAACAGTTCAACACATGTTTATGACATCCTGCATCAAAAAATCCAGTTGTCTTCAGCAACTATCCAATTATTTTTCTTACTTCTCTACTGTATTTTTATTGTACCGACAAGATTTTCGCAGCAAATTCAGTCAAAGCAGTCTGATTGAGGGCCAAGAAAGCTCATTGGGACATATCACAGTTTAGGAATAGAGTGACAAGGAGTACTTTTTGGGATTTTGGTCTCTCAGTAATACATAATCAATTCTGGAGGAACTAACCCCTGAGACATTAGCCCTACTGCAAAAGGAGGAATTTGCTGACAAGCTATTGTACAGACATCATCTGCTCTTCATGAAGGAGTTAACCAATCTGGTGATGTTTTAGCCTTAGTGATGCACCATCAAATTAAGTGCAGTGTAAAAGCTGACATAGCTAGTATCCACCAACTGTTATTGTGCATGTGTTTGAATTAAGAAAACATAAAGAAAAGACAAGTGGAAAAATTAGGAGCTAAAAAGACAGAATATTCAATTAGGATAGATGAAATGAAACAATGTAATGAAGATCAAAGAACTACGTAGAAATATAGCAGTGAGGGGATGGAAAATAGTTAGATTTGGCTGTGAAGAGTAAAATAGCAGTGAATTAAAGGAAATAGTGCAATGAGAGAGGATAAAAATAGACAACAATGACATAGGGAGAATTGTTAATCAGAGAATTGACAGCAGCACAAAGAATGGAGAAATATTAAAAGATATATTGCAGGAGACATGATTATTAATAAGGTAAAACCATGAAAAAGAGAAATTGTAAAACCAAATAATAGTGGGGTGGGTGGGTGTGGGTTCAGGAACAAGAGTGACGAGAAAAGATGAGAGTTAAATTTAAGAGTAGAAAAGGTTCAGAACCAAAGGCAAAATATAAAGAAAGAAAAGATTAAAAAAAACAAGTTGTAATAGGGGAGAATTCAAAATGAGGAAAGTAATCCAGCAGGGAACATATGATGTGGAGAGCAATAGGTAATAATAAATAAATATTTTAAAAAGGATAAGAAATGAGGGAACTTACTGGAAAAAAAAAGCTGGAACAAAATAAGGAAAGATCAGCATGTTGAATGACTTAGAAGGTGTTGACCATTTTGTCTCTGGCACCTTGTCTTTTTCAAGTGGTAGAGGTCTTCGGATTGGGAGGTGTGTTTGAAGAAGCCTTGAATAGTTATTTAGTTTCTTCAATGCATCTAATTGATTTCAAGATGGAGTGGTGTCCTGTTGGTGAGAGCAATGAATGTTTATGCAGTGGCAGTATTGTTGGTATCTCTCTGGTGCTTTGCGGTGTGTTACGAGCCAGCTTGCTATTTGGTGAAGGTCCCTTTAAGGCACCTGGACAGTAGAGTAGTAGTGTGTGTGTGTGTGTGGTGTCATCACAACAGCAAGATTACAACGTGCTGATGGTTTTGGTCAGTGAGTCGGAAGAGAGAGAGGGAAAGAGAGACACTGACTGCTGGTCTCTGTATCAATGGATGAAGAACAATAGCTGTGTCTGTCACATAATATCCATGTATAGATTTTTTGGAGAAAACAAGTGGAGTCCACTTTGTCATTAACCTGTAGAGGGAAACAGGTATTTCTGTGGGTGGCCACGTATCCAATGCCTTTCGGGGTGGCAGATATTTCGGAACAAAGCAGTGGAGATCATTGGAGATTTGAGGTGTCGCATGGGTTCCATCGTGGAACATGTGGATTTTGTAATTTCTCTCTATATTGTCTCTACATTTTCTCTTCAGTCAACGGTGGTTTTGTAAAAGCCTTTGCTCACGTTTCACCTTATGACTTGCTGAACTGAACTTTGAGAACTATTCCTAGACTCGGGGGTTTGGGAGTTTGCCACACACACACTTTGAGTTTAGTTTTGAGTATTATGTTTGATATCTAACATTTTTACTTTTCTTATTATTACAAGTAGTTACTAATAATATAGCTTTTAACACTTGTACGTGGCTCGGTGTGTTTCTATTGTTGCTGGTACGTAACAGGTGCCTAATGTCTCAGAGCCGTACTGGAAGCAATCCCTGAATGTCTGATAGACAATGAACATTGTGATGAGCTTGAGGATACTTTTACTTCAACAAGCAAAGGCCAAGTTGATGCATTCATGGCAATGTTGAATTTCATGTTTTGATGTCTGTCTTCATTGAGAATTTGCTCACAAGATACTGGAGCAAGGTCTCATCTTGGACCCTTATCACTGAAGGATTGTGTTGGACAGGGATGGAGGACTCTGTTTTGCCAATGTTAAATGTAAGTACTCTTCTCATGTATGCATCAGTAAATAAGTTGATGATAACATGGAGACTTCCTCCAAATGTGCACATGTAAATAAAGTTGGATACTGCAGTTTTCTGACCAAAGTTGGGGTGATCTTGGTTCTGAACCGGAAACAATGCATAATGAACAGTTTTCAAATTTGTCTGGAGAGAAACTTGTTGTAGATGAAGTATAGCATTATATGAAAGATGAAGAGACGTGTTGAGTGATGATGCAATCTTGCTTGACACTAGCTTGCACTAAGATTTGAGATTTGTACTGTTTGCTTGCATGTTTCTAATATAACTCTGAGTCAAGAGCATCTCAAAGCACTGGAGAGATGCTACCAATGTTGCCTCCATAAAAATCTTCACACCCAATTGAAGGGTAAGTGAACCAATGCTTGTATCATCTCCCAGGCCAACATATCCACCACTGAGGATTTAATTAATATCCATTGATTTTGATGGGCAAACCATATTGTTTGCATGCTCAATACCAGATCTCAAAATAGACACACCATGCAGACCTCCTCTAGGTCTGAGTTCAACAGGTTGATAGAGGAAATGACCCACAGATGTTCTCAAAGCCTCCTTGAAAAAACATAATATTCTCCCTTGATCCTGGGAATCCATGGCCCATGGTCACCCAAACATGGAGAAGGAACATTTGAGCTTACACAAAGAAGCACACTATAAATAACAGAAGGAGTGCACCACATCCCTAAGGATTCATTCACCTGCCCAACCCATCTTGCACTTTCTGCCCCATCTGTGGCAGAGTCTAGGGGTTGCACAGTAGCCTCATCAGTCCCACAGAACTGGAATGGAAGCAAGTTATCCTTAATCTTGAAGGACCTGTAACTGGTAATTGGTAATTGGTTTATTATTATCACGTGATGCAGAAAAACAACTTTTTTCTGCATGTCATCTAGACAGGTCATTTCAAAACATAAGTACATCAAGGTAGTACAAATGGAAAATCAATAACAGAATACAGAATATAGTTTTATAGTTACAGTTACAGGGAAAACACAGTGAGAGTAGACAACTAAGGTGCAAAGGCAACAAAGAGGTAGATTGAGAGATCAAGAGTTCATCTTTATTGTAAAAGAGCAGGATAGAATCTGTCCTTGAGCCTGGTGACACATGTTTTCAAACGTTTGTATCTTCTGCCCTATGGAAAAGCGAGAACAGAGAATGACTGGATGGAAGGGGTTGTTGGTTATATTGGCTGCTTTCCTGAGGCAGCTCCAGGGCCATCTTGATTGATATAATTGACTGGCTAAGAGAGATGGGAGAAACCTTATGGTAGTGGATGTTGTGCTGATTTGTTGATTTGTTGTATGGTGTTGAGTTGCTGCAGCTACAACAATCCAAGTTGCTGGAGAATACTCCATAACATTCCTAATTTAGGGTCATTTGGTACATTTAAGTTCCTGATCAATGGTGACCAAAGAATATTGGTGCTGACAATTCAGTGCTGGGAATTGTCTGAAAATAGAGTGGAATCGCACTGTGAATCCAGTTCGAACAGAACACAAAGCTGAGAATTTGAAAAATGTGGAAAAGGAAATGCGTAATGAATATCAGAGGATAAACTTAGTCGAAGACAAGGGAAAACTTCATGAGCAAAAGTAAAACTGGATAATGGAGCTTTGGAGAGGAAATGAGACCAATGAAATGGCAAGCATGAAAGAACTACTGTGGTCAGATCCAAATATAAGAAAGAGAGATAAAGGGTAACCAAAGAAAGGATCCAATTGAATTGAAATTATAGATAAAAGGGGAATGAATAATTCAGTTGAGAACCAGAGAATGATAGAACAATACAGCACAATACAGGCCCTTCGGCCCACCATGTTGTGCCAACCTTTAAGCCACGCCTAAGACTATCTAACCCCTTCCTCCCACATATCCCCCTATTTTAAATTCCTCCATATGCTTATCTAACAATCTCTTGAACTTGACCAACGTATCTGCCTCCACTACTACCCCAGGCAGCGCATTTCATGCACCAACCACTCTCTGGGTGACAAACCTTCCTCTGATATCTCCCTTGAACTTCCCACCCATTACTTTAAAGCCATGCCCTCTTGTATTGAGCATTGGTGCCCAGGGAAAGAGGTGCTGGCTGTCTACTCTATCTATTCCTCTTAATATTTTGTATACCTCTATCAAGTCTCCTCTCATCCTCCTTCTCTGCAAAGAGTAAAGCCCTAGCTCCCTTAGTCTCTCCTCATAATCCATACTCTCCAGTCCAGGCAGCGTCCTGGTAAATCTCCTCTGCACCCTTTCCACATCCTTCCTATAATGAGGCAACCAGAACTGAACACAGTACTCTAATTGTGGTCTAACCACAGTTTTGTAGAGCTGCATCATTACCTCGCAGCTCTTAAACTCGATCCCACGACTTATGAAAGCCAACATCCCATAAGCTTTCTTAACTACCCTATCCACCTGTGAGGCAACTTTCAGGGATTTGTGGATATGAACCTCAAGATCCCTCTGCTCCTCCACACTACCCAGTATCCTGCCATTAACCTTGTACTCCGCCTTGGAGTTTGTCCTTCCAAAGTGTAACACCTTACACTTCTCCGGATTGAACTCTATTTGCCACTTCTCAGCCCAGCTCGGCATCCTATCGATATCCCTCTGTAAGCTTCAACATTCCTCCACACTATCCACAACACCACCAACCTTTGTGTCGTCTGCAAACTTGCTAACCCACTCTTCCACCCCCTCATCCAAGTCATTAATAAATATCAAGAAAAGTAGATGTCGCAGAACCGATCCCTGTGGGACTCCACTAGTCACAGCCCTCCAATCTGAATGCACTCCCTCCACCACAACCCTATGCTTTCTACAGGCAAGCCAATTCTGAATCCATGCCCTCTGGATCCCATGCCCTCTGACCTTCTGAAGAAGCCTTCCATGTGGAACCTTGTCAAACACCTTACTAAAATCCACGTAGACCACATCTACTGCACTACCTTCCTCAATCTTCCTGGTCACCTCCTCAAAGAACCCTATCAGGCTTGTGAGACATGATCTTCCCTTCACAAAGCCATGCTGGCTGTCCCTAATCAGTCCATGATTCTCTAAATGCTCAAAGATCCTATCTCTTAGAATCCTTTCCAATAGCTTGCTCACCACAGATGTAAGGCTCACTGGTCTGTAATTCCCTGGACTATCCCTACTATCTTTTTTGAATAAGGGGACAACATTTGCCACCTTCCAATCCTCCGGTACCATTCCCGTGGACAACGAGGACTCAAAGATCCTAGCCAAGTGCTTAGCAATCTCCTCCCTTGCCTCGCAAAGCAGCCTGGGGAATATTCTGTCGGGCCCTGGGGACTTATCTGTCCTAATATTTTCTAACAGCTTCAACACATCCTCTCTCTTGATATCTCCATGCTCCAGAACATTAACCTTACCAACACTGTCCTCAGCATCATCAAGGCCCTTCTCTTTGGTGAATACTGAAGAGAGGTATTCATTGAGAACCTCACCCACTTCCACAGCTTCCAGGCACATCTTTCCACCCTTGTCTTTAATCAGTCCTACCTTTACTCTCGTCATCCTTCTGCTCTTTACGTAGGTGAAAAAAACCTTGGGATTCTCCTTAACCCTACTCTCCAAAGCCTTTTCATGTCCCCCTCTTGCTCTCCTCAGCCCCTTCTTAAGTTCCCTCCTTGCTACTCTATATTCCTCATGGACCCTATCTGATCCTTGCTACTTACACCTTATGTGTGCTGCCTTCTTCTTCCTAACTGGTCGTTCCACCTCTCTTGTCACCCATGGTTCCTTCACCCTGCCATTCTTTCTCTGCCTCACTGGGACAAATTTATCCCTAACATCCTGCAAGAGATCCCTGAACAACGACCACATCTGCACATTTCCCTTCAAAAATGTCATCCCAATTCACACTCTCAAGTTCTAGCCTTATATCCTCATAATTTGCCCTTCCCCAATTAAATATCTTCCCGTCCTCTCTGCTCCTATCCTTGTCCATGACAATGCTAAAGGTTAGAGAGTGGTGGTCACTGTCCCCCAAATGCTCACCCACGGAAAAATCTGTCACCTGACCCAGTTTATTACCTAATACTAGATCTAATATGGCATTCCCTCTAGTCATCCTGTCAACATACTGTGACAGGAGTCCATCCTGGACACACTTAACAAACTCTGCCCTGTCTAAACCTTGAGCACTAAGCAGGTGCCAAACAATATTTGGGAAGCTGAAGTCTCCCATGATAACCACACTGTTATTCTTGCACCTTTCCAAAATCTGCCTCCCAATCTGCTCCTCAGTATCCCTGCTGCTACCGGGGGGCCTATAGAATACTCCCAGTGGAGTAACTGCTCCTTTCTTTTTCCTAACTTCCACCCATACTGACTCTGGAGAGGATCCTTCTACATTATCTACCCTTTCTGCAGCTGTAATAGTGTCCCTGAACAGCATCGCCACCCGTCCTGCTCTTCTCCCCTCGCCCCATCCCTTTTAAAACACTGAAATCCAGGAATATTCAATACCCATTCCTGCCCTGGTGACAGCCAAGTCTCTGCAAGAGCCACAATATCATAATCCCATGTTCATCACCCTTATTCCTGATACTTCTTGCATTTAAGTAAATGCACTTTAACCCATCCACCCTTCTACTTTTACACCCTGTACTCTGCTTCTCCTTCCTCAAAGCCTCTCTACATGTTAGATCTGACTTTTCCCCATCCACTTCTTCCTCTGACCTACCCCTTTGGTTCCCATCCCCCTCGCAAACTAGCTTAAACTCTCCCAAACCACCCTAGCAAACCTGCCTGCAAGGATATTCGCCCCCCTCGGGTTCAGGTGTAACCCGTCCTCTCTGTACAGGTTCCACCTTCCCCAGAAGAGATCCCAATGATCCAAAAATCTAAAACCTTCCCTCCTGCACCAACTCCTCAGCCATGCATTAATCTGCCATCTCCTCCTATTCCTACCTTCACTATCACGTGGCACTGGCAGCAATCCTGAGATTGCTACCCTTGAGGTACTGTTCTTTATCCTTCTGCCTAGCTCCCTAAACTCACTTTTCAGGACCTTCCTACCTATGTCGTTGGTACTAACATGTACCACGACCTCTGATTGTGTTCCCTCCCGCTCAAGAATACTGTGGACACGATCAGAGACATCTCGGACCCTGGTACCTGGGAGGCAACATACCATCCGGGATTCATGCTCAGTTCCACAGAACCTCTTATCTGTGTCCTTGACTATCGAGTCCCCTATCACTATTGCCTTCCTCTTCTCCTCCCTTCCCTTCTGAGCAGCAAGACCGGTCCCAGTGCCAGAGCCCTGGCTACTGTTGCTTGATCCCTGCAGGTCATCCCCTCAACAGCTTCCAAAGCAGAAAACCTGTTACTTAGGGGAACAGCCTCTAGGGTCCTCCGCACTATCTGCCTTTTCTCTTTCTTTTTCTTTTATGACAACAGCATGTAGATGGTAAGTTATAAGTAAAGGAATGGGAAAGCACCCAGCAGAAGAATCATGTGAAACATACCTGATACCTCAAATAGGAAAACTGAATGAATTTAAGATAAGATCTCTTTATTAGTCACATGTACATCAAAACACACAGTGAAATGCATCTTTGCGTAGAGTGTTCTGGGGGCAGCCCGCAAGTGTCGCCACACTTCCAGTGCCAACATGGCACGCCCACGACTTTCCGAACCATATGTCTTTGGAAAACAAAAGTAAAACATGAACACCATGTGGATAATTTAAATAGAGATTACGGAAGATGAAAGTAGGCAATGCTTATTTAAATGTACAATCTTTAAAAAATTCTTTGGAGACTGTTTGAAGAGGGCAAAGTAAACAGCAAATGTGGGAATGAAGGAGCGATAAAACAAACTGCTGGAAGAACTGAGTGGGTCAAACATCATTGGTCTAGGCAAAGGGATAGTCAAAGTTTTGGGTCGAGACTTGCATTAGTCCTCATGTGTCCCTATGGGAATGAAGGAGGTGTCTCTATGAGGATGAAGAAGAAAGTACAAAATGAGACTGCAGGATTGAGGGAAAAGTCAAATACAAAATGAAAGTGATGCAGAATCAAATGTAAAAATAAGAACTGATGAGGAAAAGTAAGAAGTGAAAATGCCTTCCTGATAAAAAAGAAACTTACACAAAGAAGCAGAGTAGTCAAAGTCAGTGTATTGCTACATGCACAAATGCAATGAAAAACTTACTTGCAGCAGCATCAAGGGCACATAGCATCAGATATGCAACATTCACAAGAAAAACATAAATTAAACATAAATTATACAAAACTATTCAAGAAAGAACACAATTAGAACAAAAATAAAACAAAGTCCATTGTAGTGCAAAGTTGTCAATGTACTCACAGTATTGCTTTACTGAGGCAGCGATTAAGTTTTGTGCAGGTTGGTCCAAGAAACGAATGGTTCAAGGGAAGTAGCTGTTCTTGAACCTGGTGGTGTGGGATTTTAGGCTTCTGTACCTCCTGCCCAATGGCATGGCCCGGATGGTGGGGATCTTTGATGATAGATGCTGCCTTCTCGAGGCAGTGCCTCATGTGGATACTACCGATGGTGGGTAAGGATGTGCCAGTGATGTATTGGCCTGTGTCCACGACTTTCTGCAGCTTCTTATGTTCCTGAGCATTCGGATTGCCGTACCAGACCATGATGCAACCAGTCAGGATGCTTTCAACAGTATATCTGTGGAAGTTTGTTAGAATGTTTGGTGACAAGCCAAACCTCCTTAACCTCCTAAGAAAGTAAAGACACTGGTGCACGTTCCTTGTGATTGCATCTATGTGCTGGGCCCGGGACAGGTCATCCAATATGCTAACACCCAGGAATTTAAAGCTGCTGACCCTTTCCACTATTAATCCACCAATGTAGACTGGCACATGTTCACCCTCCTTCCCCTTCCTGAAGTATGAAATTACATGAAAGCAATTAAGAGAAAGGAGACAGTCAAATGAATTGGAAGTTACAAATATAACAGATGGAATGAAGGGAAATATAAAAATGAGAAATGCTGGCTGGAATAAAGTAGGTAAAAAGTTATATTTAAGAGAAATGTTATTTAAAAGTTATGTGTAAGTGTTCTGGGATGTCTGGTATAGCTTCTATAACTAGATGTTAGTGTAAATTCTTTAATGCCTTTGAGAAGCAATCTTTTTGATCCATTGCAATCCATAAAGTGATGGCACTCCCACGATGCAGTTTAATGGGGCATTCTAGGATTCTGAACCAGCAGTGCTGAAGGAATGACTTTTGATGTCCAAAGCAGTTTGGTGTATGAATAGGAGAGAGCTGTGAAGCTCATGTGGTCCTGTGCACCTGCATCCATTGCCATTGCCCTGGCAGATGCTGCGTAAGTTGAAGTACAGGCTAAATGGACAGAAAATAGTAAAGAAATACAGTATTAAAATGAAATATGGAGACTCACAAATAAATAAAAAGCATAGAAAAAGGAACATAATACATAAGATAATATTTCTGTAAGTCATTCCTTGTGGCAATCGTCTCCTGACCAATATTTACTGCCACTCCCTTATTCATTTAGATAAAATGATGGTGAGCAACTTTTTGATTCCTTGCAATAATTACGGTGAGATGTAGTCTGAAAGCCTTCAGCATGAGTGCTCGTCCCTCATGATAAACCAATGAAGATTCAAAATTTGAACAAAATGTCTGTCTCTGTAAACTTTTCAAACAATGTGAGCTGAGAGGAAATGCTGAAGAAGCTGTTCATACAAACACTACCAGACTTCTCTGAACCCCCGTGTGTGACGACCACGGATACTTACAAGTCAAAGCATCAATAACCAAGATAATGCCAGCCTGGCCATTACCTTCGAAAATAGTAAACATCAGAATCGTTAGAGTAAAACTCACTCACCAACTTATCAGAATGCTGTCAAAGCATTTTTTTGTTGTTGCACTAAAGGTCAAACATTGAATAATTGTGGCAGTGGATGTGGTTTTGAAAAAACATCTTTTCTTTTCCTGGATCATGTCAAAGTGCTCGACCGTTGTTGTAGGTGCAATGATCCAAACAGGTGGTGGATATTTCATGACACACCTTATTTGTGACCTGTGCTGGGGTGAAAGTTTTTTTGAGTCCAGAGTTGATTTACATTTGACTGAATACCTTGTCCCTAACGAGATCTTTGCAGCACATTACAGAGGCTATTCCAAATAAATTGCTGGTCAAAGGTGATCCCAGGATAGTGATGGTTATTGATTCTTTGCCGGTCATGTCACAGAACGAGTGAATGGACACACATTCTGATCTTACGGCAACTGCAGTGCAGTTAAAGTGTGAATATCAAAATTTGAGGAAAGTGGAAAGTAATAGTTTACTGCATTTACTTTAATACAAGGAGTCTCATGGGTAAGTGAAATGAGGTTAGAGCATGCATCAGCAATTGAAATTGTGATGTTGGTGTAATCATGGAATTATCGTTGAGTGAAGGGGGGGACTGGCAGCTTAAAGATGTGGTAGCAATACAGTGCTGAGGAGATTTACTTGGATTTGCCTGGAATGGAGGACTGTAGTTCTAAAGTGAGATTGGATAAACTGGGTTTATTCTCACTGGAACATAGGAGGCTGAAGGGTAAAATTATGAGGGGCAGAAATAGATAGTCAGAATCTTTTTCCCGGGGCAGGGGATTCTGGAACTAGAGGCCACAGGTTTAAGGTGAAGAGGGGAGAAATGTAAAAGAGATCCAAGGGGTAAGTTTTTCTCACGGAGAGTGGTGTTTATCTGGAACAAGCTGCCAGAGGAGGTGGTGTAGGCAGAAACAGTTCCAATGCTTAAAAGGCATTTGGATAAGTATTTGAATAGGAAAGGCTCAGTAGGATACGGGCCAAGTGCAAGCAAATGGGATTAGCGCAGATAAGCATCATGGTTGGCATGGATGTGGTGGGCTGATAGGACTCGTTTCTGTGCTGTACACTTCTGTGATTAATGTTCTGGGGTACAGAGGCGACAGATGTGACAGAGGAAAATACAAGAGAGGAGAGAGAGTCAGACTGCTGATTAATTAGAGCATCACAGCAGTACGTAGAGAGGATATCCTGAAGACAATGTCCAAAGAGGCCATATGAGTAGAACTTAGGAATAAGAGACGTGTGATCACATTTCTGTGGTTATACTATCGGCTTCCCAATAGTCAGCAGGAATTAGGACAACAGATATGTAAGCAAATCACAGAAAGGCATAAAAACAATAGGGTTGTAGTAAAGGAAGATTTTAATTCCCACTATTGACTGGGATTGTCTTAGTGTAGGATCTTAAATGGGGGAGAATTTGTTAAGTCCCTCCATGATAGTTTTTTGAGATATTAAGTAGATAGTTCCACCAGAGAACGACTGTACTTGATCTCATCTTAAGAAATGAAACTGGGCAAGTGGTGGAAGTGACAGTTGGGGAACACTTTGGAAACATTGATGATAATTTTGCAAGTTTTAAGGCAGTTATAGAAAGGGGTTAAAATGGTAAGATGAAGGAGAATCCTGAATTATTCTTTAAGTATACTCAGAGCAAGAGGGTAACCGTGGAAAGAGTGTGTCCCCTTTTGCATAAAATGCTCAGGGAGGAGGGAAGAATTCTTGAAACGTGTTCAGGAGAGCTTTTTGATGCCATGTGTATATAAACCAACAAGGAAAGGAGCATTACTGGACCTTATCTTGGGGAATACAGTGGGTCAAGTGGTGGGAGTATCAGTGGGGGAGCATTTGGAGGTAGTGACCATAACTCCCTATATTTCAAAATGGTTATGGAGAAAGACATGGATAGACTAGGAAGAAAGGTCTTAAACTGGGGGAAGTCCAAGTTCAATAAAATAAGGCAGGATCTGGCAAAGATAGACTGGGAGCATCTACTTGCAGGTAAGTCTACATCTACATAGTGGGAAGCATTCAAAGGAAAACAGCAGGAATTCAGAACCAACATGTTCCGATAAGAGTGAAAGACAAGGGTAACAAGTATAGGGAACCCTGGATGTCGAGGAATATCGAGAGCTGGATATGGAGATAAAATGAAGCATATTAGTCGGACAAGAGAACTAAAAATGGGGAAGGCCTGTCAAGAGTGTAAAATGTGCAGCGTGATGCTTATAAAGAAAATTAGGAAGACAAAAATGAGTCATGAAATATCACTGATGGACAGGCTTAAGATAAATTCAATGGCGTTTTATAAGTATATTGAGGACAAAAGAGTAACCAGGGAAAGAGTAGGGTCCATTAGGGACAAAAGGGGCAACCTGTACTTGGACCCAAAAGATATAGGTAGGTCCTAAATGAATATTTTTCATTCACAAAGGAAATGGACTTTGTAGTTGGAGAACTCAGTGAAGGGGAAGGTAAAAGTGTAGTACATGTCTCCAGGGCAGGATGAGATTTACCCCAGGTTGCAATGGGAAAGGGAAGAGATTGCTAAGGCTCTAGCTGAGATTTTCAAATCGTCACTGACCACAAGTGAGATAATAGATGACTGGATGATAGCAAATGCCATCCTTTTCAAGAGGAGCAGTAGGGAAGAGCTTGGCAATTACAGACCTATGAGCCTAACAGCAGTAATAGGGAAGTTATTGGAATAAATTCTGAGGGACAGAATTAATGACCACTTGGAAAGGCAGGGAGTGATCAGAGAGAGCCAGCATGGTTTTGTCAAGGGCAGATCTTATCTGATTGAATTTTTTGAGGATGTAACAAAGAGTTTTGATGAGGGCAGTGCAATAGATGTTGTTTCCATGGACTTTGACAAGGTCCCACATGGGAGACTGGTCCAAAAGGTCAGGGGCCATGGGATCCAAGGCAAGTTGGTAAATTGGATCCAAAATTAGCTTGTCAATAGGAGACAGAGGGTGATACTGGATGTTTTTTTTTGTAATTGGATGCCTGCGGGGTTCCACAGGGATCCATGTTGGAACCCTTACCCGGGCAGAGTGTTAAAAGCAGAGTCACTGACTTAACTTACATAGGTATACAAGGGTATGGACCACGTGCTGGAAGGTGGGATTCATATGCGTGGGTATCCACTGGTCAATTTGGTGGGCTGAATGGCCTGTTTCCATGATGTACGACTCTATCTCTCTGTAAAGAGACAAAGGTAAGTTAGGAAAAATTAATAAAATATTAAGAAAGAATTGAAGGGGAAAAAAGAAATTAGACAAATAAAACAGAAAATGGGAAAGAAATCAATGGATAGAAATGAGCTAAGCAGCAAAATAAAAATTAAAAAAATAGGTGCATGGGATAAAAATATCAAAGAATAAAAGATTAACAGGAAGGAAAAATAAAAGCTATGTTTAAGAAAAAAATGTAAACATAAAGCAACATCTAAGAAAAAACTATGTAAAAATAAATGGCTTTTAATTGATTGAATACACTGCATTAGTGGTGCAGTGGATATTAATGACTGTGGATGGGCTACTGTCAGAGGTCAATTTACTGTTTCCAAATGTCTCTGATGATCAAAATATCAAAAGCACATGAAACTACTATTTCATTCATTAAAAACAATACTGTACCATGAAATGCAGTAAACTAAAAAGAAAAACAGCTAACTTCACCTTTTAAATGAAGTTCAGTGACCCCTTTCAAATGTGTGTGGCTGCATGAAATACACCAATCATGGTTGTCATAATGCTGAGAGTCAGATGCAAAGTGTGTCCACCTCCTCAGCTCATGAACTCACAGAACGGTCCTGGAGCTAATGGTTCATCTGAACCCCAGCATATTTCTGACTGTGGAGACAGCTGGAATGCACCATTGAGCACACTATAGTTAATCGGCAATTCCCTGCTTATCCATTGGCAGGTCATCATTGTGTTCCAGCCCAATGAGTTTAATAAAAACTATGACTGGGACAAAGAAAGGGTGCAAAGTAGAAATAAAGTCAAAGGCAAAGGTAATTCAGAAAAAAAGCAATTGGTTAGGAAGGCAAACAATGGGAACTGTCGACCAAAAAAAGGGACAAGAAGATGAAGGGGCTAAAACAATTTAAATTATTAACCAAAGAAAGAAACACCAGAGCTTTTTTTGCCATTAATTCCTGGGGTGTGGTCTGGTGCAGGGCCATTGACCTGAAACATTAATTGTTTCTCTCTTTACAGATGTAGTGTGAACTGCTGAATATTTAAAAGAAAAGTTTAGAAGATTACGGGCCAAACGCGGGCAAATGGGGCTAGCTGCGATGGGCATCTTGGTCAGCTTGGATCGGTTGAGCCGAAGGGCCTGTTTCCACGCTGTATGACTCTATGACTCTATTTCCAGCGTTTTCTCTTTTTAATTCAGATTTCCAACATCTGCAGGTTTTGCTTCTCAGTTATACCAGTTTAGGTTAATCATCTTTCATTGCATTTTGAATTATCATAACAGATGTCTGTCTTTGTTCGCGTCAAGCATAAAAACTTACAATCGATCAGATTTAGCATAGTTCTGTGTCGAAAGTTATTTTATTTTCTGTCATCATCCAGCCACTAGAGGGAGCAAATAAAAATATAATTACAACACTTAAAGGGAATCTCATCTTTTAAAGAACTACCACATCCTTATGATTCAGTTGTACCTGACCACATCAGTTGTTCTTTATTATCCTTCCTGACTTACAAACTACCAATATGCAGCTGTGTTAGTGTCACACAGGTTTGTTTATGGTTGAACATGAGAGAGTTACCACAGTGTATGGAAGTGTTTCAACCATAAGAAGCTACAAGTGGCTTAGTGATTATTGATAGGCTAGTGTAAGATGCATTGGCTAGTGTCTGGGCTACTGGTGGTATAAGAAGGATATAGCATTCAGTGACCTGGACCTTGTATTTGGTTCTTTGAACTTACTGATAGATTGCATTATGTCACTGGGCTTGACGTTTGGCTTTGACATCTATAACTATCTCCTCTTACTACCTCTGTGTGTGCAATTCAATGGCTTCCTGAGCCCCATGACCTCTCTCCTTTCCTCTCATCCACAATGGCCTAAAATGTGGCTTTGGATGATACTGGGGTCTACCCTTCCATGTAGTATCATTGTTGGGGGTGTCTGAAGATCTGTTTCAGTTAACAGAAAACGTATAAGCTCTGCTATAACCACAGTGTATCTCCTTTTGAGGTGCAGTCTGGTTGTAGGCATCACAGGCTCGTAACTAAAATTGAGACCTCTGTTGAGGAGATAAGCCAGTGAACAGTTTGTTTAGCACTAACTGCAGCAATAATATTAAATGAGCATTCTGCACAGATATGGATTGCTGTCTGCATTATGAACTTAATGAAGATTCAAATTACGAGCAGGAGTAGCCACTCATTCCCTCGAGTCTGCTCCAATATTTAATAAGATCATGGCTTGTAATATCAACTCTGCATTTCTGTCCATTCTTCTAACACCTCACATTCCAACTTGGTGGTCTACTACCTAATGGGATGGGCACTGAATTTTTCAATTTCAGGTAAATCTTACCTCCTGCATTCAACTCTCTCTCCTTCCGATTCACCTGTGGTCCTCCCATTTTTGTTTCCTTTCCCATACACTTCCCCCCCAATCCCCACCAGACCCCATCACCCATTTCCGTCCCTCTCCCTCTCCTGGTTCCACCCACCTACTCCATGTACTTTCCGTCCACCTTATCCCCTCCCACACTTGCTTCCACTTGCTCTTCACCTCTCCCCTAATGGTTCCCATTATCACCTTCCTTAGTTATCAGACTCCAGCACTGGTAGCCTTTGTGTTCCTGCTTGTTACCCTCCCAGCTGTCTCGACCTTCAACCTCCCCTCCCCTGAGCTGGCTCCATCTGCCTTTTTTGTCTTATCTGTTTCCACCTATCACCCACCTACCTCTGTCTCCTGACTCCACCCTGCCCCCACCCAGATCCATCTGCCCATCATCCTTCACCCCTCCCTGGTCCACCTATCACCTGCCAACCCCTGTTTCATCCTTCCCCTTATACTGGCTATCTTCTCTTTCCATTCTCAGTCCTGATTCAAGATCTTGACATGAAACATCAACAATTCCTTTTTCCCTCAGATGCTGACCTCCGCCAGCAGTTTGCTTTTTGCACTTGTTTCTAGATTTCCCACAAGAGGAAACATCCTCTTCACATCTATGCTGTCAAGGCCCTTCAGATCTTGTTTCAATGTAGTCCTTTCTTATTTTTCTTAGCTCTAGTGGACAGAAGTTAAACCTGCTCAACCTCAGACAACCCACCCATTCCAAGTATTAGTCTTGTAAACCTTCTCTGAACTGCTTCCAACATGTTTCTATTACTCCTTAAATAAGGAGACCAAAACTGTACACAGTTCTCCAATGTCCTATTTTACTGAAGCATAACCTCCCTACTTTTGTATTCAATTCCCCTAGCAATAAACAATAAAATCATGTGAGCTCTCTTAAATATGCTGCACCTGTATCCTAATCTTTTGTGAATCATACCCCATGACATCCAGATCCCTCTGCATCTCAGAGATCTGTAATCTCTTGCATTTCAGAAAATATGCTTTTTCTTAAAAAAAATCTTGCCAAGATTTATAATTTCATGTTTTCCACATTATACTCCACATTGTAACACAGACCACATATTAATTATGTATTCTGATTTCTTGCCATTTTTGGAAGCTATTGAATTTAGGAGACTAACTCCTAACTTTAGGACTTTCAAAAGCATTTACCAACAATTTTGAACAGATCTTTGCATTTAAACAACTACTGTCATTTCAGAAACATGGAAAACATCAAGAATGATATGCAACACACACAAAATGCTAGAAGAAGTCAGCAGGTCAGGCAGCATCTATGGAGAGAAATAAACAGTCGATGTTTCGGGTCGAGACCCTTCATCAGTACTGATATTAAGAATGATATTGGGAGGAAGCGAGAAAAGAGAAAAAGAACCTGAAAACTGGAAATGAAGGGAAATAGCTCAGCTGAGGGAGGGATAAGATGCAGCTGAAAGGGCAAGTTAAGTAAAATTATATTATGATATGGTAAATGGAAATAGAAAATAGAGAGTAGGTAATAAAACATAGGGTAGATCAGGCTTAAGGAAAACAGAAATAGTAAGTTAAAAGTGAGTTATAGAGAGGAAAAATGAGAATAAGGTGAAGAGAAATGCTGGAAAAACAAATTGGGAAAGATAAGGAAAGAAAAAGTGATCCAGCACTGGAGCAAAATAATAATCTTTTTCTCACAGAGGGTGGTGGGTATATGGAATGAGCTGCCAGAGGAAGTTGTAGTGGTGGATACAATTACAATGCTTAAAAGACATTTTGACAGGTAAATGGACAGAAAAGGTTTAGAAAGATATGGACCAAACACAGGCCAATGGGACTAGCTTGGACTGACATCTTGGCTGGCATGGGCAAGTTAGTCCAAAGGACTTGTTTCCATGCTGCATGACTCTACAACTCCATGACTCTAGGTGAAGCAGTGAATAAGAAAAAAGGCAAACCTATGTGGAACAAGGAAAGAATAAGGAGAAGAGGAAAGAAAATACTAAATTGTATGGGGAATTTAAAATCTCCAACTTGAGCAATGAGAGGTCAAGAGGGAAAAGTAATGAAAATGAGCCGGAATGGGGAAAATGCCTTCTTTAAACTCAAACCAAATTTACTGCTAACCTTTTATGCATTGATGGACAAGAACACTGCAGATTAATTCTTTACCAAGAATAATGGAACAGATGGTTGCTGATTGTAGATAGAGGCCTGGATGACATTTTCAGTCTGAGAGCTGTTTGTGGGGAAAGAGATCCCACTTTGCCCAGGTAGGACAGTGAATTCACAGGAACCCCAGTCGAACTTCAGATTCATGATGGCCCTGATCTGCTGTCCTCTTCCCATATTAGATCCTCACTTATTACAGATGTTGAAATATGGGAACATTCACTGCATTTCCTACACCACAAAAAAGTCAATGTGACTTTCAACATGTTTCCATGTTACATCCGTATTTTATTGACATATTGTGGAATTGAAGTGCATCCCTGTGATCATCAGTTTCATGTAACAAGTTAACATTTATATTTGCTTAATAGCTGTTTTATGTTTTCACTTCACACTCTCTTCTCCTGTAATAAAGAAGCTTGAGGGTGTATTTGAGCGATCTCATTGGACAGGCAATAACAGCCTATTCTCAGAGCTGCCTCACCTATCATGTTGAGGGAACGCTCCAAGATTTTCAGATTCTTTGGAAAGTAATGGTGGTCTGGGCATTTGGTTCTGCCTGAGGACAGGATGTGAAACTTACTCTGAGATCAAAGGGAAAGCTGCAACTTCACATTTATAGGACCAACAAGGCTTCATCTTAATTTTAAGGTATTTAAAATTTTAACCTTAAGGAGAGGGAGGGGTAGGTTGGAGGCGTAGGGGGTGGTGCAGAGTTAAAGGAAAGACTATCCTAGTGTCAGCTGTCACATTAAGGTTACTTTAATCTCTTAATTTCAAATAAAGGCATTAATTGGAATAAAGAACTTTGGTCCTTATTACTTATTAAAAGCCTTAGTCAGGATTTCTGCACAACTAGCAATAATTCAATTATCAGCCTGTTGTAGATACAGGCAGGAAAAGAAGAAGACACCAATTCTACATTGTCAAAGTCCACAACTATTCCCTGTAGTTGCCCCTCATCAATAATTCCCAGAATCAGAGTTATTAATCCTCGGGATCATCCTCTGGTGTTTTTGAATCCTCAGGCCATTTCCAACAGATACCACTGCACAGGATCATCCCTGAGTTTTGCTGCCAAGATCATTCTCCAGAAATACAAATTTTCATGATCCATCCAAAGTGTCACCAAACCTCAGGAACATGATCTGGTGCTCCAGGTCCTTTCCCCAGTGTTGGCAAAAACCAAGATTTTTAACCAGATTTGCCAGTTCTCAGAGTCATTCGTCATTCGTCATTACTTCCAAAGCTCAGGATTGTTCCCTAATGTTACATATTTACAGAATCATTTCCCAGTATTTTCAGATCTACTGTGTTACCTATCAGTACTGCAAACAGTCAGGATCATTCCCTTAGTGTTCCTGATTTCTAGTGATTCTAATCCTGAGGATCATATACCTGGTGTTCCCAGTTCTCAGGATCACATGCCCAGTGTTCCTAATTCCAAATGATTCTAATCCTCAGGATAAATCCCCTACTGTTCTCAACTCCTTGTCATTCTCATCCTCAGGAACCTTCCCCTAATGTTTCAAATTCTTAGGATCATTCTCAGAGTTAATAATTCCCAGGATTACTCTGTAGTGTTTCCAAGTCCCTGGATTGATTCCCAATGCTCCCATGACAAAATTCTTCAGTTCTATATTGCCTCGGATCATTCCAATGTTTTCAAAGCTCCAGGGTTTATTTCTCAATGCTAGCAATGCCGTGGGCCATTTCCCAGTCCCTCCAATGTCCAGGACTATTCCCTGAAACTGTTAATGCCCAGAACCATTTTCTGTTGTTGTAATTGTCCAGGACCACTCCTGGAACTGTTAATGCCCAGGACCATTCCCTGGTTCTTTTAATATCTCAACCATTCTCTAGTTCTATCAATATCCAGGCCCATTCCTTTATCCTGTCAATATCCTGGATCAGTTCTTTGTGCTGTTAATGTCCAGTAGCATTCCCTAAGCTTTAAATGCCCACAATTACTCCCATTGCAACAAAAATATAGAAATATACAATGTTTAGCTACATCAGTACCCTATCCCCAGAACTGGTAGACACCTCCTAATCTAACCTCAGATATTGCTATCCAATCATATCCTTAGATCCAGCTAATAGTAACATTTAAATATTTAAGGAAAAATTAAATCCCAAAAGAACAATTAAATCTATTAGAATTTCATTTTTGTATCATTAATCAGCAGCTCCAGTCACATCCTACTCTTTGCATAGATATTTATTTTTTTTTAGATAATTCAAATCCATTCACTCAACACAAGCAGAACTTTGGAAGATCAAGAAATGGGTTGCCCACGCACTCCTGACAAGGGTGGTGGGTGGTGGAGGGTATACAATTACACTGCAGCAAACTTAGGTAGATTGTTTTGCTGCCATGCTTAGATAATTGAAATTCGTCATTAGAAAATAAACAGAATGCATCACTTTGGAACTGAACTGAAAACCCCCTCCAACTTTGGGGCTTTCTTGAGGATTAATAGCAAAGCAGATGCCTGATGGCCTCGTAGTCAGTGGAGGTCACTCTTAGACTATGTGGGTCTCTGACATCTGCATATACGGTACATGTGCTGATCCTGAGATTTCTCAAAGCTGGAGATTCCAATTGGCATCATCATAGTACCCTTCTGTGGCTGAAGAAACACAGTCTGCATTTCAGGAGGGGATGCACAGTTTTTTTAAAAAATTTATTTACAGCGTGGTAACAGGCCCTTCCAGCCCAACGAGTCCGCGCCGCCCATTTTAAACCCAAATTAACCTACCCTTATGTCTTTGTAATGTGGGAGGAAACCGGAACACCCGGAGGAAACCCACGCAGACATGGGAGAATGTACAAACTCCTTACAGACAGCAGCCGGAATCGAACACCAATCGTTGGCGCTGTAATAGCATTGTGCTAACCGCTACGCTACCGTGCCACCCTAAATAGAAAGAGTTAGGAGCACATTCACCAACTGCAGCATCAAAGAACCAAGTTAAGCTATACGTGTGTAAATCCAAGCTCAGGTGATCTGGAGTTCCAGACCAAGTCCTTTGAGACCCAATACTTCTCAAAAATTGCTGAAAGCCCATCATCAACCCAGGAAGTTCTCAGGTATAAGAATATCATTGAATGAAGAATGTCTTAAGAGCATTGTTGAGCTGAATCTTAACTAAAAGTGTTGTAGATGAGCATTTTGATGCTCTTTTTCATGACTGAAAAAGACTGGTACAAAAATGGATTGATTGCTTTGGTTGTTTTAGAAAAATATATCTATGTTTTATCACAATTCCAGCAAACTCATTTTCATGCAGATACTTACAACTTCCAGGAAGATAACCAAATGATACAGAACATTAGTAAGTTTATTCCTCAATTTTCTCTAATGGCCAACTGATAATGCAGTGAGAACATTAGATGCTGATTATGAAAAGGGTTAGGTTTGGAAAAATCCATACCAGACTGTCACAAACCTTTAATTTAGAAGAGTCACCTAAAAAACAACTCAATTGTGCACAAACATATGCACCAAAACAGTGACCTCCCATTTTCTTGACTGATTACCCACTTATTCATTCGGACTGTGCTTGGAGAAATATTAAGTTTGAAGAAATGCAGTAACTTCCAAGAGAAAGTCTCACAACGTGTTTTTTACTCCAGTGGGTCTAATGTTGTGAAGTGACAAAACCTTTCCAGGCGTTTTGTTAATCCCAAAACCCAATTCTGAAAAGAACTTTCTTCAAATCACATGAAGAAATGTATAGACTGCTGAATTATGATTAATGTGGCCAACCTCAGGGTGCTAAAAATGACAAAATTAGAAGACTCAGTAATGAAGAAGAAGATAGGAAAAATGAAGCATGTATTGTGTATTACAGAAAATAAAACATGAGTACCACAATGTAATGAACTACACCTCACTCTTTGGATTCTGATGAACTCTATTTCACTATTGCTATAAATCTGCTACACCCAAGCTCTTTATAGTAGTGAAATCACAGATGGAATCTGTTCTACAATGCTGTAATCCCCCAGAGCAGCATTTTTATTATATCATGTACATTGGCCAATGTCAAATTTTAAAGGACATCTTTAATTTTTTTTTAGTTATATTGAATCATGTCATTGAAGCTTCCTGAATCACTGGAGGCAAAAGGAACCTGCAAATTTAAAGCTTAATATCTGCTCTGAAAGCTTTTGAATTAGTGGACAATCACTCAAGAAAATGGGAGACGGCCAGATCACTTAACATTATGGAGCGAATTAAAAGTCTCTTCCATCATTTCAAACATTCTCATGAAAATGCAATTAATTATTTGTGGAAAATTATGACTAATATTGAAATCATTTTATAGGGCTCAACTCCTGCCATTTGAGAAGTGGGTCCAAGAATTGGCCTTTTTATATTTAGTCCCTCACCTGGACTCCTAATCAGTGAAATTGCAGAGGGGAGTTTTGTAAAAAGAACTCTTTATGTAAAGTAGGATATAGTTTGGAAAACATAAAAGTACTTTCATTAATCATCAGGTATCAATGTTTATGGACAGTCAGGTACTCTTTTGTCCTTATTATATACCCAACACCCAGTGATACATAGGTGTTGTTTGAGAATACTGTTCTCCCCTTTCATTAAACTCAAATTCAACAGTGCATTCAATCATATCCTGCTGATACTGATCAATTACTGATTTCTGTCAATAAGTGCATATCCTGGCAGCAATTTAATGTTTTTTGTTTTATTTTCTATTAACTGACTTGAAAAATGAAACAATAATATCATTATAATCTATTATTTGCCTGTTTTATTATATATGAATTACACACAAGAAATTTTAAAAATCATTTTACATTTATTTATCGATTGAAACATAGCCTAGTCATCATGGCAATTCAATCTTTCACTCGTATTTCTTGGGTGGCATCCGAACATCTAAAACAACGTTCACTTGTGTTCTAATAAAATATTTTCCTGTTCTTCTGATACATAAAATATTTTATATTTTACTAAAAAGAACTGCACATAACTGTGCTCCAGAATGTAGTGCCAGTGAGTGGGAAATACATTGCTTTTGTCCATATTTTTACAAACTTTCAGTTACTTCTATCTAAGCCACAAATCTCATGAGATATTTCGCAGAAACTTCCAACCCGCTGTTCACCTGCTTTCCACCTGTGAGTTAAAGCTGCAACATATACCACTTGGCAAAGCCTTGGTGATCCAGTTAAATTCTCGATCAAGATACAAACTGCAAGAGGAACTCAATGGGTCAAGCAGCATCTGTGGATGGAAAAGGACTTTACTTCAAAAGTAAACTTCATAGAAATATATACAAAATCAGTGAATGGCTCCCTTTACATTCGCAGTGTCACTCAGTCGATACATTCACAAGGTTATCGGTTCTATACATTGGCAGAGTTCACACATTTTGTGTACAGACCACCATTGCCACTAATGTGGCCTCCTGGGAGGATAGAAACTTTAAGTGTTTAAGAGGCTTTTACACCAGACTCAGCCCCTCAATGTCGAGTGGCAGAAAGACCCTGGATTGCAGTCCTTCCCCACAATGCTTTTGTGTTGGCTACAGTGAGCTTTAGCACGTACTCCTGCAGCATGGAATGTGCCAGTCAGCAGCATTCCCTTACAGACCTCTTCTTGTACTGGAAGACCAACTAGTTTCACACAGACCATCTTTCACTGAGTTGATGATCTTTCAGCAGCACTTGATGTCTATTTTGATATGTCTCTGGGAACATCCTCTAGATCAGAGTGTCCCATATTATGCAACTGCTCGGGATGAACCACAACAAGGCACCTTGCATCCTTCTCCAGACCGTCTTTGTGAATGCATAGTTCGCAAAAAGGTGGGTGATCATCTAATCCTTGTTGCAGCCATACTGACTTTTGCCCCTGTTGTCCGGGGCATGTGCATTGTGATACATCTGACCCATTCCACCTTGGATACCGAGTTGAACCAGAAGATGGCCGCCAGGGCAGAGGTGCAGGGAACGGACCACGCCTGCACCTAGTGCAGCAGCAACAAGAGCACCTTGCATCTGATGACCAGGTTCTTACCAGTTATTGAGAGGGAGTGCCACTACCACAGTTCCAATTTTTGTTTAACTTTGCCTGTCCACTTCAGCCAACTTTTGTTACATGCTTTGTCCCCTCCAAAACATGTTCTGAGAATGTTCTGGCAGTCAGACCTGATGGTGAAGGGACAGAGGACTGGTCTGTCCAGTTGCTGAAGAGCATGGCCTTGCTCTTCCTGTGTATAACTCTGGCCCCTGATGCCAACTCAAACTAGTCACAGTTACTAATCAATCTGTGGACCAACAGTGGATCTGAGCAGAAGACAGTGATGTCATCCATGTACAGAGAGACTTTGATCTGAGTGCCCCCATGGCCTGGCATTAGTAATTGTTGACATTTCAGATCGAGACCCTGCATCGAGACTGAAAGGAGAGAGGGAAGGTATCTGGTATAGAGGAAAAGGATAGGGGTGAGACAGGGGCCAGAACTAACAAATGGACCTAGAAGTGAGAGATGATGGGGATGGGGCAGGTAGAGTTGGGACACAGGGGCAGGTGGGTGTAGACATGAAAAAAAGAGGTAGTTAGATTTAGTCATATGGAGAGGGGGAGGAGGAGGACAGTGGCTGGATGGTGATGAACAAGGACTCAAAAGCTATAAGTGCTGGAATCTGAGAAATAGCTTATAATGGGAACCATTAGGGGGGAGATGGGGGTGGGGATCTAGTGGATGAAATGTTTGGGTAGTAGGTGGTTGCTACCAGGATGGGGAGAGGGATGCAGAAGGGTGATAGGGGCTGGAGGAGGGTTTGGGAAATGGAACAAAAATGAGAAGACCAGGGGTGGAGAGGAAGGAGAGAGACTGGGAAACATAAGATGTAAGGGTTAAAGTCAGTAGTAATGAAGGCAAAAACAATGTTAACATTCACTTTGAGAGGACTAGAATATAACTGGAAGGATGTACTGCAGAGGCTTTATAAAGCATTGGTCAGACCACATTTGGAATATTGTGAGCAATTTTGGTCCCTGTATCCAAGGAAAGATGTGCTGACCATGGAGCAGGTTCACAAAAGCGTTGCCAGGAATGAAAAGCTTGACACAGGAGGACCGTTTGATGTTTCTGGGCCTGTACTCAATAGAGTTTAGAAGGATGAGGGGGGATCTCATTGGAACCTACCAGATACTGATAGACCTGGATAGAATGGGCATGGAGAAGATGCTTTCGTTAGTAAGAGAGTCTAGGATCCAATATCACAGCCCCAGAATAAAGGGATATGCTGAGATGAGGAGGAATTTCTTCAGCCAGATTGTGGTGAATCTGTGGAATTCTTTGCCACAGAGGGCTGTGGAGGCCAAGTCATTGGGTGTATTTAAGGCAGATTGATAGGTGAAGGGGTTAAGGGTTATGGGGAGAAGGGAGAATGGGGTTTAAAAAAAAACCAGCCATGTTCAAATGGCAGAGCAGATGGGCCAAATGGCCTAATTCTGCTCCTATATCTTATGTTTACCTGAATTTGAAAATTCAATAGTCATACCATTGGGTTATAGACTAGTGCTTCAAGTTTGTGTTGAGCCTCAGCCAGTCAGTGGAGAAGGCCAAGGATGGACAGGTCAGTGTGGGAATGGGAAAGGGGATTGAAATGACATGCCACTAGAAGCTTGGGATGTCACATGAAGAGGTCATGGAGAATCCACATGCAGAACATTGGAACGAGACTGGAGTTGGGATGCTTCCTCGGTACCGAACGCAGAACGACAAACAAAAGGAGTCTTGCCTTGGGACTCTGAGACAGAGTCTGGACACGGAAACGGGGTGTTCTAGGAGAAACAGCAAAACCGGTTCTGCTCTAGAGTTAACGGCTCTAAGCAGTCAGGACACAAAATATACCCAGAGCTAGACCAATAATCTGGCAACCAGGGTTCTTATACTAGTCTCCTGATAGAACTCAGGTGTGTCATTAGGTAAATAGTAGTGCATGGAAACTATGTGCTGCACAACAAGGCACCATCAATAGGGTGAAGGGGTAGAACCGAGAACCAGCACTCAGAATCATGACAGTAGCAACCTCTCCCCTCTACCCCCCAACAGAAGCCTCCAGGCGACCCACCAGGCTTGTCCAGGTGGAATTCCTGATGAGGGAAGGGTCTAAAATGAAGGAGCTAGAAACCCATGAATGTTCCTCTGGACTGTATCCCTCCCAGTTGACCAAGTATTGGGGACCGCTGCCCCAGCAGCACACATCCAGTAACCGTCAGATGATGTATGCTGGATGGTCATCAACATTCTGGGGGGGCTCGACCAAAAGACACAATGGACTGCTAACCACCAGCTTCACCTGGGACATGTGGAAAGTGGGATGTATCCTCAGAGCTGTAGGCAATTTGAGCTGGACCACTGTGGGATTGACAATTCTCTTAATCTCAAAAGGTCCTAAGAAGCAAGGAGCAAGTTTCTTGGGCTCATCTTTGAGGGGGCTGTCCTTAGCTGAGAGCCAAACTTTCTGCCCAGGCCAGTACTCCAGTGCAGGAAGCCAATGACGATCAGCAATTATCCAGTTGCGGTCAGCAATACAGAGCAGGGCCACACATGGCCCTACTTTTGCTGTCTGTATTTGTACTGAAAATTAATATCAAGCAAGCTTTTGCCCTTTGCTCTACAGGAAGTTTCTGTCCTCCCTGAGCTCACCTTAGGACACCTGCATTACAGGTGTACCACCTCAGTCAAACGCCACACCTGCCACTGTCCCCAGAGCAGGTTGTCAAACCATGGGGTGATACTATTACAGATTGTCCAGGCTGGTCAGACAGTTCTGAGCAGAAGAGGTAAGAAGAGCAAAGAGTCAGCTGACCTGTTCACTGATCTGCCCAACAGTCACTGCTAGGGTACAGAAAATTTCCATAATCTCCCAGGGCTGCTGGTTATGCTGGCCCAGAAGTGCACCCTGGATGGTGAGGGCCTCTTGCAGGAGATTCATGCCCACTAGGTTCATGTTGGGCCAGATTATTCTGTCACAATGTCACACAAAGAGCAAGGTCATGGAGAACCCAGGTGCAGAACATCAGAAATGAGACTGGAGTCAGGATGCTTCCTTAGTACCAAATGCAGAGCAACAAACAGAAGGAGTCTTGCCTCAGGACTCTGAGACTGAGTCCCAACACAGAAACAGCAAAACCAAGACTACTCTAGAGTTACCAGCTCTAAGTAGCCAGGAGACAAAGTATACCCAGAGCTAGACCAATAATCTGGCAACCAGTATGTGTGAAACCAGGGTTCTTATACTAGTCTCCTGATGGAACTCAGGTGTGTGTCATTAGGCAAATAGTAGTGCATGGAAACCATGTGCTTCACAACAAGGCACCATCAATGGGGATAAGGGTCAGAACCGAGAACCAGCACTTGGAACCATGACATGGGATGGCTATTGTGTACAGAACACTGGTGCTCTGCTTGGTCTCACCAATGGAGAGGCAGTCACATTGGGAGCATTGAATGCAGTAGACGAGGTTGGAGGAGGTGCACGTGAATCTTTGCCTCACTTGAAAGGGCTATTTAGATCCCTGGATAGTGGTTAGAGAAGAGGTGTAGGAACAAGTGTAGCACCTCTTACAGTTGCAGGGGAAAGTGCGAGGGCTCACAGAGGGATTGTCGTCCGGATTTTAAATTCCCACTTCTGTGCACTGCAAAGTAACACAGTGACCAGGTTGATTCGATAAAACGCGTTTATTAGCAGTATACCGCTAAGGAGAGGTCTCTTCAGCACTTGTTGAGAGTCGCTTCCCGAGGTCTCTCTTGTACAAAGGAGCAGACAGAAATTTATACAGATATTGTCACGCACACTTAATGAATGCAGCGCCACAAGTTTCGGTCAGGCTTCAGAGATCCAGAGACAGACATCACACCTATTGTCCAACATAATTGAGTTATAATCAAGATTCAAAGACAGGTATCACCCTCATTGTTTCGGACAAGCTTCCCACTCGTTGTTTATTGCACCCAGTATCCCTATTGTCTAGCGTAATGGGACTGAAACCAAGGTTCTGAACACAGTAATTATCACTTATCCATGAGTCAGCAGCTTGCGTGCTCTTGCTTGCGAGGTATTTTTCCGTCAGTTATATGTATAGTTACAGTCAGTCACAGTTTCTTAACCTTTTACTTCCTCATTCCCTCCTGTTATCATTTCATGATAAACTAGAGAGGCGCAGAGAATGGGGCCGAGAGTTTATTAAAAAGAACCTTGCAACAGGTATTTAAACAGGCCAGCACCACACAGCATACTATAATAATAACAATTAACCCCACTGCTCCATGCAGCAGGTATGATGCCCACAATCCTCCTAGTAGCCACCTCAACCAACCTGCCCTTCCTGTAAGTCCCTGCCTAAAGTTATCTACTTGCTTCTGAATGTCCTGAATGGCATGGGAAATGTTGTAGGACTCATCTCTCATGTTAGTGACACATTTGTCCCCTAGCATGGCACATACTCCTCCTTGCTGAGCCAAGTGGTAGTCCACAGCATACTGGGTCTGCTGGGCATAAAGTCGAAGCTCTGCCAGTTCCTGGTTCACTGCCTCCATGCCCTTTATGGTACTGATTCCCAGCAATAGCCAGTCCACAAATAAGGTAGTTCTGGTTTTTTGAGGCTATAGTTCCTGCCAAACCCTCCAGAGAGAGAGTACTCAGAAACCCATAGCCTAACGACGATAAGGGAGATCCCAACGTAATAGGATCCCTCCAATCCTCACAGAACTCCTCACTAACTGACCGCACCACAAATCTTCGTCGGACATGAGCCTTCTGGGGGCAGGGGACCGTGACCGGCCCAATCGTTCCCATTGCAAACCAGGCTGGCAGAATGAGGGTGGCAGTAGTGTAAGTACCATTAAAGAGGAACACATACCCTTCCTTGGCCCAGTAATAGGTTACATTACCCGATTGCTGTGGACTGGGCATCTGAGAATACCAAGAGATTCCAACAACATTTCTCCCATGCTTTCTCAGGTAATTCTCCCTGGTTAGCCATTCTAAAGAGACATTAGACAACTTCATATGGGTCCTGTTCCCCTCCCCACAAACCCATCGCTCCGCTGCAAGTAACTTAACACACCTAGTGGCGGCAACCAAGGTTCTAGACACGGTAATTATCACTTATGCATGAGTTAGTAGCTTGCGTGCTCTTGATTGTGAGGTATTCTTCGATCAGTTATATGTATAGTTACAGTCAGTCACAGTTTCTTAACCCTTTACTTCCTCAGGATGACTGGGGAGGGATGAGTTGACCAAGGAGTCATGGAGAGAGTGGTCCCAACAGAAGATGGAAAGGGATGGGGAGGGGAAGATGTAACTGGTGGCGGGATCACACTGTAGCTGACAGAAGTTGTTTTGTTGGTTGCAGAGGCTAGTGAAGTGAAAGTGAGGACTAAGGGAACTCTATCACTGTTTTGTTTGGAGGGAGTGGTGGGGGGGGGGGTTGGGTGTGAGAGCGGAAGTTCAGGAAATGAAAGAAATGCAAGAGAGGGCAGAAGGGAGACCATGTTTCCTGGAAAAGGAGGACATTTCAGATGTCCTGAAATGGAACATTTCATCTTGAGAGCAGATGTGGTAGAGACAGAGAAACTGGGAGAAAGAGATGGCATTTTTATAAGAAACAGGGTGGGAAGAGGTGTGAGAAAATGAATTCTTGATGAAATTTCTTCCTCTTTTGAACCCTGTGCCACATAGACCTCATTAGTGCATGTAGGAGGTCATGTGACTGGTCCTCTTATGTTGATGGTGCTAATCTGAAGGCCATGCCCACCCAGAAAACTGGCTTTGCAAGGTAATCACAGGCTTTTCTTCATACATCAGGCATAGAGAAAGGAGAATAATATACATTGAATGAAACACAATAGGAAGCCACTGGCACTCATGGAAAATTAACTCAACATGTATCACCACAAAGTTACACAAAACAAAATGTGCAAGTAAAATTGAGGAAGATTATTAAAAAGCTCAAGGTGCTTTTATCATAGGCCATATATAATTGCAAAACCAGAGTTAATTTTAGCAATAAACAATGCTAGCCTAATATTTGACTAATTTATACACATTCATAAGGATAAGATTAAAAGACAATTTTGTTTCAACATAGTCTTAAAGGATATAGTCTAGTTTTCACAAGTAGTTTTGTTATAACAAAAACATCAAATGACAAGCAACCAATTTTCAGATACACATTCATAAACAACTCAAACGTTTGAGTCCATGCTTGAACTTTATCAGTTTAAACTACTCCATGGCAAATTCAAAGCCATTTATAATTCAAAATCAATTGCAGTTCTGAGGAGGAATTGTCATAGAAGTTGAAATGTGGACTTCTGCAGTGGTCCCATTTTGTCTGTGCAAATCTCAAGCTAATATAAACACACTATTAAAGATTAAATACAGGTATGTCAAGCTGGATTTCCATAAAGTATGATTTCTATGTCTACAGACGCAAAAAAAAATCATCTCAGGAGCTTGACATGGCAAAGATATTTAGGCACAGCAAAGCTGTGTGAAAGTAATCCTACTGATTTGAAATGACAATGACAAGAGGATCTAATGCAATACAAGACTTCTAAATAGCTTTTTTTTAATGGGTCTCTGCAGTCCTAATAGTGGCTCAAGCATCTCAGCTGATGTTGCACCATCTGATTAGTGGTTGATTACACAAGCAAAGGCAGTCTCACAATTGCTGGAGTTCACTGAGAATGTGTAAGTATCAGAAAAACAAATACAGGGGCAAAACAGTGGCACAACTAGTAGAGCTGCTGCCTCACAGCTTCAGCGACCCAGGTTTAATCCTGATTTTGGGTTCTGGCTGGGTATAGCAACAGCTCTCACTATAGTCCTTATGAATATATGAACCAGAAGAGAGAGAAAAGGAAATAAAGAGGATTGTATACATGCAGGATAAAAATCAGCAAGTGTTACTTCGTTTGCAGAGTGAAAAAGATTTTGACGGACAAAATTTCCTCAGTTCAACACTGTAAGTGTGACTGTTTATACTGTTTTTCCCAATACATTTCAACAGGAGGCCTGTGAAAGGTAGTTTCTCGAGATTTATTGTGGTGATTAGTTGACACCTCCATTGTTATGATGGCGTACAGTACAAGCACCATGAATGTAAATAGCGAACTAAGTGCACCTTGACTGGCACTTTGTAATTTTTTTTTCATTTTTTGGAACAGATAGAAGGATATCTCATTCTCTTAGAATTTAGTAAGTTATCTGGGCTGGATAGAAAAGGTTCACGATGGTAGTCAGAGGTAGAAGTGGTAGAAATGCTGTTCATAATCTGTAGATATTCATTGAATACAGATGTGGAGGGCTGGAAAATTGCTAATGTTATTATACTATTCAAACAAAAGGGGAAGAGATAAACCAGTAAACAAGTGGTAGTGGGGAAGTAATTGAAAACTGTTATCAGACACAAAATACATTTTCATTTGGAGAGGAGTAACACTGAGGAAATATTGGCACACTAAAATCAAAGAAAATCCAAAGACGATAAAAAGCGAGAGTGTGACTGTGAAACCATGAAGATAACCCTTGGCCTATGAGTGATGAGGAAGTACATAAATAAGGTTCTGAATGTATGCTTTTCTGCTGTCTTCACAAATGAGGGGTTGATGTTGACTTTCATTGTACTTAATGAGGAAAAACATGGAATATTAGATAAAATAAATATAGTGAAAGGGCAAATATTGAGGTTTAGCATTTTCAGAAGTGAATAGATAACCAGATCCTCACAAAAAAGATGAAATTGCAGAGGCACTGTCTACAATTCGTGAAAGTGTCCTGACTGGTTGCATCATGGTCTGGTACGGCATTTCAAATTGCAGGAACATAAGAAGCTGCAGAGAGCAATGGATTCTGCCCAATACATCACAGGCACATCCCTCCCCACCACTGGTAGCATCTACAGGAGGGGCTGCCTCAAAAAGGTAACATCGATCATCAAAGATCCCCACCATCCAGGCCATGCCATCTCCTCGCAGCTACTATCAGGCAGGAAGTACAGAAACCTGAAGTCCCACACCACCAGATTCAAGAACAGCTACTTCCCTTCAACCGTTCAGTTCTTGAACAAACCAGCACAACCCTAATCACTGGAGTTAAGCAACACTATGACTACTTTGATCACTTTGCACTAAAATGGACTTTGTTTTTTTTTGTTCTAATAGTGTTTAATTTATGCTTAATTTACGTTTTGCTTGCGAGTGCTGCTGACATGACTATGATGCTGCTGCAAGTAAGTTTTTTGTTGCACCTGTGCAAACATGTATTTGTGCATTTGACAGTAAACTCATTTTTGACTTTGAATTTGTCAATATTCCTTGACTATGGAAGTGGTTCCGGAGGAATGGAGAACTACTAATGTATCATTGTTTAAAAAGAGAGGAAGGAATAAAATTATGGCCAGTTAATTTGACTTTGGTGCTGTGCAAATTATTGGTATCAATTCTGGGGGAAGGTAGATGCCTTCATTTAGATTGACCAGGAACTGTCAGGATGTCCAACTAACAATTACAGATTTTGAGAAAAAGAAGATAGAAGGTTGATGAGGGCAGTGAACTTGATGCAGTATAAGAGAACTTTAGAAAGCCTCTTAACAAATTCCCACATGAAAGGCTATTCAAACCAAGCAAAAGTAGATTGGATATAAAGGAGAGTGGCAAACTGGATCCAAAATTGGCTCAGTGAGTGAAAATGTTTTTGTGAATAGAAGGCTGTTACAGGGCTAAGTATCTATCTGTAAAACATATATGTGTATTTTTATATATTACTGACTTAAAAGTAGGGGTCATGATAAAGAAGTTTGCAAATAACACAATAATTGGTCACTTATATGACTGTGAGGAGGAAAGTTTTAGACTGCAGGATGATACAGATGGTTTCATCAGCTGGGCAGAAGAATAATGAATGTATTTTAATCCAGAGAAATGTGAGGTGGTGCATTTACTGTAGTGCTGCAAGATAAGGGAATATACAATGAATGGGAGTTTATTGAACAGGAACAGAAGTAGTTTGGAGTGTATGTCCCAAGAAGAACAAATGAGATGTTTTCCTTTATTAGGAAGGAGAGCATTAATAGAACTGTATATAGCATCAATTAGATGGTAGCTTAAGGACTGAATACAGTTCTGGTCACCACATAATAGGAAAAATCTGTTTGCAGTGGAGGGTGTAGAAATGAGAAGGTAAAGTCTATTTTTTCACTCAATGGCTGATGGGAATCTGTGACTCACTGCCTAAAAGGATGGTAGAGAAAAAAATGTACATCACATTTAAAAAGTACTTGCATGTGCATTTGAAAAGCCCTGACCTGCAGGACTATAGATCTCTGGCTTGAAGCTGAGATTTGGTTGGTTAGACCTTTTGTAACCAGCAGAAACACAGTGGGTTAAATGGCTGCCTACGATCTCATAATATTCCTATGATTCTTTAATCAAAGAATTCCAGAATAGATTTATTAGGGTTAAACTCTATCCAACTTGACTTAATTTTTGGTGAGGAGAGAGAAGAGTTTGATCAAGGTGTTGTAATAGATGTATTTCTGGAGGGGAGCATTAAATTGAAATGCAAAAGGAAAACAAGTGCAGAGATTGTATTTTAATTCATTTATGGATTGTGAGCATTGCTAATAAGCCTAGCATATGTTGCCAATGATTTCAATTAAGTTGTCACAGTCAGTGATTACATTTACAAATCTTACTAACTACCAGGCTCAACCACTGCTCCATTCACTTCAGCTCAATATTCACCTGCCATCAATCTTAAGCGATCAAGACGCACACCTGAAAGTTATGTACTTTTTCTTATCTTCACAAACCACTGTATCAAACTTCACATCCACATCTTGATGTTTGCACATAGTGCCAGCTATTCAACCATGGCTGCAATATTATCCAAAGTGCCTAACATTCGCTGAAACACTCACCTCTTTATAGCAGGAGGTGATTCAGCATGGGGAATGATGAACATGTGTGTTATAATTCCCAGAAGGGAGACAGTGTTAGTCATCAAAGAAAGAAAGATGCTGAGGCCATGGTCACCAATGCTCACTGATGATAAGGATAGGTGATACCTAAACCTCCATCTCCCATCCTACTTCCTCATCTCTCAATCTCTTCCAAGTGGAGGAAAAGTAAGAAGACAGGAAACGCCTCCTCAGTTTCACAATCTCAGCCATCAACTCAGATACTGACTTTTCAAGTAATTTGCAAGATCTGTATGTGCACAGGAACCAAGGTGAAAGGAGAGAATAAGTGCCAGATGGCAAAATGAGATTCATCTTATCTCTTCGAGCTGTTTCTCCTGGTCTATGGAGGCTCAGCTCATTCATTCATTCAGCCTTTAACCCAAATGAAAGCCCTGCCAGGGCAACTGTGTTTAGAAGAACCTGACTGTGCACCAACTTTTAAGTTACCAAAATAGCTCCCCGTCAGTCAGACCTGTCTATAGCTAGTGAGAGTTAAGAGGGAGAAAATGAGAAGAAGAGTGAATTAGACTAGGTTAGAGAGACAGGAATAAGAAAGTTATATTAAAATGCTGATGATCATGTCATTGAAGAGCAGCAATTTTAGATATTTATTGTTTACTTTCTGGGTGAGAGAGATTGATCAATAGTCACAAACAATTATTACTACTTTAAAGGAACAGTTACATCATTAATTATTTTAATTTGCAGGTTTAGTAGACAACTAATGTCCAAAAAGCAGCAATTTCATGGGAGCCACAGGGAAGGTTAAAGGCTAAATGACTTCTTCAGGAAGTGAACAGGAGAGTGATGCAAACCTTTGGCAACTTGTTGTAATTCTCAACTAAATGGGTGTCTCCTTCTCACCACAAGTTGCTGTCTAATTTTATGTATCACGTTCACTATTTTTTGTTTTTTTTTCATTAAATTCCAAATCATTATGTTTTCCATGTGCCTCCTAAAGCTCAATTAGTCAGAAGTGAATTGACTCACATTACATTAGTGAGCAAAAGTGCAGGGACACAATTTTCAGATAAATGTTCAAAATAAACTCAGATTTAGTAAATGCAAATCATGGAAAGTAAAATGTCATTTCTTGTACAGGCCTCATGCGTAATTCCATACAGATCTATAATCAGTCAGTGTTCATATCTGCAATGTATGTTTAGGAACAATGAAGTCTAAAAAATGATTGCAACATATGGAAGCTGTTTATAGTCTCATTATATTACAACAATGGCAGATCTAACCTGAGAAGTTAATAATGAAAGCTTAATAACGCTCCAGCTAAACAATAAAATATAATTTGACTATACCCTATGGTACGTGAAATTATTAACAAAGTTACTCTTACTGTACCTGAATACTAATTTCAATTTGCATTTTAACAACATGCTGTCTACTGACTTTTTAATTGAGCCCCTGACATTAATATGTCTCTTTTTTTACTTTTAATCAACATACTGTAGTTAGATGTGAGAGTTGAACTTCTCCAAGGAACCTAAAAAAGTCATCAGTGTAAGCTATTTCACAATTCTCTGAATATGAAACCATATCCTGAAAATATCTCTGTGATGGAATGTAGGTTAATATGCAGTTCATGTGTTTTCTGTGCTCTAATTTAAAAATCCTATGAGCTTCAGTTTAGGGGCAGATAATGTTCTCATTTTTGGACAATAATACTTCTATATTTGTTAAAAATAAGAGTGAAAGAAAATTATTTCATTTAGCCAGAAAAATAAAACTAAAATACCTTGAGTATGTAAATACACAGTGCGTCACAAATTCCATGTGCATTCTGCTGTAACTAAATGAATTGAACATTGGCAAATGCCCAATTAATTTTTCAGCAATGACGCACTTGCCTCAAAAATTCTGAATAATGGAATGAAAGGGAATATGCCACTGCCTACCTCAATGTGGTGCAGTCAACCCCAGAAAATGAATATTTATCCCAGGACAGGAAATCCAGTCTATTCTGGACTGTCCCGGTCATGTTTGAAGGAAAGCAGAGAATTAAATCTACACCAACTTAATTTAAGTAAGTCTTAATATCCACTAAACTAGGAATTAGGCTGGTGATTTTTTTAAAATTACAATAATTTATCCCACAGTTATGAAGATTGCCACATTAATCACAGTTTTAATTGCACTGTTAAAAACTAATAAAGTATCAAAATTTTGGAAGAGTAAAGGGTTTTGTTTTATAAACCCTAATGATGCAATTTAAAATTCTGATTGCAGTCAAATATTTCTCTGGGCTTTCCCCTTTCTAGCTCTGCAACTTCTTCCATTCCTGCAACCCTCAGATCTCTGCATTTATCCAGTTCCTCTTAGGCATCTCTAATTAGTATTGTCCCTGCTATTGGGGACCAAGCAACCCATTATCAAATAGCTTGGTAAAACCCACTGCTGAACTTACACACTATGAGGCACTTTTTTTTTTGTTACCATTAATGAGTTACTACAAAGGGACAGAGTTCTGGGGAGATGAGCAAGAAGACGCTGGCTTTCTGCTGCACACCACTTGCTCCAGCTGCTGAAAGTCATCTTCAAGGCAATGAGGAGGATGAGTATCAACTGCAAATCCAATCTGGAACAAGGCAGAGTAGCAGGTCCTGAGGGACAGTGCTTTCCACCAGTCCCAGTGGAATTGTGCCAGTCTGGTGCTTTCAAGAGCAGGAGGTGGAGACAGGAAACTAATCAAATGACACCTGAGTTTCAATTGATGGAGATGGGTCTGGGCGTTAAATCCAAGCCGTGCCCAGGTGAGGGCAGATTTTTGCAACATATTTCCTTCCCGTTAATAACTCTCTCTCCTTCTCTTCTCTTGTCCATCTCCCTCTTTTCAATCCTCTTTTTCTTTCTCACTACTTCTGCTTTTTCTCTCCTTGCTCTTTCTCTCTCAACCTCTCATCTGTCCATTTACCTTTCCCTTCCTTTCACTATCACTTTGCTCTTGTCTGCTTATTCTTACTTCTGCCTTTCTTTCCCCTCACTACACTGCTTCCCTTCCTTCTTCCCCTTCTCTTCCCTTTCTTTCCTATGCACCAGACCTTCCCACCTCTTTCTCTCCCTTTCTTCTCCTATTTTTCCCCTTTCTTGCCTCTCATCTAACTCTCCTCTTACCTCTCTTATTCCCCCTCCTTTCTCTCTCTATCCCCTCCTCCCCTACTTTCTTTGTAGCCCTCTTACTCTCCCCCTTATACCCTCCCTTTCTTCCTTCCGCCTACTTCCTTGCTCCCTTACTAATCCCACTATTCGTCGTAAGTGTTTGACTATAAAGTTGTTTTGGACATCTGTCACCAGAGAACTCACATTGAACGAATTCTTCTTCATTATTTTTCTCCACAATGATCACAAACCTTCAGTCATGTGATCTGTGAACAATAACAGTATCACTTCTAACAACCTCTATCAGTTTTGATCCATGTATCTGAGACTTCAGCGCTAACCATTGCCACCAAGTCCAATCTGTGGAACTCACTACCCTATATCATTGTGGGTGCACCTGCACCAGAAGGGTTGCAGTCGGTCAAGAAGGCAGCTCATTACCTCCTTTGCTAAAGCAACTACCCCAGATGGACAATAAATGCTGCCCATGCCAACGATGTCCATTTGCTGGAAAATGAATAAATTAAAAAAAACTCTATCCTTTGTTAAAAGCCACCTTGAGTTGTATGTCACATTTGTAAGAACTTTTTTTTATTGAATTGTCTTCCTCTTCTGTCTTACCCTCTTAGCATTGTAGCATTTAAGTTCTTTCCTGTTGCTGGTCATGTAAGTAAATAAAAAAAAGGTAGATCTATTAGCAGAGAACATTCTTTATAAAGGCAATAATTTTCAACTGAATAACAATGTCTGGTGCAACAATGTATCAAATGTGCCACATTGCACATGAGTTCTTAAAGGTATATTTACATTTTTATGCACCACAGTGCTTCCTTTTTTTTAAAAAAACAAACTATATATTAACTCTCATGGTGTCTTCCTTCACCAATCTCCTCATCGCAAGCCACACTTTTGACATTCCTGTACTATCCTCTCCAGATGGTCTGAATGCAGTGGATCACTTCTGCAGATAAGCTGCAAACACCTCTGGTCTCACATTTTCTGCAATTGTTGCTTCAACTATTATTTTTATTACAGTGAATACATTATATTATATAATATGATTACCATTGTTTTGGTGTCACTTGTAAATATAAGCTGTTCACATTGAATCTAGCACACAGACTAATAACTGTTATCAATAATTACCACAGCTACAATTATATATTGTACTTGGTACATACTGAACTCAGCTGCAGAAATCTCTGCTTTGCTTCTCGGCATCACTTTGTGTCTCTGTTTTCATGCTGCCTTGCAAACTAATTCCCACTCTAATTCACTGTAGAAATCAGACCTTTCCTTTTCCCTGCTGTAACTCTTGATGTGATCTCCTCTGACCTTCCCTTTCTGGATAGTCTCCAAGGCTTCAACTCTGTCATGATCTGATACAGTCTCTTGTTTGCACACTGGTTATGCCTTATTGGGTTGACATTTCTAACTCCATGCTTGCTATGCTTCTTCAGAAGATGTATGGAGCTTTGTAACTGTCTCCACATTACAATAATTTCCTAATGACGTCAATTCAATCTGTGTCTAAATAAAAGCATTGGTAGTTTAATAAATGGCAAGAGTCTTGTAGACACTGAGCTAAGGTAAGTGTGGAACCTCCAGAAAACAAGGCTGGTGAATTAATAACAGGAAACAAAGAAATGGCAAGTATGTTAAATCAGTCTTTTTCAACAGTCTTCATTGTGGAGGACGCTGCTAGTATCCCTAAGATAATGCAGGGGCTACTTTCGAATAACATGAAGGAACTTGTAAAAATCCCAAACACAATAAAAATCACAGGGCTAAAGGTGGACGAATCATCAGGACCTGATGTCCTGTGCTCAAGGTTTACAAAGAAGGTGACAGCAGGAATAGTGAACCCACTGGTTAAAATTTTTCATAACTTACTGAATTCCAGGAGGATACAAGAAGATTGGAAAACACCCAGTTTGACTCCATTGTTCAAAAACAGAGAAAGGCAAGAAGGCAAGGGACTATTGGCCAGTTAGGTTATCATTTATTGTTGGCAAGATGCTGGAGTCAATAATCAAAAGACTAATCATTTCCTAAATCTCAATATAATCAAACCTAGTGTTGTGAGAAATCCACATAGATGTCACGTGACAGTAACGACACTGACCCCCACTGAGCGGAGGACAACATTACTCCTCTGATCGGAAGTGATACTACTGTCAATCAAGGTGCGGCTCCACCCACCCCTCAGGTGTGAGAGTACCTTTTGCATCTGGACTTGCCTGACCAGTATCCTTTGTCTCTGAACCTGCCTGACCATTGGTTGTGGCAGGAACCTTTGCCTTTGACTTCCACACCATTGGCTTGTTCAAATCACAACAGTGAGGCTCCACTCAGCCTCCTTGCACCATAAAAAGGGCTGCCTCCCCTAGCCCTGCCTCTCTTTTGATGACCCCAGGAGTAGTGAGACAACGCTGCAGAGATCATTGGTAAGAGTGCATCACCACATGGTCAGGGAGCGTTTCACTCAGACTCAGGGAGCTTTAAGGGCCAATGCTAGTGTGGGACGGGCATTGAAGTGTTATATCCTGAAGTTGTACATTGTTACCGTGTGCTTGTTTGTATCAGTGTGTGTGTGTGTATTTTACCCCAGTTGCGATTTCCCTCTCGTGTTCGTGATATCCTGTGCGTGAGTGATCATGTGTCAGTTCCCATCCATTCTGTCCCTCGTTTGCCTTTGCGATTAAACTAGTTTTGGTCTACAAAGCTCGAGTACAGAGTCCTTGATCCTTAAGACAGTTAAAAGAATGATTTCACACAACATTTGGCACTGCGAGCAGGGTCTTGAGGATTTTGGCTGGACACAAACGCGGGGAGAATGTTTTGGAACTGGGGATACAAGGCTAGCGCAGATACAGAGGAGAGGATCACAAGGTGGACAGACGAGAGTGAGGGATTTGGGAGCTTGGCCAGCCTGCTGGCAAACCACGGCAAGCCCGTGGACTGGGCTGAGTAGTTAGATCCATGTGGTGAGAAACTGGGACACCATGTGGTGGCCCTTCTCCAGCAGTCAGGGTTCCCCAGTGCCAGAGGGAGCCCAGTGGGGGGGGGCTGCCATCCGGCTCCTAGCATCCCTCCTGAGGTGTCAGGTCGAGATTACTGGCCAGTTGCAGGATACCTGCTCAGTAAAGGAAAGAGAGATAAAGACCCTCCGACAAAGGTGTTGCACACTCCAGGAGGCAGTCCAAACTGCCCAGACCCGGGCCAATGACCTTGAGGTCCGGGGTACTGAGGTCGCCTGCCGGCTGGTCCAGGTGCAGCAGGCACAAGCCACCCGCAGAGCCGGCTGGCAGCCAGATCCCTTTAAAATCCGAGCCCTGGTCCGGTGCGGCGACCAGCTAGATACATGGCTTGGGGATGGGCACAAATGGATGGACACGGACGAGGAAGGGGCGCTTGAAGAGCAGGAGCCCCTCCAAGCCTGACCACCACCCTGCGCCCCTGAGCCCTTGCAGGCTCGACCCGTCCGAACAGGATCCCAGGTCCGCTCCACGAGGGAGGGGAATGGGGATGAGGCAGCCCCGGGGGACAATGCACGGAGCCCCTCTGAGGGCACGGAGATCCGGGACTTCTCCATCAAGGAGTTAACGCAGCTGGTGGACCGGTACCGCCAGCAGCCAGGCGAGCACCTGGCTGCGTGGTTGCTCCGGCTGTGGGATGGGGGTCCTCCAACGTGAGCCTCTCCCACCAGGAGGCGTGTGCCCTGGGGAGCCTGTCTGACCAGCAAAGCATCAACAATACCCTGCGGGTGCCACCGGGGAGGGCTGGGAATGATGCCACGCTGTGGAACCAGATAGTGACCACAGTAAGGACCCGGTACCCAACCCTCCCAGAATGGGACCTATTCGGGAGACCCCAGTGGAGTACAGTCAGCAAGGGCACAGGGGTTATTAGACAATGGGTGCTGGTGACAGGTACTTACGAGAGGGCAGGTGACCTGGAGCTTTTAGAAAATACCGTGGCGACCAGCACGCTAGCAGGCTACCTAGTCGCCACCGTGCGCCCCAAATTGAGACTGGTGGTCCTGCCCCTCATGGGACCGATCGAGGGGAAGACCGTACAGGATGCTATCACCCTCCTGGAGGGATTGGAGTACATGAAGCGGGGGATGCCTGCCAAGGTCCGCAGAACGGAGACAAGGGCCGGGGACACCTCCCCCCGTTCCACGCCCAGGCAGCTGTACTTAGATCTGTTGCATGCAGGGGTGGATGGCGCAAGTATAGATGGAGCTCCGACCTCCGCTTTCCATGCATGCTGGAAGGAGATTCGCAGGGAGAAGCCTGGCCGCAGAAAGCCCCGGGACCACCCCGGCTCCAAGCCTGACTCAGGGGGTGCACCCAACCGCCGGGCCACATGAGCTGCCCCTGCAGAGGCTGACATTGCCTCTGCTCCTCTCTTACCTGAAACAGCCTCTCCTGCACTCATAGCTCAGCTACGGGACCTGTTGTGGCAGGAGATGGCCCAGTTCCACCCACAAGAGCCCTCATTCACTGAGTGGCAGTCCTCCAGCCCCCTCCCATAGGATGAAGGCCAGGGTCCCTAGCGTATCTGCTCCGTCACCCTTCCGCGCCCGGGGGATCTGAGGCCACACATACCTGCAACAATACACTGGGGAAAAGGGAACATCCAGAGGTGGATGGCACTCATCAACACGGGTGCCCAGCAGACCATTGTACCAGGGAACCCCGCGATTTGGAAGGGGCCACAGATGCAAATTGAGGGGTTGGGGGAGGGGGTTCCCTTTTGCCAGCAAAGGAAGTCAAGGTCCACATGGCTGTTGGGAACCAAACCCCCTGAACAGTGGCCGTTTTAATTGCAGACTCGCCCGAGTGTATACTGGGGATAAATGTCCTGAAGGGACAGTCCCTACACACTAGTCGGGGCAAGTTTACTTTCGGAGTCGCCTGAGCCACAGTGGTAGTCGGGACGGCTAAATGGGAGCCAGTTGTCGTCCTGCCTCCCTCGCAGGTAGTCTACAGTCGACAGTGTAGGGTACCGGGAGAACACCAGGATATCACAGAGGCTGTGCAAGCCTTGCTGCGGGAGGGAGTTATTAGGCCCGCAGCCTCCCCTTTCAATAGCCCCGTCTGGCCCGTCCGGAAAAAGGATGGGATCTGGTGCATGACGGTGGACTACAGGCAGTTGAACAAGGCTGCCCCCCCACTTGCTTCCACAGTACCCAATATAGTCACCCTCGTGGAGAATGTGTCAGGGCACCCAGACAAGTCATGGTACTCCGTTATAGATCTGGCCAATGCTTTCTTCTCCATCCCCCTCCACGATACATCCCAGGATCAGTTTACCTTTACCTGGGACGGGAGGAAATATACATTTAGATGCCTCCCCCAAGAGTACATTCACAGTCCAACCATATGTCACGGGATAATTGAACGGGATTTGCAGGCCATTGAACTCCCCCCGGGGGTGGTAACCACCCATTACATTGATGATGTCTTGCTGCAAGGCCACTCCGAGGCCATTGTTGCAGAAACCCTTGACACAGTAATTTCATCTCTCAGAGAGCGGGGCTGGGCCATTAATATGGAAGAGGTGCAAGGCCCAGCCCAGGATGTATTGTTCTTAGGAATCCGATGGCACGCCGGTGGGAGAGATCCCTGAGGCTGCCCGGAACAAAATTTTGAATTTTGCTGTCCCCAAGAACAAAACCGACACACAGAGGTTCGTGGGACTCCTTGGTTACTGGAGACGGCATATCCCGCACCTTACTATGATCCTGAGACCCCTCCATAGGGTTTCCCGAAAAAAGGTCACCTTTTCCTGGGGGCCCGAACAGCAGGCTGCCTTTGAGACAGCAAAGCAAGCTGTGGAGCAAGCCCTGCCCCTTGCCCCCCATCAGGAAGGGGTCCCCTTTGAATTACAAGTCTCCAGTAGCAAGTCGGTCGCTGAATGTAGTCTCTGGCAAAGGACCCAGGGGCACAGAGTCCCGCTTGGCTTCTGGACCAAGTCCTTGCCAGAGGCTGCTGCCCACTACAGCCCTTTCGAGCGCCAGCTGCTGGCCTGTTACCTGGTGCTCCTCACCACAGAACACCAAACTGGCACTGACCCCGTCAGCCTTCGCCCCCATCTGCCCATCATGCGATGGGTCAAGTCCCCCGACTCCACTCACAAAGACGGCCAAGCCCAGAGGTCCTTGGTGGTGAAGTGGAAGTGGTACATTGTGGACCGGGCAGACCCCGGTCCAGAAGGGGTCAGCCGCCTCCACGAAGAGGTCATGTCCTTTCCCCAATCCCAGGAATCACTCCCAGACATTCCCAAGATGGTGCCCTCCCCCGTGTCCTGGGGCTAACCTTTCAACTCCCTCGACCCCGAGCAGCAGTGGCATGCCAGGTTCACAGACGGCTCCAGCCGCTGGAAAAATGGGAAGCAACATTGGAAGGCGGCGGCACTCCATCCCGCCACGGGGAATACAGTGACAAAAGAGGGAGCGGAAGGGTCCAGTCAATTGGCCGAGCTGGCAGTAGTGGCACTCACGCTACAGAACTCCACCGGCCCAGTCCACATCTATACCCACTCTTGGGCAGTGGCCAACGGTATGGCGGTGTGGATGGCGCTGTGGCACAAGACGGGGTGGGAAATTCATGGACACCCCCTCTGGGGCCAGGAACATTGGCGCTATATCTGGGACCAAGTGGCCCAGAGACGCATATCGATCCACCACATGGATGCCCATACACACAGAAAGACCCAGGAGGCCATCCATAATGCCACAGTGGACCAGGCTGCCCAGATATGTTGCGCTACCCTTCCCCCTGATGAACCTGACTTCAACGCCCTAGCTGCATGGGTGGCCACCTAGGGGCCAACAGTACACGTCGCTGGGCAGAACGGTTCGGGGTCGCCCTTACAATGGACCAGTGTAAAACTACGGTCGTGAACTGCCCCATCTGCCAGCAAGTGAATCCATGAGGTTGGCCGACGGGGCCACCAGGCCATATTCGCCGCGTCATGGGAGCAGGTCGCGTGTTGCAGATAGATTATATCGGACCGCTCCCACGCCATAACAGAAAGCAATACGCCTTAACGATGGTGGACAAGTACTCAAGTGTCCTGGTGGCGGTGCCCTGTGAAAGGGCCGACCAGAACAGCACCATCATGGGATTGCAGTACCTCTCCTCCATCTATGGAGTACCGTGGGAGGTAAAGTCCGATCAGGGCTCCCATTTCGGGGACTCCAAGGTACAAAACTGGGCAGCAGAGGAGGGGATCTCGTGGCTGTTTCACATCCCCTACCATCCCCAGGCATCGGGCCTGATCGAGAGGATGAACGGCCTGCTGAAGGAGACGATACGCACGCTGACACCCTCCTGCACACTGCAAGGGTGGTCGGGTGTGCTACAGCAGGCCGTCGATCAGCTGAACACACGACCCACTGGCCAAGGGGGGATCTCCATTATCCCGCCATCTGGCTTACTCCCCACCATCCGACTTGCGAGACCCCGAATCCCCCGGGACTGAGCAGTCCGGGAGGGTCTGGGTCCGATAGCCACAAGGCCCCCCTCAGAAGGGGGAAGTCGTTGCGTGCGGTCCTGGGGACACTCGTTGGGTCGAACTAACCTGTCCTGTCTCCTTACCCGACACCTGACCTGCCGGGAATGAGTTTGTTTCCCCCGCTACAGGACAATGGTACTGCTCCCTCCACCCTCCATTTCTTTCTGCTGACTGTGATGACTGACGAGATGTCTGCTCAACCTTCCCTTGAAATTACTCATGGATCCGCCAGCACCTCCAAAGACGGAACCGTGGAGCATGTGGAATGGTTGAATCTACCCCTAAATCCCGGCACACGCCGTTGAAGCCTTGCCATCGACAATGATTCCTTTGGCTACTTGTCAGAATGGACTGTTTACATGGACTCTCTTGTTTTTATTAGTTTTCCTTTTATCTTTGTTGCGTCGGTGTTGCGTGGTTCGGTCTCCCTGTTGCGCCTATCTGGCTCGCTATATCCATGTTCTGGGGGGGCTGGATGGCAGTTCCTCATCATTTCCTTCACCACTGCACGTTCCTTCCAGAGATTCCGAATGGGATGGGTGTTTCAGGAGCTGGTACTTCCCTTCTTACAATTTGACCTCCACGCGAGTCCCAACCCTCAGAGTATTCCGCAGTTACTGAGCACGCCAAAGGAATGCTGGTGTCGACTCCAGGATGAGTACAGTTCCATCTTTTCAGTTGCTGTTGTGAGTTTGAGCGAGACTGGTGTCCAGGTGCCCCATAACCACCGCTGATGGTGCCGCTAAGCTGGGGCTCCCTAAATTCCGAACGGGACCAACTGGATCTCCAATTCCAGTACCTACCCGTGGCTTCCCATGGGCTGGTACAGTTGCTGTCTTCCAGTGTTTGACGGTGCTCTGAATCCACACTCGATGAACAGGGGGAGCACCCAGCACACAGTGGCTACAGGGACAGCAGGGCCATCGCGGAGGTGGAGAGGCTCAAGAAGATAGCCTGCCCCCCGTATTGCACGGCCAGATTGTCCCATGAGAAACGACGACGGCAGCAGAGCTGGCTGCAGTCAGGCTGGTGGAATCAGATGGCCCTGGATGGTCCACTCGCTGTGAATGGTGGTACATGTGCAGTGATTACAAAGGGGTGCTGCACCTTTATCTCTGATAAATCCAGCAACCCCTCCAACCTGGCTGCTCACTTCGGGGACTCGGTGGCCAAAACTCAGAACCCAAGGGACCAGCTCCTCCAGCACAACACCTTATGGGAAACAAGTGGCCATTTGGGTCACTGGGGGATGTTGGGCTACTGTCACCCACTGGCCATTGCCCTCCTTTTGTTGATTATGGTTTCTGTGTACCTTGATAGCTCCTCCCTTGATTGGCAAGTTGTCTAACGTCCGAGGGGTGGAGTGTTGTGAGAAATCCACATGGATGTCACGTGACAGTAACGACACTGACCCCTGCTGACCGGAGGACAGCATTGCTCCTCTGATAGGAAATGATACTACTGTCAATCAAGGTGCGGCTCCACCCACCCCTCAGGTGTGAGAGTACCTTTTGCATCTGAACTTGCCTGACCAGTATCCTTTGTCTCTGAACCTGCCTGACCATTGGTTGTGGCAGGAACCTTTGTCTTTGACTCCCACACCATTGGCTTGTTTAAATCACAACAGTGAGGCTCCACCCAGCCTCCCAGCACCATAAAAAGGGCTGCCTCCCCTAGCCCTGCCTCTCTTTTGATGACCCCAGGAGTAGTGAGACAACGCTGCAGAGATCATTGGTAAGAGTGCATCACCACATGGTCAGGGAGCGTTTCACTCAGACTCAGGGAGCGTTAAGGGCCAATACTAGTGTGGGACGGGCATTGAAGTGTTATATCCTGAAGTTGTACATTGTTATTGTGTGCTTGTTTGTATCTGTATCTGTGTGTGTGTGTGTGTGTGTGTGTGTGTGTGTGTGTGTGTGTGTGTATTTTACCCCAGTTGCCACTTCCCTCTCGTCTTCATGGTATCCTGTGCGTGAGTGAGCGTGTGTCTGTTCCCATCCATTCTGTCCTGCGTTTGCCTTTGTGATTAAACTAGTTTTGGTCTACAAAGCTCGAGTCCAGAGTCCTTGATCCTTAAGACAGTTTAAAGAACAATTTCACACAACACCTCATCAGCATGGTTTTATGAAAGATCATGTTTGACAAATGTGCTTGAAATTTTTGAGGATGTGACAGGGAGAGTAAAAACATGCCCAGCCCTTACTATCCATCCACACTGCCATTTCATAACCTTCACAGAATTCCACTGATATGTTCTTCATTTCTCTGAAGGTCTATACTTTGTAGTATTATGCACTCTCATTTCAAACTCACCTTACAACTTATTACATTGCCATTCACAGCAATTCAGCTTCACCACAGCCTTGGGAGAATGTCACATGATTTTCCTTAGCTTTCCTTAGTACACATCATGAGGATGCTTCAGTCAAACTGCTGTCTTACCTTTTCCAAGGATCTCTGTCACCTCATCTTTGGAATTTAGCTTGCTGGCTCACATTATTCAACAAGCTAAATTCCAAAGATGGGGTGACCGTGACTGTTTTTCATATCAGCACAGGATTTGACCAAGTGTTGGACCATGAAGGCCTAGTAAAAATGAAGTCAATGGACATCAGATGTAAAACCCTCGAATGCTTGGAGTCATACCTTGCACAGAGAAGCTGATTGTTTATATTCCAGCCCATAGATATCACTGCAGGAGTTCCTGAGGTCTTCAGATGCTTCATCAGCAACCTTCTTTCCATCATATCAGAAATTGAAATGTCATCCGTATAGTTCACAATGTTCATCTCCATTCACAATTCTTCATTAAATGAAGAAGCCCATGCCAGCATGCAACAAGACCTAGGAACCATTCAGACATGGGCTGTTAACTGGCAAGTTTTAAAATGTTAAGCAACAGCCATGTCAACAAGGAGGCTAACTTTTTACCTTTGATATTCAATGACATATCATCACTGAGTCTCTTACCATCAATATCTTGTGGTGGTTGGGGCACCATTAACCACCCACTAGTCTCACCCCCTGACACTCCAAACCTTTCCAACCATCTATAAGGCACTAACATGGAATGTGATGGAATACTTCTCAGTGGTCCAGATAAGTTCACATCCAGTACAAAGTATCCCGACCACGATTGTATATTTTCATTCCTTTTATCACCAGCACACGGTGGCCACCGTGTGTACTACCTACAAAATGCACTGCACTTACCTGCCTTGGCTAATCCAGCAGCACCTCACTACTACAATGGAGGACAAGGAATTGTGCAAGAAATTGCGGAGAGTTGTGAACGCAACTCAGTCCATCACGAAAACCAGCCTCCCCTCCATGGACTCTGTCTACACTTCTCGCTACCTCAGAAAAGCAGCCCGCATAATCAAAGACCCCTCTCACCCTGGATATTCTCTCTTCTTAACCTTTCCATCAGGCAGAAGATACAAAAGCTTGAAAACATGCAACACCAGGCTCAAAGACAGCTTCTATCCCACTGTCATAAAACTCTTGAATGGACCTCTTGTATATTGAAGGTGAGCTCTTGACTTCACAATCTACCTCACCATAGCCCTTGCATGTTATTGTCTACCTGCACTGCACTTTCTTTCTATCTGTAATCGTAACACTACATACTGCATTCTATTACTGCTTTCCCTTGTACAAGCTCACAGTACTCATGTTTTTGAAATGATCTGTATGGATGGGTTGCAAAACTAAGTTTTCACAGTATCTCAGTACATGTGACAACAACAAAACAAAACCAATACCAAGGACTGCAGGTGCATGGAAACATCACCGCATTTCCCTTCAAGTCACACAGTGCCATGATTTGGAAATACATTACTGTTCTGACATTGTTGCTGTGTCTAAATCCTGGAACTCCATGCTGAACAGTGCTGTGGGAGTATCTGCACCAGAAGAACTCTCACAGTTAAAGGCAGCTCACCACCATCTTCTCAAGGGAAAATACAACAGATAAAAAAAATGTTGGATTTGCCAGCACTGCCCAGATTATGAATAATGAATAGATTAAAAAAAATCTGCTGGGCTGTCTTTCTTCGTATTTCCACCTACATTGGTGCCAGTATATGAGTGCCTATCTTTGATCACCACATCTGCCCTTATGGTGTGGTTACCTGTATTCATTGAACTCTCATCCTGGATTGTAATTTCTTTCACTGTCCCAGATAATTGCAATTTCTATCACTATCTCATTCAAACTGAGCATCTGCCAGCTGAAGACTACGCTGTGCCTTCTAAACCCAAGTGACTTGGTCCTGTACACACTAAAGTGTGAGTGGCCTCTGGACCTCCTTGCTGCCCAATACAATGATTTTTTCAGAAACTAAAGCCTTCAATCTTATTGACTGAACCCACACTAATCCAATGATTATTGGTGGATAGCTTATAAGTAGCAATTACGTATACTTTCCTAATTCAACCATTGGTGAATTGAGGGAAAGAAAGAATAAAAGACTTAGACTAATCTTTACACAAACCAGGGTGCTGAGCAAATTGTCTCAATCTCTGGTGATGGCTTTACAATTATCATTCACACTTTCTCTTCTCATCCTGAATTCCTATCCAAATAGCCAAAACGACATCTGATGCAGGATTTACCTTTATGAGGAATCTTCCTGATTTAAGTGTCAATTGGACAGTCAGAGTTTGCAGATCAAGGTAGGTCCTGAATTAGATGAATTTGCATCCCAATGCTTTTCATATCCTCTTTACCCTTGGTGCTTATCAAGTTAGGATGCCATGGCAATATGTACTTATACGTATGGAGCAAACCAGTATATTTCATGACATTCCTTGATGATAACCAAAACTTCAGGTTTCAAATTTCCAATTATCAGTGCTTCAGTCATACAGGACAGCAAATGGCCTCAGTGAATTTATTTTCAGTCTGAGTCAAAAGATTCCACAAAGCTCCCTTTGATATCCTCAGTTTTCTATCAGCTAATCTATCAGACATCACTGAACTTGAACAGTGTGGCTTCCTCTGATGAATTAATGTAAAATGAGTGGATCCATGGGCATTGAACACTGATATGCAACAGTGCCCATCAGAGTTGTAAAGTCTTCCTGTTATTAAACCTGAAAGTGGCAACTCAAGTGGGTAGGATGGTAAAAAAGGCATATGGAATACTTGCCTTCATCAGTCGGGGCACTGAATATAAAAGTTGGCAAGTCATATTGCAGTTGTATAAAATGTTTGTTAATCCCTATTTGGACTATTGTGTGCAGTTCTGGTCACTGCATTGCAGGAAGGACGTGGAGATTTTGGAGAAGGTGCACAAGAGATTCACCAGGACGTTGCCTGGACTGGAGAGTATTAGGTGTAAGGAGAGGTTGGACAAACTTGGATTATTTTCTCTGGAGTGTCGGAGGCTGAGTGGTGACCTGATGGAAGCATATAAAATTATAAGAGGCAAAGATAGGGTAGAGAGTCAGAGTCTTTTTCCCAGGATGGAAATGTCAAATACTGGAGGGCATAAGGTGAGAGGGGGAAAGTTTAAAGGAGATTTCTGAGGTAAGTTTTTTTACACAGAAGATGCTAAGTACCTGGAACGTGCTGTCAGGGGAGGTGGTAGAAGCACATCCAATAGCCACAGTTAAGAAGCATTTAGACCAACGCGTGAACAGGCAGGGAATAAAGGGGTACAGATCATGTACACACAGATGGGTTTAGTTTAGATTGGCATGGTCGGCGCAAACATGGTGGGCCAAAGGGCCTGCTCCTGTGCTCTACGTTCTATGTTCTATGTTCCATGATGAAGACTTTGGACAGGTACTTTCTAGTTGCATGTATTAATGACATCCCACATATGGACATTTGACTACAGAACAAATCAACAATGCTTTTCTCTCCTTTTCCAACTTTGTGGGTTAATGTGGAACAGAACAACATCAGGGATCTGGTTGAACAAAGCATTTGTGATTTATGAACTGCAAAACCGAGTTGCTGGCTGGCAAATCTCACCGAGAGCCAGCAGAAAGAATTCAGAGTTCTTCCCCTCAGGCAAAGATCTTTCAACAGTCAGGGAAATCCTCAAACTTCTCAGGTACTGGAGAGTATTAGGTATAAGGAATAGGAAAGTGCCATTAGAAAAGAAATTTATTCAAAGGATGTGGCAAATTGCCCTTGAACTGAATGCATTGCTAAGGCACCTTTGAAACTGGTTGAGAATCAATTATCTTGCTAGACTCACATGTAAGTCCAACTGGTTAATCATGCCTGGACGTTTCCTTTCCCACAAGGCAATGAGTGAATCATTTGGGTTTTAACAACAATCTTATTGTTTCATGGTTGTCATTACGAAAACTAGTTTACTACCCTGGATGTATTTAACTGGGAGGTTTTCTTTGATAATTTCTGGATGCATGCACTCATGCTCTCATCACTTCTTGCTTTTTCTCCTCCTTGACCTTCTCATTCTTTTCCCTCAAAGAGAAGGAACTCTAGGAAAGAAATCCCTTAACTCACTTTGCAGAGTTCCTTCCAAAAAATGTTTATGAACTGCAGCTTGATCCACGCCAAAAAGCTGTTATTAGATTTCAATCTTTCATCTTCTTGGTGTCTTTACTTCCTGTACAAATCTCAGAATTTTGAATTGCCAGTGTTGAGGGAAGTCTAGTTGGTATATTTCTGGCAGATTCTACCGGTGACAGCTTAGTAAAAATGCAAGGTATCTCGGGGCATCTAACTGCAGCCCATACATTTCTTTAATGTGCAAAGTGCATTCGTCAAAGTAGATCAGGATCAGAGACACTTATATAATGGAGTTTTCACTTCTATAAAGCTGCAAAAATGTAAACAAGCTTTATGTGACATTATTCCTAACCACAACTAGTTGCTGATCACTATTGTTAACACAATTGTCGATAGTGTCCATTCCATTTTACCTACTTTGTCTCTCCCCTTTCCTCAGCCTCCTGCCCAAAATGCTTACATTTTGCTTAGAAGTCATTCATCTCCGCTGTTTCAAAAGATATCTTAATCCACATCACTTAAAGTTATACATTATGAAAATGATTTAAACATCTCTGAACTTATTTCATGCTACCATCGCATTTTTGTTGCTAATTGTATAGATTTTTTTTGTGGCTTCTGACAGGTCAGAGGTTTGGTGTTCAAATATCCTTCCTTCTTTGATCAAAGGCTTTACTGACACAATAAAGGCAATAGTGAATTCCATCAATGATGTTTCCTTCACTAAGAAGAGGCTCTCAAAATATGCAAAGTTTTCCAAGTTTTCCAAGGCATTATTGTGAACTTTTATTGTCACAGCAGGAGCAGATTGATGAAGGATTTTGTCTTATGGATTTTGAGTCTAAGGTCCATCCCTTAGTAATCTTCAGTGAAAGTATCGATAATGACTTGGAGTCTGGCCTCTGAGCATCTATAAGTACAATCATCGTCTGCGTACTTGTAACCTTAGTTCTGGAGTGTAGTAATGGAGACATAGAGTCATACAGCATGGAAATGGACCCTTCAGCCCAACTTGTCCATATTTACCAAAATTCCCATCTAAGCTAGTCCCATTTCCACGTGCTTGGCCCATGTGCCTCTAAACCTTTTCTATCCATGCACCTGTCCAAGTACCTTTTAAATGATGTTAATGTACCTGCCTCAACCACTTCCTCTGGCAGCTCATTCCGTATACAGACCACCCTCTGGGTGAAAAGGTTGCCCCTCAGGTTCCTATTAAATCTTTCTCCTCTCACCTTAAACCTATGCCCTCTGATTCTTTCCAACCCTTGGAAAATGTCTGTGTGCATTGACCCTATCTATGCCCCTCATGATTTTATACACCTCCATAAGATCACCCCTCATTCTCCTACACTTCAATGAAGAAATCCCAACCTGTTCAACCTCTCTCCATAACTCAGTCCCTCAAGTCCTGGCAACATTCTCGTAAATGTCTTCTGCACTCTTTCCAGCTTAATGGCAACTTTCCTATAGCAGGGCGACCAAAACTGAACACAATAATCCAAATGCATCCTCACCAATGTCTTGTACAACTGCAATATAATGTCCCAATTTCCATGCTAAGTGACCTGACTGATGGAGGCCAGCACGCCAAAAGCTTTCTTCACCACCCTGTCTACCTGGGGTGACCATAGTTGTCATAGGTTGAATGACCTCTCATTACATCTGAACATTAGCTCTCCCTCTGTGAGAAATTTGTTGGAGATGACATGTAAATTGCAGAGCAAGAAATATTGAGAGAAGTGTTGGAGCAATGACACAGCATTGGCTGACAGCAGTCTTCACATAGTTCTTGCGCAGGCTTATTGGTTGATGTCAGTTTCCACACGATAGTGGAGCAAGGGTAAGATGGAGATGAATTTCTGTGAACCAGTGAGGAGGTTCTTCCACAGTCCCAGTCCTGATACAGGGTTTCAATCTGAAACATCAACAGTTCCTTTCCTCCCACAGGTGCTGCTCAACCTGCTGAGTCTTTCCAGCAGATTGTTGCTCCAGATTCCAGCACCTGTAGTCTCTTGTGTGTGTCTCTCTCTTTTCCACAGTCCCTCCTGTCCAAAGTCTTTGGTCAAGTTGAAAAAGCCCATTTATTGTGGGTGGTGCAGCTTCCTGCACATTTCATGGAATTGTTTCAAGGAGGAGATCATGTCCACTGTGGCTCTAGATGGATAGAATCACACTGTAATTAATTGAGCAGATCTTTGGCTCTGGGAGGAGGTTGTTCAGGGACGACGCTGGCAATGATTTCTACTGTGGCAGACAGCAGGGAGACCTCTCTGTAGTTACAACAGTCAGACATCTCCCTTCTTTAAGATACTCATGATTACAGCATCTCTGAGATCTCCTGGTATATCCTCCTTCTCACAGATGTGAGTGCTGAGACTGTGGATTTGTTTTTGAAGCTCTTCATTGCTGAATTGTGGGATTTTAGCAGGGCTACCATGTACTCCTTAAGACTTTGTTATTTTTGTGTTGGGCTGTAGCTTTCTTCAGTTCTAAGTCAGGGGTGGCAGCAAGGCTGGACTGGATAACCTGCTGTGGGATGAAATTAGTTGCAGTGATGTCAAGGACAGAGTCATGGTTGAGGTGGACTTTGAAGTGTTCCTTCCAGTGGTGTTGACTGTCTTTCTGTCCTTGATGAGCTCACTCACATTCTTGGCTCTCACAGGGGTGGGGTCTTCAATGTTGGGGCCATTAATAGCTTGTACAATACTGAAGAACCCACCCAAGTCATGGTATTTGAAGATCAAGACCTCAGACAAGGTCTCTTGGTCCACCTGAAGTTAGTGATTGCTGCCATCCTAGGAGGTCTAAGGACCCAGACTAGTTAAAGCAGGTATCTCACGGCACTGGAAAAGGTACTCTCAATATTGTCTCTGCAAACTCTCCCAAATTCATTGGATGGATAAGTGAACCAATATTTTGTCCTCTCCTGTGTCAACATCCCTAATATTGAGGATCCTTATTACACTCAATCAACTACATTAGGCAAGCCATTTCGTTTGTGATGTGGAAAATCCAAGAGCACCCAGAAGAAACCAATGTTGTCACAGGGAGAATGTATAAACTCCCCATACTCAGACTGAAGGAGAAGATTGAATCAAGTTTGTTGGAGCTGTGAGGCAACAACTATACCAGTGCCTTACTGTGCCACTCATTTTAAGGATGCTCAATATGCCTCCCACTTAAACCCCCAAATCCCCTTTCTTTGCATCATGGTATTCTGACTGATCAACATTTAGATTGGCTCTATCCACTTATTTGATCCAGTGAAATTACTGTATGTGGGGTAAGCACTGCAATGATAAAGTTTCTATCATGAAAGAGAGAGAGATCTAAAATGTCCTTGAAAACTTTCAATGTAAATGAGTTGTAAACATGGAGTTGGATAATTTCCTTCAGTGTAAATTTTCTTTTGTGGATTTGCACTTGTTCATTGCTAACACATTGTTATGTGTGGATTTCCTCAAGTTTTGAATACACCAATATGGCAGGTATATTAAAAAAAACATTATTCATGTACTCATAGGGTACGGATATCATTAGTAATGCCAGTTTTTATTGTTTTACCTAATTTCCCTTGAGAAATTGGCAGTGAGCCACCTCCTTGAACCACCCTTGTGCTGAAAGTATTGCCATTTTGCAACATAAATAGTGCTAGGATTTTGATTGATCAACATTGAAGGAAATTGCAAAATACTTCCAAGTCTGGATGGTGAATTACTGGAAGGAAATTGGAGTCTGGGATGTTCCCCTGTGACTGCTCCAGTGTGGTAGAGTTTGTAAAATACAATTGCTATTTCTATTGTTTTGTACTGATTTCTTTTAGCTCTCCATTTTCTTTTTACTGGGACCTGCACTTTATTTTCTATATGGTTATTTTTTTTCTCCCTCTGGTATCAGAGTCTGTTATACTAAAGGTATGTTTACTGTCTTCAAATGCAAGCTTAATGGCTTCAAACCTTAATTTTCAGACCATCAATCAGATAGAAAAGGCCTTTAGAAAGATAGATGGTTTCAGGTTCTGCAATTCCATTGTTGTTTATACTGCTTTACATTAGTTTTCAACATTTCAGCATAAGTTAACAGTCACAGAAAATTTTAGTCTTAGCGAAGGCATAATTAGCTGAAAAGCAACCATAATTCTGCAGCAATTTCAGTATGTTTGAGGAAGTTCTGGTTCAAAAAAATTATATTTTAAAAATACTAAAATAAAGCACAATGGGCTACGTGATGAAATTTTACAAAAAGCCCAATGCGTGCCAAGGAGTACGTTTCCACATTTATATTCTGGGTTATTGAGCTTACATGCAAGGCACAGGTGTGACTGTTCAGCTATTCTGAACAGTCTCAGGGAGTTTCCCAGGAGAAGCATGGACTTTGTGGTTAGGCAACAGAGTTCGTGGTGGCAATTGAAGGCAATGCTTTGATTTCCCAAATTCATGCTTATCCAGTACTGAATGCCAGACAATTTAGTGGCAATAGAGGGATTTTGAGGTGAGATGCAACTGGGTGTCACATGGGTGTCTTCTCAGAAGATCATAGGGAGACACCAGAGGTAAAGGCGTGGGGGCAAGAAGATAAGCTATTGCAGATGGTCTCCAGTTGTGACGGATATATAAGAATGGAACCAGGTCAGTTTTCAATGTTGTGCAAGGTTATTATGGTTTTAAACTGAAAATCTAATGGGATATCTTAATGTTAATAGTATTCTGCCAATGTGTTTCTCACCCCATGTGTATTGTATAGTTTGCAATCCTTTCAATAGGATCCCAAACATTTGATAATTAGACTCTCCAATTTTACTCACCCAGTGGCACTGCTCGAGATAACTATAGCTATACTTAGGGCAAAAAGGTAGCAAGGGACAAAATTTGTCCTCTTGGACATCAGTGTGGTCATCTATGTATGGAGCTGAAAGAGATTGGGGGAGATCTTAAATGGATGTTTTGCATCAATATTTACTTTGGAGTCAGACACCGAGACTATAGAACTGAGGCAAAAGTGTAATGAGGTCATGGACAATATCCAGATTACGGAAGAGGAAGTGCTGGCTATCTTGATGTGAGTTAAGGTGGATAAATCCTCTCGGTGTCCCCTCGGACCTTGTGGGAGGTTAGTGCAGAAATTGCAGGGACCCTGGTAGAGATATTTAAAATGTCCTTAACCATGGGTGAGGTGCTGGAGTACTGGAGGATAGCTAATGTTGTTCTGTTGTTCAAGAAAGACTTTAGGAATAAGCCGGTGAGCCTGACATCAGTAGTGGGCAAATTATTGGAAGACATTCTAAGGGACAGGATATATAAGTATTTGGATAGATGGGGCCTGATTAGGGATAGTCAACAAGGATTTGTGCGTGGTAGGTCATGTCTAACTAATCTTATAGAGTTTTTTGAGGAGGTTACCAGGAAGGTTGATGAAGGAAAGGCAGTGGCCGTTGTCTACATGGACTTTAGACAGGCCTTTGACAAAGTCCCTCAAGGGAGACAGGTCCAGAAGGTTAAGTCGCTTGGCATTCAGGATGAAGTAGTCAATTGGAACCAACACTGGCTTAGCAGGAGAAGCCAGAGAGTGGTAGTAGATGGTTGTCTCTCTGACTGGAGGCCTGTGTCTAGGAGTGTGCCGCAGGAATCGGTGCTGGATCCCTTGTTATTAATTGTTATCCATTGTTATCCATCTATATTAATGATTTAGATGATAATGTGGTAAACTGGATCAGCAAATTTGCGGATGACACCAAGATTGAGGGCATAGTGGACAGCGAGGAAGGCGATCAAAGCTTACAGCATGATCTTGACCAGCTAGGTAAATGAGCTGAAAAATGGCAGATGGAATTTATTGCAGATAAATGTGAGGTGTTGCACTTTGGGAGGCCAAACCAGGACAAGACTTACACAGTGAATAGTAGGGCTCTGAGGTGTGTGGTAGAACAAAGGGACCTGGGAATACAGGTCCATAGTTCCCTGAAAGTGGTGTCACAGGTAGATAGGGTCATAACGAGAGATTTTGGCACTTTGTTCTTCATAAATTAGGGCATTGAATGCAGGAGTAGGGATGTAATGTTGAAGTTGTACAAGATGTTGGTAAGGCCAAATTTAGATTATTGTGTGTAGTTCTGGTTACCTACCTACAGGAAAGATATCAATAAGCTTGAAAGAGTGCAGAGAAAATTTACAAGGATATTGCCAGGACTTGAGGCCCTGAGTTATAGGGAACGGTTGAATAAGTTTGGATTTTTTTCTCTGGAGCACAGAAGAATGAAGGGAGCTCTTACAAAGGAATACAAAATTATGATGGATATAGATAGGGTGAATGCATGCAGGCTTTTTCCCCTGAGATTGGGTGAGACTGGAACCAGAGGACATAAGTTTAAGGTAAAAGGTGAAATATTTAAGGAGAATCTGAGGGAAAACTTCTTCACTCAGAGAGTGGTGTGAGTGTGGAATGAGCTGCCAGTGGAAGTAGTAGATACAGATTCAATTGTGACATTTAACAGAGGTTTGGATAGATACATGGATGGGAGGGTTTGGAGGGATATGGTCCAGGTGCAGGTAGATGGGACTAGGCAGAAGATCAGGTCGGCATGGACTAGATGGGCCAAAAGGCCTGTTTCTTTGGTGTAGAACTCTATGACTCTGTAACATTCCTTCCAAATCAGTAAGCACTTTTTCCTTAAACTGCTTGTCTTCAGAGAGCAAGAACACTTGCTTCAGAAGCCTGTGGATGAAAACATTGGCCCTTTGTTGAGGGATCTCCTTGTTCACTTCCACTTATTCTGCTCACAAGATAAGTACTCATAATAGAAGATGATGTTTCTCAGCTCTTATACAGTCTAGGACATGGTCTTTTGAATAAAGCTCTCTTTTCCTCAAAAGGCTATAATCCTCTTGCATATCCATAACTCCCTACTCTAAAAGGTGAGATGAGGTATTGTTACCATTTTAATTTCATTCCCATCCCTTTGTGTTTAGTTATTTTCCTTCAAAAGAATAATCTGCTTCCACCCGAAAGTTAATGTCAACATCGACAGGATGACAAGGGTAGGCACTTGGGGCATGCAGGAAAGCTGCTGGGAAGTAAGTCAGCAGTCTATGCCTCAGTGTGATGAAGAAAAGGGCATGTAACTAGGGACAGGGTGGATTGTTCACATCTTGGATAATGTTCAATAACAGAGAGGTGGAGAACACCAATGTATTGGGGATGAGGTGTTGCAACACACCTTTGCCACTAAATGCAGATTATTCCCAACATATTACAAAATCCAAATGTATTGTTTGCCTCTGTGTGATAAAAGAAGGGGTCCATAGCAAAGGGCAAGGTGAATTGTTCACATATCAGATGATTAGGAAGATAAAGCAACTTAATGGGGAAAATGTATTGCAATTTGGCTTTATTGTACTAAGTGTAGACTAAAAACAATCTCTTTCCTTATGATTATTCAACCTTTTTCAGCACTGTAACCAAGATCTGTGCACTGAACTACTTGCATTAATACACCTTGCCACCTGCTGTCATGCCCTTTAGTCTGTTGCCTTTGTGCCTTTGGACTGAAGCATGACAAAAAGACATCCTTCCTAGGTTTCCTGCACTTCAGTAAAATTCCAGTGCTTTCATCTTCAAAGACATGCAACCTTCTTTCCATGCAGTTCCGGAGTCCCATGCTGAAACTGATCAATCTCAGACCACTTTCTACTTTTTAATTTATATTATATTATACATATATTACACATATATTATAATAAAGATACTGAATCTAGGCAGAGTGGGGGAGTGAAGTCAACAATGGAAGCACTCAGCAGGTCAAGCAGCATCTGTGGAAAGTCAAACAGACTTAACCTTTCAGATCGACACATTGAGTGTGACAAAGAGTTAACTCTGTTTCTTTTTCAACAGATGCTCCCTGAACTTCTGTGTCTTTTTCTGAGCATTATCTGTTTTTCTTCATAATTACATCAAGAACAGGTTTACGTTTTGATTTTCAGTGAAGTCAACACTGCCCATTTAATGCAACACAGATCTTTAAGGCCCATAATCCAACTATCATTTTCTGGAATTCATGAGTAAGCATTCATTGCCATATTCCCTAAAAGCATGTTCAGCCCTCATAAATCACAGGGACCATAACATTTTCATCTTTGCAATAATGCACCAATTCTGCAAAATACCATGGTTGTGCTCCATCCAGCAGTATCAACCTTTAACCATAAAAACTAACCAAAACTTTGAGCTGAGATTTCCAAGTAGTTTACCACTTATAACTGATGCCAAATATTGTTACAAACAAGCATAATTATCTACATTTCACAGTTTGTACTTGCGGAATGGTCTGAAGGAGTTGTTTGGATCAGAAACTGAACACCACAACTGATGTTCTGGATTCCAATAGCCCTGTGAACAACCCAATGGGAGATTTGCTGGAATAGAAAAACTTAAGAACATAAAATAAGTCAGAGCAAGGACTCCATCATTTAATGAAATCAAGGCTGATCTTCTACATCAAATCCATGTTTCCACCCTATCTCCATATCTCATGTGGACAAATTTATTCTTGATTTTATTCAATGGCTATACACATCAGTCAAGCAATTGTCTCACCAAAGCCCCATGTAATCGCAACAAGATTTTTTATGCTTATTTATACTTCAATCCACTTTGAAAACAAAACTACCATGCCATTTAGGTTCCTAATTCCTTGATGTACCTGCTTGTTAACTTATTGCGATTTTCAGCAGGGATATTCAAATCCTGCTGAATACCTGCATTTACTATATCTTATCCTTTTTTAAAACACTTTACTGTTCTTCCTCTCATTTATGTGAACTTAATAACTAACACATCAGAAATTAATTACAACAAACAACAGATCAGATCATCTTCAATCTGTACTAGCACCATGCTTTCCCCATGACTGCACATGCCTTCTGTAGCTGTGTTCCCTTGAGGCCCATGCCGTGCTTGTCCCTTGAGGTGGAGTCGTCCATGAGTTGCTACTAAATCTCAGGAGGTGGATCCTGATGTCTTTCTTGACAGCTTGCTGCCATCAAGGGCCTTTGAACAGTTTGTAAATGTCACTGGTTAAAATAGGATTAAAAGCTTTTCAAATTATTTAAAATGATAAAACAATTACTTAAAAAAATTCAAGCTCTAAAATGAATTAAAACGATTAAGCAAACGTAAAAAAGACTTGCCTTTTGAATCAAAGTCTGTGACTGTGGGGCTCGTGTTTCTCCCTACCTACCTACATTTACAACAGGCTGGAGATTGAACTTCTGCCGGTTGTGCAAGAGTCCGAGCCAGGAATTTAATAAATAACTAAAGGCCAGAGTTCCTTACTCTGAACTGATGTACCTTTACTTGAGGTTAAGAGATTATTTTCATTTTAATGTAGCGGATAATGTTGTGATAACTCCTCTCCAACCCTGCATGCGACAAGCTGAGCCCCATAACTGTCCTGGAAATCAATCTACCAGCAATATGATGAAGTATGACTTCTGCTTACTGACCAGGTCACCCTTCCATGATTGCAGTATCTTTGTGGCTAAGAGGTCTTACAATTAAAGTGAAACCCTGCTGGGCATTAACAACTGAAATTCCAGTTTCCTTTTGATCTTGCATTAAGTTTCACACTTTCCTTCCCCTTGAATGAACTAATGAGAAGTAAGTATGAACTATGTCTCTCAAACCCACCACTCGTTCTCTGGATGGTATCGGTATCACTTTGTTGATATTGTGTCATTATGTTACAAGGTCACAATTTGATTACTCTCCAGAAGTGAGAACACAACTTTATTTGTTACCAAGGCATTTATACCTCAAAGGAAATAAAGTCGCAAAAGATTGCACATGGGAAAACTCAAACTCCAGTCCTTCTCCTTTCCATAATCCCTTTTTGATTAATCACTTCCTCACAGTTACATGCCCTTTGGCCCAACTTTTCCATGCCATTCTGAGTGACTCCCATTTGTATGCATTAGCTCATATCCCTGTAAACCTTTCCCATCCATGACCCTGTCCAAAAGAATTTTAAACCTTATAATTGTACCTGCCTCTAGCACTTCCTCTGGCAGCTCATTCCATGTATCCACCACCATCTGTATGGCAAAGTTGCCCCTCAGATCCCCTTTAAATCTTTTCCATCTCACCTTAACTCTATGCCCTCTAGTTTTACACTTCCCTACCCTAGGATAAAGACTGTGTCCATCCACTTTATCTATGCCTCTCATGATTTAATAAACCTTTATAAGGCCGTCCCTCAACCTCTTTTGCTCTCAGAAAAACAGTCCCTGCTTATCCAGTTGTTCCTTATAACTTAAGCCCTCCACTCCTGTCGACATCCTTATGAATCTTTTCTGCACCCTCTCTATTTTAATCACATCTTTCCTTTAGTCTGGTGGCAAGAACTGCACACAATATTCCAGCTGCAGTTTCACCGATGTTCTACACAGCTGTAACATGATGTCCCAACTCTGATACTTCATTTCATTTGTTTGTGATAGTCTTACTGAATTTGCCCTATTGGTTCTGATGAAATACTATTCTGTAAATAAAATCTGTAAATAAAAAGCAGGTTTCAATTGGAGTAGATCTCTGTTTGCTTACCTCTTGGAAACGAACCAGCTGTTGAAACATAGGGGGAGGGATTCATTCATCTGCTTTGTCTGTTCTCATTGTTGAAATGCACTTCTAATAGTTTCCAACTCAATGCCTTTTGATTATTTAGCATTTCCAAAACTTTTGGTATGAAAACTGACATTTGGATCTCTTGTTTTTACTGCCTTGTGAATTTCACAATTTCAGAATTTTTTTGTGTAGAGTTAAAGCCACCTTCAAGGCATACTGGGACTTCAACATTTGATGAACTTCTGGATGTGTGGACCACAGCCTGCTGCTACTGTCAAATTAATGGGGTCATGTTCCATGTGCCAGCCATCCCTGGTGTAAAGCTGAAGGAATGGATGCAAAGTGTGCCTGGCCTTTTAGCTCTGGATGTTTGTGTTCTATTCCTGGACTCAGTGCTGAGTCCAGAGATGAAGCTGGGAATCTGACCTACAGGTCATTTCTGATTTCTGCATTGTAATGTGCAAGCATAGAGGTCAGAGACAAGCTGACCCATAAAGAGGACATCGTAAGCAGTTATTTATGGAACTGCCAGCCACAAGTTAAGTACAATTCAGGGCAGCAGCTGTAAGTCTGGTTGTTAGGAGCCCACAAAACTATTTCATTTGAGATGATTACATTCTAAAGCGATAAGTCAAAAAGGATATATTGTTGTAGTCTCCATTATCCTGATAACAAGATGCTTATGAAAGCTAAATGCTGTGGATGTTATTTGATAGCATGAAGGAAGATTGTAGCCACTGAAAAAAATATTCATGTTTAAGGAGGAAATTATATACGTTATTCCAATAGAAAAATACAGAAAATTGTCTTGAAGTATATTGCTACAATTGAATGAATTTCAGAGATAGAGTATGGTATGCTGTTGCTACTAGGCAGTAGGTTCAGCCCTTCAGGTTGGAAACAAATTTTGAGACAAAATTGTTATATAACTAATATTTTGTCCCTTTTGAAAGTGCATGTTCAAAATATTGCAATAGTACCTATACTAATGCACTCAATAGATTTGTAGGTCAGTGCATGGATCAGAACACAAAGCTGAACTCAGAAAACTACATCAGATCACTGGGATGAGCATAGGAACTGCTCCACTTTTGGCAGTAATTCCATTGGGCAGGAAGATTCATTCTACATGGTAAACAGGGATCAGAAACTATTTGATAGGATGGGTAATTAACTGTAAATATAAGAAAGTAGGCAGAGAAGAGTTGGTCTGATGGAAACCTTACCCATTATCCACTCACCCTTTGGAGTAGAGGGCCTCCCGTTGTTTCCAATTTTCATTGATTGAAAGTCACCAGATTACCTCCTGGGTGAAGGAAGTGAAAATTGATCAGAATGTTGGCAGTCTTTCATCTTGCCACAAATTAGATTATATGAGGTATAAGTTCACATCCCAATATATGGAACTTATTTATGGCCCCAAACCTTGGAATGTCTCACAGGTTAGTTTTGCCTTCCTTTCACTGCAGTTGTATGTACCTTCTCGGGTTCAATAACTTCAATTACTCCAATAATGGTTCTTATATCTTACTTTTCTGACTCACATTGTTCCATATTTACTCATGAAGGTGTAGGACTTAGGGCATAACAATAATATCCTTTTGTGATCTGAATTAAATTGGTTTTGCCCATGAGTACTTCAATTTTTCTGAAGCTGGAAGCCAGTATAGATCAATAATCTGGTTTATTTCTAAGTAGGTTGCATATATATAGGCAACAATAATGGTCATGTTCATTAAAATCAAACATTACAGCTTTATACAGATAAATAAATGCACTGCACTTTCTTTCCACTTTAGTCGACTGCTTTACTAGAATTATACAAAATGTCATATAATTGTTCCTTTGGCATTTCTGATGTTCTAATCTTGCCTGAGGTTTTCTCAGGATTGCCTTTAAAAAGACTGACTCATGACTCATGACTCATGACCACACAAGTCAAGCTGACTTTAAAAGCATTCTGATTTTAAAAAGCTTCTTGGCTTGTGTGGTTCCCCCTCTCCCATATTTCTACCTGTTTACAGAGAGTTTTAGGGCATGAAAGGAATTCCAGCATAACGAGTATGGGGAGTTTTTCCAATCATTGCAAAGTTAATTTATTTTTAATATGTAAGAAACAGCTAACATTAACCATTTCACAAACAATTTCAAAATGATGTTTTACCCACAATGAAAAGGAAGTAGCTGTTATTTTCAAATAATAGCCTTATAAAAAGGCTTTTCAAAAGAATGTTTCCTTTCATGAGGGATAGAGAATAGTTTCAGAACAAGGGGTCATCTTTGAGATTTTTTTCACATAGAAGGTCATGAGTTCTTGGAATGGTCTACCCCAGAAAGTTTTGGAGGCTGAACATACACAAGGCTGAGATAAAGAGATTGCTGATTTTTTTAGAAGAGTCAATGGTTATGATAGGAAAGTGGAGTTGAGACAAAGATCAGATGAGCTATGATCTGATTGAATGACAGAGCAGGTTTGGCAGACCATATGGCCCACTCCTGTTCCTGTCTTTTCTTTTCGTATTCTCTTATGTAAATAATTTTGCGACAAAAAGTTCAATTAAATCCCAAAATAGAGTACAGAGGCAAATATGACATCCATATACAATTGAAGTTAACAAGTACAGATAGCTAATCTGGAGTTTTGCTTAATTAATTTTGGAAGGTCGAGGAAACATATAGAATTTACAGAAATTTCATTGGGGTAAAGACTGACATGGGTTTTAGCATAAAATGGGCATGAAACATATCAGTTTATCACTGGGACAGCCTGTGTTCTGTCTACTCAGCCACTGTTAAATTATTTGAACTTTCTTTGGCATTCCATTGCATGGCTTGGTTTGTTCATGCTAACATTGGAGAAATAACTTACATTTATTATAGTGATTGAATTTCTATCGATCATTGGGAATTTGGTTTGAGTGTGTACTAGTCCCAGTTCAATTTATCCAAACAAATCTGTACCGATTATCTGCGAAAATAGATTCTCATTCTGAGTAAGAAATTATTGTTCATGCACTAATCAGGGTCTTTGAATTCCCTAGAGTGGAGGTGATCAGGGTGGGAAGAGCACGTTAATAATTTGAGTAATTTTAATTTCTGGAATAAAAGATCTTCATATTTCTCCAACAGTGGTTCAATGAGAATCAAAGTAGGCTCAAGAAGATCTTGTTTCTATTGAGTTTTTTTTTCACTTAAAATGCACAAATAACAAGGATGATGCATAGTTGCTTGGTCATATTTTAAATGTTTCATAAAGTTTGAAAGTTTACGGTTTAGAAAGATCTGAACAAATATGATTATAGAAGAAGCTGAAATATAGACAAACATATTGGAAATTAAGATAAAGGTATACTGAATATATAGATAAAATTAGGCATCACAACCTGAAAACCACCAACAAATCTTAAGTTAATGAAGTGAGTGATTACCAAACAATTCAATTGTTTTATGAGGAGGAATTATCTTAGAATTAAAAATGGTTGATAAATTTGAAATTCACACCTTTGAGGTAACCTGAAAAGTTAATAATAATATCTTCCTTAAACTGCCGCTGATGTTAGTTTTTCAACTATAATAATTGAAGGAATCTTAGAATCATCAAAACATACACCATAGAAATGGGTTCTTTTGGACTACCTTGCCATGCTGACGATAATGTCTATCTATGGTAATCTGATTTATCTGCATTAGGCCTGTATCCCTCCACACTCCTCCTATTCAACTATTTATCCAAACACCTTTTAAAGGTAATTGTAGTCTTAGAGTATGTGTCAGTGTTTGGCAACCTTTTCAAAACTGCACAACAGTGTTCACAACTAAACACATGACATAGCCAAAGTGCTTTGTTAGCAATGAGCAGGTAGTTGCCAGTTTATTTTACAGGTTTCATTTGCAGCTCACCTCATCAAGGCCCTGGAAAGCACATTTTAACATATAATCCAGCAGACTGGATTAATAAAACCTTGCCAGGATCATGAAGATTGATCCAATGTAAGCAATTGCCTAGTCATTGAGCTCACAGTTGAATAAGTAATTTTTTTTTCATGAACAGGGAAAGCAGAAGGCAAATACCATCCAGTCCTAAGAGAAAGGAAGCAGTCAGGACTGCACCCACCAAGGTGTATTTCAATAGCTCTCAAAGAAACGATTAAAGCCAAACTGAAAAGATTGGCTCAGACAGTGAGATTAGCACCAGAAATCAAGCTTGCCCCCAGCTTGGATTATGTTACCAAATCAGGCAACAAGCTGAGAATTTGCAAGAACCTAAGATCGCAATGGATCTCTGAAGAGAAACTACTTCTCAATGAAGATGACAGAAGATGTTTTGCCAGATTAACCTACAGCAAACCTTTTCAGAGTTTTGGATGCAGAGAATAAGTCATGGCAATGTAAAGATTGATGTGGACAGCTCACACTTAACCTGTTTCAACGTGTCATTCAGTAGATATCACTGGTGAAGAATATCACATAAAACCAACACATGGTGCAAAGGAATTTCAATGAATTCAGCAAAAGGAGTGACACAGTGATCTTTGTACTGCAGAAATGTCACCATTGTAATTGTGACAGAATGGCTGATGTGCATTGTGTTCACAAAATGGACTTTTTTTTGTTCTAATTGTGTTCATTCTGGTAAAAATTCTGTATAATTTGTTTAACATGTTTTTCTTGTGAATGCTGCTTATATAATGCTGTGTGCCTGTGATACAGCTGCAAATAAGTTTGCATTGCTCCTGTCCATACATGTACTTATGCATATGACAATAACCTCAACTTTGACTTTGACAAGCAACACAGGATCTTTGCTATTAAGCCTGTCCATAGATCGCCAAGATGGTTGCAGAAGCACCTGTGAAAATCAAGACATCCTAGATAAAAGTTTGGGACGGTCTGGGTAAAGACATGCATGTTGGAGATGCACCTTACTGAGACTATCTCAGGGTCACAAAGCATGCCCAGGATATCAAACCTTGGACAATCAATGTGGGGAAATATACACCGAGCTCTTAGTACCTGATGAAAGGAAATGAGGACACTACCAGACAAGATGATAGGATGCAGTGCTTGAAGTGAGTGATTCAGTAAGGATGAAAAGAGAAATAACACAAGGTTGAGCCTGTTCTCAGTCCATACTTCCATCTGAGAGATGTCCGGACACTCAAAGTCACGCAATCTTCAGAAATAGAATGATTATTGTTTCCAAGTTACAAAGGTACAACATGATCAAATCTCACATCTTCCTTCTCACATATGGGAGTAAGTAGTTTCCTCTCCAAAATGAGACAATATCCTCTCTGGTCAGGGATGGACAGGGAGATCAGGGGCCCTGTGCAAAAATACAAAGGCTGCAGAACTCTTGAAAGGAAACATCCACAGGAAACATTTCATTCACTTCAAATCCCAGACAGACCCTGGGAAATGTCAGGTTAGAGTTGTTTTACTTAGATGGGAAAATGTATCTGGTGATAGTTGATTATTTTTTAAATCATTGCAACATAGACTTTGTAGAAAGAGCCTATTCACTGGTGATCATTCATAAACTCATATTTCCATATATGTGTGGCACCTCTGAGTGGAAAACACCTGCCGCTGCTCAGAGCTGAAGACACAGTGTGGATGACACCCAGATCAGACAGATATGCCAAATGGCAGTGGTCACTCAACACACCCAAACATCCTGGGTTATACAAGTTTATGAGAGAAGGTTGTCCAACATTGAGGACCATGTTCCGTCTCAGGCAGACCACTGAGAGGCTCGTTTGACCAAACCAGATATGGACATAACACAGAGTGCGTCACTAACCCTGCAATGTGAGAACATCATATCGCAGTAATAGGCCCCAATCACTTAGGAGCAGAAAAGGAAAACAATCTGCCAATCTAACCTGCCAGTCTCCCAGTCTCATAGTGCCAAAGTAAAGCACGCACACACACACAAGCACACACACACACACACTCTCACACACACACACACACACACACACACACACACACTCACACACACACGCGCGCACACACACACACACACACACACACACACACACACACACACACACGGACAGTTATTTAAATATGTTGTTTCTACTTGCGCCTTTCATTTTTAAAGGAGGTATTAATACAGATGATATTTGTAATACCGGTTCTTTGATGATAATTTTCTGGAAGAAAATGATAAAGATTCTGGAAGAGACAATTTTGAAAGTTTATTGTGATAATGCTGGCTTACTCTATAAGATGTTTCATGAAAAAAAGATTTTTGTTGATATTTAAATTCCTGATTATGTCCAGTGTATATGAGAGTGAATAAGGAAGATACTGAAATAGAAAGGATTTGTTATTTCCAGATTTGGCTATTCTTACACACTTCTGAACAACTTCCTTCACTTTACCCTCTGTAAACTGTAGGGCATTCAAAGTTCTGTTGCTCCTGTCCTTACCCAACCAAGTCCTGTTCGTCATCACTCTTGTGCTCAAATGACCCACTTTAGCTCAGAGAAGACAGACTGCAGAAGCTGGAACATGGAGCAACAAACAATCTACTGGAAGAACTGATGCAGACCCAATGCAGGGCTTCAACCCAAAATGTCGACAATTCCCATAGCTCAACCCACTAAGTTCCTCCAGAAGATTGTTATTTTAGCTCAGAGTTGAGGAAGAGTACAATTTTAAAGTTCTCATCTTTGTTTTCAAATTCTTCCATGGCTTCATCCCTCCCCACTATTCTGGTTTACAACCTTCCAGGACCTCTATGCTCCTCCAATTCTGGCTTCTCAAACATCTCTGATTTTAAGCATTGTCAATGGCCATGCCTTTAGATGCCAAGGCTTCAGCCTACGGAATTCCATCCTCTATAAAACCTACCTCTTTGACCAAGCTACATTTATCAAGTGTATTATTTCCTCATGTGTTTTGGTGTCATTTTGTTTGGTAATCCTCCTGTGAAGGACCTTGGAACACTTTATTTTGTAAAGGTATTATGACAATGAAAGTTGTTGTTATTGTTTTCACATTCATATTTGAAGACAATCAAAACCTGGCCAGCAAAGAAGATAAATCCTCTTCTCTCTGTTAATATTGCAATTGAATCTGTTTCCAGCTTGTACATTCAGTATAATATACACTTAAAATAGAATACTCTATGAAAAATCAAATGTGCTTCATTATCTTAAACATATCAGCAGAAAAAAACCAGGTGCAACTGAGAATCATAACACTGCTGGTGGATTCCTTTTAAAATGCAGAATATTTGCCATGTGCTAGTTGGATTCATTCTACAATAATTAGGTCAATTGCCACTTTCACTTCATTGGTATAAAATATTTACCATTGAGTTATGCACACAATGCAGCACCAGAACTGTTGTTAATGTGCCCCAAGCCATTAAAGACTGCCATTTTCATATGACAACAAATTGGAATAAAATTACTAACAGTTGGAATATAATTTAATAATGTTTTCTACAAATCTGTTAAGATGAAACAGATGATAGACTCATCATTTTCAGTAGAATTTCTACATGGATTGCACCCAAACAATAAAAGCAGCAATTACACTGCAACGTAACAAATAGTAGGGAACTTGCAAAATTCCTGAAACTACACACAAGTAAAACAGAACAGTCAGGTGGCAGAAAACAGACGATCAAATTCAGTAGATTGACATTTGTTAAATGGTTTTGATGAACCTTGTAAATAGAGACAACTTAGTTTGTTTGCTTCAGAAACTGCCATTACCAGTCTGCTGTGTTTACCTATTAACTGAAACAATACCAGAAGTAAAAAGATGTCATATACATTGACACTGAAAGGACACTATGCATTAAAAATCAACAATGACAGACCAAAAATAATGTTAGAAATGTTTAAAAATGCTCCCAATGGATCATGATTAAAGACAAATGATTGAATATAAACTAACACAGGGGATCACATACTTGCTGAAATCAGTGCAGCTATTATAATTAATTACATTTGTGGATCACAGATGATATGGCTATATTGAACTTAGATGTCATACAAGAGATTTTTGACCAAGTGAAAGTACATGAAAGTGGAGGCATTGATTAGTAGCTAGTAGGCAGAGCAGGGGATAATGAGTATGAACTCAATTGGCAGAATGTGATGAATGTCCTCTGAGGGGATTCAAACTGGGACCTCAACTGTTCATTATATTTTTCAAGTTAGTGGATGAAGGAATAAAGTGATCTACTTCCAAGTTTGCTAATGGCACAGTATTTTGTAGCACATATAAGTTATGTAGATGGGAGAGGAAAGTTGCAAGAAAGCAGTAAAGAATAAGTGGGTAAGATTAGTAAAACCTGGTTGCTAAATAAGAACTGTCATTTTTATGACCAGTATGGTTGAAGCTCTCACTGCAGAGACAGCATGTTTTACTGCTGTTAAAATGTTTATTATAATAGAAAAAGTGCTAAGGAGAACAAAAGAAAAAGGAGGGTTGTTTTCCCAAATGGTCGTACATCACAGAGAAATGCATACAAAACTATTCCACTCCAGACTAAGCAAATTTTAAATAGTGTGACACCATTTGAAGAATACACAAGAACACAAGAAAATAATAAGAAGAAACAAAGAAGGACACAAGAAAACTTGTAAGTGGTATGTTCCTTACATTTGGCATTTTCTTAATAGCCTATCTGATGTTCACATTTTCTGGAGCAGGAGTGGGGCTGCCGACCCCTCAAGCCTGCCCCACAATATGACCAAGGCTCGTCTGTTCTAGGTCTCAACTCCTCCTCAGTGCTAGTTCCACACAGCCCACAATTTCCCCATCTTTTAGAAGTGCATCTACCCCTTCACTAAATGGTTAATGGATAACCTAGCCTCTACAACCTTTCCGAGGTAAAGAATTCCAGAAGTTCGTCGACCACTGTGAGAAGAAATTCTATGGACCTCAGTTATAAATGACTGGCCCTTATTTTGTAACTATGTTTTCTCATTGGAGACTCTCCTGCTAGTGGAAACATCTCAATATCTACCCTCTCATACCCCCTTAGGATCTTATATGTTGCAATAAGATCACCTCTCATTCTTCTAAACTCCAAAGTATACAGATCCATATTCATTAGCCACTCATGATGGGACAACTTTCTGTTCCCAGGAATTCACCGATTGAATCTCATTTAGACTGCCTCCATTGCTCATATACCCTTACTTAAACAAGGAAACCAAAACTGCCCAGATATCCTCATTGCCCTCCCAGCTATTTTAGCATCATCGGCAAACTTGAATAGATGCCAAGAGACAATACTAGTCCAAAACTGAGTTCCAGACCAGCTGTTAGCTATGGCAGGGTTTACATGCTATAACGGGCTACAAAACAAAGTCGGGCAGCATTGTCGACAACAGCACATCCTTCCCAATGAGCTTAACACATTCTATGCACGTGTTGAACAGAAGGGGATTGGTATGTCATCGCCCACCCTGACAGCCTCCAATGAACATGAACCTATCGTCGTCGTTGTTGGAAGTAAGATCAGTCTTGCTGAAAGTGAACCCACGGAAAGCATCTGGCCTGGATGCTGTCCCTGGCTGTGTCCTTAGATCCTGTGCAGATCAGCTGGCAGGGTATTTGCAGACATTTTTAACCTCTCTCTGCTTCAATCTGAGGTTCCCACCTACTTTAAGAAGATCACTATCATCCCAGTACCAAAAAAAACAAGGTAACATGCCTTAATGACAACTGCCCAGTGGCTCTGACATCCACCGTCATGAAGTACTCCAGGCAGTTTGTCATGGCATGTATTAACTCCAGCCTCCAGACAATCTCAACCCACTGCATTCGTCTACCGCTGAAACAGGTCTGTGGCGGCTGCCATCTCCCTGGCCCTACACTCATCTCTGGAGCATTTGGACAGTAAAGACACCTATATTAGACTATTGTTTATTGACTACAGCTCCGCTTTCAATAATATAACTCCAAACAAATTCATCACCAAACTCCAAGACCTGGGACTCAATATTTCCCTTTGTAACATGATCCTTGACTTCCTGACCAATAGATCGCAATCTGTAAAGATAGGCAGCAACATCTCTGCCACAATTATACTCAGCACTGGTGCCCCACAAGGCTGCGTCCTCAGCCCCCTACTCTACTCCCTATACACTCATGACTGCGTGGCCAGATTCTGCTCTAAATCCATCCACAAGTTTGCAGATGATACCACCATAATGGGCTGTATCTCAAATAACGATGAGTCGGAGTACAGGAAGGAGATAGAGAACTTAGTAACATGGTGTCATGACGACAACCTTTCCCTCAATATCTGCAAAACAAAGAGCTGGTCATCGACTTCAGGAAGGGGGGCGGTGTACATGCATCTGTCCATCAATGGTGCTGAGGTTGAGAGGGTTGAAAGCTTCAAGTTCGGAGGAGAGAACATCACTAACAGCCTGTCCTGGTCTAACCACGTAAACGCCACAGCCAAGAAAGCTCACCAGCACCTCAACTTCCTCAGGAGGCTAAAGAAATTTGGCATGTTCCCTCTGACCCTCATCAATTTTTTTCTATGCGCCACAGAAAGCATCTTATCTGGATGCACCACGGCTTAGTATGGCAACTGCTCTGCCTGTGACCATTAGAAACTGCAGAGAGTTGTGGACTCAGCTCAGCACATTGCGGAAACCAGCCTCCCCTCCATGGACTCTGTCTATACTTCTCGCTGCCTCAGTAAAGCAGCCAGCATAATCAAAGACCCCACTCACCCCGGACATTCTCTCTTCTCCTATCTCCCATTGGGAAGAAAATATAAAAGCCTGGAAGGATGTACCACCGTGGTCAAGGACAGCTTCTATCCCACTGTTATAAGACTATTGAACAATTCTCTAGTACAATAAGATGGACTCCTGACCTCACAATCAACTTTTTATGACCTTGCTTCTTGTTGTCTACTTGCACTGCTCTTTCTCTATAACTGTGACACTTTATTCTGCATTCTGTTATTGTTTTACCTTGTACTACCTCAATGCACTCTGCAATGAATTGATCTGCATGAACGGTATGCAAGATATGTTTTTCACTGTACCTCAATACATCTGACAATAATAAACCAATTTCAATTCCAATACCCTACATTCTGCTCCCTCCTTAGAGTTATTAGTATAAATATCACCAATAAGCTCTTGAATTGTGACAATTATTTTTTATTTCTGAACTCCCTTTCATTAAAAGGCAATATCCCATTTGCCTTCCTAACTACTTGCTGCATCTGCCAACTAACTTTATGTGATTGATGCAGAAGGGGACAATAACCCTCCACTCCTTTGCAGTTTCTCTCCATTTAGATAATAGTTTGCATCTTGATTCCTCTTTCCAAAGTGCAAAACCACACACATTCTCACATAAACTCCATTTATCAAGTTCTCATCCACTCACTCCATCTGTATCCTATTGCAGAGCCCAGGTATTCTCATTGTCCTCTCACCTATTTAAATATCATCAGCAAAGCTGAATACCTGCTCCCTCCTTAGAACTATCAGTATACATTGTAAATAATTGAGGGCCAATCTTCCAGCTTGAAAAAGAACTATTTATTTCAACCCTGTTTTCTATAATGATAACCAGCACTTAATGCATGCTAATACACTTTTTCCAGTACCATTATGTGAAACTAATTTTAGCACCACAGATTTTATTTACTCATTAAAAGATTAGGTTTTACTGATCCTTTTTCCCCTGAAACTGTACTTTGTAAAGGACCAACACCCAAAGTGTATTCTCTGTACATGCTGCGATCCCATGACTTGCCGCAATTTCAGATACAGCCTCATATCTGTATCTTGACTCTGTTGTCCATGAAGATCAGGATCAGGTTAACTCTTAGTTTCCTCAGCTCAGGATCAGTCCAGATTGTTGCAACTGATGTCATAATTTGATACAAAAATCTGCTGGAGGAACTCAGCGGGTCAAGCAGCATTTTTAGGGGGAAGGAATTGTTGGTGTTTCAGATCAAAACCCAGTATCAGGACCCTGGATCAGGAATTTGCTGTGCAGTGCTGCATTAAGATGGTCACACAGGCTCTATATGTAAGGAAAGAAGATTTCAGTGACTTTTCTTTCGGCTCCCAGAGCAGACAACTTGGGCATGGGCATTTGATACATTGAAGGCTTCTCCAAACATAGACTGCATTTAAGGACGGAATTCCATAGACTGGGGACATGGTGCTTAAATGTCTGGCTGTCAATAGTAGAGCACTTAAAATTAGCAATATTCAGCCTTGAAGTGTCTGGCTGAAGCCCAGGAAGATTTTCATGACTGACGTGCATAAAAATATCATGTCTCCTGCAGGCCTTGTTCCTCAACAGACTGCCCAGGACCCCCTCATTCCCTGGGAGTACCAACTCACTCTCTCCCATCATTGCAGCCTATATTCATTCAGTGAAGACTAAGGCTAGAAGTTTGTTGACTGTCTTATGATTTGTCTTTTTCAGAGCTAGCCGCAAAGTTAGTATCTATTGGGATATATGCTCATTGTCTAATTTTCTGACAACAATTTTGTTCATTTGCATTGGTATCTCATGTCATAGTTTGGTGTCATATTAGGTTCAATAAGGCTCCTGTGAAACACCTTAGAATATTTTGCCATATTAAAGTTAGCATATAAATAAGTTAGCTTTTATACATTTTCCCCAACTTTCCATTGGTAAATACATGGGTTAAATAACTTTATGTCAGTGCTATATGGCAGAGAATGGTTCACAGTTTATTTGTTTTCTTGAGCTGTAATGAAGGGCTATCAATTTTCTATTAAGAATAATGGGAGGCATGTTCACGATTAACCATATCTAGTGGACATGAGCTTCCTCAAGGTGTAATTTTCTTACTGGCTAACATTCCTGCTTGTGGAGACTCTTTGATCAGTATTTTATTCCCAGTGGATTGTCCTTTTGTTTCCATGACATTTTATTTTGCATTTTGGTGTAGCCTATTAAGATGTTATTTTTGTGTTTTGTTTCTACAACTTCATGGAGTTGCATTCAGCTACTAATTTGACAGTGTTAAAGTTACTCTAATTAGGTCAATGGGTCACTTCAATGGTTCCCTTGTGGTTGCTTTACTTTCCACTTTACATGTTGTTTAAATTTTTCTGAGTTGCCTTCCATGTGGAATTAAACAGCTTGTCTGACATTCAGTTTTGCAACTGTGGTTGTAATGAGTTCTTGTCCAAGCTGGTAAGTGGAGTGTCTTTTAAAAATGGAGCAGAGTTCCTCAGGGTAGGAAAAGTTGTGAATTGGCTGTCCCTAATCCGCATACGCCTCTTTCAACTCATCACAACGTTGCAATGTTTTTGGCAGCCGCAGGGGAAGCTGCAGTCTCTGCAGCCTTGATGTCCCAGATGAAAAGAACAGAATGAAGGCAAGAGACCTTTAGGAAGGGAAATCAATTCAGTGGTGACCATTTTCTGAATTAACTCAATGTGATGCATGGCAGGTTAATTTCCCATTGTCAATTATTGTCATGTCTCACACATTCAAATGAATGCAGATCACTTTTTGAAATTGTTTCAAATATTCTACTGTCCACTTTGTGTAACAAGGCAAGTCACAACTTGCCTCTATTGGCTTTAAAGTATTATGGGATGTCCTGATTTTATGAAAAGCTCAGTATAATTGCCTATCTTTCTTTCTCCAAACCACAATGTACTTCGTTGTTCTCCCAGAAAAACACTTGTAAAGAGCATCATATCACTGGTTAAAATACATTCTGAGTGTAAGTGGAAAAAAATACAGTAACAAGGCTCGAGATGCAACCCCTTCTCAGCTGTGTGCAAGCCCTCAGGCTTCCCTTCTACTTGACACAGCAATCCAATTGCACATTCTCTGATCAACCATACTGTATTCACTGTTGATCATATAGCTTCCTCTGCATGTCAGAGAGCAAATGTAGATTGGGTAACTGCTTCAATGAATCGTACTCAGTGTCCTGTCAACATGCATGGCTCTGTCTTCCTGTATTTTGCCTCATAAATCATACTCAGTGTCCTGTCAACATGCATGGCCCTGTCTTCCTGTATTTTGCCTCATAAATTCCCCCTACCAACCTCAGTTTGACCTCTTCAGCTAAAAAGCTCAAATGAGTCTTCATCTTCCTGCTGGATATTCTGCAGCCAAATGGTCTGATCAGAATTTAGTCATATCCTCCAGGTTTTTCACAGTAGCAACAACTGTGATTTGAGATGGGCTGGTCTGTGAAAGAGACAATGAATAACAGCTTGATATTTGCAAGGAAGACCTTTCATTAGAGCAGCCTGAGATGGAACTCTGAGCTTGTGTTGCTGGATGACTTTCCTTCTCGGGACAGGAGAAGTCATTAGATAAAATTTCATCTTACTGCTTAGGCAGTAATGTGAGGGAACAGTGAGTCTGTCCAATACGGAAAACATTTTCCATCCCACTGATTGCAAAACACACTCCCTTGCATTCAGCTGGCACTGGTTTTCAGATATCCTGCACGAATAAGTAACCTTTTATTCCCTCTCTTCTTTATTATCTGATTTCCCCCCTCCTTTTATAGGTGTGATCCAAACCCATGCCTTTCCTGTCACTCCAGCACTTGAATGAAATTCTAAAGTAACCTGTCTCCATTATATATATAGACCATCAAAACCATTAACTTTCCTTGTCTGCCATGAATGTTGTTACTTTCCTGTTGCCCTTTTATTCTTTCTCAGTGAAATGTATGTTTTTTGACTCTACATTTTTGACAAGGGCTCATAACCAAAGCAGCATAACGAATCATTTTTCTTGACAGACACTGACTGCCATGCTTTTTGTTTTACTTGTGACATGACTAATGTTTTACATGTTACACATTAAGCCAGATCAAACATATGAAACAGCAACAGGCCTTTCAACTAATCTTATACATACAAAATGTACATCTCCTTATTATACAAACAAAGTGAGGATGATGGAAAACTGAAATACAAACAAAATATATTGAAAGTAGCCAACAATCCAAGTAACATTGGTCGAGGGAAAAGAGAATTAAATTTGCAGATCAATGACCTTTCATCAAAACTGGGAATAGATAGTATAAAGAGGTTTCAAGTTGTAGAAAAAGGCAGAGAGAGGGAAAGAACAAAAGGCAAACCTGTGGCGGGATGTTAGGTAGGAGATATTAAGTGACTAAAGGTGAGTTACTATAAAGTAGAAGTCCAGAGAATATGTGAACTCAGGATCACTATTTGAAGTTTTCAAATGAAAGTGGAAGGATTGCTAGAAATGAGGAATTCTGGACATCAGGACATCCCAAAAATGTTACACTCAGTGCTATCTGGAATGTTGTCACGTCCCTGGCTGGAGGATGAGGTGCTATCCCCTGGGCTTACATTGGGCTTCATTGGTACAATGCAGGAGGCTGAGGACAAAGATGTTGGAATGGCTGTGGGATGGTATATGTGACAGGAAATGGAAGTTCAGGGGCACACTTGTGGATTGAGGGGAGATGTTCTACCAAACAGTCACCCAGTTTCCATTTGCTCTCCTTAAAATGCAGGAAAACACAGTGAATATCAAATTGAGAGCAGTATGGGTAAATTGCTACTTCAAATGGAAAGCATATTTGGGGCCCTACAATATTGGAAATGGAGGAGATAAAAGGGCATGTGCGGACCTGCCTGGGCTTTTTCTTCATTGTTTTTCATTTGTATGTAGATATCATTTGCAATGCCAGCATCCATTATTCATCTTTAATTACCTCTGAACTGAGGAGGCAGATGAGAGTCCCCACAATGATGAGTATGGAATCACCTATGGGCCAGACCAGACACCTATGGCAGATTTCCTTCCCTAATGCATGTTTGTGAACTAGCTAAGTCTTTCCAACCATCCAATAGTTTTATAGTTATCTTTTTTTAATTGTAGATTAATTTACTTAATTGAGTTTAAATTCCCCAGGTGCCATAGTAGGATTCTATTTCACGTCTCTGAATCAATGGTCCAGAACTCTGGCTGCTCATCAACTAATTTAAATTAACATGCGCAGAGAAGTGGATTGACGAGGAAAATGGAGATAGGAGGTAGTAGAGTGAACCAAAGAAACCTTGAAGGAATGGCATGTTCAGAATACTGAAAGGGGAAGAGATGGGAAAATATTTCTGGTGGTGGCACCCTATTGGAAGTATTGGAAATTGCAGGGGATGATCTCTGGAATGTGAAGACTTGTGAGGCACAAAGTGAGGATAAGGAGAATCCTATCCTGGTTTGGGAGTGAGGAAAAGGGATGAGAGTAGAAGTGTGGAAAATTGAGCTGACACATTTGTGGAACCTCAATAATAATGCAAAGAAATCTGATGTTGAGGAAAGAGGAAGATTTGGAATCACTTGCATGCAACATCTATAACAGGGGCAGAGGAACTAGGAGAATGAAATGGTGTCGTTGCAAGATGCAGTCGGATCTAGGTTGTTGTGGAAGTCCATGGATATATGATAGATATCCATCACTAAGGTCTCCCCTGAAAGGGACGGAAAGAGTCAAAGATAGATCAAGTAAAGATGAGAACCAGGTTGAATTTGGCAGCAAATCTTTGGCCCTTAGTTTTGGATATTCGTAGAACAATAATATTTCTCTGGTCCAGTCCTTCAAGATTCCAAACATGCTTATCAGATCAGGTTGAAATCTTTCCTTGTCTATAAAAAACAATCAATATTTCCCAGTAATTCGGTTCTGATTTTTATTCATGCTACTATGTCCTTCTTCTAGTATGAAGACCAAAGCTGTGCCCAGTATGCTATGCATCGCTGGTTCAAGATCCTATTGTCTAGCCTCTGTAAAGAAGTTGGATCATGGCAAGTCAACAGATATTTTGTTCGTGGGCCACATGCTGTAAATTAAATAGCATGCAAAGTCCAAGATGTCATGAGCCACTGTACATGCTACTTGCATTTGAAACTATTCCTTGGCAGAATGCCCAACAAAAATCAGCTAGATCTGTGACCAGGCTGGTGGGTTGTAGGTGATGTAGGTTCAGGTGTGGAATGGGGGGGTGGGGGGAGAGGCAGTGGAAAGATCAGGGATCAGAAGGGAAGTCAGGGCAATCAATAGATAGAGGAATGGGAAAGGATTACCATGCAGGAAATTGGTAGGGCATAGGATCAGTTGTCTGGCATAAAATCAGTAGTTGGGGGTAGGATTGGTAATCTGGGTATAGGATCAAGATTGGTAGCACACTATTTTGTATCATCAGCAAATTTTGATATTGTTATTTGTTTTATGACTAAATTATTCAAGTTTAAGTATAATAATTGTCCTAGCACCAATGCCAGTGAAACATAACCTCTATCTCCCTTCTGTCTGAATGACTACCCTTTACCCTGGATTTCTTCTTTCTATTTTCTGTTAATTTCATATCCAATCAATGATTTGTCCGCAGCTATCATGTGCCCTTACCTTTGCAATGAACTGACCATATGGTTCTTCATCAAAGGCATTTTGAAAATGCAAGTATATGCCACAAACTTCATTACTTATGTCTATTCTTTGTTATGGATGTCTTAGCTTTTAGGATCAATGCTGAGTATTTCTGCATTATTTTCTTTTTAGGTGTCCTTTTGTTTTGGTATAGATATCAGTATCTTTATTAATGCTTTTAAGGTCACTGGTCTATTGATTCTGGGATTTGTTCTAACTTCCTTTTTGTTTGTAGAAACAACATTAGCTTTCTGCCAATCCTCTGGGACCATTCTCTCTTCCACAGAACTTTTCTATTTTCAGACATTACCACTCCTATTTGCTCCGTGGTATCCTTGATGAAGGTGGGGGGGGGGGTGGTTTGGTGGGGAAAGGGGGTTTAAAATAACCAAACATGAGGTTTGATTTTAGATTTTGCATTTAGATTGGCTAGCTTGTTAATTTTTTTTCTTTTAGTCTATCCCAACCATGTTAATTAATATCCTTTTTAAACTCATCTTATAACAAGAATGTAAGGTCATAAAAAAACAAAAGCAGGGGTAGACTATTTGAACCTTCATACTTGTTCTACCATTTAGTAAGATCATAGCTAATCTCTTACTTCAGTGTAACTTTCCTGAACAAACTCCATAGTCCTTGATTCCCTTAATATTTAAAAGACTGTCAATATCTTTATTGCACATACTCAGTCACTGAGCCTCCACATCCCTCAGGTAAATTCCAAAGATTCATTGTCTCTGAGTGAAGAAATTTTTTCTCATCTAATCCCTGAATAACAACCCCCTTATATTGAGAATATGACCCCTGATTCTAGACACTCCAGCCAAGGGAAATATTATCCTTCCATCCACCCTTACAAGCCCCTTAAGAATTGTGTATGCTTCAATCTACTGAATTCTACTCAATAAAGGAGAGCACAGGCCCACTCTGCTTAATCTCTCTTCTAGGTCAAGCCCCTCATCCCTCAAGAATCAATTGGATGACCCTCTGTTGCACCTCCTCTATCATAAATAGGGCTAAGGTGACAATACCTTGTACAGTTTCATCAGAGCCATATATAATTGCAGTAAAATGTGTTCAGTTTAATACTGAAATCCTCTTGCAATAAATGCAAATATACCATTTACCTTCCTAAGTGGTTGATATACCATGGCTTAAATTTGAGTTATTTGTGTCCTGTGGTCTCAACATCTCCCTGAATACTAATAATTTTCAATCTCTCACCATTTAAAAAAATGCTCTACCTCTCTACTTCTTCTACGGAAGTGGATGACCTCACATTTTTCCACCTTATACCCTATTTGCTGTGTTTTTGCCCATTCATGATGCCTGCCTATAATCCTTTGAAGTGTCCCTGCAGCCTCCTAACAGCCCAAACTGCTGAATTTATTGTGTAACTATTATATATTTGTATATTTGATAGATTGCATGGATCCTTTTATCCAAATCACTCATATAGATTGTGAACAGTTGTGGTCCCAACACCGAGTCCTGTGGGATCTCATTGGTCACAACTTCCCAACCTGAAAGTAACCCATTTGCTGTTTTCTGTACATTAATCAATTCTCAATCAGCAACCATATATTATCCACAATCCTATGTGCTGTAATGTTGTTTAGTTATCTTATGTGATACCTTTTCAAAGGTCTTCGGAAAATATCCTATAGCAACTGACCTGCCCCTGACCTGTTCTGCTAGTTACAACTTCAAAAACTCTAACAAGTTTATCAAATGTGATTTATTTTCCATAAAACTATGCTGATTCCACCCAATTCTATTATTATTTTCTGAGTGCCCTGTTAGTACTTCCTTAATGATCGATGTTAGCATTCTCTGTACTACTGATATCAAGCCAACTAGGAATATCCTAACCTTGCCTACAATATCTTTTATCTCTAAATTATGAGCCAGCATATCCATGACATCCTGGTGGTCAATTTGTCAACAGTCTGATTGGTATTGGTATTGGTTTATAATTGTCACTTGTACCAAGGTACAGTGAAAAACTTGTCTTGCATACCGTTCATACAGATCAATTCATTACACAGTGCATTGAGGTAGTACAGGGTAAAAACAATAACAGAATACAGAGTAAAGTGTCACAGTTACAGAGGAAGTGCAGTGCAGGTAAACAATAATGTACAAGGTCATAACAAGGTAGATTGTGAGGTCAAGAGTCCATCTCATCGTATAAAGAACCGTTCAATAGTCTTATCACCAGGGATAGAAGATGTCCTTGAGCCTGGTGGGTATGTGCCCTCAGGCTCCTGTATCTTCTGCCTGATGGAAGAGGAGAGAAGAGAGAATGACCCAGGTAGGTGGGGTCTTTGATTATGCTGGCTGCTTCACCAAAGCAGTAAGAGGTATAGACAGAGTCCATGGAGGGAAGGTTGGTTTCTGTGATGTTTCCCGTGATGTTGCCCGTCTTTGGGTGACTGACTGGGTCAACCTTTCCCAGTTACAGTGACTTCATAACTAAAGTCCCATTCTTTCTAGATTAAACTCTACTGGCCACTATCAACGGTCTCTACAGCTTTTCTTTGTTCTCCACTCTTGTCTATGTGACCTTACAACTAAAAGTTCAAGTTATCATCTCAACTGCAGTCTCTAAATCTTGTAAATCAAGTCTCCAGACCATCTGATCTTAACTACACAAGAATTTAGCTTAAACTATGTTATCTTATCTATTTCAGCCTCACAATTGTTTTGGTAACATTTCAATAGATCACAGACCTGCAATTAAGTTATATCCTAGGATAAAAATACATTAACTCTACACGTTTCTCCACATTCAAGTAGTTTTGCTACTCCCAACCCACCCCTTAAACCTTCCACCTCGCACTTTTGACTATACCGTCTTTATCCTGCTCATTTTTTTAGTAGTTGGTTGATGTAGTGGACCAGTATATTGTCCTTAAGGAAATGTCATTCTTTTTATGTTTGAATATTATCACTCAAATGTGCATTAATGGGAAGTTCTGGGTTTATCAGCTATTTGAACAGCTGATGAATGGGTTTCAACCTGGCAACAATCTGAACATTAACATTTCCAAATACTTTTGGGGATGAATCTGGAATTGGTGGATTCAAGGCTGCTGTTTTTCAGTGGATTGTAAGCCTTGTGAACTGCCAGACCAATGATGTTCAAAGAAAGATACTGATAGTTAAGCTTCAACAAATACCTGTCAGATGGGCCAGCATTTCCTTTCAATCCATAACTCTCCCTTCTAAAGTTAAGTAACCTGTAATATTTAATTCTCAAGCTTGTTCACTTTGCAACTATATTGCCATAATTCATCCACATTTATTAACAATTTATGAAAAAACATTGGTTCCTTGTACATGCTGGAAAATTAAGCTTGCTTAAGTTTTATGTGTGAAGTGTACAGAAGTGCCTTTATAGTACAGCTGTCTGGCTTCTTTAATATTGATTTATTTTGAATTAAACGTATTCTTGCAGTAGATCTGGCTTTCGGTGCAGATCACTAAGTCTTAGGCTTTCTGTTCCATTAATTTCTTGAATACTTTTTTTCACTAATACAACATTTCTATGGGTTCCTCATTTACTTCAGAACTGCTGTCCTGAATTATTTTCAGATTTCCTGTGTTTTCTTCCATGAAGAGAGATATGAAATATTTCTTCAATTAATTTGCCATTTCCTTATTCCAAAGTATAATTTCTCATGTCACAGTCTGTAAGGAACCCACATTAACTTTTGCTAACATTTTCTCCTTTTACAATAGAAGTTGCTATAGACTGTTTTGCATGTTTCTTGAATTCTACTTTTCCTTTCCTTATCAATGACTTGGCCTTCTTCACTGCAGTCAGAGATGTTCCCATTTCTCTCACTAATTGCTCTTTTTAGCAACATTGTGGGGCTTTTTCTTTATTAGAATACTGTCTTTAACTTCCCTTAACCACAACTGGGGCACTTTTCCTGTTGAACTTGTTGAAAGTGATATGTGTCTATCATAAGCTATGTCATACTTTTAAGTTAATCTTCTAAACTTCCATAATCAAATCCCATCTCAAGTCATTGTAGTTCGTTTTGTTTAAATTTAAGCCCCTGGTTTCAGATTGAACTAAATCCTTTCCAACCTTGATATAAAGTACTATCACATTATGATCATTCTTCCCCAAAGGCTCCTTACCAACCAGTTTATTCATTCAGCCTTTCACATTGTACTATACCTAAATCGGTCTAATCCCTCTTTGGTTCATCAGTGTACTGATTGACAAAACTATTTCTTATGCTTTCCAGGAATTCCTCCAAAGATTTCTTTGTGGTTCTGCTTTTTAATATGAATGCTAACTGTTCATAAATGTTCAGCTGACAATGCTTCTTGGTTCTATGCATTCATGAACAATGATAACTGGATCTTTTTCCTTCTACTTTAAGTAAGATAAGAAAAGATTTCTTTGTTAGTCATATGTACATTGAAACACACAGTGAAATATATTTTTTGCGTAGTGTTCTGGGGGCAGCCCGTTAACTCAGACATATACAATCTTCAGGAATACATGGCCGTAGATAACAGTGTCTATCCCCCGAAATACACAGTTCATTTTTACTACTACTTTCCTTTTCATTCCACCGATTTGAATGGCCCCTGTATCTTGGTGTGGTCATTTTGCACATCTCCTGCTCTCAGCCACACATGCTGCAAGACAAATGCAAGGGCAGATATGCCTCCCAGGCTAACATCTGGATCCTTATAGCTTCCTGACCAATTATCATGTGCTCCTGGCCTTCTTCATTGACAAACACTATGCCGTTTAATTTAAGAGAATGACTGCAGGATGTCCAGATAGCTATCCTTTCCCATGATGCATCACAGTGTGTGAATTTAGGATTCCATCTCATTAACTTTAAGCCAAAGTTGCTCTAGCTGCTAACACTGACTGCATACATGGTCACCATGGATCACAATGGTTTTCATCTCCCACATAATATAATTGCAAAACATTACAAACCTGTCTTAATTTAACAAGTTAATTAGCTTGATTTGTTACTTTAAAAGAATGTTATTTACACCAGCATCTTTAACTCAAGACAGCACCTTACTCATCAAAGTCCACTCAATGCTTTGAGAGGCTGGTCATGCCATGCATTAACTCCAGCCTCCCAGAAAACCTCAACCCACTGTAATTCGCCTACCACTGAAACAGGTCCACAGTGGACGCCATCTCCCCAGCCTTACATTCATCTCTAGAGCATCTGGACAATAAAGACACCTACGTTAGACGATTGTTTATTGACCACAGCTCCGCCTTCAATACTATAATTCCAAGCAAACTTATCACCAAGCTCCAAGATCTGGAACTCAACACCACACCCTCTGCAACTGAACCCTTGACTTTCTGACCAACAGACCACAATCAGTGAGGATAGGCAGCAACACCTCCAGCACTATAATTCTCAACACTGGTTCCCCCACAAGGCTGCATCCTCAGCCCCCTACTCTTCTCCCTGTATACTCATGACTGCGTGGCCAGATTCTGCTCTAACTCCATCTACAAGTTTGCAAATGATACCACCGTAGTAGACCATATCTAAAATAACGATGAGTCGGAGCACAGCAAATGAGATAAAGAGCTTAGTGACATGGTGTCATGACAACAACCTTTCCCTCAATGTCAGCAAAACAACAGAGCTGATCATTAACTTCAGGAAAGGGGGTGGTGTACATGCACCTGTCTACGTCAATGGTGCTGAGGTCAAGAGGGTTGAGAGCTTTAAGTTTCTTGGAGTGAACATCACCAATAGCCTGTCCTGGTCCAAACATGTAGACGCCATGGCCAAGGAAGCTCACACCAATTTTTATTGATGCATCATAGAAAGCATCCCATCTGGATGCATTGTGGCTTGGTATGACAACTGTTCTGCCTAGGACCGCAAAAAACTGCAGAGAGTTGTGGACACAGCCCAGCACATCACAGAAACCAGCCTCCCCTCCATGGACTCTGTCTATACCTCTCACTGCCTTGGTGAAGCAGCCAGCATAATCAAAGACCCCACCCACCCAGGTCATTCTTTCTCTCCCCTCTCCCATCAGGCAGAAGATATAGGAGCCTGAGGGCACATACCACCAGGCTCAAGAACAGCTTCTATCCTACTGTTATAAGATCGTTGAACGGTTCCCTTATACGATGAGATGGGCTCTTGACCTCACAATCTACCTTGTTGTCTACCTGCACTGCACTTCCTCTGTAACTGTGACACTTTACTCTGTATTCTGTTACTGTTTTTACCCTGTACTACTTCAATGCACTGTGTAATGAATTGATCTGTATGAATGGTATGCAAGACAAGTTTTTCACTGTACCTCAGTACAAGTGACAATAATAAACCAATACCAATACCAGTCTTGGTGGACATGCCTGCTGAAACATGCTATGCCTTCATATTAATCCCAGACATATATTCCCAGGTCCCTTCAGTTCCCAGCCAGATGAGTACAGTTAATCAATTGCAGCTACATTGCTTATTCGCTGACAGGCTATATCCTGAGGGATTATAACATTTAAATTAAATGAAATATTTCAAATGAAACTACTTCTTTATTCACCAAAATTCTCACTCTGTACTCACTGCACTCAATGTCAATGACTACACTCAACAAATTGTCCATTTTGTTATTTACTATGATAAAAAGAAGGATGGTACCAGGACTGGAGGGCTTGAGTTGAAAGAAGAGATTGGATAGGCTGAGGCTTTTTTACCCCTGGGGCACAGTAGACTGAGGGGTGACCTTCCAGAGATATATAAAATTGTGAGGGGCACAACTAAGGTGAATGGTCACAGTCTTTTACCCAGGATAGGGGAGTCTAAAACTAGAGGGTGTAGATTTAAGGAGAGAGGGGAAAGATTTAAAGAGGTCCTGAGGGGGACATTTTCACAGAGAGGATGGTAGGTATGTGCCAGAGGAAGAAGTAGAGGTGGGTACAATTACAAAGTTAATAATACATTCGGACAGGTACTAGAAGAGGAAGGATTTAGAGGAATACGGGCCAAATGCAGGTAAATGGGACTAGCTCAGGCATGGACTAGTTGAGCTGAAAGATCTGTCTCAGTGCTGCGTGAATCTATGACCCTATGACTCTACACTGAGGAAACAAAACTCTGGCAATTTTTTTGAACTATTTTATTCTTGTTTAATTTGCTCATTTTTTAATGATCCTATTGTTTCTTTAATTCTCATCCTGCCATCTAAACACCCATAGAACACTCAGTTATTTCTTGGTAATTCAAATTAGTAAATTCTCCTTTCTTTCTAGATGGCTACTTTTTATCTTTTCCATAGTTCTTTGTATTCCCTTTTGTCTTTCCTTTTATTTAAGATCTAAGTACCTGATAAAGGTCTTTTCTCTAGATTCTATATTCATCACATAATTAGCATGCCTGATTCTGGCTTTGATTGGAGTATTCTATTCAATTTTATTGATTACCTGTTTGTAGGTTTTCCACTGTTTCTCCTCTTTTTTGATTTCTTAAGCTGTTTTCCCCAATTTGCCATTATTCATCTCACCCTCACCTCTTCTTAGTTTGCCCTTTTCCAAACTATTTTCCTAGTCTTGTATCCACCTATGTCACTCTCAGTTCTAACCAATAACTTTGCCATATTGTGATCCCTATGACTGAGATGCTCTCTGCACTTCTACTACTTATTTTGGTCCGTAACCCATAACAAGATAAACCAACAGTTTTAATTATTTGCATTATTATTCTTCTCTTTTTGTTGTCAGTAGACTTTAGTTATTTTATCTAATTTCTGGCCAGATATATTCACCTTAATTCTTTCTTTAGTTTGTCCTTTACTCCCTTTTCCTGGTTCTTAATTGTTTAGTTTATGTAATTCCTAGTGGCTTCCTTCTCTCATTATTAATGTAAACTTTTACATCCAACCCATGCTATCATTTCTACTGCCATCAGAGTAACCTGGCTGAGTAATTGCAGAGAATTTTGTAGCTGCTGTACACCACAACCACAGTTTGCTGGTAGTAGAGGGAATGAATTTCAAGTTGGTGAATTTTGTACCAGTCAAGTGGCCTGTTTGCCTAAGATACTGAAAGCTTCTTGAATGGAGTTGCATTCATCTAGGCTACTGGAGATTATTTTGTCACACTCCTTGTGCCTTGAATTGATGGAAACCTTTTGGGGTTAAGAGAGTGAGTCATTCACCACATGATACTCAGACATTGATCTGCTCTTGTAACTGCAATATTTTTGTGGCTTGTCAAGTTGAGTACTCATCAATGGCAACACCCTAGATGCTGGAGGTAAGGGTCCCAGCAATGGTGATGCCATTGAATATCTGGGATAGTTACTAGACTCTACCTTGTTGGATGGAGATGGTCATTGCCTGGCATTTTGTGGCAAGAATGTTAGGTTGCACCTGTCTAGGTCTTGCTGGATGCATGTGTGGACTGTTTAATCTACCAAAGAGTTGTGAATGGAATTAAATATTGTGTAATCAATGGTGAACATCCATTGATATTACACTTGGTCAAATACTGCCTTGATATCGAGGACAGTCACTGTCCCCTTACTTATGAATTTTGCTTCTTGGTTCATGTTTGGACTAAGGTTATGATGAGGTCACAAACCATTTGTCCTGGCATAAGCCAAAATGGGTACTGGTAAGCTGATTAAATGCTGCTTGATAACACTGTTGATGATACCTTCCATTACTTTATTGACAATTGATAAACGATTGATAGTAATTAACAAAATTTGATTTGTCAAGTGGAGACACAAGAGACTGCACATGCTGGAATCTGGATCAGAAAACAAATTGCTGGAGGAACTCAGAGGGTCAGGCAGCATTTGTGGAGGCAAAGGACTGGTTGATGTTTCAGCTTGAGACTCTGCATCAGGACTGAGGGTTTGGAGGGAAGATAGCCAGTATGAAGAGGTGAGAGGGAGGGGTGAGACAGGGATTGGTAGACGATAGGTGGAACTAGGTAAAGTGGGGGATAATGAGCGGATAGAGCTGGTTGGGGAAGCAGTAGGGGAAGGTTAGAGAAGGAGGCTGATGGGCAATAGGTGGAAACAGATAAGGAAGAAGACAAAAAAAAGGCAGATGTTGCCAGGTGGGGGGAGGGGAGAGGAAAGATAAAGACAGAGGCTGGAAGGTGAACCACGTAATGGAACCAGATAAGGGAGGGATGATGGGCAGATGGAGTTGGGTGGGGGAGAGGATAGGATGGTAAGACAAGGGAATCTTGGGTGAACCGAGAGGTCTTAAGTTTAGTTATAAGAGAAAAGAAATATACGTAAGGTTTAGGAAGCTAAAATCATACTGGGCCCTTGTAGAATATAAAGACAGCAGGAAAGTGCTGAAGTATGTGATTAGGAAGGCCAAAAGGAGCCATGAAATATCCTTGGCAAACAGGATCAAGGGTAATCCCAAGGCATTTTATACTTAGATTAAGAAGAAGAGGATAACAAAGGAGAGGGTCGATCCACTCAAGAATAAGGGAGGAAATTTGTGCTTGGAGTCAGAGCAAGTGGCTTAGGTATTAAATGAGTACTTTGTGTCAGTGTGTACTGAGGAGAAGGATTTGGAGGATAGTGAAAGCTGAGTGGGGCATGCTAATGTGCAGGGACATTTTGAGACTAAGGAGGAGATAATGCTGAGTCTTCTGAAAAGCATTAAGGTGGATAAGACTCCACTGCCTGATGGCATGTATCCCAGAATACTGAAAGAATCAAGTGAGGACATTGCTGGGGCTTTGACAAAGACCTTTGTGTCCTCATGAGCAACAGGCAAGATCCCAGAGGACTGGAGAGTAGCAAACATTGCACCTTTGTTGAAGAAGGGAAACAGGGATAATTCAGGTAATTATAGGCCAGTGAGCCTCACGTCAGTGGTAGGGAAGCTATTGGAGAGGATAATGAGGGATAGGATTTATGCATATTTGGAAAGGCATGGCCTGCTTAGGGGCAGTCAGCATAGTTTTGTACGGGGCAGTTCATGCCTTACAAACTTGATAAGGGTTTTTCAGGAGGTGACAAAGGAGCTTGATGAGGGTCAGGCAGTTGACGTTATCTACATGGACTTTAGCAAGGCATTTGATAAGGTCCCTCAATGTGAGTTGATTCAGAAGATAAAGGTGCATGGGATCCAGGGTGAATTGCAAGTTTGGATTTGCAACTGGCTTGCCCATAGAAGACAGAGTAGGGGTGGAAGGCTGTTATTCTGGCTGGAGGTCCATGACCAGCGGTGTTCCACAAGGATCGGTGCTGGGACCCCTGTTGTTTGTGATATATATCAATAATTTGGATGAAAATGTAGATGGGTGGATTAGCAAGTTTATAGATGACACCAAGATTGGTGGTTGTGGACAGTGTAAAGGACCATCAAAGAATACAGCAGGATATAGATCAGTTACAGATATGGACAGAGAAGTGGCAGATGGAGCTTAATCCATTCAAGTCTGAGGTGTTGCACTTTGGGAGGTCAAATGAGAGGAGGAAGTATACAGTTAATGGTAGACCCCTTAATAGTGTTGACGTACAGAGGGATCTTGGGGTCCAGGTCCATAGTTCACTGAAAGTAGCTACACAAGTAGATAAGGTGGTAAAGAAGGCATATGGCATGCTTGCCTTCATTGGTAGGGGTGTTGGGTATAAGAGTAAGGAAGTCATGCTGCAGCTATATAAAACTTTATTCAGACCACACAGAGTATTGTATGCAGTTCTGGTCACCACATTATAGGAAGGATGTGGAGAAGGTGCAGAAGAGGTTCACCAGGATGCTGCCTGGATTAGAGGGTATGAGCTTTCAGGAAAGATTGGACAAATTTTGGTCATTCTCCCTGGAGTGTCGGCGGCTGAGGGGAGAGCTGATAGAGGTTTTTAATATTATAAGAGGGATAGATAGGGTAGACAGTCAGAATCTTTTCCCCAGGCATGAAATGTCAAACACCAGAGGACATGTTTTTAAGGTTAGAAGGGGTAAGTTTAAAGGCAACATGAGGGGCAATTTTTTTTACATGTAGAGTGGTAGGTGCTGCAATAGGTTACCAGGGGTAGTAGTGGAAGCAGGCAGTTTGTTGGAGTTTAAAAGGCTTTTAGATAGACTCATGAATAGGAAGGGGATGGAGGGATATGGATGATGCACAGGAGGAGGACATTTAGTATAAATTGGTATCAAGATCAGCACATCATGGGTCAAATGTCCTGTCCAGTGCTGTATTATTCTATGTTCTATCAAATGTTGTTTCTTAAATCTTATACTTCACTCATTTCACAAACTCTTTTCATTTACAAGGTGCAAGTGCATATCCAAAGATATTTTGGAACTACCTACGGAACCCTGGGATGCACACTAAGGAGTAAATTTTGCACCCAGAATATAACTTAAACCACACTTGAAACAATGTTTTTGCCCTATTTCCTTCCAACTTCTTTCTTTATTCACAGTTCAATTTTGTCACATGTTGCAGGTAAGTTTATGTGTTAATTGACAGATAAGTAATAGATTTTTTTTCAGAGGCAGAAATCATTTTTTATCAAATTACTGTAGCAATAAAAATGTACTCACCCTATTGCGTTACTCGCTGAAAAGGGATGTGAAGTGGATGTGGAGTACAATTTCTATCAATGACTGTTGATTTCCAAGTAATAGATCTTTTCAGAGAATTTCATTTTTTTGTTTGAAAACTTTTAAAATTTTATAGTCCGCATGTATAAAGGCATTTTTACATACAGTATTATAATCATGGTAAAATGTTATAGTAAATAATGAAGAACTCATTTTCACTCTTTTAGTAAAGGGCCAGATGTTGCTGGTAAACGCCAGCTGTACTGTATCTGTTGGCATATAACTATTTAAATAGCAATAGTCTGGGATTTCTGCACATGCAATGTCAAGTATAGAAGTGCTGAACTTACTTTACAACAGATGGTGCAATCTCTGTCAATATCCTCTGTTTACGGACTCCTTGTGGTGTCAAAGACCGTCATGGACATTCAATCTAAACAACACTGATAACTGGTAAGCCTGGAGGTGATGCCTCACTGACTGTCAAAGCAAGAGACCCTCTCCGTCATGTTTGGAGATGCTCTGTACTAGACTGAGCCTCACCAATCATTTGGGAGCATGTGCCCTGCAACTTCGTCCAAGAAATAGTGGACTCTGAAGGCTGGTGGCCAGTGAGTTCAATAGTTCCATAAGATGCCCCCAATGTGGTCTTTAGAATTCACAGTTTATAACAATTACAGTGGAACAACAAATAGTAAAATCTGAAAGTAAATGTTTATTTTCACCACCAGGTCAGATGAACAATTCAACTCCATTGTGGAATCTGTAATGATATTTAATCTATATCTGTGTTGGGTCTTCATGCTTCTGCTGCAGAATTAGTTTTCCAGTCAATGTTACACTGTTAACAGCAACGTTATCACATGACTTGCTTATCCAAGAGGCTCACAATATATGTGTACAAATAGATGCAGTGAGTGCACTGTCCATACATATAGATTCACTACACTGCTCACCTGCTTTAAAGGAAGCTAATTTATTTAAGTTCCTTTTACACTTTTAACAGTAAAGTTTAAGCAACTCTCAATACATGCTTCATAACATTATAACTGTATTTTCTTTTTTATTGAGTGTACATTTTCAGAGTCTACCTGATCTTACAAGTTTTGGTGTTTTATCAGCTTTTGAACTGTTTGGTTCTGGATCTGAACTCAGCATATTTTCTTTGTTTGACTTGGTTGGATTTGGTTCCTGAAGTCCAGACTGGATCTAACTTGGACAAGCCTTCACAGTCCAGGTTTGGTTCACCTTCAGATAAGATCACCTGACCTCCATGAACATTTCAGATTTTGCAACCTAATGTGTTTGGTTCTGCTGACTTCAATGATAGTTCCAATCTCCCACTTATGTTAGCTTAATTCATTGAAGGATGTCTAGAACACAAATGTGCATGTTTTTTTTCTGATTAATATCACAGTGACATTTTCTTCATGACTCTACTAACTTCTACTTTTCCAACTGCTTCTATTCTACTTGAGGCACTTGAAACTTGTTTGAATGATGCTCAAGTATCTCAATTTTCTCCTCATCAGTAGTTCTGCAGGTACATACCATGTGGTCATGTTTGGATTCATTCTGCATTTCTGCAAGAAATTGGCCAGGCAATGTTTCATGCTGAAATAAATTACAGAAAATGCCAAAACCACAAAGCAGGCCAGGCAGCATCTGTGAAAAGAGTCAATGTTTCAGATTGAAGATTCTTCATTAAGGAACAAGCAGAACTTCTTCAAGATGGGCATTCATGGAAGAGATATGACAGTGAACTTAGCAGTGGATGTATATCAACATAAGTTCTTTTTAACCCTTCTCTGTGATTTCAGCCACAGTTATTGAAAAGCTTTTACATACTTAATGTGTAGAAAAATCAACATGTTCTCTGTGGAAAGTTCTAGAAGTCTATGACCATGACTGCAAAGGAATTTTAGGCTATTTGTTTCCACAACTTTTGTAAATATTCCATTTTCTTGTCAATAGTTCAAGGTGATTGCCCATACAGACGCACTCTAAACAAAATTTCTTGCAATTGTTTTCATACTGACTATTCCTGTGTGTTCAGCTTGGAGTCAGTCAAAATCTTTTCTCCAAGCATCGTAAGAATTACCACTCTATGACCCTACTTGTTGCAACCCTGCTCACCTGCCAATCATTATGATGGCTATGAAATGGTTTCTGTTCCTCGTTATTAAAATTAGCAAGGAAAATTTCACTTGCTAAGCTTTCCTTGTATCCATCAGATGCACATTGTTACTCCCTTTTGCACATCATTTTTCAACAAGTGATGCAATAGTATGTTTGCTTTTATTGCTGCTTGTATCCTAGTTCCGATTTGAATGATCTTCCAAACTATGATGTCCCCTTTTCTCTTACCATTTTGAATTGCTGCTGAATTTATTTTTGTTGCTTGCCCTTAGCCTTGGATCTTCAGACTACCAAAATGTGACTTTCCTTTTGGCAGCCGAAATACTTGGCTGTTCTAAATTGAGAAGAAAGTGGTGAGTGATGTCCATTGAAATTATAGCAACTGGCTGAGATGGTGTGAACAGTTCTACTTTGAAGTTGGTTTCATAGCTTTAGATCGAGGAATATGGTTATATCAGTGGCTTGTGCTAGATCAAATTCTTCAGCATTCTTGGGATCCATTTCCTCTGACAGATCAACTTTGTATGTGAGTTCAAATATCAGCTTTGGCTGAATTTCTCCTCTCTTCAGTCCACACATATCTATCCTGTAAAGGCACAGCCCAAAATGGCACCAAACTTGAGATGTGAGAAGAACCCTAATTTTTGATACAATGTTCTCACTAATTGTCACAAATAGCTTTCAGCTATTTCTAAGGGCTTTGGATTAAAATAATCTTCAAGTTTCTATACAACACTTCTACTAAAGAGACCTCTAGTCTTCTGAAACTTGTCGGCATGCGATACACCAACAAGAATATTGATTTTATGTGCTCACGTATTACATTATTTTGGGCTCCAATGATATTACCTTTCACTCCAACCTCCTCAGTAATTTCCTATTTGTATAGCATGTCCATTTGTTTGACATAGAAGTTGAATAGTTTACAAGTCTGATCGTACATGGCAAGGCTCCTGATATAACTAGTTAGAGCAGCAATTTCTCCCAATCCCATTCAATACTAGTAGGGCTACACTTGATGAATGCAATAGTCTAGTGATCAGTCAATGCTGTTATGGCTTGCTGTATATACAGGATCATTTGACAAATGGGATTCCATATGAGCAGTCACAGGAAAACACAATAAAAAAATCAGTTTTATTGTTACAAATTCACCTTAAATTTGCCAAAGGGGGTCATTAATCCTCCTCAACAATCCTAAAGAAAATCCGTCTGAAGTTTCATTTTCATCATTAATTTGTGATGTATTTAAGGCACAGTGTTTCTGCGTCAAAAGAGATAGTGGTACATTTGCAAGGTAGAATATATAAATTATGTACAAATGGAATCTTCAAGTTTGTGTTGCAGACTGGATGTTACAGTATGTAATGTACTTTTACAAGGAAAGGTACACCATGTGATCCTCCTGACCATCAGGATCACAGTTCACTCACACACATTGATACACAAAGTACAATATGTCATGTATTTTCTGTGGTGACTTATTGCAATCTACATGTCTATGCATGTGGAATCTTTCTGGCTTTCTTCTTAAGTGTTGATGATTAAAGTTCTAATATTAGCTAAGAAGTCATTTTTAACATAACTCATCAGGCTATTTCTAATTTCCTAAAACTGTAGCTACCTATATTGTGGGGAACTAGATGCTGTTATCATTCATGCAGTGACCCAGTCAAGACTGCTAATTCATTAAGTGACAGAACTGAGATTTGTTTTAGATTTTCTAATGGACTATAAAATGTACTTACCTCATGAATCTTTTATAAAACATGGAGGTTAATGGTATAGAAGGAGGATCTCTGCCAGTGGTGGCCCATCCTCAAGCCCGTCTCCAACATTGTTTATAAATTACTTATGGAATAGGCTTCCACCACCTTTTCAGAGAAGATGCTCCAAATTTTGACAACCCACTAAGTAAAAAAAAACTCTTCATTTCCTCTCTTTGCCACAGACTTTTAATAGAAGTATATAAAGATTATGAGAGGCAGAGACAGGGTAGATAGTCAGAATCTTTTCCTCATGGTAGGGGTATCAAAAAACAAGAGGGCATAGTTTTAAGGTGAGAGGTAGGACCTTTAAAGTGGATCTGAGGGGCAAAATGTTTACACAGTGGTTGATATCTAGAACACACTGTCCAAGGAGGTTGTAGAATCAGATACAATTACTACACCTAAGAGGCATTCGGACAGATCCTTAAGTTGGAAAGGCATTGACAGATACAGTCCTATTGCAGGCAAATGGCACAAGTGTAGATGGGGAAAGAGGTGGGCATAGATGCAGTGGGACAAAGGGCATCTTTCTGTGCTGTACGGTTCTATGACTCTATGATTTCTAGCTATTGTTTTGTTTGCTAAAGGAAATAATTCATTTCCATCAAAACCTCCCAACATCTTGAAAGTCTCGCGTAGGTACATCCTAACCAACTTTGTTCCAAAGAGAAAGTCCTAACTTGTCTGGCCACTCATCCCTGAAGTCCCTCAATCTCAATAATAACCTGGTATATCTCTCTATCATCTTTCTAATGCATTTACATCTTTTCCAAAGTGTGGTACCTGAAATTATTCACAGAAATCAAAGGCCTAGAAATCTATTTTCGTTGCCCTTTTTTTTTACACGAACTAAAGTGTAAAATGTATCACCGAATGTGACTGAAAACTTTTAACACACACAAAAGACTACAATTTTGGATCATGTTCTGATGTGGGTGTTTTGTGACTAAAAGTGGAGGATACTTTACATGTTTGATGTCACTGTTGTCAGATTAGCTTGCAAACAAACAATTTGTTCACTAATAGGAATAAAGCAAGTATCAGCCTCCTACCTAGATCTTTGTTGGGACATCTACTAATTAATATATCATTCATGTCTGTTCAGATGCAGTGATGGAACAATATTCAGGTATGACTTCTGTACTTTGGACAGAGGGTGCTCTGAAGGCTGTGATCCTCTCTCCACTGAGTACCACACTCCCCAGGTTCCTTAATGCAGCCCTAGAGAAGCAGTAAACCTGCACCTTTCCCCGTCTCGGTTTTGTCACAGCAATTCATCCTAAGCTATCCAACTGTCTCCAGAAGCAGCTTCATTGCTTTAAAAGTTACAGCTGCAATAGAACATTGCATTTTGCAATTTATGAGTCACACACCTGTGACTACTGACAATGGTGATCAGTGCTAAATTGCACAATAGTGCAGGAGGGGACATTGCAACACCAATAAAAGTACATGGGTTCAACCTCAGCTTCTGGGGAGCTGGTGCTAGCACCTTGCTTCCTGCCATGCTCCTTGACCTGGTCTCTTACCAGATCCCGTCTCTTAAACTATCGACAAAATGTGGGCAATGTCAGTACCTGAGCTGATTCATCAACAGCATCTTCTTTGCCTTTCCTCTTGCTCTCCTGCAATGGTTTAGTCAAGTTGCAGTTCTTAGCTTGTTGATAGGAGAAAGGAACAAGTGTAGAGTTGTCATGAGAAGACTGGTGGAAAGTAAGAAATGCCTACTTCCCAACCTGAAATTTCTAACTGTGTGCAGCATCCAGTCTTTGCTGAAATTCGCCTGGTGCTGGGTTGATTCCAAACATCTTTTCAATGGTATATATAGAATAGTGTGTTGAAAAAGGTTGAATTTGAGCTCTCCTCATCAAACTCTATATGCTAGGACCCCCTTTTTGCATTCATAGCATTAAATTCAATGGAAGTTGGGATGTTGTTGAGCAAATTTCATATTGTTAGATTTTAAAAACATAATTGAGAATTATTAAATGTTTTTAAACATTAAAAGCATTTTTATGAAACATGTCATACATTTTATTAGGTTTTAATTTTTTTAATGTTTTGAATATTTGAAATTTTCCAAATATTCAGAACATTTCAAGTACTTGAGAGAATACACGGTACTAGATAAACTGAGAGTTGTGGCTTAGCCAGCTGTCAAATTATTTGCGCTTTTGCTGTTTGGAAGGTCATGTTCTGCCCAACCAACTCTCCTTCCCAATGTAGAAGGCCCTGTCGTCATCCATCTCTCCTCCTCAAGCTGCAACTTCCCTGATCAATCTAAGTAATCTTGGCGTTTATTCAGAAGTCACCATCAAGGGTGGATGACCCATTGCTGACCACAGAATCTGGCCCATTGTCACTTTTGATGTTAAATTTTGTTTACTAATGCTCCATGTGAGGGCCTTGGGATGATTCATTACAATAAAAGTGCATCATAAATTCAGAATAGTTTCATAGAATCATCACAGCAAAGGATGATAACATTTTACACATCAAATCAGTGCATTATCAGTGCGGGACGGCACGGTAGTGTAGCGGTTAGGGTAATGCTATTACAGTGCCAGCAATCAGGGTTCAATTCCCACCACTGTCTGTAAGGAGTTTGTATGTTCTCCCTGTGACTGCGTGAGTTTCCTCTGGGTGATCTGGTTTCTTCCCACATTCCAAAGTCGTGTGGGTTAGCAGGTTAACATGGGTGTAATTGGGCAACATGGGCTCGTTGGGCTGGTAGGGCCTGTTACCATGCTGTATAAATAAAGTTTTAAGAAGTTTTATTTTTAAAGTTTTTTTTCATTATTTTTGTTGTGAACTTACATTAATTCCTTAACCAGGATCTTTCTCCAAAAGGGATAAATTTCTTCCCCCTTCAAATAGTTATCTAATACCTCTTTAAAAGCAACAAATTGACCTACCTGCATAACACTCTAGGGCACAAAGTTCTAGTTCACCACTCAATGTGTGAAAATATTTTTCCTCATATCACCTTTAGTTCCTTTGCCAGTCACCTTAAATCTGTCTCCTGCATTTTGCAACCCTTCTATCAATGGGAACAGTTTTTTTTAAATTTACTTTCTCTTTATTTACTTACTCTGGACTCTTTATGATGTTGAATACTTCCATCAAATTATCTGCTCAATACTCCATTGAGTATTGAGAACCCAAGCTTCTCCTCTCTGTCTATATGACTGTAGCTCCAATCAATGGTTCCACTCCAGGAAATCTTTTCTGCATTCTCTCCGGGCCTTCACATCCTGACTGAAGGGTAGTGTGTGGAGCAGGATGTGAAGCTCTATCTACAGTCAACCCAGTATTTCATGCTTTAAAAAGAAACTGAAGATGCAGGAATCTGAAATATTGAGAGAAAATTCTGGAAACAATCATACACTCAAAGACTTTTTGTCAGAACTGGGAAGCAGTGAGAAAAAAAGTTAACATTGCTTTCTAGACTTTGCACTATTTACGAAGCCCAAGATTCTACATACATTTCTAGTCACTGTTTACACCTATTGTTTCGATTGTTGATGTATTTTGTAATTTCTGAATTTGTGTACAATAAAACTTTTACAAGGTTGTGATAGTTAGAATTGAATATAAAACAACATTGGGTATTGAGTATAAAAGCTAGCAAGTCACTTTTCAGCTGTGTAAAACTTTGGTTAGGCCACATTTGGAGTACAGTGTGTAGTTCCAGCCGCACCATTACGGGAAGGATCTGGGGGCTTTGGAGAGGGTGCAAAAGAGATTGACCAGGATGGTGCCTGGTTTAGAGAGTATTAGCAATAAGGAGATATTGGACAGACTTGGATTGTTTTCTCTAGAGCACTGGAGGCTGAGGGGCAACCAGACAGAAGTATTATAAAATTATGAGAGGCATAGATAGTGTAGATTGTCGGAGTCTTTTTCCCTGGGTAGAAATACTAGAGGGCATAGATTTAAGTGAGAAGGGTAATATTTAAAGGTGATTTACAAGACAAGTTTATTTTACACAGAGTGTGGTTGGTGCCTGGAATGAACTGCAGGGGAAGTGGTGGAAGCAGATACAATAGCAACGTTTAAAAGACATTTAGACAGGCACATGAATAGGCAGAGGACAGAAGGATAAAGACCACGTGGGGGCAGATGGGATTAGATTAAATTGGCATCCTGGTCGGCACAGAAGTCATGGGCCAAAGGACCTGTTCAGGTGCTGTTCTTTATGGTGTTCGACGTTCCAAAATATGTGCTCTTATGCTTTCCAGGATCCAGCTGTTGTTATGAAATCCACAGAAATTGTTTATTGTCTGTCTTACTAAAAATGAATACTCAGAATCAGTTTATAAAACACTCTAGGGATCTCTCAGGGACACAAATGTAATCCCTTGATCAGATCTTTAAGAGTAATAGAAATATAATTACCTGGGTCAGATGCAGAAATTCGTTTTCCTCTTTGCTCTCCTTTATGGATAAAATTGGCTTACTTTTTACTCAGTACACTGAAAGCCATTAAAAAAATGTCCACTTGTTTGTTGCCTGAAGTAAGCCCTCCAACAGTAGCTGCACATTTCCCTGCTGCCAAAATAACACATTTAGAATAAAAGGCAGCAAAATATTCCCATTTCATATGATACAGAATTCACACAGATAATCTGAGGGACATTGCATCCACACATCAGCATTTGGTTCTAAAGACACATGCAAACTTATCGCAAAACCCCTGATTCTGATGTGGCATCTATTAGATTAAGTCCCAGCGACAGATTGTGAGGATGACTGCATCAACCACTGCCTAGACTGCTCTGTTATCTCCATCAAAACCAACAGTGGCAATGGAACTATTACGACAAGACTTTGCAAAGAGAGTTTATTCCTGAACAATGTGTCACAGAGGCACTTGAAGGCTGAGGCCCAAAAGATGACCCATGACCAAAAGAACAGCTGGTGTGTGGAAAGTACACCAGAGATCCAGCAACTCACTATTAACCATCGATTCTTCAGCTCTCTCAAGGCTACTTACATCCCAAACACCCAGGACCCATTCCAGTCACAACCAATAATAGAGAAGACCTTATCACTGATAGAGAGGTGGATCGTGCCCGGTCGAAGGAGCAAGTTGAAAAACTCCTCAGCAATAATTTGTTCTTGATTTGAGTTTCCTGGACTACATCCACAGCAAATCATGCAATCCAGCCTTACCGCCATCCCAGTGTGATAAGAAGTTGGAGAGGCCAAAGTTTAACACAGCTCCAATGGTGGGGGATAGAATTTTACCACCTCCTACTCTCTGCACTGTCCAGGAGACTGTGTACTAAAAGGGAAAAGTATAATGCTGGAATCCCACAGCAAGAGGCTGGTTGTCATCTGAGTGAAAAAGATGGAATAATGTTGTTGCTGAGATCCTTCAATATAATCTGCTCTGTTGGAAGACTCTTCCAGGGACACAAAACTGTCAGATCACTCATTGATGTTGACTGATGCACTGTTCTTAAACCATTTTTCATTTTTATTTCAGCTTTACAACACCTGTGATATTTTCTGTCTCACTAATTATATGATTGATACATGCGTATCAGTTAGACCAGTCATGAGCTGTTGGTCCCATGTGTACAGATGTTTTAAAAACACACCATTTCCAGAATATTTTAACCAAACTCTAATATTTATTCAATGCACATACTTTGATAGCCAGCAATATCTTACCTGAAGCCAGATGTGGCTGCTTTACCTGAACCATCAAATGGTGTGTGCTTTAAAGTCTATTTTTAGTGGTAGCCAAATCCAGTTTTGAAAGAGTTCCAATGTTTATCTTTTCCTTCAAAATGTCATAAATGAGTCTTAGCTGTTTCTCAGAATCCTGTGTTCTCTTTGTGATTATTTAGCTTAAACTAATGTTGTTCAGTTTTGTAGCATTGCTAAATTATTCTATGGATTCTGCTGAAGTGGAAGTGATCGATTGCACCTTCTCTGTTCGTAATATTCCCTCATTTTGAAGTATGAACCAATAATCGGTGAAAGAGAAAATGACCAGAGCTAATGGAACTGTTACACATTATACTTTTTACCCATAAATTGTACCAGGGAAGGCAAAGTTTATACAGATGAACTGTGCCATAAACTACTGTGTTGGGCAAGGAATCCGAGCACTATAAACAATACTGATAAATATGACAAAGCCTAAAAAAGTGGTTGTCTCTGTGAAACAGATTCTCATGCTTCTGCTGTGACAAGTAGAAAATGTTTGAAATTCGAATGACATTTCCATTTATTTCTTTGTCCATATGTACAGTTGCAAGTTGACTTTAGTTTTTACTTTATGTTCTTATAGATTAGAATTATCAATTCAAAAGTAGAGAAGAACTTGTCCATTTGGGTAAATTTAGTAGGTTTTATAAGTTAAGAAAGTTCTCAGAGTTCAAATGTGAGCAGGAACTCTGAACAATAAAAATAGATTATAAGATTAGCTGTGAGCTTACAAAAACAGATCAGAAATATTCATGGTATCTAAAATGAGCAACACTAAAAGCTGTCATGGAACAATGACTTACATGTTAAAATTATTATAGGCATTATAGGATTATTATAGGCCTCATTATAGGAAGGATGTGGAAGCTTTAGAGAGGGTGCAGAGGAGATTTACCAGGATGCTGTCTGGATTGGAGAGCAAGTCATATGAGGATAGGTTGAGCGAGCTAGGGCTTTCCTCTTTGGAGCGAAGGAAGATGAGAGGTGACTTGATAGAGGTGTACGAGATGATAGGAGGCATAGATCGAGTTGACAGTCAGAGACTTTTTCCCAGGGTGAAAATGGCTCACACGACGGGGGCGTAATTTTAAGGTGATTGGACGAAAGTATAGGAGGGATGTCAGAGGCAAGTTTTTATACACAGAGAGTGGTGGGTGCATGGAACACACTGCCGGCAGAGGTGGTGGAGGCAGATACATTAGGGACATTTAAGAGACTCTTAGATAGCCACACGAATGATAGAAAAATGGAGGGTATGCGGGAGGGAAGGGTTAGATAGATCTGAGAGTAGGATAAAATGTTGGCACAACATTGTGAACCGAAGGGCCTGTACTGTGCTGTAATGTTCTATGTTCTATAAGTTCAAATCACCTTAAAAAACTTTTGAGAGTGCTGAATGTGTCCATTATAAAACACTTTTGAGAGTGCTGAAAGCCCATTATAAAACATTTTTGTTTAAATGTTGGGAAATTAGTGCACAATCGAGCAATAAATGCACTGAGAGGCAAGCCAAGATAAATAAAATTCATTGCAAACTAATTTTAATTACATCATAGTTCTAAATTTTACTCTTGTAGCGGCTAGCTACACTAAAATAAAGACACTGAGTCGGTTGCTTGGAGTCAGAAGTCAATTGCTCAACAGGGGCGCGGTGACCCGGAATGGCCCTTCGTACGGCCGCTTCAGCGGTGTTTGGTGCGTGCCCCTCCTGACAAAGACAAACTTACAGTCTCGGAAGGACGTCAGCATACGGGTTGGGGCCCGTCTGTGTCGCGAGGTGGGTATCGGGGCAAGGTTGCCCGGGACGACCAAGGGCATCTCCGCGGATGAGGCATGCAGGTCCTATTTTGGCGCCATACGTATCCCCAGCAGGACCCAGGGGAGTTGGTCCACCCAGTTGGGCCCCTTAGGGCAGGCCATGAGTGCCGACTTCAGGTGTCGATGGAACCTCTCCACCAGCCCATTGGATTGCGGATGATAGGCGGTGGTGAGGTGGATCTGTGAACTACACAAGTTGGCAATGGCAGACCACAGGCCGGAGGTGAACTGAGCTCCCCTGTCTGAGGTGATATGGGCCGGGACACCAAAACGGGCCACCCAAGTGGACAAAAGGGCCCGTGCGCAGGACTGGGTGGAGGTGTCCACGAGGGGGATGGCTTCAGGCCAGCAGGTAAAGTGGTCGACAATCGTGAGGAGGTACCGTGCTCCTTGGGAGACTGGGAGGGGACCGACAAGGTCGACATGAATATGGTCGAACCTCCAGCGGGTAGGTTGAAAGTCCTGCAGAGGGGCCTTGACATGCTGCTGTACTTTCGAGGTTTGGCAGTGTGTGCAGGACTGGGCCCATTTGGAAACCTGTTTACGCAGGCCATGCCAGACGAACTTGTCGGACACCATCCGGACAATAGTCCGGATGGATGGGTGTGCCAGGCCATGGATGGAATCAAACACCCATTGACGCCTGGCAGCTGGAACAATGGGGCGGGGTTTACCGGTGGAGATATCGCAGAGCAGGGTGCGCTCACCGGGGCCTACCAGTGGGTCTTGCAGTTGCAGGCCCGAGACTGCGGTGTGATAGCTGGACATCTCCATGTCCATTTGTTGTGCCTCTGCCAGGGAGCTGAAATCCATCCCCGGGACAAAACTTGGATGGTGGGCTGTGAAAGTGTATCCGCGACCACATTCTTTTTCCTGGACAGATGGCAGATGTCAGTGGTGTGCTCTGAGATGTACGACAAGTGCCGCTGCTGCCGTGCTGACCAGGGATCTGAGACCTTGTTGAAAGCGAAGGTCAACGCTTGTGGTCGGTGAAAGCTGTAAACGGCCTGCCCTCTAAGAAGTATCGGAAGTGTCTGATGGCCAGGTACAATGCCAACAGCTCGCTGTCGAAGGCACTATATTTGAGCTCTGGTGGTCGAAGGTGTCTGCTGAAGAACGCCAGCGGTTGCCAATGCCCTTCGATAAGCTGCTCTAGAACGCCTCCGACCGCTGTGCTGGAGGCATCGACCGTGAGGGCAGTCGGGACGTCTGTACGAGGATGCACCAACATGACCACGTCCACCAAGGTCTGCTTGGTTTCGATGAACGCAGTGTCAGCCTCCTCTGACCAAACGATGTCCTTGCTTCCGTCCGACAGGAGAGCAAACAATGGGCGCATGATGCCGGCTGTGTATGGTATGAACCAGTGATAAAAGTTTACCATACCTAAAAATTCCTGCAGGCCCTTGGTGGAGGTGGGTCTGGCGAAGTGATGGATGGCATCGACCTTTGCAGGCAGGGGCGAGGCGTCGTGTTTGTCGATCCGATGGCCCAGGAAATCGATTGTCTCGAGCCCGAACTGGCATTTGGCTGGGTTGATGGTCAGGTCGGAATACCTCAAGCGAGAACAGAGTTGGCGGAGGTGTATGAGCTGTCCTGGCGGCTGCTGCTGGCGATCAAGATGTCGTTGAGGTATATGAAGACGAAGTCAAGGTCGTGCCCGACCGCATCCATCAGTCGTTGGAAGGACTGAGCAGTGTTCTTAAGGCCAAAGGGCATCCGGACGACTTCAAAGAGGCCGAAAGGTGTGATCAGCACCGGCTTTGGAATGTCTTCCGGATGCACCGGGATCTGGTGATAGCCACGGACGAGTTCGACCTTGGAAAAAAATGGACTTACCATGCAGGTTGGCAGCGAAGTCCTGAATATGTGGCAAGGGGTACTGGTCCGAGGTAGTTATATCGTTCAGGCGTCGGTAATCGCCGCAGGGTTGCCAGCCTCCGGCTGCCTTAGGGACCATGTGTAGCGGAGAGGCCCATGGGCTGTCCGACCTGCGAATGATCCCCAACTTCTCCATCTTCTTAAATTCCTCCTTCACGAGGCGGAGCTTGTCCAGGGGTAGCCGTCGGGGGCGGACGTGGAGGGGTGGGCCCTGGGTGGGGATGTGATGCTGGACGCCGTACTTGGGCAAAGTGGTGGAGAACTGGGGCGTTAGTACAGACGGGAACTCTGCCAGGACCCTGGTGAACTCATTGGTTGACGTGGTGACGGAGTCGAGGTGTGGGGCTGGTAGCTTGGCCTCACCCAATGAGAATGTTTGGAAGGTCTTGGCATGTACCAAACGCTTACCCCGCAGGTCAACCAGCAGACTGTTGGCGCGAAGGAAGTCTGCCCCGAGGAGTGGTTGCGCTGCAGCGGCCAGGGTGAATTTCCAAGTAAAGTTGCTGGTACCGAACTGGAGGTGCACCAAACAGGTGCCAAAGGTCTGGATGGCGCTGCCGTTGGCGGCTCTGAGGGCGGGTCCTGGTGTGCAGTTTCAAGTCTCGTGGCTGTTGGGAGGCATGACGCTGACCTCGGCCCCAGTATCTACCAGGAAACGATGGCCGGAACGCCTGTCCCACACATACAAGAGGCTATCCTGGTGGCCAGCCGCCATAGCCATCAGCGGCGGCTGGCCCTGGCATTTCCCGGAAACCAGCATGGTGGCCGGCACCTGCGGGCGTCTGCACTCCACCGCTGGTGGTAGAAACACCATTGGTCAGTCGGTGTCTCAGACCTGGTGGTGGGTGGAGTGCGGTCGATTGCAGGGTCTGGCCTGGGTACGTGGCATGGCAACGCTCTCGACAGACGCCCTGCTCTCCTTCTTCACCCGCCAAAGGACATCAGCACGGGCGGCCACCTTCTGGGGCTGGCTGAAGTCGGCATCCACCAGGAGCAGGTGGATGTCGTCGGGTAACTGCTCCAGAAAGGCTTGCTTGAACATCAGGCAGGGTTTGTGGCTGTCTGCCAGGGCCAACATCTTGTTCATGAGCGCAGAGGGGGGGTCTGTCGCCCAACCCATCGAGGTGCAGGAGGCGGGAGGCCCGTTCGCGTCGGGAAAGACCGGAAGTCTCAAGAAAGAGGGTCTTGAACTTCTCCTCCTCCGGGGGTGCCTGGATGAAGTCCTCGACCTGGGCTGCGGTGTCTTGGTCGAGGGTGCTCACCACGTAATAGTACTTGGTGTTGTCCCTGGTGATCTGGCGAAACTGGAACTGGGCATCAGCCTGGTCGAACCAGACACGTGGCCGGAGGGTCCAAAAGGTGGGCAGTTTAAGGGCTACTGCCTGTACCTCTTGCTGTGCAGACATTGTGGGTCCAAAAACGTTTGGGCCCATCGGGGTCACCAATGTAGTGGCTAGCTACACTACTATAGAATAAAGACACGGAGTCGGTTGCTTGGAGTCAGAAGTCGATTGCTCGACAGGGGCACCGTGCACCTTTTATTCTCGAACTCTTCCCGCTCTTCAGTTCCCGCGTTGACATCACGTGCAGGTCACCTGACCTTCCCATGCTGTCTTTCCTAACCCAATGATGGAGAAGAAGGAGGTCCCGCGCCATCTTGGGTTGGAGCCTCTGACGACGCTCGCGATCTCGGGAGCCGGTTCAATACCGGTAAGGTGAGTCGCTACACTCTCTCATTGGGAAACATGTAATTTCATATTTTCAATAATCAGTCTTAAGACCTTGTGTAAAGTTAAAATCATTAGTTTGCAGTGTGGGTGACAAAATGCTGTCTGTAGCGTGTGCACAGACATTGAATGCAGGATTGACAAGATCATTAAAAGGTCTGAAGAGTTAACTTTGCTTCTCTTTCCGCAGATGTTGCCTGGCCTGCTGAGCTTTATCAGCATTTTCTGGTTTTATTTCAGATCTCCAGCATCTGGACTTCTTTTGATTTTTAAGCCCCATGTTGATGAGGGTGTCAGTGGATTTGTACTTTATACAGAGTAGAGAGATCATGATGTAGATTGATGTGCAACACCAGTTTAATAGCATCATTTCCATTTTTTCTTCAACACTGCACCCAGCATGGATTTAACATCAGGAAGTATTTAAAGGGTTTACACTCTACTTTTTGCAGTAGTTACTCTTGAGGTTGTTGTTGGGATTCTGTGTGTTTGGCATTTAGTACAGTGTTGCGACAGGTGCAGGAGGATTCTTTTTCTGACTTTTCACGGGCCAGATGTCCTCACATCTGGGTGAACTTGCTGGAGTGCAACATGACAAGGAGACTGAGTAAATGACATGCAGATCAGGATAAGCTGATAGGAGGAAGAAGAAGAAAAAGTGGGAAAAGCCCCTCAGTGTGAGGTCATATCCACTTCCAGGCTTCATTTCTTACTGTACTTCCAGAAACATGGACAATAGAAATCATACAACTCAGAAAGGGACCATTCAGTCCATCATTTCTGTGCCCTTCACAAAAAAAAGCTAAACAGCTTCACCGTATTACTTATGTCAAGGGCTGTCCCTTCAAAATGTTCAGCAATGTAGAGTGGATCACAAAGCTCACATTGCAAATGGTTTCCCTTGCCCTGATGTGTTTATGATGTTAGCTGGTGCAGGTGGCGAAGCAAAATGAGGACACTTTTTGTGGAAGTGCACATGGAGAGAGTGCACAGGAGATTTACACAGATGTTGCTGGGACTGGAAAATTGTGACTGTGAGAAAAGATTGTATGGGCTGGGTTTGCTTTCATTGGAACAAGGGAGGCTGAGCTGTGACTTAAATTATGATGTTCCGAGATAGAGTAAAGTGCAAGAATCTATTTCCCTTAGCAGAGGGGTCAGATACCATGGGCATAAATGTAAAGTCATTGGTTAAAGGATTAGAATGGATAGGAGAAAATATACTTTCATCCAGGGGATGGTAAGGATCTGGGATTGATAGCCTGAGGGGGTGGTGCAGACTCATCACCTTTAAACAGATGTGTACTTGGAGCTATGACCTACAGGGCAACAGATCCAGTACTGATAGGTGGAATTAGCCTAAAATGCAAAACTAATAGCAACCAGAAAATAAAACATTTTAAACTAAATTAATGAATTTCTATATGACCATCACCACCCACCCCTGTGCATCCCTTCGTACCTGTTTTTTGTGAGCATCTGCTGTACAACTTACTCCTATCTGGTGATCCAGAGTGGTGACAGAATGGCTGTTTGTAATCTCCTGACCTTCAGTGAAATAGATGGTAAATGACCTTGCAGGATCACTACAAGCTCCTCTGGTTCTAGAGGGCTGGCTTCAGGCTATTCCTGTCTGGGAGGGTTAACAGAAATGGTGAAACCACTAATGCTGCCATCCTGAAAGTGGACGGCAGACCTATGCTTCATATAGCCACTGTTACTGATGTCTGGTGGAGCCATAGCAATCCCAGAAACTGTTTGGCTGGTGGATTGGTGTACGGCTCTGTTACCCTGCAAACACCATTGGTATCATCACCCAGCAGTCAGAAACTCCAGCACAGCATTCTATGGCATTCAGTGCTGCTGTGATGGAAACTCAGACATCAGGAACTACAAAGTGCATTTCTGGACCTCTCTACCAGTTCCATAACCAGAAGTAGATATGCTGGAAGCAATTAGGATTGAGTTTGAGATTCATAAAGCTTTCACAAATTTCCTAGCCCCAACCTACCAATTATATGGTAATAAAATCCAACACATTTTGTTTTTTCTGCAACAGCCTAAAATATCCTCAGAACAACTTCCATTCCACTGACATAATTCAGTGTAAAAGTGTGGCAGAAACTTTTTAGTTTATATGCACAACAGGGATCGCTACTGCCTGCCAGGGACGTTACAGATGGTAGATCAGGAATGCCTCCAGAGAAGTGGATAATAATGCTGAATGCAAAATTGCCAGAATTCTTTTTTCATGAAAACAAGGATTAAAAATGAATTGGAATGGCTGAATTATTTTCTTCTTGTATTTGTTGATATGCTTGGTCTGCCAAGAACAGATTAAGGAGTTGAACAATCACAATTACATGCCATCATTTGGGAACTAATATTGCCTGGGATCCTTATGCCACATTCCTGTGTCAAGACATGAGGAAGTGCAAAAACGCCAGTAAAAATAGAGAACATTTTTGTACATATGTTAGTTGTTGAACAATCTTATTCCAAAGCTCTCCACAACAATAAAAAATACTTCTATAATGCCACAGAGTACATACAGAATTACATAATTACACATTTGAGGAGCGGCAAGTTACCAATCTTACCAGAAGCTGCCTGGTGATCTAGCTTTTTAAGTTACACATGACCTTAACTGTTCTCATGCTGTTGATCTCTGGAGTTTGGCAAGAGTTCCATGTCATAAAAGGCTGGATATACGCATCAGTTTGCTCCGATTCTGGGGAGAGAAAGCTAGCACAATGTTTAGGTGCCTTTCTGTGAAATTAAAAGTTATCAAGAGCATTAATAGACAGCAGGTAAAACAAAATATGGGTGGGGTGGCAGGGAATGAAAATCAACATAAATTGCAAATCACAGGATATTTCTTGTCATTTCTCTCAATTGATGATTAAGAATATTTCATACAACCATCGGTCAAGAAGGAAGATTTACATGCTGTTGTGCCTGTGCTGATTCTTTGAAAGAGTTTATCTATTATTTCTATTCCTGTGCATTGTCCCCATAGCCTTGAATTTCCTCAATTCTCCTCTGTTTCCAAGTCAGTTAATGATCCAAAAATATTGATCTATCTTTTGATTGCCTGACTTCAAAATCAGTTATCAACAAATGAAATCCCAGTTTTATTAAACTTGATGGGACAAAAAAAAGCTCCTCTAAAATTTAACTGTCTCTTCAAAGAAGATAAAATATTTGATTAGCTGGCAAAAGCTGTCTGATTTTAAAAATTGTTGTCAAAAACATAAGTGAATGGAGTAGATGTGGACTTACATTATGGTCCTTCACTTGGTTATGAAGAAATAGTAAACTGCATATAGTAATTTGAAAGAAGCCTTGATTGCAGAGTTTGATAGCTGAGAGTGCATGGTTGTTTCAAAGTTTTTAGTTTTTGTTGCTTCTGCTATCCCTACAGGGAACAATTCCATGTGCTTTAATCATTCTGTGTTGTAATATCGTTTTCAGTTATTACAAGAGAGCAGAAGAACATTGCTGAGTTGCCAAAGCACAAATTACAGAGCATCACCCTATTATAAAAGAGTCGACTTGGTACCAAGTTTCGGTTTAAACACCAGCAGGTATAACATCCTGTACTCTAAGGATGATGGTTTTGTACTGCAAGTAATTTGAATCTTGAGTTTGGATTGGTGTTAAGCAGAGTGACAGACTGACAGAATAATTTCAGCAGGAACAGATACCGTTTTGCCCATCACATCCATGCTAGTTCTCTGTAAGAACAAGCTGGTCAGTTTGCTCAGTTTTCTGTCCCTATTGAATTCTCCCAATGCCATTGAAGGATTTTAACCCATATCTTTCTCATATTTCATTTTGACATAGAAGGAAGCCATTTGTCCCACCAAGTCTATGCCATCTCTCAGAGCAATCCCATCAATCACATTCCCCTACTCACTTCCCTGTCACATATTCTCTCTCACCCATCCACACAGACACAGGAAGAACCTGCAGACTCCACACAAGCAACATCAGAGGTTAGGATGAAATTTGTGTCATTGGAGCTGAGAGGCTTCAGCATTATCTGTTGCACAACCTTGTATCAGGCCTCCAGGATACAAATATTAACTAGTGTCTTATATTTCCTTCTGACATGCAGGCTTATCAACCCCCACCTCCCTGCCCCCAGCCCCAACCCCCCTTCCATGTACACACACACACCACACATATACACACACACACACACACACACACGTGCGCGCGCGTGTGATTCTCATGCCACCTGCCACCCACCTAGACTAGGGGTAATTTACAGTGGCCATTTAAGCTACGAGCCAGCAAGTCTTTGGTATGTAAGAGGAAACTGGAGCACCCGGTGGAAATCCACCCAGCTGCAGGAAGAACCTGCAAACGCCACACGGACAGGATCAGAGGTCTGTATCATCACAAAAACTGGAAAGCAGCGGCATTATCTGCTACACTACCTTGTAGTGGGTCCCTAGCTTACAAATGTTATTTGGCATGTTGCCTTACGACAAAGAGGGTGACCATTCAACCCATCAACTATACAGTGGCCTTTGGAGAAGTAATATCAATCTCATTCCCCCTCTTATTTCCTTACATTATATTCCTTCTCACAGTATTCTCTCTCTCTCTTATGCCATATGCTATTTTAACTTTACAAGAGCAGAGTAAAAGCCTGGTCAATTAGCACGATATACAAGGAAGAAGTTACAGGAAAGTGATACAGTAATACCCACGATTTAATCAAAGCTGATCAAAAAAAATATTTCTTTCACCTTGTTATCATATTATTTCATAGTATGTGAGAAAGACAGGAAATAGAAATTGCTTGAAATGCATTTTTTAAGCCTTCAATCTTCCCAAAAACAAAAGGCTTTTGTTTTACATAACACAGTGATTCACTGCCTGAAATGGAAACTGCAGTTAATGAACTCCATTATAAAGGGCAAAAGAAAAATTGCTCTCACAACCATATGTTCATACAACTTGTACTCATAAACCAGGGAAGTACAACAAAAATTACATGCATGGAATGGGAAAAGAAGATCAGCCAGCACAGAAGACTTGGGCTAAAGTCATTTCAGGTAATGTAATTGTCAAATATTATTAAGGAGAATTGCTCGTGCTCCATGATCAACACCCTTTTTATAACAATCAGCTCATTGAAAGAATGGCAACTTTTTCCAAATAAAGCAAAAAGGTACAGCTATCATGCACAAATAATGGTAGATATTATCAGAAATATTTCTCAAGACTCAGATTCTGGCCAGAAAAGCATTATGTTTGTCAGCAGCAGAGTAGGTATGGTCATATCAATAATCCATGACACCATGTATTCCCTGCAGAAGCTACTCTAAAGGTTTAGATGACAGGCTGCTTCAACTCCATCATCTGATCCACTGGGAACTGAAGCTCATAAATGGATTTCAACATAAATCTCTCACATAAAGTGTAATAACCACAGCCAGCCAGTACAGAAGGATTAGCAGAAAGTACATTGGTGACCCGGGACAATTGAGGAAAAAGCTGACTGACTAAACGATTGGCACTGACAACCATATAAAACCTTGTTAAACAGCCTCACAGCCCACCTTCTATGATTTGTGAGTTTAACTAAATACCTAAGGATTGGCGCCTGGTGGTTTGCTATGTATTTTGTTTTCTATAGTTGCTGTTTTGTTGTGAAAGTGAAAATAAAGGGAGTTGGAGGATATCCTTTTCTTAAATGGCTGATAAGTGCAAGGAAACTTGGCATTGAATCATAGAACAAAAAAACTCTTCAGAAATTGGATATGGATTGGTCTGATGAATAACAAGTTGTCACTCAAATTTTAATGTTTTTCAAATGCTTTCATAGGAATGCTCCAGAGAGCCAAGGTATCATTTGGCTAAGGATGGAAAAAATAAATCAGTGATTAATCTTAATGCTTCTCATGACCCAGCGAATCCATAACCAAGAAACACATACAAGGCCATTGGAAGCAGATAGGACAGGATTGGCTGTAATTTTCTTGCTAACACTCACAGACTTGTCCAGCAAGTGATAACTAACTTCTTATGCAAGGTAGCAGAGGACAATTGGTGCTAGCATCCAGTACTCTCTATTACTGCATTGAAACTATTTGCATTGAGGTGGACAGCAAAGAATCTGTAATTAATTTCAGTCAAGATGTAAGTATGGCTGTGATTCCCCTACATGGAACAACATTGCCGGGGAGAAAGGAAGGTTAGACTACTTGCCACTGATCCAGGGTTAGCAGGCAAACAGGATTGTTACAGGAGGAAGACAGTCCTTTTATGAATATACAGCCTACATCTTATTGATGTGAACCATGGAAGGTCCAAACAAGAGGGCATTGATGGCTTCCCAGTCAGGCTTGGACTGCCAGGAGGTGGATCTTGGGCCAGTAAAGCAGATTAAAAAAATATTTTAAAATTTAGATTTCCTTGTTGGTCTGGTGAGGGGAGGGTGGTGGTGGGGATGATCAACAGAGCAGCAGGCAACTTAGTGAATTACTGGACCAAGAATAACCTGTGAGAGGACAGCGCAAGACAAAAAGGAACCACAGGGGAGGAAATACAAAAAGAGAAGGAAGAGAAGGCAAGGACTTTTAGATTAAACAAGAAAGAAAGAGGCTGACAGTGAAAGTAAGAAAAAATTTTAAGATCAGGTATGTTAAAAATCTGGGGATAGAATTGACTCAATCATTTGTGCCAGTGTTTTTTTAAGTCAGAGTCTGAACTTCTTCTGTTGTGCTTTATTACTATTTATGATGCAAATACAATGATGAGCTCCAGCTCATGAGATGTTAAGGGAAAGTTGGCACTTTCAGAAGTCACCACTCCTCTATTGTTGAACACATTTTGCTCCTCAGTACATTTTAGCTCAAAAGACAAGTTGAAACTACCATACAGATAAGATGACAGAACTTTCACACCTGCCTGTCCTGAATTTTTGTCTGTGCTCCTTTCCATAGCTCGCACTCTCATAACTTTAGTTCTGCACTCTTTTGTTTTGCAGAGAAAAACCTGGGAACTATAGACCAATAAGCCTAACATTTGTGGTAGGTAAGTTACTAGAGGGGATTCTGAGGGATAGTATGTACAAGCATTTGGAAAGACAGGGGTTGATTAGGGATAATCAGCATGGCTTTGTGCACAGGAGATTATGAATTTGACTGAGTTTTTTGAAGAAGTAACCAAGAAGCTTGATGAGGGCAGGGCAGTAGATGTAGTCTATACTGACTTCACTGAAGCCTTTAATAAGGTTCCACATGGTAGGCTGCTGTGGAAAGTTAGATCTCATGGGATCCAGGGAGAGATAGCTAATTGGCTTGATGGTAGGAAGCAAAGAGTGATGGTGGAAGGTTGTTTTCTGGACTGGAGGCCCGTGACTTGTGGTGTTCCCCAGGTTCTAGGTTCTAGGCCCATTGCTATTTTCATGTATATATCAATGATTTGGATGAGAATGTACAAAGCATAGTTAGTAAGTTTGTAGATGACACTAAAATAAATGGTGTAATTGACAGTGAAGATGGTTATCAGGACTTACAGAGGGATCTTGATCAGATGGTAAGTGGGCCAAGGAATGACAAATGGAGTTTAATTCGGATTAATGCAAAGTGTTTCATTTTGGGGAGACAAATGTGGGTAGGACTTTTTCAGTGAAGGGTAGGGCCCTGAAGAGTGTTGTAGAACAGAGGGATCTAGGAGTACAAGCACATTGCTCCCTGAAAGAGGCATCACATGTAGACAGGGTGGTGAAGAAGGCTTTTGGCATGCTAGACTTCATCAGTCAGGGCATTGAGTATGGAAGTTGGGGTGTTATGTTGCAGTTGGACAAGACATTGTTGAGGCCACATTTAGAATACTGTGTTCAGTTTTGCTCATCCAGGGGAGATTTACGTAGATGTTGCCAGGACTTGAGGGACTAAGTCATGGAGAAAGGTTGAGCAGGTTGGGACTTTTTTCACTGGAGTGTAGGAGAATGAGGACTGATCTTATAGAGATGTATAAAATCATGAGGGGCATAGATAGGGTCAATTTGGACAGTCTTTTTCACAGGACTGGGGAACCAAGAACTAGAAGGCATAGGTTTAAGGTGAGAGGGGAGGGATTTAATAGGAACCTGACAGGCAACTTTTTGAGGGGAACCAGAGGGTGGTCAGTATATGGAATGAGCTGCCAAAGGAAATGGTTGAGGCAGGTACATTAACAACATTTAAAAGGTACTTGGTCAGGTACATGGATAGGAATGGTTTGGGGTGATATGGGCCAAATGTGGGAAAATGGGACTATCTTAGATGGGAATCATGATTGACGTGGACCATTTGGGCTGAAGGGTCTGTTTCCATGCTGTATGACTCTGTGACTCTATGACTCTATGACTGTGTTGCCTAAATATACCTAAGGTTTCAGCTGTGGTGAGACTAGAATACCTAATTTTCTGCCTTACAGTATCTTGAGAATGTTAATCCATTTGTATACAAACAATCCATAAATATACCATCACCGTCAGGCACTGAAGTTTCTGTCGCATAATCAAAATGTCAGATTAACTCACATCTGATTGTCTCCCTCTTCTCAATGAAGTGTTAACTAGAAAGGACAAATGCAGCATGCCCACTACCTTGAAGTTCATTTGCAAGCCATTGATAACCCTTCCTTATTTTTGGGCCTTTATATAAGAACAGTATGGGGATACCTTCACCGTTTGGACTGCTACGGTTTAAGGAGATAGCTCACTTCTGTCTTATCAAGGATAACTAGGTAATTATTCCTAGCTTTCCTCAAGCTATCCATACAGTAGAAATGGTTGAAGTGAAATCAATATGCTAAACCAACACTATTGCTTTATGAGGCAACTTCTTAATGCAACAAATTCCTTTGATTCCCACCCAGATATCTTGGAATAAAAGTAAATTGTAAAAATGGTAATAATTTACAATTTAGGCAGGAATGGAAAACAAGTGGGAGAGAACTGGGACAATAACCACCAAATGGCAACCAACAGTTTCACAATCCTCTCAAGGAATGAAGCTAAATCGGTGTATCTGCATCCAAGAGAGTTAATGATAAGTTTCTGAAAGCTGTAAACAACAAGTTGGATTACAGGTTATATCCAGACCATGACATGCAACAACTTGCTGAGATATCAACATCTTTCTTACTTGTCTGTCCATGAATGTAACACCTGTAATTCTTCAATCCCTTAAGTGAAAAAAATGTATTAAGAGTTGCTAACTAGAAAATAAAATGAAGTGATGATCAAGATAGATTTAATAAGATCTTACATAATAAATGAACAACAGAAGGCCTTCATGAACTGCGAGGATTACTATTAAACTATGAAGTGGTAATGACAACAGGCAAAAAAGGAGTGACAGGTGACAGTCTCATGGGCAAAAAAATGCTACCAAAATAAAAATGGTCAGCTTTGAAATGCTGCAATTGGAAATCTGACTAGCCACAAGTTATAATTAGGTACTCAAAAATAAATTATATTTATATGGCAGTTCTTGCACTGTGAGGACATCCCCGAGTGTGTCACATTCAACATGCTCCAATGTATTGCCACTGTTGGTTTGTGGGAAAGCATGATAGTCAATGCCTACAGAGCAAGATCTCACCAACAATAAATAAGATAAATATGTTGTTAAAGAGGTTAAATTAAGCACCACGGAATTCAGAAGAAAAACCTCCTCAAGAAAAGAAAACTAAAGTAGATTAAAGTTCAAAAAGAACTTATTATTCATACAGCTGGATCCCTTTAGTATATCCAGATAAACAGTTTAAATCAAAATACTGAAGTAGTTTTGCTTCAGGGAAAAAAAATAAAGAGAGAAACAATCAAAGAATTTCTGTCACAACCAACAAATCAAGCATCTGGGATCGAATTATGTGCCTTCCTGCTTAGCTGGTGATTATTCAGTAAGAAACCTAAAGGAGGGAACTCTCCACTTCATGTCATAATATGCCTCTTGGACAGTGCAAAGATTAGGATAAGTATGCAATGGGGGAATCAATCAATGACATTTCCTTTTAATCCTTCCACTTTTCCAGATAACTGCCTTTGAAATCTTGCTTCTACCCTGAAGATGAAATGTGTAAGAAGAGAGATAATATGCTAGAAATTCTGTTGTATCTTGCAATATTTTTGTACTGTACATGATTTCCCCCTTTTAGTGCGGAGATCACACAAGTACAGCTAAACACAGCTCCTCATAATGCACTTAATAATCTTGCCAGTGCTGCTCAGGACTAGCTGACATGCATGTAGACTGCATGTAGAAGGATGTAGAATACATGCAGACAACTCCATTCCTCCTGCATCATTCTTTTTGAAGCTGATGAATAAAATTGTATCACACCTGCTTAAGAAGCAGCACAAGTGACTCACAGTGAAACTTTCAACAACCTCCCTGTTTATGGCACTTGGACTATTTATAAGGATAATCACTCACCGTTGTGGTGGTGTCTGTTGCATTTCAGTTATAGAGTCATAGAGTCATAGAATAATAGAGCAGAGAAACTGACCCTTTGACTGAACTAGTCCGTGCCGACAAATATGTCCATCTAAGCAAGTTCCATTTGCCCACCTTTGGCCCATATCCCTTGAAACCTTTCCTATCCATGTACCTGTCCAAATGTCTTTTAAATGTTTATATTGCACCTACCTCAATCATTTCCTTTGGCAGCTCGTTCCATATACCTGAACCCTCTGCATGAAGCAGTTGCCCCTCAGGTCGCTTCTAAATTTTTCACCTCTCACCTTAAACTTATGCTCCTTGCTCCTTGATTCTCTGTCCCTTGGGAAAAGACAGTGTGCATTCACCCTATCTATGCCCCTCATGATTTTATACACCTCTGTAAGGTCACCATTCAGTCTCCTACACCCCAATGAATAAAGTCCTAGCCTGCCAACCTCCCTTGATAACTCTGGCCCTTGAGTCCTGGTAACATTCTCATAAGTTGAAGGAGCATAAAATGTGGAAGTTTAGCCTTTGCACCGGTGCTTTCGTTAGTCGTGATCCAGCTGGGGATGCTGCATGGGCAGTAGTTGCAGCGGAGGGGTCATTGGCATGTGACATGTTGTGGGTCCTGGAATAAGGAGGACTCGTTCCTGTCAGCTCCGTCCCCCAGTTTGCACAGGGAGCCATGCATCTTCCTCCAGTTCTTCAGGGAGCAACATATCCAGAGGTTGAAGTTTCCAGCATCATATGGTAAATGGATGTTTGATGGTTGGTATGGACTTGGTGGGCTACAGGGCCTATTTCCATGCTGCACCTCCTTATGGCTCTATGAGCACTGGAACAACTCCTATGGCCCACCGAGTCCATGTCAAATAGGAAACGTTCATTTACAGCATTCCAGCAATGATCCCAGTTTATTCTGCCTGCATTGCATCAAATTCCCCATATTCTACCACTCACCTACAGTCTGGTGGCAATTTGTAATGCCCAATTAGCCCACCCACCTACATGTCTTTGAAATGTGGGCAGAAACCAGAGAACCTAGAGGAAACTCATGTGGCCTCAGGGAGAACTTACAAATTCCACATGACTCTACAGAGGTCAGGATAGAACTTGGGTCACTGGAGCTCTAAGGCAGTAGCTTTATCGGCTGCATCTCCTAGTAGTGAGGGAGATCCGTCACCCATTCGAGGCAGAGCTGCAGCCTCTGGAATTGAATATCAAGATCATTGTCACTCTGAACCACTTTTTATCTGGATCATTTCACGTGATGGCAACTGATCAATGTTAGTTTTTAACTGTATCAGGATCTTTTTAGTATTGGTTTTTACTCCAGGAGAGGGAACTTCTTCTGCTTGTCTTTGAGTAGAGACTTGGGCTTATGGGTGCTTTAAAGATTTGAAGGACAGATAGACAACACTGTTGTGGTGATTGAGTTTCTTATTTTAACTGGCAGCTGTGCATGTATCACAATGGTTATCACTCCTTGGACTCTAAACTACAATGCAACCATGAAATGTAACCTTTCACACTTAACAACACTTTTCTTGAGCTTGCAATATACCTTTTCTTCTCAGACCATATTTTAGCTGGACTGGATCCTGGTGAACAAGGGCTATTGCCTTTGTCTTTCAGTCTTTACCCATTTCTGGGTTTCTGCTCATCAGCCAAGTGCAGGCACTGGGATTGTGGGGCCATTAGGCCCTTAAGATGACACCTAGCTCAGTGAAGATACACTTTGCTGATCTTGTGAGGAAGCATCATCATCTGCTGCATGCTCCACAGTCTTCTCAACATGAGGGCTTGGTCCTGACCTGAAAACTCTCAGTCACAGCAACAGGAGGAGAAGGAAGAGGAGGAGCACAGTGTTTTCTGAGTGTGCAGTTAGAAGGTACTGAAAACCCAGAGAGTCATTTAATCATCTCACACAATTACTCCTTATCTGGGGTGTAAGGCAACAAATGGGGCAATACCACCTTATCTTGACATCATGGCAGATCTCCAGTATCTGGCTGGAAGCATCTACATCAATGTGATGAGCATTAACTCTTGCTCATTCTCAATGGCAGAAACAATGCCCAACTCTCCTCTATGTATGAATTGGAGGGACATTACCATCAAGGGGTACCATCCAGCAGACACAGGCTTCCTCTGCCACACAAGGGATGGCACCCATACGGTGCTGATGGCATCATATTCTAAACTTGCCAATCCATCCTTCCATCAAAGAGGGATCTGTCAGCCATGAAACACATCTTAACAGCAGTTAAGGATGCAGAGTCCATGAATTAAAAAACTACTTCAGCAGGAATTCCAACAACATACTTGGTCTTCTGAATGCTGCTCACAACCAGAAATATAGCCTCATTGAGGTTAATGGTGACAAGCTCGCCAGGAGTTCTGTCAGCTGACTGGCTTGTCATTTACTCAGTGTCTGTCTCCCATGTGGTTGAGAAAATCAAGGCCTTGGGCATGATAGGGTACAAATGGCAATGAAAGGCCAGCATCATTAAAGCACCAGTAATCCGTCAGCCAGGTACTTGCAGTAATACAAGACACAGCTGTCATGCCGGAGTGATTCTCCTTGTGTGAACATTGTGCGTCTGCTCTGATGGAAGACCGATACCAACTGATATGACCTTTCTTCTGCCCAAGCACAACTGCACAAGTAGAAGGTGACTCATCAGCAATTTCAAGTTGATTTAATTACTGCAAGCTCATCTCCCTGATAGGGCCATGGGTCAAATACAACTAGTATTTGAGATAAAATGATGTGACACATAATTATTTCTATATTCTGATTTCCCCTGAACCCTACACAACAAACCATTTATATGGGAGATTACAAAGGAAGGGTCTATTTAACACCTTGGTTGTGGTGTGTGGTTGAATATCAGTGCCTCCCCTTTGATGAGTCTTATCAAGAGTTGCTGCAACAAAAGCTTATACTTTGATGAGTCCAAGAGTAAGCATTATTATTCCATGCTTTTGAATATAAAATAAGTTTCTTAAACTAATAGGCAATAACAGTTAGAAGGAGGCTGCAGTTTGTTCCTTTACCTGCTTGTTTTATTTCATTTTGATATACAAAAACACTAGGAATAATGAATCACTAAATCAGAGCTTCATATTCATAAAGAGATAAAACACAGAAACAGGTCCTTCAGCGCACTGAGTCCACCCCAGTCATCAAGCACCCATTTACACTGATCCTACATCAATCTTGTTTTTTATTCTTCCCACATTCCCATTAACTTTCCACAAATATCTACTGCTCACCCACACACCAGGGGCAATTTGCAGTGGAAAATTAAATCACCAACCAGTACATCTTTGGGATCAAGGAGGAAACAGAAGCACAGGGATAATCTGCATACTCAACTCAGATAGCACTGGAGGTAAGATTGAACACAGGTCACTATCAAGCATCAACTCTACTCACCAAGCCACTCTGCTGCCCTAAATTGTGATGATATAAACTGAACAACCATAAATGCTATGACTCTTGCACTCAGTTACACAGAATGGCCTACAAGGCACTGTCTGAACTTCAAAATACACAATACCTCATTTGGAATTGCAAATAAACTGGCATGTTAGAGCACCCTCTCTTATTGGAACTCTGCCTGTATTGAGACTGGAGGGAAATTGAGAGATAGCTATCATAAACATTTTAACATGCGTCTCTCGAAAGATAGTACTCTGAACGCAACTATCCATAGACTTACAGCTAGCCAGAGGTTTATCAGCAAATGTGTTGATCAATACTTTGGAATTAAATCTCATTAAGTTCACCTGCTGTTATAGATTCTATTGACCATTCAGACAGAAAAGCAAATAAATAAGGCTGGCACATGAACAGATAAAGCAAGCCCTCTCATCACAGTCAATTTCTGTGCTTTTTAGTCATTTTGTGAAGTCAGCAGTTGCAATAAGGTACGCTTAAAGAGGGAGATTTTCTGCAGATACTTTGGCCTCAATACTTTTCCTTCCAGCTTCTAAGAGTGGGTTGGATGGACACTTACAATATTGTGATCGGGCAATGTGATCCTATTCTCACTATTTAAAATTTAACAAGAACAAATTAGGCTATGGATGAACTACCATAAATGGCAGACAGGGCTGAATTAACATTTGTAAGTAGTGTCTCAATAATATCATCAATACAGTGACTTAAACTTGGTGGTATGTGAGGGTTGAACCATGCTGTGAGATGCCCTGCTCAGACCTGAGGCAGGACAAAAAACTGACCGAGATCAGCTTATTTTAGCACTCCTTTGGGCCAGGAAGAATTTGGCTTGACCTGAATGCATTTAACTCATGGTAAACCAACATTAAACCACATTGAGTAAATATTGTTGAAAATGTTTATTTCGGCACATCATGAAGACCACAAAACTTTCAAAGAAACCTTAAAGCAAATTGTAAGCTGCAGAATCTGCAAAAGAAGACATTCATACACAAACAAGAATAACCCAAGGACAATATTTACCTGCCCGTTCTCCTCACATATCTGTTCTGGTATGACTGCACACTGAACGTTAAAGTCAACAGATAAGAGTCACAAGAGTTAAAAAATTTCAAGTTGCTGATGAACTTAATGTTCTTCCCCATCAAAGCAACATCTTTGTGAAAGTTGATGACAAGGACTAACTAATTCAAGCAATATATGGACTGTAAAGAATAGACTGGACACAGATGGTACAATTGAAAGGGGGGTATTTGCATCAATCTGTTGTCACAAGTAGGATTTTTGTGTTATAAAATTGGTATTCAGGGCAAGTTTAAAGGAACCTGAGACTCCAGACAGAATTGATCACCACTACAGATAAAAATAGAAATTAATTGGGTGTGTTGCGCTTAGAATCAGAGTTAAAGAGAGATATGTATGAGTTGAAGTTGCAGTTACAGGATTGTGAGCTGACATCAGGGTATGGTACTCATGGCAGTTTGTAGTATCGCATAATTCTTTTCTAATTTCATGTGATCTTTTATGTTATTGTTATGTTATGTTATGTTATGTTATATGAGAATGGTGATGCTTTATATGATATTAATTGCAGTATTTATTTAACTTTAATAAACTTTTAAAAGATGTCTGAGTTGTGCTGCTCCTTGAGTCTTAACTAATTTTACCCCACCCAGATGGGATAAGGATGAACTCAGAGAATAGGTATAAGGAAGAACTACTCATAGAAAAGATAAGTTTCAGTAGGCCTTCAGGGAACCAGGAAGCTCTCCAGGTCCATAGGAAATGCACCCATGGGAGGAGTTAACTTCTAAGAAGCAAGCCCCAAGGACATAGACACAGAGAATGAAGAATTTTAATGATCACATGCATGTTCATGATTGGAACATCCATCATCAGTGCTATTTCCAAACAACTCCACTTTTTGGCCCCACACTCTGCTCCATTTCTACACCCTCATCACTCACCTTAAGCAATGTCTCCCAAAGTCATATACCCCACCGGACCCTCACACATGTACCACACTGCTAATTATTTAACCAAGCACATTAAAACTAACATACTTCCCACTCTTCCAGGAGATGATGGTCCAAAACCGGCACCAGTGACAGTAGATCAGTAGGGGTCAAGCCCTTGTCTATTGGCTCACTGGCTGTGGAGGAAAGGGTGTTCACCATTCGTGGAAAGGCCATCACAACAGTGATGCAAAGATCATTTCAGACAGTTTGAGACTGATACTTTCTCAACCTCATTTTTTCCTCAATCCGCAACCTCTTGTAGCTTTTAAGCACTAGATGGTGTAAGCTTTCACCTCTTACTTCACTGTTACCCTATTCTTTTGTCTTTCTTTCAGACTGTCAACAGCTCCCACCTGACCAGATGATAGCAAATGAGCAAGAGGACAGCACCCCACCAATCAATCTGACAGATATAGCCCCCAGCACTAGGTACTGTGAAGGGTAGGTCAGATGTGCAAATAAGCTTTGGGCAAGTGACCTGAAGTCAGGCCAAGGGATAAAGGAAGGTTGCTTCAGAGAACTCAGCTGAAGACTTTGATGATGCAGGCTGCAGACAAAAGCTGATGGGACACACAATAAAAAACTTCTAATTTACACAGAACTTTGTGTGGAGCCCATGTTTCACAGCAGGTAAACTATTTCCAGCTCCACTAGAATATTTATAAATTGAATGATCTGATGCCAATAGCTTAGATGGTTAAAGAAAGCCTGTCTGCCTGTGTGGTCCATAGAATAATCCAACGAATGCCATTCTTTCACTGTCTCCATTCAGCCCCAGAAATTCTTTCCATTCTGATATTTATCTCGGTCTCTTTAAAATAGTCTGATTGAATCTGCCTCCACTACTAACTCTGGAAGTTCATTCCAGATACTTACCAGTTAAGAAAAACAGTGGTCCTTGTAATGATCCCTGTGGAACTCCATTGTATACTTCCCTCCAATCTAAGAAACAATCTTTCATTACTACTCTCAGTTTTCTGTTGGCCAATTTTACATTCAAGCTGCTAAAATTTCCAAAGGCTTCAGTCTTGATGACAACCTTGTTATTTGGCAACTTAACATTTTTTTTAGAAATCCATATATAACACATCAACTACTTTTCTCTCATCAACCTTTTCTGTTACCTCATCAAAAAACTCTATTAAGTTCGTTACACACAATTCTCCTTTAACAAATCCCATGCTATCATTTTCTAATCGATCCACATTTATCCAAATGACTGCTCAATCAGTCCCTGATTACTGTTTCTGAACTTTCCCCATCACCAATGTAAAACTGACTGGTCTCCGATTACTGAGTTCATCCCTACCCCATTTCTCGAACAAGAGTGTAACATTTGTTATTTTGCAATCATCAGGCATGGCCCCTGAACCTATGCATGTTTAGGAGATTGTGGCCAAGGGCTCTGTAATTCCCTCTTTTGTTTTCTTTCGAAACCTAGGACGTATGTCAAGTGGATAAGGTGGTTTATTCACTTAAAGTGAAGATGGTCATTGTAGTATTTCCTCTTCATCAATTTCTGGTAGGCAAGCTTAGACTTCAGTAAGGCGTTTGGGGTGACACAACACTTCAGCAATCCATCCACCAGAAGATTATTAGGATTTCTGTTGAAACACCCAACTTTGTGAAGTAAGAGTGAGATCTCTTCTTTTGATGGCAGCATTTGTGGTTCCACTACTGTTACTCCACCAGTGCACTCACTGTGGTCTATCAGCTGTTAGCTAAAACTGCCTGCTGCCATTTGGTAATGAGCCTTCACTGTAGCATAAGAATTGAGATGAAAATAAATTATCAAAAGGTCCATTAATACTCCACTCACATGCTGGAAGAGATATAAACAAAATCATACTGTGTCGCAAGAATAAAGCTGTGAGACACTTTTTTCTGATCTTTGGTAATTAGATAGCAGGGAGCTACACATTTTTATGTGTTGTCTGGTTTGAAAGTGTCAGGAAAGAGGTTTGTGGACTAGTCAGGAATAAGCAAACCTATCAGAGTTTTTTCTGAACTTTGAAACTGCAATAAAGTGTCTCCAGAGTTTTAATTTCTCATAGTTGTACATTACAGCAAAGTTGGTGACAGAACAACCGGAGGGAAAAAGAGATCTTGTTTAAGCATTTAATATGATCTGGAAAGAGAGTGGAAACCTATTCAATAGTACTTTTCTAAAGGAAACTAAATCTAACCATAAAATGGTAACATTGCAGGATTATTTGTAAACTGCACGGGAGTGGATCTAACTGAATGACTCTTTCAATGGATGAAGCATCCATTGTTACAGAGAGGCGAATGGCAACCTTTCTCTGCTGGAAGATTCTATGATTCTAATTTTCCAAGGCACCTTCTGTTTTGTCAGCCACCCACCCTTCTCTACCATCAACTTCAGAGGAGATTTGATAGGAGCCTCTTTAGTGCAGTTACATCAGAAATCTGCCAAAACAATGTTAGTGGAACTGGGAATCTCTGAAGTAATGCATACTTTTTTCATTGAGACAGATGAATTTTTTGATATTGTGATTCCTATACAGGTTACAGTATGACAAACTTTCTTCTGCTTTTCAGATCTTTCTGGGTCTTAAGTTATTCTTCACTGCTTGGAATTGTAAAGTTGGTTTGGAATATACTTGTGCGTTGCAAAGCTGTGGTGTTGATAACTTGCTAATGACTACTTGTTGGAGGTGAGAAACCATTAAGGATTTTCAGCTCCTAATTAGTTAAGAAGTTATAAATCAGAATAGCTAACTGAGGTGGAATTAGGTTTGAAATCTAGATTTCCTCATCAACTGTGGTCTTTGACATTGATCAGATGATTAGCAGGACATATGGATTGGTTAATGCTTTGAAGAGATAAATCTCTAACATCATCTGGGACAAAACAAGAACCTGAAATGAAAGGGATAATTTATAGAATAATACAGCACAGAAACAGGTCCTTCCACCCATCTCATCCGTGCCGACCAAAATACCCATCTAAGCTTGTCCCATTTGTTTGCGTTTGGCTCATATCCTTTGAACCCTTTCCTATCCATGTACCTGTCCAAGTGCCCTTTAAATGTTGTTATTGTACCTGCTTCAACCACTTCTGCAGGCAGCTTCTTCCAGGTATGCACCACCCTCTGTGTGAAGAAATTGCCCCTCAGGTCCCTTTTAAATCTTTCCCTTTGTACCTTAAACCTATGCCTCTAATGTTTGTTTCCTTTTCCCTGAGAAAAAGACTGTGTGCATTCACCCATCTATATCCCTCATGATTTTACATAACCTCTATAAGGTCACCCCTCAGTCTCCTATGCTTCAAGAAATAAAGTCCAAGCCTGCCTAACCTTTTTGCTTTGTTGCTTTGTTCCACTGCTTTAGCAAAAAAAGATAGACTTGGTTCGGAAGGCATGGAATGGAAGCTGACATATGCCATATCTTCAGGTCAACTCAAGGTAATATGGGATCAAAACAGACATTGATATTCATGTTGACTGGATGCCAAAATTTCCTGTGTCAACTGCACTTAACTTTAAAAGCAGTGTAAACTTGATCAAAATGTCAAAGAAAACTATTTTATTGGTGTATGTTAACTAAAACATTATTTTATTCCTGATGTAAATCATTACAAAAATGGCATAGCTTAGAAAATGGCAAGGAAATATGTTCATTCTTGTAATTCAGCCCATTGTCATTTCCTGTGCTTAAAGTGTTGACACTATTTAACTAATCTGCAGTTCAAAATTAATGTCATGGGCTTTTTCGCCTTTTTTGCGAGTATTAAAATGTAGTGGGTGCCTTGAACTACTTGGAAACAATGACAAATGTGAGATTTTCATCAAAGCAGACCTGCCATTTGGCTACAAATTGATGAAAAATATAAGTTGTTCTGTGCCGAGCCGTCAGGATTTAAGCTGGAGAATCTACTGACTGGTCTTGGTGTAGGAATAACACACCATTCATTTCACTGGAGAGGAATGGCTGTGAGTGTGATGGAGAAATGTTAGTTTTGTTTATTTTTTAAAATTATTTCACATTTGTTATATATTTAAAATCATTTAATATTGTATTATCTTTTGAAATACTTGATTTATGCAAGCACGTTATTGATCAGTAATTATTTTTGAATGTCAGGGAAAAATCATGAGAATGTAAATATGCTTCCAGTGTGAATCAATGATGGTGCAGCTTGGACACATATCCTGACTGGGAGCAGGACACACAGTCCAAATCAGAAAGCTTGTTTTCTAAAGTTTTATCCTGACCATCACACTCACACATAGCTCTGAAATCATATATGAACCCCAAAGCGCAAAATCTGCTTGGCTGTCTGGAGCTGTTGTCTGATATGAAGCACTGTTTCCTTCCATTCCTGAAAAATTCCATTGTTTTAGCAAAGTAGGATGTGCACATGGTAACCTCCACACAAAAGTTCAACCATTATTATCAATCATCCTGCAGGTCACATGAACATTACTGTTTTCTTGTATATGGAAAACTAACTCACAAAGTTATTGAGTTGACATTTGCTCTCATTATGCCAATTTCCCAGAAGGAAAGCATAAAAAGGTAAGAAATTGAAATAGGAGGAGGCCTCATGCCTGTTCCACCATTCAATAAGATCATTGCTGAACGTTGACCTCAACACCACATACTTGCACAGGGAACACAAACCAAATTATACCATGTCCTACCTCTTAAAGACCCTGAAAATTGATCTTGAATATACAGGACTCAGGTGACTTTACAATCATCTTCAGCCACTAGAACAATACTCAGGCTCCTTATATATGCTAATATATTGTCCTTGCACTATTTAAGGACATTTCTAAGGGAACAAATAAGAAAGAGGTGCTGGAAATATTCAGCAAGTCAAACCACATCTGGAGACAGAAGCAGAGTTAATAATTCAGATCAATGACCCCTCACTAAAACTAGGAAAAGTAAGAAATAGGTTTCAAGACAAAAGCAGAGTGGGGAGGGGAGAAGAGAATATGTCAAGGATGGGGTAAAAGGCAGAAAAAATTAAGTGCTTCAAGAAATTATGATGGAAAATCAAAAGGGATGGTAATGGAACAAATGGAGAGACACAAGATGGGTCCAGACGGGATGAAATTGGGAATATCAAAATCACTAATGAATCATTGGAACAGTGTGGAAGCCTAAGGTAGAGAGGTTAGAGTGAGAGAAAGACAGAGAATTAAAGCAACAGATGACAGGAAGCTCAGTGTCACATTTGTAGTGAAACAGAGATGTTCCGCATAGTCTGATGGCTCTGAGTGATGCACCCTGAGGGCTTCACATTTGCTAGGATTCCATGGCAACTACTTTACTGTTTCTCAAGTGGTGTCATGGAATATTTAAGGTCTACCTGGGGGACTAGATGTAGCCTTAGTTTAAGTGTTTCATCCTGAAGACTGTACTTCTAACGGTGCAGCTGTCCCTTAATACTGTGCAAAATGTCAGTGTGGATTACATTCTGGAAACACTTCTGACCTTATAGTCTTTTGACTCAAGGGCAAGAAGGACATCTTTCTTCCAAGACCACCACCTTGGATTAAAAAGACATTGTATAGCTGGGTGAAACTTCAGAAAAGTATAGTTGCTGGAAAAATTGTTTATAGAGCTTGTTTATTCCCCAGGGTAATTTCAGGATCAATTCTAAGATTGTTGTTATTTCTAAGTGATGTAAATGACAAGGATTCAGAAACAGCACAGAGGCACAGCTAGAAGAGCTGCCTCCTTAAAATTCCAGCAACCCTGGTTTAATTCTGTATTTTATTGATGCTTGTGTGGGGTTTACACTTTCTCCCTGTGACCACGTGGGTTTCCTCTGGATACTTTGGTTTCCTCCCACATCCCAGAGATTTGCAGGTCAATAGGTTAGATGTGTTAGGAGTTAATAGGTATGGGACATTCGTTGTGGAGGTAATGGACAGTTACACAACAAAGAACCTGTTTTCAGACTCGGACAAAGATTGTTGCATGAAAAAACACCATATGTCAATGCAGTGGTAAAAGAAGGCTATTTCGGTTGTCTGGATTCTTGTTTATTGAGATGTGCTTGCATTGCAAATATGCAATCCTACGGAGCCATTTTTCTACACCCAAAATGTTGAAGTGAACTATGTAATTATTGTAACTAATCACCTGCTGTTATCTTTGTACTAATATAATATAAAACCTCAATGTACTCCTAAGTTCAAAGAGATTCTGCCAAAAATTTCTACTGAGAGAGTCTCCCAGGAAATTCTTCCATGAGGTCTCCTCCTGAATATCTGCTTGTGCTGAATAAAGACCTGTAACATCTACAGTTCTGGATTTGTGTGGTTCATTCAAAGTCACACCAAGCTGACCACTGTAAGTTCTCCCTAGTGTGTAGCTGAGTGGTAGAATCTGGGGACTGGAGGATTTGAGGGGATTGTGGTGGATCCACATGGTTAGCAGTTAAATTTATACAATACATGATGGGAAAAGAAGTCAACTTTGCCTAAGCACCAGTTTATTTGAAGAACTAAGTGAACCAGACAGCTGAATAAGCAATTGCCTGGTTGTAAGGGTCACTTGACTTTGGTGGTCAGAGAGGTGACTTAATTCTGTATGAGAAAATAATGGAATGAATATGTTCTGTTTACCCAACCATTGGAAAAATGATCTCAGAGTCTGGAGGTCTTGGGCCTAGTGGGGGGGGGGGGGGGGGATTTTGCAACCAGATACAGAAGAAGATGCCATGCTGTGCCTGCAGCTTGAAACAGAGGAATGTGTTCAGGATGAGACCCATTCTGAGACAAGGGGACTGTGTGAAAACAGTCCAGTGAGATGGGAGAACAATTCTATTAATGGAAGTAACTGTGTCTTCACTTCTTTAATTGATTTAATTGAGGTGTGATGGTCCTGAACATTCTGGAAGATCAGGAGAAAACATTAAAAATAGGAACATGGAGCACTTGGAAAGCAACACCTTTGGAACAACAACAGTAGGAGGACCCTGAGTTCTGACCTTAGGGAAGACTAAATGAGCCCAGCTGGTTTATCTCAAACTGTTAGTATACATCCATGCTTTGAGTTTTGTAATGTAACAGGCAGACAATGAGACAATTGCAAATAGTGACAAATTATAAGGATTAATTGTACAGCTGTATATTTTAAGTGACTTGATTATTAATAAAGATTAAGTTGCAGTAAACTTTATTTCAAGTATTTCATTGTACATTTTGTCAATTGATACCCCATAGAGGCAAGAGGGTCAGTGGTGTGGAGAATAAAATGGGATTACTGCAAATGGGTGCTTAATTGTCTTCACAGACAGGATGGGCCAAAGAACCTGTTTCTGTGTTGTATGACTTTGTGACTCAATGCAGAGCATCTAATAACTGTGTAATATTTAATGTTCCATTGTTTCTGACGGGGCAGGGTACATTCCTAGTAAGTCCAATCAATAGACAATAGACAATAGACAATAGGAGCATAAGTAGACCATTTGGCCCTTCGAGTCTGCACCGCCATTTTGAGATCATGGCTGATCCTCAACAATCAATATCCTGTTCCTGCCTTGTCCCCATATCCCTTGATTCCCCTATCTATAAGAAACCTACCTAGCTCCTTCTTGAAGGCAAAAATAGATCAACATATTAAATGGATTTGTTGGCACAGTGATGGAGCCCTCTGATGAATTAAAACATGACGATGCAATTAAGGGAGTGGTATTTGGCTTATAGGGCAAAACTGGATATTATTTTACTCTAGGCAGCTTGCCTTTACTGGATCCTCACAATTTCATGTACGATTTTAAGGAGATCATAAAGATAAGATGTTAGATCTCATATGAGACAAGATTTATGAACGTTGTCTTGAATATCTAGAACATCAGGAGGGGAGTGGAAGGTTCCATAAAGGAACAGAATAATAAAAGGTACATACCAAACATCTTGGATTGACATTAATTTTTCAGATAGTGGGTGGGAGAGTTTAAAATAAAGTATACTGCTCCACTGTTTTATTTCCTTAGCATTTCTAATTAATCAGAGCAATCAGAAAGGAAGGAGTGCTGCTCTGCAAAAAAAAATTCTAAGCAAGCTGCTGAACTATTACATAATTACACACATCAGACATATCATTTGGACCTCAAGATGTTTGGCAAAATGTGGAATCTAAAATTTATGCATCAGTTTAAACAATTATATTTGGAATTAGTCTGCCTACAATAATGGAATTTGTCTGACCGCCTTATATATTGAAATGTTTACTTTGACATAATTTTTACAAGCTTTTACTTTGCACAAATGGTTAATCACGGGAAATGTATTAGCAAATATGTAGTAATTAATAATCATTTTAAGACCTGATTAAATTAGCTTCCTTCAATAAGAGAAACAATTGTTTGTAAACCTGCCTTGTTGTATTTTATGTGATATTTGAAGTGGTTTTCAAGGTCTTTTAACTGAGTTTTAGGAAGTTTAAATTAATCTGAAATTCCATTCGCAATATGTGTAGCTGCGAATCTCAAGGCTGCTTCAATCAGTGGGTACTGACCCTGAACCAAAACTTGCAGGTGGGCTACTTACATGACTGTTATGGATGCACACCTGGAATTTGCAGCCACATTCCTGTACAATTACAAAGTACATTTGTCCAGTGCGACAACATCCAGAAGTTCGCAAAGGTCCTTCAGAAGAGCCTGCAGGATTAATTAGTTGTGCAATGCATTGTCTGTGGGCTCAGTGGAATAATGTCTTTTAAAGGTGCAGGAAGTAAAATTCCTGGATTAGCCTGATAATTTCCCAGATATGTGTGGGAGAAATCTGGTGCTGGAAATTTACACTGCACTTGGAATAAGTGATTAATCGATTATTAAGCGATTAAATGAGAACTTAACAAAAGTAAGGCAGTTCTTTATACGCTGGATTACAGGCAGGAGTTTAACTTTAACCATTTTTGAGGGGGGACACCTAAAGCAGATACATAAACATGGGTACATGTGTGTCCTGAATTTTCTTAATGGTTTCTGAGGGGGGCAGGGTACATGCCTGGTAAGTCCAATCACCCAAATTATTGTTCAGACAAAAATAGATCAACATGCTAAATGGATTCATTGGCACAGTGATGGAACCCTCAGATGAATTAAAACATGAGGATTCAAATAAGAGATTAATACGGAGAAATTGATGAAAAACTGATTTAACTTTGAGTGTACCACTATTGTGACCATTCCTCGCTCGCATTACATCAGTCATGACATTTGGTTGGATTTTTCCGGCCTTTATCTATACTAGCCCATCTGAAGTTTCACAGAATCCTGCACACACCCAATGATATCATTTGTGGGACAGCACAACTTTGCAGTGCAGCCAACATAACCTGAGCTCCAGCAAATGCCTGTCATAAGCAAACAAAGCATATCTCTATAGCTCTGTGGGCTCCAAGTACACATATCCAAAGAGCCTGTTCCCCATAAACAGTCCAGTAATTCAAGACCCTTTCTCAACCAGTGGAACAAATTATGCTCTATTTGGCTGACACTCCAGAAAGAACTGCTCCCATACAGCTCCACAGACAAATTCTAAATCTATTCAGACCCACCAGGATTCCAATACATGCTGAGTGACGGTTGCTGGTACTATTGTCATTCCGTTCTATCTTGGTTTCCATATCTCCATGCAGAATAGAAGGTAATAGTAAGATGTTAATTTTCCTTTACTTTCTTTTTGCTTTAATAATGTTAAGTATTGTTTTAAGTTCCTTTTTAATTAGCTCTATTAATCTTGATAATTTTTAAAAACTTTTTAATCATTTAGTACATTGTAATAATTTTTAAATCATATCTGAGACACTTAAAAGCTTTTAAATTTCAGTCCCTGCTACGATGGAAAAGTTCTACCCCAAGCTTTTTTTTCAAATACCTTCCAAATTCTCTTTATTCATCCATTCATAAGATGCAGACATGATAAGGAATGTTGGCATTCATTGACAGCTCATAATTGCCCATAAACTGAAGAGACTATGAAGAGTCAATTGCACTGGTGGGTGTGGAGTTACGAGGAGGTTAGGCTGGGTAAGGAAGGCACATTTCCTACCCTGAATGACATGAGTCAACTCAAGAGTTTCTTACAACAAAGCAGCAGTTTCAGCACTATGGTTACTGAGACAAGTTTTTTATTCTTAATTCTGGATTTACTTAATTATTCAAAAATAAGTTCCTCAGTTGCCATAGTAAGATTTGAACGCTGGTTTGCACCTTTGGCAGTTGGTGACTGAAGGTGGGCTGCACAGTGGGTAGTGGGATGATTTTAGCTTAATTTCACCCAATGGTCCCACACATTCAGATTTACGAAACCAGTCATCACTGAGACATGAGACAATCTGCAAGAGGACCACCAGCCATGGATATGTGCCTGGACAGCTCTAACCATAGAGATCAGGCTTTGGGAGAGCAAAGGTTGGTACAGACATGAGGCTATGGGTGTGGGGATTGGAGGCCAGGTCGGAGGATATAGGAGTGGTAATTGGAGGTTGAGTTGAAAAATCAGTAGTAATGGAAAGGGTGGAGTGTGGGGTAGTGTGTGGCTGGAGACTGATGGAGTACGAGCAAATGTAAGACCAGGACTACACTTCTATCCCCATGCAGCTCTACGTTCAGGTATGTAAACATTACACACTTACCTTGATTGTTTTTGCTTCAGGAGACATTTATGCGGAGGGCTCTGAAAGAAATTTAGGCCCTGGATCTCTATTTTGCTTCTTTAGAGATGGCTGGAAACAACAATGCCACATTCAAGTTCAGGTTCAAGTTTGTTGTTGTCATAGGCATACATACACAGGGTATAAATGTCACGAAAACTTTTGCGGCAGCACAGTACATTACAAGATGAGGACAAACACAGGTTAACATAAACTCCAATTAAGATAAATTGTGCATAACTTACATGTGTACAAGATTGAACAACAAAATAAGTATAACAACACTAGTTAGTAAACTAAATTTATATAGGACTAGGGCACTGACTTTGAAGTTTATCTTTGGTTATTCCCAATCACTGCAGTTGACTTCTGAAGAGAGGGCGGGCAACAGCTGAATGAGCAAAGGGGTAAAGAAAAATGTGGAAAGATAGCGAAATGGTAAAATAAAGAATGAAGGCAGGAAGACAAGAGTTGGGATAAAATGAAGGCAACACAATGAGAAAAAGAGATAAAGAAAGAGATTCAAAGTTAGGGTGAAGGAAGAGAATAGGAGGGATAGAGTAAAAGACATCTGAGAAAGAGTGAACTGCAGGGAATGAGAGAGGAAGAGGAAGGAGGGAGTGCCAAAGATAAGAACTAAGAGAGAAGAGAAACAAACAGAATGTGAGAGAGACATGGGAAAGGAAATGAGAGAATCACAGAAAATAAATGTGATTGCTGATGAGGGAATCTTTTTTTGTTAAACTTTAAAACTTTATTTATAGCACAGTTACAGGCCCTTCCGGCCCAACAAATCCAGGCTGCCCATTTGAACCCATGTTAACCTACCAGTACGTCTTTGGAATGCGGGAGGAAACTGGAGCACCCGGAGGAAACCCACATAGACATAGGGAGAACGTACAAACTCCTTACAGACAGTGATGGAAATTGAACCCCGATCACTGACACTGTAATAGAGTCACGCTAACCGCAACGAAAGGAAAGATTGAGAATAAGAATTGTAAAAGAAAAACAGAAAATTGTGCAAGACAATCTAGTTTTCAAGGAAACAGTTGAAAATAAAGCTTCTGGGAATTTCTTCAAGAATTCTGCCGATCTCCCATGTTGGCAGAAAATTGCTGCCAACCCTATTACTGCATTAAGCCAGAGCTTTTGCTGAGCACAATAGTCTGAAACAGTGAGAAAATTTCCACTGAGCAATGGAACAATCAGAATCATATCAAGGAGAAAAAAATGTAGATGCTGGAAATTTGACATAAAACCAGAAAAAGCCAAATAAAAATCACATCAGCAGGCCAAGCAGCATCTATGGAGAGAGAAGTACAGTTAATATTTCAGGTTAATGACCTTTTGTCAGAATTATATGTCCATTTACAAAACTTTGTGCTGAAGCAAAATACTGTGGATGCAGGAAATTTGAAATAATAAAAAAACAAATAGTACGAGAAATGTTCAACAATTAGGCAACATCAATCTACAGAGATATTTACAGAGGGTCTTTTAAGAGACTTTTGGATAGGTACATGGAGCTGAGAAAAATAGAAGGCTATGGGTAAGCCCAGTCATTTCAAAGGTAGGGACATGTTCGGCACAGCTTTGTGGGCCGAAGGGCCTGAATTGTGCTGTAGGTTTTCTATGTTTCTATATAATTAAAATTTGAGATGCTAAACTGGTTTCTCACCTCACATATCTGTGTTTTGAGTAACAGTACATGTCAACCTTCTAAGTTTCTGAGTTAGAAGTTTCAGTTGTCCAACAAAATCAAAGAGAAAAACACTTAATCATGGAAATGCTGGAAATGCTCAAGTCAGGCAGCATTTGTGGAAGGAGAAACAGAATTTATACCTCAGGTTGATGGGATAGATTTGCAACCAGGTATAAAATTGATGTTGTCAAACCCCAGTGGAAATAAAAATCAGACATTGTTTTTAAGGTAAGCCAATTAATGATGGTGGATTTACACCTGAGTGACAAGCTACAACAATATTTCACAGCCACAGGCAGCAATATATGTATTTGCAATTGTGTGTAACGTTGATGGATTTATCATTTGAAATGCATGCCGTTATCTGAAGTCTGTATAAAATTTCAACAGGATTGTATGCACCCAAGAAACCCCTGGTTGTATTGGATGGTATGTATTTCAATTGTCTAAAATGATATTGCAATTGAAAACAAAGCGAATGATTTCCTGCCGTGATGTGAAGGACAGATAACTTCAACCCACGTACAATTTACAACCCAGGATGAGACAGGAAGACATCTTTTTGAGAAGAACAAAAGTAGAAAGTGGCAGGAATAATCAGCCAATCAGCCAAACAATGAAGGTGAACTGTGATCCACTTGTAACCTCCATTTGGAGTGTTAACTGACCCACAGCAGGGTATCGATACTAACTTATATTGATACCCTGGCCGGTGAAGTGCTCCCAGCAGCCAGCTTGAGAAACAAACAGGCTGGAGCCAGTTTGATGGCCCAATCTTCATTTAAATAAATCCAATCAAGCCCTGATTCAACATGATGTAAAGTTTGGCTCTCAATGACCACTTGGTTTCAATCACATCTCAGGATAAGAAAAAGAAAGTCTAGGGTCAAAGCAGCCTACCTTTTGGAGGACTCAACACTGCACTCTCTTATTTCCAGACCCTGCAGATATAAATTAAAAATTAGCTTTACAAAGCCTTGTTGAACATATTGTAGTGAAATGGTTGGAGCACTCACTGTAATCTAGCAGTCTGGGTATCACGTATGTCACAAGACCCCAATTTTCATATCAAATCTACCATCTTTAGAAGACAGACTCCCTGTACCAATAATACTATATTCTGCATTCTGCTATTGTTTTTTTCCTTGACACAGGGAAGACCAACATAATTATCTTTTTCATTTCAAATTTTACATTTCAAATGTGAATATCTGTGCCCACGTCGTTAATGGGCTTCTGATGTAAGCACATTATTCTATACATAGTCCTCCCAGTAAGAGGAAAAGGAAAGAGGAGATTAATGACGAAGAATGCAGGGAAGAAGTGGAGGAAGGAGAAGCAAGAGCATAATGAAGCAAAATGTGCTGGAAATGCTCAGCAGCTCAGGCAGCACCTGTGGAAAAGGAAACAGAGTTAACATTTCAAATCAAAGACATTGCAACAGAACTTTCAACCTGAAATAATTAACTCTTGTTTTTCTTCTGACAGATGCTGCCTCTTCAGCTTCTTCTGTTCTTTATTCAAGATCTCCAGCATTTGCTTTTGTTTTATTGAAGGAAGAGTGTGACTGGATGAGGAAGATGAAAGAGAAAGCAGTGGAGGCAAAAGTGTAACAGAGATAAGGTAAGATAAGATCTCTTTATTAGTCACATGTACATCGAAACACACAGTGAAATGCATCTTTTGCGTAGTGTTCTGGGGGCAGCCTGCAAGTGTCGCCACATTTCCAGCGCCAACATAACATGCCCACAGCTCCTAACCTGTACGTCTTTGGAATGTGGGAGGAAACCGGAGCACCTGGAGGAAACCCACGCAACCTCCTTACAGACAGTGGCCGAGATTGAACCCGGGTCACTGGCGCTGTAAAGCGTTACGTTAACCGCTACACTACCGTGTAAGTGCTGAGAGGATACAGGAGTGGCCAGGAGAGAAGGAGTGAAAGGGCATGGGGTGGTGGGGAGTGGTGGGAGTGGAGGAAAGGAATTAAGGGAGGCTTAAGAAAAAAAATGAAATGAACATGCTGATGCACTGGTCAAAAAGTTGTAGGCCAGGAAAACCTTAGCAATCAGTGAGAGGTGCAATGGTTAATAGTTGAGATTGTTGTGTGAGGATTGCCAGGAGCTATAAATTATTCTAGGCAAAAAGGAGCAAACAGGAAATTAGGGAGAAGTAAGGTAATGGACATGTTGCTGAGCGTTCCTGAATGCGGACGACAGAGAACAAGCAATGCACATTGGCATTGAAATTCAACCCAACTAAACACTGTATGTAGGATGATAGTGTGTTACACACTACCTCTGAAATTTAGTTTCAAATACTTTGCAGAAGTGAATTTCTGAAGTGGGATAGAATGGCCTATTGCTGCGATGTAGTGCATTTATTACAGCTGAATCGGGCTGAATTTCTTGGCAATTGTGCTCCACGGGGAGCAAGATGAGGAGAGTGATGTTGCACTCAATGTAGTTATCAAGTTTTGAGAAGTGGATATTTTGCTTGATGACAGGGTGCAACAGATAGACATCATTGTCAAGGACTGCTGAAATGATTAAAATATCAAAGCTGTCACTGATTTTAGAATTTTTAAGGCATTTGCAATCAACATTTCAGTTTTGCCAGCTGTTGTTGCCCAATTTTGTTGAAACAATAGCTGGGGGTGTTTCCTAGTTTGGATCAACCTCCTGCTGTCAGAAGGGAGAGTATGATATCAGCAAGATGTTTGCATGAGTGGCATGGTTATAACTGATCCGTGTTTCAGGTCATGAGAATAAGGGATGGAAAGCTCAAAACACTCAGAAAAATCATTTCAAGGATGTTTTTATTCACTTTTATTGGCCACACACAAATGGTAAGTGGATAGATTAGATTACAAGCTTTATGGATTGGCAGACACATAAGTGAAAGGAAAAGAACGAAGTTTAATATTAACATTCAGCAGGATATTTAAATGAAGGCTGAAGCAAACAGTGTATTTGGCCCAGTATTATTCAGGAAACCCAGAAGCAAGTTCAGTGCTTGCTTCACTGCCTTATTAATTCAACCGCAAAATTATTACTTTGTTTCTCGGATTCCCGTCCAAACAACAGCAGCAGAAGTCATAGAGTCATAGGATGAGGATCATTGTGATTTATCCAGTATTTAAAGGACAATCAGAAGAAACAAGTTGAAGGATTCACCGTTGAGAGGACAACTGAACTATGCATCAGCCTGGACTCCAAATATGCAGCTGGGGATTGTGAAAAGTAGGTGAGAGAGGTTCTGCCCCAGCAATGGGAGAAACTGAGACTAAGATGATGGGATGGGATTTTTTATTTTTCTTTCATTTGTAGCATCCAGTGTCACTGATGTGTTCACTGTTGATTACCATCTCTCATTGTCCCAGAACTGAATGTTTTTTTAGGTAAATTTTAAAGCAGTTAAAAATCAACTGCACCAATGTAGAATTGGAGTCCACATTAGGAAGGATGGTAGGTGTCCTTCCTGGCAGGGCTTTAGTGAACCAATATTTTATTTACAAAAATCCAGTAGTTCTGGCACCTATTTGTTTTTTTATTCTAATAACGTAGTGGTTAGCGCAATGCTATTACAGTGCCAGCGATCGGGGTTCGATTCCCGTCGCTGTCCATAAGGATTTTGTACGTTCTCCCATGCCTGCGTGGGTTTCCTCCAGGTGCTCCGGTTTCCTCCCACATTCCAAAGATGTACGGGTAGGTTAATTTGGGTTTTAAAATGGGCGGTGCAGACTCGTTGGGCCAAAAGGGCCTGTTACCACACTGTAAATAAAATTTAAAATTTAATTTAATTTAAATTATTTCATTCACTGAATTGGAATTTCTCAGTTGAATATAAAATTATGTCACAGGGTTGGTAGCCCAGTAAAGTAAATACCACACTCCCATAACACTGAGAAAGCAGAAATATTCACCTGTATTCTGCTACACACATCACACACCTGACTTTTTTGTTGTGCACCATTAAATCGCTCCTCATAGAAACCTGTCCTGCAGGTCCAGCCAACCCGCTCTGTCTATAAACTTCCTCCAGTTTGCATCTGTCAATGAACCATGTCCACTCAGCCTCAAGGAATATCATTCTCTGCCTCATCCTCTCCCTCAATAAATGTTCCCCAGTCAATGGATGAACATATGCCACTACACTTTCTCATGGGTCTCTTGTTCTGCAGATTATGAAGCTTACTACTGGAGAAGGTGCAAATAAGTGGAGTTTTGGCATTCCTCAATAGGATGAAAGCTCCAATTATGGGATCTTTAACTAAAAGCCTTTTGCAATAGTAAATGCAAAATAGTCATCTTCATACTGATAACTTTCTGCATGCTGACTTCAAAAGGACTAATGTGTTGCTGGTTCATGAGAAGGATAATGGCAAGCAGAACATTTCTGAAATTTAGCTTATTGCAGGCTGGACCATCTCAGTACTCAGAACAGGAACCTGAGGAATTTGCTAAAGGGAATTCATCACATTAAGAGTATCAGGAAGAGGAACAGTAAGGCTTTATAGCTGCACACATGTATATGCATCAGTGTCCCAGCACTAAGGGAAAACCAGCCCATGTCAAAGAGCTGAGTGGAATCATTGGCAGTTGCTGATAATGCCATTACTGTTTATATTAATCGCAATCTAAGGTTCAACCTGTACCTCCACAGGGTAGAAGATATCCTTCATAGTAAGTAAACTCTCTCCATTTATTCTACTAAATGCATTGTTTCATACTTTGATCCATCATATTTAATTTGCCATGTTTCTGCCCATTATATCAGCCATTAGTCTCTTACTTCTTCAATTATATTTCAAAATTTCATATTACTTGTAAATGTTGAAATTATACCCAATCTACTCAAGTTCAGGTAATGAATATCTAACAGAGAAGCAGTCATGTTAATATCATCCTTTAAGAAACATTACTGTAAACCTCTAACCAGTCTGTGAAGCAATAGTTCATCAACTCACTACTGTCTGTCTCATAGCCAACCTTGTCCTTTATGCTGTGCCATATGTTAATAGAAACATAGAAACATAGAAAAACTACAACACAATTCAGGCCCTTTGGCCCACAAAGCTGTGCGGAACATGTCCCTACCCTAGAAATTACTAGGCTTACCCACAGCCCTCTATTTTACTCAGTTCCATGTACCTATCTAACAGTCTCTTGAAAGACCCTATCATATCCGCCTCCACCACCGTTTCCGGCAGCCCATTCCACGCACTGACCACGTACCCCTGACATCTCCTCTATATCTACTCCCCAGCACCTTAAACCTATGTCCTCTTGTGGCCACCAATTCAGCCCTGGGGAAAAACCTCTGACTATCTACCCTATCAATACCTCTCATCATCTTATACACTTCTATCAGGTCACCCCTCATCCTCCGTCTCTCCAAGGAGAAAAGGCCGAGTTCCCTCAACCTGCTTTCATGAGGCACGCTCCGCATTCCAGGCAGCATCCTTGTAAATCTCCTCTGCACCCTCTCTATGGCTTCCACATCTTTCCTGTAGTGAGGCGACCAGAACTGAGCACAATACTCCAAGTGGGGTCTGACCAGGGACCTATATAGCTGCAACAATACCTCTCGGCTCCTAAGTTCAATTCCACGATTGATGAAGGACAATACACCATATGCCTTCTTAACCACAGAGTCAACCTGCGCAGCCGTTTTGAGCGTCCTATGGACTCGGACCCCAAGATCCCTCTGATCCTCCACACTGCCAAGAGTCCTACCATTAATACTATATTCCGCCACAACATATTTGGTCAACATGTTCCAGGAGACTAATTAATTCAGATTCTTTGTCAATGATGAATCATTGTTGAATAAATATTAATCCCCACTACTTAAGCAGTAATCTGATGGAGAGAACTGCCTATCTTTTATAGAACCTGCTCAGTTTTCAGTCAATTAATAGAATGAAAATTAACCTGGTCCTGTGTTGATGCAAACCATCAGAAAAATGTACCCCAAAGGAGGAATGCTTCTATAAGTCAATTCTTACAAAAAAAAGACCTCTTTGCCATTATTAGTTGAAAACTGCAGTACTTATTTACTGATGAAGGAATGATTGACAAAATTCAACAATTAACTCATGGGATGTATAAATGAAATGTTTGCCTTGATTTAAGTGTGGTTTATGTCTTAGATTCTCACTTTATGAAGTGTTTTAGATGATTATCTACAAAGATACTGAGCAATTACAGAATTGATATGAACCTATGCATTCTATAAAATATTCATGCTTTTTAAAGTTGCCACCTATATCCTCTAAGCAAATAATGTTTCTTCTAATTACACAGTGTAAATGCAAAGTCAATAACAAGAAAATATAGTCAAGGTTTGTAATTTATTTAAAGAGATAAAATTAACCATGTGGAAATAGTTATCAAGAACAAGATGATCTGTTAATTGTCACTAACATAAAGAATTTTTGAAAGCAAAATCTATTGGACTTAATCCATTTTATTCTACAATGAGCTTATCTCCTCTACCACTTTATAGTTGAGTGTAGAATTTTTTGGGAATATTCCCAGAAATAGGAGCTTATTGCAAATTCCAGAAATCTCTTGAGAAAGTATGTTTTCAGAGCTTATCGTGGTTTGATTTCAGTCTTTAGAAAATAATCAATTACTACCACAAAATTGTATCAGTCTTATTTTGGCAAGCTTTGAGAACATATACTTTCTGTAGAATAAAATTTCAACTGAATGAATAATTGTTAACAGTGAGTACATTTGTAGTTAGTTTTCAAAAATCCAAATTTTGCAATATCCAATATATTATGGGCATTCCTATGTAAAATTATTGATGCATGACTGAAGAATAATAAGCGGCTCTGCAGAACATGTGCACCATGATCATATATTTGACTGCAGGCGTCTTTCAGAGAATTGATAGGTTTCAGGGAATTGATTCTTTTTTTGTTAAAAATACAGAAATAGAGCTACATGAGCTCTTTCATGCAGACAACAATTTTTGATGCTTTTTATTTGTCCAGATAGACAAATGGATATAAAGTCCATCTTCTTCACAGGACTGTCATGATGTGGTGAATAGGGGAAAATTTAGCTGGGAGGACTTTATTGGAGCCTGCCTAATCTGCCATCCATTAATTTACTGAATGTTCAGCTAGGGAATCTTCCTCGTGGGCATATATTTCACCTCACATGATATTATTGTATATATTCAATGTCCAGCCAGTCCAATCCCTCTGAGAAACAAAAGCAGCAATATCCGATTTGTGTTTTAAACATGAATCCATGTTCCCAGTTGTTACAGGATGGGGCGAAATAATGTTCCTTGATAATCTACAATATCTTAGATGGCTGAAGGCATCAGATTCAGCTTCACAGATAACACAACATTGAGCAAAATTTAAAACTAAGAATTCACACTTGCTTCAAGTATTTCAGCATTTCAGCTGTGCAGTTTTTCAAGACCACATTTAAGGCTTCTGATGTGAAGTCAAGTAGAAGTATGGTATTATACTAGAGTACACTGCCTTATGACATTCATGACATTAATACTGTTGTTGATCTTTCAACTTTAGAGAATAAAGGTGCTTCCTGGAACAGTATGATGAATACAAAATGTGACTTTAGAGGATGGCACAGTCATGGGCCAAAGGGCCTGTTCTGTTCGATGTTGATTAATGTGGTTTGACCATTATTTAGCAGCTGAGGGAATATTTTAGAGTGAAGCATGGACTTAAATTGGGAATATTGCAAAAACAAACTATGTCTTACATTGATGAAAAAATTGTGTCCAAAACTGAGTAGTTCATCCTTACAGCTGCCATCAATGATATTGCGGAAATTCATGGTTTCAGAGTAGAGGCCTGAAGGTTACCTTTCTGTCTCTCTGGGGTACTTATGACAGAACTGCTGATTTGCAAATAGAAGAACCCTTTCTAGCCAGCCAAATACAAGAACTCTCACAGATTCAGGACTAAGAGGACCAGGTATGGTTCTCCCCAGTCCCTTAAGCTTATCTGTCTCCAGTCTCTGTGATCTGCCGATGCCCCTGACTTACTTATCCGCTCCTCCACTAGTTTCCAATTCTCTGCCCCTACCCCCAGCACCTAATTTCTGACCTACTCAAGGACATTTATATCTCCACTGTGGGATTAGGGTCCAGATTGTTGTTTTTATTGTGTTTTTCCTTATTGTTTTAGCTTTCTTTATGCCTGTTTATTTGTATAATCACGCATTTGTATGAAAAATTTTAGTGATGGCATATATTTTGTTCTATACTTCTGTAGTTTCTTTGTCTGCAAAGCTGAAGTGTGATTCACTCAGTATCTGCTAAACTGGTTTCTGATCAAAACCAGCTCAGACTCATTTGCAATATAAAAGGAAAGCATGTGCTCAAGTTCCTTTGTCACTTCTTTATTTGCCTTGCTTCCTGGTGCAGGCTGACCCTGTCTGACCTGTACTATGATGAACACCTAATAAAATGTCTGCAACCATAAGATTTGTGCATCATTCTTGACTTCCGAGGAACCATCTGAACAACATAATCTCCAGATTTAACACCACTAACATCCAACCACCACAACTAACATTAACATTAAAAGGCTTGGATCATTGTTTTCCTGTAATGACAGGATTGGTCTCCGGTTTAATTATATTCAGTCATCAAATGCTGTTACAAATTTTCTGAGTCTACAAACTGAAGATTATTATTGTTTGTATGAGAAGCATAAATCATATTACTTATTTCCTTTTACTATGATTCATTTCTCCTTCTTCTCCCATCTTTGCCCCCTGCTAAAGTCTGGCACTCCAGGTGATCTTGCAAAGGCAATCGGAGAGCTCTCCAATGTGATTGGGAAATGAAAGAGAAAGCTGAAATTTAGCAGTGCTTCCAGCTTGTCCGGAATTCCATCTTTCCTGGCTACAGTGAATCCAACCCCATTCCTTTCTATTTTCTGTATTATAGCTAGAATTTATTCCAAATTAGCCAACCAATACCTTCCTCAGGGATGGAGATAACAACTTTTATAGAATAAAAATAATTTGTAAGAAGATATACAGCTTTGTTTAAATTGTAATCTATTGTATACCTTTTGGATAATTATGGTGAGTATTGCAAGGAATCTCAGATCCGTTATTAGTTTTAACAGGCTATGACGTAGACACACCTTGCTTAATCTTAATTTACAGAATGTGGTCATCACCGGAAGCTATTGTCCATCCTTTGTTACAGATGAGAAGTTGCTAGTCAGTTAATGCCTTGAACTAGCTAACTGCAGTACATGAAATGGTGTTACATCTTGGAAGCTGTGAACCATGGTATACAGACCAGCGAGTTTAAAGATGTGTGATAGGAGAAGGTGTGTGAGTTTGGAGGGAAACATGGAGATAACAGTGTGCTTGTGTGCATTGATTTTTGTGTATCTTCCAACTTATGGACAAAATCGTCTTATGGACCTCTGTAAAAATGGAACCTGTTCATTACCATGGATGGTTTGTATTTTGTTTTGAAGAAATCTGTGATAATTGTAATCATTTTCAAGGGTTCTTATTTTGTCCTGTTATTCATTCTCTCCTGGATAAACTAAGTGCCAATGGCTATCTCCTGAAACCTTACCCAGACTGTGAAATGGATAAGATTTGAGCCAGATAACACTGAACCAGGTCCACGGTTCTTGTTCACTCTCCCATGCCAGCCCTGCAGTTGCACTCATCGTCTGCAACTGCACAACTGCTAACATGCTCCCATGGTGACCTTCCAACAGCTTATGCTGTCAATGGCCTTTATCACTGATGATCAGTGACGTTGAGAAACAGTTGAAAAACATTTAAAATGTTGATAATTTTAAATCATAAAAATAATAAATTCACCCTAAGCTACATTAAACATGTGTACTAACTGAAAACAAACTGATTAAAAGGAAGCAAAAGCAAATCAAACCATTTATTTTTTTAATGAAGGTTGGGCAGCCCATTGAAATGAATGGGGGCGCGTTAGATATCCCAGCAATGGCTAGTGTAAAGCTGAGAAACAGATGGAGTGACATGGCCCCTCAACACAGGGCACTGCAGAATGCCACTGGACTTGACTGTGAGTCCAGACAAAAAGCAAGAGTTCAGATGTCCCTGTGTCTGACTTCCAATGCCTTCTATACTTCAACATTGCAGTCTACAAGAACGGAAGTCCAGGTCAAACTGACATGTGCACTGCAGCTAAGTGGCAGTCTCCACAGAACTGCTGGCTAGCTGTCAACACAAGCTGGCCTGTCCTTAAGCTATTTGACCAGAGGATATATTATCATGGAATCCAACTTCTACAATAAAGAAGGAGTCCAGGGATAGAACTGCTGGCCAGCCTTATGATATTTAGGCTGATTACAGTGCTCTCTACCCAGTTGCCCAGATAAACTAACTCAGTTTTTGAACAGAGCCTATGATTTTCTGCAAGATTTAGTTCCAAATTAAGCCCTCAATTTATCAATTGATTTTTTTTGGAAGTCTAATTATGAGCTCACTCAAATAATCCATGGAAACTATTTATTTACTTTAATTATTTGTCACTCTCTGAACCCATCAGGAGATTAGTGAAAATGAAATAACACTGACTTTATGGATCACCCTCACAATAATTGGTCCAAGTTTCTGGGAGGAATAATGCTTGGTAGACAGGAAATCCAGTGGTGTTGCAAGATTTAAAATCCTGACACATCACTTTGAAGCCACTTATTTGACTGCAAAACTATAGTATGATTGGCAATTGATTTTGATTAGTGAACAAATGTAATCATTAAAATGATCTGAATCAAGAGACCTCAGACTCTCAAATGCATGAGTGAAAATGCTGATTATGCAAGTGCATTAGAGAAAGTTGTCCCTGTTGGTATCCCAGATATAGGACTTGTGTCTTCCCCTGCCTTCCTATACAGGCCAGTAATTCATTTAATGCTAGTTGTGCATAAATCCTGACATATACCTTTACTTGAGATTGAGATTACTTGAGATTGAGTATTCTTAATGCAACGGCTGACACAAGGATCCCCTACTCTTTTTCTCTGCCCCTTCATATTCACAACAGTTCTAAGGTCAATCCTCTGATGAACCAATGAAGCACAAATTCCAGTAACTGACCACACCATCCTTCCTCTTGACTGTAATAACTTTGCAGCTGAGAGATTCTGATTTTAAGGTAAAACCCTACCTACATAAACAATTGAAATTGCAGCCTCCCCTTTGCCCTAAAACCAGGTTTGGTACTTCCTCCTCTACTTTCTGGCCTGAGTGAACTGTTTTCAAATCTCTCAATCTCTCCTGTCTGAAATCTGTGTCAGCTCTTTAATTATTTTTTTAAACAATGCCAGCTTCCAGCTGGTCAAACACCATTTCGATCGTTACAATGAGGTAACTTCCCCTAATAGGGTTATAGGTGGGAAAGATTATTTCAGTTGAATTAATATCCGTAATAAGGTTACATGTCAGGTGGCAAAAATAAAAAAAACACTTAAAATTTCCCAGTGAGCCTGTTCAAACTAATTTAACTAAACATTGACATGAAATGCAATGTAAACAAACAAAACCATTAACATGGTTTTCTGAAGGCTTGTAATTGACTATCTGCATTTCTAAGGGCATTACAAAAGGACTAGATGCGAAGCCATTATTTTGTGACAGTATTGTGAATATTATAGTGGTATGGACAGTCAAGTGCACAGATACACATCTCCTCTTTCTGTCACTGTGGATTCACAGAACTCTGGTTCCTTCAGGGCATGCAGGGATCCGACGTGTTTGGTCAGTTTCTGGAAACATGTGCCACAAGCCCATAGAATCCAAGTGTGGGTTTCCTCCAGGTGCTCCGGTTTCCTCCCACATTGCAAAGACGTACGGGTAGGTTAATTTGGGTTTAAAATGGGCGCCGTGGACTCGTTAGGCCGGAAGGGCCTGTTACCACGCTGTAAATAAAATTTTTCAAAAAAAGTCAAACAGCACTGAAACAGGTCTTTGGGCTCACCAAGTAGTGCCAGTTGTCTTTGTTGCATGGTCACCCAGTCCTGTAAATGTAGGTACTGTTAAACACTCTTACTGCAGATATTGATGCACAAACCAATGGCCTGAGCAACACAGAGTGAACAGTAAATGGGAGGAGGTAACTTTATACATCCTAGGAATGTCTGGAAGCCTCACTGGATGAAACAATGCCAGAATACTGGATTATTCAATTGTTCAATTAATTGCAAGTTGAGAGCAAATGCTGTTGATGTATTATGAAGTTATATGGAGGCAAGATTGGAAAAAGAATAACAGAGTCCAATAGAGGGCATCAAATAAAGTATTAGAATGCCATATTAATTAGTGAAAATAAAATAGCAGATGCTGGAAATCTGAAATAAAAGCAGAAAATGCTATTGCTTCTCAGCAGATGCTGGCTGATCTATTGAACATGAGCAGCATTTGTGGGAAGAAAAACAGTGTAAGTGTTTCAGGTGAAGACCATTCATCAGAACTGAGACAGAGGGAGAAAAAAATGTTAGTTTTGAAAGTTGCAGAGAAGGTGGAGGAAGAAGAAAATGAACATCTGGAATAAGTTGAGGGCAGGGTAGCTGTGGGGATGTATTGATCATGTGCAGTTGGAGGGTGGCAGAGAAGTGTGATCTGTGCAGAACCTGGCCTGGGTGTGCTAATGGTGAGGGAAGAAAGGACTGAGCCAATGTCTTACAGCACTTTAATTCAATGTCCCTCTCCCACTCTGACATATTTGTCTGTTACACTAAGGCCCAATCTAAGCTTGAGGGGCAGCTCCTCATCTTCCTTCTGGGACATATTTGTCTGTTACACTAAGGCCCAATCTAAGCTTGAGGGGCAGCTCCTCATCTTCCTTCTGGGACATATTTGTCTGTTACACTAAGGCCCAATCTAAGCTTGAGGGGCAGCTCCTCATCTTCCTTCTGGGACATATTTGTCTGTTACACTAAGGCCCAATCTAAGCTTGAGGGGCAGCTCCTCATCTTCGTTCTGGTAAGTTACAGCCTTCCAGAATCAATACTGAATTTTACATTTACAGCTATCTGGCTTTCTCTTTCTATATCAGAACTGGTCATGTTGCTTTAGGTCATCTGTCCATGATATTGTCTCTTTTTTCCCCCTATTGCTGCCTGATCTGCTGATTTCCAGTAATTGTGTTGTTATGCCCTATTAATTAGTTGTTCAATGTCAGAAATCTCACTTTTTGCCTTGCGTGCACAATTCTTTAATCAAAGGAGTAGCATACCATTATGCAACAAGAACACTTGCCATTGTAACTTATACCTTTAGTCATATCCTGAAAGAATTTTCTTGAAAGAGATATTTCTATTTTAACCCATTCACATGATTACTCTGGGCTGTAACATAACACTTAGACATACCTTTCCAACAATTTCACCTTCAAATGCAGACATTGGTGATACTATGGTGAAGATCACAGACCAAATTAAATATAGATGGATTTATGGAAGATGGATTTACAGATTTGGGGTTCATGGAGAATTTATCATTTTGTGAGGCAGCACCTAAAGCAAATTTGTTCCAATCAATTATAGACAGCACCAGTCATTTGGAAGTAGTGCAGGGTACTTTTTGGGTGTTGTTAATGAGGCAGTGAATACAACCAGTCAATCATGTTCGAAACCCTGTAATCAACCAAGCTTTCTGTAGCCTAAAGGTCAGATCATTGAAAAGAAGCCTGCTCTTCAATGATTTTTTCCAAAGACAGGAACTCAAACATTCATTCTTTGCATGCGTATATTCCTGTAAATGCAATAATTTTTCCCAGTGTTAAAAAAGAGCTTATGTTATGTTTTACTTTCAGGGGATCAGGATATTGATGGGGAGGCTAGCATTTTATGCCCATCCTAATTGCTGCTAAGTGACTTGCTAGGCCATTTCAGAAGACAATTAAGACAACTAAAACCTAACCATTTTGCTTTGTTGTGATGTTACATAGGGGCCCAACTGTAAAGAACAGCAGTCTCCCAGAAAGGATAGATAACCAATTGAGTTTATGTGGCCATCTGCTTGCTTATGTAGTTAACATTATTGATCTTGTTTTCAGTATGTATTTAATTGACAAAATTTAAATTCCAAGCTACCCTGGTGGGATTTAAATCCAACATCTGCATAAACAGTTCAACTCTTTGGTTTGCCAGTCCACTAACTCAGCCACAATGCTACCAAGCCCTTGTTTATATAATGATTTTTGTAATTTTAGCATATCGCAAAGTGCTTTTCAGCTGATGAAGTACTTTTGAAACATAATACCCTCTACAATGTTAGAAAGCAAAATAGCAAATTAAGCACAATTTTTCATTATGTGTGTTGGTTGAGGATATATAATCACAAGGATGCCATAGAATAATGCTCTACTTTGTTTTGAATGATGCCATGGAATTTTTTACATCCACCAGAGATTGCAAATGGGACCCTGGTTGATGCAGCACGATCAGAATTATCAGCCCAGATTATGTGCTCGGTTCTCCAGTATGGCTTGAGCCCACAATTTTCTAACTGAAATACAAGACTGCTACCACAGAGTCAATGTTGACATTTAATGTTCTACAGAGCTTTCATTTGATGAACTCTCAGATGTATGCCCAAATCAATCCAGTTCATCCTGGCTTTACCTTATCAGAGATACTCCATTTTGTCCTGGCCATCCTTTCCCAACCTCTTTGCAATTTAAAACGAACTTGTTTTCTGCAATTTCTTGTTCTATGAAGGGTGTTCGATTTGAAACATTACTTGCGATCCTTTCTACAAATCCTGCAGTGTTTTTAGAACAGATTCTGTTCTCATTCAATAATTAAAGCCTGCATCAAAAGCAACAATAACTGTACGCTATCTGATTATTCTGAAAGAAGTTAGATGTCAACCATTGTTCTGCATTAGCAGTCTTGAACCTCAATGAGAAGGCTGTGAGTTGAAGTCCTACTCTGGAAAATTGAGGACATAATCCAGGCTGGTTCTTTTACATTGCCTTGCCACCTGTAGTGGCAACTGCCCAATGTTGTATGAATGGAGTTGCCATGGATTTCAATAGCACAGCAAGAACTTCCACAGTCCTCCCAGCTCTCAGACTGGGAAACCTATCTACCAAGCCTATTCCAGGTTAAATCAGCTACAAGTTCAGAGGACCTGTTTATGTGATTGAGACAAACCAGTTTCCTGGAAAAAAATTAGAGTTTTATAATATATTTCAGTTAGCTTCAATGTTTTGAATTGATTTTCATTGTATATACTCACTGTCAGCCATTTAAGACTACATTCTGAAGTTCTGCTTCCAAACCTTTTTTTAACCTCTTCACCATTTTCTCCTCCTTTAGAAGCTTAATTAAAACATATTTGTTTATCCAAGCTTACTGACAATGTCTTCTTTACCTGTTCATTTTTTTGCCTGATTATGCATTTGTGAAGCACCGTGATACATGTTCCTATGCTAATAGTCTGATATAGAGTTTTGTTGGAGGCATTAATAACTGGATTGATTTATTCCCCATGAGCCTACATCTAATGGAATACTTCTGCTGAATGATTTACTGTGGGTGTCTCATAATGAGCACATCATTACCACCCCACAGTGAACAGTGCAGTCTGTCTAGTCAATCTTAATATGCAAATTCTGTAGAAGGAGTGGAGTTTAAATTGATATGAACTGTGTATACTTGACAAATTTTAAAGAAATACTGTGCACAAACATGGCTGGTTTTATCCAGAATTTTTAAAATGTGGAGATATGTATCCCCTATTCTCAACCATTTCTGTCTGATGAGACAAAAAATGCCAGATTCTAATAAGACTATCATTAAAAGAAGCACGTGGCTCAATAAAGAACCCTTGGAGTGTGCATGTCAGAGGAACAAAGATTAATGAGTTTTCAGTGACAGAACATTTCAAAATACTGTGAATGTAATAACAACATTTTTACGAGCAAGAAATATATTGTAATTGATAATTGTATTGTGGCCTACAGTAGAGCTGTATGATGTCAGTCACTAAAATGGAGACCTCCTGCTTGCCTTATTCATATCTCACAGTTGACAAAGTGGAATAGTTCCATAATATTATGGTGCTTTCTTAGTTGCACTCAGAGAATAGTTCAAGATCACGTCCACTTTACTTTAGATAATAACAGGAAATGCTGGGAATATTCAGCAGGCTAGGTAGCATCCATGGATCTGACATAAGGGACCTATCCCCATTTCCTCTTTGAAGTTCAGCTATGGTGTATGTAGCTAAGCAAGCAGAGACATCTTTTGGTTTGCCAGCTGTAGTGCCAACTGCCCCTGTGTTGTGTCAGTGGAGTTACCATGGAGCTCAATGGAGCAGCAAGAACTTCCACAGGCCTCCCAGTTCTCAGATTGGGAAAACTACCAACCAAACCTATTCCAGGTTTATTCAGCCACAATTTCAAAGGACCTTTTAATGTGATTGAGGAAAAAGAACTTCAGAGAAAAAGTCATCATTTTATAATGTATCTCAGTTAGCTTCAATGTTTTTAATTGATTTTCATTGCATGAATATGATTTTTAGTGTTTTCAGTGCAGAAGCATCTACTCCTATTTTTTTTACAGCTTTCCTTTATTTTATAACAGGTCCTAAGCAATACTGTGAAGGTAAAAGTCATTCATAAATGGTCAGCAGTAATAGTGCTAAGTGAAAATCAAAAATAACACCAGATGCTGAAAATATTCAGTGAACCAGGTAACTTTTGTGGAGAAAGAAACAGAGTTAATGTTTCAGGTCAATAACCCTTCATCAGACTGAAGGGTCATGGGTCTGAAATGTTAGCTCCAGTTTCTCTCCACAGAAGCTGCTTGACTTGTTCGTGTTTGCAGTACATTCTGTTCTTTTCTCAGTAAAGCTGCTGGCTTTGACCAATGGCGAGCCTGGGAACAGGACGTCACCAGTTGTCAGAGCCGTTCTGTGAGTACAACAGGTTGTTAGGGATTAAACAGCTTTAAAAGAAGATTACGAGATGCACCCAGGGGTAGGCAGTCAGTGATTTCTAGATGATGGCAGATCCATCCCACTGTTTCAATTCCATGTTTGTTCATCAGAACCATGTTTTTGACCTGAAAGACTAATTCTATTCCTTTCTCCATGGATACCGTTTGACCTCTGAATATTTCCAAGACATTCTGTTATTATTGGATATTTCCAGTATTTACAGTGGTTTTCTTTCATAGAGTTATAGAGTCACACAGCACGGAAACAGGCCCTCAGGCCCAACTGGTCCATGGCGACCTAGATACCCATCTAAGCTAGTCTATTTGCCTGCATCTGGCCCATATGCCTGCAAGTGCCCATTAATGTACCTGCCTCAACCATTTCCTCTTAAAGCACATTCCATATACTGACCACCCTTTGGGTGAAAAAATTGCCCCTCAGGTTTCTATTAAATCTCTCCTCTCTCACCTTAAACTTATGCCCCCTCGTTGTTGATTTCTCAACCACAGGAAAAAGACTGTGTGCATTTTATTTCAACTTAAATTCAGTTTCTAACAAAACAAAATAATAGTATAGTTAAAGAGATGCTCAGCAGATAAAAGTCCTGTATGCAAGAATATGAAGACAAAAATATTTACATATATTTACCTATATTGTGCAGTTTTCTTTGTATATGTGTGTTATAAGCCAGTGTTGTTACTTGTGCCTATATATAAAACGAAAGAAAATACTACCCTTCATAACGACACAACATGCTGAAGTCCCATATGGTTAATAAAATGCTTCTTGAGGCGTGACCACAGTTAGAATTTAGGAAAAAAGAAAGATGTAAACAACACTGAGATAATAGTCTAGAAATTGTTGCAGATTAGCAAGGTGGGCAATGCTTTACGTTAACAACAACATTGCAAATACTGGGAGCTATATAAATACCATTTTTTTAACCAATGCTAGTTTTAAATGTTGGGAGTGCAAAGTAAAATGAAATGGAAATTTGTGGTTTTCTATTTTCCACTGTTATTATTAAAAGGATGAAATAGATCAGGTAGGCTACTTATAGATATAGATGGGAAAATAAAAGGACAAAAATTGGAAGATAGGGCAGCATGAGTAACATGGTTACACAACGCAGCAATCTTTTGTTTTTACGATACCTTAATAATCTACAGCTTGATATCTGACAAGTTTTGCATACAATTAAGAAGTATTTCTGTCTACAGTTGAAGGGTGTAAATGCTTCAAAATAATTGACTGTCCCATAGAAAATCAAATGCTTAGAAGCAGGAATGGACGATGAGTTAAGTTTGCTAGAGAACGGGAGATGTAAGTTGAGAAGTGACACAGAATAACATTAAAAAGAGCAACCGAACTGGAATATTATAGGGATTTGTTAAAATTTATCGGAGAGCCAAACTGCTGATGTTTTGAGTTTTTATTACCAGGAATAACACTGCAAAAATTTGCTGAGTGAAAAAAGGAGTTTTTTCATCAATCTTAATATCAATTGGTAGCACAGATTTATAAAATTATTCTAAGGTCTCTTCCTTTGCATTTTAATGCAAATAAATGCATTTTATTTCTCCTTACCTATGTAATGTGAGAAAAGACCTAAACCAAATTAATAAGTTTATTTCAATTTTAGTATTATTTGCCACCAATGTTGGCAGAACCATAATAGAGAGCTACAGGAGATCGTTGGCAGCGACATCACTAAGGTTTAAATGACTTTGTAAGCCATGAGAATCAAATTTATGATGTTTAAAATTCAATAAGATTTTCCAACATGAAAAGCACTCTCACATCTTCATTTTTGTAAGTATACTGACAAATCTCCCACTGCATTGATCATAGTTAAAGGAAAAAGGTCTAGATATTCTATGTGCTACTTGATACATTTTTATATGAAACTCCATTGCTGAAAGCAAGTGAAAGATCGAACATATGGTGTAATAGAAAGGGAAGGGGTTTAGGTGATACTTACTGAGGTGGTTTCAGTCTGTTGGATCTTGTATAATCACAGAGCAGACTAACCGGGGCAGTGGTGAGGGGGGGGGGGGGGGGGATCCTTCCTGCCTCATGAGCAATGCAGGAAATGTACTCACCTGCTCCCTGCAGTAGTGCTTGGCACCCTTTTAATGCTTCATTTCCCAAGACCTGGATTGCTTGGTCAGCCAGAATTAAACCCAGAAAAGAATCAAACCTGAGACCTACAATCTGATTAAAATATTTTGCATGAGCTGGTTGGTTGCCTAATCCTTGTCCCGCCTTTATTAAAAATGGAAGTGGACAATTTGAAACAAATTGAGTTCAGGCTCGATACTTTTACTTCCTTCTTTTTCAATCTTTTTATTGAATTTCAAATTAATATACGTAACATTAATAATTATACATATGGTGCAAAGAGATCGGGATAACAATCATAACAGTTAATATTTATACTCACAAGGAGTAAAATATATAATCTGGACCTCCCACTCTCTTGCTAAGTGAACATGATACAAAAAAAAAGAAAATTAAAAGAAATTTGATTATATGAAAAGAAAACCCCCAAATCAAAAAAAAGTATAATAATAAGTATAATAAGCAAACCAAAAACTTCAAAAAAAACTGGACTGATATTTCTTCGGTTAAAAAAAATTATGTCGTTAGCTCCGCTCCTCTATACTTAAAGGTTATTGAAAGGGATTTGAGAAAGGTCAGCTTATATCATATGGAAATATTGAATAAATGGACTCCAAACTTCCTCAAATTTAAGCGAAGGATCAACAGTATCAACCCTAATTTTTTCTAAGTTTAAACATGTTATAGTTTGAGAAAACCATTGAAATGTGGTAGGGGGTATAGCGTCCTTCCATTTAAATAGAATGGATCTCTTGGCCATTAATGTAACAAAAGCAATCATATGACAAGCAGAAGCGGATAAATAGCTAGATACTTTTAAATATTACATCTGATCCAACTCAAACCCACTTGTTTTTAGAAGGCTAAATTCCTTTGTTAGTTCCTTTGTGGTTAATGTGCATTACTTGAGTTTGTTACTTTAACTGTTTCAAAATCAAATCAAGATGTTGTACTGTAGAAGGTTGAACTTTATATTTTTCATCTTTTGCAGCTCAGTAAGGTTATTCCCTTTAATAAGCAGGTTTACAAGGGCTCCTGGAAAGCTTTGGAACAACTGATTGCGAAAGATAAAACGTGGCTAATCCTTTAAAGTTTGCGCTCCAGCTAAAGTTTAAGCTTAGTTGCCCAATTATCTAACAATAGCATTAAAGGAGCAATATGAGATTGCACAATAAATCTACACCTAAGACTCTGTCATAAAGCTCTGACTAAAAATAGAAAGCCATATCTGGTTCTTCTGGCTTGATCAACAGAGGAATGGAAATGGTGGATATTGTAAGGTTACCACTCTAAATCAAGACTGAACATGAAATTCCATAAATATAAGCACCTAAAGTTTCCAGAAGTACCTTCAATAGAGTCAAGAGCAATTCACTGTAGAAAGGGAATCTCTCAAAATGAATCTATAGTCCAGAGAAATGACAGAGGCAAAATAAAAGGGAGAAAATCAGAATCTACAATGGGAGTGCTGCAATAGTTATGTTCTTTCAAAGAGTTAGTGAATAAATCTAGAGCAGGACCAATCATAATAAGAAGGAGGAAGAGTTGAATAGTTGTCTTCTAAATGCAGAGATTGAAATCTGGATCTTCAATAGATCTAAATCTTGATTATGTTGGCCATTTTATCATCCCATGTATATGCTGTTAACTATTTCTTCCTGTTTCTGTGAGAAAAGTAAACCAAACATTTTGTTGATTTAAAAAAAGACTGAAAATAGAGATTAATTAGATATTGTAAAAAGGCTTCATTTTACTAGCCAGCACAACTCTGCAGCCTAAACGAATTTCCTGTTTTGAAGTAGCAACAGACAACAATGAAGATTATCTTTGCTTCAGAAAAGCACTGACACTTGATACGGAACTGAGTAGATCCATTCACTTTCAGGAATCACTAGTCAGTGAAGGTAGATGTCAGAGTTCAAATTCACCATTGTCTTCAAAGAGCCAGGATAGCCTTTGATTGATTGAGGAAAAGGGTGTTTGAAATAAATGAACCAACATCAAGGTCCTCTCCTAATCCAACATCATCAGCATTGAGGCTCAGCTACATTTGGCAAGGAGCATTGTGCACACACCTGACACAAAAGACCCGAAACAGACAGTCTATTGCAGGCTTTGCCATGGGAAGAGATTTCCAGGTGGATATAGGAAAAGAGTCAAGGATATTTTCAAGGCTTCCTTGAAAGAAATGTAACATCCCCACTGATTCCTGGGAATCCTTTGCCCATGATTGTTCAAAGTGGAGGTAGACCATAGAACATTACGGCACAGTACAGGCCCTACGGCCAACGATGTTGTGCTGACATTTTATCCTGCTCTAAAATCTATCTAACCCCTCCCTCCCACATAGTCCTCCATTTTTCTATCATTCATGTGCCTACCTAAGAGTCTGTCAAATCTCCCTAATGTATCTGCCTCCACTACCTCTGCTGGCAGTGCGTTCCACGCACCCACCACTCTCTGCGTAAAAGACTTACCTCTGACATCCACCCAATACCTTTCTCCAATCACCTTAAAATTATGTCTCCTTGTGTTAGCCATTTTTACCCTGGGAAAAAGTCTCTGACTGTCCACTTGATGTGTGCCTTTTATCATCTTGTACACCTCTATCAAGTCACCTCCCATCCTACTTCGTTCCAAAGAGAAAAGCCCTAGTTCACTCAATGTATCTTCATAAGATATGCTCTCCAATCCAAGCAACATCCTGGTAGATCTCCTCTGCACTATCTCTAAAGCTTCCACATCTTTCCTATAATGAGGTGACCAGGATTGAACACAATACTCCAAGTGTGGTCTAACTAGAGTTTTATAGAGCTGCAACATTACCTCATAGCTCTTGAACTCAATCCCCTGACTAATGAAGGCCAACACATCATACGACTTCTTAACAACTCTATTGACCTGCGCCGCAACCTTGAGGGATCTCTGGACATGGACGTGGACTCCAAGATCCCTCTGTTCCTCCACACTGCTAAGCGTCCTGCCATTATCCTTGTATTCTGCCTTCAAATTCAATCTTCCCAAGATCACTTCACACTTTTCCGGGTTGAACTCCATCTGGCACTTCACAACCCAGCTCTGCATCCTATCAATGTTCTGTTGTAACCTTACAGCAACTTTCTACACTATTCACAACACCACCAACCTTTGTGTCATCAGCACACTTTCTAACCCAGCCTTCCACATCCTCATCTAAGTCATTTATACAAATCACAAAGTAACAGCACTTAAACAAGAAAATGCAAAGCAACAGAAACTAATTTCTGAACTGGATGAAGCTGACAGACAGAGAGATCATAGACTGGATTTGTTGGAAAAGAAATTGACTTCGGCCACTCAAGCACTCAGAAAGTTGAAGTTGGAGAAAAAACCTGAGGATAATTGGTCTCCATGAAAATGTCGAAACTGGTAATCCTATTGAATTCTTTTCTAAATTTTTGATGGATGTGTTCGGCTCTGAAGTTTTTTCTGTTCATCCTATACTCAATCGTGCTCATCAAGCTTTAAGACCCAAAACTCCCAAAGGGCAAAAACCACAGCCAGTAATATTGTGATTCCACTATGCGAATACTAAAGAGCATTTAATTTGAATTGCTCATCGTAAAGGAATTATTCAATACAAAGATTTGAATTTTCGTCTGGTTGATTACAGTCCAGAAATTATGAAAGAGTAGTTGCTTTTTAAATCAATCATGTTGCAGCTCTATCAAAGGAAATTTCAACCTGCATTGCTATTTCCAGCCCACTTAAGTGTTGTTCTCCCTGACAAATCAGGTAAATGGTTTAGCTCTGTGGATGAAGCTGAGAAGTTTTTTAACGATCAACTTTCAACTCCAGGTGGCCAATAAATGTGTTATTCTTTCATTTTTATACCTATTTGGTCTACAAGTTAATAACTAGCTCATGGATCTGAACTTTTTAAGACCAGAGATTTTTTGCCCTTTGTTAACACTATTGTGTCTGGTTTTGGAATATGGATATTTATCATGCTTCTATATTATGATTCTTTTCTTTTCTTTTATTATTTTACTTTATTATTTTAATTGTTTATTTTTGAAAAATAATTAAGAATCTGATTTGGTAATTGATTGTCTTTTTTGAAATATTAGTAAGATTGTATTTTTCAAAATGTTGCCTTTTAGAATTTTTAACTGTGTAGAATTTTCCAGTAAGTTGTTTTTTCTCTATATGTTTATATGTTCGGAATGTTTTTTGTACTTTTATCTCAATGTTTTGACTAATGGTGGTGTCTTGCATTCCTTTTAATTTGGAGATTTGCCATCAAGAGAGGTGGGGTTAAGGCATTTTGTAGCTAGCTTTCTGGCTGTCTATTGGCCAGTTTTTGGGCTTTTGTGGGTGGGAGGTGGGGCTATTCTTAGTTTAGTTTTTTCTTTCTGGGCTGATCTAAAACTGCAAATATGTCTGAATTGTCATAACATCCGGCTCCCCTTTGAACATTTTTCCATCTTCCTGATTAATGAGTGTCCTGTGCAGCAATGTTAACCCTTTACGTACCATGTGCTTTATTTAAGTAAAATGGATAATATAATTAACTTTGTTTCATGGAATACGAATGGCTTAAACCATCCGATTAAATGGAAGAAGATTTTTAAAGTTTTCCATAGATTGAGCACTCAGATTATTTTTGCTCAGGAGATAATCAGGAGGATAATCAGCATTTTTTTAGGTTTTTGAAAGGTCAACAATTCCACTCTAATTCATAAGGTAAAGTGAAGGAAGTTTCTATTTTTATAGACTCCTTGATTTCATTTGTTCATTACCGAACAATTTCAGACCCGAAGGGTAGATTTTTATTAATTACTGGTTTACTTCATAACAAAAAAGTTGTTATGGTTAATGTTTATGCACCGAACGTTGACTATCCCAAGTTCTTTAAACATTTATTTGCATCTCTTCCTAATTTAAACGAATATACATTGATTATGGGTGGAGATTTCAATTGTTGTTTGAACCCTTCAATGGATAGGTCTGTGTCTAATCAAGTACTTCTGAACAAATCTGCTATCTTTATCAATTCCTTTTTAGTTGATTCTGTAATTCTAGAAGTTTGGAGGTTTCTACACCCCAATTCTGATTGGTCTAATTCTGGTCCAATTCTGGTCGCCTCATTATAGGAAGGATGTGGAAGCGTTGGAAAGGGTGCAGGATGCTGCCTGGATTAGAGAGTATGGATTATGAGGATGAGGAGAGACGAAAGGAGCTAGGGTTTTACTCATTGGAGAGAAGGAGGATGAGAGGACACATGATACAAAATATTAAGAGGAATAGATAGAGTGGACAGCCAGTGCCTTTTTCCCAGGGCACCAATGCTCATTATACAAGAGGTCATGGCTTTAAGGTAATGGGTGGGAAATTCAAGGAAGATGTCAGAGGGAGGTTTTTCACCCAGAGAGTGGTTGGTGCATGGAATGCGCTGCCTGGGGTGGTGGTGGAGGTTGATACGTTAGTCAAGTTCAAGAGATTGTTAGATACGCATATGGAGGAATTTAAGATAGAGGGATATCTGGGAGGAAGGGGTTAGATAGTCTTAGCTGTGGTTAGAAGGATGGCACAACATGGTGGGCCAAAGGACCTGTATTATGCTGTATTTTTCTATGGTTCTATGGTTCCGAAATTACCACCTAACGAACGTTCAACATTAGATGCACGCATTACGGAGGAAGAAATAAAGAAAGCAATCTCTTCGATGAATTCTGATAAAGCACCTGGTCTCGATGGGTATACAGGAGAACTTTTAAAATCTTTTTCTGATCTTCTTTCTGCTTAGTTATGTAAAATTTTTAAAGATGACTTATCTGTAGGTAAATTACCCCAATCCTTTTATGAAGCATCTATTTCCTTAATTCCTAAAAAAGATAAAGATCCTACTGAATGTGCATCATGCAGACTTATTTCCTTATTGAATGTGGACTCCAAAATGTTTTCCAAGATATTGGCTACTGGACTGGAAAATATACTTACACAAATTATTTCTGACGATCAGACAGGATTTATTAAAAATCGGAATTTGCATTTTAATATTAGGAGGTTAATGAATATTACATACACCCCTTATCTAAAACTCCAGAATGTGTTACTTTGCTTGATGCCGAGAAGGCGTTTGATAGAGTCGAATAGGAATATTTATTTAACATGCTTGAGAAATTTAATTTTAGCCAAAATTTTATATCTGCGATTAAATTGATATATCATACACCTTTGGCTTCTGTACTTACAACAATCAGAGATCCACCCTTTTCAGGCTTTTTTGAGGTACTAGACAGGGCTGCCCTTTAAGTCCTTTACTATTTGATATTGCCTTGGAACCCTTGGCAATTGCCCTTCGTGACTCTTCCAACATATCTGGCATTATTCGTGGAGATGGGACGTATAAGGTATCATTATATGCAGATGATCTGTTACTTTATATCTCTAACCCTGAGAAATCCATTCCTGCAGTATTATCACTGCTTGCTTAGTTTAGTGGTTTTTCTGGCTATAAATTAAATCTTAATAAGAGTAAGCTTTTCCCATTAAATATGCAAGTTCCAATCTATAGGCAATCACCATTCAGATTAGTGACTGATTATTTTACTTACTTGAGTGTTAAAATTACCAAGAAATATAAGGACTTATTTAAAGTTAACTTTTCACCCTTAACTGATCATGTTAAGCAATTGCTTACTAAACAGTCCCCATTGTCCTTATCATTGATTGGTCGAATCAATGCTGTTAAGTTGACTATTTTACCTAAATTTCTGTATCTATTTCAGGCAATTCCAACCTTTATCTCTAAATCCTTTTTTGATATTATTGATTCTAAAATTCTTTTATATATATGGCAGAGTAAAAACCCAAGGTTAAGTAAGAAATATTTACAGAAATTAAAAAAGGATGGCGGTATGGCTTTGCCTAACTTTAGATTTTACTATTGGGCAATTAATATTCGATATTTAATTTTTTGGACACAAGATTTAGATGTAATTCAATGTCCACGATGGGTGTATCTCGAGCACGAGTCAGTGCAAGGGTTTTCATTGGCTTCTATTTTAGGGGCCTCGCTCCCCTTTGCACTTACTAAATTGAATAAACAAATGATTAATCCAATAACTAAACAAACAATACGAATATGGTTTCAACTTTGTAAATTTTTTGGATTGAATAAATTTATCTTATCAAGTCCTATTCTATTCAATTTTTTCTTTCGACCATCTAGAATTGATCTAGCTTTTCTTTTATGGAGAACGAAGGGAATAACATGTTTTCGTGATCTATTCATTGATAACTGTTTTTTGCCTTTTGAATAGTTGTCTAATAAATACAATTTGCGTTGATCACATTTTTTTAGATATTTACAGATTAGAAACTTTTTAGATGTTACTCTACCTACTTTTCCGATACCACATCAAATTGAAATTACAGAAAAAAATTTAGGTTTTAACTCTTATCAGAAGGGCTTGATAGCAATAATTTATGATCTGATTATGAAAATACATTTAGGGACATCTGATTAAATTAAGAATGAATGGGAAAGAGAACTTCAGATATTTTTACTTACAGAGACATGGTAGAGATTCGTCCAATTAGTTAATACCTCTTCAATGTGTGCTAGACACTCTTTGATACAGTTTAAGGTAATTCACAGGACCCGTACGTCTAAGGATAAGTTAGCTCATTTTTATAACCATATAAATCCAATCTGTGATAGATGTAATTTGGAGGTGGCTTCCCTGACACATATATTCTGGTCCTGCCCTCTTTTGGAAAAATATTGGAAAGACATTTTTGATATTATTTCAGTGGTATTGAGTATTGATTTACAACCTCATTCTATTACTGCAATTTTTGGGTTACCAATGATGGATTCTGGCCATTTATCTGCCTCAGCTTGTCGTATGATTGTATTTGTATAGCCAGGAGATCCATTCTATTTAAATGGAAAGATCCTAAACCCCCCACTACATTCTATTGGTTTTCCCAAACTATAACATGTTTAAACTTAGAAAAAATTAGGAGTGGTACTATTGAGCCTTCAGTTAAATTTGAAGAAACTTGGAGCCCATTTATTCAGCATTTTCATATGATGTAAGCTGACCTTTTCTGAATCCTTTTCAATAGCTTTCTATTCGAATATAGAAGAGTGGAGTTAATGACATAATAATGCTTTTAACCGATGAAATATGACAGCCCAGCTTTTGTTTAGTTTTCGGTTAGTTTTTGTTTATTATTATTATTAGGTTTGTTATTGTTTTTTTAGATTGGGTTTTTTTTCATATAATCAAATTTCTTTTTAAATCTTTTTCATGGTCAATTATCAAGAGATTGGGAGGTTCAGATTACACATTTTGCTCTTTGTGTCTGTTGTTATGGACTCAGTGAAAGTCCCTTTAAGATAGAGAGTGTGTGTGTATGTGTGTGTGGGGCGTGCTTACGTCAATAGAAGATAAAGGACGTAATGACGTTGTTGAAGAAGTCAGAAGAAGAAGAAAGAGAGAGAGAGAAGGGAGAGAGACACCAGCCTGCTTGTTTTTCTCTATCGATGGATGAGAAACAATAACTGTGTTTACCACTGAAATCCATGTATGGAAGTTGGAAGTAATCCGGTGGAGTTCACTTTGTTGCTGACCTGTAGAAGGAAACAGGTATTTGTATGTGGACGACCACGGTTCGGATGCTTTTCGGGGTGAGGAAGTCACTACCGAGTAAACACTGAAGTGTCGTTTGGGTTCCATCGTGGAACATTTGGATTTCGTATGTACTCTCTCTATGTTTTTCTACATCTACATCTTATCTTCAGACAACGGTGGTTGTTGAAGAAGCCCTTGCTCATGTTTCACCTTATGGCTTGCGGAACTGAACTTTAAGAACCATTCAGGAACTGGGAGTTTTGGACTTTGTCACACACACACACGAAGAGTTTAGTTTTGGGGTTAACGTTCGAGGTTTAACATTCTTGAATTCTAACATACTAACATTTTTACTTTTATTTTACGTATTATCAATAGTAGTGATTAATAAAATAGTTTTTAACACTGAATCATGCTCAGTGTGTTTCTTTTGTTGCTGGTTTGTGACACTGTATACATTAACTGTTATTATTGTAATCCCCATCTCTTTGTATCATTTGTATTATTACTCTTGTAATGTTTATTAATTTGAAATTAATAAAAAGATTTGAAAAGAAGAGAAAAATCACAAAGAGCAGGGGTCCCAGAACAGATCCCTGCGGAACACCACTGGTCACCAACCTCCAGGCAGAATGATCTCCATCTACAACCACCCTCTGTCTTCTATGAGCGAGCCAGTTCTGAATCCACATAGCCAATTTTCCCTGAATGCCATGCCTTCTGACTTTCTGAATAAGTCTTCCATGTGGAACCTTATCGAACGCCTTACTAAAATCCATGTACACCACATCCACTGCTCTACCTTCATCAATGTGCTTTGTCACGTCCTCAAAGAATTCAATCAGGCTCGTGAGGCATGACCTGCACCTCATAAAGCCATGCTGACTGTACCTAATCAGCCTATGCTTCTTCAAATACTCATAAATCCTGTCTATAAGAATCTTTTCCAGTAATTTGTCCACCACTGAAGTAAGACTCACTGGTCTGTAATTCCCAGGGTTATCCCTACTCCCTTTCTTGAACAAAGGAACAACATTTGCCACCCTCCAATCATATGGCACTATTCCTGTGGCCAGTGGGGATGCAAAGATCATCACCAAAGGTGCAGCAATCTCTCCCCTTGCTTCCCATAATAACCTTGGATATATCTCGTCCAGCCCCAGTGACATCCACCTTAATGTTTTTTAAAAGTTTCAGCACATCCCCTTTCTTCACATCGACATGCTCTTGTGTATCAGCCTATTGTATGTCATCCTCACAAACATCAAGGTCTCGCTCACTGGTGAAGGTGCATCAAGAATATATAGAAGCCCTGTGCAAGTGGGAGAATGAATGCATCAACTCACAAAATACTGACCATCTCCATTGTCAGATATTTCCTGCCCCATCTGTTCCCTCATTGGTCTCATCTGTCATTTCATAAAATTGGAGTGGTAGGAAGTCATCCTCAATCCGAAGGAATTTACAAAGAACACTTCAGGGCAAGTCTCGTCATGAAGTTTAGCTGAGGAGCACCACTAATGGTAGGAAATAATCCATTCTGGGTTAGAGGAAATGGAACTCATGTCAATGCAGGGGAGTCACTGCATGGGATCAAGATTTTTTTGCATTGTTTGATATTATTTAATTAATTTGTTTTTAAATTATTTTAGTTTTTACTTGTTAATAATTTAAAATTATCTTTCATGGCTCAAACAATTTTTAAGAGTTTCAGAATGTCACTCAAGTTACAACATTTAATTGAGTACAAGGTATTGGCATGACCCAGCACAAGTTGGCCAGAATGACATCAGGGCTTGAAGAGTTAAGTTCTAAGAAAGTTTGTATATTCGTGGTTTGTATTCCCTTTGATTACATCTGTTCAATCTGAAATGTAAATCCTGTTTCTCTCTTGACACTTTCTTAATTTCTGAGGAATTTCTATTTTTATTTCAGATTGCCAACATTTGCAGTATTTTATGTTGTATTTTCTTGGGTTTAGAAGATTGAGAGACAATTTAATTAAGAATGGTTAGTGAGGCAATAAAGTGATTACATTTTCCTGTGTGAGGGAACTCAGAACAAAATGACCGAATGTTATAACTAGATCTAATCCATTCAGGAATGAAATGAAGAAACACAACTTTTATTCAATGGATATTACATATCTGAAACATTCTTTCATAAAGGCAGTGGACACCGGCTGAAAAAGACTTTTCAGAACTGAATTTCATTTTAGTTAACAGTAGCAAAGAGGTTCCTTCAGACTAACCCATCAAAGATAGAACACAACAAATAGCTGAGGCAGTCTGTGTAAGGTATCACACTCAAGTGTGCAGATACTGTGCAACAATGAATCCAGTAAGCTCACATATGCCAACATGAGGGAATGCAGCTTTAAATGTCGTAACCTACCAACCATATTATTTGCTTCAGACACCATTCAATGCACCTACCCTAATAGTACATGTAATATTAGATAGTACCACTTAAAGAACTGAATGGTGTAACCAATTTTCCTTTGTGTTGCAACCTTCTTAAGTGTGAGGCATTCCAGAATCTGTCTGCCTTCGTAGAAGAAGGCCTCAATAAGTTCTGAAGAAGGGTTCTTGACCCATAATGTTAATTGGTTTCTCCTTCTACAGATGTTGCTTGACTGGCTGACTTCTTCCAGCATATTCTATTTTTGTTTCAGATTCCAGCATCTGCAATTTTTTTTTTGTTTTGCCTCAATAAGAATGCTCAACGACACAATAGGTTTACCTTGCATTTAATAAAATACACTTTTGTTTATTTGAATCACCTGGTTGTTCGCCTGCATCTTAGGGAAAGTGGAGAAAAATACTGAGACCTGGTGTTGGAAGTGAATCAGAATCCGGTTTATTATCACTGACATATGAAAGTTGTTGTTTTGCAGCAGCAGTACAGTGCAAGACATAAAGACATAAAAATTAATATAAGTTACAAAAATAAATAAATAGAGCAAAAGAGGAATAACGAGGTCGTGTTCAGGGGTCATGGACTGTTCAGAAATCTGATGGCAGAAGGGAAGAAGATGTTCCTGAAACATTGAGTTGGGTCTTCAGGCTCTTATACCTCCTCCTCGATGGTAGTAACAAGAAGAGTTACTGAAAGTGTCCTGGGTGGTTAGGGTCCTAAATGATGGATGTCACCTCCTTGAGGCACTGCCTCTTGAAGATGTCCTTGATGGTGGGGAGGGTTGTGTCCATGATGGAACTGGCTGAGTCTACAACCCTCTGCAGCCTCTTTCGATCTTGCATATTGGAGCTACCATACCAGACGGTGATGCAACCAGTCAGAAAGCTCTCCACCATACATCTGTCGAAATTTGCAAGAGTCTTTGGTGATATACTAAATCTCCTCAAACTCCTACTGAAGTAGAGCTGCTGGCGTGCCTTCTTCATGATTGCATCAATGTGTTGGGCCTAAGATAGATCCTCTGAGATGTTGACACCCAGGAACTTGAAGCTGCTCACCCTTTCCACCACTGACCCCTTAATGAGGACTGGTGTGTATTCTCCTGGCTTCTCCTTCCTGAAGTCCACGATCAATTCCTCGGCCTTGTTGATGCTGAGTGCGAGGTTGTTGTTGCGACACCACTCAACCAGCTGATCTATCTCACTCCTGTATACCTCCTTATCACCATCTGAGATTCTGCCAACAACAGCAGCTTCATCGTCGGATTTATAAATGATGTTTGAGCTATGCCTAACCACACAGTCATGAGAGTAGAGATGGTTGAGCAGTGGGCTAAACACGCATCCTTGAGGTGTGTCTGTGTTGATTGTCAGCAAGGAGAAGATGGTTGATGAAATTATAAAATTTGGAACGTGTCCTTGAATTGGAATACCAAATGCTGAGCATGACCTTTTCTAACTGAGATGATGCATTGATGTGTGCTGAGAGACAGGGAGCTGTGTGATTCAACTGAGATCATGCAAAATGGAACAAATAATGTCTCCTGAGACATTGAATTTCAAGGCAAGAGACTTGCCTAAAGAATGGAGAAAGTAGAAGGAAGTCCCACATCGACGTGCAATCATTTTAATTCCACTTCCAATTCCCACACTGACATGTCTGTCCATGGCCTCCTCCACTGCTGAGCTGAGGCTAGATGCAGATTAGAGGAACAGCGCTTCGTATTCCACTTTGGTAGTCTCCAAGCTGACGGCATGAACATCGATTTCTCTAACTTCCGATAACCACTCCCCTTTGTCCCTCCTTTTGTTGTTATACTGATCCCACCGGCCCCCATCATCCTATCTTTTTCCCCTCCCCTACCCTCTCCATCTGCCCATCACCCACACATTTCTCCCTCTGGTTCCCCTCCTCATCTCCTTCCCTTTATTCCATGGTCTACTGCCCTCTCCTATCAGATTCCACCCTCTTCATCCCTTTGTTGCTTTCACCTATTACCTCCCAGCTTCTTGCATCATTCCCACTCTTCCCCCTCCCTCACCTACCTATCACCCCCCCCCTCACCTGGATCCACCTGCCAGTTCTTGCTCCAAGCCTCTCCCCCACCATTTTATACTGGTTATCTCCCCTCTTTCTTTCCAATCCTGATGAAGGGTCTCAACCTGAAATGTCGACTGTCGATTTCCTTCCATAATTGCTGCCTGACCCTTTGAGTTCCTCCAATGTTTTGTGTGTAGCTCCAGATTTCCAGCATCTGCAGTCTCTTGTGTCTCTGTATAAACAGAACAGACAAAAGTAAAGATGATGTTGTAAGTCCTTAATCACAAGCAGAGATTTGCATCATACGTTAATGCCCTCAATGACACTGGTGCATGCAAAGGATATATTACAAGCACATTGCAATCTTCTTGGAAATAAAACTATTGAGTCTTATTCTGATACATGCAACCAGGAACAGAGGAATCCTTTAAGAGTGTCTTCATGGATTTGTGATACGTACATATATTTGCAGTTGTGAAAATTTCATTCATCAGAGATTAATTTATTTGTGGAATCCAGGAATTTAGCCCAAACAAAGTTCTTCTACATGAAACAGAGTTAGTAGATGTACGCAAAGGTCAGGCTAGAAATGTTGGATGCCTGACAGCAAGAAGCTTAATTGGTGAAACATGAAGCAACTGGCAGAATTGGGGAATGGCAACAAAGATGGCATGGAAGTGGAATTGTAGAAATGGATTGTAGAAAGCAGCATGACTGTCTAGAAAAGAAATGCCCCTTGAATGCATAATGATGTGTACAGTATACAATGGTCAATCATTCCTACAAATAGTGCACGATGAAGACAACATCCTGCACTTGAGACTGATAAAGATACATCATGACAGGATCAAGAAGATTGATTCAATGCAGGCAATCACTTCAGCTGCACAACTCACAGATGAAGATGAAGATGCTCACCACAGAACAGAAAAACTAAAAGAAAAATACCATCTAATCCTAGATATGAGAAAGCAGCCAAGTGTACAGCAACCATCTCACAGTGGCTGTGATGGAGAAACTTAAATTGGTTTATTATTTTCATATGCACTGAGGTACAGTGAAAAACTTTGTTTTGCATGCCATCCATACAGATCATTTCATCACATCAGTACATCTAAGTAGTACAAGGGAAAAGCAGTAACAGAATACAGAATATAGTGTTACAGTTGCAAAGAAAGTGCAGTGCAGGCAGACAATAAGGTGCAAGGCCAAGACTAGTTAGATTGTGAGGTCAAGAATCCATCAAGAGTCTATCTTATCATAAAAAGGACTCCATTCAATAGTCTTGTAACAGTGGGATAGAAACTGTCCTTGAGCCTGGTGGTTTGTGCTCTTCAGGCTTTTGTATCTTCTGCCTGATGGAAGAGGCAGGAAGGGAGAAAACTGAATTGGGAGAATTAGATAAGGCAGAGAGAGTAGCTCAAGGAGACTCACCTGCACCTCGGTACCCAGCATGTTATCTGTTGAGAAATTAGCGGCAACCTGAGTGCTTCATTAAGTCCCATTGGGATAAAGCCCATAGCTGGTGACATATCAGAAGGCTCCTTCATGGAGCACTTGATCACCAGAGATGATCTGAAGCCAGATGCAGCAAAAGTCAAGGCAGTGAAGGAAATGACTAACCCAGCTGATGTTGCTGGAATTCTATGATTTCTGGGCTTTGTCGTCATTATGAACAAGTTGCAACCCCACCTGAGTGTTGTATGTGAGTAATACAGACGCTGACCAAGAAGGATGTTGAAATCTGTTAGTTAGACAGTCGTGAGCCAGCAATCAAATGAAGCAAAGAGGCAGCCATAGCAGTACCTGATACCCAGGTGTCTCTGAAAGTGGTCTTGGAGTAGCAAAGAAGAAGAACAGTCAACCAGTAGCATATACAAGTAGAGTTCAGACAGACATTGAGACACATTATGCATAAATTGAGAAGGAACTACTTGATGTGGTCTTTGAACTGGAGAAGTTTCACCAGACTATCTATGGGAGAACCAAATTGTGTGCACAGTGATTGCAAGCCATTTGAGTTTATTGCTGTTATACCACTAAAAAGATTACACGCAGTGCTTATGAGGATGCAGGCACAAAATGCAAAGGAGTGGAACTTTATGGGACTGATTCAATGTTACAAACAGATGTTGTGGATACTGAGCATTGAAGCAATATTTGGTACCGAAACAATCAACATGGCAAGACATATTCCAGTCCTGATGCAGGATCTCAACCCAAAATGTCAGCAATTTCTGTTGCTCAACCCTTTGAGTTCCTCCAGCAGTTTGTTTTTTGCTCCAGATTCCAGCATCTGCAGTCTCTTGTGTTTCCTGTCTCTCAGCCACTGATGCAGAAGATTGAGGATGATACCAGAAAAGATGATAAGGTCTGAGCCAAGTGATTTAGACAGTATGGAAAGAAATGTAGTGCAACCTCGGATCTGTGCTCTCACCATATTTTCTTGCCAGACATGAACCAGGCACTCAAAGTGATCTGACCTTCAGAGGCAAAAAGATAATTGTTTGCAGGCTATGAAGGAACAAGATGATCAAGCACATTCATTCTTCAGATCAAGCTGTGTCTACAGAGGCACAAGTAATACCTACTGGCCAAGACTAACAACAGGGACCATTTGTAGGAATGTGAAATTCTCAGATTTCTAGGGAAAAGCAATCAAGAGAAACATTTCACTCTCGTCACATCCCAGAGAAATCTGGGCAAAAGTGAGGTCAGATCTGTTTCACCTTAATAGGAAGTTGTATCAATCTTTTTGGGAAATAGACTTCTTCAAAAACATGCATTGATCGATGGTTGTTCAAAGCATTGTTTTCTAGGTGTGGCATCACTGAAGTGCTGATCACAGATCATCGGTCACAGTTCCCAGCAAGCGACTTTGTGAGTTTCTCAGTGAGGTAGCTGTTTGATCACTGGGCATTTCCATCTTATTTTTCACAGATTAATAGAAAGGCAGAGGACATTATGAAGTCAAAGAACTACTAACAAAAGCTAAATAATTGCTGTTAGATCCCTACTCAAGTATTCTAGCCTTCTCCAATACCCCTAGCCCAGGGTGATGAGCACTTGTGGAAAGGCCTATAATCGGTAAACATAATTCTAATTGCAATGACACAAAGACCGAGAACCAAAGTGCAAAAAGCGTAGGAAGGGAACAGGAGGTGCTCAGCTGAAGACTGGCACACACTGCCACATTAGAGGCACCATACACTGCCATTGCTAAGGGATGGAGACACAGTGACCGACACCAAATGTGACAGAAGGCAGTGATGATGAGCTCAGGACTATGAAAGTTATTCTTTAGCAGAGGAACAGGTGGCATCTCAGGATGACCACCAAGGACACTTGTTTGAGTGATGTACTCATGTAGACATGGAGATTACAGAGACTGCATCAATAATTACACCGAGCTAGGATGCTACAGCTGGACTACAACCCTCTGGAGAACCACAGCCAGTTAGCACTATGTCTGGAAGGACAGTCTGTCCATTCAGGAAGACTTTGTATCAAAGTAAAGCACAATGTGGCCAGTTGTGCTCTGTGTTGCAAGTTGTCTCGTATGTTGCTGAGGTTGTCCACAATTGTGCATGTGAAAGCTTAGAAGATGGTAACATCATCCTTCTCATAGCTGGCTTCTTGCTCACGAACAATCCTTCTGATTTACAAGCATCAGGCAGTGCAACCATTCATCCCTTGACATTTTTTCCCCTCATCCCCAAGGGGCATAACCTGACATTTGCAACTTTACCTTTTTAGATATATGGAACTTGGTCAGACAATGTTTGAAGAGTGGGGAGAGATTGAAGGTGAAGGCACACTGTCATTGACTTCAACTATCAACTCCAATATTAACCCTGGACCAAATTGAGGATTTCGTTTAAGAGCGGGATATGCATGATGATACACAGTGGGGAGGAGTGGTCTGCAACCAAGGCAAGAGGCAGACCATTCTACTTTGACTGACTTTTGTATCCATTTCTTACTACTTACCAGAGCCATATCTGAAAATATACTATTATGCTTCATGCCATAATTACGCTTGCATCACTTCATAAAGGCCCAAAGCTTCATTATAAATATAATTCAATCTGACCTTCAATTACATAATTTTGTGCCATGCCCTTGACCTGCTGTATTTGCTGGCTGCACTATGCTATATATTATTATTATTATTGGAGATGTCCTACCATGTGAATCACAATGAACACAGAGTAGGACAAGTTGAAAATCCTTAAAAAGTGATTTAAAGTCTATGAATAAATTTAATTTTACATTGGTTGGCAATAATGTTAATGAGTGGAACTCATTTTGTAACAGAAAGTTCATAAATTAAATAAATTTGTGTCATTATGTATTAGGTTAAAGTGAACACTATTCAAATCATAACAGTTTAGTTAGATAATTATGAACATATGCATTAATTTCCATAGGCAGAGAGATAAAAAACCTTTATACAAGGTAATCCAAAAGGGTAACAAATTTAGGGAAGTTTAAATCATATAACAAGACAAATGTAAAGTTATTAACCATCATGTCGGCCATTTTTAAGTTTTCAGATCACGTATCATGGCCAAGAAGTTCTGGTGCATTTCAGTATAACTTAGTGGGTCAAGTAAAATGTGTGGAGGCAGAAGGTGTCTGTTTACACCCTGCATTAGAACTGAGAGGGAAGACCTTGAACCAGTGCACTGAAACCCTCCTTAAGGTGAGCTTAGGTGAAACCTTCAAGTTCCTAGGAGTGAATATCATCAATAGCCTGTCCTGGTCCAATCATATTGACACCATGGTCAAGAAAGCGCATCAGAACCTCTACTTCCTCAGAAGGCTAAAGAAATTTGGCACGTCCCCTTTGACCCTCACCAATTTTTTATAGATGCACCATAGAAAGCATCCCATCAAGATGCATGCCAACTTGGTATTGCAACTGCTCTGCCCAAGATGGCAAGAAACTACATAGAGTTGTGAACACAGCTCGAAACATCACGGAAGCCAGCCTCCCTTCCATGGACTCTGTCTAGACTTCTCAATGCCTTGGTAAAGCAGCTAACTTAATCAAAGACCTCAGCCACCCCAGTCATTCTCTCTCGTCCCCCCTCCCATCAAGCAGAAGATAAAAAAGCCTGAAAGCACGACTACCAGGCTCAAGGACAGCTTCTATCCCACTGTTATAAGACTATTGAATGGTCCCCAAATATGATAAGATGGACTCTTGACCTCAAAATCTACCTCGTTATGGCCTTGCATCTTATTGACTGTCTGCACTGCACTTTCTCTGTAACTATAACACTATATTTTGCATTCTGTTATTGTTTCCCCTTGCACTACCTCAATGCACTGATGTGATGAAATCATCTGATTGGCTGGCATGCAAAACAAAGCTTTTTTACTATACATCAGTACATGTGACAATAATAATCCAATTTACCAATTTACTAATTTAGCAACTAAAGGCTTAAATGATGATGTGCCTTATTCAGAGGCCGGATGATGTGAACTGGGCACATGCTTCTGTGCAACATCAAGTGACCTAAAAGATTCAATGCTTTGGCCTAGTGAGCAAGTCTCGCGGGCAAGTTTCAGTTGAACTTGATACCTCTCTGTTTTCATCATGTTTGACACCTATTTAAAGTGATCACATCGTTTAAAGTAAGGTGTCCTTGTCCTTTTACTTTTCCTGAACAGAACTCTCAGAGTTTGTGGTGTAACCATGGAAATCCAAGTAGAGTAGGCAAGAGGCAGGAGACATCAAAAGGCCATTGTACTCATGCATGTACTGGGAGAAAATGACAGCAACATGAATGCTAGAAACCTCATCTTTATAGCAGCAGAAGAAATTCAATAGCCTTGCAAGAGAGCAGTGGTTAGGCTTATTTCTCGTTATCACTTTTTCTCAGGAAGAGGACAAAGTGCATCACTTTATCCTCACTGCCAGCATCAAACACTTGCTTCAACAGCTTCACATGGTACTTATCCAATCACAGTAGGACATTGCACCAATCCTGCTCTCTTGTGAATCATTGACTCACCTGCCACTGATATCATCAGAACAGAAACAAACAGCATTTGGTTTTTACCTGATAAGAACTGCAAGGCAATTCATCACTCTACCTTCATATTTCACACTGGAGACATCTCCCCATTCTGTTCACACCTTACTGTTTCTCTCTCTCTCTCTCAACATGCAAGTTATCAAAAACTGCCTTAACCAGAAGAGACACTGATTAACTCACAGAAGCTGAAAGTAAAACTAAACTGAGAGAGGACCGATTCATAAAAGTCCTCAGTTATATAATGGAGGAAGCCTTGAAAATAATTGTCAAGATAACATAAAGGACATTGGAAGGAGTAAGGCTGGAGACTGTGGCAACTTGAACTCTTCCCTTCCTCTGCTGATCACACATTAATATCACCCAGTGCTGAATTAGGATGCTTCTTACCTCAGCATAACCTTCCCATTACTCCTGTTTCTCTGATTGCTTTATTCCAGGTCCTTCCCGCAACTCAAGCCCTTCTGTTCAAGACATGATGCTCGTAAAGCCGTGTCACTTGCTTCATGATTCTCAAGCATTAGGACAGATATCAGTGATCTTATATGTAAAATCACTGACTTAGAAAGGTCAGCACAGGTTGAATTTCCCTCATGAACAGAAGTTGATGACAGCTACAATATCCCCAAGTACTGAAGGAAGATGAAGAAGACAGTAATGATCAAAAAATTATATCACCTTGATTTTACACATATGGCTATCTGTTTCAGAAACGGATCCTCTGTGTATCTTGGAGACTGGCACTTAGACAGGAACTTGTCATTTTAAGGCACGAAGCATAATTGCAGTGTAAACTTCAGCTGTGTGACAGTGCCAGCTAGCTAGAAGCTAAGGTTACACATAAACTCAGCTGCAGAAGACTCATATGAGGATTTTGATGGGCCAGGCTACAGAAAGAGATTGACGTAGGTATCAAAATGTTTGACGCAATGATTGCAAGAGTTTCCATTCAATAGAAGTGTGAGGGGTTCAAGCAACAACATGGCACAGACCTTCATGCAGAGCTGGGAGGCAGTTATGAAAAACAAATCAAAACATTGTCAAAAAATTAGAAACACTTAAACAATTTTAAATAATTAAAACACTTGCCTGTATTTAACTTTTAGCACAGAATCGGTGACTCCATTCCAATGAATCGGGTCTCTATCCCTATGCTAGCCCTCCCTGGAGTAAAGCTGAGATACTGGATCCTTTCCTCAATGAGTTAAAGCTCTGCCATTGTGCTCAACAGTAACTCTAGCAGTGGAGTAGACAGAAGAATCTGATCTCCAGGATACCTCAACCTTCTATATTTGGTTGCCCATACACCAGTCTTCCAGAGGCATGAGTGACTGGTAGCTCCTTGGGAGCTGCAGGTAACAATCAGTGTGCATCATTCAGTGCAATGTTCAAGGAGGTTCGCAGGATGTTACAACACCACATTGACCTGTGTTCTGATTGATTTCTAGAAAGCCTGGGGTGCCGCTTTGGAGTTGCTTCATGCAGCACTAATCTGCTGTCCTTTCTTCAGAGGTCGTGTTCTTGAACCCGTTACAGCCACTCCACAAAATCCTGTTGCCTGGCAACTAGCCAGGCATCCTAAACTACTACTACCAATACCAAGGTAGTGCAGGCACTTGCATAATGTTTGGTTTGATTGGGGAAAAAAAAGAGTGGTTGAAGATCAAGACCCTAGACCTGGCATAAAACTCACGGTCTACCAGGCAGCAGTAATCCCTGCTCTCTGAGTGCTCTTGAGACGAGGATAACCTGTATCAGGTACCTCAAGGCCCTGAAAAAATACCTCCAATGCCATCTTTGCAAATTCCTTCAGTTCACTGGAAGGACAAGTGAATCAAAGTCAGTGTCCTCTTTCAATTTTACACCTAGTCAGCCTCATCGGCCAAGTAATATCATTTGCTTGTCTGACACCAGACTCCCAATGCTTTTCTGAATGAAGGGATTACATGTCAGATAGAAGAAAAGATTTAAGGTATCTATTCAAAACATTGAAAAGTGAAGCACCCTCACTAACACTTGGAAATCTCTGACTCATAACCTCACTAAGTGAAGAAGAAACATTCGAGCTGGTTTGGGCAAGCTCCAATCCACACTTCAGAACCATACAGGAGCAGGGGTAAAGGGCTGAAGGAGTGACCACCTCACCTGTGCAAACCATCAGGTACCTACTGCCCCATCTGTGGCAGAGTTTGCAGTTCTGGCATTGGCCTTATTAATCATCTCAGATCCTTCAAAAGCAGAGTGGAAAACAATCATTCTCAATTCTATGAGCTACTTGGCTCAGAAGATAGAGTGACTCCAGACCATGCATTAATAGAGTCTTCTGTTTGCCCTCTAAGAGCAGTGCCGCAGTGCCAGTTTCTTGCATTGGAAAGTAGCAGCCTTCCACCCATCATGATGTAGTCATTTGGGTAGCACTGTATAGGAGCACCAATATAGGAAAAAGGCACAGAGGCTGAGCACAAATTTGACTACTGAACTTAATTTTTGAATATAATGTGTCCTGACGTAATTTATAAATATAGTTTTCTAATATATATTCAGTGTTGGATTTTATTGTCACATTATAGCTGTGACGACAATGTAATGGTTGAAGACGTGCTAAGTAAGGAGTCTGACATTATTATTGACACAGGAATTAGACATACATTTTACTCTGGAATTATACTTTCTTGTAGGTTGTACTCTGCTCCATTCAATTGCAGATAAAGCCATTGCTATGTCTTTCTCAGAAAACTGGTCAGATCAATCTTTGGTCCACAAAAACATATCAAGCCAGAAAGGGGCTATTTTTAGATTAGTTATCTCAATTGTGTCATGTCAAAATGATTTGCCTGCAGCAAAATAGTGGCTTTGACATATTTAGAGGCATTCTTGCACTTCTTTTAACCATAAAATATATGAAAGAAGATAAATAATGATAGCTAGAATAAGATGAGAAAATGGAACAGAATATTTTGTGTATTCTCCATTAAATGTACTATCCCAAGGTCGCAATAATATTAAACTTGAAGCTCTAAGAAGCTTATTATTGCAGTAAAATGTGTGACTCCATGAATGATGTCTATCTAAAACAATCATTTTTTAAATTATTTAATGTAATTGTGATCAATTTATTTAATCCAAGTTAGCTTTCACACTTGGGGAACTAGATTAAAATTTACAAACAACTAAGTAATCATAGGAACTAGGGTAAATAAATGTGTATCCCACAGAGATTAACTGGTAAAAGGAAATTCAAAGAGCTTTTCACACATATTGTCAATTTGACTTGACAGATCGTCATCTAAATCAAAATATAATAAAGGTACAAAAAGCAAAAATGGAAGATTTCACATTCAAGGACGACACTGCACCTATGAGGATAGAATAGAGTACAAAGTGCATTTGTGACTGTATCAGATGTTTAACAGTTGCATCCAAAAGAAAGAAAAATTATTGTTTCCACATGTGGATGAATGCAAGACAAAAAGGTCCAAGATGGCCTGCTAGTCAGTAAATATAAATGCAAAAATTACGAACAGGATTAGGCCGCTCAAACCCTTGAGCCTTTTCTGCTCTTCAGTAAGATCATGGCTTGGTTATCATGAATCGATCTACTTCTGCTTTAAAAATATTCAAAGACTCTGCTTCCATCCATCTTTGAGGAAAAAAAGTTCCTTAAACTCAACCCTTTGATACAGAAAAATCGAAGTTGAGTCTTAAATGGCTGATCCCTACTTTTAAATAGTGACCATCCTAGCTCTTGATTCTTCTACAAAAGAAAACAATGCCTGAACATTTAACTTGTTAAGACCCTTCAGTCAAGGTCATGCAATCATACAACATGGAAACAGATCCTTCAGCTCACCAAGTCTGCACTATCCATCAAGAAACCATTCACACTAATCCTACACTAATTCCATTTTATTCTCCCCACAATCACATCAACCCCTCCCCCCACCCCAGGTTCTACCATGCAACTATACAGTGGAGGTTATTTACAAAGGCCAATTAACCAATCAATCTGGATATGAGAGGAAACTGGGGGAATACCTGGGGGAAACCCACCTGGTTACAGGGAGATTGTACAAAGTCCACATGGCCAGCATTGGAGGTCACGATTGAACTCAGTTCACTGGAAATACAAGGCAGCAACCCACTAGCTGCACCATTGTGCCACCCTATATAGATATTCAGGATCTTGTATGTTTCAGTCAAGTCCCCTCTCACCATTCTAAGCTCCTGCAGGTACAAGCCTAGCTTGTCCAACCTTTACTCACAAGGCAACCCATCCATTCCAGATATCAGTCTGATAAATCTTCTCTGAAGTACTTCTAACACACGTACATTTTCCTTAAATAAGAAGAATAATACTTACACTATACTCCAGATGTAGTCTCATCAATGCAGTATATAACCAAAGAAGAACCTCCCTATCTTTATATTCAATTTCCCTTACAATAAGCAAGAACGCTGTACTGATTTTCATAACTGATTGTGCCTGCATGCCAGTTTATTACACCTCATGCAGTAAAAAAACAATCACCCAACATGTCAGAATCCTGCAGATTCTCACCATTGAGATAGTATGATTCTTCTTTATTTTTCCTGCCAAAATAGACAATTTCTCCTTTATTCCCACATCATACTCCATTTGCCAGGTGTTTACCCACACCTTAGGTCCTCATCGCAACTTACTCTCCCAATTATCTGTGTCATTAGCACATGTCCGCGGCCAGCCTCCAAAATATGCAGGAAATGCCCAAAGTGACTTGTTCCTCCAGGGAAGTTGAGGTTGGAACTGAAATTATAACCTAATACTCACCACTACAGGGTCTTTTGTCCAATAAATTCTGTAAAATCTATCATAAGGTAGATGTGATAAATAGTGTGTATCTCTGAAATTAACATTTTTTGTGATCCATGCTATTTAATAATGATTAATTCTCTAGTTTTGAGTTAATATGTAGGCAATTCCAAATGTGGGGAGTAATTGGCTATTGCAAAGTGGTGGGGTACAAATTTGGATGATATGCACCCCTAACTCCAGCTCTTGTTTTCAATTTGCTGCATGAATCACTTGAAAACATAGTTAGCATAACTTGTGTCATCCATCATTTTGGTTAAGATCATAATATGTGTATCAATTAGGCACACGGGATGCAGACATATTAAGCAGATCCTGTACAATGCTTCCAAATTCAACTGCACTTGTTGCAAGATTGCAACACATTTTGCAACATATGTTAAGATGCATGGAGAGCTCAACATAGAGCAAAAGGAAGAGTTGCCTCCCAGCCACACTGCTTGCACCAATGAGTCCATTGATGGCTTTTAGATTTGTTGGTGGTTAATTGGAAGGAGTGTTAATCATCTGGAATGAGTATGTTTGCTATTTACAGAATGGCTAAAAGTGGTTTAATGTTACTCAGGGAGTGCAATAGTTGAGGTCTATATTTTATACTTGAACACTATCTTTTGCCAAGCATGATTGCATTGGTGGCCCTTCCACTGGCCTTCCAGCCTAACATGAGAGGACTGATCTTCAGGAAGCTTGACGAAGTGGAGCATTGAGGGCCGGGGTTGGTCACTAAGCAGGAGGGTAGGTCACTATCCACAATGGGTTTCATGGACCACCAGCCCTATGTGCATCTCAGCATGCAACCATTTTTGCAGACACTTCACTGCAGTAAGGAGAGCTGCTGAAGCTCTGCCAGTGACTGTGGCCATGAATTTCTTTGAATCTGAGTTCTTCCAGATTGTTGCTCAGACATGAGAAGCATTTTTTTCACACAGAGGGTGTTGGGTATATGGAACAAACTGCCGGAGGAAGTTGCAGAGGCAGGTCAATTACAGTGTTTAAGAAAGACATTTGGACAAGTATATGGATAGGAAAGGTTTTGCGATATATGGGCCAAATGCAGGCAAGTGGGACTAGCTCAGGTAGGCAGTTTGGTTGGCATGGATAAGTTGAGCTGAAGGGCCTGTTTCCATGCTATATAACTCCATGAATCCATGACTCCATGATATCAAAAATATATGTCAATTTTTATCCTTAGGAAGGAGAATCTTTGCTCAAGGAGATGTGAATTCATTTTGTTTTCCATTGGTAGAGAGCAGCAGGAATATACAACAGAATTATGGTTTCCTGATAATGAAAAGAATCATTGACTGAGGGCTTCACATCAAAATCTGAACTGTATTCCAGTCAAACAGAATTTCACTTTCCCATTGTACATTGGTTAGTGACCCTATACAGAAGGTTTTGAAGATCAATGCCAGATGTTTGTAGAGCCCTTAAACTGCTTTAATTTTATTGTATTTCACTTCTCCCTCTGTTTTTCAGCCATCATGCTTGACAAACATCTCTGTATATGGCCAAGGATCCCTTAGCTCCTGATTCAGCTGCCAAACTCATACGTAAGTGATATTCCTACAGTGAGAGATACATTGAGTCCTGATGAAAGGTCTTGACCCAAAACGTCAACTGTTTATTTCCCTCCATAGATGCTGCCTGACCTGCTGAGTTCCTCCAGCATTGTGTGCGTTGCTCCAGACTCCAGCACCTGCAGAATCTCTTGTGTCTCTGAGAGATATTTTGCCACCTGCAAAATAATCAAGCAAATTTATGATCTCCTCAAAAATCACTTATGAAGTTTGGACCAGGCTGGAGGGCCCTTGGAGTACACACCTGACAGGGTCACATGGTTCATTGTCATGCATCCTCCTCATTTTGTGCTATCATGTCTTTTCTGGTAGCTATGGAACAGCAGGAGGAGGAGCCGATGGATATGCAAGGAAGGAGACGAGGAACAGGAAGGGAGTAGGCAATGTCAGGAGTCCTGTTTTTGCTTTGGTGTATAAGGGAACTGTTAAGATTGAGTTCAATAAACAACATCTCAATTCCCCATTCCACTGTAGTTCTCAACTCGCTAGCCTTTATACGCCCAGCTCTGTTATCCATCAAAGTTTCTCTTTGATCAAAATCACCACCACCATTACTAAACCATTTTTATACATCCAAACATCTTAAAAAAACAAAGCAGCATCAATGACTGCAATGCCGGCACAGACATAGTGGGCTGAAGGCCTGTTCCTCTGCTGTACTGTTCTATGTTCCATGTAATTTTTACAGACGCACCATAGAAAGCACCTTATTCAGATGCATTACAGCTTGGTATGGCAACTGCTCTGCCCAAGACCTCAAGAAATTGCAGAGAGTTGTGAACACAGCCCAGTACATCACACAAACCAGCCTCCCCTCCATCGTCTCTGTCTTCACTTCCAATTGCCTCTGGAAAGCAGCCAACATATTCAAAGATCCCTCCCACTCCAGTCATTCTCTCTTCTCTCCTCTCCTGTTGAGCAGAAGATGCAAAATCTTGAAAGCATGTACCACCAGACTCAAGGACAATTCCTATTCTGCTGTTATCAGACTCTCGAAGAGACCTTTGATATGCCAAATATGGTTCTTGATCTCCCAATCTACCTTGTTGTGGCTCTTACACTTTATTTGTTTACCTACGCTGTATTTTCTCTGTGGCTGCTACACTACATTCTGCATTCTGTTTTCTTTTACTACCTCATGTACTTATGTATGGCATGATCTGCCTGGATGGCACACAAACAGAAGTTTCTCACTGTATCTCAGTAATGTGACAATAATAAACCAATTCTACTTCCAGTAACAACATTCAGTGGCAGAACTTGAGCTCTAGGCTGTGAGTGTCAGATTAAGCAATGCACTGGCTTTCTCGTGTTTTATTGTCACCCACTACTAAGTAACAGATCTGAAGGAGGAAGAGTATACAGGTTAGTTCATGGTGTGCAGATTGTGCAAGTTGGAGGTGAACCCTTGCACCAGTTTGCAGATTGGAAGAGATTATGGGACTTGGATGTGAGAAGGGAGATTATTGTGAATATTCCGCAACCTCAAATGGTCTTTGTGCGACTGTTGACCATGGATTGTGACAGCCACTTTCTTTTCTCCAGGGGCACTGTAGCAAAGTGGTAAAGTTACTAGACTAGTATCAGAAGGTATGAATTATTGATCTGGGTATAGGATGTTGAATCCCACCACAACAACTGGGGATTTAAACTGTAATAACAAAATAAATCTGGAATGTATAAATAGTGTAATGCTGTTCGATTATCATAAAAATACTTCTGGTTCACTGGTGAAGAAAATCTGCCATTCTTACCCAGTGCGGCCACGAAATGACTCCAGGCCCATCAATGTGATTGATTGGTCTCTGAAGTGGCCAGGTACATTATTCAGGGAGCAATAGTTCATATACTGTAAATGAATACATTTTTTAAGAGTGAGCCATTGGATCTGTGCTTGTCCCCTGAGATCTGCTATTTCTGGCATCAGTCACACCATGTTTTTCCTATGAGAAAGTGCAAAATCTGCTGATGAGTATCCTACAACATGCCTGCATATTTGCCTGAATAGTTGGCAATATGTTGATGTGGTTTTCAGATGTAGGGCAGTGGTAAGTGTTTGAGGGTCTTTTTGGTCCAAACTGGTTTTAGCTAGAACATAAGAACTACAAGTGAGGGTAGTCGTTGGCTGAGAATTGGGAGACTTGCATGAGGATAGTGGTTGAATTGTTAGGAGATGGAATTTAATGACGTAAATACAGACTTCAACATAGGTCTGAGGTCATTGAACTTCTTTCTGTGCAGCTTCATATCTCCATGTCCCTGGGATTTCATATTTGGCATTGACCTCATTTGTGATCCTTGCTCACTGCCTCTTGACTAAATGTCTGGTGGACTTTGTGACTCCCTGTGATATGAAGATCTTGCTCCTTCCCTTCACCTCCTTTACCAAGACCTCTGTAGCTGCATCTGAAAGTCAAGATGCTTGTTGCTGTCCATAGTCAGTTATAGCTTTCTTATAATTTATTTTCAGGATCTGGGCGACACTTGCAAAGTTGGCATTTATTGTCCATTCCTCATTGTCCGTGAGAAGGTGGTGGTGGACCTCCTTCATGAATCATTGCAATCCTTTTGCTGCAGGTATCCCCACAGTGATTATGGGTCAAGAGTTGCAGGATTTAGGCCCAAGAGTAATAAAGGATCAAAGATACACTTCCTACTTAGGTTTGTGTGCAATTTGAAGGGGAACTGCAGGTTGTGTTCCCATGCACCTGTTGCTCTTGTTTTTCTTTTTTTTTTCCAAAGGTGGTTTATTCAGTGATTACAGAATCACATTAATACAATATTATAGTACTTCACGATATACACTATCTACAGTTTCAAATTATAACATGGTCATCACCATCCAGAACGCACTCAAGCCTTGGAAATCCCCCATTGTACCCATGGCTACCGCGTGCTCCTTCTCCAGGGACACATGGGCATGGACGTAAGCCCAGAAGAGGGGCAGGCTATTGGCTTGGGCTGAACCCCTGACTGCCTACCGCTAAGACCCATGAATGGCCACCTTGGCCAGGCCTAGGAGTAAGCCCCAAAAACTTGTGACTTCCAGCACCAGCTGAAACTACAGAGTGGTGCAGACATGGCTTCAGTCAGCACCAGCAAGTTTCAAAAGATTCTGACCACACACAAAGTTGACTCCTCTGTTTATATTCCTCTATAAACAGCATGGTTAGCATAGCCTGGCAACTGGAATCATGAGAGTAAGGGAAGACCACAAATTTTGTGTGCATGTGAAATTGTGTCGATAAATTGCATGATTGAGCTCTCAGCACATGTTTTCCAGTGCTATCCAATTTAAATCCCCTGGCATTTTTGGAATTAATCAACAACATGGCAACTAGACTTTCACTAATATTTCAGGTTATGTGCTGATGCTAGAGGTTTGCCATGGAATAGTTGAGGGTTGATTGAATACCCGAGCAGTGCATAACTTCAAATCGCTGAAGGGTGTCACAATATGGAGCAGCCAAAGGCTGTCACTGGATGGAATAGCTCTGGCCATGAGTAGCTGAAGGTTGTCACGACATGAAATAGCCAAAGGTTCCCTTTATACAAGAACACCCAAAGATGATCATGTTATAGAGTCATAAAGGTTTGTCATGGCATGGAATAACTTAGAATGACCAAGGGATGTCAGAGAAGATTGAGCACTGATGTAGCAGCAGAGGAGTGACAACTAGAGTGGCATGGCATCAGTGGCATAATTGTAAAGACATGGTGAAGGGTGCTTGCAGAGGTCAGGTGAAGACTGGTGGTGGAATTTCAATGAAACCTTTGAGTGATGACTAAAAGTACTCCATTGAACATTACTGACAGTTCCTCAACAACCTCAGTACTGCACTGTCATTCACAAATGGCAACGTTATGTTAAAAACTGACAAATGACAGTAAAATTCAGAATGTTTGACTTCCCTTATAAGTTAAAGGTGAGTGATTAATTATTAACATGGTTTTCTGAATGTTTCTCCATTGACAACATCACTATTTTAATTAAAATAAAATCAACAATTTTTTTGGTAGAACAGTCATCATGAGCAGTTAATAAACCCACAGTAAATATTGACCCTTATCTAAGGATCAATAGTTTTTAGAAAATTCTTAAAAATAGAACTTCTGCCCACGTTTGCAAACACCATTTTTAAACAGGCCCAGGTGTTTTTCCTCTTTTTATGCCAAACACAAGTTTGAATTGCCCTTCATGTTTCTTTATTCATGAATGAATGTATAATAATCTCTTTATTTCCCACTCTTCTTTTCCATTCCCTGCTCTATAATCCAATTTTCACTGCATGTAGTTAACAGACATTGATTCATGTGATGTACGTGCAAGTACACACATACCCAATTCTAACCATTGGTAAGGCAGGGAATATAGAGAAACGGAAAGAGGCCCAAACCTGCTGCAACATGTGCAACATTTTTAATCAACTCTCTGACTACACTGTGCATGTGTCATTACATTATGCATAAATATCACATATTTACACACACAATACTGATTTCTCTTTTTTTGATAACAGTAATTCGCATTACTTATAGATCTAACATTTCCTAGGTTTTCTAAGTCTCTTCGGTTTTCTCAAGGAACTTGTTTCATTGGTGTTATATTCACTTCTTGATCTGAGGAAGGTGTCACTTTATGATTCAATTCACTAGAATCTCACATCATTCTTTCATAGCCTCCACTGCATTAACTTCAGGAATGCACTCATGATGATGTAATTCTTCAGTATTGGCTTGTATATGTCTTGCAGGAATTAGGTAATTTATACGGACTCTTCTAATTTTATCTCCAACTTTCACAAGGTATCTTTTTGCATACTTCAACTATCAGTCCCTTCTTATATTTGCAAATATCAGATGTGTTAGGTGATGTTAACACACACCCCAATCTTCTTTCTTCAGTCACTAACATATTAGCATCAATCCTTTTGCAAGATTTGTACCATATGTGAGAATTACCTAAGTTCCACAATGTTTTCAAGTTTACTTGCTTTCACAATTATTTCCACTTTTTCTTGGACTGATTAAGCTCTATTGGCATCTCCTTTTCGTGCAAGATAAACTACTTCTTTCTGTATGAATGCACACTTGTTTGTTTTGTGAGTTTTACATTGTATTCAGTCGGCTAACTGAACACTTTTTCTAATAATTGAAGATTTTCTTCTTCAGTATTTGAGGCTATTAGTGCATCATCTTGATTGCATTAACAGCCTTCTATATTTTGTTGCATCTTTTCCAATGTAGCTTGCAAGATCTTTGGTGATAGTTTCACACTATGAGGTAGTTTGGTATAGGACACACAATTAATTAATATTGCTGACTCTTCACCACATACATTTTGGCTTCTCACATTGGTGACTGGCTGGTTCAATCTTTTAATCATCAAATAATCAAACTGTTCTCCACTTCATGTACAACTACAAGTAGTGTTGCCCAATCACTTTGGCTTGGCTTCATTATAACTCCATTCCATTCTAATTCATATAACACTTCCTTCACTTGGTTCATTGAAAGAATTGAGACCAGTCAAGGTTTGCAGTAGATTTGTTTGAATCTGGTTTGATACAAATACCTCTGATATGGACATGTGTAATACCTGTGTTGGTATACTTTCCAAATAACATGTTTAAGAATGATTTTGAAACATCCATGCTGGAAATATCTTCCCAATTTTACTTCAATTTTCTGATGCAATCTTGTACTTCAATATCAAGATAATCAGCAATAACCATTGGTAGTTGTATTTACTGATCATTATATTATCAATTTCATCTGGGCGAAAGCCTTTAATACTTCACCTGTATAAGTTTTCAAGTCCACTTGAGTGCCATTTGTTGAAGTAACCCAAAAGTGTATCCTGCTGTTGTGTTGATGCTCATGTACACTCACTGACAATTTGACCACACTTTAGTACTGCAATTTAGTAAAGCTAGTTCTGCTTTCCGTCATTCCCACTGATGCTGTAGGTGTTGCAAGAAATAATCACCCAGAGTTTGCTGGATTTAGAACAGATGCAGAGAATGTGATGTTGGTAAGTGTTGCTTAACAAATCAAGAAAGGATACAGAAATCAACTAACCAGATGGAAGAGACTTCATTGCCTGCACTTGGAAAAAATTATAATCATGGCTAGACCATTTGGAAAAAAAATGATTGTGTTTAGGGAAATAGGGCACGTTTTTAAAAAGGGAGGTCATACTTTTATGATTTTGCAAAGTTGTGAGGTGACCAAAAGTGGAGGATGAATCCAGAAATTCCAGAAGCCATTTGGTATGGTCCCATTCATGATGTAAGGAAAGGCAAAATATCTGAATTGGAATGAACCTCATGACGCTAATGGAACATCGGAAACCAGCTTTTGGATGAAAGAAAAAGGACAAAAGATCCTTGGAATCTGGCATCCTGTTTGGTGGCACTTAATAGAAACTGAGGCTTAATCATGAAACAATATGGGGTACGTTTGGGAAGGAATAGGCAGAGAAAATAACAAGATATTACCCTTCTAAAAGGAAGATATGATTTCTCCCATTTCCTGAGCTCTTTGTCACCTTCTCATGACAGACTAGAAAGTGGACAGAATTGGGGAAGTCAGCCAAAATCCTGGTTATGGAAATTTGCCTTGACAGAATTCACTATCCAAAAAATTGCGATCTGGAATAAAATATTTTTTCATGGAATTTATGTGGAAAAAAATAAATCAGCACTTCTTTTTCCATCTCGTATTTCTTGCACACATGACATAGCTTTGTGTTACGGAAAATCGTGATATGACCTGATTTCTAGGAACACAACACCACCGCTCCTCCCACTCCCACCCTTCACTCCCCATAATATAGGCATCGCCTGCATAGACACTGCTTCCTGACCATCATTAAGCAATCAATAACTGCTGATGATAAGGGAAATGCCCGGCTAAAGTGAAAGTTGTTTCAGGCATTCAAAATAATGCTGGCAATTGATGGACTGATAAGGTATTCAGAACCAGGAGGTATTAAAGTTAAGGATTAACATTTAAAGCAAATCACTTCTAGTTAGTAGCCTCAGCTACAGCGAACAGGAATGAGAATTCAATTCTGCACCCCACTACTCACACTCTCCCACTCCACTCCATACCCCTTTCTATTTAAAGGCGAATCAAGGTAAAATTAAATCACATGAAGTTCTTTGTGTGAATGAAGTGGTAGGTCTTAGAATATGAGTTGCTTAAAAGGCAGATGATATGTATATGGAAATAAATTTTCAAGGGATGTGGAAGCAGGGCAGGATAAGGATTAAATAGTTGTGATAGCCAAGGCTGACAAAATTACCAAAAGCTTGTTGAGTGTGATTTTGGGATAAGGACTCAATGATCTAAGATTTGTTGAAGAAAATGTAAATTGGTGCTATCTTATGAATAGAAACAGAACTCCACAATACATCATAATCGTAAGTATCTATTGTGCCATGTATCTATTGCGACACGCAGCCAACGTTTTGATAATGCATTGAGAGTGACTGTCTCCAGTCTAGCACCGTCAAAAGATGGCAACTGAGAAGCAATTTTGTGACTGTTAAAGTAAAGAAATACTAAGACTGCTTAAATGGTTTTATAGAACAATGCAAAACTGCCAATGATAAATGGGAACAACTTGCTTGAGGTACGAAAGCGTAGTTGAAAAAAAATCATCCGTGAAAGAAATTTCTGCTATGAAGCTGATGTTAAGTATATACATCAGCTGAGAAAAAGTCAAAATATAACCCCCATGTGTCTAGGAATCAATCTTGCTTCTATAATTGCTCAGTCCCAGAAAAATATTGTCTACAATTGTCTTCACAGTATTCACCAAAAGTAATAAGGTGATAGTCTGGTTTCTCTTCAATATAACAGGATGATTGACCACCACCAGTGCAACCCGGCAGCACCCTTAACCTTTCCTCTCATGATCATTGATGTGCTGATGACCCAGATAACAAGCAACAACACATTGTCCTGCTCTGCTTTGGAAAAACCTCATTGAAAAGGCAAACCAGACAGATTATAGGTCAGCTAATAAGTACTGTCAGTTCTCCATGATGCTAAAGTGAGTAATTATCCCAGCAAAGAATTATTAAATCATAAAAAAAAGACCATTCAATCCATTGTATCCATGTTAGCTGAGGTAAAGCTATTGGGATTAATCCCATGTTCTTACTCTCAATCAGCATCCAATGCTCCATGCAAAAGCTGTGGATGACAGGCTTGAATATTTGGAGGTCATCCCCAAAGTATGGATCAGTTAGGGAGTGATAAAATATGGTTGTGCACCTGGTTCATTTGGCTCTCTTGCTGGGCAAAGAACTTTGGAAGGATCCAAGAGTTTCAGAGGATAGCCCAACAATCTGTGAGCGATTTGAGCAAATCCAGCAGCTCAACATAAAATTTCAAACATAATCTCTAATGGCAATCAATTGCTTTCAGATTAATTGCTGTTAAGGAATGAGAGTTATGGTCCTCTGGGAGAGCTAACATAATGTCAGGGGAGTAGTGAGCTGCCTAGTACAATAATTTTGTGGCCAGTTTAGGTGTTTTATCTCCCAAGAATTTCTGTTCCCCTGTCTTCGATCTCCAGATTAGGCTGCAATTCTGTGTAGATCCTGCCATAGCTTCCTGAGTAGGAATGACAGCATCCCCCTGTTGGCAGCTTAGTCCTTTCTCTACATACCAAATCTTACTCACTTACCTGCCAGTCAAACTTGGCTTCACAGCTTCTGAGACCTGTGCTTTCACCATCAGAAAACATCATTGACCAGTCCCCAATTATTCTCCCCTAGCATCATATGACGAGGACAGGGAGATAGGCTGGACAGAAATAAGACGGACTGTTTCTTTGCAATTTCTCATCAAGTGTAAAAAAAAACTGGTTCAGAAAACTTGTGGCCCTTCATCTCTCACCTGACTCACACCACTGCAGACTGAATCTGTTTTGAAAGCTGAAGGACTTTCAGTTACAATATGGTAATAGTGTGGTGAGTTCATGCATTATCGTTATGCTTGTGATCTAAGGAGAACCTGAGCAGGGAAAATGTGCTTGGAATTAACAGTAAACAAAAACTAATCCATGTGATTTGGTTCAACATAAACTATTTGCATGTTTGATTTTCATGCACTTATTGTTACATATAAATAGTTTAAATCAATCTTTACAAAAATCCCTTAAATAGTATTTTATTTCAATTTTCTCTTCATTGCAGAATTGCTGATGAGTCAGAGGTGTGGCTATGGCATTGTGGTCTTGGGAAGAGTCTCACATGTAGCACTAGGCAGGAAAATGTATTTGATATTAGTATAGTTACATGCCAGACACTCAGGAGCAAAGAAAGTAGGGTATTAAAAATTAATACTCATGTTCACATGCCCTGAAATAATGAATATTGTGATCACAAACCCAACAACGGTGTCTGTTACTCATTGATTTAGTTACTAGCTTTCAGTGCAATTAGCCTTATTCCTGGATTCCCAAAATTTCCACACTCTGTAAATGAACATGAGAAAAAAGATGCAAAAGATTGCAGTTTATTTGCCTCACAATCTACCTCGTTATGGTCTTGCATCTTATTGTCTTCCAACTCTGCACTTTCTCTGTAACTTCCATATTTTATTCTGTACCTGCTGTTGTTTTCCCTTGTACTACTTCGATGCACTGTTGTAATGAAGTGATCTGGATGGATGGCAAGCAAAACAAAGTTTTTCACCGTACCTCGGTATGTGACAATAATAAACCAATTTACTAGATCAGATTTATATTATGAAACAAATGCTTCGGATCTCACTGGCCCTTTAAGGACTGTTACTTCTGATAAGGTATTATTAATCTATTTTGATTGCTGTTTGACTATTATACTGTTAGAAACATTGAAAATAAGAACAGAAATTGGCCATTCAGCCCTTTGAGCCTGCTCCAATATTCAAAATGATCAAGGGTGATCATCTCTCTCAATATCTTGTTCCTGCTATTCCCCCACATTTCTTGACGCCTATGTGTCTAGAAATTTACCTGCCTCATCCATGAATATATTCGGTGACTTGACAATGGGAGCATAACCGCCTGGTATGGGTGCTGCAATGTGCAGGATCGAAAGAGGCCGCAGAGGGTTGTAAACTCAGCCAGTTCCATCACGGGCACAACTCTCCCCGCCATTGACAACATCTACAAGAGGTGGTGCCTCAAGAAGGTGGCATCCATCATTAAGGACCCTCACCATCTGGGACACGCCCTCTTCTCATTACTACTATCGCGGAGGAGGTACAGGAGCTGAAGACCCACACTCAATGTTATCGAAACAGCATCTTCCCTTCCGCCATCAGATTTCTGAATGGTCCATGAACCCATGAACACTACCTCATTATTCCTCTTTGCACTATTTATTATTTTTGTAACTTACAGTAATTTTTATGTTTTTATGTCTTGCACTGTACTACTGCCGCAAAACAACACATTTCACAACATATGTATGTAAGTGATAATAAACCTGATTCTGAATCTGATTCTGATTCTGAAATCCCATAGGTTCACAATCCCTGAATGAAGTTTTTTCTCTTAATCTCAGTCCTAAATGTCTTGCCCTGTAACCCAAGACTGTGACCCATCCTGGACACCTCAGCTAAGGGAAACATCCTCCTCACTTTCAGACTGTATAACCCTGTCAGAATTTTGGATGTTTCAATCAAATCCTCTCTCAATCTTTTAAACTCTTGTGAATGTAAACTTAGTTAATCTAATCTCCCCTCGTACTCCAGTACCATCATCCCATAATTTTTTGTGTAATGGGTACATATTATCCATATTTAAATGCCTTTGAGAAGATGGTGATGAGCCAATTTCTTTAAACCATGAGTCCTTCTGGTGAAGGTATTTCCACAGTTGGTCCGGGAGTTCCAGGACTTAGACCCAACAATATATTTCCAAATTGGAACGTTGCATGACTTGGAGGGGAACCTGCAAGTGGTGTTATTCTGGTGCACCTGCTGCCCTTTTATTGATGCTTGAGGTTTGCGGGTTTGGGGTGGTCTATGTGAGTAGCTTCAGTGAATTATGCAGATGGTACACACTGCAGCCTTGATGCACTGTTGGTGGATGTTTAGGGTAGTGAAAGTGGTCCCAGTCATGCCAGTGTTTTGTGCTACATCTTCTTAAGTGTTGTTGGAGCCAGACTCAGCCAGGCAAATGGAGAACATTTTGTCCTGCTCCTGACTTGCCCCTTGTAGATGGTGGAAAAACTTTCAGCTGACAAGAAATGAGTCAGTAGCTACATGATGGCTAACCTCTGATCTACTCCTGTAAACACAGCATTTATGTGGCTGAACAATAGGGAGCCCAAGGATGGTTATAGTTGGGGACTCAGTGTTGGCTATACGACATAATGACATAATAGACTTTGTTTTCAATATAACTTGAAGTATTTTGAGCAGCTAAGTATAGTTAAATGTAACCATCAGCATTTATTATTTTGTTTAGTAATGTAGATTTTTTTTAAATTAGTAGAAGTTACATTGATTCCTAGAAAATTAATTTTGATTGAAAATACAATATGGAGATACGTCAATTTTCTATAGAATTTTAATATAGTATATAATAATTTACATGTAAAGCCTCTATCTTGGATTGAATTTCCTCAGTCATTCAATTGTATTACAATGTACTCTGCAGCTGGGGTCTGATGAATGATACAAAAAGTTTGGGTCACGCTGAGGACTGTAAGGCCCAGAACCCTCTTGCTCCAGCCTGAAGTTGGCATTGTGAAAATGGATGGGTTAAAGGCAGAGCAAAGTGTTGGAACTCCTTTATTGAAAATCTGATACTATCATGTACTATCCAGGGGAAGTGTTAAGGAATCCTCACAACATGATCTTATTAAGTCTGCATTTCCTTAATTGAAATGTGAGTTTTTGAAACAAGTTTGCTTAAAATTTCACTGCATGTTGAACTTTCTGTTCAACTTCCTGGGTCTGAAAGTGAAATCAATGGATCAGAACATCAGAAGGAGAGGACAACATTGGTGTTGTGCATTTAGACCAGAGATGTCTTTCCAAGTAGTTGAATTTTGAGACCTGACAATTTGTCTGCAACATATGACACTCATATACGATTGAGAGAAGGCTCCTTTATGAATCATAACATGTGACCAATGTTTAAGGACAAGGTTCCAGAAACTCTAATTCTTTTTAGAATACTTTTCTAATTCTCTGCTTACTTGTTTGTGTCAAGTAGGCACAGAGTAGAGAATTGATGTATGTCTCTCTGAATGTCATTTTACATGAAGCACTTTGTTAATTGAAATGCTCAGTTTTCCTTCAGCATCTTGGAGAGAGATACAGAGATACAGGGAAACTGGAAGCAAGGGTGAAACAGGAAGGGGAGATTTCGAAGAGAGCTTGATAAAGATGACAAGGTTTCTGACCCCTCAACCCTTGCTCTGGAGAAGCAGCACATCTGGGTGGAAGGAAGTGGGGGAAATGATAAAGATGGCAAACAAATATAACTGCAGATGCTGGAATCCAACAAAATGCAGAAATGCTGGAAGAATGCAGCCAGTCAAGCAGCATCTGTGGAAAGAGAAACCAGTTAATGTTTCAGGTCAGGGACCCTTCCTCAAAACTGGGGGAAGAGTGGAAGGGTGTCGGTTTGGAAAGCAGAGCAAGGGGAAGGAGTGAAATGTAATACAAAAGACTATATGGAAATTGGTTAAGACAGATGAGGTGATAAGGAGCATGGGTACTGACTGTTAGCGAGGCAGTTTATAAAAATGGGGTGAGAAAGGGGCATAAGCATTTAATGGGTATCAATGAGAGAGCAGTTTACCTGAAGTTGGAGAATTCAGTGTTCATTCCAGAAGGCTGCAAAGTGTCTGGATGGGAGATAAGATATTGTTCCTCTTGTTTATGTTGGACCTCATTATGGCAGTGGAAGAGGCCGCAGCCAGATATGTTGGAATACGAATGGTATTGAGAATTAAAGTGGCATGCAACTTGAAGCCAGTTGCATGGATCACCGTGCAGACTGAGCACAGGTGCTCTGCAAAGTGATCACCCGGTCAGCATTTGGTATCTCCAGTGCAGAGGAGGCCACATTCCTGCTTTCCTCCCAAAGACATGCTGTCAGGTTGATTGACTACTGTCAACTACTCCTCAGTGTAAGTTAATGGCAGGAAAAGTCCAGGGGGGGGTGGGGGGGTGGGGTGAGGGCAGTTGATTGTCATGTTTCGGAGGAAGTGTGATGTGTTGCAGGTGATGATGAAAGGGGAATGGGACAAATGGGATTACTCTGCTAGGAGCTATCATGGCCCTGGTGAGCCAAACAACATCCTTCTGTGTTACTGTGAGCATAAGATAAGATATACAGAAGCAGCTAACAGATGTTCTCAAAATTAAGCACAAAGAGTTCAATGAGGGAGCAGGGGGAGGCTGATGGAATTGGATTTAAGGATACATTGGTAGTGGAGGAAAGTAATGAAGCTTATTTCTGTGTCCCAGGAAAATCCTGGAGCACAGAACAATTCTGCCAATGTGGAGCAGGGACCAAAAACACTTGTTGCAGTCCATCCAGAACTGACAATGATTGGCTGAAATAATAAACTACCTTTACAACAGTACAATGAAATGCATTATTAGAAAATCACTGATGCCATACTTACAGTCAGCTTCAAGGTTATTATTAAAGCTGGAATTAGTAAATGTCCTGCTTGAAATATGACCAGCCAGGAATAAGTTTATGCTGACCTGCTGAAGTTACCTAGAGCCAGGGAACAATCTTGTCAGAATGGGTATGTTCAACATTAGGCTTCATCAGTAGACTGTTGCTGTGATTAGATAGCTAAATCAAAGATTAATAATATTTAAAAGCTGCAATGGGCCTTTAAGATCGTTGGTCATTTCAGGCTTGAAGCTGCCCTGATGAAATCCATTAAGGTGAAAATGGAATTGGATGGGACCTGGTGGAAAGTAGCAATCAGCAAAAGGAGGTCAGTCATTATTGGGGAAAGTGCAATGAACTGGGCTGGGAATAGATGAATGCAATATGAGTGTGAGAGCAGTTGTCAATGTTATCTTCAGCACAATGTTGAGTCACAACTCCTCCTGATTTAAAAATCAGATTTTTATTGTTTACAGGGTGGCACTCCTTTAAGATTTGTTTTTTTTCATTACAGCTGGTCTGTCACTGCGTTGCTAAGTGTGTGGTGATTACATTCATGATTGTCATAACAGATGTTGTGTGCTAATGAGGGGAGAAATAGGAAGATAGGACAGATAAACATGTGGCTGAAGAGCTGGTACAGGAAGGAGGATTGAAGTATTTGGATCACAGGGATTGCTTCTGGGGTAGGTGGTACCTGTACAAAAAGGGCACATTGCACCTAAACTGGAGGGGGACCGATATCCTTGCAGGGAGGTTTGCTCACTCTACTAAGGAAGTTTTAAATAAATTTAACAGAAGGGTAGGAACCATAGAAGTAGTGTAGCAGTTGAGAAGAAAAATGTAGAAAAATCAAGCAAGTCCACTGGGCAGAGCAGACAGGGGTAGCTGAGGAACCACAGGAGAATTGATAGGCTCAGCTACATTTACTTTAATGCAAAGAGATTCACTGGTAAATCAGATGTACTCAGAGCATGGATCAGCACTTGGAATTATGATGTTATTGCAATCGTGGAGATGTGGTTGAGGGAAGGGCAGGACTGGCAGCTTAATGTTATGGAGTATAGACATTTCAGATTTGACAAAGGGGAATGCAAAAGAGGATGGGAGTTGCACAACTGATTAGGGAGAACCTAATAGCAGTACGGAGAGAAGATATCCTGGAAGGATTGTCCAATGAAACCTAATGGGGAGAAGCTAGGAATAAAAGAGGGGCAATAACTGTGCTGGGTTTATACTATTGGGCACCTGATAGGAATTAGAGGAACAGATATGGTAAACAAACTGCAGACATGTGTAAGAGCAATAGGGTTATATTAGTGGGGGATTTTAACTTTCCTGACATTAACTGGGATTGTTAAGAGCAAGTGGCTTAGATGGGTAGAATTTCTTTAGTGCATCCAAGAAATTTTTGTGAGATAATATGTAGAGAGTCCTACTTGAGGTGGGGTAGTACTCGATCTTATATTATGAAATTAAACTGGCCATGTGGTGCCACTGTTGGTGGGAGAACACATCAGGAACAGTGACCATAATTCAGTAAGTTTCAAGTTAGTTGTGGAAAGGGATGAAGTTGGCCCGCAAGGTAAGGTCTTGAATTGGGGGAAGGCTGATTTCAATAGCATAAGAGAAGGGCAGGTGGAAGTAGCTTGCATGGCTTTGTGATGGGGAAATCCTGTGTCACTAATTTGATTGTGTTTTATAGGGAGGTAACAAAGAAAATTCATGAAAGGTGGTAACCGTTGTCTATGTGGACTTCAGTAAGGCAGTTGACAAGGTCCACATGGTTGGCTGGTCCAGAAGGTGAAGGCACTTGGGATCCAAGGTGATCTGGCTAAGTGGATCCAAAATTGGCTTGCTGATAGGAGGGTAATGGCGGAAGAACGCTTTTCTGATTGCAAGTCTATGATTGGTGCAAGGATCTTCTTGTTTGTGATATGTATCAATGATTTGGATGTGAATGTAGGAGGTATAATTAATATGTTTTGTGGATGATGTGGAAGTTGGTGGTGTTTTGGGCAGTGAAGAATGTTATCTAAGGTGAGAGCAAGATATAGATCAGATGGAAAGTTGAGTAGAGCATTGGAAGATGGAATTTACTCCCGACAAGTGGGAGGTGATGTGTTTTGGTAAGTCAAGTATGGGTAGGACATGTACAGTAAATGGTAGGACACTAAGGAATATTGATGAGCAGAGGGATCTTGGGGTTCAAGTCATCGATCCCTGAAAATGACAATTCAGGTTGATAGGGTTTTGAAGAAGGCATGTGGCATGTTTTCATAGATCAGGGCACAGAATATAATAGCTGAGACATTATGTTGAAGCTTCACAAAACACTGATCAGATTGTACTTGGAGTGTTGTATGTCATTCTGGTCACCACACTATAGGAAGGATGTGGTATACTAGAGAGTGTGCAGTAAATGTTCACCAAGATGTTGCCTGGATTGGAGGACATTAGTTATGGAGAGAGATTAGATATTGTGAGCTTGTCTTCCCTGGAGTGAAGGAAGCTGGGGGTGACCTGATGTCATGTATAAAATTATAAGAGGCATAGATAGGGTAGATAGAGTCTTTTTCCCCATGGTCGGGTTATTCAAAACAAAAGGGCACAGGTTTAAGGTGAGAGAAGTTGAAGAAATTTTTTGGTGATCTGAGGGGTAAGTCTTCTACACAAAGAGTGATTGCTATCCGGAACCCGCTGCCAGGGGAGATGGCGGAGTCATATACAATCAGTACATTTAAGAGATACTTAGACAGGCACTTGCATGCAAGGCATAGAAGGATATGGACCTAGTGTAAGCAAATTGGTCAGCATGGATGTGGTGGGCCTAAGGGTCCATTTCTGTGCTGTACAACTCTTTAACTTGATAATAGCTTATTCATCCATATGTGATACCTATCTTATGGGAAACATACATTTTTATTTAACAATTGAACCTCGCCACAATTAATGTCACTCACTCAGATTTTCAAAAGGTTGAAGTTTTCAAACAATCCCTCAAGTTTGGTATGTTGCTTTTGTTTTTTTTATTCAATACATTGTCAAATCAACACTTTATATTGACATATCAGGAGAGCAAAGTGACAGTTTCTGCCAGTTCATCTGCTGCAGAAGTGAAGAATGGTTTACCTTCTTTCATTCTATACAAATTGTATTCTGTCTTATAAAAGGAGAAAGAAATCAGGGCAGCATTGTCACTTACTGAGCAAAAAAACAGTCAGCTGCAGAACTGTGGCTGAGAAATTGAACCCTGAGCCCATCATAACTACTCTGTGACCAAAGGAAGTCCAAAGAACATTTAACCCAGTTGGACCATTGATCAGATATCTGGGCAGGTTTTAAGCTAGCACAAACAAACAATTGGTCTAATGCCCATTTTTGGACCTTCAGGAAATTGGGCTTTTTTGAATGGCTTGTTGGTTTGATCCACAAAAATTATTTTGGTATGAATGTTGTTTGACAGGTGGCTTTTTTTTATCTGGAGCTAGCAGGAGTGTTTCTTATGGCGTTGAGGCACTTCCAAGGATCCATGTTAGGCTTGCCAACACTCTCTTAAAGCAAGGGATTTCTCTTATTTCAAAGTAAAACTGATGTTTCTGTAACAAATCAATATAGAAGATCATCCTTTATTTTTTTTGACCTAAGCACCTGAATTATCAAGTCTGGATCCAGGAAAGAAGTTGTAGTCTGCTTAGTGGTCACCATGGACTTGGTGATCCAAAGACCCTGTTTCAGTACTGTATCACTCTTTGACTTTAGGTCCTGTTTTCTATCCTAATGGATATCCGTATAAGATTCCTATTTTCCTGTGTAATTTACCTGACCTGCTCATCCAATCAAGCATGATTGAGTTCTGAGTTGATTCTGACTTGAATGACGCCAGAACACTATTTTCTTTGGAATCATCCAATGGACCAGGATTTGCCATTAGCAGTGGGCACTGGTGGTTCATCACTGATTTCCAAATTAATTGATGTCACTTCAAGGGCAACATTTTGTGCAGATGATTGCTGTTTCATTTCTGTCAGCCATTGGCAGATAGCATAAAAACAAATTGTTGGAAGAATTCAATGGGGCAGGCAGCATCTGTGGATGCAGGGTCTCCACCCGGAATGTCGACCATGCTGATCCATTGAGTTCCTCTAGCAGTTTATTCTTTGCTCCAGATTAAAGCAATGTGCAGTCTCTTGTGTCAGTCACTGACACATCTTACATTCCTTCGCACCCACCTTAGCATCAGCGTGAGCAGGCTGATCTCTTATTGTGGGTACGAAGTAATAAAGGAATGCTGAATTCCTTGTGTACAGATATGTCCTTTTACTTTGAAGTACCATTCAAGTGATTTCCTTAAGACATCCATCTACGTCTTGTCTGAGTTTCAAAGGAATCACCCACAGAGATCTGGATTCCTATACAACTCTATGGATGTTCAGCTCTCTGAACTTTTTTCCTTTATTATCTGGCTGTTGATTAATCATTGTTTCCCTTCTTTGGATACTTGGTGCCTTGCCCTATTCTTCCCTACTGCCTTTCTGAATCTGATTCTATCTCTTCTCATGGTTAATTCAATGGGCGACCAGGTTTTTATACAGGTTTGAAGTGGCTCATTCATTGCTTGGGAAACTAGCATTACTGCAGATTTAGAAGCTTGCCAAGATTTCTTTTTAACCATTAATGAAATTACGTTCTCAGAATTTGCATCAGATACCTTTATTCACTTCCCATTTTGAAGCAGATTTGCAATTACTTATTGATTTTAGAGTAAAAGCTGTTGTGTTCATGTATGGAATTCCACAAACAGAGATCTTGCCAGTTAGTCACAGATAATAATCAAAGCATTTGGTTTGCTTTTTCACCATTCCTACTTTGAGGTACAATAGTGTGAGATGTCTAGTGGATTTCTATCATCCTCATTCTGACTGGGCAAAAACTTACTAATATTTCACTGAGATGTCAGGGAGTTGCCAGTTCTACTCCTTTTATGCAACTAGCTTTGTTGTGATGAAAAGAAACTCCAGTTCTCTATCCTCATCCCTCCCCCAAATCATGATATTCCCATGGCATGTACAGGCACCAGCTTAACTCCATCTATTCCACCAATGAGAGTCTGCCAAAGTGGCTACATAAGCTCAGGATCCATTGACTCAGGAACTCACGGAACCTTCTGAGTTAAACTAACTTCTTTCCACTCACTTCATGCATATGAAACATTGGACAGGGCCCACTAAAAGCAAAAACTTTCCCTGGAATGTCTTCTTACCAGATGAAAACAAAATGAAGATGCGATATTTGTGTTCACAACCCCTGAGCCATGCTTGCTACATGGACAGATGGTGACATCTACGATGAGATTTGTGAACAGCCTGGGACTGTGCCATTCCAAAAATCAGATTAAAAGTTGAGTGGTTAAGATTTACATTGGCACCTCATGATATTTCAGAGAAAAAATATTGCAGTAATTCCATTATAAATTGCCTACAAGGGGATAATCAACAAAAAAAAACACAGATGCCTTGTTTGATATCAAGTTGCAATGCAGTAACAATCATGTTAATATTCCTACTATTATACCCAGTAAATCAATAATCTAAGGCTGACATTACTCCAGGTTTTAAATTTGCATGTAAAAATCAGCATCACTGAATACCTGAAAGTAATTGTTGAAATGACAACTTTGTAGACAGAGCGATTTTGGTTGTAAAAGTAATTGTTCTCAGGCCAAATACCTTACAAATAGTTCGGAGCATTTTCTGTGAATAATGTTTTTGAAAAGTTGTGTTGGTGTAGTTTTGTTTAGACCAATACATGCTCTAACAACTATGGTGCAGAAAATAATAATTACTTTCATGCTTAAGTGTCGTACATGTTAATATAATAACTCAAAAATGCTATGTCATAGTTTCAGCTGAAAACTCAAAAGAAGACCAATGTAGCAACAATCTTGAATAAAAAACAAAGATTAAGGCCACTGTGTAGGTTAATGTTATTTATTACTTTGGACTCCAGAATTAGGATTAGCATTTTTTGGGACAGGATTCAGCAACTCATGTTTTTTTTCCAAAGAAACTGATGTTCAGTGATCTTATACAGGGCATATTATCAGGATCTATAGGGCATACAGAAAGGTGAGCTTTTAGATTAGGCTAGTAAGTAGCAGGAAGAGGCAGGATATTACTAGTACTATCAATGAATGAAGGCTGACACACAGCCATTTGCATCTGTCTGCTCTCTGCATACATCTCACGAGATGCTTTCTTTCATGGGCTTTTTCCAAATTGGTTCAAGGGAAGATCAGGACATGCTAATTGGCTGAATGCAGAAATATATGTTGGCTCAGCTGCGAACTAATTGGATGCTGTGCATCAGTGCATCACTCATGTTGGAGTGGAAAAAGTGGGGGTGGGGGGGGGGGAAAGATTGGCCCCTTGTGTTCTGGGCTATATATTCTTCTAATGCTTCATATAGGAAGCCGCATTTATCATTTCCACTGATCTGTAGAGCTTCATGCTGCAGTGGGTCCAGGAAAGAGAGAAATTTTCTCTGCAGTCTGTCATTTAGGCCCATTGTACTCCTTACAGCAAATGATCAATCACAATACTTATCAGTAACCTTGTGTGTGAGGTAAATATGACAATTGGTGACCAAAGTGATAGTAACAGAGTAAATTCTGAAATATCCAAAGTGAATCTAAATTGACCTATTTACATTACATTTGGTGGCTCAATCTTATCCAGCGATACAAAAAAATATAAAAAAATTCTAATTAATTAACCGAACTTACACTAACACATTATTGGGAAAAGAATACCTGGATTCCTCACCTAAAATATGAATTACAGAATTACAGAATGCTTACAACATTCAAGAAGGCCATTCAGCCCATTGAGTCTGTACTAGCTCTTTGTAAGAGTCCCACTCCCTTGCCTGCTCCCCATAACTCTGATACATATTCAGCTCCCTTTTGAATGCCATTAAGTTTCAATATCAAACAAAGCAACCCGAAAGTAAAAGTACATTTTAGAAATATCACTGTTATAATTCAAAAACAACAATTTTCTCACCTTCCTTAGTTAAATAAGAAAAAAGTACAGTCCAAAAATCCATTATTCCCATGACGAGTAAACTGAATTGAAGAAAGATATGAAAAACTTGGTTCATTTTTACAATCATCTTTGCATCTGACAGTTGCACTTCTTCACACACTGATTTTATCCCTTTGAGGATTCAGACAGCAATATTTTACAGCAATAAAATATAACAAGATTATAGTTTTATCTGACTTTCCTCAGTGAATAATGGGAACGCAGAAGCTCTCTTTAAGCACCCACCTCCTGTATATGGCTCAGGAGCAAGAATTTGCTGGAGATTGCTTTTTGCAAGATGTGAGACAATAAACTGAATGCTAAGGAAGACGATGGAGAAAGCATTTACTGCAGTTTCACAACATCCTGCATCTGTACAATATGAGACAAATAATTGCAGCGAGCTTGCATTTCTGACAAATCTTCAAAAATTCCATTTGCATCACCAGATTCAGTTTATGTTTCTCAAGCAAATCTTTCAATTGGAGTGGTGGAACAGTTGTATCTCTATTCTTGGACCTTTTCAGATATTTACCATTACTAGCATTATTGTCCAGAGGGAAATAGATGGTTGACCCAAAATGTCAACCATCTATTTCCCTCAACTCACCAAATACCTGAAATCCTATTTTCAATATATTGAAGATAAACTCAGTGACATATGGATAACTTACTATTAACTGATAGAATGTAAGGTAGTTTTTTCGATTTTCCTTTCTGACTCTAATTCATGCCAACAATGTCCCTCCAGAGTCAATAGTACTCTGCTTCTGTTCCCAATCAGAAAAGAAAGAGGTACATCTTAGAATTATAGTTATGCAGCACAGCATGAAGTCAGATTGGTGGAAACAGAGTGAGAGGAGATATTAAAAGGCGCAGGGGCTGGAGAGTGAGTAAGCCACCACTGGGACTCAGAAATTTCCCTCTTCTCTTTTTTTCTGTGCCTTCCCTCTCTCTGCCTTCTGTGTAATTTTTTTGTCTTCACCCATCCCTCTCCCCCCTCCTCCTTTCCTCTGCTCCACCCACTCTCTTAAACCCATGCCGCGTACAAACTTAGCCCCTTATTCCTCTCCCTTTGCTCACAATTCTCTCTCTTTGCAATATCTCATTTTTTAAAAATACTGATTCTAATATTGTAAGCTTTTCAATAAATGTAATGAAGCTGAAGAATGCCAGTCACCAGGACTCCCTTTGCTTTCTGATGCTCAGCCTGTGTTGGATTTCCCCTGGATCCCATGGACTTTGACTTATCTGATTAACCTGCCATGTGGGACTTCATCAAACATTTTATTTCCCTCTTGGTTGCTTTTAACAATGACCTTAAATCCTAGCCCACTGGTGAGTGACCCTGCCACCATTGGAAAGAGTTTCTCCCTTGCTACTCAATCAAAGCTTTCATAATGTTAAACACCCCCCATTAACTTTTTCTGTCTCGAGAACAACAAGTGTCACCCTCTGGTTCCTGGCATCATTCTCGTAAATGTTCTCTGCACACGCTTCAAGGCCTGACAATTCTTTCTTAAGTGTGATGCCTGAATTAGACACTTGAGCCCAAATGATTGATCTATAAAGCTTAAGCTTAATGTGCTTTTGTTTTGTATTCTATGCCTCTAGATGCAAGGACCTTGTCTGCTTTTTAACAGCCACTTAAAACTTCAAAAATGTGTTTCCTGTACACAAGTTCAGACCATGAATATGTAAATAAATTGGTCCTGATATTGAGCCTGAGGGATGGGAGAAGGAAAGAAGACATCATTCTGGTTTTCTGGCAGCCTGGAAAACAATATTTTACAATACTCTCTACTTTCTAGCTTTTGGTTAATTCCATATGCATGCAGGTACTGTTCAATTAATCCCTTCAGTTTCAGTATTTTAAAAATTTATTTGTTCATCGGATGTGCATGCTACTGGCAATGCATACATTAATTGTCCATTCCCAATTGCCCCTAAGGAGCCAGTTAACATACAATCACATTTTTGGGGTTGGAGTCACTATAGGCCAAGGCTTGGAGAACATTATGAATTTTTTGGGTTTTTGTAATGATCCAGTGTTTCCATGGTTACTGTTACTGAGAGTAATATTTTTTTAAATGCTCCGGATTTATTTAATGACGTGAATGGTGGGATTTCAGTTCTGGATAAATGGTCCAGAAACAACTACTAGGCCACTATAACTCCAGTCTATTGCACAGCACTATATCAAATACTCTTGGAGCATCATTACACAGAAGTTCAAAATGTTATTGAAGTGGATGACTATTTCTCAAAATGTTACAACTGCTGGGAAAATTCTTTGCATTTAATTGATCACTACTCCCTCTTTCTTCTTGAACAGAATAGTAACCTGCACAAACCTTGAACTATTGCCAAGTTCAGCACTGTTGAAAGAGTGTGGCTGGAGCCTCCAATATTTCCATCCTTACTTCCTCAGCAGCCAAGTTTGCATACGCCATCCAGAAATGGTGACTCTTTCCATTTTGAGTCCGAGCACCCCTTTAGGAATCTTCTCTTTAATTATTTTAATTCTGTGCATTTTTCCACTTCTTTCTTCACAGTGAAATTGGTAATACCACTGTCTTCGATGAAGAGAAATTTGAAGTTCTTTAATCATGCTCTTTGCCTACATAAGGGGATCTCCTTTCTCACCTCTTGTTTTAACCATCTTGTTTCAGCATCCTTTTTAGTCTCCAGATGTTTATGAAAGCTTTTGGTATTGCCCTTTATATTAGCTACTCATCTTTTCTCACTTATTCTTTGTTTTATTTCTTTTTAATTTCTCCTTCATTCTTTTCATATTTTGATGGGTTCTTAATTATATCATTTAATGCAAGTCTTTTTTTCAGCTTCATTTAACAATTAGTCATCCAGGAAGCTCTAACTTGAATGTCCCTCCCTTCTCGTTCAGAGAAATGTCTCTTCATTGTCTGGCAATAATCTAGTATCTTCATCTGATGTTTGTCAATTCACTCTTGCATCCATCTGGCTAATTATAATACACCCCTTGGATTTCTTCAAGGAATTGGTTGCAACACATTATTTCAAATGGATAGTAGTCCAGTGCACACAGACCTGGAAATCCCATGACAATGTAGTTGTCTTTCAGGTGGTAAATGTATATGTAAGCCACTAACAGGAATCAAACAGTCATTTGGACCTGACAGTGGGTTTTTCACCATGGTTGATCAGGCTTTCCATTGGCATTCAGAGCAACAACTGAACTATTTAAAACAATGTATGACTTATCCAACTTAAATTCCTGCACATCTTGGAGGACACTCACTAATTTTGGGAAGTACCAATGTATATCTCCCTCTTAAGGTACCGCAGCAATTTGCGTGTTTAGTGTAAGCATAAACTGTGAATGAGATCCTTATTGAATTAGATCCGCTATTTGGATCATTTGTTTCTTCAGGCAGCTAGCCCATGTACTTGGCTTCTCCAGAGGTCTCCCAACCCAAGTACTAGCCAGACCTGAGACTGTTTAACTGGGTACCCTCAAGGAGCAGATCAGGAATGTTGATCCACACAATAGTTAAGTTACTAAATGGACAATCATGAAGCGTGGACAAAATATCTAGTGCCATCGGTTAAAAGCCCCCAAGGAAGCAATGTGGTTTACCAATGACCTTCATAGAAGGAAATCTGCTTCCCTTTACTTCTCTGACCCATGGGTGACTCCAGACTCCAACTCTGAAACGGTCTGGTGAAACCAGACAGTTCTGGAACATTGAGGATGGGAACAACTGCTGGCCTTACCAATGTTATCCACTTCCCATAAATCTTTTCTTTATTGTGCTGAACTCATTCAGCCAATTACTGCTTCTGATGGATAGATGGGATCCTCCAGCAGCACTGTTTAAAGGCACCATGGAATGTGGTTAACCACTGGTATGCCTTACGACATGGAAGAAATCTATTTCACTGTTGAGAAAAAGCTTTCCCTGGAGTTCCATTGTGGTTAACTGCTCTCCTTGGTGATCTAGAAGACCTTTCCTTGAGGTTGGAGGGTGAGGACGGCCAGCAGGAAAGGAGGAGAGAGCATGAAGAACTGCCATGCTTCGGAGGAGGAGAACTCATCAACTTTATCACCTTTGCTACTGATCTCCATCCTGCCCTCAAATTCATTTGGTCCATTTCCGAAATCTTTCCCTTTTCTGGATCTCTGTCTCCATCTCAGGAGACAAATTATCCACTGACATTTACGATAAACCCACTGACTTCCACAGCTACTTAAACTACACCCTGTCTTTCGTAAGGATGTCATTCCTTTCTCCCAGTTTCTCCGTCTCCACCACATATGTTCTCAAGATGAGATCTTCCATTCTCGGACATCTAAAATGTCCTCTTTTCTCAGGAAACGTGGCTTCTCTTCTGCTGAGGTTGATGGAGCTCTCTTGTGCATTTACTCCATTTCCCAGACCTGCTCTCACCCCGCTTCCCTCTAATAGAGGGAGAGTTCCCTTAGTCCTCACACTCACCTTATTAGCCTCTGCTTCCAACACATCACCCTAAGTAACTTCCACCAGCTGCATTAGCCTCATCTTCCCCTCCCCAACCCTTTACAGCTTCCGCAGGGACCTTTCTTTCCATGACAACCTGGTCCACTCATCCCTCCCCGCCAACCTCTCCCTGACACCTGGCACTTTCCCCTGCAACTATAAGAGGTGCAACACTTGTTCCTACACCTGCTCCATCACACCATCCGGGCACCTAAACAGCCCTTCCAACTGAGGCAAAGATTCACATGCACCTCCTCCAATCTTATCTACTGCATTCGGTTTTCTTGATGTGGCCTCCTCTACCTCAGCGAGACCAAGTGCAGAGTGGGCAACCGGTTTGCGGTGCACCTGCACTCTGTTCCCAATGGCCATCCAGAGTTCCTATTGCATGCTATTTCAATTCCTCTTCCCATTCCCACATCCACCTGTCCATCCTCAACCTTTACTATTGCCAGGATTATGCCCAACGCAAATTAGAAGAACAATGCCTCATTTTCTCTCTGGGTAGGCTGCAACCCAATTGTATCAACATTGAATTTTCCAGTTTCATATAATCCTTACCTATTGTATTCCCGTCTCTCTCACACACTCCAATCCACCTCCGATAAGAGAGATGCGGTAGATGTTGTGTATTTAGACTTTCAAAAGGCCTTCGACAAGGTGCCGCACAAGAGACTGATTAATAAGATGAGAGGTCATGGAATTACAGGTAGGATAACAGAATGGGTGGAGAATTGGCTGGTTGGCAGAAAGCAAAGGGTGGGAATAAAAGGATCCTGTTCTGGGTGGCTACCGGTTACTAGTGGTGTTCCGCAGGGGTCGGTGTTGGGGCCGTTTCTTTTTACCCTGTACATTAACGATCTGGATGATGGAGTAAATGGTTTTGGTGGCTAAGTTTGCGGATGACACCAAGCTAGGTGAAGGAGTAGAGAGTATTGAGGAGACAGGAAGGTTGCAGAGAAACCTAGATAGTTTAGGAGAATGGGCAAGGAAATGGCAGATGAGATACAATTTTGAGAAATGTACAGTTGTACACTTTGGAAACAGAAATAAATGGGCAGATTATTATCTAGAATGGAAGAAAATTGAAAGCACAGAAGTACAAAGGGACTTGGGGGTACTCGTGCAGGATACCCTAAAGGTTAACCACCGGGTCGGATCGGTGGTAAGGGAAGCGAATGCTATGTTGGCATTCATTTCGAGAGGTATAGTGTATAAAAGTAAGGAAGTGTTGATGAGGCTCTACAGGGCACTAGTGAGGCCTCATTTGGAATACTGTGTACAGTTTTGGACCCCATATCGTAGGAAGGATGTGCTAATGTTGGAGAAGCTTCAGAGGAGATTCATGAGGACAGTTCTCGGAATGAAAGGGCTTACATATGATGAGCGTTTGTCGGCTCTTGGACTGTACTCACTGGAGTACAGAAGAATGAGAGGGGACCTCAGAGACATTTAAAATGTTGAAAGGACTGGACAGTAGATGTGGCCAAGCTGTTTTCCTTGGTGGGTGAGTCCAGGACCAGAGGGCACAGTCCTAGAATTAGAAGCTACAGGTTTAAAACAGAGATGAAGAAAAATTTCTTTAGCCAGAGGGTAGTGAATTTATGGAATTCCTTGCCACATACAGCAGTGGAGGCCAGATTATTGGAGGCATTTAAGGAGGAGATAGATATCTAATTAGTCAAGGTATCAAGGGATATGGGGATAAGGCAAAAACTGGGGTTAGAATAGTTTTTTTTTGTTGACCCCCCCCATTTTTCACTTCTTTTTCTTTCCCCCCCTTTTCTTTGGACAGACTCAATGGGCCAAATGGCCTACTTCTGCTCCCTTATCTTGTGATCATTTCTTTTCTCCTTTCCCATACCCCCATTCCAGCTTCCCATCACCCAGTTTTGTCCCCATCCCCCTCCTGGTTCCATCCACCTACTACCCATACACTCCACCCACCATATCCCCTCCCCCATCTGCTTTCCTCTGCTCTTCATCTCTCCCCTAATGGTTCCCATCATCACTTTTCTTCCTTATCAGATTCCAGCACTTGTAAACTTTGTATTCCCACTTATCACCCTCCAGCAGCTGTCTCATCTTCACCCTCCTCTTACCATACCTGGCTCCATCTGTCTTTGTTTTTTCTTGTCTACTTCCACCTATCACCCACCTGTCTGTCTCACCCAACTCCACCCCTGCCCCTCCTCCACCTGGCTCCTTCTGCTCATCATCCTCCATCCCTCCTTGGTCCACCTATCACCTACCAGCTCCTGTATCACCCCTCTCCCCTCCTTTTTATACCAGCTATCTTCCTTCTCAGTCTTGACGCAGGGTCTCAACCTGAAATGTCAACAGTTTCTCTTCCCCTACAGTTGCTGCTTGATTGCTACATTCCTCCAGCAGTTTGTTTTATGCAGTAGAATAAAACTGTTTGTAGAACTCTAGGTGTGGTCCCACTAGTACCTTGTAAAATTGCAATGAGACTTCCCTGTTTTTATACTCTAAATCCCTTGAAGTAAGGACGAGAAATTGATTCTAACATTTTTCTAATGTCTGCTCATCTATCTGTCCAGTTCACTTTAGCTAACTTTATTCTTGTTCCCTTTATTTTGTTAAACACAATTGTTTATGACCCTAGTTTCTCCCTCTCAAGCTAAATATAGAATTCTATCTTGCAATAATGACTACCTCCTTGGAGATCTTTTACTTTGAGGTCATTTATTTAACCTAACTAATTGTAACAAAAATATTTTAAAATTTGTTCCTTGATTCAGCAGCAAGAGGTATTCACAAGCAAAGGAGGCACTGTACACGTGTTAAAGGTTATAGAAACTATTGGAGTTATATAAAGAATAAAATACAGAAAGGAAGAAGAATACTTAAAATACAGAAGGAAGCAAAATAATACTTATCAACCAATGAACTAATCTATATAATGCCAGAGGGAACCTCAGGTGTCCTTTCACGTAGCCTTCTGCCCATGTCTTAGCACCAGTCGTGATCCAGCCTAAGGGAAGGTCCTGATTTGCACAAAGAAGGTGCCTTCTTTTATAGTCCTCAAAAACTTAACTTTTACCCCAGTACTTTTCCATTCCTTAGTGGTACCAGCCTGTACCTTGTTATCACTCGCAGCCTTCGGCCTGAACACCTAACTTCGAAACAGAGACAACAAGCCTGTAAAGAAGAAAACGTTCTTCATTGGGATCTAATCTCAAGGATGTGCATCTGTACTCCTGGAAGTTTTCAAAACATTCCCACAGTCCGAGCTGACACCATTTTGTGTTGTGCACTACTGCACATACTAAGGAGGAATCAGAAATGACATTTGGCTAATTTAACTCTTTCCTTACACTCCACCCCTTGATTCCTCATTAATACGTCATAACAAAAAGAAAAAGTAAAACACTACATTAAATACAAATGGATTATAATATAAACGTTTAAACAGTGGGTTTATCATAATGCAGGTTCCGTATGGGTAATAAATCACATGACACAGGAGAGGCCTGATGCTGCAGTCGCCTAACCTCTTGCTTAAAGCAGTAAGCTTTAATAAACTGCACTACAAGTACAACTAATATTATTATTATAGCAAGATGCAAAAGGATCCTAAGCCAAAGGTGTATTTGAATGTTTGTTTCCCCAATTCTAGAACTGGCTCCACCAGCTCTTCCCCCTCAGGTCCTTATTTACCTTCTTCTCAGTTTCTTGGGCTTAGTCCTCCCCATCAATCGATTCATGTACTACCTGATCCCCACATATAATTAACCTACCTAAATCAATCTCTAAATGTGGAATGGGAGGTAATTCGGGTGCTACAAGTTTCCACAAATCCTCATCCCTTACATACCATGCTATTGAAGTGTTCCCTCAGTCCCTCCTGGGTATATTGAGACAGTCCCAACCCCAGGCTGCATTGGAGCTTCACGCCTGCTGTGGCTGCACTGAACTTTGGGGTGGCAAATTATGTACCCATGTGACACTGCCAGTTTTTGCCCACCACTGATTCTGCAGTCCCATGCTTTATTTTGAGTGAGGCGGACCCAATTACAATTAATAACAGTTGGATTTCATGGATGTGCTGGGGTTTTGTCGCATCGGAGGACTTCTCTTTCCATGTTGGGGCGGGGTCTTGTGTGTACTTCCCACACATCCAGACAGCACTCTCTACCTGAAGGAGGGTCCACGTCGCTGATAGGAAGAATTCCAATGCCCTGATTCCGCCTAAAAGAAAACAAGGCATCTGTTATTTTCAGCTTTCAGCAATTCGAGATTACTCTCGTTTCATCTATTTCTCCCTGTTTAAACATATCAAATGGTCTTCCCCTTGTACTGATACGCAGTAAGTATTACTGTCTCCATTTGCCACAATCTCCCTCTTGCAAGCTGGAGAATTTGGCTTGTGCACTCATACTCTCCCACTCACTGTTGGAAACTTTCCTGCAGTGTCCGCTTCCTTCTCAAGTTCCGGGGTTAGTTATAGGTGATCCTTGGGTAAGGGTCAATCATTCAGGTTGTGCAAGGCTTGATTCAGCACAGCCAGCCACCCGTGTAGGGTGTTAATTGGCGTTAGCAGATAGATTTGTTGCTTCAAAAGTTCATTAATCCTCTCAATCAACCCTGATGCTTGGGGATAATAGGGTATGTGATCCACCCAATAAATACCTTTGCTGGCAGCCCAATCTTTCACTACTTGACCTGAAAAATGAGATCTATTACCCGATTGTATCTCTTGTGGGTCCCCAAAACAGCTGATTAACTTCTGCGATTCCTTCAGAGTATGGTCCTGATCAGCTTTTGTGCAAGGAATTGCTATCAGAAGACCCAAATAGGTGTCAACCATAGTGAGCAAGTATTTAAATTGTTGCTGCTGTGGCAGGGGTCTATTGTAATCGATCTGCCATATCTGGGCTGGGCCAGTCCCCCTTTTAATATGTGCAGATGGTTTTTCAGGGAGATCTCTCCTTTTAACCTGCTGACAAACACTGCATGCAGTGACAACTTCCTTAGTCATGTCCACTGGTAACCGTACACCTTGTTGCTTAGCCCATTTAATGGTACCATGTGCGCCCAGATGGCCTACCATGTTATGTGCCCATTGTCCCATCGCACAGGATTGGGGGGTGTGTTATACCCAGACGAGCTGGTCCACTCGATTATTAAAGGTGGTGGACAGAGAGGAGTCTTTCTGATTGGCGTCCACATGGAAAACAGGGATCTTCATTCATTGGGCTGCCTCCCAGATCTGTTCCCAGAGTGCCCGCCCCCACAGGAGCTCTCCCTGTATCTGCTGGTTCCTCTTCTGCCATCCTGTCATCCATACAGCCATCCCATTCACCACTTGTTATGAGAAAGGTTCTTTCGAGTCTCAAAACTAGAGGTATCTGGACACGCAGTCTTGTAATTTAAAAAGGAGAATCTATTTACAAAGACAGATGCGGGAACAGAATGAAAAGGAACGGATGCACACTCGCACTCGGGTAATCACGCAACATGAGGGGAGTCGCAACAGGGGTGAAGTGTGCACACACACACAAAATAAACTGGTACAAATGATCAAGGAATAAACAATATGTTGCCTGAACCCCCTGAATCTGGACAAGCAACAGCTCTACGCTACTGGGAATCTACTTAAGATGTTCCTAGACCCCTGTGGAAGTGCACCCTCTTACCAGTGGTCTCAACCCCAGCAGCAAAGAGAAAGAGCTACCCCCGTGTACCATCTTTTATAGAGCTGGAGAGCTGGGTGGAGTCTGCTCAGGTAATTCAAACAAGCCAATGATTCAGGGTCAAGAACAAAGGTGTGTTACAAAGCCAATCCTTAAGTGTGATCTTGATGGGTGGGGCGGAGCCAAACCCTTGATTGACAGTGGTGTCACTTCCGACCTGATAGGCAATGCTATCATCCGACCATGGGGGTCAGTAGTGTTGTCACTGTCATCTGACAGCCATGGCCTTTCATACTACACCACTGCCCAGGGGTCTGTGTATATGTGCAGCTGATCTGTTCCATGCTGCAGTGGCAAGGTGATTGTCACTTGCTCAGCTGGCTGGCTGGAACTGCCCTCTCCTTGCTGCTGCAGAACTATTCCTGTGACTGGGTTCAGCGCAGCAGCCCTCCACCCCTGTACACCAGCTTTCCAGCAGCTGGAGCCGTCCATCAACCAGTCGTGGTGTCAGTCAGCTTCGGGCAGCTGTTCATATGGCACGCCCCACGTAACAGGAGGGGGGGGGCACTGGGATGGGAGGTTCGATGGTCTCTGTGCACCAATCCACAGGCATGTGGCCTACACATTTGTGCAACTTACTGACCCCCCCTCCTGATCCTTACTCTCTCGTTCTGCATTGTACCACTTCCACTTTACAACAGAGGTTTGCTGTGCCCTCCTCACCCTGTTGGCAGAGCTCTCCGAGAGCACCCACATCATAAAGAGGTGGTCGGGTCTCAGGGTAACCTGGCCATCCCATTGGGCTACTAGAGGCGGCACATACCACACCTAACTGTCCTGCTCCACCTTATATAAAGCAACTAGGAGAACAACCCTGTGGAGGCTTCTGTCTCCACGAATGCCCAATAGCAGAAATTGTCTTTTGAAGGGTGTATATCAGTCAGCTGTATCAGGCAGGGTGTGGGACCAGAACCCTCAAGGAGTGTACACTCCATTTTGTTTCTGCCATAAACTCCATACAGTGGTGTTCTGATGTATGGATACCTGTAACTCAAATGGCAGCCTGGGTAAACGAGGTGCAAGGAGAAGGGCCTGAGCCACTGCTTCCTTGGCAGCCTCGAATGCCTGTTATTGCTCAGGACCCCATTCAAAAGCTGCTGTTCTCCTAGTTGCTTTATATAAGGCAGAGCAGGACAGTTAGGTGTAGTATGTGCTGCCTCTAGTAGCCCAATAGGCCCACAAACCTCTGTGTTTCTTGCTTATTGGTGGAGGTAGCCATTTCAGCTATGTTGTTTCGTACTTTATCTGGAATTACTCGATGTCCTGAGACTCACTGGACTGTCTGGCTCAGCCCCTGTATTTTCTGTGGACTAGCGACCCATCCTCAGTCCTTCCTGTGGCTTACCAGCACATCCAGGGCTTCGGCTACCCCCTCTTCAGTGGGTCCTCTTAGTAAGATGTCATTGATATGGTGGGCTTCCTATACATCAGGAGGAAGATGTACATACATCGAGATCCTGCACTATCAGTCCATGACTTAAGGTAGGGCTATGCACATATGCCTGAGGCAATCGGGTGAAGGTGTACTGCCTGCTTCCCATGTGAAGGCAAATTGATCCTGTGACTGTGGCGACAGGGGAATGGAAAAGGATACGTTGGCAGGATCTATTACAGCGTACCACTTCTTGTCGCCCTGTGACATTCTTTCTACTAAAGTCGCTTTGTCTGAGACAGCAGCAGTTAACGGAGGGGCGTGTTTACTTAGCTGGCGATAATCAACTGTCATCCTACAGCTGCGGTCTAATTTCCTCACTGGCCAAACAGGACTTTTATACTCTGAGGTTGCATGCCTGATCACACCTTGTTTTAATAACTCTGTCACCATGTCTGAGTCCTCCGAGTGTCCTCCCAGAATCCGATGTTGGTTCGCGCAGACCGTGGCACTGGGTGGTGGCATGGTAAGAGGCATGTAAATTTTCCCAGTTTAGTCTGCACAGCTTGTCCCTGCGGCACATTCATCCCAATTACATTTTCAGGTAACACAGCTATCAGTACTCAGGCTTCCATTGGCAGCCCCTGCCCTTACTATAGATCCCCCTAACCCAGAGGCCCCCAGTGCCCGTCAGGGTTTCCACCTATAATCGAGTGTTCAGCACCCGTGTCTATCAGAGCGTTAACACTTTTCTCATTCCCATCTCTCCACCATAAGTTGATGGTTATATAAGGTCTCGGGTCCCCCGGTGGAGAGGCTTCATTGTTCTAACTGCCTGAGACCCCTGACCATACTCCTGTGCGAGAGGTTTGGGAGTGCTGAGCCACTCTGGATTGGTTCCTGAGCCCCTGTTGTCAACCCATTTCTCTATCATTTTCTCCACCTCAGTCCAGGGCATGAATTTTCCTTCCATGGTAGGGGCACTGGGTTCAATTTTCTTATTGTCACAATGGTGCTTCCATAAGGCATACATGGTTCCTGTGGGAATAACATCAATCTTTACTTTTTCCACTCCTGCCTTCAACCAGGCCAGAAACATCTCTCTGCGGTTAGCCGGGGGTTACTGCCTGCGTTATTTTTACTGCCTCCTGGACCTCCCTTTGACCGTAAGGCCCTGACTTTCACTTTCCCCTCATCAATCTGCCTCAGTCCCTCCATCCTCTTGCACACCACCCCCAAAGGCTGTCCCACCTGTGGTGCTAAGACAGCCAGCAGGACCCCCTTCAGGTTGGTGGGCGCATGCTGGACCAGTCTATTCACGTGTCTCTGGCTCAGTGCCTGCTCATTGGGGCCATCCCACCTAAGTCGCTGGTAAATCCCAGATGCATAGCCATAGATCAAAATATCCTGATTCCCTCATCTATGGTACACCAAGCTGTGCCATGTGGCTCCCAATCTACCACAGAGGAATAAACCCTCAATACCGCACGGTGGATTCTTGCGAACAGATCCGCAGGCTTATCATTATCACTACGCATCCGGTGATTAATATTGCCTTGTATAGAGAGAGGGAGCAGATCATGAGCCTCCTCTGCTGTCAGAGACATTGTGTTGGCTCCCACATCCCATGACCGAGTCAACCATAAGGCAAGGGGCTCTCCAGTCTTTTGTTTAAATTTATCCCGCATGGCCTGTTCGTGGGCTGACTTAGCTGATTCAGTTAAGGTTACATTTTGTTGTTCTATCTAGGGTTACCACTTTCCCAGTGAGGGTGGCCACTTGTTGCTCTGCCGTCTGACGCATGTCATGTTCCTTTTTCCAGGTACACAGCAAGATCCATAAGTCTGTACCCTTACTCTCCTCTTGTTTGGGAAATCCTACATTCTCTAACAGAGTGACTACCTTACCTGGAAGGCTGCCACTACTGCTCTCCATCTCGGCTCTCCGGCACGTGAGGGGGCAACACGCAGCCAATGTGTTGCCCACTTCTCCAAAACCATAGATGTTGTCTGTCCACCTTGGTACCCTGAACTCTGTCCCGCCTGAGGGTACATCCTGTTGTTTGCAAAACATTGCGCTGAATCCTGCTGACTACGCCAATTTTGTAACGAAAATCTTTTAAAATTCGTTCCTTGTTCTTTCCTGATTCAGCAGCAAGAGATATTCGCAAACAAAGGAGGCACTGTACACATGTTAAAGGTTATAGAAACTAATTTATTAGACTTATATAAAGAAGAAAAATACAATAAGGAAGAAGAATACTTAAAATACAGAAGGAAGCAAAATAATACTTACCAACCAATCAATGAACTGATCTATATAATGCCGGAGGGAACCTCAGGTGTCCGACAGCCTTTCACGCAGCCTTCTGCCTGTGTCTTAGCACCAGTCATAACCCAGCCTAAGGGAAGGTCCCGATTTGCACAAAGAAGGTGCCCCCTTTTATACCCCTCAAAAACTGAACATAACTTTTACCCCAGTACTTTTCCATTCCTTAGTGGTACCAGCCTGTACCTTCTTATCACTCACGACCTTCAGCCTAAACACCTAACTTAGAAATAAAGACAACAGGTCTATAAAGAAGAAAACATTCTTCACTGGGATCTAATCTCAAGGATGTGCATCTGTACTCCCATAAATTCTCAAAACATTCCCACATTCCGAGCTGACACCATTTTGTGTTGTGCACTACTGCACATACTAAGGAGGAATCAGAAATGACGTTTGGCTAATTTAACTCTTTCCTTACACTCATTACCGATTACCAGATCCAAGGTAGCATGTTTTTGTTTGGCTTTAGAACATATTGCTCTGCAAAACTACCCCAAATGCACTCTTTGAATTTGTTGTTGTAGCTAGTCTTTCCAATTTGATTGACCCAATGTTCATGAAGATTAAACTCCCTCCTAAATATTAGATTGCTCTTTTTGCATGCTCCTATTATTTATGGGTTCCTACACTTTTGTTGTATCCTTCTTCACTTTCAGAACAGGAGTTCAACCTCACAAGGCCTACATTTAAAAGAAAATTTGTGTAATAGATATCATCAGCTTTTGCAGTCATTTAAAGCTGTACCTTTTATGATTTGATAGCAACTGTGGAAGATCCATTAATTGCAGACACGCAGTTGTGATTATTCAAATTGTCAATTAACATTAAAAAAACTTGGAAACTACAATAGATCACCCCCTGCCCCATAAACCCCCAGAGCCAGATCCAGATATCTTGAGTGACAACTTTAGTCGAGACCTTTATGTTTGATGTCCTGTGAGTTATCTTATCCAGTTTCAGTATGTTGGTGGAAGGGATCATTTAGCACTGATTCATTGTTCTCATTAAAATTGAAGTTATGTTTCCCACAGATCATTGGATGTACCACACAGCAAGGAATAAAGGAGGATAAAAGGTTGTTCTTTGAACTTCAGAAGTGTTGCAGCTCCTGTGGCTTGATCCCAACCTCCAATGCCGTCTGTGTGCTGCATATTTTCCTGTGACAATGTGGGTTTCCCCCAGGTGTCATTTTCCTCCCGCATCCCAAATACATGCTGGATGGTAGGTTAATTGGTGACTGTATATTACCCCCAGTTTGGACGGTGGTAGGTCAACCAGGGTGGTTGGGGAGAAATGGATTCTAGGGAAGTAAGTGGGGAATTGAGAACGCTATATGAGCCTGTAAAGATTTGATTGGTCAAATGGCCTCCTACTATGAAATATGGAAATTGATGTACCACAGGACTCTGTACCAGGTCCACTTTTATTCCTATGCATTTGTGTGATTGAATTTGGGAACAAAATTAACTGATCCCACAGAAGTGAACAACTTTTCAAAAACTAGGAAGAGCCAGCAAACTTTTCAGAAAGACATCGGTTAGTGGAATGCACAGCTCATTCCAGCTCAGTTTAATATTGATAAATATGTAGTAATACATCTTGAAAGGAACTCAAAATATTAATGGTGGCAGTTCCACTGACAATTCCTGGAGTAACTTATCTGCAACTTTGCGATTTCTGCAGATGTTCTGATGTTGCTGTTAATTACTCACTATTGGTGCTGTTAGATGATTGAGGCTGTTAGATGCTGTTAGATGACTTTTAGATGATTTCTTAATGTCACTGTACACTTAATCTTTCTAAATGCTTTTTTACTCTCCAACAAATTATTAACAGATATTTTAATGTATCTAAAGATGCTTGGAAATATTCAGAAGACACTTAATGTGTTTTAGGATGCATTTGTTTACCCAATGATTTTAATTTAAGTTTTTGATTTTACTATGTTTATTTGAGCATTTGATTAGTGGTGAAAGTTTCTGGATTTCTAATAATAATACAGCATGTTTTAAATATTTATCAGTTGTTCATCATTCTTACTAGCTTGGCTGTCAAAGCTTATTTGTTCCTTAGTAGGCAGGATTTCTTTTGGCCACACCACAATATTGAATCATGTCGCAAAAGGCCTTTCCATCAGACAGCATTTCACCATTAAGGATTCCTCCCAACAATTCCAACAGATTCTCCCTGGAAAGACCAGTCAAGGTAAATTTGTGTTTCTTTCAGAGGCAAGCATGGGCAGTTTGCCACTGACCGGAGGTTCTGGCCATGACCTATGCTGGCAATTCAGAGCAGTATTGATGGAGTGCACAAAGCCTTTGTTATCCACTGACCTATCATCTGTGGATCCACATACTTGTGAGGTCGGAGTTAGGGACAGGGTTGGGAACACCAAGGTAAGGAATAAGGGTAGGTTTGTAGCAGGAGCATCTGGAGTGTGGGCTAGGTGTGCAGCTGGAGCCGGGATCTGGAGCGTGGGCCTGATATACAACTGAAACCAGGATCATGATTGGGATTGGGAATACAGGGGGTCAGGAAAGTGGATACATTTACATAAGCCTAACAGTGAAACTTACAAGCTGAATTTACACTGACATCATTATATTGATGGAGGGGCTGTATGTGGCTGCAGCCTCAGTGGCATTAGTAGTATCCTTGTTTTCTTCTAACTGCAGGATGTCTGTGTTGTTATCCCTAATCAATAACGAGGACTTAGTGCACTGCTTTATGGGTTAGACTTTAAACTGCATCTGTTGAAGTGAATGTAAAATATTTCCTGGCATTATTTGCACTTGAGCACAGGAGTTCTCCGTTGTCCTGTCCAACAACTAACCTTCAACTAATACTTCTAAAATTGATTAACTGAAATAAATATTTGAACTAAAGCAAAGTATAGAATGCAATCTTGGAATTACTTCTGAAACATGCCAACATGGAGACATCACAGTCACAAAGGTCAAGTGACATCATTATGTGTTGAACAACTCTATTAGATCGGCTGGAATAGACACTGAAGAAGCTGACATCTCTCAGCCATATATTTTCATTGGAGTCCTTTCCATACCTCTGGACTTAGTGTGAACATCTCTTAGGGTGGTTTACGACCAACCATCAAGTGGTTGAGGGCCACTTCTATCACAAAAGCTCCTTTGGAAACCAAACAGGCAACCATTTTACTCACCCTGCAAATGTAGAAACTGAGAGAATTAAGACATAGAGCACAATTTACACCAACACCGATCTGAAACTCTGAGAGGTAGGTAAAGTGCTGAGTGTATACAGACTGAATATTTGCCGGGAAATAAATTGGATTTAGTTTATTACCACTTTACTGAAAAATTTCAAAGGTTGCAGCAATGTCTTCTTTCATCTTGTACCAATTATATCATGAAATACTGTGATTGTGTTGCTTGCCAAGCAATCCCCATATTAAGTTAACATTGACTTGTCAAGCATTACTGTGCACACTGGCTTGTACTCAGACATCCCAGTGCTCCCTGAGGTGGTATTCACTTTAATATTGTAGAGGTGACTTTACAGATCTTTTTAAAAGAAAAAAACAAAGACAGACAGGAAATGCTGAAAACACACATCAGCATTATAGGGGTAAGGAAATGAAAACATTTTAATATTTTATGTAGAACCCACTTTATAGATTTGATAAGCAAAAAACTGCAGATATTGGAAATCTGAAACAAAAACAGAAAAAAAATTTTTGGAAACAGTCAGTAGACCAGGCATTGTCTACAGAGGGAGAAACCAGAGCTAACACCCCAGGCCTATGACCGTCCACAGCTCCCCCATTACTCCCACACCATGAGAGAGAAACAAAGGGAACACCTCAGACCAATGACTCTCCCTGCCACCATGAGAGATTGGCTGCCCCTCCAGATGGATTACTGTATCAGTAAACCTTAGTTTCTCCTTCAAATTGATATCAGTAAACCTTCAATTTCTCCTTTGAATCGACACCAGTCTGCCTTCTCTTGGTCTTCACTTGATATCTGACATGTCTATTGTTGTCCCGATTCCTCCCCCCTTTTAAAAATGCCTGTTTTCTAAATTTTCCCAATTCTGAAGAATTATCTTTGACCTGTAATGTCTATGCTTCTCTCTCTGCAAGTGCCACCTGACCTGCTATGTATTTCCAGCATTTTCTGTTGTAATTCCAGAATCATATTAGTTCCATGGCACAAGGAGACCATTTGCTCCACAGTGGTTCTTTACTGTGGTGGCTCTTTCAGTGAGTTATTATCCTATTTGTGTCACTCTCTTGGATATTGAAACACATTATTCGGAATATATTCTTCACGTTTCCTATCTCAGTGCTTTTTCTTGATTCATCTGTTAACACAGTAGATTTTACTCAAACACATAGTTTTCTTGTCCAGGTTTGAGTTGATGCTATAAGATTTCACCAGGTCTACAGTCAAAACAGAGAAGTTGCAGCATCACTCTCTCCTAACCCCAAACCCCCCTGCAACCTTCTCTGGTGAGTTTGTTCTGCTGCTTGGACTAGATACACTCAGAGATCGGAAAGGAGGGTTCTGTGAAACTGGCAGAAATGGATGTTGTTCTGAATATAGCATGTATCAGGCTGATTCTTGAATGATCTGTGGGATAGCTCTCCCATTTTTCACACAGATTCCCAAATTATTATGAGGCAGATTTTGAAGAGCTAATTATTTTGGGTGTGTCATTGCCATGCCCAAATTTAGTGGCTAATGTGATGTGATCTGCCTGGTTTTATATCTGTTGTGTGTTGTTGTTAAGGGATATGGTGTAACTGAATGGTTCATGTCAACATTTGAAAGGGCCGTTAAAAATCACCCACATCACTGTGGGTCCACAGTCACAAATAGTTTTAATAAGAAAACAGCAGATTTTTTTTTCATGAAAGCCTACAATGAGTAAGATTTTTTTTTACAATCTGTTAATTATTTGCTCCATTAAAGCAGTGAATTTTTATTCCTGATCATTCAACCAAATTAAGAAAAATTCCACATCCACCAGAATGGGATTAGAATTCAAATCTCCTGACTAGCTGTCAAGGCCTTTGGATGATTAGTTCAACAATATAAACATAATCCAATCCATTCCTTTGCCAATTTTTTCCCATGACATCGCCTTAACTCAGTGAATGTCCAAGTGGTAGTTGCTTGATTTATACTCAGCTTCTGACAATGATTGCATTGACTTCAAGGAAGCAAATTTCAGGAGTAAGTACAACTCCTACCACATTGGTCATTCAGTGCATGAAACTGAAGATGAATTTCTAGCCTTTACGACTCTCACTTCAACCCTCTCCAAGCACACATTATGCAGGAATCCAACCTTTGTTTTCATTGAGTTACCTCATTTTCCTTTCCTGGTTCAGTTATCTGTCCCTGGGTAGTGCTCATTGGTTCCGTCAGTACCCATCACAGCAAAAAAAATCTTTGACCTTTGCCCTTGAAAACTAGCCCTACCCACTTTTCCTCTCCATGGGATCTTCGTCCAAATCATTTCTAACCTTTGCAGCAAACAATATGCTGGAGGAACTCAGTGGGTTGAGCAGCATCTGTGGTAGGAAAGGAATTGTCGACGTTTCAGGTTGAAACACTGCCCCAGTCCTGTTGCAGAACAAATGTGTGACATTTCTACAGTACTTTTCCCTCTTTTTCCATGTTAGTTACTCTATTTTGCATTTAAGTTTTATGAATTACATTTGTTAACACTATATAATTCATTTTGACTATTAGACGTGCTAATAGGTATCTAAAAATTATGTAAGCATTCAAGTGGAATATTACATCAGTTGTGATAGGTAGAAAGGAAATATTAGGCATATTATCTATAAATAATTCCTTTTCCCTCATTCGATGATTTCCCTCCACCATAGTTGGTGGGACTCCCAATCATGAATATTCCAATTTCCCACATTTCTGTTGTCAAACCTTCTCTATCCCGAGAAAAGGATAGGTTCCCCCTTGCTAATGTCTTCCATGCTACCAGTTTCCATGTTTAACAGATCATCCTCCAACATGATGTCACCACCTGACCCTGCTTCTCTCCTTTCAACATACCAAATGGACATTTCAACTTGGGGCACTCTCGTTCACTTCTTCATTTAACACCTGTAGTTTCTCATAACATCTTCCAATGTAATTGGAAATTGGTCATGGTTTTATTATTGTCACATGTACTGAAATACATTGTATGTCATCCAGGCAATTTATCCATACATAAATACATAGAGGTAGTACAAAAGGAAAAAAAAGGCAGAATGCAGAATATCACATTGCAGTTACAGAAAAAGGCCATGGCAAGATCAATTGAGAGATCAAGAGTTCATCTTTAGTGTGTAAGAGGTCCATTCAAGAATCTAAGGGTCTTATAACAGTGGGATGGAAGCTGCCCTTGAGCCTGGTGGTACATGTTCTCAAACTTTTGTATCTTCTGGCCAATGAGATTGGGGAGAAAGAGAATGAGGGATCTTTGATTCTGTTGGCTGCTTTCCAAAGACCCTTTTACATCTTTCCTTCTCATCATTCAGGATTCCAAGCACCCTTTCCAAGAGAAACAGAGGTTTCCTTGTGGTTTTAGGATATCTATATTAGTCACATGTACGTCGAAACACACAGTGAAATGAATCTTTTGCATAGTGTTCTGCAGGCAGGCCTCAAATGTTGCCGCACTTCCAGCGTCAACATAGTATGCCCACAACTTCCTAACCTGAACGTCTTTGGAATGTGGGAGGAAACCGGAGCACCCGGAGGAAGACCACGTAGACACAGGGAGAACATACAAACTCCTTACAGACAGTGGCCGGAATTGAACCCGGGTCGCTGGTGCTGTAAAGCGTTATGCTAACCGCTACACTACCGTGCACTGCCGTGCATTCTACCAAAGGCAGATTGGGTCACTACTTTGTATAACACCTCCAGTAAGTCAGTAAGGCTGTTCCTGAGCTCCCAGTTGCCTTATTAGCTACCTAAGAACAGTTAAAACAAAAATGAAGTTGCCATCCTCAATCCCAAGGAACTGCTCAAGAAAAAGGCATAAATAAGAATACGGCATAAGGCATATCACTTTAATTCTCTGCCTTAGTGCATGCTATATCATCTTGATCCACGTCCTTTTTCACTCAACACTGAGCTCAACAATTTCAGGTAAGCAGCATATCCATTATTTATTCTAATTTCAGAATTCCAGCATCTGCTGCATTTTGTTTTTGTAACTCGGGGCCCAATGGATTGAACTTGAAGATACTTAAAAAAAACACAGAAGAGACAGCAGAAGAACAGCATAAATAAGTAACCAGTAAACAGAAAAAGAGGATAGTGAGTAATAAAGGCAACTCTTCTTAAAGAGAAATAGAAAAGATGCTACAATCTTTATGAAAATCCCAAACCGTTGAATATTTAAAGAATAGTTGTCCATAAGGAAGATCAGCCTTGACAATGAATTTCATTGGAAATGTATTGAGCTAATTGCACCTGAAATTCATGCATATACTTCTTATTGTGATTGCAGTAACAAGCATCGTGTTTGGCATTACCTTAGGGTTGATTTTAACTTCTGAGAGTGGTAGAACATGGACAGTACTCTCTTAGCAGCCTGGTTTGTACTCAGTTTGTTACTCTTTCCTTTGACGTTAAGTGAGATGGAAAATAGAAGGCTGAATACTATAGTATGTTTCTGACATGTCCAACAAGTTAAACCCAGGTCTGCTTTTTGGTAACAGTAGGGGTGTTGGCCTGTTGGAAAGCCTCAGGCAAATTCAACACAACCATCCTTTGTACTTGTGACCACAGTGTACAATTCACATTGATGCTTTTCATTTTTCAGCAGCTGTTTGTACACTTGGCCACGCCAGCTTCAGTTAACTAAAGCAACTTCGTTCAGCTAAAGTATTTATGATAAACTAACCCACCTGCTGCCATTGTCCAGCTAAGGATGACTGCCTTCATTTTTCATCATGAACTATCAAATTGCACAAAGAGCATTTCCAATCATAGCTTCCTTTCCAGTTGTTGCCCCAGTAATTTCTCAAGAATCTATCCTTATACCCACACCACTGCAACTTCTTTTCAATACAATGCTTCTTGATATCATTGTCTCATAATCAGCCTTGGCCTCTGTGTTGGTGACAACGACCTCCACCTCTCTCTCTCTGCCTTCTCTCTCAACATTTCCATTTTATTTATGTGGCTCCCTCTGTTGTGGTCCCAGATGCAGTCACCTGCTGGGAAACTGGCTCCCAGCGTTTTGGCAGGGCCCGGCTCTGCCAGCACAAGTGGCTGGTTGCATTGACAGAACAGCTGGCCAGGCCCCAGGCGCAGAATCATTGGGCATCAAACTTCCCATTTAAGTTGGAAGTTTTTGTATGTCTTTGAAATTTACAAACATGGAAAATCAATTAAGACTGTTAAAAAATGAAAATAATGTTAAATAATATGCTAATAATTGAAAATAATAAAATAGTGTCAATTAGGACTTTCAGCATGCCAAATGGACAGTTCAAAATGGAGCCCTCTCATTCATTTCTCCATTTAACACCTGTAGCTTCCCATAACATCTACCTATGCCTTTGCAGGAAATGTAACATCTGTCCTTTTATTTCTTTCCTTCTCACCATTCAGGGTTCCAACCACCTTTTCCAAGAAGTTTTCTTGTGCTTCTATCAGTTTAATTTACTTTGTTCACTGCCCACAATGTGGTATCCTCTACTTTGGAGTGTCCAAAGGCAGATTGGATGTCTGCTTTGTGTAACACCTCCAGTCAGTCAATGAGGCTGTACCTGAGCTCCCAGTTGCCTCATGAGCTATCTTAGAACCTTCAAAACCAGAGTGAAGTTGTCATCCTCAATCCCAAGCAACTGCCTAAGAAAAAGGCATGAATAAGAATAAGGCATAAGGCATAACACTTTAATTCTTTGCCCCCATGCATACTACATCCTCTTGATCCAGACACTCCTTTTTCACTCAGCAATGGGGTCAACAGTTCCAGGTAATCAGCATACCCATTATTGGTTCTAATTTCTGAATTTCAGCATCTGTTATATTTTGTTATTGTATCATGGGGCCAAATGGGCTGAACTTGCAAAAACTTAAAGAAACCACAGAGGAGATACCAGAGGCACCCAAGTAACCAGTGAATAGGAAGAGGATAGAGAGCAATAAAGGCAACTCTTCTTAAAGAGAAATAGAAAAGATGCTTCAATCTTTATTAAAATCCCAAACCACTGAATATTTAAAGAATAGTTGTCCACAAGGAAGATCAGCCTTGACAACAGATTTCAGTGGAAATGTGTTGTACTAATTGCACCTGAAATTCATGCACACATACTTTTACCATGATTGCAGTAAAAAGCCTTGTGTTTGGCATTATCTTGGGGTTGATTTTAACTTCTGAGAGTGGTAGAACATCAGCTGTACTCTATTTATAAACATACAAAATTAACTGATACTGTTAAAAATTGAAAATAATGTTTAAACAATTAAAATTACTGAAACTATTTTAAAAATAAAAATAACTAGACACACATGCATACATAATTTAAAACAATTGGAAACACAAACTAATTTAAATGTATCAAATAAAAAAAATATGTACTTACTTTTCTCCCAACTGCTGATTTCTCCCATTGATTTCGATGGGCCCATTGTGTTTGTGTCAGGTTAACCAGGCATAGATTCAGCAGCGAAATGTCTTGGTCTGAGAACTGAGAGATCTCTGGAAGTTAATGCAAGTCCAATGGACTCCATGAAGACATTGATAGGATAAACCCAAGAACATGGACCACTTCCCATATCTCAGGGGCTACCTCTGGTGAAGTCAGATATTGAGGATGAAATCCTTCACCACCTTTAATGTGCCAACATCGCCTTTAGTCAATTAATTAAAATGGTATTTGAAAATCAAGAACTCAGACCTGACATAAAATGATAGTCTACTGGACAGGAGTGATCTCTGCCCTCCTATATGCTCCTGAGACCAGGAGTACCTACAGGCACTGCAAGAGTATAAATGCTGTCTCTACAAAAGCCTTCAAATTCAGTTGAAGGATAAGTAAACCAAAGCCAAACTCCCAGGCCAATATCCCCAGTATTGAGGCCCTTATTGCTCTCTGTCTGCTACATTGGGCAGGCTATGTCACCCAGTTGCTGGATACCAGGCTCCTGAGACGGACACTTTGGTCAGAGCTCTGTCATAGGAAGGGATTATCAAGCAAACAGAGAAAGATTCAAAGATGTACTCTAAGCTTCCTTGCAGAAATACAACATCCTCATTGACCTGGAAATCTCTGGCCCATGAACACCAAAGTAGAGGAGACATTTAGTGTGGTATTGACAACCTTGAAGCCCAGTGAAAGCAGCAGAAGGAATGGACCAACTCACGTCATCCCTCTGTGTCAGTCATTTCCTGTCCCATCTTTGGAAGAGTCTACCGTTCCCACTTTGGCCTCATTAACCACCACAAAACCCATACATTGAAGTGGATGTAAGTTATTTGTAATCCCAATAGACAGCCTAAGAAAAAACAGTATACAGATGTAGCATGGCCAGTGCTGTATGAATGGAAGCCTGTGTTATAGCATTTGCTGGGGAATGGGCATGTCTGAAATTAGATCTATTGTGGATCTTGGCAGAGGATTTGCTTCATTTATTCTTGGACAACATGATTTCATTGAGTTAAACATTGAGAAAACTAAACTTTCCAGAAACTCTATTCCTTTCCCACCAACTCTCACTATCCTTTCCTCCTTTGAGTCAAATCTTACTGCTCACAAACTTGGCACCAATTTTGACTCCAAGCTCTGTTTTCAACCCCACACTCTCCTTTCAATGACCACCACTTTCACCCTCTGCAACAGCTTCATCTCAAGCCAACTCAGCCCATCTGTTGCTGAAGCTCTCACCTGTACCTCTGTCTTCTTCAGACTTGAGTATTTCAAGTCCTCCCACCCAACTTCCCACCCTCACTCAGCTCATCCATAGTTCAGTTGATGGTGTCCTATCACATATCACACCTTGCTCACTTATCATCCCTGTCTTTATTGGTTTATAATTGCACTCCATAAATTTGGATGTGTCAAGATTGTGTTTAAATCCCAATATTGCCTCACCCCTATCTCAACTTTCTCCAGTCTTATATCCCCTTACAAGTTCTCTATTCCTCCAGGTTAGGCCTCTTGAGCACCTGTCCATTGTTGAAATCTATGCTGCATGCAACAGAATACCCTCCCTAAACTCCACCCCTTCTCTTCCTTTCTCTCCTCTAATAGGATTCTACTTAAAACCAACTTCTTTGAACAATTTCTCCTCATAACTCTTCTTCCCATGCTTTTGTTTGATTATGCCCCAGCACAGTGCCCTAAACTGCTTTTCCTGACATGCAAATGCAAATTATTCTTGTTCTTGTTGGTAACAGATGCAATGGAGCAAAACACTGTTGGATGTATGTGTCCCATTTCAAGCAAGTTCATGTTAAATGGTAAAGTATGTAAAAAAAGCTTCTGTTCTTTATAATTTTCTTTTAAATTTCAATGCATTTTGCAGAAAACACACGGAGCAATAAATGGATAATAGTCAGAAAATATGCAAGTTGAAGACTAAAAGGGACTGAAATAGCTGGACAAAGGTATTTAAAATGAACTTGTTCAATTATTCATTAAAAATTGTATAACGATGGCAAACAAATTTAAATAACAATTAGGCATAGAAGGCTATGAACCAAGTTCTGGGAGATGGGATTGATACACAAGGGTGGAATGGATGAGTTGGGCTGAATAGCCTATTCCCATGCTGTAAGATCTTATGAATCAATGACTCTAAGTATTATTTGCCGACAAAAAGCATGTTATACTACTGCTGTAAAAGGAAACCAAATTGCTCTTGTTATTTGCAAAATAAGGCTCAATGCGTTCATGCAGTAAAGTTCTCTGGAGTCCTAATTATACCTTTTATCTGAAAATGCAAGCCTTATACAGTATTCCTGACATTAATGCATGCATTTTCTTCTTTGAATATTGAAATTAATGACAAGGTCTGAGCAAAGAAACCTAAGGGCAGTAAGCTTTGTCTAGACCAAGAACCAAATTATACATCATTTAAGTTTGTGAAAAGGAGCAGAATTAGGTCTGATAGCAAAATTTTCAGGTTGAGCTGTTCTTCTACGAATCATCATTTGTAAGTTGAAGGACGCATAGTCTGCAGCAGGCATTATTTCCTGTCTTACCTACACATCTTTTTTTAAAGAGCAAATCTCATAAAACACAGAGTGATGTACATATAATTTTATAATATGTGTAAAATGGTTGGTGATTCCTGCTGTCATCCAGCATCCAAATGACAACATAATAGGATATCCCATATCTCAGTCCTCTGTCTAATTATCATTTGTCAGAAGATTATGGATTGTGTATCATTGTGGTTCTGAGGGATTAAACAAGCTCCTTGATCTTATTTCTTGTTGTTTGGTTGCAATAGATCTCCTTAAATGGATTATTGCCAAGTAACTTAGGAATCCATTTTCAGGCATCCAATTCCCTTTGTGTTTATTGTAGGGGTTGTACTACCTTCAAGTTAATCAACTTATTCAGTGTAAATATTAAATACATTCTATGTTATGGTCAGTTATTGTATATTCATAGTCAAACATGTTAAAACAGCTCATATATATTTTTAAAAAATCATTAAAAGTAAATAAGAATTGTATTTAAATATTTGTGTTGGAAATTAATTTAAGAAAAACATTAAAATTAAGTAAAGTTTTTAAAAATGAAAATAAATCACTACTCTATATGTACACTTCCAATCAAAGTCAGTGACCCAATTCAAAAGAATAGGGTCATGCTACATACGCAAGCATAAAGCCAAGGGGCCTGCATACACTTCACATCTGGCCCCTAAGTGTGTCAGATCCAGTTATTTTCGAATCCGCAGGTTCTTTCAGGAGTCCCAGAATGAGTTGAAAACAACTTGGTGCTTCACAAAGTTTCATTGGAAAAGTTTAAAACAAAGAAACAGTCACAGAGCACGTGGCACTGGCTTTACTACTAGGAGATGAGCCAAGACAAAGGAACTAAAAATGAGCTAGGGCCGGGAGGAGGTGGGGGGGGGGGGTGGGGGGGGGTGGGAGAAAGCAAGAGAGAGATTAACAAAGATATACCTGAGATAAGAGGTACTCCTTAGCTAACAATAGTCCAATCAGAAAACCTATCAGATACCTGTGGCAAAACCAACCAATGAGAAAACACATGGACGAACCGATAAACGAGGAACCAGCCATTCCTTGTACAGCCACTTGAGGTGTATTAAGCACTATACATGTTTAAAAAAAACTACTCAAATTAGTTGAATCCAACAAGTGCAAAACATTTGTATTTTGGCCCTGAGATTTTGTGCTGAGTCTATCCCCGAAGCAGATCACTGAGGTTGTTTCTAACCCCATCCCTCCCCACCCCCCGGAGGTTCACATTTGATTCCTGCTTTGTCAAGCACAAGTGTGTAAGTTAGGAATGCTATTAGCCATAGATCCTCACCATTATCCCAAACGAAAACCTTGCCCATAAGAATGGTGGAAATTAGAGTCATTTAGGACTTTCAAAAGGAAGTTGACAGGCACTTGAGAGAAAATAGATTTTAGGATCATTGGAAGAGAGAGGGGATGCAACTTACTGAATTGTTCTAGAAATAGCTGGCACAGACTTGAAGGACAAAGTGACTTTCTTCTATAATGTTAAGGGGCTGAATGGCCTCCTTCTGTGGATCGACAATATCACACTGGCTTAAGACAGAATAAAATTCATACTGTTACAATTTTAGTGAAGAGTTGAGAAATCCAAAAAACAATGTCAGTGAATAAACAAGTACAAAAGAAGTCAGAAACACTTAGGTTGAAATATGGACACAAGTACTTCACCTCTCTTCTTTTCACATTGTTTTAAACACATCACTGCACATTTCGATCAAAGAAAATTTCTTCTGACAGCATATCATACGAGGATAGATCTGTTGTCAAAGTTGCACATACTTTAGGCAGTTTCAAGCTTGAGGAGAATCCTCCAGTTCATTTTCATTATCAGTATGGAGCAGGCTGGGCTAATTTGAGACTTGAAGATGAGAGCTTACTTTCCTAATAAGCTCAACCCAATGCAACTCCGAAACTGGCTTATTATTTGTCTAAACCTATCAAAAGGAAGCTTTATAGCTGAAGAAATCTGTCATACCTTTGACTACTTCCTATGTTTCAGATTTAAGAAGATAATTATGGATGCTAATGAGATAACGATAAGGAACAACAGGATTTAAAAAAAATATACAGTATATTCATTCAACGGTTGTGGGCTTCACTGGATGATCCAACATTTAATTGCCCATTCCTAGTTGCCTTTGAGAAGCTGGTGGTGAGCTGTGTTTTTGAATTCAATTGGAAAATGTTTTGAATATTGTCATGAAAATGTATCATTTTTTGCTGCTCTGGATTCATGCAGATTTTTTTCCCCTCAACCAATACTCACCAATAGATCCAACATCAAAGCCAACAACTAACATGACACTCACTGTTCACTGCATAGGAAGAAAATTCCCAGCAAAGCCAAGATATATGATGACTAATATCATGTTCTACTTTTGTCTTGTCATTAGTAATTTATCTCATTTTGTGAAATGTCTATATGTAGTTTTAACCTGATAGATCGCTGTCTAAGTACTTTTGTTCCAGTAAAACGGTAAAAAGGAACAAAGACCAGCATTAAGAACAAATATTACAGGCAAGAATGTTAGTTTAAAATATGGTCACAGAACCATAGGGCATGAATTCTAAAATAATAATCAAGTGATGCCGAAGATGAGGCAACGTGTTACAGAAGTAGACAAACCCCTATTAGAAGTTTTAGCACATTCAGCAATTTTGTGAAGGAGTTGCCTCAACAGAGGGCATCTCATGAGGGGAGCATGAATCAGGAACTCAATGCATCATTGAGTGCATTTTCTAATCATTAGAAGCCAACCAGGCAGACTAACTCCCTCAGTGACAAAGTGACTAGGCATATCCTAATAGAATCAACTGGTTAATTGGACCTGCAGACACTAAAATAATCAACAGCACACATAATATAATTACTTCCTTTCTGTAAACACACAGAAACATGATATTGAGGCCAACCACATGTTTGAAAGGACTAAAATGATCAGAAAATGTAACAGAAGACTGGGCCTTTAAATATAGATTACGTGCCTATGCTGGCTCACAGAGCAAGTCCATTCCACTCCCGCATTTTTCCTGCGACATATCCTCTCAGCAATTCCATCACCTACCAACAGTAGGGGCAACTTACAGAGGCCAATTAACATACCAACCAGCACGAGTTTGGGATGTGGGAGGAAACTGCTGCATCTGGGGAAATCCACGTTGTCACAGGGAGAATGTGCAAATTCCACACGAGCAGCATCAGAGGTCAGGTCAGATCACTGAAACTGTAATGCAGCAGCTCTACTGGCTGCACCACTGTGCTGCTGGTTGGAAAAGTGAGCAGAGGATTAGGTGCACGGCACTTGTTTAAAATGTGTGCTGAAAGGGAATTTGCTCTTATAACAACCCTTTAATAAGCAACTTGTCCAGTTTTCTCAGACACCTAATGCTCTCAACTTCATGTTCAGTTATACTCTCCATGGCACAGTTGTTTGAAAAGTGTACAGTTAAAACTTCCCTTGTGTCTATTTTGGTTGTAGATATATTACTAAGTAGTCCACTTCATTAAATTTGCTTATATTTTAATTTAACTCTGCTACTTCAGTATGTTCATTGATTTATTAAAAAGATCCCATAAGAACAAAAAATCGTACATGCAAATAAAAAAAACACAGCAGATGCTCAAAATTTGAACTGAAAACAGAAAATGTTGGAAGTACTCAGTAGGTCAGGCAGCAAATGTTGGAAGAGAAACAGAGTCAAAATGTCAGGTGTTAGATCTTTCATTGGAACCAGAAAAGAGGTAAAAGAGGACTGTTTTCAATCAAAGAGAAGAGGGATGGGTAGAAAAAAGGGAATATCTCTGATACAGTGAGACCAGAAGGGTCAATGTGTCAATTAGAAGCAGATAATACTTTGTCAATGTCATCATTTCTAATAGCAGGGCTGTGTGACATGCCTTGCAGGCCTGGCAATTCTATATTGGGCTTGAAATGTTAATTCTGTTTTTATTTCCACAGATTCTGCCTGACTTGCTGATTTTTTTGAAAATTGGGCATTCCTGCTTGTTGTTATGAGATGTTGTGTTATTGTTATTGTTGATATTAGTGCATGTCCTATTTAATAAAACATTCTGTATTTTCACCTTAAGAATGTGTAGAGTTCTGAATATGCCCAGTATCTTGGACATGGCAGTGAAAAAAATGCCATGCTTTTACATGATGCTCCGTAGTGAGTCTTTGTAATTAGTCACAGATACAAGGCCAAACCATCCATGCTGGTGAAGGAGCTGGACAGAGAGTCACTGTCAATTTGAATTTCTTATGTGTGCATTAGCACTACCCAGATTGAAGATTAACTGTTGATTTTTAATCCAATGTGTGGGATTCCTACAGCTATATCTGTAGCTGAGTTGGCCTCTACTTAAACCTGCAGCTGCCAAGAAGACAAAATGTACTCATACCTAACTTAATTAATCAGAGTCTGTGCAAGCCAAACAACCTGAAACGAAACAGTCACATTCAGTGCATTCAGAGGAGCAATGCTGGATTCACATATTGTTGAAATGGTGATGACTATGCCTAAACTCATGTCATTCATTGTGCATTCTGAGGCCACTTCAGTCTAACTTGGAAAAGTGTCTTCACAGGTTTGAAAGGCCAATGACAGGGTTTGCAAACACAGGCAGCTTAATGGGGAAAAATTATGGTGAAAAATTTCAGGATAGTTATGAATCATTGTCACTGACAACTAATGATTACATAGGAAAAAAGCTGCATGGTCTGCATACTTACTCCACAACAGAATGTGGTGAGGAGACAATTGTGTTCCACTGAACAAGGAAGAATCAAAAGAAATATTTGGTCAATATTGCATGCACGACTTGTCGCACAATATGAATTTTTTGTTCTCCAGTAAAAGCTGAAAATGTGAATGATTGAAGGATAAACATCAAAGCAACTGTGAGAGAAAGCCTTTGAAAAGGATATCAAACTGTCTGAGCTGCTTCAGTTAGCAAGATCATTGTCACTTTCAGAGAATGAAACAGTTGATGTAGAAAGACCAACATCCTGCTGAGGAGAAAACAAAACCACATGTCAGAGCTTTTCACTCAAACCCATCAACAGAAAACAATTGCCAGCACCAATGAGATAAGCAGAACTTAAAGTAGTGTTTCTTATGGTGGAGGCAGCTACCTCAATAAAGTAGAATGCCTTGCTTAAGGGAGGCACTGAAAGTGAGGCTTTGTAAAAATTTGTCATTCAGTCAATCCAATGCATTGAAACTTATCAAAATATGACATAACTGCTGAAGCCAATGCAGAGATCAACAATAATTCTGATGGTCCTGAGTGTGCATTTGTTGTCCGCTACAATCATCAGAACGCTCAGTGATGAGTAAAAGTGAATATATGCAACTTGTTATTAATATATGAGTTAATACAAATGCAATATGGTGAGTAAACAAACCTTCAACAGTTTTCAGTGTTGTCCTTCTCCATTTCAGTCAGGAAATATCAGGCTATTTCTTTACAATATGTATTATACTTCTGACAGTCCTGAGAATGTTTTGGTTGAAACTAACATTCAAATCGAGAAATATTAACTTGATATTCTCTGCAATTTCAGGTGATTGTGATACTCTACTGAGCTTTGGCACAGCACTGCTCTTCACATTGAATCACACTTCCTCACATCTTCACAGCACACTCTTCATAAATAAAATGCCTCCAACCAACCCCAAAATATGTGAAGAAATGTTCATAAAACACCATATAAGTTATGTGAGCATAAATGCAATGATATAGAATTGAATCAAAGTTAAAAGGAAACAAGACTAGCTCTATCATTGTGTGTGACAGCAATTCAGTCACAACAATGAAAACACACACATGGAGACGTCACCATCTCATGACACTGGAAGATCAGCACAAACTTTGTTTTGAACTCATTATTTCACTGACCTCAAATCTTTTGCTGTAAGGTAATCACATTGTTGTTCAGCATTCACTAATGTAACACATGGAAGATATTGCTCAAGGAATCATGAAAATTAAAAACATTTTAAGGTAGAAGGTATGGTTCCTCGGCCAAACACAAAATCAACAAAAGTCAAACCATGTCAAGCCTACAAGAACCCATACAGATGTCTGAGTTGCCCCAAAGGCCACTGGTTAATATTACTTATTATATTAAGGACAATATTCTGCTTGGGTAGTCTACAACCCAATGGTAAGAATATTGAATTTTCCACTTTCAGGCAACCCTTACCTCTTATGTTCCCCTCTCTCTATCCTTCTGATCCACATCCAGTCCTCCCATTTTTGTTCTCTTAACCATAAATCCCACCTCTCTAGCCCCCTCCACCCATTGCCCATTTTGTCCCCCTCCCCCTCCTGGTTCCATCCACCTACAACCCACACCCTTCACCATCCGGTTCCATCTGCCTTACATCTCTCCCTTAATGGTTCCCATTATCATCTTCCATACTAATCAGGGTCCAGCACACGTAGCCTTAGTGTCCTCACTTCTCACCCTCCAGTGGCGGCTGCCTCCACTTTAGCGTCCTCTACCCCCACCTGTCTCCATCTGCCTCTTTCTTTTCCCTTTTCTGTTTCTACCTATCACCCACTTGCCTCTGTCTCCCAACTCCACCTCTCACCCTCCTGCACCTGGTTCCTTCTGCTCTCCTTGGTTTACCTATCATCTTCCATCCCCTCTCTCACCCCTCTCCCTCTCCTCTTTATGCAGGCTTTCTTCTCTCTCCACTCTCAGTCCTGATGCAGGGTCTCAACCCGAAACATCAACAATTCATCTCCCACCACAGAGGCTGCTGAACACAATGAGTTCCTTCAGCTGTTTATTTTTTTGAGGTTAATATTACTGCTGCTTTACAGATCAACACTCCACTAATCATTGTAATTGTCACTGGCTGTGGTAGATTATCCACTGTAGAAATTGTAAGATCTGCAAATGCAAAAGCTACCATTCCAAAATTTGTTCACGTCTTTTGTGCTCTGCAAACTGTGAGGAGCATTGACAGACTATTGTTTAACAATGATGACTTCAAGAAATTTCCAACCTGCTTTGGTTGTGCACAGACCCAAACCACATTCTAATCATCCCACATCAGTGGTGAACTGGAGAGTTTTATGTGAACACTTGAGACAACTACTCATGCCTCATTCACAGAAACAAAAACTTTATTTTTCATGGAACTACAGAGCAACTTCACCTTTAACACTTGGAATTACATCAGTGTAATCTATCTGAGCACAATAACCTCTGACGGGATTGTTGCAGAGTGTACAGATTTATACACTAAGACATAAGTTTAAGCAAAGTTTGTGTTTTTATTGAAGGGTTCTTCACAGTCTCCAGAACATTCTTTAAATTCACTTCAGAGAGAAGTTGGTCACATGACACAATCCTTAAAGGGTTGACAGTAATAAAGTAACAATTTTAAATGTAGCACTGCCAGCTATATACATTTCTGCACATCCTGTGTGTATGCATCAGAGATACCCTGTGAGATAATGATCAACATCTACATGAGCAGGACAAAGTAAAGAAAAATAACTTGAAAATAAATGCAGAGCAATTCATGGAATATAGATCTACACTGTTACAGATAAATGATATCCATATAGACAAGTACACAATTCTGTGTGAGTACACACAGAAACCAGAAACTACTATGACATTACTGGGTGTGTCACTTACATACACCCAGAGGCCAAGGTCCAAGATATTGTTGACTCATTCACTGAAACACACAAGAGGATGGGTCATTTGGAAGACAAAGGTCTTCTACCAAGCTGCCCCTGCTGCACCAAATTACCGTATGACCACAATGGTTTGCAGAGTGTCTCTGGAAAACATAACCATTTCCCATATCTGAGGAGCCACCTCTCAGTGATGACATTGATGACGTAATTTGCCATCAGTGGAAGCAAATTATCCGCAATACTGAGTGACTACTTAAGAAGAAGAAGCTGATATATGGTCATTTGAAGTAACCACCAAGAAAAGATCCACAATCACAGTATCAAATGACTTACCAAAGATCACATGTTAACATTGAAAATGTTTGTTCTTTTTCTTTTTTGGAACCTTGTGTGCATTTCCTCTTTAAGATACATTGTATTGTTTGGAGCATGTCCTCTGTCTCAGGGCTGGCAATGAAGAAAGCAGTTGTTGTTTACATTGCCCTCTGCAGTGAGTCTGTACAATTAGTTGCAGATATAAAAGACAAAATGTTGCAATTCATATTTCTCATTCTGGATTATTTATTTCAGGATGACATATGTGCTAGATATGGATGAATTTTGCACTGAATTTTACAGGACGTCTTATTCACTCAGATTTTGAATTTCCACCAAGGCAGTCAGCAATTGCAACCAAATATTGATGGAAGAGTGAAGTATTTCTCAAGGAGTGTTTTTATTCTGGAAAAAATTTAGTTTTTGGTTTTTCACTTCTTCAGGCAATGAGATCAGTTGAATCAGCTGGCAGAGTAAGTTGCTCATTATTTATTGGAAAAAAAAGACACAGAAAGCCAAATTGCCTTTTCCCATCATTATGTCCTCAATCTGATCTATTTTACAGTTGCATCTCCCAGAACTGCTTTCTTGCAATGATGGTAAAACTTGAAGGTGCTTAAGACTTTCAGAGTGATATTGCAGTGAGTCTTGCACTATTGAAAACATCACCCATAGCAGTAAGGTCAAGTCAAGGTATCAGACAAGGCACAAGCCAACAGAATAACTTCATTGGCAGAACAGGATTACCTCTCACTGGGTGTGAGGGCAGATGTGGCTGCAGTGAAGAGGAACCACACCTTATCTTAACTCAGATATAATTGTCTCCCCTGCCAAACCTTGTATGGCTGCTGACATATAATGGCTCCCACACTGGCAAAACGCTACATGTTGTTTCTTAAAATCTGGAACACTTTGCTGTCTTGTGCAACAGTAATCTTGTTACAGATTGTTAAGAAGGAGGATAGGGCTGACAATGACTGCGGTCAACATTTTGTACTTCTCTTCATTGCTGGGAAGATTCTTGCTCAAAACTTAATGAATCACCTGCTCCTTCTTACCAAGGAAGTACTTCCAAAGCTCCTCCAAAATGAACAGAGTGCTTCAAAGTTGTACAATGGACATACCTTGAAGCACTTTACCATTTGAACTTATGATAAACTCAACACCTCCCTCTGCAACTGGATCCTTGACTTTCTGACCAACAGACAGTAATCAGTGAGGATAGGCAGCAACACCTCCAACACGATTAATCTCAACACAGGTGCCCCACAAGGCTGCGTCCTCAGCCCTCTACTCTACTCCCTATATACTCATGACTGTGTGACCAGATTCTGCTCCAACTCCATCTACAAGTCAGAGTACAGGAAGGAGATAGAGAGCTTAATTGCATGGTGTCATGACAACAACCTTTCCCTCAATGTCAGCAAAACAAAAGAGCTGGTCATTGACTTCAGGAAAGGGGGTGGTGTACATGCACCCGTCTACATCGACAGTGCTGAGGTCAAGAGGGTTGAGAGCTTCAAGTTCCTAGGAGTGAACATCACCAATAGCCTGTCCTGGTCCAACCACATAGACGCCATGGCCAAGAAAGCTCACCAACGCTTCTATTTCCTCAGGAGGCTAAAGAAATTTGGCATGTCCCCTTTGACACTCACCAACTTTTATCGATGCAACATAGAAAGCATCCTATCTGGATACATCACGGCTTGGTATGGCAACTGCTCTGCCCAGGACCGCAAGAAACTGCAGAGAGTTGTGGACACAGCCCAGCACATCACGGAAACCAGCCTCCTCTCCATGGACTCTGTCTATACCTCTCGGTGAAGCGGCCAGCATAATCAAAGACCCTACCAACCTGGGTCATTCTCTCTTCTCCCCTCTCCCATCAAGTAGAAGATACAGGAACCTGAGGGCACATACCACCAGGCTCAAGGACAGCTTCTATCACACTTTGATAAGACTATTGAACAGTTCCCTTCTACGATGTGATGGGCTCTTGACTTCACAATCTACCCTGTTATGGCCCTGCACCTTATTGTCTACCTACAATGCACTTCCCTGTAGCTGTGACACTTTACTCTGTATTGTGTTATTGTTTTTACCCTGTACTACCTCAAATCACTGATCTGTACGAACGATATGCAAGACAAGTTTTTCACTATACCTTGGTACAAGTGACAATAGTAAACCAATACCAATAGCAATTTAGCATGGCCATATACATGTATATGATTTAGTGTGTTAGGATTGTTTAATATGGTATTCACAATAGTTGCTAAAACCCAAGTTACGCAAGAACTGTAGTATATTCAAGGAATGGTCAACATTATGACTATGGGAGAGATGAACTATGGAGTCAGTAGAGCTGAACAATGGCACCAAGAGAAGATAAAGATGACATGACTTACTGACCAAATGTCAAGGATGATTGAATTTGTGAGGTGGTGGCCAGAGTCCGACAGAGATTAAAGGAATAAACAAGGATATATGAGATACACTTGTGAAATGCAAAGTGTAACAAAAAGTGTGAAACTTGGGCTCACTGGAGAGGTGCAAAGAAAGAGAGAGAGAACAAAAGGGAGAGCTTGGAACCATCTGCTTGTTCACACCAGCCTGTTTCTTGACTGTATAATAAGTGGCCAAAAGCTCTTGAAGTCAGAGCATCAGCACTTCAATCAACATCATCGTGCGCACTCCACAGAAAACCTGTGAGGACTGGCCATTTGACATCAGGTAATATCCGTAACCTCCAAGTAACTGGGGTTTGTAACAAAATGCAAATTAGTTTGACATGACTCTGAGCTCTTGATTATTTAAAAGGAGGATTCTTGTGTGAATTTGTTACAAACTGGCATAAAATAGGACTATGCAGAGGCACGTAAACTTCTTCAATTCTTAAGCAACTACAGAAGCATTAATCTAAGGCCATCTGCCATTGGACATCAGCAGCCAGCTACTGACAACAACTCCTTCATTCCTTTTTCTACCTACACTAGGACTAAGGTAGCAATAATTTCAGTATACAGATAATTGTTCTGTAGTACTCTCAAAGGAGGACCTACAAATGGATCAACTACTTCCCTGCAGCTTACAAAAGCCTATGGTTAATGTTAAACATTAGAACAACAGAAGTTGTCCTCCAGCTTGCTTCCAGTCAGTCATCAGACCCAATAAAGAAGATATACATTGTCTGTGAGGAACTGGGAAATGTAGAACATGTTGCCTACCTTGACAGCCATCACTCCCAGAAGGCAAATACATCGAAATTCAGGATACAGATGTTATCTTGACAGGTGTTCAATAACCATAGCATCAAAGTGCATAAAGGTCATTTGATTGCAAAGCAGTGGTAATCCCAACTCACTCTGCATTTGCAAGATTTATGTGGTTTATAGAAAACACTTGAAAAACCAGCACCAGTACTTTCTTTGGAAGATCTTCAACATAGACTTGGAGGATCAGCAACCTATTGGAAGCAATGAGGCCCTGATTAATTAAGGTGATGTAGGCAGCATGAGCATGTGCCTGATTCACATCCACTAAAATAATTTCTCGACAATGATTAAAGAAAAATGGATGCCAAAAGAAAGGCTTTAAAGGCATCCTCATTGTAATTGTCAGAGCATATGGCATTGACATCACATACTGGGAGACTGAGACCCAGAACAAGACTACCTCACAGAGATTTGTCTGAGAAGGAGTGATCACCTTTGAGGAAAGTCACCTCACTCTGGTCACATATAAGAACTCAATAAAAGAAGACAAAAATCTGCCTCTTAACAACTATGGTCTAAGCCTAATTTCCATTACCTGCAACATTCAGCACATATCTGTTGCTTATGGATTGCACTCCTGAATCACTCAAGGACTGATAAAAGATAAATCCTGTAAAACAATTGTCCACATTTCCAAGAGATTGTTCATGGCAATTCTCGAGACCAAGATATGGGCTGATTCAATATTTAAAATTGGTTCATAAAATCTCCCTTTCCACTTAAAACAAGAGTAAAGTAGAGTCATTTGAAGATTTGCGATGATGTGATAATGTTGGGTGGAGTGTGAAGTAATGTGATATTTCCATCCAAATGAAACTCCAAACAACTCAATTGTGCACATAAGGAAAGTAGTCATCAACCCATTTTAAATTTGTTTCAAAACAAACTGAATCAAAGTTCTGTTGATTAGTGAAATCTATTTGATAAAAAAGAACTTGAATTTTTTATTGTCTTCTACAACCTCAGGGTCCACAGGACTGCACAGTGAATGGAATACTTCTGAAGATTAGGCAAGTATAGCAGTCAATTGACATGTAATAAGATCCAACAAAAAACCACTATGAAGCTCTCCAATTAATCTCCCCTGATGATAGTTGGTGAGGGGCAGAAGTTGTCACCTGATCAGCTAAAGTATGCTAATGAGCTTATCTTAGCACCAGCTCCAAAGGAATTTAATTAGAACAGTGGGTGTAGGGAAAGTGAGAAAGGTAACAGTGATTTTGTAGGTTCAAAATGAAATGGAATTCCGATCATGTACTGCCAGTGGGCCTTCAATATGTACTCAAAATCTTGTTTCAATGTATAATGGATAAACTATATAAATAGTTGCTTTTAGTGAGACTGAAAGCAAAAATTAGACTTTCTCTTAGTTATATCGGTCAAAGCAAACAAAAACAACTTGTATTTGTATAGCACCTTGAACATAGTAAAGTGGTGCTTCAGAGCAGCATTTTCAGATGAATTTTGAAACTGAACTACAAAAGGAAATATTAGAACATCAAAGTGTCTTGAAGCCAAAGAGACAAGGAGAGGGCTAGATTTAGGAAACAAATGCCAGTGTTTGCTGTAAAATATCCAAGATGCATTTACAGTTATATGTCACGTTCAGATTTAGAGTCATAGAGCAATACAGAATGGTTACAGGCCCTTCGGCGCGATGAGTCCATGCTGACCATGGTGCCCATCCAACCAGTCTGTATGTTCTGTGTTTAGCCCATATCCCTCCAAGCCTTGTCCCTCCATGTACCTATCTAGTGCTTCTTAAATGATACTATTGTACCTGCCTCAACACCTTCCTCTGGCAGCTTGTTCCATATACTCACCAGCCTCTGTGTGAAAAAGTTGTCCCTCAGGTCCCTTTTAAATTTCTCCCCTCTCACCCTCAACCTATGTCCCCTAGTTTTGGACTTCCCTACTCTGAGGAAAAGACTGTTACCATCCACCCTATCTAAGCCTTTCATAATTTTAAACACTTCAATCTGGTCTCCGCTCATTCTTCCAAGGAATGAAGACCTAGCCTGGGCAACCTCTCCCTTTAATTCAGGCCCTCTAGTCCTGGCAACATCCTTGTAAATTTTCTCTACACTCTTTCCAATTGAACCATGTCTTTTCTATAATGGGATGACCATACAGTTTTGTCAAATATTATATGATTAAAGAGTTTGGTTTAGTTTTGATTATATTGAGTTTGCTAATTTGCTTTATAGCTGCAAATTATTAAATGGTTAAGATCTGTTCACTTTCACAATCCTTCAGGCATCAATACATCAGGGTACCACTTAGCTGACAACATCTGATTTTTGCTGAAATTGCAGCATGTGTGATTCATGTCTTGAATCATGACCACATAATGGAACAAGACAGTTGAAATAGTCCTGACAATGGAAGTGGAACAATGGCACTCAAATTGATTAGTTACAGCCTAAATAATAAACAACTTAGCATCAGGAATTTTTGAAGGAAACGTCGCATTTCTGGGGCTCTTGTTCACAACAACAAATCTCATGCCAGAGTGAATTAGTAATGAACACATTGGTAGGAGTTAACTATTAAAGAACTTAAGAGTTAGTTAAGGAGGCAGGAGAGGAGATTGCTGGGGTTTTGAAAAGATCTTTGTATCCTCTCTAGTCACGGGCAAGATCCTGGAGGACTTGAGAAGCCAACATTGTTCCTTTGTTTAAGAAGGGAAATAGGGATAATCCAGGAAATTATAGGTTGGTGATCCTCACATCAGTGGTAGGGAAGCTATGGGAGAGGATTCTTAGGGATAGGTTTTACTCACATTTGTAAGAAAATTAGCTTATTTGAGGCAGTCAGCATGGCTTTATGCAGCATAGGTCATGTCTTATAAACTTGATGGAGTTTTTTTAAGAGGGATGAAAGTGATTAATGGGACTAGGGCAATGGACATTGTCCATATGGACTTTTGTAAGGCAGTTGACAAGTTCCTTCATGATAGGTTGATCAAGAAAGCTAAGGTGCAGGGGATCCACAGTGAATTAGTAGTTTGAATTCAGAATTGACTTGGCCATAGAACACGTAGGTTGGTGGTGGAATGGTGTTATTCTGGCTGGAAGTCTGTGACCAGTGGTGTTCTGCAGGGAACAGTGCCTGGACTTCTCTTGTTTGTGCAATATATAAATGACTTGGATGAAAATGTAGATGGGTTGGTTAGTAAGTTTGTAGACGACACAAAAATCGGTGTCGTTGAGAATAGTGAAGAAGGTTATTAAAGGATACAGCAGGATATAGATCAGTTGCAGTTATGGGCCAAAAATGGCAGATGTCATTCGATCTGGGCAAGTGAGAGGTGTTGTACTTTGGGAGGTCAAATGTAAGAGGAAAGTATACAATTAATGGCAGGACCATTAACAGCATTGATGTACAGATGGATCTTGAGTCAAAGTCCATACCTCCATGAAAGTGACAATGTAAGCAGACAGAGTGATAAAGAAGGCATATGGCATGCTTGTCCTCATCGTTAGGGCCACAGAGTTTAAGAGTCAGGAAGTCATGATGCAGTTGTAAAAACTTTGGTTAGGCCGCACTTGGTGTATTGCATGCAATTCTGGTTGCCCCATTACAGGAAAGATGTGGAGGCTTTGGAGAGGCTTCAGAAGAGGTTTACCAGGATGCTACCTGGGTTAGGGGGCATTAACTATAAGGAGAGGTTGAACAAACTTGGATTGTTTTCTCTGGAGCGTCGGAGGCTGAGGGGAGTCTTGATAGAAGTGTATAAAATTATGAGAGGCATAGGTAGAGTAGACAGTCAAAATCTTCTTCCCAGGGTAGAACTGTTGAATGCTGGAGGGCATAACTTTAAGATGAGAGAGGGAAAGTTTAAAGGGGATGTGCAGGGCAAGTTTTTTTTTAAATAGAGAGTGGTAGGTGCCTGGAATGCACTGCCAGGGGTGGTAGTGGAAGCAGATATGACAGTACTGTTCAAGAGGCTTTTAGATAGGCACATGAATATGTAGAGAATGGAGGTATATGGAGCATGTGTAGGCAGAAGGGATTAGTTTAAATTGGCATCATGCTCAGGACAGACATCGTGGGCCGAAGGGCCTGTTCCTGTCCTGTAAAGTCCTATCCGTGAAATCATTCTAAAGTTACTTTTTATCTGAATGTTATTTGGTCAGATATTGAGCTGACCTCTCACAGCACATTTTGCACACTTATCACCTCTCTCTCCTTCTATACAAAATGCACCTGCCTCTGTCAATTCATTCCTCACCTCCCACTGTCTATGCATTAGTCACCTCACTCTAGATACGCATTACCCATGCCAATCTGTAATGCATTACTCACCTCTCCCTATCCACAGTGGCCCACCTCTCTGTGATTATGCATTACCCACCTCCCTCTCACAATGCACTATCTTCCTCTCTCTCACTATGCATTACCCACCTCTCTCTGATCCATGGATTATTCTCCTTGCTCTGTCTTTATCAACTGGCTCAGTGTCCCACAAGGCTGCGTCCTCAGCCCCCTACTCTACTCCCTATACACTCGTGACTGCGTAACCGGATTCTGCTCTAATGCCATCTACAAGTTTGCAGATGACACCACTGTAGTGGGCCACATCTCACATAACAATGAGTCGAAGGACAGGAAGGAGATAAAGAGCTTAGTGACATGGTGTAATGACAACAACCTTTCCCTCAATGTCAGCAAAACAAAAGAACTGGTCATTGACTTCAGGAAGGGGGATGGTGCACATACACCCGTTTACATCAATGGTGCTGAGGTCGAGAGGGTTGAGAGCTTCAAGTTCCTGGGTGTGAACATCACCAATAGCCTGTCCTGGTCCAACTACGTAAACGCTATGGCCAAGAAAGCTCACTCGTGCCTCAGCTTCCTCAGAAGGCTAAAGAAGTTTGGCATATTTCCCTTGACACTCACCAACTTTTATCGATGCACCATAGCAAGCATCCTGTCTGGATGCATCACGGCTTGGTATGGCAACAGCTCTGCCCAGGACTACAAAAAATTGCAGAGAGTTTGTGGACACAGCCCAGCACATCACGGAAACCAGGCTCCCTTCCGTGGACTCTGCCTATACTTCTCACTGCCTGGGTAAAGCAGCCAGCATAATCAAAGACTTCACCCACCCTGGACATTCTCTCTTCTCCCCTCTCCCATCAGGCAGAAGATACAAAAGCCTTAAAGCACGAAAAACCAGGCCCGAGGACAGCTCCTATCCCACTGTTATAAGACAATTGAATGGTTCCCTAGTAAAATAAGATGGACTTTTAACCTCACAATCTACCTCTTTATGAACTTGCACCTTATTTATCTACCTTTCTCCATAGCTGTTACACTTTATTCTGCATTCTGTTATTGTTTTACCCTGTACTACCTCAATGCACTGTGTACTGAATTGATCTGTATGAATGATAGGCAAGACAACTTTTTCACTGTACCTTGGTACAAGTGACAATAATAAACCAATTCCAATTGCAATTCTTTGTCCATGTTCTTCACTCTGCCTATGCATTCACCACCTTTTTCTCTCTGCGTATTACCCACCATCCCTTTTCTATGATTTACGTGATCCATCTCTTTATCTGTCAATTAATTATTCACATGTCTATGACAACATATTACCCATATTTCTCTTTCTATTAAATACGGTCCATCTTGTGCGCATACCATGTGCATTGAACTTAATCATGATGTAACATCAGGGCTTTTTCATTGTCACAGACTAATAACAGCTTTCCATTCTTGCATTCACATCATATCATTACTTTCACTCAAGGGCCTCTTCTTTCCCTTCTCCAGGAGAGGCAGGAAACCAGAAGTTGCCTTCCAGCTACCTTACGGCTCAAACCTATGGTGGATGATAAACAGCTTGATCAAATACACGGTCACTGAAGATGTGGAGATGGGTGTCTTATAACCACCCTTTGATAAAATCTCTCATCCAGCAATGTGGCAGGCAGCACCATCACAGCTACCTGGAGTTGACAGTGAATGAAAACTGATTACCTACAAAATAATAATTTTTAACATTCTTTTCTTAATAGTTCTATTTCATGTTTTCTCAAGGATTGCATAGTTAGATTCTTGTTCTGCAGTGGAATCAGATAAATTAAGGGTTCTGAGGTCTGACAAAAAGTGGAGGAAGGACCAACGATTAGATCATCTATTATCTAATTGAATGGCTCAGGGGGCAGTATGGCCTACTCCTGCACCTATCTTGACCATTCTTTACTCTTCTATAGAGCCTTCACTTGTTACATGAGAAATGCAGCACAATGATGATGACACCCTTCCCATAAGAAAGGTACGTATATTTGAGATTGCTTTGTCACAGGACCATGCCTCCAGTGCACCAGGACTATGTGGGTATATTAGGAAAGATAACTGATGATGCATACACCACTGAACACAGATAAGTAAAGACAGGAACAGCAATAGCAAGGATGCATAGAAGAGTTGAGGGCAGCTAAGCTGGACATAGATATTGCCTTGAGGTTTGTTGATGAACAGGGAAGTTCTGGAGCAGCAGGTAGGAAGAAACAATGTAGTATCACCCAAAGCAGCTGCACTAGTAGACTAATAGACATAAAGAAGATTGAGGGACTGCTAGAATGTCGCATCCCTTCTCCCAATGGCCAAAGAGTGTTTCCCCAAATCACAATGTGGATTCTACCTGTTGAGGGACATAGTGCACATAATGTTCACTGTGCTACAACTTCAAGAGAAATATAGGGAGTAGAGTTAACTACCATCTGTGGCCTTTTCTGACCTTATAAAAGTCTTTGAGTCCATCAGACATAGGAGGATATAACCCGACTATAGTTCTGCCCTCATAAATTTGCCCCATCTTATGTATGCTAGTGCATGCAAGGTGTGATTTTAACCATCAGGTCCCTGCAGAGCTAACCTACATGCAGAATGCTGTCAAGAAAACTGCATTGTCACCTCAGCACCTTTCTCAAGCTTCTTTGTCACTCAAGAACATCTCACCTTGAACAAGTTTCCCATTGGAATGGAACCAATCTGAAGGACAAATGGAAAACTCTTCAACCTTCATTACCTTCATTCCATCCTCAGTCATTGAACTACAGGATGCACATGACACCTGTGTTTGTACACGTTTAGAGGATTTATGCTAAACATTCATGAAATATAGGTGCTGTACCAACTTTCTCCAACTGCTCAACACTATTCCTCCAACAATAAAGATTCACAACCAAACCCAGAAAGCATGAACCCCTTGTCAAATCTCAGGAGCCATTTCTCAGCAAAGGCAGATGTCAATGATGAAATTCACCATCACCTTCAGCAAGCTAGCAGAGATTTTGCCCATCTGAGGAAAAGGTCATTTGATGATCAAGATCTCAAACTAAATACAAAGCTCATTGTCGACAGGGGAACAGTGATCCTTATCCTCTTGTACGCTTCTGAGACATGGTCTACATACAACAGGCACTTCAAAATACTGAGAGGTGTCACTGTATACTGCCTGCACAAAATCCACTAAATCCACTGACAGGACAAGTAAACCAATATCAGCATCCTCTCCGAAACCAACATCCTCAGCACCAAGCTTTTAATTATACTTAGTTGAGTTGACGTACAGAACAACCATGATCCAAAAGAGTGGTTGGCAGATCTCCTCTTTTCTACATTCCTGTGTTCCGTTCTATACCTGTATTCCAGTAATCCTGAATAGAATGGCACAAAATTCTAAGAAATCATGAGAAACTCACTTCAACTGACAGTTGTATTCTCATATTATGTTCCACTTGCCTTGAAGAGTTAAGTTATTTTGATTCTTCCTGCAGCCCATTGACTCAATGATTGACATTTGATGAGCTACTTTTTGGAAACTCTGAGAGTAAACTCCTGCTATTAGATTAAGTAAACTTAACTTTTACATATGAAAATAAGCTAATTGCAAAATGCTTAATTTCTGTCATGAGTCAGAGCATCTCGCTACAATGTGCTCACAATGTGAACAGTTGGGATGAAGCAAACAGTGACTTTACACTAAGCATTAGTATTCACTGTCAGAGGTTCTGACTTTTAAATGAGATGTTAAAATGAGTCTCTCAGCTTAGACATTAATGATCCCCTGGCATCATTCAGAAGATCCTGGCATCTTGGCCAACATTTATATTTCAGCAAGTATCACTGAAAATCGTATGTCTAGAAATACCTCCTCGATCATTTGCACTAGGTTTCAGAAGTATTTTGTTGGTTGTAAAGTGATTGATAACATCCTAGGGTATAAAATGCTGTTACATGGTGAAGTATCAAGAAGCAGATTCTGGTAAGGCAGAAGAAAATACTGAGAAAATAAACAGAAATCTATTAGTCAAAAAAATCATGGGTTAACAAATAGAAGTTGGATTTAAAAAGTTCAAGAAAGCAAATTTGAATAGAAACAGAGAACAACTAGTATTGATAAAGGCCACTTTGTATCCTTAGAATGTCACAACTGCTTCATAGGATACACAATATATTTGAAGTGTAGTCACTGTTCATAATAAGATAATCAAGACAGTCAAAGTGCACAAAGTATAAACTGTCAATTTTGTGGGCATTAGTTGAGGGTAAAATGCTAGGTTGCAGATCTGAAAAATGATCTATTTTCTATTATTCTAAATGGACTCCAATTTAACATCTCATCTAAAAGACATTTCTGCCAGTTCAGCACTCTTTCAGTGCCACACTGAAACTTCAGTGTGGATTATAAAGATATAAAACAACAGGATATTCGGCAAGTTGTATCCGTGTTAGCTAAGTTCTCCTGGAGCTAAATTCTGGAATTCCTAAACTTTTAACTCAAAAAAGAGTTTTCCAAAAAGTGAAGACTGCAAACATGAGCTTCATTGGCATCATCCCAAGCCACTACACTAAGTGCTCCAACGGCGTTAATGATTTAATTTTGTTTCCTCTTTGATACAGTGATAATGCTTCAATTATATTAATAGTGCCATTATTTATTGCTACAACGCATTGGGACACAGGTGGACTGCTGGATGATTCCCCTATTCGTATGATCATCATGAACATCAATTAAGTTGTTGAAGCTGAGTGTGACTCACATATTACTGATTTCCTTTTATTTCTGTGGGCTGGACTAATAGGAAGGAGCAAATAATAAATATAATTGCATATGGGCTAATGAAGTGTCAGAAATGTCGCAAGGGGATTTGAATCCAGCAGGGTGCAAGTTGTATAAAACTCTGGCTAGATTTCTTTAAATTCAGGATGGACACACAGGTCAGAACTCATTGCCATTACCACCTACGCTGATACATTGAAAGGGAACAGACATTAGGGATTCATGAAATAACCCCTGATAATTAATTCCCTGATGCTAAGTAGATAGGTATTGTGCTAAGGCAGGACCTGGTTTCATTGTACTCTTGTCAAATGAAGCAGAATTTTATCTTCCCGCAAAATGGCTATAAAAGTAGTTGGACTGCTGACAAGACCATTCCCCCAGGCACTCCATCCCTTCCTGTCTATAATCTTACACATATCCACATCTATGCAGTCTCTAATGACATTCAGTTTCATTCTTATGCAGAATTGTGCTTGTCTCTCAATCCATTCAAAACATTCCATGACATTCACTCATTGGTCTCTTCTTCCTCTCCTGCAAGGGCACAGTACAACAGGGGACTGGCTCACCCTTCATTGGCTCCAATAAGAGAGAAACTTGGATTGTCACCTGGTGAATCAGACATCATAAGTGAGAAGGAGCAGATGGTAGAGTCAGGGACACCAGTAGAAAGTGTAGGTTGGAGGGCACACGACCTTGCAAGTCTACTCAGTTGGATGTAGATATTGTGTCACAGAGGCCACGCACAATCCAGAGTCTTTCAAAGCAACCAAAGGTTGAGCAATGTCCTGGCAGATGTACCAGTCACTGTCATGACTTTCAGGAGGTTGAAGGAGTCTGTATGAAGCATGTTTGTCTCTTGCTGCAGACCTTTCTGATGAGGTCATCTGCACAGAAAGGTTGGCCAGCTTCATGAACATAAAAAAACAGTATCAAAGTGGTACATGCAAGCTTTCACCAAGACCCTTCCAATCATAAATGTCGTGTTGAACTTTAAGCTTTATCATTCAGTGCCCAGTAATCTGCAGCAAAGTGCTCAGGATCTCAAAGCTAACAGGGAAATACAGGAAGGTGGTAGAGAAATGATGGTAAGATAAGTATGGAAAAGGGGAGGTTGGGTGCCAATCAAAACTTTCCCATTGACCGGTTGATCCTAATTTAATTAACTCAATTTCCTAATACTGGGAAAAAACAAGTTCTGCAGCTGAAAATAAGTTTAACTCAAATGGAATGTAATAGTGACCATTTCTGGGCCATGTTATACCACATTGGAAATTCGTCCAGAACGTTCCGTTGGAATTTGCACTAACACTAATAATATATTTCCAGCATTTGGTAGCATTTATAGGAGTGTAACATTGTTTTCTGGAATGGCAATGTGATATTCAGGCTCATTGGGCCAAATGTTGACTGTCACTGGTCACTCACAGACCAACAACTTACATTAACTTTGTTTCCTCTAGGTCTCTGCCATTTAAATGTACATTCACATTTAAAGCTAACTCTTTGCCAATCTGCTTCACAGTGGATCAAAAGTCTGCAAGATTATTTTATGGCACTTTATTTGTTTACTTGCACTGCACTTACTCTGTAGCTGTCACACTACATTCTGCATACTGTTTTCTTTTTACTATCATGATGTACTTAGGTATAGTATGATCTGCCTGGATGTTTTTCACTGTATCTTGGTACACTTGATAATAATAAACAAATGTCTATAGATTGTTTCCAATCAGAATTGATCCTTCCTTGGACATTCCCTGTGGAATCAGATATTTGTGATAGACATCTTCAATGAGCTTCAGCACTGGAGGCACAGTGAGGAAGTGTATAAGGTCTCCTCACTGAAAATGTGATCTATCAAGGGTGTACAGGAACCTATACTCCCTGTCTGTTTTCTGTAAGGAGCAGTGTCTGTGCTTCAAAAGTAGTCTTCATGGATATCTGTGTCCTCTTAATAATTGAAATATAGGCTCTCACAAACGTTTGGATTGTTCTGACAGTCAAAATCATAATCACTGCCCCACTCAACTTCCTAGACTTAAGGCAATACTGTTCTTCAATCTTTGAATTTGAAGAAAACGTGCACCAAACAGAGACACAGACACAGACACAGACACACGCGCGCACACACACAGAGGTAGTTGTGCTTACAGACAGTTACAGGACAGAGAGATGATATTGATGCTTATCATAGATGTGTGAAACTAATGTACCAATAACTACGTTTCTGTCAATGGTCCACCACGAATGAAAATAAAAAAACCCTGCAAATGCTGGAAATCTGAAACATAAACATATGTTGGCAGAATATAGTCTTAATGGTAGGACTCTTGGCAGTGTGGGGGATCAGAGGGATCTTGGGGTCCGAGTCCATAGGACGCTCAAAGTGGTGGTGCAGGTTGACTCTGTGGTTAAGAAGGCATATGGTGTATTGTCCTTCATCAATTGGGGAATTGAATTTAGCAGCCGAGAGGTATTGTTGCAGCTATATAGGTCCCTGGTCAGACCCCACTTGGAGCACTGTGCTCAGTTTTGGTCGCCTCACTACAGGAAAGATGTGGAAGCCATAGAGAGGGTGCAGAGGAGATTTACAAGGATGCTGCCTGGGATGCGGAGCATGCCTTATGAAAGCAGGTTGAGGGAACTCGGCCTTTTCTCCTTGGAGAGACGGAGGATGAGGGGTGACCTGATAGAAGTGTATAAGATGATGAGAGGTATTGATAGGGTAGATAGTCAGAGGCTTTTCCCCAGGGCTGAATTGGTGGCCACAAGAGGACATAGGTTTAAGGTGCTGGGGAGTAGATAGAGAGGAGATGTCAGCGGTAAATTTTTTACTCAGAGAGTGGTGAGTTTGTGGAATGGGCTGCCAGAAATGATGGTGGAGGCTGATACGATAGGGTTTTTCAAGAGACTGTTAGATCCGTATATGGAGCTGAGTAAAATAAAGGGCTATGGGTAAGCCTAGTAATTTCTAGGGTAGGGACATGTTCGGCACAGCTTTGTGGGCCGAAGGGCCTGAATTGTGCTGTAGTTTTTCTATGTTCTATGTTCTATCTAAACAGAAAATGTTGGATGCTATCTCTTGCTGAGTGCTTCTAGCATTGTCTGCTTTTTGCTTCTACCACCAATATCCTCAGATTATCAGACATATCACAAATGAGAAAACATTAAGGATGGCATACCTTTATGACATAAGCCACAATACTGTCTGATTTACCAATGAAGATGAGCATTACATCTCAGAAATCAACTCCTTACAATGGTGAGTGACCTTCTTAATGGGAAATGAAGTAGTTTGACACCATCACTGTGAAATAAATTGGCAATTCATGTTCAAAACAAGGGATGGTCTGGGAGGTTTTTTACAACACTACATTATTGAAAATGTTTTCCAGTTATTGGAGACTGTTCACGTCCGAAGAGCAGATGGCAGTAGGAAATGGTTCCAAAGGTATGGAATTCTGACTGAGAGAATGTTCAGAATATAAGGAAGGCAAAGTTAATGAGAACTAATGACATGACAGGCAAGAGTACCTTGCATGACAATGGTGACTGGGCTGACATTGAAAATTATAATGAACCGAGGGTTGATTTATGGATGGATGTCATACTTTGAAGGAATCACATTACTTACATCATGCACTTCTACTACTTGTTCTTTCTCTCCCTTTACTGAAGCATGAATCTTCTGCTCTTTGTTAGTGCCTCTCAAGACACAACAATGCATTATTCTCTGTTCGGTAGCATGCATTATGCTAAATACTCATGCAAGTGTGAGCCTTTACACAGGATAGATCAGACCAAATGCCCAATTATTTAGCATGACCATTCTGGATATTTCAATGTGTGCATTGAAATAAAGAACTACAAATCAGGCAAACAGACTAAAGAAGTGAAAATGGAAATGGAACTTAGCCCCAAATGTATATTTCAATTGAAACATCATGAGTGTGTTTTAAATTTTGTACTTTTTTTCAACTTGGTACATTGATTTTAGCACAACTTTGCAAAGCTACCTCTTGGGTTATCTTATAACTTCAGGAAGATGGGTCCCCTTCAGGCTAGGGGAATTAGCTATCCTTGACAGACATCCACAGTGAGTTCTACTTGGGATGTGCTGGTTCCTGACTGTGGCATCCCAACAGGTTATTCAAAACATTCATCCGGAGAGAGGACTGGGGTCTCAGACAGCAAAATGACTTGGAACTCTCACTGGACTGGGCAGACAATAGTAACCTCCATGGCATGGATTGTACAACTGTCTCCATAGCTCCTTTGGTGAAAACGTCCTGGACAACAATTCTCTGTTTCCCAATGACTGTGGTGTGATCCAGTGAAACATCTTTCTGTTCACTCTGAACAGAAAGCTGCTGATGCTAAAAGCCACTTTGCTGCTGACTAATCTTGAGCAGAATCCCAATGGGATTACATGCTACCCGCATGGAAGAAGAAACAAGTTCTACTCAGTATCATTTTCCCTGAGGATATTTGCTGCTCAACATGGAAGTGTGTTTCACTTTATGAGTAGAAGTGGTGTCCTCCTGTGCCCTGACGACCTCATGAGAGAATTTGGATGAAGGCACCTTCTCTTCATTTTACAGAGTGATCCTGACAGGCCAGATCCAATGCCAAGTATCTGAGGATGCATTCTCAACAGTCTTCACACGAATGTTTCCCAATTGTTCCCATCAGATTCCTCAGACCCAGCACTATTATGTGGACTTGCCTTCCATCCAGATGAGGCCCTTTCACTCCTAATAAAAGAAACAGAAAATGCTGACAAAGGGTCTGAGGAAATGTCTGAAACATGAAGCGTTGACTGTTTTTCTTTCCACAAATGCTATCTCGCTTGCCGATCTTCTTAGCATTTCCTGTTTTATTTCAGGCTTCCAGCATCTGCAGTTTTTTTCCGATTCTCTTGTCAGCCTGCAGTCCACCAGAGCCAGGCATCTCCTCTCATGAAATGTGCCTTGGAGTACAGGAAGGAGACAGAGAGCTTAATGGAATGGTGTCATGACAACAACCTTTTCCTTAATATCAACAAAACAAAAGAGTTGGTCATTGACTTCAGCAAAGGGGGTGGTGTACATGCACCTGTCTACATCAATGGTTCTAAGGTTGAGAGGGTTGAGAGCTTCAAGTTCCTGGGAGGTGAACATCACCAACAGCCTGTCCTGGTCAAATCACGTAGAGTGGCATGCAAACGTTTGGGCACCCCTGGTCAAAATTTCTGTTACTGTGAATAGTTAAGTGAGTAGAAGATGAACTGATCTCCAAAAGTCATAAAGTTAAAGATGAAACATTCTTTTCAACATTTTAAGCAAGATTAGTGTATTATTTTTGTTTTGTACAATTTTAGAGTGAAAAAAGGAAAGGAACACCATGCAAAAGTTTGGGCACTCCAAGAGATTTGAGCTTTCAGATAACTTTTACCAAGGTCTCAGACCTTCATTAGCTTGTTAAGGCTATGACTTGTTCACAATCATCATTAGGAAAGGTCAGGTGATGCAAATTTCAAAGCTTTATAAATACCCTGACTCCTCAAACCTTATCCCAACAATCAGCAGCCATGGGCTCCTCTAAGCAGCTGCCTAGCACTCCGAAAATTAAAATAAATGATGCCCACAAAGCAGGAGAAGGCTATAAGATGATAGCAAAGCATTTTCAGGTCGCCGTTTCCTCAGTTCTTAATGTAATTAAGAAAATGGCAGTTAACAGGAATGGTGGAGGTCAAGTTGAGGTCTGGAAGACCAAGAAAACTTTCCGAGAGAACTGCTCATAGGATTGCGAGAAAGGCAAATCAAAACCCCCGTTTGACTGCAAAAGACCTTCAGGAAGATTTAGCAGACTCTGGAGTGGTGGTGTGCTGTTCTACTGTGCAGCGACACCTGCACAAATATGACCTTCATGGAAGAGCCATCAGAAAACCTTTCCTGCATCCTCATCACAAAATTCAGCATCAGAAGTTTGCAAAGGAACATCTAAATGATGCATTTTGGAAATAAATCTTGTGGACTGATGAAGTTAAAATAGAACTTTTTGGCCGCAATGAGCAAAAGTATGTTTGGAGAAAAAAGGGTGCAGAATTTCATGAAAAGAATACCTCTCCAACTGTTAAGCAGGGGTGTGGATCGATCATGCTTTGGGCTTGTGTTGCAGCCAGTGGCACGGGGAACATTTCACTGGTAGAGGGAAGAATGAATTCAACTAAATATCAGCAAATTTTGGAAGCAAACATCACACAGTCTGTAAAAAAGCTGAAGGTGAAAAAAGAATGGCTTCTACAACAGGATAACGATCCTAAACACACCTCAAAATCCACAATCTTGACTACCTCAAGAGGAACAAGCTGAAGGTTTTGCCATGGCCGTCACAGTCCCCTGACCTAAACATCATCGAAAATCTGTGGATAGACCTCAAAAGAGCAGTGCATGCAAGACGGCCCAAGAATCTCACAGAACTAGAAGCCTTTTGCAAGGAAGAATGGGTGAAAATCCCCAAACAAGAATTGAAGGAGTCTTAGCTGGCTACAGAGAGTGTTTACAAGCTGTGATACTTGCCAAATGGGGTGTTACTAAGTACTGACCATGCAGGGTGCCCAAACTTTTACTTCAGGCCCTTTTACTTTTTTGTTATTTTGAAACTGTAAAAGATGGAAATAAAAAAGTAATCTTGCTTAAAATATTAAAGAAATGTGTCATCTTTAACTTTATGCCTTTTGGAAATCAGGTCATCTTTTACCTGCTTAGCTATTCACAGTAATAGAAATTTTGACAAGGGGTGCCCAAACTTTTGCATGTCACTGTAGATTACACAACCAAGAAAGCTCACCAGTGCCTCTAATTCCTCAGGAGGCTAAAGAAATTTGGTTTGTCCCCTTTGACTCTCACCAACTTTTACCGATGCACCAGAGGAAGCATCCGATCTGGATGTATCATGGCTTGGTACGGCAACTGCTCTGCCCAGGACCGCAAGAAGCTGCAGAGAGTTGTGGACACAGCCCAGCGCATCACGGACACCAGCCTCCCCTCCTTACCTCTCGCTGCCTTGGTGAAACAGCCAGCATAATCAAAGACCCCGCCCACCCGGGACATTCTCTCTTCTCTCCTCTTCCATCGGGTAGAAGATACAGGAGCCTGAGGGCATGTACCACCAGACTTAAGGACAGCTTCTACCCCACTGTGATAAGACTATTGAACGGTTCCCTTATACAATGAGATGGACTATGACCTCACGATCTACCTTGTTGTGACCTTGCACCTCATTGCACTGCACTTTCTCTGTAGCTGTGACACTTTACTCTGTACTGTTACTGTTTTTACCTGTACTACATTAATGCACTCTGTACTAACTCAATGTAACTGCACTGTGTAATGAATTGACCTGTAAGATCGGTATGCAAGACAAGTTTTTCACTGTACCTCAGTACAAGTGACAATAATAAACCAATACCAATACCAATCTAATCGATGTTAACCTTTGTGCCCAGTTGGGACCCTTCCCATTCTGCCGAGTCAGCTTCCAACCATGAGTGACCATTGCCTGAAAAGCAAGCAGCTCAAAAGTGAGGTGTATACATTGCATGTCTGCATTTACTGGGTCAGTGCATGTCAACGTTTCTGAACATGTGTGCTGAGAGTGTGGAGGAATGTGTCTCCATTTGTTTCTGTGTAGCTGGTGTGTGTTTGAAATGAAGGTGTGTGGTATGTGTATGTATCTGTGTGTGTATGCAAGTCAAGTCATGATGAGTTTATTGTCATATGCACAAGTACATGTATGCAACAATGAAAAACTTGCTTGCAACAGCATCATAGGCACATAGCATTAGAGACACAACAACCACAAGAAAAACATAGATTAAACATAAATCATAACATAATTATAGAAGAAAGAACACAATTAGAACAAAAAATGAAAGTCCATTGTAGTGCAAAGTGGTCAAAGTGGTCATAGTGTTGCTATACTGAGGTAGTGATTAGGGTTCTGAAGGTTGGTTCAAGAGTGCAAGGAGGGGGATGGAGGAAGGATGGAGTACTTCAAATATATACCTATAAAATGATCAAACCCTATGTGTGTATACTTATAAAAACATTGCAAATATTAATCACAAGCTGTGTCTGTATACCCATAAAAATACTGCAGACATCAATCACAGTTTGTGTATTTATAAAAAAAACACTGCAGACATCAATCACTGTCTGTGTATGTTTGCCTATAAAAACACTTCAGGTATTGATCACAACCTGTGAATGTATACCCAAGCACTACAGATATCAATCGTAGTCCACATATATGTACTCATTTAAACACTGCAAATACCGATCACAACCTATGAATGTATACACATACAAACATTGCAGGTATTAATCACAGACTGTGAATGTATACCCATAATAACACTGTGGGTATCGATCAAAACCTGTGAGTGTATGCCCATTAAAGCACTACAGATATTGATCACAGACTTATTCCAGTACATGGTAGTGAGTAAAACATGGCCTAGAGATTGCTGTATTACATTTTAATATTGTAAAGACATCATTCTATGTGATCTTACTGCAGTCTATTTTGTCCTATAAATATTGTGATATTGAATTGCAAGATTCCAGAACAACTTTATCAGATAGTCCTATGATGCACTATGTCAGTTCTAATATGCTCTGCCCTGTTAACCTAATCTCACAGCTATCGGCACTTGGCCTCACAAGTATGAACTCAACTGCCAGCCCTGAGCAGAATGTATTCACAGTACAAACAGCACTTACCAGTTCCTGGAGAGTGTTGCTCTTTCAAGAATGGACACTTTAAATGATTGGACGAGAAAGGGAGTGTTTCCAGTGGGCAAGCTGGTGGAGAACAGTAGCTGCAAGTGGCATGTTCCTTTCTCAAGGGGAAAAAGGAGACCCAAGCTAAAACCAGGACCTCCTGTCAGATCATTGTCGGGGAGGTCTTTGTAAGGAGTAATACTGAATGAGTGTAGGGTATAAATGCCTGTCCTCTGAGGAAGCCTACAATGGTAGTCAATGACCATGCCCAGTTTGCCTGCTCCTGTGTAATGAAAGAAGTTAGATGAGGTCTTCTTTTCTTGATGAATGCAACACTGAGTAGCATACCTGTGAGATGTGGCAGAGATCAGTGCAGCATCCTGAAACATTCCTGAAATTAGAAAGCTGAGAATAATAGTGACCTTGAACTTCACAAGCAATGAAGTTCAGCCAGGTGTGTGGTGTTGTATTGCAGGTTGTAGGAGGTCACAAATGTCAGTGAGGAATGTTTTGCTGAAGGTCACCTATTTATAAATTGCTTCCCTCGGACATATGACCCTCTAACCCCTAGGTGGAAAAGGTCATGGTGATGACCTCTTCCCTGCTTTCTCCTCTGTTTTCCCTTGGCTTCCTGTGACATCTCTGATGTCGGAGATCCAATTCTACATCACCCACAAAGAAAAGTATTGAGTGTAGATACATCGTCACTGGAAGTAAGCTTCCAGAGATAAAAATGTAATTGGAGATGGAGATGCAAGGAAGGTTCAGTCTTAAGTGGGAGTAAAGTGTGGTAGTAAAAGTGACGCTGCAGGTGCTGTGGACTAACCATAGAGTTTGGATGATGACCCTTTAAATAGCATTGTTTCAGAGGAAACAGGGTTACTAATTTGCTTTGTGAATGAGCAAGAATTGTCATCGTCGATCAGTGAGTTTGGAAATCACTCTGAAGACCAATATTTAGTGTTGCACTATTATTGATATCATTAGGAGTAAGTTTTATGTTGGAACATGCGTCTAGTATGAACAAAAATCTGCTGGACAGTCAGGGGTCATATTCCTCTCTGGTGCTAAGAAAGTCAGAAATAGATGCAATTTTGTTCTATTTCAGATTAAGCCTAATTTCAACTTCAAAGCACCTTAAGCATCAAAAGCAGCACTTTCTGGACCCATATCTATCAGCAAGCTAAACAATCTTGCACGACACACAAAAATTACTGGAAGAACTCAGCAGGTCAGATAGCATCTATGGAGGGAAATGAACAGTCGACATTTCCGGCCAAGTCCCTTCATCGGGACTGGAAAGAAAGAGGGCAGAGGTCAGAATAAAAGGGTGGGGGGAGGGGGAGGAGCATGAGCAGGTGGGTGTAAGGTGAATCTAGAGGGTGAAGATAGGTAGGTGGGCTGGGGGGTGGGAGGTGGGATTAATGTGAGAAGCTGAGAGGTGATAGGTGGAAGAGGCAAAGGACTGAAGAAGATGGAATCTGATAGGAGAGGACAGTGGACCATAGAACAAAGGGAAAGAGGTGGGACACCAGACGGAGGAAGGTGTGGGTGATGGGAAACAGTGGGCCTACCGGGCCCCATTGTTTGTGGATCTCATGGGTAAGAGGGAGAAACCGGCAGTGCGGGATTGGGGAACAATCAAGTTGGAAGCTGTAGATGGACGATCTCCAGAGGTGATGAGGTTGATGATGGTGCAGGAGGCAGTGGCCTGATTCTTCTCAATGGGGTCCTAGTTCAAGGGTAAGTAAGAGGAGGTGTCCAAGAGCTGCTGTCTGGCCTTGGCAAAGTAGAAGTCAGTCTGCCAGACTACGACAGCAACTCCCTTGTCTGCAGGTTTGACGGTGTGGTTGGGATTGGTGCGGAGAGAGTGGAGGGCAGTGTGTTCAGAGAGGCTGAGGTCACAATAGGTAAGGGGAGTGGCGAACTTGAGATGGTTAATGTCCCGTTGGCAGTTGGAGATGAAAATATCCAGAGTGGGCTGAAGGTCAGATAGGGGTGTCCAAGAGGATGAGAAAGGCTTAAGGCGGGTGAAAGGGTCATTGGTGGGGGGTGGGGAATCCTTGCCAAAGAATAAGTCCGGAGATGGAGGCAACAGAAGAAGAGCTCGGCATCGTGGAGGGCGTGGAAGTCGTTAAGATGCGGGTGCAGGAGGAATGAAGGTAAGACCCCTGCTGAGGACAGAACATTTGGGTATTGCTCCAGATTTCCAGCATCTGTAGCCTTTCTTATGTCTAAAGAATCTCACCTTTATTTATATTAATAAAGACTAGAAAAAAATATTAGAAATCATACTGTGCTTTTTTACAATCTTAACACATTCCAAGGTCATTTGGCCAATTGAGTGCACCTGAGGTGCAGTTGTAACATAGAAAGCAAGATAGTCAATTTACACACAATGTTACCACAAGCAGCCATTGTATAATGAAATATCCGTGTTTTTTTGGTGCTGCAGGCGGGGGGATAAATATTAGACTGGAGTTTGAGGAGAATGTGTTTGCTCTCCTTCAGAAAGAACCAGAGGAGCATCAGAAAGGATGAGGCTGCAAGGACAGGACTATTAATTAATTAATTGTTGCTGTGATACAGCTCCACAGATAGCAGACACCTTCTTGTGCTTAGATTTGGCTGGTTGTGGAGTTTGTGGTCAATCCACCTGTGTGGTCCAGCAGCACCATCACAGACCAGGTCTCAGGAGGGAGCTAACATCTTTTATACACAACCCTCATTGTTATGACATGGATCTTTTATTTTTTTTTCTATCTCTCTTTCCCACTACTCTTTTGCTCCTTAGATTTTCCTGATATATATCGGTGCCTTTTGTCATTGGCTGGTCAGCTAAGGCAACATGCATCCACAATAATTAATGGAAATATGAGTGAGTTGCTGGCTCTTTGTAGAAAGTCGGCAAGTGAACATAAGGTAGAACATTTATTCTTCTTCTAAAGAAATTAATGATTCATATCTCAGCAGAAACAATGGTGCTCCCGATCTATTCAGCTGTTCAGTAACTGGGCTTCCATGGTGCCTCTGCTACAAAATGAAAAGAATCCCATCCAACCAAAATGTCATGACAGTTAACTAGAAGAGGATCATAAATTGAGATGATCATAAAATAATTCACTGCAAATTACTTCAAGATAAGAAGAAATGAGTAGTAGTCACATCACAGTCATTAGTTCTGCAGTGTGAATATCATCATGCACCTAGGACACATTTAAAAAGAAAAAGTTGCATCTATTTTTAGATATTTTTAACTTTCTACTCCTATCTTAAGAAGACCACTATCATCCTGGTATCAAAGAAAAATAAGGTAACGTGCCTTAATGACTACCGTTCAGTGGCTCTGATGTCCACCATCATGAAGTGCTTAAAGAGGCTGGTCATGGCACACTACTCCAACCTTCCAAATAACCTTGACCTACTGCAACTTGTCTACCACTGAAATAGGTCCAGGGCAGTTGCCATCTTCCTGACCTTACACTCATCGCTGGAGCATCTGGGTAACAAAGACACCTATGCCAGGCTCTTATTTACTGACACCATAATGCCAAACCAGCTCAACTCCAAACTCCTAGACTTCGGACTCAGCACCTCTCTTTACAACTGGATCTTTTACTTTCTGATCAACAGACTGCAATCAGTAAGGATAGGCAGCAATACTCTGACACCATTAACCGCAACACTGGTGCCCTGCAAGACTGTGTCCTTAACCCCTTACCTTATCCCTATACATTCACAACTGTGTGGCCAGATTCTGCTCTAACTCCTTCTACAAGTTCACAGATGACACCACTGTAGTGGGCTGGATCTCAGATAACACTGAGACGGCATACAGGAAGGAGACAGAGAGCCTAGTTACATGGTGTCATGACAACAAACTTTCCCTCAGTGTCAGCCAAACAAGAGAGCTGGTCATTGACTTCAGAAAGTGGGGTGAAGCACACACCCTTGTATGTACCAATGGTGTTGAGGTGGAGATGGTTGAGAGCTTCAACTGTTCTGCCCCTAGACCATATGAAATTGCAGAAAATTGTGGATGCAGTCCATCACGGAAACCAGCCTCCCCTCCATGGACTCTGTCTACACTTCCCACTGCCTCAAGAGAGCAGCTAACATAATCAAAGACATCAGTCATTCTCTCTTCTCGCTCTTCCAACAGGCAGAAGATACAAATGCTTGAAAAGACACAGCACTAGGCTCAAGGACAACTTCTATCCCACTGCTATAAAACTATTGAACAGACCTCCTGTATGATAAAGACAAAGTCTTGACCTCACAATTTACCTTGTCATGACCCTTGCACCTTATTGTCTACCTGTACTGCACTTTCTTTGTAACTGTAACACTATATTCTGCATTCTGTTATTGATTTTCCTTTTGAACTACCTCGATGTACTTATGTTTTGAAATGATCTGTATGGATGGCTTGCAAAATAAAGTTTTTCACTGTATCTCAGTACATGCAACAAGAATAAACCAATTGCCAATTACCAATTATTCAGCACTCTGATTTTGATGTATGCCATTATGTTTTTTAACATATGTAATTTTTAAAAAATATTGTTACTCTTAAAATGTTGGAAATGTTGCAATTAATCTACAGTCAGTTACCTCAAAAAGCAATAAAATAATAATCAGATATTTCATTTCAGTGATGTTGATAGAGTCACAAATATTGACCAGAGCACTGGGATAGCTCTTCCTCTTCTCTCTGAATTAATGTCCTGTGTTCTTTTGGCAAGAGAGGATTTTCCCCTCAATGTTCAAGATCATTATCATTGCTGAATCGTCCATCATCAACATACTGTAGGTCACTATTAATGATAGACCAGATTGGACCAGCCACATAAATAAAGAGGCTGTACAGCAGGTTAGTGGCTGGGTATCTTATGGCAAATAACTCAGCTCCTAACTCCTCAATGCCTTTCCAAAATCAATAAGGTGCAAGTGAAGTGTGTGATAGAATACCCTCCACTTGCTTGGATGAATGCCACTTCATCAACACTCAGGAAGATTGGCACCATGCAGGATACAGCAGACTGCTTGATGGACAGTCTTTCCTTCACTTGATATATTTACTTCCACCACTACCAGTCTACCGTGGCTGCAATGTGTGTCATCAGTAAGATGCACCACAGTGACTCTCCAAGGCTTTTTAAACAGCACTTTACACTTCTGCACCTTGCAGGATAAGAGCAGAAGACAAATGAGAACACCACCTTGTGTATATTCCCTTCCTAATATGGAAATATTTCACTGTCCCTCCATGGCTGAGTCAAAATCCTGGAACTCCTAATGGAAGCTTTGTGAGAATAGCTTCACCATACAGACTACAGCAATTCAAGAATGTGTCTCACCACTTCCTTCTCAATGGCAATTAGAGATGGGCGATAAATGCTGGCCTTGCTAGTGATAACCACATCCCATGAATGACTAAAAGAAATTCGCACTTAAAAAAGACAGCATTTGCTAAAAAGACCAGTGACTGTTTCTCTGACAGCGTACTATTCCTACAAACTGCACTGTGGTACCACTATTCATTGTTATGTTCAAGTCCCTGGCACGTGACTTGAGCACCAAAATCTACTGATTCAAAGGTACTACCCTCTGCCCCAGGACTGACAGAACAATCTGTGATCTCAGTAATATTGCCACATAAAATTAACTCTGAGTTTCATTTAAGAAGGGAAATAGCCTGAAGTATTTTCAATGCTGTCATTTAAATTCAGGCTTCTAGTAACAGTCACAGTCAATGTGACCACCATACTTTTGATTTATGATATTACGTGAATTTCTCGGCTAAGTTGCTGCCTTAGATCTAAAACATAATATTTGCAATTCTCCGGTGTTCAGGCACCACCCCACATCTACCAATGATCAGAAGATTATGGCTGGAATCTCTGAATTTTCCAGCTTCACTCCCCTCTGAAACCTAGGATGTATCTCAACTGGATCAAGTGACTCATCCACTTTCTGTACAGTTTTCTAGTACCTCCACTTTTTCTTCTGGTGTAATATCTCAATGACATCTTCTTTTGTTGAGGGTACAGTATCATCTTCTTCCTTGCCAACAATCAATGAAGAAATTTCACTTAGTACCTCAGCCATTCCTTCTGCCTCCATGAGTGGGGTTCTAGCTCTCTTTCTGTTTGTATGTTTATAGAATGTTTTTGGATTACCTGATCAGTCCTGTCTCCTCTCTTACCCATTTACTGCTTACTTGTTAAGAAAAGATCTTTGGATTTCTGTTTAAGATTGTCAACTATTTTCACAAACTCTCTCTTTGCTCCTTTTATTTCATTTTGACATCCTCCTATGGCCAGCAGTGTTTCACTTATGACAGTAAAAGCATATTTTACTGTTAGCAATATGACATTCATCATATGCCTTTTTTCTGCTTTGGTTTATTCTATTTTTTGGTGTCATCCAGGGAACTCTGGCTTTAATTGCCCTACCTTTTTCACTGGACCATACCCAAACCATCTCTTCCTTGAAGAACAACAATTGTTAACTTCATTTTCAATTGAAAATTAACCCAGGCAAGATACCTAACTAAATATTTTACCCTGGCTTGGCTGATGTCCTTCATCCTCAGCTATTGTAAACCTTATGATAGTCTGATTGTTGTTCCTATTGTTTTCTAACCCCATGGTCCAAGATCCCCAAAAGAAGCATTGCATGAGGTAAAGTGTTTCCCATGCTACCCCTGATGCAAAAGTTCCAGTGGGACTGCAAGGATAACTGATGCAGGAGCATTCTGGCCAATTTCCTAAAGTGACATGAATCAATTCTGAAACCAATATGAGTGTTTCACCTGAAAGGAAGTTACAGTTGTGTAATGCTGAATAAACAGTATGATTCAATTGAATTTCTAGACAAAATTCCTTTGCATGCTCTTTTTGTGCTTCTCAGTCTTGTTTTGTCATCATATTTAGATACATTACACTCTGGAATTTATCTAAATCATTAATATAGACTTTAACTATCAGGGGGCCCAGCAATGATCCTTATGGTATTCCACAAGTAATAACATGCCAAACCAAACATGACGCAATTATTCTTATTCTTTCTTTTCTGTTCTTTAACTAAATATATATTATTGTAAATGTGTCATCTTCCATTCCCTGGCAATATTATTTAATATCATGATCTTTTATGAAGAACCTTATCCAAGGCTTCTTGAGAATTTCAATATACAACATCCATGGGCACCTCCTAACCTGCAGAACTAATTAAATTGAAACCTCTATTGCCCAGAATTCCACCCAGATGTGTGGTATTGAAAGGTAATTGAACTAAATTTGGGAAGCGGAATGAAAATGAACTGGCACAAAAATATGCTTTTACTGCCACAAACGAGGAATGAAATTCTTGTCATATTAGATTTTGCAAATACCCGTTTTTTATATAAAACACATTAAAACCATAATGACTTTCTGAGTGTTGTATTGCTACTTTCTTAATGATGCATCTTAGTATTTTCTTGGCGACAGATGTTAGACAGTAGTTCCCTATTCCCCCTTTCCATCTTTTCCTGAATAGCAGCTCCATATTTGCAATGTTCCAATTCATTAGAACAGTTCCAGATGGAGGGAATTTTAAAGGTCATAAACAAAGGATCTGTGTGTTTGCAAATACTTTTAGAATGCTAGAATAAAGATAAATGGATTTGTTGGCCTTTAAGCAATTTCAGTGAACGGTATCTTCTTTTCATTAATATGTTTTTAAAAATTTATTTCTAGTCCTTTACTCTCATTGGTTCCCTGCGATTAAGAATTTTTAAAAAAAGAATCAGAACCAAGGAAGTTTACAGCAGGATTTCCAGTGCTCAGGGTCTGGCGTCTGAAAAAGCTACCTCCAGACTGACTGAAACAAGGGTGGAACCATGGAGATACAAGACACTGCAGATGCTGGAATATGAAGCAACACACAAAATTCTGGAGGAACTCAGTGGGTTGGGCAGCATCAATGGAGGGACATGGACAGTCGACATTTTGGTTTGAGACTCTTCATATTGACCAAACATTGATGTTCTTAAAATAGCACAACTAGAGTTGCAGCCCGTAATTTCACAGAGATTTTAACACAATAAAAGTTCCCAAAGAATTCTTTGGGAGTGAGAACAAACACAATTTGATGGCAAGCAAGCAGCAAATACTGGTACTAGTGGCCAGATTCTTCACCAAAGAGGTAGATGTCAAAATACATCTTAAAGCTGAGCTAGAACAGAGCTAAACTGAGAGTTAATGCAGGTCAGTGAGTCAATGTAGATCAGTGAGATAATGTAGGTTAAGGTAGGTTAATGAGTCAATGCAGATCCTTGAGTCAATGTCTGTCGGTGAGTGGATGTAGTTCACTAAGTCAACGAAGATCAGTGAGCCAACCTAGGTCAGTTAGTCAATGCAGATTATGTGAAACAGCATAGGTCAGTGAGTCAATGTAGGTCGTGAGTCAATGTATGTCAGTGAAACCATGTGGGTCAATGAGTCAATGCAGATCAGTGTGTCCGTGTAGGTCAATAAGTCAATGTAAGTCAATGTAGGTCAATGGGTCAATGCAGATCAGTATGTCAATGTAGGTCAATGTAGGTCAATGGGTCAATGTAGGTTAATGAGTCAATGTAGGTTAATGTAGGTCACAGAGTCTATGCAGGTTAATGTAGGTCAATGAGTCAATGTAGGTCCATGAGTCAATGCAGATCAGTATGTCAATGTAGGTCAATGAATCAATGCAGATTAGTGAGCCAATGTTGGTCAATGTAGGTCAATGAATTAATGCAGATCACTGTGTCAATGTAGCTCAATGAATCAGTGTAGATCTGACCTCTCTTCATTCTCCAGGAAACTAGGAGATTTTCCACTGATAGGGAGGACTTTTGACTGGGGTTGTGAGTGGTGCCAAGGCCTGTAAGCTGAGAAGATACTATTATAATTGCTGTTGTCAGGAGCCCCAACAGTAGAAGGAATATGAGAATACTGTTTTGCTTGTGAACTGTTCATTTCTTGGTTTAACTGAGTGGACTTTCCTGTTGAAAGGTGGTGTCAGGTGCTATTGAAGACTTTTCCATTTGTTGTTACAAGGGTACCTCATTAACAGAAGGAATGAAAGAGCTGTGTTTATTTACATGGGACAAATCCTTTGTTCTTTTTACTAATTGTGTAAGAAAACAATTGCCTTGAATATATTGATTGGATCAGAACTATACTGTAATAAACCAATATTTTGCAACAAAGCTCTGTTGATCTGTTCACAAGTTGTCAAAAAGTAATGCTTTTTATCAGACCTTGAATCATGCCTTCAATATCTGTATATCATTTTCTGATTTTCTTAAACCATTTCCAGTTTTGTTTAGTCCATTCATTGTTTTCTGAAATCGCTATTTGCTCTCTCCAGTCTAATCCTTGAGGTTAGGTCCCTTCTCTTTGTTCTTTTTAATCTGCTGATTTTGATTTGTTCTTTACCTGTTCTTTGTTATAGTTCTTCTATTTCCACTGATTTTAAATTAATTGCAATACAGCTCTTTAATTTCTTTCAGTACCTTTTTTTCATTCACATCTACAGTCATGTTTTGAAAATGTTCTTTTATTTTCTCTCCAGTGTACGGATCCCAACTGCTGGATTTGGCTATCCAGTTTACAAATTGTAAATAAATCCTATTAAATAAGGAAGTTTATTTCTAATTGTTCTTTGGCATCTATTTAAGTTCACTCAGTTAGTTCATTTCAGGAATATATTAACTCTAAAGCCCTGCTAGTGTCAAAGCAGCCTATAATTTTTGAGTTATTAATGAAAATGTTCAAAAGTTTATCTAGGCTTTGATGACACTTCTTCACCTGCTCTTCAAAATAATATGATCATGACACAAAGGCTTTGAAATATAAAATGTGCAGAGGGATAAAAGAAAGCTATATAAATCCAACATATTGTGGAATAATAAAGATGGGAATTATTAAAAAATGCAAGGCCTTCATTACTTCTGCCACATCAGATACAAGCAATGGCTGTTTCATTGAGTGTGGAAACAGTGATAGTAAGCTAATCTCTGCAGTAGACTCCTGCACTAGGATCTCAAAGATAAGGTTGAGACTATTTGAATGACAGGAATTCCTTTTTCCTATTTTCCTTAAAAGCTTGCCCTGATATTTGCCCCTTAGCATACATAAACTGGAAGATGAAATCTCAAGGCAGCTTTTCTTGAAGGAACCAAAAATACTGTGGATGCTAGATATCTGAAAGAAAGGTGCTGAAATATTCAGTAGGACAGGCAGCATCTGTGGAAAGGGAAACAAATTAATATTTCAGATTGACAAACTTTGATCAGAACATGTGGTTACAAATACATAGTGCCTATACTTTGTGAACTTCCCAATTATAGCTGTTTATATAACGTACAACTGAAGGCTAGCCATGATCTTATGCATTCAAGGATATTTTTAAAGTCTGTAGGGCCAGAATGAGGACTGTGTTCTTCCTCTGATCTCACAACAGTGTTTAGGTCCACCTCATTTCTGGACCTCCCCTTCCCACAAAATCTGCATGTTTTCCATTTAAAATCTCATGAAAGAGATTCAGTAGAATAATCATAAATCCGGGATAGATCAGATGGGAGGTATTTTTTCTAATTTCTGACCTAGTAGACCTTCAACTCACCTCTTTCTGGGTTAAATAATTTGGATACAAGGGTCAGGAATGCAATCCACTCTCTGAAAGGTGCTGGAACACAACAATCTTTTCATGGGCAAGTGTGTCTTTACTTTAGATGGATTTTACTTTCGATGTCAGGTCAGTCAGGTTTCTGGAGATGAAAGCAGACAGCAACATTTGTATCCATAAGGTAAGTGACCCAGAGGAGGAGCATGTTTCCACTGGGGCAGAGGAGTTAGTATTTTTATATACACCACACTATCAGTAATTACATTCCTTTCCAACATCTGCTCCCTGCCCTCCATAGAGTATGGACGGCTGAGATTCTTAGCCATCCATAATCTATGCTTAGTCCTCACTGCATAGATTGCCATTTTCCCCTCATCCTCAAACACATTTCAGGGGATGGACCCTAATTTCCCTATATGATCTTCCAACACGGTGATATCCCTGTCATCGTCACACTGTAATTTCTGATCCTTCTCCCCTCACTTTTCTCCCTTGCACGGCTATTATGTCACAGACTATTTCTTCTGACAGACAGCCTGTCACTTGGATGACTGTCTATTGGACCCCTTAAAAAAATTTTAAAAGGTAACCATTTTTGGATGAGAATGCATAAGGCTTGATCAGTAAGATTGCAGATGACAAGTAATTAGGAGGTGTTATTGAAAATAAAGAACATTATCGTAGATTATGGAGAATATTGATCAATTAAGGAAGTGGGCTGAGGAGTGACAAATGGATTTCAATACAGATAAGTATGAGGTGATGCATTTTGGAAAGTCAAACCAGTATAGGACCTTTACAATGAATGGTAGGGCACGAGGGAGTGTAATGGAACAGAGGGACCTAGGAGTACAAGTGCATAGTTTGTTGTAAGCAGTGTCACAGGTAGACAGGGTGGTGAAAAAGGCGTTTAGCATACTGGCTTCCATCAGTCAGGACACTGAGTATAGGAGTTGGGACATTATGTTGCTGCTGAATAAGTCATTGGTGAGGCCGCACTTGGAGTACTGTGTATAGTTTTGGTCACCCTGTTACAGGAAAGATGTGGTTAAACTGGAAAGAGTGCAGAAAAGATTTATGAGGATGTTGCCAGGACTGGAAGGCCTGAGTTTAGGGAGAGATTGGCCAGGCTAGGTCTTTATTCCTTGGAACATAGGAGAATGAGGGGTGACATTATAGAAGTGTTTAAAATTATAAGAGGCATAGATATGGTGGATGGTAACAGTCTGTTCCCCAGGGTAGGGGAGTCAAAATTAGGGGGCATAGATTGAGGGTGAGAGGGGAAAGATTTAAAAGGGACTTGAGGGGCAACTTTTTCACACAGAGGGCTAGATAGAAGAACCAACGTCAGCATGCTAAATGAAGCAAAAACAACAAGCATTGTAGCCTACGTTATTAAGAACCAACTAAGATGGGGCGGTCATGTTGTTCGGATGAAAGACGAACGTCTGCCGAAACAAATCTACTCCCAGCTTAAAGTAGGCAAACGTAAAAGAGGTGGACAACAGAAGAAATTCAAAGACGCCTTAAGAGCCAACATAAAGAAATGTAACATCGACATCAACAATTGGGAAACCAATGCCAAGGACAGGAAACTCTGGCAAACCATCATCCAAGAAGAAACAGCAACTTTCGAAGCCAACGGATGTGTAGAATTAGGACTCTTTTGGTGGCACTAGATGGAGTAGGTCATATCTTGGCTGTGCTCCACTTGCCTTTTAATTTCTTGTACACCACCTCTTTAATAAGACTTTTATAACACTTTTACAAGATTGAATTTGATTTTTAATTGTCGGAAATGAACACCAGAGCTAAAGCTGCAGCTGATGGTAAGGGTAATGGAGACCCTCAACTTACTTTGGAAGCCATTTCTAAACTGGATAAAAAGCTTGACCAGAGATTTGCTACTTTGGAAACGTTGTTAAAGGACACTGAAGACAGACACAATATACTCATACAGGAGAATGCTTGACAACAGCAATTAATTACTCAACTGGATGAAGCTGGCAAAGAGAGGGATCGCAGACTGAGCTTACTGGAATAAGATTTGACTATGACTATCCAGAGGCTGGAACAGCAAAGACAGAGGATTAATGATTTAGAAAATTGCAGTCAGAGAAATAATTTGAGGCTCATTGGTTTTCCCGAGGACGCTGAAGCTGGTAATCCTAGTGAATTCTTTTCTAAACTTCTGATGGATGTGTTTGGCTCTGAAGTTTTTTCTGTACGTCCCATACTTGATCGTGCTCATTGAGCGCTAAGACCAAAACCCCCGGAACAGCAAAAACCACGGCCAGTAATATTGAGATTTCACTATGTGAGTACCAAAGAGCATTTGATTCGAATTGCTCATCATCGAGGAATGATCCAATATAAAGATTGCAAGTTTTGTCTGGTTGAAGATTACAGCCCAGAAGTTATGAGAGAGAGACTGTGTTATAAACTGATTATGTTGCATCTCTATCAAGAGAACTATCAACCTGCATTAGTGTTTCCTGCACGTTTGAGGATTGTACTCCCAGACAAATCACGCTGATGGTTTAATTCCCTCAAGGAAGCCCAAGAATTCCTTCAATAATAACTCTTGGTTTCAGATGGTTAAGAAATGTGCTATTCTTTGATTTTTATATCTATTTGGTTTATTAGGTAATAATTAACTTACAGACTTGAGAGCTTTTTAAGTTCAGAGATATTTTTCTTGCCTTCTGTTAACACTTTCGTGCTTGGTTCTGGAACATGGGTACTTATCATATCTTTGCTTAACATTTCCCTTTTTTCTTTTTATTATTTTACTTTAATATTTTTAATGGTTTGTTTTGGTAATAATTAAGAATCTGATTGAGTGACTGATTGCTTTTTTTTCCATTTGAAATAATAGTAAGATTGTATTCGTTAAATGGCGATTGTCGGTATTTTTGTTTCTGTAGAACTATGTTAGCAGTCTGTTTACATTTGAGAATTTGCATTTTGGATATCTCTTATTTTGGCTAATGGTGGTGTCTGGCATTCCTTTTAATTTGGAGATCTGCCACCAAAAGAGGTGGGGTTAAATTACATAGTGGGTAGCATTCTGACTGTCTATTGGCCAGTTTTCGGTCTTTTGTGGGTGGGGGGGGTGGGGCTGTTTTTAGGTTAGTTTTTTTCCTCTGGACTGATAAACTACAATTATGCCTGAATTGTCGCCATATCCAGCTCCTCTGAACTTTTTTTTTCCTCTTCCTGTTTAGGAGTCTCCTCTGCAATAAGGTTAACCCTTTAAATACCATATGTTTTAGTCTGTTAAAATGGATAAGATGATTAATTTTGTTTCATGGAATATGAACTGTTTAAATAATCCAATTAAGCGCAAGAAGATCTTTAAAGTTTTTCATAAACTGAACGCTCAGATTATTTTTGCACAGGAGACTCATATCAGGTGACAGGATAATCAGTGCTTTTTTAGATTTTGGAGGGGTCAACATTTTCATTCTAACTCACAAGCAAAGGTGAAAGGAGTCTTTATTTTTATAGACTCCTCAATTTCATTTGTTCATCATGAAACAATTTCAGACCCGAATGGTAGATTTTTATCAATTACTGGCTTACTTCACAATAAAAAAGTGGTTATGGTTAATGTTTATGCACCTAATGTTGATTATCCTGAGTTTTTTAAACATTTGTTTGCATCTTTTCCTAATTTAAACAAATATAAGTTGATTATGGGAGGAGATTTCAATTGCTGTTTAAACCTTTTGATGGATAGATCTGCGGTTGAATCACGTACTTCCAAACAAATCTGCTGTCTTTATTAATTCCTTCTTAATTGATTCTGGAATTTTAGAAGTTTGGAGATTTTTACACCTGTATGACAAAGAATTTTCATTCTTTTCTCATGTTTATCACAACTACTCTAGGATTGATTACTTTTTTATTGACTCACGATTAGTTCCATCTGTTATTAACTGTAAGTATGATGCAATTGCCATTTCTGATCATGCGCCATTGAAACTAACAATTAAATTAGTGGACATACCCTCTGGTGTCAGACAATGGTGACTTAATTCTTCTCTATTGCAGGATTCAGACTTTGTTCAGTTTATTAAAGAATAGATTTCCTTTTTCAACTAATTCTACGGAAGAAATTTCCAGTGGGATATTATGGGATACCTTTAAAGCTTATATCTGGGATCAAATTATTTCATACTCTGCTGGATTGAAAAAATGAACTAATAATGAAATACGTATTTTGGCTGATAAGATCAAAGAAATCGATAAAAAATACCCTGATGCTCCTAATTTGGAGCTTTATAAAAAGAGAACTGAACTTCAATTACAACATAGTTTATTATTAACACCTCCAATTGAAAATCAATTACTCAAAACTAGGAGTCAGTTTAATATACATGGTGATAAATCCAGTAAATTGTTGGCCAACCAACTGAAAGCTGCTTCAACTAAACGTCAGATTACTAAAGTTCATAAACGAGATGCTAATTACACGGTGGATCATGTTCAAATTAATAAATCTTTTCAAGAATTTTATTCTTCTTTAGATCAATCAGAATTTTCTGAGGACCCTACATTACTGCATGATTTTTAAGGAATTTGAAGACTCCGAAATTATCACTTAAATAACGTTCAATATTAGATGCACCCATTTCAGAGGAAGAAATAAAGAAAGCAATTTTTTCAATGAATTCGGGTAAAACACCTGGTCCCGACGGGTATACAGTTGTATTTTTTTAAATCCTGTTCTGATCTTCTCTCTCCCTGGTTAAGTAAAATTTTTAAGGATGCCCTATTAGTAGGTAAATTACCACAATCTTTTTATGAAGCAACTATCTCTTTAATTTTGAAAAAGGATAAAGATCCTACTGAATGTGCATCTTACAGACCTATTTCTTTATTGAATGTGGATTCCAAAATTTTTTCCAAAATATTGGCTTCTAGACTGGAAAAGGTACTCCCACAGATTATTTCTGATGACCAGACAGGATTTATTAAGAATCGTTATATGCATTTTAATATAAGGAGGTTAATGAATATTGTATATACTCCTTCATCTACAATCCCAGAATGTGTTATCTCGCTAGATGCTGAGAAGGCGTTTGACAGAGTTGAATGGGAATATTTATTTAACACAGTTGAGAAATTTAACTTTAGTCCAAATTTTATATCCACGATTAAATTGATTTATCATAGACCTATGGCTTCAATACCTACTAATAATCAGATATCCCCCTTTTTTAGGCTTTTTCAAGGCACTAGGCAGAGTTGTCCTTTGAGTCCTTTATTATTTGACATTGCCTTGGAACCCTTGGCAATTGCCCTTAGGGACTCTTCTAACATATTTGGTATTACTTGTGGAAAGGGGATCCATAAGATATCACTATATGCAGATGACCTGTTACTCTATATCTCTAACCCAGAGAAATCTATCCCTGCAGCGTTATCATTGCTTGCTCAGTTTAGTGTTTTCTTTGGTTATAGATTAAATCTTGATAAGAGTGAACTTTTTCCATTAAATATGCAAGTCCCAATTTATAGGCAATTGCCATTTAGATTAGTGACTGATTATTTTATGTATCTGGGTGTTAAAATTAACAAGAAGCGTAAGGACTTATTCAAAGTTAAATTTTGACCTTTAATTGGTCATGTTAAACAATTGTTTACTAAATGGTCCCCATTGTCTCTAACATTGATTGGTTGAATTAATGCAGTTAAGATGAATATTTTACCAAAATTTTTGTATTTATTTCAGGCGGTTCCAATTTTCATTTCAAAATCCTTTTTCGAATCTATTGATTCTAAAATTCTTTCGTATATATGGCAGAATAAAAATCCAAGGTTGAGTAAGAAATATTTACAAAAATTAAAAAAGGATGGTGGTATGGCTTTGCTTAATTTTAGATTTTACTATTGGGCAATTAATATTAGATACCTAATTTTCTGGCCACGAGATTTAGATGTAATTCAATGTCCTCGATGGCTGTATCTTGAGAATGAATCAGTGCAAGGATTTTCATTAGCTTCAATGTTAGGAGCCTCACTCCCTTTTGCACTTACTAAATTGAGTAAACAAATGATTAACCCAATAGTTAAACATGCAATATGAACATGGTTTCAATTTTGTAATTTTTTTGGATTGAATAAATTCATTTTATCAAGTCCTATCCAATCTAGTTTTCTCTTTCAACCATCTAGAATTGACTTAGCTTTTTCTTTATGGAAAATGAAGGGAATAACATGTTTTCATGATTTATTCATTGATAATTGTTTCATGTCTTTTGAACAGTTGTCTAATAAATACAATTTGCCTTGATCACATTTTTTTTGATATTTACAGATTAGAAACCTTTTAAAAGTCACTTTACCTTCTTTTCCGATACTATATAAAACTGAAATTACGGGAAAAATCTTAGGTTTTAATCCTTATCAGAAGGGCTTGATAGCAATAATTTATGATCTGATTATAAAAATACATCTAGAGACACTTGATAAAATTAAGAATGAATGGGAAAGAGAACTCCAGATACTTTTACCTACAGAGACATGGAAGAAAATTCTCCAATTAGTTAGTACTTCTTCAATGTGTGCTAGACACTCTTTGATACAGTTTAATGTGGTTCACAGGACAAGTTAGCCTGTTTTTATCACCATATAAACCCTATATGTGACAGATGTAATTCGGAGGTGGCTTCCCTGACACGGTTTGGTCCTGTCCTCTTTTGGAAAAATATTGGAAAGATATTTTTAATATTATTTCTGCTGTATTGAATATCGATTTACAACCCCATCCTATTACTGCAATTTTTGGGTTACCAATGATGGATTCTGGCCACTTATCTGCTTCTGCTTGTCGTATGATTGCTTCTGTTACATTAATGGCCAAGAGATCCATTCTATTTAAACGGCAGGACCCTATACCCCCACTACATTTCAATGGTTTTCTCAAACTATAACATGTTTAAACTTAGAAAAAAATTAGGAGTGGTACTGTTGATCCTTCGCTTAAATTTGAGGAAGTTTGGAATCCATTTATTCAATATTTCCATACAATACGAACAGACCTTTTTTGAATCCCCTTCGATAACCTTTGAATATAGAGGAACGGAGCTGATGACATAAGAATGTGTTTTTTTTTTAATTGAAGAAATATCAGTCCAGTTTCTTTTGCTTTGAAGTTTTTGGTTTGCTTTTGTTTAATATTATATTTTTTTTTGACTTGGTTTTCTCTTCATGTAATTAAATTTCTTTTCAATTATTTTTTTCCCCATCATGTACAAGAATGCAGGAGGTCTAGATTATATATTTTACTCCTTGTGAGTATAAATATTAACTGTCATTATTGTTATCCCGACCTCTTTGTATCTTATGTATAATTATTAATATTATGTACATCAATTTGAAATTCAATAAAAAGATTGAAAAAGAAAGATGTGCAGAATTAGAGGAAAAGAGAAGAAAATGGAAAGAGGCAGCAACAACCAAAGCCCGATCTGCCATCTGGAACTACCTGTCCTGAATGTGGAAGAACTTTCAGAGCCAAGTTTGGACTCATAAGCCACTTGAGAGCCCATAAATAGATCAACAGAACAAAAGCCACGATGATGACAGTGAGTAAATGGAACAAGCTGCCAGAGGAAGTGGTTGAGGCAGGTACAATAGTATCATTTAAGAAGCACTTGGATAGGTAGATGGAGGGCCTGGGCTTGGAGGGATATTGGCCGAATGCAGGAAATTGGGACTAGTTGGGTGGGCACTGTGGTCAGTATGGACTGTTTGGGCTGAAGGGCCTATATCTGTGCTGTATTGCTCTATGCCTTGCAGCTTCATCTGAAACAACAGCATAAAATGCTGAAAATACTTACCAGATCAGGCAATGCAAATAGAGATAGAAACAGAGCTAATTTTCCGAGTTAATGGCCTTTTACTAAAACTGGAAAAGTGACAAAATAAGCATGTTTTAAGTTGCAGAGGGGAGAATAGGAAGAGAGAACAGAGGGATTGTCTGTGATGGATGGTAATTAGGTTATTTAGGAAGCTCAAACTTGCAGGTTTCTATCTGGATATCTTCCATATCCCTTTACACTCCTGAAATTTATCCTTTTAGGCATCTTTGCAGGAGTTCATCATAACAGCTTCACAGACCCAGCCATCTTCATCTGCTCCAATAATATCAGAAGTGAGGATGTTCACTGTACAGCAATCAATTCCCTTCTCAATTAGTCAGATAATGAAGATGAACCCATATACATCCAGCAAAATCTTTACAAGAACCAAGGAGGGGTTGACAAATGGAAGATTACATTCATGACACACACGTGTTGGGCAATGGGTATGCCCAGCAACAGAAAGTACAATGGCTTCCCTTTGACACTTAATGGAATTGCCATGGCTGAGTCCCCCAATATCCACTTTCTGGTGGATCATCACTGATCAGAAACTTAACTGGACCAGACAATAACCAAAACAGTGGTCTAAAGCTGAATGTTCCATTGCAAATGACCGAGCTCCTGACTCACAAATGTTTCCACCTTCTACAAGGCACATGCCGGAAGTTTGATGGAATATTCTCCATGTGACGAGTGCAGCTTCTACAATACTCAGGAAGCTCAAATCTACCCAGGATGAAGCAGCCCACTTGAATGGTAGCCTTCAGTTATCCAATGTGTTCACATCTTCCACCACTGATCCACTGTGGCTACAAAATACACCACAAAAACTCAACTCTTCAGCATCTTTTCCCCCAAGCCACAACCTGCACCTCTTTGCAGAACAAGGCCAGAAGGCACTTGGAATCACCATCAGCTGCAAGATTCCCTTGAAGAAACACATGGTTCTGATTTGGAAATATATTATTAATTCACCTTTGCTGGACTAGACCCTAGAACTACCTATGAAGCACCTCTGTGGTAGTACCTTCACCTGCAACAGTTATTTTATTATTATTAGGTGCCCTAGGGATCAAGAATAACTTCTGCTTTGATTTTCAAGGAGGTAGTGAGGTCAAAATGGGAGCCACAGACTTCTCTAATGAAAGGGCAGATGGTGACAAATGGGGCAGGTGGTAGCTCTTGAGGTGGGCCACTCCTTCAGCCACTTACACAGGGCTTCTTTGTCATTACTGAGACACAAACTCAAGGTTCTCAATACAGGAAGTCCCTAGATTACGAACGAGTTCCATTTTTGAGTCTGTCCGTAAGTTGAATTTGTATGTAAGTCGGAACAGTTACATACAGTTCACATCTAGCATCAATTAGTCAAATGTTTGTCTTAGTATATTTTTTACCTAAAACATCATAAATAATGCAGTAATAAATGTAACTACAGTAGTATTTATAATTGTTATTTGTTCAAGTTAAATGGACCCATTTTGACAGTTTTCATTGTTTCTTTTTTTATTCCCTGCAGGATGCAGCAAGTTAAGGTTCAGTGGGTCATGGGTGATGTTAACTGAACACAGCAGTTATTAGCATTTCTTTACTTTATCAGGGGACACGAGAGGCCTCAATGTGCAAGTAACTCTCAGCCCGGAGTTACACTCACTGCCAAAGCTTTTAGCATATTATCCGATGGCAATTTGAAGATAATCTAATTGTCAAGTGGGCTGATTAAACCTCCTGCACTGCATTTATATTTGCAGGGTGCATGGTGTCTAATGGAATTTTAAAAAATGCTGATTCCAGCTCCATTCACAGTACAGACTGCATGGGTTTTCACTTTAGATGACATTGAGCGTTCTTTGCTCCTTCCACCGCATCCTCAGCACTTAAAAGCGCTCTGGCAAACAAAAATGAAGACCCCATGTCAAAAATAAAATGCAATTATACACAAAGGCCATCAGCTATGATTTTTTTCAGGCAGAAATGAGAATGGGAACGGCGATATGGGAACTGGATGTCAGTTCGTAAGTACGGATGTTCATAACCCAGGGACTTCCTGTACTCTGCCAAATTACTCCTTCTCCACTTTGATCGGTCATTGACTAGAGGTTCCCAGGTGTCAGCAGGGAAGTTGGTTTTCTTCAAGGCAGCTTCCAGCATGTACTTGAATCTTTTCTTCTGACTGTTTGGTAGCCTCTTTTCATGAGGAAAGACAGATAGTGTGCTTCAGAATGTGGATTGCTACCACTTTCAAGGGCCAATAAATCCAGGCCTTATCAATGACGTGAAAATCAAAATCAAATTCTGTGTTTGATTCTTGTTTGTTTTCCACCCCTCTTATTTTTCTGTTTCTTTCCTCTGGGAGTGCAGGACATACCCAGTCTGACCTGCCAGGCACGTCTACCTGCTCCACGCTTTGCAAATTCTAGATTCTTTTGTCTATGTCCTTTTGTCTATGTTCTCACTCTGTAACTAATCCTATTCATTCATTTGACCAGATAACTTAATTTACAGCTTATCCCCATGGTCACCCTGGTTTTACCCTAACATAGACATACCCCTCCTCTATCTTTCCTGCAGCTTGACAAGTTTCTTTTAGCTTCTCCTCAGTTCTGACAAAGGGTCCTCAACTGAGATGTTAACTGTTTCTCTTTCAACATATTCATCCAGACCTGCTGAGTTTTTTCCCCCCACTCTATTTTATCCTTATCAGTGATACTCACCTTCCATAAATGCAATGAACATTTCATTGCACCTACCCATCAACCTTCCTTTGTTGGCTGCTCCTTCAGCACTTTAACATGAGTTCTTCCATAGTAGGACCCATGTGTCCAAGACCCTCTGGTTATCTGTGACTTGTGCTGTCCTATTCTATAACCTTACCTAGTCGATATTATCCTTGAGCTGCCAATTTTTGCCCATTCATTTTCCTTCTATATCCTTTTGTATACATTGTCCTTCTTGCAACTTACGTTCAAATCACTCACTTAATCTTCAGAAAACTGATAATTTACTTGATCCCCCTTACTAAAATAATAAACAGCTGAGACCCCAGCTTTAATTTGGTTGTGATTCCACAAGTTATAGCTTGTCAATCTGAAAATAACTTCTCTCCCTGCTCTTGGTTATCTGTCAGTTATTCAATTTTCTATATTGTAAACTTAATATCATAAGGCCTTACCTTGTGGGAATAACCTTTCTGTGGTACCTTATTGAATATCCTTTGGGCATCCAAATACATCATATCCATTAGTTTCTCATTTTATACCCAGCTAGACAATCTCAAAGAACACTAATAAACTTATCAACTATAATTTTCCTTTCATAAAACTATGTTGTCTCTATTGTATTATGATACTGCAAGGGACCTGTTCTTACTTTCCTAATAATGGATTCTAGGATTTCCCCAATGACAGATGGAACATAGAACAGTACAGCACAGAAACAGGCCCCTTCTGTGCCATCTATGATGCCAAATTAAATTCATCTCATTTGCCTGCATGAGGTCTCTATTTCCTGCTTGTTCTAGTGCCTATCTAAATGCCTGTCAAGTGTTACTCTTATAGATGCGTCCACCATCTCCCTGGCAGTGGGTTTCAGCCACCTCTTAAAAAAAAAAGCTTGTCTCAAACATCCCCTTCAAACTTTCCCTCTCACCTTAAACCTATACCCTCCAGTTTTTGGACATTTCCATCCTAGGGAAAAAAAGGACAGACCATCTACCCTATCTGTCCATTTCAAAATTTTATATACTTCTATCAGGTCACTCATCAGCCTCTGATGCTCCAAAGAAAACAATCCAAGTTTGTCCAACCTCCCCTTATAGCTAATACTCTTTAATGCAGTCAACATCCTGGTGAACCTCTTCTGTGTCCTCTCCAAGTACATCAGCCAGAACCATACACATTACTCCAAGTATGGCCTAACCAAAATTTAATGCAACTGCAAAATGATTTGACAACTTTTATATTCAGTGCTCTGACTGATGAAGGAAAGCATTCCATATACCTTCTTTATCTTCATATCCACTTGTGTTGCCACTTTCAGGGAATTATGCACCCAAAGGTTCCCCTGTACATTAATGCCATTTTCTGTATATTTTCCTCTTACATTTGCCCCCACCAAAGTGCATCACCTCACATGTCAGAATTAAACTCCAACTGCCATTTCTCTGCCCATATTTCCAACTGACTGATAGCCTACTGTATCCTTTGACAACATTCCTCACTATCCAAGACACTGTGGCGACTCACCGTTTAGTCAGGCGAACTAGCTCGGCAGTCGGGTCGCGCGGCATCGGAGTGACGAGGCCCAAGATGGCGACAGGCCTCGTCTTTCCGAGCGACGGGGAGAACCCGCGTGCGGGAAAGTCCTGATGACGTAGGACTTACGTCATTGCTGGTTGTTTTGGGCAGGAACATTCTCCCTTAAAGGGCCCGCACAAGGCAGGAAAATAAACCAGTTCCATTTGGCAATCCTCCAAGTAGAGTCTCATTTTATTCTGCTGTAGCAACCGCTACAACACCACCAATTTTTTTGTGTCATATGCAAATTTATGAATCAGCCCACCTACATGTTTATGCAAATCTATATCAGAAAACAACAGTGACCCAGCACTGATCCTTACAGAACACCACTGGTCACAGACCTCCAGTTATAAAACACCCCATCCACCACTACCCTCTATTATCTATGAGCAAACCAATTTTGAATCCAATCTACCACCTCACCATGGATCCCATGTGAGTTAATATTTGGGACTAGCTTAACATGAGGGACCTTGTCAAGTGCATTACAAAAATCCATGCAGACAACATCCACTGCCCTACCCTCATCAATCTGTCACAATGTTGAGCAAAGAGCAAGCTCACAGAGAACCCAAATGCAGCACACTGGTATGAGACTAGAGTCAGGATGCCTTCTCAGAACCAAACACAGGCAGCAACTGGAAGGAATCTTGCCTCAGGGATCTGAGGTGGAGTCCCAACATGAAAACTAGATAGCTTAAGAGGAACAGTGAAACCAGAGCTGCTCAAGAGCTGCCAATGCTAAGCAGCCAGGACCCACAGAATACCCAAAGATTGACCAATATTCTGGCAACTAGTACTAGAGAAACCCGGGTATTTATGCTAGGCCCCTGATGGGACTCAGGTGTGTGTCGTTATGCACTTAGTCGAGCATGGAATCCATGTGCTATACAACAAGGTACTATCAATGGAGCCAAATCGAGGGCCAGTACTCAGAATCCTGACACAATCATCTTCAACACCTGAAAACCTCAAGCAAATCTGTGTGTCAAGACCTCCCCCACACAAAGCCATGCTGACTATCCCTAATAAATCCATGCTTTTCCAAATGTGAGTGAATCCTGCCCCTACACTGGTTACTTTCCAATTCTCTGGGACCTTACCCATGGCTAAAAAGGATACAAGGGTCTCTGTCAAGGTCCCAGCAATCTCCTCCCTTGCCTCCCTTGGATAGATCACATCAGGCACTGGAAATTTATCCACCTTAATATGTTCCAAGGAAGCCAACAGCTCCTCCTTATTAATATCGACATTCCCCAGAAGGTAAAAATATCCCTCCATCATCTCACCGTCATCCATGTCCTTCTCCTTGGTGAATGACAATACAAAGTACTCATGAAGGACCTCACTCACTTCCTTAAACTCCACACATAAATTCCCTCCTTTCTCCTTGATTGGAGCAATCTTTTCCCTAGCTACTCTATTGTACTTAATACACATTTAAAATGCCTTGGGATTCTTCTTAATCCTACTTGCAAGGACATTTCGTGGCCCTTTTTAGTTCTCCAAATTCCTTGTTTAAGCTCTTTTCTGATTCCTTTATATTCCTAAGGGCCTTGTCCAATTTCACCTTACATATGCTTCCTTTACCTTTTTGACTAAATTTACAATGTCTCTTGTCATCCAAGGTCTCCAAACCTTTCCATCCTTATCTTTCCTTTTTGTCGGAACATGCTGACTTGAACTCTAACCAGCTGGCCATTAAAAGACTCCCACATGTCAGATGTGAATTTATCCCCATATACCTACTCCAAAGTACTTTCCCCGGCTCCTGCCTAATACTGTTGTAATTACCCTTTCCCCAATTTAGCACTTTCACCTGTGGACCAGTCTTATCCTTATCTGTAACTACCTTAAAACTTACAGAATTATAATCACTGTTCCCAAAATGTTCCACAGCTTAGGCTAACAGGTCAAATGTCTCCTTCTTGTCCCTGCCTTCTTTTCAGAAATGCTATGGAACTTTTGTTGTTTTCCATTCTGCTGGGACCTTCCCTGAAGCTGTGGGATTTTGGAAGATCGCAACCAATGCATCCACTATCTCTGTCACCACTTCTTTAAGGCCATATTTTGCAAGAGCAGCATGCTTTCTTCCCAATAGGGTATTAGTGTACTACTTGTGTTATTACAACAATCTGACAGCTTAATGACAGCTTTTACGAATAGTGTTTTTTTCCGTCCCAGATTTATTAAAGTGAATTAAAATTCTTAAGCTCTCACGGTGGGATTTAAACTTGTGTTTGCTGGATTATTAATTTTGGTTTTCCATTTACTAAATTGGCCATAAGTGAGTCATAGTGGTGATGAGAAAGTGATGGAGTACATCATTGTTCCATGTGTGCATCAGACAATCAACAATACCAGAGCCAGTGGAGACTTCTCAAGAATTAAATATCCTATCCCTAGTAGAACAAACAATTGTATGATGATCTGTTTCTTCCCTGCATCTACACTTAGTATTAGATGCTAGCAAGGAAATGCTCTTTTTCCTGCTAGAATATTCAATTATTTTGATCTCTGCAGCTTTCCCAGAGTTAGTGATGAACCTCTCAGCCAAGGTCCTGCCCCACCTGACCTAACTAATTTCTGACTCATGCCATCATCTCTTTTACTCCACAAGCTGCAGGTGATGTAACTATACATTTCATATTTCTCTCACCTATGTCCAAGCCTTTTCCCTTGATCATTTCTAGTGCCCAAGAAATGTGACTCTCCCAGTCAAAGGATGAAGACCATGAAAATGAAATGACACTGTCATCCATTCCTACATTCATAGCTACTCATAAGGACTGATACAACACACATTTTTGAAATAAAGAATAGAAGTGGGATACAATGGCTTCTAGTATGTGCCAGCTCACCAAAAGATGAGGTTGCACATTAATTGTGCTGTAGAGAACTCACTCAAATCAGAGAAAAGGACGGATTAATTTTTATATATTTAAATAGTTGATACACCGGTAAGTATGCCATAAAGCTTACTTAGAGTAAAAGGTGCACGGAAGAATCCAGCTCCAAATTGGCACAGGGCTTTGTGTCGAGGTCAGTGTCCATTCCTTCAACCATAGAACCAGAAGTGAGACCACAGTAAATCCTGCAGCATTGTAAATGCCTGATGGCAAACTTGGCAGCTTCCACTCCAACACAAGCAGCTTTTGTCAGAGGTCTGGCTGCTATATTGGAAGTGTAACCTACTGGCTTAATAGCCTAGAATGGCTCAGTACAATCCTTCAAGGAAGACAACAGTGCAGCCTTCAAATTCATATTCCACAGTCATTCACCTTATGCACAAGAAGATATTGTGGTTAAGAAGACATAGGGGATATTGGCCTTCAACAGTCAGGGTACTGAAAATAAGAGCAGAAAGGTAATGATCTAACTTCATAAAACATTGATGAGATGTCAAATGGTGCACTGTGTGCCGTTCTGGTCTGGAAAGATGTGATAGCACTGGAGAGGGTGCAGAGGAGATTCACCAGGACTTTGCCCGATGTGGAGCATTTCAGTTACGAAGAGAGACTGGAAAGGCTCGATCTGTTTTCCCTAGAGTGGAGGAGGTAAAGTGGGGACATGATTGAGGTGTATAAAAGTTGAGAGGTATAGATAGGGTAGATTGCAGGAAACTTTTCCCCATATCAGAGGTAGATAAACCTCCTCTGGTATGGACATAGATTCAGGGCAAGTGGTAAGAGATTTAGGGAGGATCATCTGAGTCACAGGGTCAAAGAGTCATAGAACAATACAGCATGGATACAAGCACTTTGGTCCAACAAGCACTGTTGTCTTCCACCAAGATAGACCCAATTTCCTGCATTCAGCCCATATCCCTCCAGGCCCCTTCCTTCCATGTACCTATCCAAGTGTCTTTTAAATTATACTATTTTACCTGCCTCAACCACTTCCTCTGGCAACTCATTCCATACACTCACCACCCTCTGTGTGAAAAAGTTGCCCTTCAGGTCCCTTTTAAATCTTTCCCTTCTCACCTTCAATCTATGCCCCCTAGTTTTGTACTCTCCTAACCTGGGGAAAAGACTGTTACCATCCACCTTATTTATGCCTCTCATAATTTTAATCACTTCTATAATGTCTCTCCTCATTCTCCTACGTTCCAAGGAATAAAGACCAAACCTAGTCAACCTCTCCCTATAACTCAGGCCCTCCAGTCCTGGCTTTCCAAAATGCATCACCTCACACTTACTTGTATTGAAATCCCTTTGCCACTCCTCGGCCCACTTCCCTAACTGATCAAGACCCCCACTGTAATCTACGATAACCTTCTTCTCTATCAACAACACCTCCTAATTTTGTGTCATCTGCAAGTTTGCTGATCAAGCCTCGTGCGTTCACATCCAAATCATTTATATAAATAATTAATAACAAGGGTCCCAACACCAACCCCTATGGCACACCATTGGTCACTGGTTTCCAATCGGAGAAACAACCTTCAACCACCACCCTCTGCTTTCTACCTCCGAGCCAATTTTCAATCCACCTATCTCTCCCTGGATTCCATGGGACCTAACCTTCCAGAGCAGCCTGCCATGTGGAACCTTGTCGAAGGCCTTGCTAAAGTCCAGATAAACAACGTCCACTGCCCTACGCTCATCTACCCTTTTTGTTACCTCTTAAAAGAACTCCAGAAGATTCATCAACCACGACTTCCCACATACAAAGCCACACTGACTCCTCCTAATCACACTCCATCTACCCAAATGCCAGTAGCTTCTTTCCCTCAGAATTCCCTCCAGCATCTTCCTCACCAGTGATGTCAGGCTAACCAGACTGTAGTTCCCTGGCTTGTCCTTGCTACCCTTCTTGAACAACAGAACGACATTAGTCATCTTCAGTCTACAGGAATTTCTCTAGTGGCTAACGATGAAGCAAATATCTCCGCAAGGGCCTCTGCAATTTCTTCTCTAGCCTCCCACAAAATCTGAGGATGCACTCGGTCAGGCCCTGGGGATTTATCCACCTTAATATGCTGTAAGGCTGCAAACACCTCCTCCCTGGTAATATGAATTTTCTCCAAAACATCTCCACTTGTTTCGCTTATCTCTTGAGCAACCATATTTTTCTCCTCAGTAAACACTGAGGAGAAATATTCATTAAAAATCCCGCCCACCTCCTGTGGCTCGAGACATAGGCAGCCCTGCTGATTTGAAGGGGATCTACCCTCTCCTTCACCACCCTTTTACTCCTAATGTAGTTATAGAACCTTTTGGGACTTTCCTTAACTTTACTTGTCAGATCTATCTCATACCCTCTCTTTGCCCTCCTGATTTCCCTCTTAAGTGTATTCTTAATCTTTTTATAATCATCAACCTCCTAAACCCAATGTAACCTTCCTTCTTTTTCCTGACCAGAGCCCCAATATCTCTCATCAACCAGGGTTCCTTCAGCTTGCCAGGTTTATCCTTCACCCTAACAGGAACATGCTGCCCCTGGACTCTTGATGTCACACTCTTAAAAGCCTCCCACGCCATTCATTCCTTTCCTTTCAAACAGGCTGTCCCAATCGACCTCTGATAGGTCCTGCGTAATTCCCCCAAAATTAGCCCTGCTCCAGTTTGGGACCCTAACCTGTGGACCTGTCCTATACTTTTCCATCACTATCAAGGTCGCTAGACATCAGGCAGAATTATAGTCGCTAGAGCCAAAGTGCTCCCTAACTGCCATGTCTGTTACTTGCACTGTCTTATTTCCCAAGAGGAGGTTCAGTGTTGCACCCTCCCGAGTAGGATCCTCTATATACTGACTCAGGAAACTTTCCTGGACACATTTCCCACCCCATCCAGGTCCTTACCTCTCTGGGTGGCCCAGTCAATACTGGGGAAATTAAAATCTCCCACTAGTACAGTCCTGTTATTCTTACAACTAAGAGCAATTTCTCAACACACCTGCTCCTCAAGTTCCTGCTGATTATCGGGGGGTCTATAATGCAGCCCAACTTGGGTGACGCTCCCCTTCTTGTTCCTAAGTTCTACCCATATGGCCTCACTGGACATTCTCCAAGGATGTTGTTTCTTAGCACTTCTGTTATGTCCTCCCTTATCAAAAAGGCAAAAAGGCTTACCTGTACCTCTGTCACACCTGTAGCATCTATATCCTGGAATATTGAGCTGCCAGTCCTGCCTTTCTATCAACCATGTTTCTGTTATGATTATAACGTCCCAGTCCCCAGAGCCAATCCACGATCAGAGTTCATCCACTTTACCTGTTAATCCTCGTGCATTGAAATAAATGCAATTTAACTGGGTATTCCTTTCCCTCCCTTTACTGTGCCCCTGGCTATACTGATCACTAAACTTGCTCTCACAGGCCATTGCTTTGTCCCATGTCATGCCCTTACTCAGAGTCCCACCCTCCCTGCCAATCTAGTTGAGGGAGAACTTTATCAGAAAATGGTGGGCACCTGGAATACACTTCCTGAGGGAGTGGTTGAAGCAGAGTTGCCAACAGTGTCTAAACAAGCACTTGAATCACCTGGGCATAGAATGCTGTGGGCTAAGTGCTGGAAGATGGGATTAATATGGGATGGAATTAACATGCCTTAATGGCTTCTGCCCGGTGACTCTGACATCCATCATCATGAAGAGCTTCAAGAGATTGGTCATGGCACCCATCAACTCCAGCCACGCAGACAACCTCGACCAACTACAATTTGCCTACCACCAAAACAGTTCCACAATGGACACAATCTCCCTGGCCCTACACTCATCTCTGGAACATCTGGATAACAAAGACACCTATGTCAGACTCTTATTTCTTCTAAACTTCTACAGACGTACTGTTGAAATTATCCTGACTGGTTGCATCATAGTCTGGTACGGCAATTCGAATGCTCAGGAATGCAAGAAGCTGCAGAGGATGGTGGACTCTGCCTAATATATCAGGGGCACATCCCTCCCCACCATTGGTAGTACCTTCAGGAGGTGCTGCATCATAAGGCAAATTCCATCATCGAAGATCCCCACCATCTGGGCCATGCCATCTTCTCTCAGCTACCATCTGGCAGGAGGTAAAGAAGCTTGAAGCCCCACACCACCAGGTTCAAGAACAGCTACTTCCTTTGAATCATTCACTTCTTGAACCAACCAGCAAAACTCTAATCACTAGAGTTTAGCAACACTATGACCGCTTTGACCACTTTGTATTAAAATGGACTTTACTTTTTTTGTTCTAATTGTATTTTCTTGTAAAAGTTGTGTAAAATTCATCTTTTATTTGTTTGTTCTTGTGAATGCTGCTTATATGATGCTATGTGCCTGTGATGCTACAGCAGGTAAGTTTTTCATTGCACCTGTGCATATATGTACTTGTGCACATGACAATAAACTCAACTTTGACCTTGCGTATTTGTTGACAAAAGCTCTGCCATAATTCCAAACAAACTCATCTCCAAATTCCTAGACCTAGGATTCAGCACCTCCCTCTGCAACTGGATCCTTGACTTCCTGGCCAATAGACCACAATCAGTAAGGATAGACAGCGACACAAGAGGCAGGAATTTTCAAAAAAGGTGAGTCTCTGTGCTTGGTGTTCATTTTCAGTGAGTGGGAGCTGGGACTTTAACGAGAAGTGGGAGTTTTCAAAAGCAATGAGTCTCTGTGCTTGGTGTTCTTTTTCAGTGAGCAGGGCCCTTAAAGAGGCACACCTGCATATTGTGAGTAATAATTGGCTAATTAGCTAATCAGCAGCAGCCAATAAAAAAAAGATAGGTTAAGCAGAGTGGCCATTGCTGGAGTGGTTCAGTGTTGGTGGGGTGGGGGTAACTGTGGCTTTGGTGAGAAGAGGTTAAGTAGGTGACCTAGATGAGGGGAGTGTGAGCAGCTCTTGAAAAAAGGTTTCAGTAAGAAGGCACAGGTAAGATCTTTATTTTGCTGGCTGTAAATCCTTAGTCCTTGATTCAGTGTCAGCAGGATGCTAGTTAGGGCACTGGAATGTTCCTGTAAGATGTGGGATGTCAGGGGATTTTGCAGACTCCCTGATGATGATATCTGCATGAAGTGCCCCCAGCTGCAGCTCCTGACTGACCAGGTCAAGGAAATGGAGCTGGAGTTGATGTACACAGGGATATCTGGGAAGCTGAGAGCCTCACAGATGAGGCTTTTACTGAGATGGTCACACCCAGGGTACAGGCTTCAGGTAGATGAGTGACCACCAGGAGAAGTAAGGGGAGTAAGCAGTCAGTGCAGGGTCCCCCTGTGGCCACACCCCTCAGCAACAAGTATACCCCTTTGGATACTACTAGGAGGGATGCCCTATCAGGGCATCAGTGACAGGGACATTCCTGGAGAGGATACTTTGGGATAGGATTTGAGCTTTTGGAAAACTATGTCCTAATTAGGGATAGTCAACATGGCTTTGTGCTGAGCAAGTTGTGCCTTACTAACTTGATTGAGTTTTTTGATGAGGTGGTGAGGGTGATTGATGAAAGTAGAGCTGTGGATGTGGTCTACATGGATTTCAGTAAGGTGTTTGACAAGGTCCCTCATGGGAAGCTCTCCCAGAAGATTAAGATGCATGGGATCCACAGTGAATTGGCCATTTGGATTCAGAACTGGCTTGCCTGTAGAAGACAGAGGGTAGTGATCAAGGGGACTTATTCTAGCTGGAGGTCTGTGACTAGTGGTGTTCATCAGGGATCTGTGCCAGGACCTCTGCTGCTTATGATGTATATAAGTGACTGGGATGAAAGTGTACATGGGTGGGTTAGTAAATTTGCAGATGATACAAAGATTGGTGGTGTTGTGGATAGTGTAGAAAACTGGCAAAGGATACAGTGGGATATAGATCAGTTACAGACATGGGTGGAGGAATGGCAGATGGAGTTCAACTCGGACAAATGTGAAATTTGCAGCTTGGGAAATCAAATGTAAAGAGACAGTACACTGTTAATGGCAAGACCCTTAACAGTGGTGATGAGCAGAGGGATCTTGGTCAAAATTCATCGCTCCCTGAAAGTGGCTACACAGCTTGATAGGGCAGTAAAGAAGGCATATAGCATGCTTGCCTTCATTAGTCGAGGCATTGAGTTCAAGAGTCAGGAAGTTATGGTGCAGCTTTATAAGACTTTAGGCTGCGCCTGGAGTATTGCATTCTGTTCCAGTTGCCCCATTATAGGAAGGATGTCGAGGCTTTGGAGAGGGTGCAGAAGACCTTTACCAAGATGCTGCCTGGATTAGAGGGCATGTACTACGAGGATAAGTTGGACAAACTTGAGTTGCTCTCTCTAGAGCGGTAGAGGCTGAGGGGAGATCTGATAGATGTTTATAAGATTATGAGAGGCACAGAAAGAGTAGATAGCCAGTATCTTTCCCTGGGGTTGAAATGTCTAATACCAGAGGGCATGCATTTAAGGTGAGGGGGGGAAAGTTCAAAGGAGATGTGCAGGGCAAGTTTTTTTAGTAGTGGGTGCCTGGAATGTGCTACCAGAAGTGGTGGTGGAGGCAAATACGATAGGGGTGTTCAAGAAGCTCTTGGGTAGGCACCTAAATGTGAGGGAGATGGAAGGATATGGACACTGTTGGCAGAAGGGATTAGTTCAGTTGGGCATTTTATTACTAACGTAATTGGTTTGGTACAACGTTGTGGGCTGAAGGGCCTGTTCCTGTGCTGTTCTATTCTATGTCAACAAGTTTATCACAATTATCCTCAACATTAGTAAACAGCATAGCTGTGCCCTGAACCCCTTACTTGACTCCCTATACACATGATTGTTTGCCAGATTCTGCTCTAACTCCATCTACAAGTTTGCAGATGACACCACTGTAGTTGGTTGGATCTCAAGCAACAATGAGATGGAGTACAGGAAAGAGCCTAGAGGCATGGTGACAACCTTTCCCTCAATGTTGGCAAAACAAAATAGCTGGTCATTGACTTCAGGAAGTGGGGTGGAGTACATGCCCCTGTATGTATCAATGGTGCTGAGGTGGAGATGTTGAGAGCTTCAAGTTCCCAGGTGTAAGTATCACCAATAGCTTGTCCTGGTCCAACCATGTAGATGCTATGGCCAAGGAAGCACACCAGCACCTCTACTTCCTCAGAAGTTTAAAGAAACTCAGCATGTCCCCATTGACCCTCACCAACTTTTATAGATGCACCATAGAAAACATCCTATCCAGATGGATCACAGCTTGGTATGGCACCAACCCTGCCCAAAACCAGAGTTGGGCAGGGTTGTGGACACAGCTCAGTCTATCATGAAAACCAATCTCCCCTCTATGGATGCTGCCTACACTTCCTACTGTCTTAAAAGTAGCCAATGTATTCAAAGACCCTTCCCACCCCAGTCATTTTCTCTTTTCCCTTCCATTGAGCAGAAATACAAAAGCTTGAAAATATGGACAACCGGGCTCAAGGACAGCTTCTATCTTGCTGTCGTAAGACTCTTGAATGGATCTTTGTACGATAAAGATGAACTCTTGATCTCTCAATCTATATCATTGTAGCCCTTGTACCTTATTGTCTACCTGCACTGCACTTTCTCTGTAATGGTAACTGTAACACTATATTCTGCATTCTGTTATTGCCTTTACAATGTACTACCTTGATGTACTTATGTATGGAATGATCTGTCTGGATGGCTTGCAAAACTAAGTTTTTAACTGTACCTCAATACATGTGACAAAAATAAACCAATTACCAATTAATATGGAGGATGCCTACTGATCAGCATGGATGTGCTGGGCCAAATGGTCTGTTTTCATGCCATATGGTTCTATCAATGACCTCGTGGCTTTGAATGTTGCCAGCATTTTCTAGCTGGGTGCTCACAAGCACCAAAACAAAATGGCTTCATGTGAATTTCCCCTCAATCATATACAAATACATTCCGGAACTCATTTTCCAGTCTTAATTGGCAGCAATCATATCTTTATTTTAATGCATTTTTCAGGATCCGAGTGTCACTAGTTTGGCCAGCTTGTATTGAATAAAATGGTGCTACATAACCAATAGTCTCCATTGGGACAAAGCCAGAATATAGGATTAGGAAAACGAGGAATAAAACATGCAAAACAAAATTGAGAATGAAACTTGATCCAGCAATTATTCTGAGTTTGTTACCAAATATCATGTATTTGTTCTTTTGTAATTTCACAGTCATCACAACAAGATTGGAAAATCAGGAGCACGCATGCCTGCAGTGTTTAATTTGATACAAACATAAGCATCCATAAGAATATCAAGCTTTTGAAGTTGAAGATAGCAGTATTTCCTCATACTGGCATTACCATGTAAGTATTGATAGTGCAAATATTGGTGCTAGCAGGATATGCTACTGAGATTAGATCAGATACATCAAATCATTTGCCTGCACTGAATTCACAGCTTTGTACTCAGAGGGGGTTTGCCTTTCTTCGCATCTGAGTGGTACAGAAGTAAATGGTTTTCCATTAAATATTAACAAATTGAAAGTAAAGGACTTCAAGTACTTTCTTAAAATTTAAAAAGGAGTTTACAGAAATTATCAAAATAAATGTAATGTGGATGAAAATTTAGCTATGAATTCATTATGTACAATTTAACTCAGCTGAAGCTTGTTCTATTGGATACTAAGACATGAAGGGGCAGAAATTTATCATTGATTTCTTCTGAAACTTTGTTCTGTTGACTTCAGTGTATGATTAACAAATGCCTGTCCCACCTTATTGCAGTACTAAGGCGATGAGTGACCAAGTAGATGAATACAGGTGGGACACCAGTTGTAGGATGGATCATGGATAGGGAGATCCTTGTGGTGGAAGGCTCGGGTGCCATCATAAGTCAAAATGAATCGAGACTGCAAGGATTGGGGCTGGGGTTGTGGTGGATTGTGGAGCTTAGCTGGATTCACGATAAGGTGATAGGCAGTGAGGGGATTGCAATCAGGCTAAAGTATGGTCTTAGAGAGGCTGAGGGGAAACCCAGATTGTGGGGAACACACATAATGTAAAGGGGACTTAGCTGTAGGTGATTGCATATAACAAACTCTTTAACCCATGTAAGCCTCACTGAATTGGGTTTCCCATTCATTGTGAAGGCCAGTTTCTGCAAGGAGGAACATGCCATCTACAAGCCATGCCTGCATGGCTGACTTTAGCAGAAGTGGCATTGATTATCTCTCCCTTATGTGGCTCCACTTATCACCTTCCAGCCTCTGTCTGTCTCTACTTCCACCCTCCCTTCCAGCACCCCCCCCCCCAAGTTCCATTACACACCCCTAGCCTTTTTTCCCCCTCTTCTATCCCTTCCTCTCACCTCTTTATATTGGCTATCTCCTCTACACTCAGACCTAATGTAGGGTCTCCACCCAAAAAATTGACTATCCCTGTGCCTGCACAGATGCTGACTGGCTCACTGAGTTCCTCCTGTAGGTTGTTTTTGTTACAAAATTTCTCCATTGTTTCTCCCTGGCTGTAAGCAATTGACAATATTCATGAAGTTTAGTAAGCACATGATTGTTTTCAGCGGTTGATTTTTTTGCTTAAATTTCATTGCTGAACATAGATAAAATTAGTATTTTGCAATAAAATTATTTGGCTGTGCTATTTCTTTCATAGCTGGTTTAGTTGCACAAAATAGTCTTTTTTTTTCCTGGGGTGGAAATGTCAAATACTAGAGGGCATAATTTTAAGGTGAGAGGGAGAATGTTTCAAGGAGATTTACAAGGCAAGGTTTTTTTTACACAGTGGTAGGTGCCTGGAGCATACTGCCAGGGGAGGTGCTGGAAGCAGATATGATAGTAAGGTTTGAGGCATTTGGACGGGTACATAAACAGGCAGGATACAGACCACATGCAGCAGATGGGGTTAGATTGGTATGGTCAACACAGATATTGTGGGCCGAAGGGCTTATTCCTGTGGTGTACTATTCTCTGTTCGATATGATCTGTGTAAGGCCTGAAATGTTTCAGTGCCTATACTGGCAAACTAATTTAAGAATCTGTAAAGCAGTTTTATTTCAACTGGTCATCTGACCAACTTAGCAACAGCCCAAGAAGCTAGACAAAACAGGCATTGTCCTAAATCAGTTATTAGTATCGGTAATACACCACCAAGTTAAGAACATGAGAGTTAAGAGCAGGGGTAAGCCATCTGTTCTTTCGAGCCTACTCCAGTATACATCAAAGATCATGGCTGATCTTTTACCTCACTGCCATTTTTCTGCGCTGGCCTTGATTCCCATAATGTCCATAAATGTTCCTATCACTATGTTTCGGTTGAACTAAGGGTCCACAGAGAATTCCAAAGATTCACCACCCTCTTTCTCCTCATCTAAATCCTCAATGGCCTACCCTTTAATTTGAAATGTGACCCCTGGTTCTAGACTCTTTACCCAGGAGAAACATTCTCCCTGTATTACCATGAACATTGCAATGATGCCATCTCTCATTCTTCTAAATTCTGCAAAATAGGTTCTTCTCAATGCAGCATACCCACCAATCCCAGAAAGCAGCCTGATGAATCTTCATTGTCTCCTTCTATGGAAAGAACACTTTTTCCTAAGCCAAGGAGAACAAAACTATGTACAATTGTCCAGGTCTGGTCTCTTCAAGGTTCTTTATAACTGCCGTACATCATACTTATTCATGATCTCAAATCTCTCTATAATAAAGGTTAATATACCCATTTGTCTTCTGAACTGCTTGTGCACCTGTACATGAGTTTTCAGTGACTTGTGTGCAAGGACACTTAGGATCCCTTGAACATCAACATTTCCCAATCTGTCACCTATCCAAAAATACCCAGCTGTTCTGTTTTCTACATCAAAGTGGATTACTTCACGTGTCCACATTCTGCCCATTCACTGATACTGCAGTATTCCAGTATCACTGCCTACAACCTCAGGCCCATTTATTCCCATGTTTTGCCTTCTATCCATTCTCATTCTGTCAGTATGTGATCTTCAATTCCATGTCCTTTATCTTGTTGGTCAGCCTCTTGTATAGGATCTGAAGTTCTAAGTACACCATATCCACTTGTTCAATTCCACTAGTCACTTCCTCAAGTAACCCCAGTTGATTAGTCAAACATAATTTCCACTTCATAAATCCAAGCTGACTCCACTCAACCCTATTAACCATTCCAGGTTTTTTGTTCTTCATTGTAGATTCAAGCACTTTTCCTACTCCTGGTAATAGGCTAACAGGTTGGTAATCCCCTGCTCTCTACCTTTCTTGCTCCTTTCTTAAATAGTATGATCACATATGGTGCAATTATTAGTGCTGCTGCATCACAGCTCCTGGTTTCATTCTGATGTCAGGTGCTGTCTTTCATCAAGATCATGCTTGATTTTCTGCATCAATGCTATTTTCCTCTAATATCCCAATATTCCTTAATTCCATTATATCCAAAAAAATTATCAATCTGTTTTGAATTAACTCAGTGACTGAGCCTCCACATTCCTTGAAGGTAGAGAGTTCCAGAAATTCACAACTGTCTGAGAAGTAACTTCTCCTTGGCTCAGTCATTTCTTCTCTCACATTTTTATTGTGTGTCTACAGAGGATACACACCAGTCTCACCAAACACTTTGTAATTGCAGGGTTTCAACCCAAAACGCCAATTCTTTTCCCCCTCCCTCCCCACAGATGTTGTTCGACTCACTGAATTCTTCTAGCAGAGTTTTTGTTGCACCACATTCCAACATCTGTAGTCTCTTGTGACTCTATAATTGCTGTACCATATCTTTACTTTGTAGTCAAATCATTTTGTAATAAAGGACAACACATCATTTGCCTTCCTCATTGCTTGCTCCACCTGCAAGTTAATTTTTCATTGACTTGTGTACCTCAACACCTCAGTCCCTATAACTATCAACATTTCTCAATCTCTCACTGCTTAAATGTGTTTTCTGCTTTCTGCACCATATTTTGCAACATTGTCCAAATGTCAAGTGCAAGTGAATCTCCATAAGCAACTCTCCTTCCAATCAATCATCAAGAAATCCACGTAATTCCTGATCTATCAAAGAACATTATGTTGGAAGTTTCACCAGATGGAAAAGGATGTTTCCTCTGGGTGCAGAGGGCTGCAGCCTGCATTGTCAAGATTCCATGTGGCAATGCAGAGTCAGTTAGCATTGGACAAGAATCAACATTATGATCTGTTTACTCCACAAACTTCCAATGTGTCTAATGTTTGTAGTACTGACATTCTGAATAAGGCAGGTTAAATCTGCACATTTTTAGTGTGGTTTATGTTGCCCAAACAAAGGAGACCAATTTCAAAGGAACAATATCAGGCCACTTAATCCTTCACATCTATCCTGCTTTTCTGTTAGGTTATTTGACTGGAAATTTAATGTCTTCAAGCACAAAACTGAACCTAAAAGTTGGCGTCCCTGATGCAACTATGGTGCGAACAGCAAAGCCTGACCTTGTCATTCAGAGCAGCCAAATGGGAGTTTGGAGAACACTGCCTGAGAACTGGGTTGGAATAAGATGAGTCTGTTTGAACCATGCTTCCAGTTTTTGGTTTCCCTGTTATCAGGCTGGTAAGTTGATGAGAAGATAAACTTCCAGACATCAAGTTTTCAAACTTCAAAATTCAAGACCATGTTGGTGATTTGAGGGTAGATACTGGGAGACACAAAAGAGGATTGAGGCTCATTTCATTAAAGATTGACTCTGCTCAGGGCCAGCCAGGTCAAGTGTTGTCTCAATTCACAGTAGTTCGAGGAACAATGTATGGTAATCATTGAAATGATGTGTCCCTCTTTCCAATGAATAATATTTGATTTCCACTGAGTTGAATTCTTGCCCATTTGTGTGAAGAAACTTCTCAGAATTCTATATAGAAGGTGAAACAAAGGATTTGGAGTTGCATTGGATTGAATCCAAAGCCTCATACCTGAGCTGCTTTCACAATTAATGGTAAATTGCAACACAGGTAAACCAGAACCCCTTCCATTGTTTCTCCAGATAGCAGCATCTTCTGTGCTTCATGTACCTTTAATTATCAAGCATCTTTGCAATGGGATGGCTTTGTTCTTAGTACGAGACATTCAAACTATTTTCTTTTCCCTTCTGTCCTTCTGATCTGTACTAAATCAACATTCTATTAATTTTTTCATTTTTTAAATGTATCAATGTTTTATTCATACTCTAAAATTTGAAGTGCCTTGAAATATATTTTAATCAATTTCCATAATTATAACATACAATAATCTCAGTGTATGATCATGACTCTTTTGAGTTAATAGATCTATAGAGGATAGCATTTAATGGTAAATGCATAAATCCAACAACTTATTATAAAAGGTGTACATTAAGTAAATACTGTATGGGAAAAATCAGGATTTAAAAAAAAATAAATTGTGCTTATACTTCAATCTGTCTTCATTTTGGCACATGTGGTCCATTGCATCTCACCAAATTTCAGTCAACATTTGCAAGAGAATAGAATTCACCCACACATTATGTACATACTTCATTATACCAAGTTGCTCTTTTTATGTGCATGGACAGTATATTTCCCTCAATCCAAACATAATGGCTTAAAGTTTGCATAACAATTGCCCCAATAAGAAGTTTCATTAAGTGGCATTCCCATTTCACATTTCACAGTTTGCTTTGCAAACCAGTGACTGAAAAATTAGCCTTGTTACTCATTTGTGAACCCATCCAATCATTACCTCCTTCTGAAGGGAAAGGAGCTAACTTTTTTTGTTCTTGAAGATAAGTTGCTTTGAAATTATTTATGTATTTAAAAGCTCAGGACTTGCAGCTAGCAGTCTCAAATCAAGAAGGTAAAAAGCAAAGCCATTTCTGTTTTCTCCTGACAATTTTCTCTTTTCCACTGTACGTGTGACATTTGAAACTTACTCACGCTAATTGTCCTTGAAGCTTAGTTGTGTGCTTGCTAATTAATGCCAAATGAAGTGCATTTTTGTGCTGCAAGCTTGTACAACAGGAATAAAGTGAGACCCAGCAAACTTTACAGCCTTACTGCCTTCAGATTTTCACCTCATCTGTGATGCCTTAATTTATAATGAGATATTTTTGTCTGTTCATCCAGATACTCCAAAAGCAGAATTTATCAGCATCTACACTGTCATGTTGGAAAAGTGGTTACCAAAAATGTTTTGAGTTAAGTTGGCAGAGATATGGGTATGCCTGTGATGAACAAAACACAACACAATGTCACCAATCCAAACATTAAATGGACTTTGTCATATAAATTTACAAGTGCTTATTTTTAATTTATCTTTTTCATACTAATGAACATTCTCAGTTATCCATTTCAAAGAAATGGTGATGTTCAAAATCTGTAGCTATAAGAAACTTCTTCCTGACTTTGTTTCAGTTGCAATTCTATTGGAAGCCCCAAGCATTGATTTTAATTAACATTGAGTATATTATAAGCTGCTTAATTTCCAGATTCATTGACTGTACATACATTATCTTAGGTAGTCCCTTGGGTTCTAGGATGATCTCTATGGATTCCTAATGCTCAGATTTGGGTTCTTAATATGACCCTGAATGCTCCTTTTGCACCATGAGGAACCATGAGGAGTCAGCAAGGATGTTGTATTTCTCCAAGGAGTCTTTGAGGACATCCTTGAACCTTTTATTCTGTCTGCCTGGTAATCCCTTCCCGTGACAGAGCTTAGAATGTACTGTTTGTTTTTGGAGTCTGGTGACAGGCAGGCAAATAACATGGTCTGCCCAATGTAGTTGACTGAGTATCTCAGTACTGGGTATGCTTGCCTTGGAAACAACACTGACATTGGTCCATTTAGCCTTCCAGTGAATTTGGAGGATTTTGCAGGGACAGCATTGGTGGTATCTTTCTAGTCCTTGAGCTGCCTGCTGAAGGCAGTGGAATATTTTGTCATTGACAGCTACCTTCACTGAGAGACAGCTCCCAAGATATGGGAAATAGTCCACATTTTCCAGGGTCTTGCATGGTAGATTGAACATAGAACATAGAACAGAGCAGCACAGAAACAGGCCATTCAGCCCATGATGTCTATGCTGACCATGATGCCAATTTAAACTAATCCCATTAGCCTGCACATGGTCTATATTCCTCCATTCCCTGCCTGTTCATATGACTGACTAAATGCCTCTTAAACATTGCTGTCATATGGTTCCACCACTTCCTCTGGCAGTGTGTTCCAGGCATCTCCCACTCTGTTTAAAACAACAACAACTTGCCTTGTAAATCTCCTCCAAACATTCCCCTCTTACCTTAAAGCTATGTCCTATAGTATTTGACATTTCCACCCTGGGATAAGGATTCTGACTACCTACCCTATCTATGCCTCTCATAACTTTATATACTTCTATCTGCAGCCTCTGACACTCCTGGAAAACAATCCAAGTTTATCCAACCTCTCCTGTCTACATCAATGCTGCTGAGGTCAAGAGAGTTGAGTGCTTCAAGTTCCTTGGAGTGAACATCAATAGCCTGTCCTTGATCCAGCCATGTAGATGCTATGGCCAAGAAAGCTCACCAGCGCTTCTACTTCCTCAGGGGGCTGAAGAAATTTAGCATGTCCCTGTCAACCCTCACCAATTTTTATCGATGCATACTGGAAAGCAACCTATCTGGTTGCATCGTGGCTTGCTATGGCAACTGCTCTGCCCATGACTGCAAGAAACTGCAGAGTTGTGGACGCAGCCCAGCAAATTGTGTGCCTCCGTGGGCTCTGTCTCTACCTCTCACTGATTTGGTAAAGCAGCCAGCATAATCAAAGACCCCACCCACCCAAAACATTTTCTCTTCTCTCTCCCATCAGGCAGAAGATAGTCTGAAAACACTACCATCAGGTTCAAGGACAGCTCCTATCCTCCTGTTATAAGAGTATTGAACAGTTCCCTAGTACTATAACATGGACTCTTGACCTCACAATCAACCTCGTTTATGACCTTGCATTTTATTGTCTACCTGCACTGCACTTTCTCTGTAGCTGTGACACTTTATTCTGTATTCTGTTATTGTTTTACCTTGTATTACCTCAATGCACTGGCACTGTGTAATGAATTGATCTGTATGAACAGTATGCAAGACAAGCTTTTCACTGTACCTTGGCACATGTGACAATATTAAACCAATTCCAATTATAGCTAATACTCTAATATAGGCAACAACCTGGTGTACCTTTCCTGCATCCTTTCCAAAGTGTTCATATCCTTCCTATAATGTGGTGACCAGAATTTCACACAGTGCTCCACTGTGGCCTAACCAAAGTTTTATACTGCTGCATTATGACTTGCCAACTTTTGTATTCAGTGCCCCAACCACTGAAGGTAAGTATGCTGTGCACCCCAAGATCCCTCTGTACATTAATGTTCCAAAGGGTCCTGCCATTTACTATCTACTCTTACATTTGATCTCCTGAAGTGCACCACATCATACATGTGGATTAACCTCCATTTGTTGTTTCTCAGCCCACATTTCCAATTGATCTACAGCATATCCTGCCATATGCTTTGACATTCTTCCTCACTATGCACAACTCCGCTACATTTTGTTTCATCTGCAAACTTCTTCATCAGCCCACCCACGTTTTCATCAAAATTAGAGGTCCCAGCTCTGATCCTTGCAGAATACCACTGGTCACAGGTCTCCAGTTAGAGTAACAAATCTTCACTACTACCCTCTGCCTTCTATGGCCAAGCCAATTTTCAACTCAAGTCACCATGGATCCCATGTGACTTAATCTTTTGGATTAATCTATAATGAAGAACCTGATTGAATGCTTTACTGAAGTCCATATAGACAACATCCACTGCACTGCCCTCATCAATCATTTTTGTCCTCTCCTAAATAAAACTGTGTTCATAAGACCTGATCTTCTCTGTACAAAGCCATAATGACTATTCCTAATAAGTCCATGTTTTTCCAAATGTGAGTAAATCCTACCCTGTAGAATCTTCTCTAATAAGTTCCCTATCACTAATGTAAGGTTCACCTGTCTAAAATTTGCTGGCTTAACATTGGTTATTCTTCAGTCCTCTTGGACCTCACCTGTAGCTACAGAGTATACAACGGTCTCTGTCAAGGCCCCAGCATTCTCCTTTCTTACCTCCCTCAGTAACTTGAGATAGATCCTATCAAGCTCTGGATTTAGTAACCTTAAGAGTCTTGCCTAGGATATTTACTGTTGGAGAGCAATGTATTGCAGTGGAGACAGATTGGTAGAGGATCTTTATTTTATGGTTGTTGAGGTTAAGGCTCATCCTCTTGAATGCTTCAGTGAATCAGGTGATGGCTTGGAATTCAGCCTCTGAGCATATGCAATTGCAAGAATTGTACTGCAGCTCAACCAGTGAAGGGCAGGTACAGTATTGTAGTGGTTAGCATAATGTTATTACAGCACCAGCGACCCAGTTCAATTCCGGTTTTTGTACTTTCTCCCTGTGACTGTGGGTTTCCTCCAGGTGCTCCAGTTTCCTCCCACATTTCCAAAGATGTATGGGTTAGACGTATGGAGACACTTGTGGGCTGTCCCCAGCACATTATATGCGAAGATGCATTTCACTGTGAGTTTGATGTACATGTGACTAATAAAGAAATCTTAATCTTAAATTCAGGTAAATCTGGTTCTGGAGTGCGTTCTCTATTGACACACAATAGAATGACCTAAAGAAATGACACCGATTGAGTAGACTACAAAGATAGATTGTGTGCACCTTCCATTGTTCTGGAAACAATATGGTAATAATTCCTCAGGCCTTTCCTCAATATCACTTTGGAGAAGTTTCAAAGAAATCCTGAGGCAATGGCATAAATAGTTGATAATGCTATTTCTGTATCACTGACACCATTCATTATTTTAATGTGAAATCAACATAACTCCCATCTAAACTCTGGGAGCTACAAAGCTGTAACAAAAATATCAGTATTCATACCTCCAGGTTAAACATGGCACTTCCAATGCAGCCATGATGAGACCTTCCTGAAATGATCTGCTTTCTGTTGCTTTCAAAGTATGATTTTTTTAAAATTATGATACAGGGTGGGGATATCACTGGTAAAACCAGCATTTATTGTCCGTCCCTAATTGCTTTCACAAATTGGTGGTGCATCACCTTGTACTATTACATTCCTCCCAGTAAAGGTATTCCCATAGTACTATAGGAAATATTTTCTAGATATTCGACCGATGATGATGGAAGAGTAGTAACCTGTTTCCTAATCAAGCTGGTCTGTGACTTGGAGGGGAAACCTGCAGGTGCCATACACTTCAATGCGTAGCACAGAGATGTATGAAATGATTGATGCAGTCTCAAAATGGCCTACAGTTTTATTGCCTTTAGGATTGGGGCCTTATAAAGCCTTGAGGCTTTATCAGGGTTCCTGGTTTCCTAATTTCTATTGTCTGTCCTTCCTAGACTAGAGTGATTTTTGATTACATCTCTTAACACAAGGCCATGGCTTTCTTTAATAGAAAAAAAACCTCCATTTCACAATGTGAAGCTGGCCAATTCCAATTAAAATCATACCATTATAGACAATTCCATTTTCCAAACCATAATGTTTCTGCATAACATCTGTAGCAAACATCTTTGAAGGGTAAAAAAACATGGTGGAAGGTTATTCAGGAAAAACCAACACTTTTCAAAACTGAGAGAAACAAAACACAATTAGAATGAGTCCCTTGCACTTTTAGCACTATTACAGAACATCTATTAGTATTTTGAAATAGTACTTCAGTTAGTGCAGCAGGTCAGAATATACCTTATGGCACAGAGATAATAAATGTGTCAAGTTTCTTGTATACTACGCTACTTCACAATTAATAATCTATAACTGAAGAAGAAGAATATTACGGAATGAATTGTACACTGGTACTTATTTAAGGCAGCTTCAGCAAGTGTCTAAGCTAATGCCATGGATATAATCAAGTGAATTCAAGTACAATCACTAATGTTTCCATTTCTACTATTGTTAACTCTTACTGCCTTGCTAAATTAAATTGTGATATCAGAAAGGTGGATCATTTTAACTTTGTAATGTTCAACGGGTAATCGTGGATTGGTAGTCTATTATAAATCTCTCCAAAGGGGTAAGGTTTGATCTAAAATTACCTTTCTTATATCATTGTCCAATTTGTTCAGAAAGTATTTCAGAACAAACCAGTCTTGGAAGGGGAAGATAAAAAGGCATTGGACCCTGGACTCTCAAAGACAGGGCACCTGCTTCAGGTGATTCTTATATGTTGTTTCTAAAACTGACAGACATTGGACTTACTGACTGCTGTTTAGAGACCTTAGTTGTCCATGTGGATTCTGAAAGAAAAGGTGCTGTGCAATTTCTAAACAAGCATGCTTTTGACCTGATACTTACCCACAGGGATGATGTAGCAAGTGGTTCTTCCAATACCTTCCAGTATGCGGGTTCTTAGATTGGAGGACACCTGAATCATTTATTTTGTTTAATTCATCCTAAGCTTATCTCTTATTTTATCCATGTCTGTCTGATGTACGTACCATTAATATTTTGAAGCAAGAGATTTCACCAGTGAATAAAATAAAGTATTCAAGATATCAGAAAATATTGGAGATTCTCATCAGGTCAGGCAGCATCTGCAGAAAAAGAAATGGAGTTAACGTTTCAGACTATGATGAAGAGCCATTGACCTGAAACATTGACCCTGTTCTGTCTCCACAGATGCTGCCTGTCCTGTCCTATCATGCATCTGCAAATTTTTTTGCTTTTATTTCAGATTTCCAGCATCTTCAGGTTCTTGCCTTAAAGTCATTCGGTTTCCGTATCTGACGATTGTTTGAGAAATTGGCATTGAATTTAGTCAGCATCTGCAATATTGAAAATGAAATAACTAAACAAGAACATTAAAAGGATAGTCAAGTGTATATTTGTTCATGTACACTGTACATTAAGTAGAAATGTATTATTAAACAAGACAACATTAACATAATAATATCACTGTCTTCATATCTACTTAATATTATTCTGAAATGGGCTCAAATTCAATTTCACCTGAGGACTTTCAGGTTTAGTTATATTTTAATTGTTTTGATGAATACTTAAGTACATTACTAATGTCTTTTCCCTATTTAAAATACCAAAAACTTCTATTAAATCTTTAGTTGATTTAACCAAGTCTGCCATTAATCTTCTCTGCTCCAGGGAGAAAAATTAAGAAAGCATTGGCCGTGCCATCTTTTCTTCATCCTCTTCAGCTTTCTGCTATAATGGGATTAGTGTTTGGGTGTAAACTTGTGGTTTATCAAACCATCTATAACCAATTTACCACTAGTTAGAACTGTAAGCTCAGAAATTATTTAAGATCCATTTAGCTACTGAAATATATGCTTTAGAAAAGGTCAAATGGTTTTCCTCATCTGCAATGATCATGAAGGGCTGTCTGCTCCTCACCAAGTTAGTTGATAAAGAAAACTCCTGAAAGCTACATCTATTTTTGTTTCTCCATGTCCTTTAAAATCGTTTTTTTTTCCACTGAGCCCTCTAATGGAGAAATCACTTGCAGACTTTCTATTTCCTCAGGCTTAACCGTTTGTTTTCATCAACCAGTTCCATTTAGCAGGAGAAAACTATATATTTTGATTTCTTGTTCTGCTTATTGTTGTTGATTTTATGTTTTAACTTTTCTTAATATAGCTCAGATGATCAATATCGATCCAATCACTAAACTGGAGAGGGTGCAAAAACTATTCACAAGGATGTTACTGCGACTGGAGGGCTTGGGTTATAAGGAGAAGCTGGATAGACTTGGATTTTTTTTTTCCCTGGAGCGTAGGAAGCTGAGAAAGGACCTTAGAGGTCATGAGAGAGATAGAAAAGGTGAATAGACAATGTCTTTCCCCAGGGTAGGGGAGTTCAAAACTAGAGGCCATAAGTTTAAACTGAGAAGGAAAAGATTTAAAGAGCACCTGAGGGTCAACTTTTTCCACACAAAGTGGTGAGTATATGGACCAGTCTGCCAGGGGAAGTGGTACAGGTGGGTGCAATTATGATACTCAAAAGGCAATTGTACATTTACATGGATAGGAAAGATTTAGAGGGATATAAGTCAAATGCAGGCAAATGGAATGATATTAGTTAGGAAACTTGGTCAGCCTGTACAAGTTGGACCAAAGGTCCTGTTTCCATGCTGTACAGCTCAATGACACAATGACTAATCAGAGCACTGCATATAATTGACACATTTTGTAAGCCCAATTTGTGGAAAATGTTTGCAATTTGTAAACAGTACTGTCCCACTGAACAAAAATTTAGCTGAGCTCATCTTGGGAGCTTGGTAACTTAACTCAAACCAAAGAAATAACTTAAGGAATTCAGCAAACTGTGAATTAAATTGTAATTCCTATTTACTACAAAATGAGCTGCATTATTCATTGATAATACTAAATGGAAATGCTTGATGAAACTAAAATTAAGTAGCATTTCCATCCCTGCCATACTGCCATGGCTACAAGTGGAACCCTAACCAAATCCAGTGAGTTGAAAAGGTCAAAATTAATTGTGATCTTTTCCTAATTCTTCCAGAATCGTTTGGAAAGGTCACGTAACCATCAGGGAATTCTGCAGGGCAGGGACCATCAAGGCAGAGAGAAAGGAAAATGGTAAACAGTCATTGATAGCTGTGATATTCCTCATAGCATAAGAAACCTCTTGAGAAAATTAAATATTTAACAATGAAGCAGTTGGATTTCAACTTTTTTGCATATTTTATATAATGATGTGGTTGTTAAAGAAAGATATATATTAAGAAGAGGCAAATTACTATATTAGAATTATTTTTGACATTAAAATCTCAGCCTAAGGTTTTTTGCATTATGTGTATTCTTATGATTGATACAGTATTGCATACTAATTGTAAATCACTTTATCCATGAGAACTGATAATGCATGCTGTCTCAATGAAAAATACTTGATTGTTAATTTTATTTTTAATGATGTCTTTAGCAAAATTTACAGTCATTACAGTTACCTATCTCTGCTGGTTAACTATTAAATATTTTCTGAATCCACAAAAAAAAGAGAAACTTTTAATGGCCTGAAAATACTGCAAAAGCACTTGCCACACTGCTCACCAGTGACCTATGTGTGGCTGTGGAAGGCTACCTATACCTGAGATCCTGGCTGGGGCCAATCCAGGAGGCTTGGAAATAGACTTGCGTATAGTTCTGCTCTTACATTAAAAAGTTAAAAATATAAGTAACAACCCATGAGCTATCAAACACTGCAAGAGGATTCCACGTGTGGAGGCCCAGCTATGTGCTGCCTGAGGCCTACTTGCTGCTCGGAATCTGCTCCACCATGCCAGATGCCTCTTGGTTCTAAGAGTCAGTCCCCTCAGCCCTTTTCATCTGGAAAATGTTGTGGGTACCACCCATAACAAAGTCCAGGCAGAGTGCCAGGTACAGCCTGTTATCCTTAACATTCCATCTCAAACAGCCAACATTTAAATGGCAATTTAAAGTAAATGCCTGAGAACTGCAAATTAGTTATGAGCCAGATTTGTAAAATTCTGGACAGTTAAACAAAAGGTGTCATTTATTTAAAACAATTAAGATCATTGATATTTAAAACATACAAGAATATTCAATAAGAGATAAAAATTAAACCTACTCTTTACATTATTAAAACTTTCAAACAGTGAAAACCCTCACAGCAGAAAATACTTGAAACAAGATAAGATTTCTTTATTAGTCACGTACATTGAAACTCTCAGTGAAATGCATCTTTTTATGCAGAGTGTTTTAGGGCAGGCTGCAAGTATCGCCACGCTTCCGGCACCAACATAGCATACCCACAACTTCCTAACCTGTATGTTACAGACTAGGTTACTATCGGTGAATGTCCCTTTAAGATAGAGCACAGTAGTGTGTGTGTCTGTGTGGCGTGGTTATGATAACAGAAGATAAAGGACATAATGACGTTTTTGAAGCAGTCAATCGGAATCAGTCGGAGGAGAGAGAGAGACACTAGCCTGCTAGTATCTATCGATGGATGAGAAACAGTAACTGTGTCTGTCACTACAATCCACGTATGGATTTTTGGAGTAATCCGGTGGAGTCCACTTTGTCGTTAACCTGTAGAGGGAAACAGGTATTTGTGTGGATGACCACATCTCGGATGCTTTTCGGGGTGGCAGATGCTTTAGAACAAAGCAGTGGAGTTCCCTTTGTTGTTGACCTGTAGAAGGAAACAGGTATTTGTGTGGATGGCCATGATTCGAGTGCTTTTTGGGGTGAGGCAGATGCGGTGGAGTGGTCACTGCTGAGTAAACACTGAGGTGTCATTTGGGTTCCAAAGTAGAACATTTGGATTTCGTAATTACTCTCTATTTTCTCTCTACATCTACGTCTCTTCAGTCAATGGTGGTTTTGAAGAAGCCTTTGCTCATGTTTCACCTTATGGCTTGCTGAACTGAACTTTGAGAACCATTCCTGGAATTGGAGTTTGGGAATTTGCCACACACACACTTTGAGTTTAGTTTTTGGGGTTAATGTTTAAGATTTAACATTTTTACTTCTAACAATCTAACATTTTTACTCTTATTTTTCTTATTATTATAAGTAGTTATTAATAAAGTAGTTTTTTAACACTTATACATGACTCGGTGTGTTTCTTTTGTTGCTGGTTCGTAACACGTATGTCTTTGGAATGTGGGAGGAAACTGGAGCACCTGAAGGAAACCCACGCAGACACGGGGAGAATGTACAAACTCCTCACAGGCAGCGGCCGGAATTGAACCTGGGTCGCTTTGTAATTAAATCAAAAAAAGGTAAATTACTTTTAACTTACCTATCTCCTTCATAGTCATTCTTCTCCATTGAAATGAATAGAATCACTGAGTCAGCACTCATTTTAACCTGGAGCAGGTTCAGTGGGAAAATTTTCCAGATGGAAGAGCAGCAATGATTGCCATGTGGAACTTCAGAAACTCTTGCATACTTCCATGGCAGTCCCAAACCTTTGCACATACAGGTGTGAAAGCCAACTTGTTCACCTAGAGATTGTATCCTTTTAGTAGAGGTTTTGGCCCAATGAGGTAAGTCTACAATGTGCCAAAGTGCTGTTCCTCAAGCTTACATTGGGCTTCATTGGTATAAGATGCTACTGCTAAATAGACCTGAATGGGAGTGGAATGGAGATTTAAAGTAACAAGCACCTGAAGCTCCTGGTCCCCCTTGTAGACTAAAAGGTTTTGCAAAATTGTCAATCAACCTGTCTTCAGTCTTCGGGACTTAATATTGAACTCAACAAATTCAGATATCACACTTTTCTTCCTTTTATATCAAATCCAGCCAGTTCTGTTGTCAAGTTATACATCTGCAATATCAGCTCAATTCTTCTCTCTCCATGGAAGGCAGAGCAATCAATTTGAGGGAGGTCTGTTCTCCATCGGATTGGTATTTTAACAGAGAAATATTCTTCCTAGTTATCACTGGGAGCTGTTGAGGGATCCTGAGTAGCTACTCGAACTAATTTAGTAGCTCCTTTTAACAATCTTAAGACCTTCATTTATTCATTCCAGAGACCTAGTACCTTCTTTAATTATCTTCCTGGATGTCATGTATTTAACAATGGGACCAGTATCTGCACAGATTAAGCACTGGCAATCCAAATGCTAAATTTGTATGCTTGATTCCCAGAATCTGTTACAGCACATTCCAATTTCTATTCGTGAGACTTGATGTGACGTGACAGCCCAAGACTCTATCACATTTCATGGTTGATACTGACTTGTAGTTCAAGGTTAAATGTGTACACTTGTTTGCATATTACTATGCGGGTATAAAATTTCTGCTCAAAAGTATGAAGTACAAAATGAGAAAATCTCCTGTCCAATATATATTGTCCTTGCCAATTTTGACCCTGAGTAGATAATTTATCAATGCTAAATCAATTGATGAAAGGGGCCAGCTTCATTCTCACTTATCAAGGATGTTGAACACAGCTGACACATAGTATCTGGCCACTGTGTAAGTACACCTACACACAGATTGTACACTGAGCCATAATTTATCCAATATTTTACAAGGGTTTTGACTCCAAATTAAACATCTCTATTACACAATATCCCATATGACTAATTTTAAAGCTACCTTTTATGTGCTTGTATAAACCAGCTCACAAAGTATTCTGATTTTTGTTTAGGAGCTTTTGCCTGATTTTTATTTGTTTGAGGATAATTTACATCAGAATGGTTAGAGCTTTAGTCAATATCAAATGCCTCCACTTACTGGCATCATGGGAGATGAATGGGTGTAAAGTTCATGAATTGTGAGAGCTTGAAATTGGAGAAATGGGAGATGTAGAGAGGCAGGAGCAATTAATGGAAACAGGAAAAAGAGAGCAGAAATGTGTAACACTACAAAGCCTTCCAGTTCCCTCAAAAGGCATCTCACCATATAATCAGCCTTCTAAATGCAGCAAGCCAGTGAAAGAAAATCAAAGTTTTATTATTTATCAAAGCCTGAGGCCAAAGGGGAAATGATGGTTATATATCAGACTCATTTCCTTGTAACATTGTTATGTATATATTTTATAGGCACAAACACGTTGTACATGCCAATATAAAAACCTGAAATAAGGTAACAAGAAACTTCAAAGAGGTTTACACAGCTGCTGAAAAGCTACCAAGAAAAAAGTAGCAAAGCCAAATTGATGGAAATTTCAGGGCTAGGGTTAATGTTTCATGGTTATTAGTATGGTTATGGTTAAGATCAGGGACTAGGCTTATGGTAAGGATCAGGTATCATAACCTACATAGTAATTCCTGTGGATTACTATGATTGTCGTCATCTAAAATGCATTTAGAATTTTAACTTGGGTTATCGTCTTTCGTACAAAGTTTCAGCAGGACAGGATATCCTATCGTTCTTTCAGATTCATCCTAACCTTAAGCAGCTGTCTGGATCTGGATTAATTTGTAGGAGGCTGTGAACATTTGGAGGGATTTCCAATTACAAAGCAAAGATGAGCATGTAAACCAATCTGCAGCTCCAACAGAGATATCAAGAGAGCTTCTACAATCAGACTGGTTGTCCCACATGAAGGTAATGGCCAATGCTTCAGCATTTGTCTCTCTGCTCTTCCTGATGCAGTTTGTGCATGTTAATCATGGAAGTGGAGAAGGAGGGAACAGACTATTTTAGATCCAATATTGTGTATGAGTTAATTGATTGACAATCTTGTATTTCAAAGACCCTTGGGGAAGAGTCATTATGATATGATAGAATGTTATATCAAGATTGACAGTGACAGTACAATCTAAAAGTAAGAACTTAAATCAAAACAAAACAAACCACAAAGCTATGAGAAATGAGTTGACTATGGTAGATTGGGAGACACAAGAAACTGCAGATGTTGGAATCCGGAGTAAAAAAAAACTACTGGAGGAACCCACTGGGTCAGGCAGCATCTGTGGAGAGAAATGGACAGTACACGTTTCAAATCGAGACCCTTCACTGAACTGGATAAGTAAAGTGGAGGCAGCCAGTATAAAGAGGTGAGTGGGAGAGGGGTCGAGCAAGACCTGGCAGGTGGATCCAGGTCAGGAGGGGTTGATTGGCAGATGGAGTCAAGTGGGGGACAGAACAGTGGAGATAGCAACAGAGTCTGGGAGGTGATAAGTGGAGACAACAGAGCTGCAGCCTATGGAATCTGATAAGAAAGGACAGTGAAGAGTGGACCCAGATAAGGGAGGCATCGGCAGTCTCTTGTGTCTCCCAATCTACCATAGTCAACTCATATCTCATAGCTTTGTGTTTTACTTTGTTTTGATTTAAGGTCTTAGTTTTAGATTGCACTAAGTCACTGTCAATCTTGATATAAAATTCTATCATATTATAGTCGCTCTTCCCCGTTTCACTCTATTTGGAGTACAGATGCCATACTGCAATAACATCGGGCCCTAATGAGACAGCACCTGGAATATCGTGTACAGGTTTGGTCCCCTACCCAAGGAAGAATATACTTGTGATTGAGGGAATGGAATAAAGATTTAACAGATTGATCCAAGGAAAAGGGGATTTAAGGAGAAATTCAGCAGACTGGGTCTACAGCTGATGTCACATCCATTGAGCAGAATGACAGATGATTTCATTGAAACATGCAGAGAAGGGCCTTGATGGGTTAGATGTGTGGGATGTCCAGAACCAGGTGTCACAATTTCCGAAAAGGGGGTCAGGTATTCAGAACCAAGACGGGAAGAAATACCTTCACCCATAGGGTAATGAATCTTTGGAATTCTCTGTCCAAATGGGCTGTGGGGGATTATTTGCTAAGCATATTCAAGACAAATATTGATAGATGTTTGGATGTTAAGAAAATTGAGAGATATGAGGTTAGCGCGGGAAAATGGCTGAGGTAAAAGACCAGCCACGATCTTATGTAATGACAGAATTGCCTCATCGAACTGAATGGCTTCTTATACTCTTATGTTCCAAGGAGCAGCCAGCAGTCGTCCTATCAAAACTACAGTCTGGCTTTGAACCCTTACTGTCATCACCATCCAGTTTTGGACAGGATCACATTGCATCATACCTCTCTTTAAATCTTGCTTCCCTTTATGTTTCTTTATGTTTAAATCTTTGTTTCCTTTTGCTGCCAAGATTTCCAATATAAGTTCTCATGTCCCTTTTATATTAGAAATTTATAACATAACCACATTCTGCAGTTGCTCTTCTCCACAATTCTTTCTCTGTGACATCTTTGTTTTGCATTTCCCAGCTGCAAGAGGAAAATGAGCTGAAAAAACACAAGGTGAAGTTAAATTATTCCCTTGTTTGAATTTTTGTATATTGTAATAGGAACTACCAACTTTGTTCATTTTTGACTGCAGAGCTTTTGTTATTTTGTTGGATCTGAACAGACAATGGCAAATTCTGGTAATTTATGATGAACAAGGAAAACAACCTAGGTTCTGGTACATCACAAGCTGCCGGGCCAAAACTGACATTATAGCAAAGTGCCAACAGGTTTTCTCACTGGAGTTCAGTGAGTCTCATGAAGTTGCTGAATTTCCACTGTTCACACCAATTAGCCATTTAGAGCTGGCAACTAATTTCATTAGGACACAGGATAGGTCTGTGGTCCTGATAAACCACACAGGAGGCTCTGGAAATCAACAATGAACTTGCAAAATGTGGCTCTCACAGTCAGGAAATTGCTCCTGCAATTCTTTCAAAATATTTATCTGTCTTGGCTATATTTTGAGGTGAGTTTTGCTGTCCAAACTGGGGATAATTTTGCAAGAAAATAATTTTCAGAAGGAAAGCTGCTGTAAAACTCCAAAATGCAGATTAAATTTTTTTATTGTATGTGAAGAATTTGAGATACGATTTGCTAAATAAGTTTAGGGGTTATATGACTATAGTTTTCAATGTTCTCCACCACTGGAGTTATCCTCATCTCATATCTTGTTCATTTGTTGTCCATTTGATAGAGATTGATTACTATAATCAGTCAACATGTCATTTTCATCAAACCATACAACCAGCATGATAGAAGACACATTAAAACCAATGTTTCACTAAAACAGAACAACTGTTCCCGATCTTGAAGCTCATGCTGATTCAACATCAGGTGGTTTAAGGTTGATGGACATCCTAAACACCAGGCCTATCATTCAGAAAATTAACATTGCAAGTCCCAATTGCTTGACAATGTCTTCTCACATTGGTTTATATTTTTGTATTTCCAGGTTGTGTTCAGTGAGTTGCTCAGCTGAGGCCAGGTTAGTTGGTTGGGGGTGGGGTAGAGGTTGGAGAGGCAGGAGGTTGGGGGGGGGGGAGGGAGGAGGGGAGGAGGAGGGAAGCAGGGGAGAGGGAGAGGGAGGGGGAGGGGGATGGAGGGGGGACAGGAGGGGGGAGGCAGGGGCTGGTGGGGAGAGGGAAGGTGAAAACAGAGACTGCAAGGTGATGTGGAACCTGATAATGGAGGGATGATGGGTAGATGGAACCAGATAGGGAGGGTAATGGATCCAAGTGACAGAATGGAGGGGGGGGGGAGATGGAAAAGGTGAACAAAGGGAGGGAGAATCTAGGTGTACCAGTGGGAGTGGGAAAGAAACACAAACATGGGGTAAGGTGTGTGTGTGTGTGTTTGTCCATTAAACATCAGAATTAAATGTATTGGTGTGTGTTGATGGCCTGAAGGAAGAAAGGATATAAATTGTGGAGGTTCTGGTTTTAAACTTCCTCTTCTCCTTAAATACGATGACGCCAAGGACTGCAACTTGGCAGAATGCATCATCACCAGAACTCACCAAGATATCAAGAGCTCATCTAGCCAGCAGTGAGATGGGTTCTCCCTGTCAGATCCTTCCTGCATGTTCCCAGTGCATACCCTTAAGAAGGCTGAAAATGAGATAACTGACCATCTCTTTGTGGACTGTGCTTTAGTCAAGAAGACCTGAAAATGATGCAAGGGTCCTTGACAAGGTTTGTCCTGAGCAGGTGAGTAACAGAGGACTCTCCGTTCCCAGGGACACATAACAAGACAAATATCAACTACTGCTGGAAGATCAACAACTCAGTGAAAGACAGACTTTGGTCTGCCCGAAACTTATTGATCTTCCAGTTCAAAAAGATGTCTGTAAGAGAATGCAGCCAACTGGGACTCGTTGAAGCTCTGTGCAGACTCCATGGAGGCTCTGTGGGGACGAACCACAGTCTAAGGTTCTGCTTCCACTGGACACTGAGGGGCTAGGTCCTGTGTAACAGCCTCTCCAACATTTCCTGGGAGTATTGTTGAAAGAGGAAACCTGAGTGGGTTTGATGCACTGTAAGGAGAATGGCATTGGTTTAGTGACACAATGAATACATTGATTTGATGACACTATGAACGTAAAGAAAGACCTGTACAGATTGTGTTGTAATTCCTGGAAATATTTCAGTGAATAACGTTTATTTTTGAGATTAAAAAATTGTTAATCCTACTATTCTTGCTGATGTGGAACCTGCCCAGGGAACCCACTTTAATCACTCCGCTGCACAGCAGAGCTATTAAAACCTGATAGGGCTGAGACTGTCCAACAGCAGGAAAGCTGATGCTGAACAACTCGCAATAAGAGTTGCATGGAGAATAACGTCATGACATGCAAGTTCATGCAGAAAATGCATGATCTATTCAACTGCTATTCATGACATGTAGTTCCCGGTCAGGCTTCCAAAGTGACACAAAAGTATCCAAAAACCATTGTAATCAGATTCCACTCCAGAACAATAATTGATTTTCATATATAATGCACTGCAAAAATAGCAATGCATGATTAAATTTCTCAGTAATAAAGCTTATATTGTAGATATGAGTAAAAATTCCATGGCACAACTGAAGAAAAACACAAAGTCTCACAATGAAGGCCAAAACTTGGGACACATTTTGATATTTCAGAAGGCATCACATTTATTTTCCATTTAAAAGGTCCTCGATTTGAAACACCAGATATAATTGACAAAAAAACAGAAACAACATGAAAAACTTAATGTTAAGCTTCCCTAGCTTTGCTTCTACTCTGTTGTCTTAACATTGATAATTGTATGACAGAAATTTCTTTGAGATAAAGTGGGCTTGGAGTAATCCCAAGGAAACTCAAAGCATACGTTTGTCTTTTAAAGTTGAACAACTATTAGTTAAGGAAAAAGAACTTGGTCTATTATAACACTTCTCACAATCTCATGATCTAGAAGCCTTTGCAGCCAATTAAGTCAGCACATCAGGTAACTTAAGAAAAAGGTGCTGGCTTTAACACCTTCCCTTACCCAGCTCCAGACTAAAGATAGCCTTGAAATGTTTGCCTGGTTTTGGTCCCAAAGCACTTAGCGGCCAATTAAGAACTTCTAAATTGTAGTTATTATTGGAAAAGTGACAGCCAAATTTCTCACAGCTAACTCCCAGAAACAATAATAACATAATGATAATGACCAGATAAATTGTTTTTGCCAAGATGAAGTTATTTGAAAGATCTATTTGCCCAGGATCATATGTAGTATTGAAGTATGATAGCATAGTGCAAATGGTACAAATGGATTTACAATTCTTAATAAAGGGCAACTTTGCAAGTCAAAATGACAAAGGTTTTGATCCATCAGCTTATTCAATGTTTCCCACTCCATTTAGATCCAGCTGATCTAACTGAAAGATTCAATAACTTTGCATATATTAACTCAATTATCATACTACAGTCACTAACAAGCTTTCCTTCTGGCTGCTAAAACTGACATAGAGATAGCATACAATACAACTATTTCTCATCTGTTCTTTCTTTCATTTCCTGACGTCATTCTTACTTCAGTTTGGTGTTATAAACATTGCTTGTGAGTGTAAAAGTAGCTGATTATTTTGTAAGATTTAACCACTTACGTAAGTGCAATGCATGTGCAAATGCACATGTTGTTTGTTCTAACTGTGGGTAGTGTAAAAAAATATGGAGACATGTCGTGCATATACATCATACATTCACATACACTTACTAACATCTTCGTAGTTCTTTTGAGAAAATATCGGTTCAATTGTGGGTTTAATATGGGTGCAAGAGGAAAGATATATGAATCAACAAATACTTTGCACTGACCTCAGAATATAGAGTTACATTTTAAACAGGGCTTTTATAACGTCCTGCTGTCCAAAAATGTTTCACAGCCTTTTGTTAAATTGTGAGCACTGATGTCCGAAGGGATGTCCACAGCTCTGCATGGCAAAGTCTCACAAACATCAATGTGATAATGATCAGACAATCTATTTCCTTGGCAATGCTGGCTGAAGGATAAACACTGGTCAGGATACAGGGTAGAACACAAAAGCCCCATTGAGAGGGTAGATTCAATTGAAATGATGGTACCTCCAACAATACAATACACTCTTTGAATTCCACTGGAGTGTTCTGAATATACTATTTTAAAAAGGATTACTTAGCTCCTTAATCATATCTTTTCCAACATTTCTAATCAATGTGTATTCCTTGAAGCATTCATCTCAAGTCTCTAATTTGGAAAATCAGAATCACTTGTCTGGGTTGTAGCCGCATGCAACGCGTTACTAAAGGAACACACGGAGGCAGAGAGTGCTGAGCTCAAAAATCCTTTACTGATTCTGCTATGAACCAGCAACAAAAGAAGCACACTGAGTCATGATTCAGTGTTAAAAACTACTTTATTAATAACTACTTATGATAATAAGAAAAATAAATGTTAGAATGTTAGAAGTAAGAATGTTGAACCTTGAACATTAACCCCAAAACTAAACTCTTCGTGTGTGTGTGTGTGTGTGTGTGTGTGTGTGTGTGGCAAAGTCCCAAATTCCAAATCCAGGAATGGTTCTTAAAGTTCAGTTCTGCAAGTCATAAGGTGAAACATGAGCACAGGCTTCTTCAACAACCACCGTTGTCTGAAGATAAAACATAGATGTAGGGAGAACACAGACAGTAATTATGAAATCCAAATGTTCCACGATGGAACCCAAACGACACCTCAGTGTTTACTCGGTAGTGACTTCCTCACCCTGAAAATCATCCAAGTCGTGGCCGTCCACACAAATACCTGTTTCCCTCTACAGGTCAGCAACAAAGTGAACTCCACCGGATTACTCCCAATTTCCATATGTGGATTGTAGTGACAGACACCGTTATTGTTTCTCATCCATCGATAGAGAAAACTAGCAGGCTGGTGTCTCTCTCTCTTTTTTTTCTCTCTCTCTCCTCTGACTGACTTCGACTGACTTCTTCAACAATGTCATTACGTCCTTTATCTTCTGTTGACATAAGCACGCCACACACACACACACACACACCACTATGCTTTATCTTAAAGGAACATTCACCTAGTCCGTAACAATTCCAAAACCACACGCTTAAATCTCCCATCCCATGGGCCCCCGCGACCCGTGGGGCAGAAGTGTCATCCGACTGTCCCCAGAGGGTCCGCCCCGAGCGGGTAGTACCAAACGTGCCACTGCGTGTTTGCCCACGGCTTCCGATAGCTGTTCGAGTCCCGTGTGTGCGGGCCGCCACCCCACCCCACGCAGAAACATCCATCGGGGGAGCGGAGCCCCCAGTCTGTGTGGCTTGCCTGGGTGGCCGGCATTGCCGGTGCAGTGCGGGTACCCTCACTGGTTGCTCAATGTCCAAGTGCTCCGGTTTGAGGCAGTCCACTGTAAAAGTCTCTTCCCGGCCACCCACCTCCACGACACACGTGGATCCGTTATGCCAGATCACCTTGAAAGGTCCCTCGTACGGCCGCTGTAGAGGTGACCTGTGCATGCCCCTGCGAATAAAAACATATTCACAGACTTGGAGGTCTTTAGGGGTATAAAGGATGGCATGGGACCATGCCTGGAGGTCGGGACCGGTGCCAGGGTCCCTACCTTGTCCCACAGCCTCATTAGCGCCACTGCTGGAGTTTCTTCCGAACCTCGGGCCTTTGGTACGAACTTGCTTGGGAACATCAGGGGGGCACCATAGACCAATTCTGCTGACGAGGCGCCCAGGTCCTTCTTGGGGGCTGTGCGGATGCCCAGTAGGACCCAGGGAAGCTCATCTGTCCAGTTGGGGCCCCTGAGGCGCACCATCAAGGCCGACTTGAGATGCCGGTGGAACCGCTCGACCAAACCCGTTGGACTGCGGATGGTATGTTGTGGTGTGATGCAGCTGGGTGCCTAGGAGCTGCGCCAGTGCTGTCCACAAACCAGACGTGAACTGCGCCCCTCTGTCGGAGGTGATGTCCGTTGGGAGGCTGAACCTGGCAATCCAGTTTGCAATGAGCGTCCTGGCGCAGGACTCAGTGGACGTGTCTGCGAGCAGTACGGCTTCCGGTCATCTGGTGAACCTGTCTACTATGGTAAAGATATACCTGTCACTCCGGGAGACTGGCAGGGGGCTGACAATGTCCATGTGGATGTGTTGGAACCTCCTGTGCGTCAGCTAGAACTGCCGGAGGGGATCCTTCACGTGCCGCTGGACTTTGGCGGTCTGGCAGTGTACGTAGGTCCTGGCCCAGTGTCCGATCTGTTTGCTCAAGTCGTGCCAGACGAATCTGTCCGCCAACAGCTTGATGGACGCCCGGTTGTGGACCAGGTCGTGCAGCGTGTCGAACACCCGGCGCCTCCATACTGCTGGTACCACGGGTCGGGGTTTGCAGGTAGACGCGTTGCACAGGAGTCGATCCGCTGCCGGGCCGATGGGGACATCCTCCAACTGGAGCCCCAAAATGGTGGTGCAGTAAGCCAGGATCTCAGTGTCCGACCATTGTGCTTCTGCCAGTGCTGCGTAGTCTATTCCTGAGGACGATATACCCGCTGAGTGGAGGCAGGGGCGAGACAGTGTGTCAGCGATGACTTTGTTCTTCCCTGCGATGTGGCGGACGTCCGTGGTGAATTCTGAAATAGAGGACAGGTGCCTCTGCCGCCGAGCAGACCATGGGTCCTATACCTTGATCAGTGCGAAGGTGAGGGGCTTGTGGTCCATATACATGGTGAACTCCCTTCCCTCAAGGAAGTACCGGAAATGCCGGACAGCCAGGTAGAGAGCTAGCAACTCTCTGTCGAAAGCGCTGTATGTCACCTCTGGTGGCCGTAGGTGCCGGCTGAAGAAAGCGAGTGGTCGTCACTGGCCCTCGATGAGCTGCACCGGGACTCCACTGACTGCCGTGTTGGAAGGGTCGACTGTGAGTGCCGTGGGTACATCGACTCTTGGGTGCACTAGGAGGGCCACCTTTGCCAGTGCCTCCTTGGCCTGCTCGAACGCCTCCGTGGACTCCGCGTCCCATGCCACATCTTTGGCCTTGCTGGCCATCAGGCTGAACAAAGATCTCATGATGCGTGCCGCTGCTGGCACGAACCAATGATAAAAGTTGACCATCCCTACAAACTCCTGCAGGCCCTTGACTGTGCTGGGCTTGGGGAACTGGCGGATGGCCTGGACCTTGTCCGGTAGGGGAACTGCACCATGTCGGTTGACTCTGTGGCCCAAGAAGTCAATCTCCGTCAGTCCGAAGTGGCACTTCGCCGGATTGATTGCTAGTCTGTAGTCACTCAGGCGTTGGCAGAGCTGGCGCAAATGTGCCACGTGCTCTTGGTGCAAACTGCTGGCCATCAGGATATCGTCCAAGTAAATGAAAATGAAATCCAGGCCGCGTCCCACCGAGTCCATGAGCCTTTGGAAAGTTTGGGCTGCATTCTTGAGACCGAAAGGCATCCTCAGCAATTTGAACAAGCCGAACGGGGTGATGAGGGCTGTCTTGGGCACGTCATCGGGGTGCACTGGGATCTGATGGTATCCCCTGACCACGTCGATTTTCAAGAAGATGGCTGCTCCATGCAGGTTCGCCGTGAAGTCCTGGATGTGGGGTACCGGGTATCTGTCGGCGGTTGTGGCGTTGTTGAGCCTCCTGTAGTCTCCGCAGGGCCTCCATCCTCCTGCGGACTCAGGCACCATGTGCAGCGGGGATGCCCACGGGCTGTCTGAACGGTGTACGATTCCCATCTCTTCCATCTTGCGGAACTCCTCCTTGGCGAGGAGCTCCTTGGGTGGGAGCCTGTGTGCTCGGGCGTGCACAGGCGGTCCTTGCGTGGGGATGTGTTGCTGCACGTCGTGCTTGGGGTCGGCTGTGGAGAACTGCGGGGTGACTATGGAGGGGAATTCCGCTAACACCCTGGTGAATTCGTTACCCGAGAGGGTCACGGAATCCAGGTGGAGGGCCGATAGCTTGGCTTCTCCGAGCTGGAAAGTCTGGAACGTCTTGGCATGGACCAAACGCCGGCCTTTTAGGTCGACCAGGAGGTAGTTGGCTCGTAGGAAATCTGACCCTAGTAGTGGCTGTGACACGCTACCAATGTGAAAGTCCAAGTGAAACGGCTGGACCCGAAACGCAGTGAGGTAGTTTACGTCCTAATTTACGTCCGAATACTGGTGCCATTTGCAGCGGTGAGTTCGGGACCTGGGACCGCGTTACGAGTGTCATGTTCAAGGAGGGAAGTATGCTGACTTCGGTCCCAGTGTCTACCAGGAAGTGCCGCCCAGAGTGTCGGTCCCAGAGGTACAGGAGGCTGTCTCGGTGGCCAGCTGTCGTAGCCATTAGCGATGGCTGGCCCTGGCATTTCCTGGAAAAGCACATGGTGGACGGCAGCGGCGTGCACCTGAACCCCATCTTTGGTGATAGAAACACCATTGTTCCGAACTTTTGTCTTTTTTCCCCTTGGGTCTCAACGGCTTCGGTTGCGGGGCTTGGTCTTTGGGGTGCACGCTCGTGGCTCAGCCAGTGGAGGCTGCTCCACGTTGCTTACTCTGCCAAAGGACATCTGCTTTAGCCACAACCCTCTGTGGGTCGCTGAAATCCTCACTCGAGAGGATGAGGCGAATGTCCTCTGGCATTTGCTTGAGGAACAACTGTTCAAATAAAAGGCATGGCTTATGGCCGTCCATAAGCGCCAGCATATCATTCATGAGCTCAGATGGCATGCCGTCGCCCAGACTGTCCATGTGTAGGAGCCGCGCGGCCCGTTCGCGGCAGGAGGGTCCGAAGGTATGGATCAGGAGCGCCTTAAGCTTAGTGTACCTGTCCTCCGTTGGTGGCTGGCGTAGGAAATCGATGATCCGGCCTGCTGTGTCCTGGTTGAGTGTGCTGACCATGTAGTAGTACCCCGTGGCGTCGGCTGTGGTGTCTCTGATATTGAACTGGGCCTCAGCCTGCTCAACCCAAACATGGGGCTGAGTGGCCCAGAAAGTCAGGAGCTTCAGAGAGACCGCGCTGAGTTGCTTGAACTCATGGCTAGTCGCTGAGTCGCCGGCTCCAGATGCCGTCTGGAACATCGGGGTCACCAATGTAGCCACACGCAATGCGCTACTGAAGGAACACAAGGAGGCAGAGAGTGCTGAGCTCAAAAATCCTTTACTGATTCCAAAATCGCGCACTTAAATCTCCCATCCCATGGGCCCCCGTGACCTGCGGGGCAGAAGTGACGTCCGGCTGTCCCCGGAGGGTCTGCCCCGAGCGGGTAGTTCCAAACATGCTACCGTGTGTCTGCCCATGGCTCCTGATGGCAGTTCGAGTCCCGCGTGCGCGGGCTGCCACTGGGTCCATCAACATACAATTTAGACATTCTTTTCAACTCAATTCTTCACTGGAACATCAATTCACATCAGTGAGGCATGCTGCACTATGTGGCTCTTCAAATTGCAATTGTATCTTAATTGTGTTGTTAGCAGCCTGGTTTATATAAGGGGAGATATGCCAACTGTTTAAATAGGTACCTTTGAAACAAAAGTAGAGAATTCTGCTTTTCTCCCAACAAATACTGACTGATTTGGTGAGTGTCTCAGTATTTTCATTCATAATTTACAAGACCCACTGTATTTTGCTTTAATTCACTGCCACTTCACTTCCAGGAATTGCCCATTTTTTGCAAGTTCCCGATCTCCTCGCTGTACGATTTACATGAATCTATTTAAAATTGCTAACCTCTTGCAATTCTAATGAAAGGTCATAACATCCAGAAAGCATGAATAGAATAAATATTTTCAGGTTTGAAACACGTTGATCAATACACCTAAATAGAAGGGATAGTGTTCCCCTGACAAATACACAGCAAAGCATACAACTACAATTGTCATCATGTATTGACCTGTATAAGAAATCAACATGTCTGAAATTCTGGCTCAATTTTCTGAGGATAGTTTATTAATGTTTGATTGCACGCAGCAATTTTGTAATTTTCTTATAATTCAGTGAAAACTGTTGCAATCACATTTATATAGCCCTGTTGCTGATTACAAGAACTTCAAAAAATGGACAGAAATTATTTGCTCGCAAGAAAATTGTCTGCACACTCAATGCATACATATGCAGTGCTGTGGAAGTTCTTGATGTAAGAAGCCTCCCTTAGGTGAACTGATTGCATGAATGCATTATATTTATGGAATCAGGAGAGGTAAATTGCAGCAATTGTTGCTACGGTTACTATTTAGTAATTTACAGGGCCAACTTGCCAATGAGTCACAGCACTCCAGAAACTCAAAGCTAAGAAAGGAGAGTATAAGGCAAGAAAAGTCCATGGGATCTTTCATAAAGATGAGCTATTAAGTGGTGATAACCTGTCATGTTACAATATTTTCTGGTTTTGTACAGTCCATGAAAAGTGTTCATATTTTTGAGAACTGCAGTAACAATATCTGAACAGTGAATATTCTTGCCCTCTACTGATCAAATTTGGGTTGCACTGTACACATGAGAAGGTATTGCTGTCTTAGCTAATGGTTTAATTTAAAATTCAACTTCTTTACCAGGCACAGTATCATCACAATTTTATTGAAAGCGGGGTTTGTGTGGGACACGTTGCAGTTTTTTTTAATTACATGATTTTAATACACAGGACACCACTGATTGTTTTTGTACAATTTTCTGGCAGTGTGGACTCAGCATTAAAGATGTACATCCACAAAAAAATAACTGTAACTGTATGATTATTATTGGTGTGATATAAATGAACTGCAATCATGAAAGTTAAAGTAACAAAAGCATTTAACACATTCATGTGAAATTACTAAGTATGTCATGCCCCATTCTAGAGTCATAGAGCAATACAGCACAGATACAGGCCCTTCGGCCCAATAAGTCCATGCTGATCATGGTGCCCACCCAGTCTGTCCCAATTTCCCGCATTCGCCCCAGATCCCGCTAAGTCATCCAGGCTGTTCCATCTTCTACTTCACTTCCACCTCCCCACTCTATCCCCCTTTACCCTGATTTCCTCACAGTGTCCCGAAGACAAAGCTGGATTTATTAAGGACAGCAGGTGTTGGGAATCAGTCCAGGCAGGACTGGGAAGAGCAAATCAGGAGGAACATGGGTAATTAGGTTGAGGGGAATGTTGTGATTTATAATTCAGCACCGATTTACGAACCTTTATATTCTTCTGACAGTTCATAAATAATCTGATAACAGTGGGATAGAAGCCGTCCTTGAGCCTGGTGGCACGCACCCCCAAGCTCCCACATCCTGCTTCTTACCTGCATGCTGTGTCTCAGCAATAAATGTTGAAAATCTAACCTCAGATTCAACTGAGACTGATAGAAACTATAACTGAAAGAAAAAAATAAATAGCTGGTGCAAGAAACCTGAAACAAAAATGGAAAATGCTGGGAATACACAGCAGTTCAGCCAGCATGTATGGAGAGAGAAAAATAATTAATGTTTTAAGTTGATAAAGAGCCTTTGACCTGAAACATTAAATGTTTCTTTCTGCTGAATATTTTAAGTGATTTCTGTTTATATCTCAGATATAAATTGTAAAGATATGTAAATAAATATTCTGGTGACATTCAGCCTCTATCTCACCATCATCCCTCTGGATCACTGCACTGCCTCTGATGTGTCACACATTTAAAACCGCATAAGCAGAAATTTCATGTAATTAAATATTTAGAAGTTTGAAGCCCTTGCCTCAAAAATCCTGGACATATTTCCATGTTTCCACACTTGAATGTCAATGTTTCAGGTCAATGATCTGTCATTGATAATATGGAATCTTGAATTAAAAATCCAGAAAATGTGAATTCAAATCCTGCAGGGCAGTTTAAAAATGAGAAAGTATGAAACAGTTTTTGTAAAAGTCCCTATGATTAAATGTCAATTGGATCATCAAGGTATTTAGGGAAGGACACCTCAATTGATGTGGAGCAGACCAAGTGAGGATGCTAGGTGTCCATTTCAGGAGGTTTCTATGTATTTTCAGTCACTTCAAATGTTCTTGAAACATACTCATTGCTATAATGTTGGAAACCAATCTGCTAACAGCATGCTCACAGGCATACAGTAGCAATCTGATAATGATCAGCTGTTTTTCAGCGATGTTGCTTGATGGACAAATATTTTTCCAGGGTAGAGGGAATATGCTCCCTGCTTTCCTATAAAATAAGACCATGGCCTTCCCAGAGCAGTAATGGCAAATACAAGAGGTCAGTCATTTAACGAGCGTGGATGAAAGTTCAAGGGGGATGTCAGAGGTAGGTTTTTTACACAGAGAATGGTGGATGCCTGGAATGCACTGATGCAACTCTGGGGGGGTGCAGGGGGAGGGTTTCTAGGGGCTGATACGATAGGGTCATTTAAGAGACTCTTAGCACATGGATGAAAGAAAAATAGAGGGTTATAGGAGGTGAAGTAGGGAGGGAGATAGATAGAATGTAGATAAGGTTTATATAGGCAGGAACAACATCGTGGACCGAAAGGCCCGTACTGTGCTGTACTGTTCTATGTTCCATGGTTTAATATCTGTTCCAGAAGCTGGCACCTCTTACAGCAAATTGTTGCCTCAGTTTTGTAAGGAGGTGGAAGCCGAAGCTTTTGAGCTTGAATTTTGAGAGTGAGCCATCACCAACTTTCTGATTCAGTGGCAAGAGTGCTGTGAACTGAACCATGGCTGACAATCGTTAATTAAAGATCACTACAATGTACTTTTTGAGTATCTGAAGAGTTGGTTCATTTGCTGGAGCTTTTCTTTCATGTTCTGTTTGGATGAAATGACTAAAGAGAGGAAGGCAGCAAAGTTGAAAAAAAGAAAATGCTAGTGTTCTATAGGAGGCCATGTAACTGCTGTGGTTAGACTGCAATAAACTTGGTCGACAGATGACAACTACTGGTGAAACTTACAGCAGTGACTGGAATTTCCTCACTTCAGATACAGCCCTTTTACCCATTTCAAGGATGCATTGCACTCTGCTTAACTTGCACTCAGTGGACAGGGAGGAAAGTTGGAGCTAAAATGTTCAGTGTTTGGAGGGGTGGGAGGGTGTGGGTGTTGATGTTGGAGCGACAGTCTCAACAAGACTCTTTGCAGCTAAAATTTAACTTCCCTGCTAACTGTGTAATCAATCTCCTTCAGAAAGCCTATTAAATTGGTTAGTTATTACAGTAAAATACAAAACTTAAGTTCAAGCTCTTCTCCCAACAGTCTGTTCCTACCATTGAAGTGAATGAGATTAGAAGGATTTGAAAGGCATTATAATTTCACATAGCCCCAAAACTAAACCTTATGGAGCAAGCTAATAAATAATAAACATTGCATCAAAAATCATTCACAAAAATGAATAAATTCTAAGATGCTGAAAAGTAATGAATCACACAAAGTTAGCAGGCAGATTCAGCAAGTAGCTAGGAAGGTAAATGGCATCTTGGTCTTTGTTATATGTGAGTTGGAGTTTAGAAATAGACAAGTATTGTTACAATTGTATAGGTGTTGATAAGGCCACACTTGTTCTGTGCACAGTTTTAGTTTCCTTATTTAGGAAAGGATGAATTAGCATTGGAGGCAGTCCAAAAAAATATCGCTGGGCTAATTCCTGTGATGAGAAGGTTGTCCTCTCAAGAGTAGCTAGAGAAGTTGGATCTGTATTATTTGAAGCTGAGAAGAATGGATGATCTTATTGAAATATCTAAGATCCTAAGGGGATAGGACAGAGTAAATGTTGAGATGTTTCCATGGGTGGGAGAGTCATGAATGAGGGGCTATAGTTATAAAAATAAGTGGTTATTTAGAACTAAGTTATGTGGAAATTTCTGCTCACAGATGATGTTGAATCTCTGGAAAACCCTACCAAGTTGTGGAGGCTGGAACAATGGGGAAATTGAAAGAAGAGGTAGATATTTTTTTCAAAGGTCATGAAATTGAGAGCAATGGGAAACTGGCACAGAAGTAGAGTTGAGGCTTGGGGCAGTTCAGGCATAATCATATTGAATAGCAGGGCAAGTTTGAGAGGCCTGGTGGCCTGCTCATACTTCTACTTCATTGTATCCTTATATAATAGAATATTGGTGGGTAAGTCACCCTTTGATGCTGAATAATAGGATAAACGTAACATTGTAAGTAATTTTTCATACTTACATTACAAACGTTACAGAAGAAATGCCATCGTTTTTGACATAACCAAATGCCCTGAAGATGCCTCCTATTGCTTTACTAACCTTTTGGACAACAGTTTTACATGGATTGGATATTTTCAGTGAATGGTCAATGATCACAATTAAATTCTTTCTCTTTATTATTGGACGTCATTATATCAGACATATTTTACTTTTCTTACTCCAACAAACAGTATCTTAACTACTCTAAATAAAACTCCATTGCCATCATTCAATGAGTCTGCTTTATTTACCAGATCCTAAACACTATCAATTTCATTTTTATTTACTGTTTGATTTATTGGTAGAACAGGCTGTATAGAATTATTTGCAACTATACTATGTTTACTAAAAATGGTAAATTAGTAAATTAGTTTATTATTGTCACCTGTACTGAGGTACAGTGAAAAAGTTTGTTTTGCATGCCATCCATATAGATCATTTCATCACGTCAGTGAACTGAGGAAGAACAAGGGAAAAAACAATAACAGGATGAAGAATAGAATGTTACAATTACAGAAAAAGTGCAGTGCAAGACCATTACAAAGAAGATTGTGAGGTCAAAAGTCCACCTTATCGTACTAGGGAACCATTCAATAGTCTTATAATGGCAGGATAGAAGCTGTCCCTGGGCCTGGTGGTATGTGCTTTCAGGCTTTAGTATCTTCTGCCCGATGGGAGGGGAGAAGAAGAGGGAATGTCCTGAGTTGGTGGAGCCTTTGATTATGCTGGCTGCTTTACTAAAGCAGCGAGAAGTGTAGACAGTCCATGGTGGGGGGTCTGATTTCCGTGATATGCTGAGCTGTGTCCACAACTCTCTTCAGAGTCCTGTAGTATTGGGCAGAGCAGTTGCCATACCAAGCCATGATGCCTCCAGATAGAATGCTTTCTATGGTGCATCAATAAAATTGGTGAGTGTCAAATGGGACATGCCAAATTTCTTTAGCCTCCTGAGGAAGTAGAGGTGCTGGTGAATTTTCTTGGCATGGTGTCTATGTGGTTGTACCAGGACAGACTATTGGTGTGTTCACTCCTAGAAACTTGAAGCTCTCAAACCTATCAACCTCAGTACCATTGATGTAGACAGGTGCATGTGCACTGCCCCCCTTCCTGAAGTCAATGACCAGCTCTTTTGTTTTACTGACATTGAGGGAAAGGTTGTGGTCATGACACCATGTCACTAGGCTCTCTATCTCCTTCCTGTACTCCGACTCATCATTATTTGAGATTCGGCCCACTATAGTGGCGTCACCTGCAAACTTGTAGATGGAGTTAGAGCAGAACCTGGCCATGCACTCATGAGTTTATAGGGAGTAAAACAGGGAGCTGAGGATGCAGCCTTGTGGGCAGCAATGTTGAGGATAATCATGCTGGAGGCGTCGCTGCCTATCCTTACTGATTGCGGTCTGTTGGTCAGGAAGTCAAGGATCCAGCTGCAAAAGGATGTGTTGAGTCCCTGGTCTTGGAGTTTGGAGGTGAGTTTGCTTGAAATTATAGAATTGAAGGCAGAGCTGTAGTCAATCAACAATAGTCTAACATAGGTGTCTTTACTGTCCTAATGTTCCAGAGATGAGTGTTGGGTCAGGGAGTTGGCATCTGCTGTGGACTTGTTTAGGTGGGAGGCAAATTGCAGTGGGTCATTTTTCTGGGAGCCTGGAGCTGATGTGAGCCATGACCACCCTCTCAAAGCACTTCATGATGGTGGATGTCAGAGCCACCGGGCAGTAGTCATTAAGGCATGTTACCTTCTTTTTCTCAGGTACCGAGATGATAGTGGTCTTCTTAAAGCAGGTGGGAACCTCAGGTTAAAGTAGGGCGACGTTAAAAATATCTATAACTACTCCTGCCAGCTGATCGGCTCAGGATCTAAGGACATTCTAGTATTTCTATGAATGGTGTTAATTGCAGGCAAACCAAAACATGCAACTCACATCCAATTCTCCAATTCTTATTGTAGGATATTTTTGTCATAATTAAAGCCTTCATGCTATTTTCCCATATCTAACTTATTGTAAGCTGTCTTAGTTTTTTAACTACTTTGAAGCCTGGATCTTCCAGTAAAAATAATGGTCCGGTGAACAGAGCTCTTCATTATTAATGTGTAAGTTGGACAGCAACGTCCAGCAATTGCACACTCAATGAAGAAATCGGAAAGTTGTTGTCAGATTTGGCCAACTCCTCCAGAGGTTACTCTATACCAGTCAATGTTTATTCATTGCTGACTGCAATATTCAGCCGAGTAATTCAATTTTAGATCAGTTGTAAAATAAAACACAGTCAAAAGAATGGGATCACAAAATCATTCAGCATATAATAATAATTTAAGCCATTTTGGGACTCAGTTCTCCAGCTGAATCCATTTGTTAAGCTTGCACAGTTGAACATCAGGAAGGATCCACCTTCAGTATCATTGCAAGGGAATCATCAGCTGCTCGTTTATTGATTTCTTCTGGCTGGTTCCCCAACTCCAGTAGTAATTTTAGTTCATGTTATTATAGTTGTGACAGTGATTGTTAATATAAGGCTGTCAGTACTTCAAGGACTGTCTCCTATGACTATGAGTAGCATCATTTTGGCAGGTGTGGGATCATGAAGGCTGTCAAGTGGAGAGAAGCAGACTTGTGCTCCATTGAGCCACTGCCACTCCACTGGGTTGTTAGGACTGTGTGAATCTTCATGGCTCTTTGAATTCAGTATCCTGCAGCTACCCAAGCTTGCATATAACCAGAATCTGAGGTAATCAGAGATGCAAGGTAGCAAGATAACTTTGTATCTGAACTTCATCCAAGCTGTCGATGGAAGCTGTAGCATTGCAGCAAAATCCACAGAACTGAACTCCAAGCATGAACCTCCTCATTGGTTCTGTGCCATGTTTCAGGAGGGCCTGCTGGCCTCATGAGGAAGTGAGACACCTTTGCTCCTTTCCATCTCTGTTAACTCATCTAGTGAGCTGTCGGAACCCAGATATTCACTCTCATGTTCAATCACTGTCTTTCCCAGGTCAGATTCAGCTGACGCAGGACTCCCCACACCTCTTTTGGCATAATGCACCTTCCCTTTAAGTGTTGCAAGCTTAGTTGAAGCAATGCAAACCAGCTTTAAGTAATGTTTGCAAGATTCCATGAAAATACCAAGCTGCCTGCATTACATTGAGTGGGCACAGGTCAATCACACATCAAATTCTCTGCAACCATTTTCAGGAATTATCCATTATAGGCTCCAGTAAGTATTGCAAGGGCGTAAAATCATGGCAGCTCTCACAGCTGGTAAACAATTCCCAGACCTGCATTTTTAGCAGATTAGTTCTCCTTTGTCCAACAATATTGAGGCCATTTGTGGCCTCCTGTTGCCAATTGAGAGCCACTTACAAGAATATAAATATTCCATGGCTCAGTCTCTTTCCTTTGATCCTGCTGCAGGAAATGTGGAGCACATTCCGTTTTGTGACAAGTTGCAGTAAACCCAAAGCACAAATGGCTGTCAGCAGCAGCAACTCAGAAAACATCCCAGCTTGCAAGTCCTTTATTACTTCAGTATAATGAGAAAATAATTATCACCAGATAATAAGGGGTTCTCTGTGCTTTATAGATAATTTAAATGATACAGAATATTTTCTTTCAAATCTAAAACACTAACTGAATAAGCTATACCATGGTATACAAAATAAACAGCATTATTAGAGGGCAGAAGGATAGATTGAACAAACTAAACCAAGAAGGCTGAACTGGGTGGAAACAAGAAGCAAGATTTGATTTTGTGGGTAGGATCTTCTGCTGACCTGTGGGATTTTTGTTGTATGATCTTCCTTTATCATATTTAGAGGAAAAAGAATTAAAGTCAGAAGTGACAATGAACTTGCTCATTTGAAGGAATATCTTAGAGGTGGTAACAATCAGTGGGTATTGACTTATTGTATTTTGACTTGGATTTATCCCAGGGGCGTGTGGTCAGGAACTGTGGAAGAATCTATTTCCTAAAGGTCTTGCAGAATTTATCAGCAAGTGTCCTTTAATTGGGGTTAACACCAACTTTGACCTTGATTAACAAGCTGGAGGAATTGCATTCAGGAAACTAAATGAGAGCAGCTGGTTTGGAACGAATAAGATTGGAGGAGTGCAGATGCAGAACCCCTTGTGTGGCTGATGGCAGGGCGAGTGACGAAATGGGTAGGAGGGTGAGGGGGGCAAGAGGGGGGCAAAAGTGGGGATGAGAGGGAGGACAGCAAGAGGGGAGGGAGGGTTGGGGAGGTGATTGAGGGGCAGTGGAGGGGAGGACGGGGTGGGTGGATGGTGGGAGGGATGGTAGGGAGAGATGAGGGGAGGGGGGATGGAGAGGAGATGGTGTGGAGGGATGGAGTGGGTGGGGGGATGACATGGAGGTGGAATGGGGGAAAGGATGATGAGGATGGGAGGGGATGGGGAAGGGATGGTGGGAAGGATGGTGGGGATGATGGGGAGGTGGAAGGTGGGGAAGAAGGATGGATTGGGAGGAGGGGACTCTAGGTGGGGGAGGATGAACAGGGGGAGGAGGGGACGGTGGTGGGGGGAGGGACAGACGGGGAAGGAACGATGGATGCAGGGGGAAGGAGGGGATGGTGGGGGGGAAGGACGAACAGGCAGGAGGGGACAGGGGAGGAGAGGACATTGGGGGGGTAGGAAGGACGGATGGGGGGAGGGGACAGTGGGGGGGTGGACGGATGGGGGGAGGAGAGGACGGGGAGGAGGGGACGGTTGGGGGTGAAGGATGGACGGGGGCCTTCCCTGTTCGGTCGCTGTGAGCATCGAGGGGCCGGGGGGTCGCGGGACAGTCCTGGCTGCATCGGCTCCCGCCCCGCCCCACCCCACCTCGCTGGAATTACTCGTCAGGCCCAAGGCCCGGCGTCCCTCTTAGGAAGCGGTGCAGCACAACCTGACCCGCCTGGCGGACATGCCGGCGGTGCCATTCTGTGACACGCTGAGGCATTTCTTGTACGGGCTGCTCCTGCACACCTTTCACTTCCTTGCCCTCGTCTGCCGGCTGGACACGCCGGGCAGTCCGTCGTGCCGTCGGGCGGCGAGGGGGACCCCGGTGGAGGTCTCTCCATAGGGGAGTCCTCCCTGTTTACATCAGGGACCTGGTGTGGAGGGTGCTGCACCGGGTGGTACCATGCAACCATTTTCTGAGCCGGTTCACCGACACCCCGGCCGTGTGTCATTTCTGCGGCTGAGAGGACACAGTATATCACGTGTTTGTGGAGTGTGAGAGGTTGCAGCCCCTCTTTGCGTATTTGAAGGGCCTACTGCTTAAGTTCTGGCCGCACTTCAGCCCGATGCTGCTGATCTACGGTCACCTGGTGCGGCGGGGGACAGGTTGCTCAGAGGGTGTCCTGGTAGGTCTTCTCCTGGGCCTGGCCAAGCTGGCCATCCATAGGTCCAGGCGGCAGGTGGGGTGGAGTGAGGGGAGGGATCTGGGGTGAGGGGGTATGGGAGGGGTTGAGTGTAATAGGTTGAGGGGAAGAGGTGGAGGTAGGGGCATTGGAGGGGGGTGGGGCAGGGGATGTGGGTGTGGAGGAGGGGGAGGGAGGGCGATGGGGCAGGAAGGGGAGGGAAGAAGAGGCAGTGGAGGGTGGGGCAGCACAGGTGAGATGTGTAAGTGCAGCCTAGATCGCAGAGCTAAGGGCTAGGATCAGGTGGGATTGGTTGGAAGAAGGTGGATTATCTATCATTACTAGGGTGCAGTTCTCCAGATTACGGGGAGAATATTCATTACACTTGCGGGTGGAAGTTAGTGTCCTGATTCCAGTAATGAGGTATTCTAATATTCAAATATGGCAATGAGCCTCATGCATTTGGAAAAGTAGATAGAGTTTGGAGAGATGAGAACGAGGTGTGGAAGTTTAGCCGGAATAGACATTTAGTAAGTGGGTTATTCAGATTTGTTTGATGGACTTTGAAGAACACATGTTTCTCTATAGACAATGCAGGTCACATCCCAGAAATAGCTGTTAATCAAAAATTGGGAGGGAGAGAAAAATTTAAGAAAATTATATTCACCAGGGCAGTGGTGTTGATTAAGGTGTTGGAGCTGTCCGCTCAGGTCTACTGTCCTGAAGGGCTTCATCCTAGGGTCTTAAAGGAAGTGGATAAAGAGGTTGATGCATTGATTGTGATTCTTTTTAATTTCAGTAAGGAAAGTTCCATTATATTGGAAAGTAATACATATAACCCCTTCATACAAAAGGGGATGGAGAAAGAAAGCAGAAAATTACAGGCCAGCTTGCTTAACATGTGTCATAGGGAAAATGTAATTGAAGATGCCACAGCGGGGCACTTGTATAAAAAAAATGAAGCTGATCAAGCAAATAATTTTGTGAAAATGAAATCGTGTTTAATCAGTTTTTTCGAATTCTTTAAGAAATAATACTTGTTGTGGATAAAGGGGAACAGGTTGATACACTATACCTTGAAGTCAAGAAAGCATTTGATGAGTTGCCACATCTAAGGTTATTGAGGAAAATAAAAGGTCATAGTGTGCAAGATAATAGGAATTAGATTAATTACAAATGGGCCTCTTAATGGTTGGCAACATGTGGTGTGCCTCAACCTTTTGTGGGCTGCCCCCAGCACATTCTGAATAACGCAAAAAGATGCACTTCAGTATGTGTTTCAATGTACATGTGACTAATAAAGATATCTTAAATTATTATATACATGAAGTGCATAAAGAAATTGAAGGTATGGTTCCTAAATTTGCTAATGACACAAAGGTAGATAGGAAAATAAGTTGGGATAGAGATAGGTTAAGTGACTGGGCAAAACTCTGACATATATAGTATAACATGGGGAAAATATGAAATTTTTCGGTTAGGCAGAATTTTTTTAAAAAGAGCACATTTTCAAAATTAGAAATGTATGCAGAGGGATCTGTGTATCCAAGAGTCAGGGTACAGGAACAGCAAGCAATTAGGAAAAATAACAGAATCACATTATTATTATTATAATCCTGCTGGAGGAACTCAACGGGTTACTATTATGCTTCAGTTATATAAGACATTGATAAGACTAGATCTGGAGTACTGTGTACAGTATTGGTTTCTTCTTTTAAGGAAAGATATTCATATACTGTAAGCAGGTCAGGGAATCCTAACAAGGCTAGTGCCTGGAATGGGCAGTTTGTCTTTTGAGGCAAGGCTGGACAGGCAAGGCTTGTAATCCACTGGATTCTATACAAGTGAGAGGGGTTTTGACTGAAATAAGATCCTGAGGGGTCTTTATAGGGAGGATCCAGAGAGGATGTTTCCTTTTTTTGGGAATCTAGAAGTAGGAGTCACTGCTTAATAATATGGCAACATCCATTTAAGAGAGAGATGAGGTGATATTTCTTCTCTCAAAGGGTTCCGAGTCTTTTAAATGTTCTTTCTCAAAGAGTGAAAGCAGACTCTTTGAATATTTTTAAAGGCAGAGTAGATAGATTAACGAAAAGAAAATAAAGGACTGCAGATGCTGGAATCTAGATGAAAAACACTATGATGCTGGAGGAACTCGGCAGGCCAGGCAGCATCCATGGAGAAAAGCAGGTGGTCAATATTTCGGGTCAGGACCCTTCTTCAGGACTGAAGGTAGGAAAAGGGGAAGGCCAATATATAGGAGGGAAAAGCAGAGCAGTGATAGGTGGCCAAAAGAGGGGAGGCGGGGTGGGCACGAGGTGGTGATAGGTAGATGCAGGTAAGGGATAGCGATAGGCAGGTGCAGGGAATGGGATAGATAGCTGAAATGAAGGCAGATCATCTCATTATGTTATTCAACTGATTACCCTGTGTCCCATGAGCTTGTCTTCACTAAAGCCATAAGTGAATAAAAGAACATAAGAAATAGGAACAGGAGTAGGCCCTATGAACTCCTTGAGCATGTTCCACTTTGTATATTAGGATACCTGATCTTATCCTGGCCTCAGCCCCATGTTTCTACCTGTTCCCTCAAACCCTCAACTCCCTTCAGTCCAAAATTCCATTTATCTCAGCCTTGAATATATTTAATAACTGAAACTCCCTGAGAGAGAGAATTCCAAAGATTTGTGACCTGTTGACAGAAGAAATTTCTCCTCATCTCTGTCTTATGCAGAATGGTGGCCATTTTATTCTGAAAATTTGCTGAATAATTCTAGATTCTCTCATTAGGCAAATCATCTTGGAAGTTAAATTTTCATTAAGATTACCTCCCATTTTTCTAAATTCCAATGGTCCAGACATTTAGCAAACTAACTCACATAACCCCAAATCACTTTTCCAAATTACTATTCATAATGTCAACCTTCATGATAACAAATCAATAGAAAATCAGCTGCTTTATAAACTTGGGCAGTGTTTGGATTAATCAATGTTAACCATTGATTTTTAATATGTTTTAAGTGTGGAAAATTTGAATAATGGATCATCACATGAAAGCAAATTAGAAATTACCTGTGCAAAGAAAGTTATTTTTTGACTAAGGTTTCAAATGCACCCGAATTAAAATATGGAACAAACATAAACCTTGTATTTAGCATTACTTACATTCAGTATTATTCAATACATAAGTTCCATTTAATGTAAGAATTACAGCTGATTCCAACAAGGAACAGGGTTTGTGAAATCTTGGAGACATAAGAGACTGCGAATGTTGGAATCTAGAGCAAAAAAAAATGAACTGCTGGAGGAACTCAACGGGTTGAGCAGCATCTGTGAGGGTAAAGGAATTGTTGATGTTATGGGTTGAGACCCTGCATCAAGAATGAGAGTCGAGAGGGAAGATTGCTGGTATAAAGAGAAGAGGAGGAGGAAAATCTTAGTCCTTTAGCCTTTTACATATGACCTATCTAAATTAAAGAAAGGAAGATTGCTAATTTCAGGGCTCATCAAAGATATTTGTGAGCAAAATGATCACAGTGCATATAATGAAACAGATAGCCCTTATATAATGTGGCTATGGGATCCTGGGAACTTTCTTACTCATCCCTTACTTGTTATAACTAAGGTTCAGACTGTTCATAGCAGAGTCCTGTCACAATGTACAGTAATATAAATCTGTATATGAATGAATATAATGGTAAAATACTTTCAGGTTTTGACTTTGTTGATTTTTAGGAGCAGGATTAGGCCACCTGGTCCCTCAAGCCTGCCCTGACATTAAATGAGATCATGGTTCCTCCTCTGTGCCAGTTCTCTTTATCCCTCAATTCCCAGGTCTTTCAACAGTTCAATAATTTGTCTACTTCCCCTTTAGATACCCAGACTCTAGGGTAAATAATTCAAGAGATTCACAACCCTCAGTGAAAAGAAATTTCTACACACCTCAGTTTTAAATGACTATCCCCATACCTTGCTCCTCAATCAAGACTCTTTCTCTTGAAGAAACATCTCAACATCTACCTGGTCATGCCCCTTAGGATCTTATATGTTTCAATAAAATCACTGCTCTTTCATCTAAACTGCAAATAGAAAGAACCTTTTTAACTGTTTATGTTAGGATGACTCTCTTAACCCAAGAATTAGCCAAATAAATCCATTCTGGATTGCCTCAATTTTTAGTATCTTCTATCCTAAATAAGGAATCCAAAAATGTACATCACTGGTCCTCAGGTCAGCTGTGGGAAGATGGCAGTGGGTCTTGGGAGCTGGTGGTGCCAAATCTCTGGCCTCTCAAAGAGGGAATGAAGCTTGGTGTATTGTCCAGTCCCTCTATTCTGTCCTGAAACCTGTTGAAGATTTATTACAGGCTCCAGTGGGTCCCAGTTGAAGACCTTTGAGCCACTACTGCTTTAAATTCCCTCATCTGTTCTTTCTGCAATAGCACAGGCAAAATTTTCCTCGCTTAAACTGCCTGGCTTTCTTGTCATAGTGAAAATAATCTAGAAATCTCTGCAGATATCTGCTGTCTGGAAATCTCTGCAGATAATTAATGATCCCAATAGTTCAGGCTGGGGTTGTTATGAGAAATATCACCCTAATGGAACTGTGTCCAGAAACTGAATGCCACCTTCTACAGTATCAGAGTCTAAAAATAACTTAATTATTAATTACATTTCTAAAAAAGCTTCCCAAAATTGCTTTCAAAGTATTTCAGCAACGTGGTATAAAAGAGCTCTTCCTGAAAGAAGTAAGTGGAGGTGGTGTGACAGCATAGTGTTATCAAATTATGCTCTGTGGTGGCACTCCAGTTTTCTGTGATTCCTCACACAAAGAGATCCAGGTCCCAGTTGCTCTTACAGAGAAAAGAGTGAATAAATGGGTGGGCAAGTCAACTTCAGGAGTGTTTTGAAACATTGAATGACTGGTCTAAATAACTAAAACACAGACGTAGAAACTGGACTTCCTTGTTAATTAAACTTATGGAGAGAGTGTGTGAATTACACACAACTTAAACATAAGGACAAAAGACATGAGGACAAGAGAACACGAGGTCAAAAACATGAGAACATGAGAACTCCACTGGTTAAAATCACAATTCACTTGCAGCATTGTTCATCTGGTAAGTTTCAATTCTCATTTTCAATGTCCATTGAGGTTATGATTTTTAGTAAATTGCTCAGTGTTCTCAATGTAATTTTTCCACTTTGGTTGCTCCTTTCTTGCACATTGCATCAAGGGCATTTAATGCACTAATAATCACAGCTACCAGACTTGAATCCCTGCGGCTATGGGACTATCTATAACGTACCTACCGGCCAGTGAGTACACCAAAATGAAACCACATCTGTTGCCATCAATTTTTCTCTCTTTGTCACAGTAACAGTACAAGAAAATACTATGGAGGCTGAAACTTTTCCTTTGCAGGAACTGTTTTTCCCTGGAAATTATCACTAGCACGATCTAAGGTGCAGCAAAATTGCTTTAATGTTTGTGTTCTTTATGTGCAATTTATGCTCATTTCCGAGTCGATTACCAGCTGGTATGTTTGATATTTATCCAACCGCTGACATGACTATAATAATATCATGTGTTGCACACAACAGTCACTTCTGCCTTCACTCACAGAAAGTAGCTGTTAAAATTATAACCCATGGCAGGAGTCATATCTGAATTTCAGAAGCTTACCCTGCTGTGTTGTCTCAGCTTCTGTAGCTTTAACTGGAAAGTCATCATCCAGCAGTTCTAAGATAAAGATGGTCACCCAGCTCAGAAATTTCAGGCAACCAAGATAAAGCAATTGCATGAACAGGTTACACATTGATGCAATTAATCTCAAGCATTCTTGACAATCATTGCCTGGTAATATTGGTTGCTCCGTGCAGTTATCTGTGACTTTTAGTATTTATATTCATTGGCCAATATAATACACATTTAACTCTAGTACCTTCAGTCCTTTACTAGAGTATGTCTGTCATCTAAGTGCATTTTCTGTGAGAGGTAGATGGTTAAATTTCCTGCAGTAGGCATCTTTACCCATGATAGAACAGTCCACTGCTGTATCAATATTTAATGCTACTGACAGAATATTTAGCAACAATTTGATCTTGAAATGGTACTGCTTCCCACCACTGTTATGAGCAGTACTACAAGTTGGGCATATTTTCTCTCTGTGAAGGAGTTGCAGTGCAATCCTCTGGTTACTCTTTGGTCTGGATTTATAAGTCTTTGTTCTGGGTCCCATCTTCTGACACATGTAAACTTGGCCTCCTTAAGGCAACAAACCTATTGTAAATGACCACCGTGGCATCTACAGCAAGAATTCATGCTCACGCACCAAGTGATGCTGACCTTTTTTCAAGCAAATAGCTTTCACTGCTATCTTCTGACTATAAGCTACTGTCATGATTGTTTCTGACCATGGAGGAAATTTCTTTGCCCCTTTCACTGCCATTTCCATTAACATTGCAATTTTGCAAGTCAAGTCAAATACAAGACTCTGTGTGTTTGATAATTTGGACTCAATCTGCTCATCACTTAAAGCCACAGAGGAATCTATGGCATAGTGCACAGTTTAATAATTCACCAGATGTGTAATGTCTGGATAAATCTTTTAATGCATCTATATGGTCACTGATTGTTTCCCTTGCCCTTTGATTTCCACTGCCATACTTGTAACTTTCTCCTATTTCAAAGGCAATGGATTAAAATAATCCTCCAATTTCTGCACTACTTCTCTGAATTGTATATCTTTGACTTTCAGTGGGGCACAAAGATTAATCAGCATGCAATACATTTCAGAGTCAAGCTCCATCAATAGAATGGACTTACACTTTCTTACAGAAGTATCAGCATCTGTGCATTTTCAATATGATTATCAGACAGTACTACCAACATTCAGTTCTTTTGTTTTCTCTCCCTCTGCCCCTTTTCCCCTTTTTCTAACCTCTCCCCACTCTCCCCTCCTCCTTTTCTGCCTTCCTCCCCCTCTTCTCTGTCTCTCTCACTGCCCCTGTCTCTATACCTTCTTTCTCCCCTTGCCCCTCCCTCCCTCCCTCTCTCTCTCACACACATTCTTTCTCTCTCTCACACACACACACACACACACACATTCTCTCTCTCTCTGTCTCTTTCTCTCATTCTTTTTCCCTGATACCCCCAACTGCTGTGTCTTTTTTCTAGTGCCAACCCAAATACTAGGTACAGCTTTACTGACTGACTGCACTCAGGACCATCAATCGCTGACACTTTGCAGGCGTACTGAGGACTTCCTTCAAAACTTCCTTTTTATTGTCCAGACTCAATTTGCAGTGGTTGCTCTGACTATCCTCGATAACTGTTGCAGTAAGGTGGGAGATGCTCTGTGAGTCAGTCCTGTGGAACTGGTGAATATCATCCTGGTTAATCTCTGGGAGATACCAGGACCTTTGAATAGACATCAACTCTTTGTTGAAAGCTAGCAACAACTGTCACAGTACTTATATCATTTATTTACATATTAATGTGCAAATATACTATAGTCAATGACCTACAGGATTATTGATAATTGTCTGAGAATAGAGATGGTTTGTGGGAGCTGAATTGAGGGTATTCCTGGAGTATATGAAACACACTGGGATAGCTGTGGTTGGGGTTCAAGAGTTTCTCTTCCTTTGAAACATGATGACTTTGATGGCTTTCTTACTGGCCTGTGGGGAGAAGGTAAAAGTGCAAAGAGGAAGGGGAAAAGAGGTCTGTCTAAGAGGTGCTAACATACAGGAGTGACCTGTAGGTCAATGCCTTGTCAAAGAGCAATGCTTGCAAAGATGAAGGTGCTCTAAAAATGTTGTCATTGAGATCTGCAGCAGATATGACAACATAAAACCACGATACACCTTGATAACAGGTCTTACAAGAGCTAAAGGCATCAGTAATGAACCAAATTTCCAATTCACCTGTTCCTAAGGGAAGTGACAGAGGCTGTCTGCAAATGAAAGGAATTTCATTCCTTATCATGTTTCCCCAATGGTTGGTGGTCCACAGAATTATTTAGTTCATGAGAGAATATAACTGGGGTTCCCATGATCAATGTGAGCCACCGAAGGAGCTCATCTTGTTCATTAATATTCCAGCTATTCCTACCACCACATAAGTCCAATGGTGGCAGTTGCATAAAGTCCATCCAAACACATTCTGGGCTCTGAAGAGTGGTATGTTCTTACAATGAGAGCTGCTTGCAGCCACAACAAAGATAAAGACATAAGAAACAGGTGAAGTGTAGGCTAATTGGTCACATGCTAGCTCTGCCTTTCAATAAGATCAAGGCTGATCCAACCTTGGCATCAACATCACTTTCCCACTCAACCATTTGACTCCATTTGTAGTGTAAGTGTCTGTCAATCTGTTCCTTGAATATATTCAACAACTTCACATCCACACTTCTCAGGGGTAGATAAGTTCAGAGATTCATGGCCCTCTGAAAGTAGACCTCCCCATGTTTGTCTTTGATGGGCAACCCTTTATTCCAGAAGTATGGCAACTGGTTCCAGATACACCTAGTAGGGGAACCATCCTCGCAGCATCCACCAGATCAAACCTGCTTAAAACCTTGTTTCAATAAGATCGCCACTCATTCTTCTAAGTTCCCATTATATCTTGATTAACAAGCTGTCTTACAGTTTAGCTGCCATTGGGTGGCCTCTACACAAAGTCCACGGGTCGCTTCTTTCCCCTACTATTTCTTATCTCCATCCCAACTCATTTTACATCTTGAGCTTCTGAGTCAATATCATTCTTTTCCATTGCAGTGATGTTATCCTTAACTAACAGAGTTACTCCAGTCCCTTCCCCTTTCTGCCTTTCCTTCCAAGATGTCAAATGCCCATAAATATTCAGTTCCCTACATTGGTCATCTTGCAATCACATCCCTGTAATGGCTGTCAGATTATACCCATTTATTTCTTAGATGTGCCATCAATGTATATACTGTATCTTATTAAGAATGCTGTGTGCATTTCGATAAAGAGCCTTTAATTTTATCTTATTTTCTTTTATATTCTGACTTTATTTGCTGGTACAATCTTAGACTTGCAATTTCTGCCCTTTCTGTATATACTCTGGTCATCAATACTCCTATATTGCCCTACTCTATTGCCTTCTCATTTTTTTTTCCTTCCTAAATAGCCCTTCATTTGAACCCCAAACTTTACTTCCACTTCAGCCTTCATCTCTTCTGATTCCACCCTCAAATTACTTTCACGTGCCACGCTGGTTTAAACACCAGCACCAGGACCCCACCACCAACACCACCGCCAGCAAGATTATTGATCCCATGACCATTGAGGTGCAATGATAGTTGAGATGATCATGAGACAGTCTAAACTAAGTCTGGACAATTCCAGAGATTAACTCCAATTATTTTGAGTTTCAGAGTGGGCTCAAATAGTGGTGTGACCTACACCTGCTTCTAGTTCTTGTGTTCTTATTTGTAGTGAGGGTTACTCCATGAGGACTTGCTGTGACTTGCACATTGTCACTGATTAAAAAGGCCCAGTCCTTACTCATGGCCACACATCAGAATAAAAAGGAAAATGAGGTGAGGCAAAGGAAATGGTGATGAAAGGTCCTCACTGGCCATGCTGCAAGCATCAACAAGTTCAAGGAATGAAACAGTTCACGCTGGCTGAACCAAAACCTCAACAATATTCAGACTTTGGTTAACAGATGACAAGAAATATTCACATCACATATGTGCTGGGCAATACATTCTTCAAAAAGAGACTATCTAACCACTTCCCCTTCATACCACTTCTAAGATAGTACCATTCATAAATCCACAAAGTCAGGAGACTGATATGGAAACCTTCCTGGACCATGAGTGTACTGCACTCCACACTGTAGCTGAAAGTGTAACATATATGTGCGTGTAATATTGGCTGTGTACTCCTTTAAATTTGTACCATATAACCATCTGTTCCTTGTGCTTACAACCATGCTGGGCGAGTTTCCCTGTGTGCAGGTGGTATTCAGTAGGGAAATGCTACCTCTGTCTCTGTAAGGCCTTTTATTTAATAAAACCCATTGTTAATTTGAATCACAAACTATTTTCTTGTATTTTAGAGGGATATACTGAGAGATTATGTTCAGAAGTGCTTTTGAATGAAAATGTGACACCTAGACACTCTGTGCCTGAAACACATGGGCTTCCACCAGCACAGAGAGAGCTGTGTGATGTAAGTGAGACATAGCACAGTGGAGCAAATAAGGATGATAAGGCTATTAAATTTCCAGACAAATAAGATAAGATAAGATTTCTTTATCAGTCACATGTACATCGAAACACAGTGAAATGCATCTTTTTTGCATAGAATTTTCTGGGGGCAGCCCAGAAGTGTTGCCACACTTCCGGTGCCCACATAGCATGCCCACAACTTCCTAACCCGTACATCTTTGGAATGTGGGAAGAAACTGGAGCACCTGGTGGAAACCCACGCAGACACGGGGAGAACGTACAAACGCCTTACAGACAGTGGCTGGAATTGAACCCGGGTCACTGGCGCTGTAATAGTGTTACACTAACCGCTACATTACTGTGCCTGCCCATCCAAAGGCCAGAAATAATGGGAAGAGGAGTTTGAGCTGGCAGAAAAACAAGACAGCCAACAGTTAATATGTTTTTGTATCTCATTGGCCACAAGGGGAGAGAATTATACAATGTCCTGAAGCTCTGAAATAAGACCCTGGAGAACACATTAGATGCATTACAATCACATTGCTACCCAACCAGAAAAGAAATATTTGAGCATTACCAGTTTATTACTCACATCCAGGGCAGCGAAATTTCTTTGATATCTTCTTAACAGAGCCAAGATTGTACTTGCAGTTAGTGTGTACTTGCAGTTTTGCCAATTTGAAGGTCTTGCTCTGCAGGGATTAGATTTCTTTTGGAAGTGGCTGCTATGTGAAGAAGCCTTAACTCAAGAAAAGTACATAGACATGTGTAAAGGATTCTTTATAATTTAAGAAAATAAAACCTGGTAGTTCAGTCTTGAGCCTTTTGTCCAGAAGCAAGTTTATTACTCAGGCACCTAACTATAGTAAATACAAAGTTATACCAAAAGACAGAGAACCAGGCTTCCCAGGATGATCAGACTAGGCTTCTGTGGTTTATAATTTCTGATTATTCCTTGTGCTCTCACCTCAGCAATCCCTATTCGTCTATCCCTCAGCAAAATTCAGAACCTTCTCCTTTGACGTTGTCAGTTCACACAATGCTCAGAAAGGTGTAAACAACAAGGTATTCCTCGATCTGAATCTTCCATGTAAGAGAAGAACAGGAGACATGTTCATTGCATCTCTTACTCCACCACAGTTTACAGCAAACTGTGAAATTCACACCCATTCTAACTCCATAAAATTTCGGGATTTGAACAAATTGAAATGGAGCACTTGACCCAAAGGTGATAACATTCAGATTCAGAAGTCTCACACCACGCAAACGTTTCTAAAACCAGGGTGTAAGTGTTGCAACAATAAAAAGTACAGGTAGTCAATTGTAAGACAGCAGGCATAAAAGGAAAAGTACAACCAAAGAGCTTCAATGGATGATGACATGTATGGCTGAAAAGGATAGGTCCTGCAAATAGCAATGAATGCTTTTAAATATATTCATTTTAGAGATGTAGGCTTCACAGGCTGAGCCAGCATTTAATTGCCCATTCCTACTTGCCCTTTAGAAGGTGGTGGTGAGCTGCCTTCTTGAACCACTGCAGTCCTTACACCCACTATATTGTTAGGTATACCCACCAAGCTGTTGGGGGAGAGAATTCCAGGATTTTGACCCAGTGATGGTGAAGGAACTCTGATATATTTCCAAGTCAGGATGATGTGTGGCTTGGGGGGCAACTTCCAGCTCATGGTGTTCCCATTCTTTTGCTGCCCTTGTCCTTCTAGCTGTTAGGGTCATGAGCTTGGAAGGTGCAGTCGAAGGAATCTTGATGAATTGCTGCTGTGCATCCTGTAGATGATGGTGGAGTGAGTGAATGGTTATGGATGGGTGCTATCAAATGGGCTGCTATGTCCTGCATGGGGTCAAGTTTCTTGAATATTGTTGAAGCTGCATTCACCCAGGCATTTTAAAATCATCTCTGCAAGAGTGCACAAAGAAGGAGACATTGAATATCAATGGATTGGGTGAGAATAGCCTTGCAGGGAGAGAGACAGTCTCACATTCAGAGCACCAGTGGAAAACAATGTACATGGTTCCAAACAAGCTCAATTCCATGGAAGAAGCATCCAGTATTTACACCAAGATATTGGTTCTAGGTTAAACAATGACATTTCAACTTGACAAGAGCAGTATGTAATATTCTCTCACTGCAAGCCATCAATCTTGAGATGGTGCAGTTGAAACCAACAATCATGTGCTGAAAACCTACAATAAGGTTACACTGAAACTGACTGGGATTACTTTCTCACAGAGGTGAACCTAAAGTATCAAGGAAGCTATAAAGTGGATTTCATTGTGGTAGCTCAGAAAGCTGTCACACTTGTACTTAGATTCCAGTGGATGTGAATAGTACACTGTGACTAGATCAAGAAGATTGTTGATAACATAAGCAATCACTTCGGCTATGCAGCACACAGATGAATGTGCAGATGTTGCCCACAGAACAGTGAAGCTAGAAGTATAAAACAGTTCAGGAAGGGAAATGGAGGCTGCCAAAAGAAGACTGCCATATCAATACAAAAGAGGTACCACCACTAACAGCTAGAGACACAGTGAAGAAGAATCCACATTAGACCAACACCTGATGTGGAACCAGATCACGTGACCACACCCTGGATATAATGAAGTCATGATAGAGGAATTAGTCTCAGATTGGATGAGCAGGTGTTATCTCAGGCAGATCGCTGATGAGGGTTGCTTGATTGATACAGATGTGGAGACAGCAGAGGATCTACCACTAACCCTGCAGACCAAGAACACCACAATTCAGCAAATGAGTGATGAAAGAAAAGTCCATCGACACATGTATCTGGAAGATTTCACGTTAAAGCAAAGTACACAGACGCAGAGGACAGTTTTTTTTTTCCTTTTGTGCCCTTTTCGTCATTAAAGAAGGGTTATTACACGTGCGGCTTATGTAATAATGGTTGTGTTCCCCTTTAAGAACATTGCATGTAAGCAATATATAACAACCAGTTAATTTGTATTTCATTGCTATTGGAGTAGCAAAAGAGTAAGTCAGAAAATGTGAGAAGTCCAAGCCTTTTTGAATAGTGGCATGAAGATTTAACATCTGCTTGTTATAGTCCAATAAGTGTTAAGTATACATTTTTTCTAATGTCTCATAAAAAAAATAATGATCTGATGATGGTTACAACATCTTCAATAATAGAGTTGTCAATATTTTAGTGAAGTCTTGCAAATCACATGTAAAATAACTCTGGCAACTTTTCCATATAGTATCTAAAGTAAGTTTTGCAACATAGATGTCCTATTTAAAAATGAAACAATAAATCCTATTTATCGACTGCACTGGAGAAGAAAATTACATGCTTCAATAAAATGTGCAAAATATCAATGTTACTGCCTGATCATTGAAAGCCAGCTACGTAATAAAATTATCTCTTCTTCTGTTCTGGGCAGTCCATTAGGATTGAGGATGACTTACTTTCACTCTGGTTTTGAGTTCTGAGGTGACTGATGAGGCCAATATGGGAATTGCAGACTATTCCAAAGATGGGACAGCATGGGGCAGGAGAGCAGGTACTTGTGAGGTGGTACCTTTTTTCTGCCTTTTACTGGACTTTTCTGTGATCCCAGTGCATGGATTTGAGCTTCCCAACACCCTTCCAAATGTTCCTTCTCCACTTTGAGCAGCCATGGACCAGAAATTCCCAGGAATACGTGGGGATGCTGCATTTCTTCAAGGGGTATGATGTGAACAATGCGGCCTGCCCAACAGAGCTGACCATGTGTTAGAAAACTCATGGTCAAGAGACAGCAGTGGCCCCTGCCCTTGATATGCTTCTGAGATATGGACAACCTAAGTAGGCACCTCAAGGCACTGGAGAGATACCTTCAGTGCTAACCCCACAAAATTCTACAAATGGACCGGAACTAACATCAGTTGCCTCTCCGAAGCCAACATCTCCAGCACTCAGGGCCTAGTTATGCTGAGGTAATCCACTGTTGAAGAGCTCATTAATTCTTAAATTAATCCGAATATCACATTTGTGAGAAACTGATTTTCGTCCTTTTTGTTCCAGGTTGATGTCATTTTGATCCAATGTCAATGTGTAAGTTGCCAGATGCAGCTGAGTAACAGCATTCTGTTCTCTGAATCAAAAGGCTGTTAGTTCAGGACCCATCCAAGGACTTGAATAAAAAATCTAACCTGACATTCCATTGCAGAACTGAAGGAATTGTAGGTAATTGGCCGCTGTAAATTGCCCCTAACATGCAAGAGTTGATGGGTATGTTTGGAGAATAAAATGGGATTACTGCAGGATTAGTATGAATGGATGTTTGATGGTCAGCCTGAATTTGGTGGTCTGTATGACTCTTATGAGTATTACACTGTTAGGAGCAATGTCTGTTTGGTAGAATGTTGAATTTGGTCTGTGTGCATTCTTGAATGACCATGTAAAACATTGTAGTGCTATTTTGAAGAAGAGGAGAGGATAGATTTCCCAATGGGATGGCCAACATTTATATCTCAAGCAACATTGCAAAAAGATTACTGGGTAAATCTTGGTAAGAGCTGGTCAGTGACTTCAGGAATGGGGGCAGTGCACATGCACTTGTTTACACCAATGGTGCTGAAGACGACTGGGTTTAGAGCTTCACATCCCTAGGAGTGAGCATCACCAATAATCTGTCCTGGTCAAATCACGTAGATGCCTCGGCCAAGAAAGCTCACCGGCACCTCAACTTCCTCAGGAGGCTAAAGAAATTCAGTATGTCCCCTTTGACACTCACCAACTTTTATCGATGCACCATAGAAAGCATCTTATCTGGATGCATCACAGTTTGGTATAGCAACTGCTCTGCCCAGGACCGCAAGAAATTGCAGTTAGTTGTGGACACAGCCCAGCACATCACGAAAACCAGCCGCCCCTCCATGCACTCTGTCTTTACCTCTCGCTGCCTTGGTGAAGCAGCCAGCATAATCAAAGACCCCACCCACCCAGATCACTCTCTCTTCTCTCCTCTTCCATCAGACAGAAGATACAGGAGCCTGAGGGCACATAGCACCAGGCTCAAGGACAGCTTCTATCCCACCGCGATAAGACTATTGAACAGATGAGATGAGATACGATGAGATCTTATACGATGAGGTGAACTCTAACGTCACAATCTATCTTGTTGTGACCTTGCACCTTATTGTCTACCTGCACTGCACTTCCTCTGTAGCTGTGACACTTTACTCTGTACTGTTATTGCTTTTACCTGTACTACCTCAATGCACTCTGCACTAACTCAATGTAACTGCACTGCGTAATGAATTGACTTGTACGAACAGTATGCAAGACAAGTTTTTCACTGTACCTCGGTACAAGTGACAATAATAAACCAATACCAATACCAATACCAATAAATGTCACAATGCTGAATGTAGAATCTTGCTGTCCAGAAAGTAACTGCTATTTTTTTCCTACATTACAAGAATGATAAGGTTCGAAAAATACTTAAGTGGTGGTAAAGTATTCTAGATGAACAGAGGCTGTGAGATAAATTATACAATATCTTTCCTTTTAGGTAAAGGGAGCTGAGGAGAAGGAATCGAAAGGTAAGTAAACATATGCATGAGGCAGAAGCCAAGAGTTTCAGTTGTGAACTATAACCAAGTATTTTGGATGATCCTGAGTTATGAATTCTTAAAGTTTCAACAGCCAGCCATTTATGGAATCTGTAAATAGGATGGTTTCAAAGCAAATCATTTCACATGTTATATCTGTTGCATGCTTCTTTATTTATGCTTCGATTAGTTTTGTACACATTTGTAAAGTGGCTGTCAGAACTACTTAAAATCCAAACCATGCCATGACATATGCAAATTATTTATCATGTTTTATATATATTTCAGAAATTGATGGTGTAACAACATTTTTTTGTGCAATAGTACTGAGAAGATGCTTCTTTTCCTTTATCACTACCTTTCTTGATGGTACAGTTTCAAAAATGCTGGCAATATCTCATTGTGGTTTTAGAAAGGCCATCACAGCTGAATCTGATCTTGTCCTTGACGAACTTCCAGAAAGATTATTTGACATCAGAATTTCCTGGATACTGAGTAGGAATTCAAGACCAGTGATCAGAACTTATGTCCTCTTCCGCTGAACAGCTCAGCACCAGAAGTAGACAAATTGATAAACAAAAACATAAATGCAAGTACTGGAAAGCTGAAATAAAACCAACAGATTCTGGACACAATCAGCAGGTCAAGCAGCATCTGTGGAGGAAAAGATACAGAATTAATAATTCGTTAATAAGCATTCTGATTAAAAAAAAATAATTCTGTTTCTCTCTGCATGGGTGACTTCATCATGATTAATGTTTTATCAGAAGGGTCATTAATTTGAAATGTTAATTCTTTTTCTTTCTCTCTACAAATGATACCTGATCTGTTCAGTGTCACCAACAGTTTCTGTTTTCATACCAAAAACTACATGCATGTATTATAAATGAAGCTACATGCATGCATTACAAAAGAACCTGTGGCAGGTTTGCATGCCATTACTTCCTATAAGGCGAAACCTAACAGCATAAATGGCAGTGATGTTTCACTCCCAGATGAGCTCAACATCTTTTATGCATTCTCTGAGAGGGAGAATAGCACTACACCTGTACGAATCCCCACAGCATCTGGCGACCCTGTGATCTCTGTCTTGGAGGCTGACATCAGAAAATCCTTCAAAGGGGTGAACCCTTGCAAGGCGTCAGGCCTCGATGGTGTACCTGGCAGGGCTGAAAATCTGTGCCGACCAACTGGCTGGAGTGCTCAAGAACATCTTCAATCTCTCACTGCTGCAGCCTGAGGTTCCCAACCTGCTTCCAAAGGGCAGCAACCATACCGGTGCCCAAGAAGAGCAGGGTGAGCTGCCTCAATGATTATCTCCCAATAGCACTCACATCCACTGTGATGAAGTGCTTTCAGAAGGTGGTCATGGCTAGAATTAACTCCTGCCAAGGCAGGGACCTGGACCTGCTGCAATTTGCCTACTGCCACAACAGGTCTACAGCGGACACAACCTCACTGGCTCTCCACTCAGCTTTGGAGCACCTAGACAACAGCAAAACATATGTCAGACTGCTATTTATCAATTACAGCTTGGCGTTCAACACAATCATCCTCTCAGTACTAATCAACAAGCTTCAAAGCCTGGGTCTCTGTACTTCTCTCTGCAACAGGATCCTCAACTTCCTTATCAGGAGAACACAGTGAGTGCATATCGGTAGTACTTGTTTGGGGCAGGGACGGTAGTGTAGCGGTTAGCATAATGCTATTACAGCGCCAGTGACCCGGGTTCAATTCTGCTGCTGTCTGTAAGGAGTTTGTATGTTCTCCCCGTGTCCGCGTGGGTTTCCTCCGGGTGTTCCGGTTTCCTCCCATATTCCAAAGATGTACTGGTTAGGAAGTTGTGGGCATGCTATGTTGACACCGAAAGCATGGCGACACTTGTGGGCTGTCCCCAGAACATTCTACACAAAAAAATGCATTTCACTGTGTGTTTCAATGTACATGTGACTAATAAATAAATAACTGTCTTATCTTATCTTAGTAACATCTCCTCCTTGCTGAAAATCAACACGGACGCACCTCAAGGATGCGTGCTTAGCCCACTACTCTACTCTCTCTACACTCATGACTGTGTAGCTAGGCACAGCTCAAACGGCATCTATAAATTCGCCGATGAAACCACTGCTGTTGGCTGAATCTCAGATGGCAATGAGGAGGCGTACAGAGATGAGATATACTGATTGGCTGAGTGGTGTCACAACAACAACCTCGCACTCAACATCAGCAAGACCAAGGAATTGTTTGTGGATTTCAGGAAGGAAAAATCAGGAGAACACACACCTTTTTTTATACAGGTCAGCGGTGGAAAGAGTGAGTGGCTTCAAGTTCCTGGGTGTCAAAATCTCAGATGATCTATCTTGAGCCCAACAGACTGATGCAATCACGAAAAAGGCATGCCAGGGGCTCTGCTTCATTAGGAGTTTGAGGAGATTTGGTATGTCACCAAAGACTCTTGCAAATTTCTACAGGTGTACAGTGGAGGGCATTCTGACTGGTTGCATCACTGCCTAGTCTAGAGGCTCCAATGTGCAGCATCGAAAGAGGCTGCAGAGGGTTGTAGACTCAGCCAGCTCCATCATGGGCACAACCCTCCCTGCTGTTGAGGACATCTTCAAGAGGAGGTGCCTCAAGAAGGCAGCATCCATCATTAAGGACCATCACCACCCAGGACATGTTACTATCATTGGGGAGGAGGTACAGGAGACTGAAAACCCACACTCAAAATTTCAGGAACACCACCAGATTTCTGAATCCACCACTCTGCCACCAGATTTCTGTATGGTCCATGAACACTACCTCATTATTCCTCTTTGCTCTATTCATTTATTGTTGTAACTTATAATAATCTTTACGTCTTGATTTCTTGCACTATACTGCTGCTGCAGAACAACAAATTTCACAACATATGTCGGTGATAATAAACCTGATTCTGATTCTGATCTTGATTCTGCATGTATTGACTAGGGGATTGAATGGTCCCATTTTACAATGATTTTCACTTGACTGTGAAATTATTCAATTGAATACTGACATAAAAACGCCCAATAAATTATTCTGAAGAGATCAGGTCTGTTCAAAAGAAATTATTTAATGCTTCTGCTGAATTGATTGAGAAAGAAATACATAAAACATTTCCAAAGTTTCTGCGTGGAGCCATTTTAAAATCTGGTTACCACCACCTCCCTTGACCCTTCAGTGAGTGACTGAATTGAAAAAAAAGTTAATTTGCAGATTTGGGGTTACATGAATACAAAGAAAAATTCATATTTCAATGCATTTGAATAAAAATTAAGATTCTTTGTGTAATGGAAAGTAAATGTCTGATTCAAATTTTGAATCATCATTAATTAGACAATTGATGCACTCAGTGAGATGGAGGTTTGGTTTCTAATTGTCTTGTGTATAAGTGGTTAACCAAAGATAACAGGACAAAAATTCGAATCACACAACTCTGAAAAGAAACAGTGTAGTGCTTCTGTAAATCTCTTTAACCTAGAGTAAAGCAATTTGTGCATGTTTCTGGATGTTTTAGCACCTGTCAGGAAATTCATCTTCTTGTTTCTTGGCAGAACTTTTGTACTTCCTGCCACATTTTTTTTTCCGGTATAAACCTCCCTCAAATACTACCAATTGTACAGGAAAAATTGTCTGTACTGAGATTTTTAACATTACTTGTCTGACATGAATAGATTTTTTTGATTCACAGAATAGCCATCTGTTGCTAATTCCATTTTCCCTGAAACTGTGTTTTTTTCAGCATTCTCTGTTTTTATTTCAGATTTCCTGCATTCTTTTTTTTGCATTTCAACTTCTCATAGCTGTTCACTTGGTTAAAAATGTTCCAGTCGTATCAACTGTGTGGGAATCACACTGAAAAATGTGGCAAGGTTAATTTAGTGAGTCAGAGAACGGACCATTAGGCAAAACAGGCATCAAAATGGCAGGAAATCTTTGTATACATTCGTAGCATTGTCAGCTGCAAAAAGAATATTATTCAAAGAAGGCAAGGTGGCAGCTTTATCTTTCTACATTGGGAATCTAGGAGTTTTCAACAAAAATTTAAGACTGTAAACTTTGTCTTCACTGAGATCTAAAGCTTCCGATGATCTTAGATAGAACCTCAAACTTGTGCCTTGAATAGTTGTCCAATGGAGATCAGGGTTGCAGTTACTCTCAACTTCCCGATCCCAGTATCATTTCAGGCTTCTGCAGCTGATCACTGCCACATATTTCACACTGTTACATTATTGAGGTCACCCAAGTTCCATACTCACAGAGAGAAGACTTCATCTACTTTTTCTTAAGTCCTCAGATTCTAAGATCAGTCACTTGCACAGGACTCTTGGTGTAATTTTAAACTATTTCAAGATCTCCTGTCACATATGGTGAGCTCTTATTCTGTTGTATCCTGCTTTCATTCACATGTTCAGGTGAAGGATCATTTGTCTGGTGCCAGACGAAATGTGAAAAAATTATAAAATATAAATAATTCCTTGTTTAGTCACCTAGAACAATCCATATGTTGCATTCACTGGATCAAGCGGAAATGATAAAGAAAATTGTTACTCATGCATTATCATTCATAGTGGTTTGGTGAGATAATGCAAAGTTATAACAAAATCTGTCAGGTATTTTCAAAGTGAAAACATGCATTAATATATTGACTTAGCATCTTTGACAGCAAGAAAATGTGATTAATGAGGCCAATGTGTTTGTCAAGCAATCAAAATATGTTTTGCCAGTTACATTAATTGGATTGGCCCTTAAATAATCATTAATTTAGTGTTATAGGTCACTGGCAATAATATTTTTTTCCACAACATAAATAAAATTAGTGCAGCCACAGTAATAGCCTTCAACTTCCCTCAGGTCCAACTCCAGAGTTGTGCGTGGTGGTAAACACAGTGAAAGGAATGATACATTGAGGGGTGCACAATGCAATATGCTGTTTGAGTGTTCAAATCTAGAACTTGATGGCTACTTTGAAAATAAACCATTAATTGACAGAGCAAATATGCCTATGACCATGCTTCATATGCTAAGTAACAAAATGAGTCTAGTCTGGAATCTTCCTGATCTCAGTCACAATGGTTTCTGAGGCCTGGTTTGAAGTATGCCAATTAGCATAGCCCCATTGTCTTATGTTTGTCTGATGCATGCGGTCATGTGTGTTTGCAGACCACATCTGTTGAGTAGTCTGTGCTCTGTAGACAGCACTGTTTGTTTACAAAGCCATCCTTTTAGTTTCTAACTGATTACTGCTTGCAGTTTACATCAGAACAGATTTTTCCTGAAGAATGGTTCTCATTTGAATTAATGCCTGCTATACTCACATAAATCCACAAGTCCAGATGAAGGGTCTTGACCCAAAATGTCGACTGTCCATTTTCCTCCACAAATGCCCTCCGACCCAACTGAGTTCCTCCAGCATGTTGTTTGTTGCTCCAGATTCCAGCATCTACCATCTTTTGCATTTCCTGAATCCATAACAGACATTACCAATGTGCACAAGCAGACCTGTTTAGCTTAGTGCCTGCATTCTCTGACTCATAAGGCCACCTTGATTATCTTTTCTAGTGTGATCCCTACACTGCTAAAACCAAAGGGATCTTTTTATCCCAGTGAACAGACATGGGAATTTAGAAAGCAAAAATGCATGTGCAGGAAATCTGAAATAAAAACAGAGACTCTTGATTAAAACCTCAAAAGGTTAGATCTTTGAGAGAAACAAAGTTAATATTTCAGGTTAATAACTGTTCATCAGAGGATCTATCTTGGGCCCAACACATTGATGCAGTCATGAAGAAGGCATGCCAGTGGCTCTGCTTCATTAGGAGTTTGAGGAGATTTGGTATGTCACCAAAGGCTCTTGCAAATTTCCACAGATGTACGGTGGAGGGCATTTCTGACTGGTTGCATCACTTCCTGGTATGGAGGCTTCAATGTGCAACATTGAAAGAGGCTGCAGAGGGTTGTAGACCCAACCAGCTCCATCACGGGCACAACCCTCGCCGCCATTGAGGACATCTTCAAGAGGCGGTGTTTCAAGAAGGGAACATCCGTCATTAAGGACCCTCACCACCTGGGACATGCTCTCTGCATGTTACTACCATTGGGGAGGAGATACAGGAGCCTGAAGACCTACATTCAACATTTCAGGAACAGCTTCTTCCCCTCCGCCACCAGATTTCTTAATGGTCCATGAACCCATGAACACTACCTCGTTATTCTTCTTTGCACTATTTATTTATTTTTGTAACTTATAGTAGTCTTTACGTGTTGATTTCTTGCACAGTACTGCTGCTGCAGAACAACAAATTTCATATGTCAGTGATAATAAACCTGATTCTGATTCTGAGCTGAGAAATGTTAGAAATCAGAAGTGTTTTAAGTTGTAAGGAAGAGGCTGGGGTGAGAAGAAGAAAAGGAAGGTCTGCGATAGGATGTGGACCAAAGGAGACTGAGTAACCCAAGTGGTGGTGGTAGGGGCTAAGAGAGGGTGGAGAAAGTTTATCAATCACAGATCACCTGTCTGCAAGGATACAAATATAAAGGGAAGCATGAAAACAGAAAAGGAGAGAGAAAGAACAAAGGAAACCAATGAGATACAATACACTGACAAAACAATGAGGATGCCGGAAATCTGAAATATAAGTAGAGAATGCGGCAAATACTCAAAAGATTAAACAGCTTCCGCAGAGAGAGGAACACTGTTAATTATTCACAAATTGAGATCTTTCATCACAATTAACCATCTCCAATACAAACAGGAAAAGCTGGTGATGTGGAATTGTTGATTTCAAAATTAAGTACAGAAGACCATCACTTGCCAGTTTGGAGGATGTGATGGTGTTCCTGAGGCTTATATTGGGTTTCTTTGAAACAGTGTAAGGGTGGGATGGAGAATTACAGAGTTAGGTGACTGTTGTAGACTAAATTGGAAGAAGTATAACCAAATTACTGCTTTGCCTGTGTTAAGGATTATTCTGGGGTTATGAAATTATGGATAGCAGATATTAATTAAAATGAGGACACAAGATGCTACAGAACCAGCCTTCAGGAAATAAAACCTGTTCACAATTTAACTCCAACTGATACATTAAAACTACTGAAACCAATCATTGGGTGTGGGACATTCTGATTCTGTACCATTGAAACTGTGCAGAGGAAGACAATAGATGAATATTCTTATTAATTGGTGGCCAGTGAAAAGTTCAGGATGAGATCAGGGAAGCATTAAGTAGCCATCTCCTATATTAACACATTGTGAAAGGCATATCCCTACCACATAATGCACAGGTCAGCACAGGTCTGTTTTGTCACTTAGTATTCTGGCTAGTTGTATGTTCAGGAAGCCATCCCTGAACATTGTAACAACAGAGGTATATTTTGGGTGTCTAGAGTTTGTGACCAGAAGCTCTTGGACCAGCTACTAGTAATTGAATATTCAAAGAGTTCTGTTAGTTGGGATGTGCTACCATTGTAAATATGTAATTCTGCAAAGTTACGTCTATATTCAAAATGTTATAGCCATTGAAACTGGAATTAATCGTTTATTGTTATCTTTATGTTTAAAAAGTATAAAAATGTTGTGTCAGCGCAATGATTTGAGATTCTCTCCAGTAGATCTGCTGAGTAAATAAAGACTTTTATATTTCCCAGTTACAGCTTCCTTGTGGCTTAGTTTGTCAGTCGCAGCAACCTGAAAGGAGTGTTTGGGCCACTGGATGGTGGGAAGGGACACATCGTTAAAGGTATATCCCTTCCACTTAATGCACAGTTCAGCACAGGTCTATTTTGTCACTTAATATTCTGGCTAGTTGTATATTCAGGGAGCCATCCCTCAGCACTAACAACAGATGTATATTTTGGGTGTCTGGAGTTTGTGCCTAGAAGCTCTTGGACGATACGTCTTTAACATGTTGCATTGGCTATGACTCATAGGAAGGCACTGTGGCAAAGGGAGAAATTGGTGGGAACAGTCAGAACAATCAGAAGGAACAATCCCTTTAAAGGGAGGGGACAGTATCTGTGTTTTGCGTCAAACAGTTTGCATCTCACATCCCGCATAATTTTCAAGGAAACTATCTTTTTCCTTCTACACTTTCATTTACCTCCTTATACGTACATCTCCTCCAAATAGATTGTCAGCAATAAACAAGCCTTCCCAATCCCCTCACAATCATTCCCACTTGTGACATTCAGTCTCTCCTGGTTTCCATTTGTTCTCTCTGCCCCTTCCCCTTCTCTGCAACTGAAAACATATTTGATTTCACAGGAGACACAAATTTCACAGTTATGGCAGATCATCAACCTGAAATGTTAACTCCAATTCTCTCTCCACAGATGCTGCCTGACTTGATGAGTATTTCCATCAATCTTTAAGTGTATTACGCAGCAGATACCACTCTCTTGGCCATACTGAAGCTGGCTCACACTTCTAAGCCAGGTCTGTGCTCTTGCTCCTCTCCCATGCAGAGTTTGGCTGCTATTCTCTCCCTCATCCACTTTTGTTATCACTTTCTAGAGGTCAGCAGCTGTTGTGGTCACCAACACTGTCAATATACTCAGCCTGTTTCATACTGCTGCCAGTATTGTGCTGTGTACAGATATATACTTGCTGGTGTACACTTCTGGGAATGGTTGTTATTTTGGTTAAACTATTGATGTTACAAACTGCCACAACCCTTCTGAAACTGGACCAGACTTTCCTCTTGAAAAACAGGTAAATGTTCAAAAGATTTTCTTTCCTCTACATGCATTCATTCTCTCAATCTTTCATTCACAATTTTGCTATATTATTGAGAACAAATATATTAAGACTCAATAATAAAAGTAAAGGCAATGAAAAATGAAGGTCAAAAACTCAAACTATGTACGTGAGGAGTCCTCCAGCTGTTGGAAGAAACTGGTCTGATGGCATATATTCAGATATGGTGTAGGTAGAATTAAGTACACTATATCTCACAGAAATAAAACACACAGATCTTGAAAATGAGCAAAAGCTGACCCACTGCATTAAAAACAAATAGACCTGGAAACTTCCTCTTTTCTTCATTGTTGATAACATAGGAACAAGGTTTAACGTGTCTCTCCAGAGCCAGGCAGTAATTCTTGTTCTCAAGGTAAGTAATCATATACTACATTCCCCACTCTAGCAACTGGACAGACAGATGAGGGAATAACCTGTGCTTATTTTGATAGCAAGGACTAACATCCTGACAGGACCCCTCATGCAGCTCAGCACAGATATCGCCCGTACACTACTGAAGGTAAACCTGTGCAAGCCTTGCTCCAAGTCTGAGCTTCTGCATAACTTACTCATCAAAAGATCTCTCATATGGTCAGACTTTTCAGCTACCTGGACTCCTATGGCAATGACTCATGCTGTAAGATATGATAAAATAGTCACAGTGTGGTACATAACATTGCCAATGAGAATGGAAGACAACATCTGCTGACATGAGGACAGACTGATGATGGCACAAGAACAGGAACAGCGATATATTGACAGCTTCTGCCCCTGAACTGCTGCATTGGGACATCTGTGTATTGTTGACTCCAATGATGTCAGTGCTATCTGCTTGGCGGTGTTATTATAGATCTTACCAGAGACTGATAAACAGAAGCATGTGCTGTTGGACCCTGGATTTTATGAACTGGCATGGGTAGCAAAATGTTAATTAGTGGCAACATTTATTTAACTGCTTGTACATTAGTATTCAGACCCATTTTGTGTCCCAAATGCCCTTTAAAATGTTTTACAGAACTGAAATGATTGAAAGGGAACAGAGAAGAAATGAGATCCAGGAAAGAGAAGGATGTAGGTTCAAATTAAGTTTGAAGTCAAAATAATGTTAATGATTATGACCCAGAAATATTTACTCAATAAAATATAGGTCTCATGTCTCAGTAATTTCTGTGAATATATATAAAAATGGTCTGATGAACTTGTGGCACAAATTTACCTTAATGGGGACCACAGCTGCAGTGAAAGTACAGAAATCATAATTTTAAAGCAGTATTTCGAGAGGGACTGGAGTTGGAACAAAGAAAGCACCATCTCATATTCTCAAGAACCATGATGGCAGTCAGGTGAGTGAATCAGGAGGAGAGGGTATAATATAATAGTGGGATGTGAAAGAATACTTAAGGAATCAGGTAGTGTTCTTTGCAGCTGTGACCGCATGTTCCAAAGGCTGTGTTGCTGAAATGGTGCTAAAATCAAAGGTAACACAAGATGGAAAAGAATTTTCTTGAGTAGGGTGATCTAGTTGTCATGGTCATCATAGGAACAACCAACAAAAATAGAATTAGGAATTGAAATTGAAACTCAGACCCCCAATAGCAATAGTCTTCAAATTGTTACCAGGTTGGCTTAAGTTTGAGTTGATCAGAGAGTTAAATAAACTGTTCAAAAAATGATGCTGGAAGAAGGGCTTTGAATTGGTAGTATACTGGCAACAATATAAGAGAAAGGGAGAACTCTCCCAGTGTGATGATCTAAATGTATATCCAACAGGGATCCAGAATCTGGGCATATCAGATGTATTGGGGCTGTTTGCAGGGCTTTAAACTAATAGAGAGAAGGAATGGAGTGAAAATAGAGGTGTGATTATAGACTTAAAAGGAAAGGAGCAACACACAATGCACTGGAGGAACTCAACAGGTCAGCCAGCATCTATGGAGGGAACTGGACAGTTAACTGCAGTCCAGATGAAAGGTCTCGACCTGAAATGTGGACTGTCCATTTCCCTCCTTAGAAGTTGCCTGACCCACTGAGTTCCTCCAGCTCCTTTGTGTGTTACTCCAGACTCCGGCATCTGCAGTGTTTTGTGTGGCCATTAAAAGGAAAGGACATGCCCATAAAGCAAAGTAGCTGTTTAGATAATAAAAAGCAGAGAGAATAAAGCAACAAAGAGTTAATGATAATGTTTTAGATAAAAATTAATTCAAGGTAAAATGGTAAAGAGTTAAAATTAAAAGCATTGTGTCTGAATGAATCAGTATTTATGACAAAATGGATGTAAAATAGCACAAATAGAGATAACCAATTCTGTATAGATCATTCAGAGTGCAACTGTGTGGGACTAATTTGGAATAAAAGATTACAAGATACTTACTGTTTACAAAGGAGAGACAAAATGGTAAATAAAGAAGCCCTGATAATAAAGGATAATAGAAGAGCTGTGGTGAGCAATGAAACTGGCCCAGAATAACAGGAAGTAGAATCAATATAGACTGAAGAAAGGAAAAGCCGCTTAGAAACTTGTTTTGGTGGGTGGAAGTATCTTTCCCTGTGAAGCTATATTCCTAATTTAGATCTCCACCCAAATCATGAAATTCTTGACAAACAAGTGTGCAACAGTGATGATGAATGGAATCCGCCTTCTAAAGTGAGCAAACACATTACCTGGGGAGCAGGCTAGATGCAACAGAAATCCTGACACCTTGCTACACAGCTATCACAGTAGCCCCACTCCCCAGACAGGCTGCCTTGGAGGCGAGAGAGGCTGCAGAAGAGAAAATGGGAGCTCCATAACTAACACAACCAGGCATTGAATTGCTCATAAATGAGGGAAATTCAATATTCTGGGAGGTGGGAGAGAGTTTATTGAAGGGGCTGGAAAACCCACAAAGACCATGATAAAGAGCATGTGGCAAAAGAAAGCTGGAATTGTCTGTTACAGAAGTGAAAATCTCCAACCAACCAATTGTGTGGTTTCTCAAGAACTTTCATGACCTCGCTCAATATTGTCATTGTCTGAGTTTCAATTTCAATTCCTAATTCTATCTTTGTGGATTGTTCCTATGATGACCATGACAACTGGATCACCCTACTCAAGAAAATTCTTTTCCATCTTGTGTTACCTTTGTACGCCACTAAAAATATTATTCTTTCATGCTGACAGACAGATACTCAAATATTCTATGTCTCTCTCTCTCACTCCACAAACTACACAACCCACCCTTCCAACATCCGCAGTCAGTTCTACTCCTTCAATCCCATGCACAAATATCAAGTTACTAAATGGAGAATCATGGAAGGTTTATTTAGTGTCCTCCACCTCTTCCATTTAAGTTAAAACTGCAAAGAAGCGGAGGGAGGCCCCTCAAGTGGGAGGAGACCCTTTTGATTGCAGCTCCACACCAAACTGGAGGATATGACCTTTCTCCTCATGGGCACAGGAGTCATAGAGTTAAAAATTCATAGAGCCATAGAGCACAGAAACAGGCCCTTCAGTCATCTGAGTCCAGGTCCACCAGCCAGCACCCACTTACACTAATCCTACACTAATCCCTGAGGCTCAAACCAGCTCACACACAAAGGCTTCAAAAAATTCTGTCAAGCATGTTCATTAATAATATTTCATTGGGATAAACTGCTACATCCATAAAGATGGCTTTGGATCAGATTTTGTGTACAACTCTCTTCTGATAGCATAGAAGGAGAGGCTTATCAGTAGAACACTACATCTGGACACAGAGAAGGAAGAGCAGGAAGAGATAGAGGAACGGGAGGGAGGAGTGGAGGGTGAGGACATGGATGTTTAAGGTTCCTGACATCTCACAGCACCACCTCAGAGACTGGCCCCCATGAGGGATGAGAAAATTTGGAGAAAGCAACAAGGGTAAAATTGCTAAGCTCCAGTGGGCTACAGTCCGGCATGAGGTGCAGGGTATCTGGAGTGGAAAGGGTTGGGGTTGGTGGAAGGGCAAGGAGTTCCCTACATCTCAGGAGACTCAGGTCAGCTCTGTGATTTGGATGATGTCAAGACAAGATGGTTGGTGCTTCATCTGATTTGCTTCACCAATTGCCTGTGATGTCAAGGAGCACGGAGAAGTCTATCTCCATCTGCTTGCTGGATGTTATGGAGATCCAGAAGAGCATTTCCTACTTCCTGGAAATAATTCCTACTTCTTTACAAGAGCTTGGTGTCAATTTTGTCTCATGGTACCTCTGGGTTCAGGTGACTGTTGCCATGGATATGCAGATAAAAGCCATCTCCTTACTTCAATCCAATCTTACACTGATCCACTTGGAGGTCTGGTGTCTGCCACATGGGGACTGTATGAACATCTTCAGGAACAGCCAAATGGCAGCAGCAAGCTGATGTCTTAATGAGCAAAGAGTTGCCACATGTGACCAGGTAACATGCCTACAAGGGGTGGTATATTCCACATATGGACTCAACAGAAGAAAAAAGCACTTCCAACACCCCACCCCCACCGTTCACACTTCTCTCCTCTGTGAATGGTGTCCTACCCAGATTACACTAAGGAGAGGAATGAAAACAGGAACTGAAGATTGGGAATTGTCATCCAAGTCAGATCTGAATCCAGAGGTTGAAATGATGCTGGTTGGTTTGGCTGCAGACAGGTCATTGCACCATTGAGAGGTTGTCTGATGTGCAGATCCAGCTCATTGATGACTTCCTTATGAGTACACCAAGGTACCTCCACAATAGGCCATCCTGCACTGCTCCTTCAGTTGGCAGGGGCAAGGAATCTGAAGCTAGCCTATCTCAGTCAAGAACTTCACTTAGCTCATCAGGACATCTGTGGAGACTCAAAAGGAAAGGGAGCAATCTTCCAGCAGCCAGACAGCAGCAACTAAGAGGGCAGAATGGAGTTGTGTTATGCCATCAAAAACTACCTACCTATTAAGTAACAGCAATATGGTAAATAATAGGTTTCAATTATGCATTCTTTGACATCATTTAATGATAAATAATTTCCAATATACAAGGAAAACTTAGTTTTATTTTGATTAAGGATATAACACATCTTTCAGTGTGCAGAGGGAAGTCTCAGTGGTCTTGCAGCTTCTGGCATTGCTGCATACCAGTGATGCCTGATTTACGAAGGATGCCAATAGCATGCACTTCAAGCCTAATGACTTGAAGTCTTGGTTAATTGCTGCTAGCCACTGAGGCCTCACTAAAGCACAGCATATTAACTGTGGAAAAAAAGCTCCAGAATTAGCTGTGCCAATCTGTTCAAGTATAGTTACAACACTGGCATATACCCAGCAATGTGGAAAATTGCCCAGGTATGTCCTGACCACAAAAATAGTACAATCAACCCAGCTAATTTTCACAATGTAATGATCAATTGGTTCAATGGCATCAACTAAACCTACTTACCCCCAGTGACTTCTACAAGTGGTTTCTAATCACAAATTCTTTGGCTTGAAATGTTAGCCTTTTAATGCATCTCCCAATCTCTTGAATGCCAAAGAGCCAAATATATGCAAATATCCACTCTACTCAACTGCATCATCTGCAATGATGATTATCAACCATTGTTCAAATCATCAGGTCAAAGTGCTCAAAAAGCAAATTAAAAAATCTGCAGATGTTATTGACGAAACAAAAACAGAAAATGCTGGAGATACTCAACAAATAAAGCAGCATCTGTGGAGAGTTAATGCTTCAGGTTGATCATTTTTCATCAGAACTGGAAAAGTGAGAAAACAAGTGTGTATTAAATTGCAGAGAGCAGGGGGGGGGAGGGGTGGGGTGGTTGGAAAGAAAAAGGAAATGACTATGATAGGGTGAGACTGACATTGTTGAGGAGAGATAAATGCCATTGGTATGGACTACGATAGAGAAATGAATTCTTGTTAAACATAACCGATCTGTCTGGAAAGTGTTCATGAAGGGGGTTGTATGATGGTTCTGGGCCTATACTCACTGGTGTTTAGAAGGATGAGGGGGGATCTCATTGAAACCTACCGAATATTGGATTAGATTGGACGTGGAGAGGATGTTTCCAGTAGTGGGAGAGTCAAGGACAAGAGGGCACAGTCTCAGAATAGAAGGACATCCCTTTAGAAAGGAGATGAGGAGGAATTTCTTTAGCCAGAGAGTGGTGAATCTGTGGAATTCATTGCCACAGATGGCTGTGGAGGCCAAGTCATTGGGTGTATTTAAAGCAGAGGTTGATAAGTTCTTGATTAGTAGGGGGTCTAAGGTTATGAGGGGAAGGCAGGAGAATGGGGTTGAGAGGGAAAAATAAATCAGCCATGATCGAATGGCAGAGCAATCTTGAAGTGCTGCATGGCCTAATTCTACTCCTATGTCTTACGGTCTTATGGTCTTCTGGCATAAAGAGAAAAAAAATCAAAACTGAAACCCTAAAGCCACAAGTACACAAGAAAACAAGAACAGGAATAAGCCATTTGGCCTCTCAAGCCTGCCCCCCAATTCAATATGATCATGGTTAATCTGCCTCAGGCCTCATTTCCTTTTCTGTGCCAGTTCCACATACTGTAGGCCTCAATTCACTGACCTATCAAAAAAGTATCCATCTCCTCTTTAAATATCTCCAAAGATTTTTCCTCTAAACTTTTCAATACAGGAAATTCCAGAAGTTTCTTTGTATGTCAGTTTTAAATGACCCCTAAGCTTGTAATTATGTCCCCTCATTCGAGATTCTTCCACTAATGGAAACATCTCCACATCCAACTTGTCATTGCCCCTTAAGATCTTAGAGTTCAATAAGCTCTCCTCTCAACCTCTAAACTCCAAAGAATATAGATCCAACTTCTTTAGCTATTTATGGTAGGAACACTTCGGAATTAGCCTAGTGAATCTCTTCTGAACTGCGTCCAATGTTAGTATTATCCTGTCTTAAACAAGGGATCAAAACTATACACAGTTCTCCGGGCTGGCCTCACCAGTGCCTTAGATAACTGTAAAGATACTTCCCCAGTTCAAAACTCTAACCCCCTTGCATTCAGAACTAATATGCCATTTGCCTTCTCAACTGTCTGCTGTACCAGCATGTTAACTTTTTGTTATCCATGCACAAAAGACCTTAGTCCCTCTGTACTCCACTCATTTGCAATCTCTCTCCAATTTTGGATACTAATCTGCCTTTTGATTCCTCTTACTGAAGTGTATGATCTCACATTTTCCCACATGCTACTCCACTTATCAAGTACTTGGCCAATCACTGAACGTATCTATATCCTATTGCAGAGTCCAAATGTCCTCAGCATAATCTGCCTCCCTTTGTATCTTTGTGCCATGGGCAAAATTGGATACTTTACTCTCTACTCCTCCTCCACATCATTAATAGAAATAGTAAATAATTAAGGAACAAGAACTAATCCTTGGGACATTCCATGAGTTACATCCTTCCAAGCTGAAAAAGACACATTTTTCCAAATATTGATGACCAGTCTTTGATAATCCAGTGAGCTCCTACATTGTGCACCACCCTTTATGTGGCATCTTCTCAGATGCTTTCTGGAAACCCAAATGCATTACAACTGCAGCTTCCTTCTATCGACTCTGCTTGTTACACCTTTGAAAAACTCAAGCATATTTGTCAAATATTATTTACCTTTCATAAAACCATGTTGACTTGGTATGATTATATTAAACTTTCTTAATTATTAGCTTTCTTAGTTATTTTTTCTTTGATTATTGATGCCAGTGTCTTCCCAAAAATAGATGTTAAACTAACTGGCCTTTAGTTCAGTGTTTTCTATTTCTCTCCCTTGCTGAACAAGAGAACCACCTTGGCTGTGAGATGCAGAACATAGCAGTTGCTGGAAATCTGGATTCCATTCCATTCTCCCAGTTTCTCTGACTGTATCGTATCTGCTCTGATGGCAAAACTTTCCACACGATGCTTCTAAAATACCTTCATTTTCCTTTGCCTGTGGCTCCCCCTGAATCATTGTTGACAGGGTTCTCAACATATCTCTTCTATTTCCTACACCCATCTCTCCTGCCAGCCAGATCAAGGATAAGGTTTTCCTTGTCCTTACCTTCCGTCCCACTTACATTCACATTCAGCAGACCATCTTCCAGAATTTTTGTCATGTTCAATGAGATTCTATCACCAGATACATCTTTCCCTCCCAATTTTTCACATCCAAAGGGACCGCTCCTTCCATGACATCCTGGTTTGTTCTTCCATCTCTATCAACAACTACCCTTCTCATAGCACTTTCCCATATCACCACAGGAAATAAAATACCTGCCTTTTTATCTCTTCTCTTCCACCATTCAGGGAAATAAACAAGTGAAGCAGCAAATCAAATGCATTTCTTGTAGTTTGATACATTGTACTCACTGCTTACTTCTCTATAATAAAGACCAACTCCAGATTGGATGACTGTTCTGAAGAATGCCTTTACTCAGTTGGCAAGGGTATCCCTAAGCTTTTGATTACCTGTCACCAAAATGCAACACCTTGCACTTGTATAAAGATATTATTTGATCAAAAGAAGTTAATAACATTGTTAAGCAGAGTAGTAAGATTAAGGATTATAATAGAATGAAGGAACAACAATGTATGAACAAAGAACTGATAGCAAGGAAGAAAGTAGAATATTAGTGTAAGTTAGCAAAAAATATGAACAATATTTGCAAAAGTTTGTATAACTATGGTAAAACAAAGAAAGCAGTAAAAATAACTCCAGGGCTGATAGAGACAATGATGAGGTGACTGAACCTTGAGTTTCTGCAATATTTATTTAATCTTCTACTGTGAAAACAGCTGAAACTCATTTGTTTAAAGATAAGCCTCAACCATTTCCTTATTCTCTGTCCGAACTGCAAATAAACCATTGTAATCACCATATGATTAATTCTCATTGTCTAGTCTTACACATAAGAACTATGACTTGCTGTTGCAAAGCACCTTACACAACTTCAGGTTTTATCCACAGTGCTATAGGGTGAATGAAGTACTATTTGAATTGTAGGTATGGTTGCAATGTGCAAAACTCAACAAACAATTTGTGCATAGCAATAACAGCTATACCACTAGACAGTATTCACTTTTGAAATATTGACCAGGATATTGGGAGTAACTCCTCTGTTCTTCTTTGAAATAATACCATTGGGATCTTTTACATATACTTGTGAGGGCAAACAGAAGTCCTGATTTAATGTCTGACCTGAAGGATAACTCCTCCAATAACACTCATTTTATACTGTCAATACAGTGCCAACCTAGGTTATCGAACTCCAGAGAAGAATTGAACCCACAACTTCTAACTTTGGCGGCCACCCACTGAGTCATAGCTGACACCTAAAGAATGAACCTGGATCTCAAGGGGAAAGGATTTCAGAACCTGTATGGTCTACTACTGTGCTCTGTGTCCTTGTTTTTCCTGTTTACGTTAGTACAGGAAAACAATTTTAGGTTATCAAATCCACATTCAAAACATTCCAATTATTTCCTTTAATTTTGCAAAGCAGAGGCGAAGCAAAGCAAAATGAAATGCACAAACAACTGACATTTGTTTTCTTGGTAAAAATAAGCAATGAACTGAAAACATGGTTAACTGGGAGTTGCAAGTATTAGTACAATTTAGAAAACATTCTGAGCTTTGATTATTTTAGTCTCATTCTTAAGATTAAGATCATAATTTCACTATAAGATATGTAAATCTGAGTACTAACAAATACCAATGGTATTTACCATTAAATCATCTAAAGAAGAAAGCTTCACTTACTTCAACTGAGAAAATACCTTAGACTCATGGCCACAAGACTATTGGAAGGAATGCTCCAAGGGTGGAAATTGACATGCTGTTGTGCAATCACAGGTCAATTAACACCACAGTAGGCCCCAGCAACACTTCAATCACATAATCCAGTCAAACTTTTCTCAAAAGTCTGAGGAAATATAACAGGAAGTGTGCTATCACGTTCCAATATTGCAACAATTTGGGAGTTGCCTTTTTAAAGACTTATTTCTCAGTTAATCATTCAAAGAGTAATAACTTCTACAAAAATAAATACAACATCCATTTTCTGCACACAGCAAGATCTTGCAAACATTAACAAGTGAACTAACTGTTCAATCTAATTACAAAAGCTTTTTTTGAGGAAAAAACATTGATCAGGACATTAAGAGTAGAACTCAGGACAGTGAGTTTGTGGAATGTCTATGGGACAGTTTTTTGGAGCAACTTGTTGATGAACCCACCAGGGGATCGGCTGTTTTGGATTAGGTGCTGTGTAATGAACCGGAGGTGATTAGGGAACTAAAGGTAAAGGAACCATTGGGAACTAGTGATCACAATATGATTGAGTTCAGTTTCAAATTTGAGAAGGAGAAGCTGATAACTGGTGTATCGATATTTCAGTGGAACAAAGGAAATTACATGGTATGAGCGAGGAGTTGGCCCAAATTGATTGAAAGAGTAAGCTAGCTGCAGGGACGGCAGAGCAGAAATGGAATGAATTTCTACAAGAAATAAGGAAAATGCAGGATGGATGTATTCCAAGAAAAAAGAAGGTTTTGAATGGAAAAAAGGCACAAATGTGGATAACGAGAGAGGTAAAGGCTAAAATAAAAGCAAAAGGGAGGGCATACAAGGAAGCAAAAATTAGTGGGAAAACAGAAGACTGGGAAACTTTTAAAAACCTGCAGAAAGAAACTAAGAAGGTCATTAGGAAAGAAAAGATGAATTATGAAAGGAAGTTGGCAGATAACATTCGAAAGGATACTAAGAGTTTTTTTAGATATATAAGGAGTAAAAGACAGACACGGGTTGATATAGGACCAATTGATAACAGTGAGGGAAAGATTATAATGGATGATAAAGAGATGGCAGAAGAACTAAATGAGTATTTTGCATCTGTCTTCACTGTGGAGGACATCAGCAATATACCTGATAGTCAGGGGTCTCACGGAATGGAACTGAGTTCAGTTAAGATTACTAGAGAGAAGGTGCTAGGAAAACTAAATGGGCTAAAGACTGATAAGTCTCCCAGACCGGATGAGGTGCATCCCTGGGTTCTGAAGGAGGTGGCTTTAGAGATAGCAGAGGCATTGATGATAATTTTCCAGGACTCGATAGACTCCGGCATGGTTCCTGAGGTCTGGAGGGTCGCAAATGTAGTTCTGCTGTATAAGAAAGGTGGGAGGGAGCATGAAGGAAATTACAGACCTATTAGTCTGACATCAGTGGTGGGAAAGTTATTGGAATCAATCCTCAAGGATGGGGTTATGGAATACCTAGAGGTGCAAGGCAAGATAGGCCTTAGCCAACATGGTTTTGTGAAGGGAAGATCCTGCCTTTTTGAAGAAATCACAGGTAGGGTGGATAAGGGAGAGGCAGTAGGTGTTGTGTATTTAGACTTTCAAAAGGCCTTCAACAAGGTACCGCATAAGAGACTGATTAATAAGATGAGAGGTCATGGAATTACAGATAGGATAACAGAATGGGTGGAGCATTGGCTGGTTGGCAGGAAGCAAAGGGTGGAAATAAAAGGATCTTGTTCTGGTTGGCTACCGGTTATTAGTGGTGTTCTGCAGGGGTCGGTGTTGGGACTGCTTCTTTTTACCTTGTACATTAACAATTTGGATGATGGAGTAAGTGGTTTTGTGGCTAAGTTTGTAGATGACACCAAGATAGGTGGAGAAGAAGGGAGTATTGAGGAGACAGGAAGGTTGCAGAAAGACTTAGATAGTTTAGGAGAATGGGCAAGGAAATGGCAGATGAGATTCAATGTTGAGAAATGTACAGTTGTACACTTTGGAAACAGAAACAAATGGGCAGATTATTATCTAGAAGGAGAGAAAATTCAAAGTACAGAAGTACAAAGGGACTTGGGGGTACTCGTGCAGGATACCTTAAAGGTTAACCACCAGGTCGGATCGGCGGTAAAGAAAGCGAATGCTATGTTGGCATTCATTTCAAGAGGTATAGTGTATAAAAATAAGGAAGTGTTGATGAGGCTCTACGGGGCACTAGTGAGGCCTCATTTGGAATACTGTGTGCAGTTTAGGGCCCCATATCTTCGGAAAGATGCGCTGATGTTGGAGAGGGTTCAGAGGAGATTTACGAGGATGATTCCCGGAATGAAAGGGCTTACGTATGATAAGCGTTTGCTGACTCTTGGACTGTACTCACTGGAGTACAGAAGAATGAGAGGGGACCTCATAGAGACATTTAAAATGTTGAAAGGACTGGACAGAGTAGATGTGGCTAAGCTGTTTTGCTTGGTGGGTGAGTCCAGGACCAGAGGGCACAATCTTAGAATTAAAGGGTACAGGTTTAAAACAGAAATGAGGAGAAATTTCTTTAGCCAGAGGGTGGTGAATTTGTGGAATTCCTTGCCAGGTACAGCAGTGGAGGCCAGATCATTGGAGGCATTTAAGGAAGAGACAGACATATATCTAAATAGTCGGGGTATCAAGGGATGTGGGGATAAGGCTGGAAATTGGGGTTAGAATAGTGTTTTTTTTGGCACCTGCCCCCTGCCCCCTGCCCCCCCAATTTCTCATTTCTTTTTCTTTTTTCCCTTTTCCTAGGAGCAGACTCGATGGGCTGAATGGCCTACTTCTGCTCCCTTGTCTTGTGATCTTGTGAAGAGTACACTTGCTCTACTTCAATGGGTTACTTAATTGTGAATAGAATGTGTCATCCTTAAGGACCACTGTCTTAACAACCCAGAGCTGCACTGTAATGGAATGCCAGATTCGATGTCATGTTCAAATTCAGTTGTAGATCTCAAGCCCACAATTTTTTAAACTAGAATTTGCATAAGTTCTGCTCTTCTCATGGAAAAATAGTTTCTCTTGATAATCCCTCTTTTATTTGTAGACTCGACCACAACTCATTTCCAGGATTCTGATTTATTTACATGCTGCAGGTCATTCTCCACATTATTCACAATTCTAACAAGGCATTTGCCTCAGGTAACAGGGAAGAAGATTAACTGTAATGTCTGCTGTACTAGAACATTGGGCCATATCTGGAAACAGAATAACATTTCTTTTATCTTTAGGGTTTCTGCTATATTCCAGTCAATCACTATTATTCCTTACATTTCTGAATCCAGGCTTTAGCATGGCTGACCCCAAGGATGCATATGCCACTGTAAATTGCAACACATTTTTTAACATCACAACCTCTCACATCCTTTTCCCACCTCCCACTCCAACATAGTATTGCTATAGATGTATCATGAGACCACTTTGTTTACTGGATGGCATAAGGGATGTGAATTTCACATAATATGAGCCCTGTCCCAGATTCCACTCCCCTGTGCAGATTATAGATTCTTGCACCACAGGACACATGAAATTTTGAGGCCAAGAGTGAGCCAAGTGGAATATTTTCATTGTTGAATCAAGAGTGGCTGCTGCGTCATAATTTATTTACTTAAGTCTCAAAAACAATCTGTTCTTAAACTTCAACTGAAGTAATTCCTCAACTTTGTGTCAAAGCACATGATTAAAAAGCTGATGTTGCTCAGCTGGTAGAGGAAGTGTCTTTAACACCCTATTTAAAGTGTAAAGAATGTGCTTTCCACAAATATTCTTAGCAGCCCAGTGTTCGTAATGATAAATAATCTAAGGAAAAGACAAAATGATATCAAGCTTCTGTGGAGCTGTTTGTTTTTACTAGAATGAGACAAAATATGGTGATAATGAGAAGTCAACCACAATGGACCAGATTTCCATGAGAAATGCTAACAGCTCTGTGTTCTGTAGCTCATACTTAACTACATAACGACCATGATAGTTGGGACTCCTGCACACGGGTCAAGTTCTTGAACTTCCTCAGAGCTTCACCCCTGGGCTCTGCTGCCTGAGCTTTGATGTCTAACTGTCCATGGAGTCCAATGGTGGAGTGTCGATCTTCTGTAGTTTTCTAGCAGTAGTTCCAAGATATCTATCCACTGGATCTGCCTGAACTGGACCCATCAAAGGTACAGCATCTTGAGTAATTTCACTGGAGAGGAAGGGCTGTGATGTCTTAGGTAGTTTACATGCTTTTGATTTAATGAAGTTAATTTAAATGCATATTATTGTACTCAATCTTTTCCAGTATAGGTTTTTCATTTTTTGAAATGTTTTTTTAATAACATATCTAATAGTTTAACATTTTGAATGTTTGTGTGTGCCAATGCCATTCACAAATGTTTGATGGACAGTTCAGGCTCACACAACTGTTGAACCAACTGTTTGGGTGAGGCTTGCTAGTTACATCCAGAATGCCATGCACCAATCAGATTGGAGCCAGCTTACCACTGGACGATCAACTCCATGTTAAGTGAGGACTTAGAATGTGGTATAGCAGTGTACATCAAAATGATCTCTGAACAATGCACATTACGTAGTTTTAACCCTCAAATATAGCTATGACTTCTACTCTCATGTGCTTTTCTCTAACTGATTCTGAATGCAACTCACCCTGGTGATTGATTGGAGGAACCCATTCCCATATGTACAAGTGATCACCTGCAATTTCTTTGCAAGTTTTTCCCTGAATGCTCCTTATGTTATAATACAAAAATTAGTCCCATGACAATTTGATTGACACAGCTTCCTCTCTGATTATCTCATTTCTATCCTGTCTACCTGATGCACAATCATGATTTGATCCATATGTATGATCTACAGCCATAAGGCACTGTGGGTTGCTCAGCTGCATAAGGGGGAGGAGAAAGAGTCCAAGGACAACAGTGGTAGGAGACTTGATAATGAAGGAAATAGACAGGCACTCTGTGGTCATAGGCGTGAATCCAGGATGGTGTGCAGTCTCCTTAGTACCAGGGTCAAGAATGTCACAGAACAGTCGCAATCTAAAGGGAGAGAATAAATAGCCAGAGTCATGATTCATATTGATACTGGTGCTGGTGCTATTAGGGATATTCTGAAATAATTTAGCAGGGAATGGACAACAGAGTAAATGTATAGTTTGAACAGTCAATTATAGAAGGTAGACTAGGTCAGTCTGGTAGGCAGAGCAGACGTGGTCATGATAAGACACATGGGAGGCATTAGAAGGCTAAATTCCATTTGTTTTAATGCAAGGAGTCCGATGACTAAGGCAGATGAACTTAAAATGTTGATTAGTATATGCAAAAATGACAATGTTGTTATCATGGAGACATGATTAAAAGAAGGCTAGGACCGACAGCTCAACATTCCACAGTACATAACCTTCTGGCCAGACCAGGAGGTAGGGGGAAGGAAAATGTAAAAGAGGAGGTGGTGTGCAATATTAATTAAGGCATCCATCACTGCAGTAATGAAAGAGGGCATCCTAGAAGGCTTTCCAAATGAGTCAAAGTCAAAAGTCAAGTTTATTATCATATGCATAAGTACATGTATGCACAGGTGAAATGCAAAACTTACTTGCAACAGCATCACAGGCATATAACATCTGAATTGCAACATTCACAAGAAAAACATAATTAAACATAAATTATACAAAATAATACAAGAAAGAACACGATTGGAACAAAATAAAAAATCCATTGTAGTGCAAAGTAGTCAAAGTAGTCATGGTGTTGCTATACTGAGGTAGTGATTAGGGTAGTGCAGATTGGTTCAAGAACCAAATGGTTGAAGGTAAGTGGCTGTTCTTGAACCTGGTAGTGTAGGACTTCAGGGTTGAGTCCCTCCTGCCGTATGGTAGCTGCGAGAAGACGGCAAGATCCAGATGGTCGGGGTCTTTGATGATAGATGTTGCCTTCTTGAGGCAGTGCCCCATATAGATATTACTGATGATGGGGAGGGATGTTCCCCCAGTGGATCTGCTCTCCTCCTCACCCGCACCTGCCTATCATTATCTCTTACCTGCATTCTACCTATCACCACCTTGTGCCAACCCCGCCTCCCCTCTTTTGGCCACCTATCACTGCTCTGCTTTTCCCTCCTATATATTGGGCTTCCCCTTTTCCTATCTTCAGTCCTGAAGAGGGTGCTGACCTGAAACTTTGACTGCCTGCTTTTCTCCATGGATGCTGCCTGGCCTGCTGAGTTCCTCCAGCATCATTATGTTTTTTGTCTAGATATTCTAGCATCTGCAGTCCTTTGTTTCTCTGTGCCTGTAATGTATTGGGCTGAATCCACTCCTCTCTGCAGTTCCTTACATTCCTGCACATCCAAATTACTGTACCAGACCACGATGCAACCAGTCAGGATACTTTCAACAGTACATATGTAGAAGTCTGTTGATGCCAAATGAGGCCATATTAGTGAGGTTGGGAACAAATATGGGGATGATCACTTCGCTGGGACACTCTACAGTCCTAACAATGAGCAAGAGATAGAAGAACGGATTTGTCGACAAGTCATATAGAGGGGTAAGAATAACTTGGTTTTAGTAGTAGGAGACTTCAACTTCCCTTGTATTAATTAGGTTCACTTTTGTGTGAAAGGCTTAGAGATAGTAGGGTTTTTAAAGTGAATTCAGGAAAGCCTTTTGAACCTGTATATAAATCGAAATTTAAATAGATATAAATCGAAAAGGGCAGCACAGGATCTAATCTTTGGTAATGTAACTGGGGAAGTGGTTGAATTGTCACTGGGAGAGCATTTTGGAGATGATGATCATAACATTTTAAGTTTGAAGTAGTTAAGGAAAGGGAAAATAATGGACTGAAAATTAAGATCCTGAATTGGGGTAAGGCTGATTTCCTGACCTAGCAAAAGTAGACTGAGCAAGTCCACATCCAACCAAATGGGAATGATTCTCAAGTGAAATAATGCCAGCATGTTCCCTTCATGGTGACAGTTGGGGAGAGCAAGTCAAAGGAACCCTCGATATGAAGGGAAAACAAGGGTTGGATAAAGAAAAAGGGAAGCATAAGTCAGATACTGAGAAAACAAAATGAGAGAGGCCTTCAGGATGTAGAAAATATTAGGGGATAAGATAGTTAAAAAAAGAATTAAGAGGGCAAAAGGAGTACAAAATATCGTTGGCAGACAAGATTAAGTAAAATTATGAAGGATTTTATTAGTATATTAAAGCCAAAAGGGTAATCAGGGAAAGATTGAAGCCCATTAGGACCAAATGGGCAATCTGATGATGTAACTGAGGCATTTAAATGAATGCTTCTCATCTAAGTTCATGAATGAGGAGGCCTTTGTAGTTGGAGAATTCAGGGGAGGGGAACAGTGAAAATCTAAAGCGTGTTATTATTAACATGGAGGAAGAATTATATATTTTTGTGAGCTTAAAGGAGGTTAAATCCCCAGGGCCTGATGAGATGTATTCCAGACTGCTAAGAAAGTGAGGAGGAGAATGGAGAGGTTTAGCAGAATGTCTAAATCAGGTGAGATGCCAGATAACTGGAGGAAATCTTGTATATCTAAAAGGAAAAAAAAGCACAGAGGTAAGGTGGTGGTGAGGGAGGGTAGAGAGTTAAGAAAAGCATGCTTATGCAATTTACAGATTATAAATCAGAACCAATTGTGAATGAAGGAGAAGTGGGAGATGTAAAAAAAAGTTTAGATATGAGAATATGAACATTGGATTCTGCAGCATCATTGGCTATAGTTTCAGCAAAGACGTTTCAGCAAAGATGCTTCAGCAGTGACAACTACCATCTCCTCATGGTGTATAAGGACATGGAAAACATTGTACACCATCGACTCCCACTGCTTTCTGTTGTGCAGCACCTTAACCTGCAGGAGAAGGGAGAGTACTTCAATGAGTATTTTATAATGTAATGGTTGAATAGCTGTCAGCTTTGCAAACTGTGAGACATGGATGAGAGGGTTTCAGCTTTATATGTGAAAATGAGGCAAAACATAGGCACATCAGCAATGAATCCTGGTCAATGGCGATTTTGGAGTCCAACTGATGGGTAACGGTGAGTTGATCTAAGGTTGAGGCTAGTTTTTATTTATTCATTTATTGGGATCTGGGTGTTGCTGGCAAGGACAGAATTTATTGCCCATCTCTAATTGCCCTTGAAGGGAGCAAAGAGACAAGCTCGTTGGTAGATTTGAAGGCACATGACAGCCATACGAGGCAGACATGGCAGATCTCCTTCACCGAAGGTGAACCAGATAAGTTTTCATGGCCATTAATACTAATGAACGATTAAACAAAAAAAATACAGATTTATTCACTCAGATTAAATTCTGCCTTGCCATGATAGGATTTGAACACAGGTCTGTGCATTATTAATTTTTGGATTGTAAATCAAGTACTTTAATTGCTGTGTCATACTCCTGTGTGCTTGGTGAGATATGGCTTTGAAGATGCATTAACATTGCCCGTGTTTGTAAGGCCATTAAACATTCTACAACACTGCACTTTTGTCCTTGTCTTCCATGGCTATCTGCTCCCATTTGTCTTTTGACCATGTATCAGGTAGTCTAGTTCCCTGTAGATGCATAATGTCTTACCTGATTTTTGTCTAACCATAATGTCCAAACAACTTGGAGTCCACTTATTCCCCCATGTGGTATAAACCTTCACTGCTTCCTAGTTCAGATTCACTTCCTGAGCAACTGCTGTCACTGATGATGTAATGTAGTGGTTCACATAAGGGACCAGCAGCTAAACGTCTTCTTCATGGATTGATAGACAATATTTTAATCCCAACCAAAGCGGCTGGGGAATTTAAATACAAATAACTAAATAATTTGAGAATTTTAAAATAAAGTGAAGCTCTGTAATGTTAACAATGGATTGACAAAAATACACATTTTTTCACTTTCCTACCAAGCCTGGCCTAAACGTGACACACAGACACCGGACTCCTCATAAACTCTTCAATAGGGACACACAATAAATGCAGGCATTGCATCTGAGTGAATAAATTTTAAATAATCTGATCCACCTACAACATGCCTGCTCTTTCAGAAGTACAGTTTAATCTTAACCAGTACAGGTCAGCACAAACCAAGTTGTGATATTAAAGCTCCTGCTGATGTATGCAACTAATTAACCATAATGCATCAAGAATTTTTTTTAAATTAGCAGGTAGCTAGAAGCTGATGTGTTGAATGAATTACAATCAATGGCCATGGGTTAATAGTGAGTCACAAATCTAAATCCTACAGACATCTTCTGGTGGTATCCAATTTAGCCTTTAATTTTTCTGCCAATGTATATTCTTCACAAAGACGCAATGCGTAACTGTCAATGATGTTTATTACTTCAATGAATGTTTCAATATAAACCGTCAAGCAACTCTCCCACATCCCTCTGGTACTTAAAACTGGCATTTTTATTTCAGATGAGCCTCAGGGCATGAGAGTTATGAAAACTGATAAACTGTAATGCTGTCACTGTAAGTATTTTCTGAACAAAGAAAGTGATGATGAACTGAAACGTAAAATAAATTCCAGCAAGCTACTTGATAATAACTGTTAAAAAAGATATTGCCATTGCAAGTATTGTTACTGCATTAATTTGTGTTGTAATTGTTGTTTGGCTATGATTTTAATTTATAATGCCAATTTACGATAAGCAAATTTCTGGCTTATGTTAAACCAAAATCATCATTATATCTTTTCTGCAAAAAAAATTATGTGGATTAATATTCTCTGAATTTAGAATAACAAAACTGCTAACTGAAAAGTTTGTTTTACTGGGTGTGTTAATTTACCTCCAATTTTGCTCCTGAACTGATGGTATACAGTATTTTTAGCATGACTGGCAGTGCTAAGTAAATTAAATAGTAGTCTTTGCATTCATATGCAGAGTAGGAAACTGGAGACATCAGTCCTTGTCGATGCTGATTTAATGCTTGCCCTGATCCCACTTAAGTACAGGAAACCTGGCATTAAGCTGCAGGAAGAATAACCCCCTCTGTCCCAAACATTTCAACCTATGCTGGTTAAAGGGCTACTCAATGGCTTCAAGGATTTTTGGGGATGGATGTGGAATTCAGTTTGTTCAAGGAACCGTGCTCATTCCTTTATATCTCTGTTAAGCTCTGCAGCTGAGATTGACTGAGAATCTTCAGTTTTCGTTTTGGCCACCTCTTCCAATGGACACAAATGGGTCAATTAGTTTGTGTTGTACTGGGGCTTCAATTAGAAAGAGGGGGCCTTAAGAGCAGGGCAACTTGCTAGCAGGGGCAGCAGGAGGGCTCTGGCCCAGAGAATCTATCCAGATACAGTCTATGAATGTGAACTCGGCTGCAGAATGCACCATCTCCAAAATGAATGCTTGCCACTCACAATTATTCTATCACTTCTCAAAGATGTTACTTCTATCACCTGAAGGAAGGGGCAGGAGTGTCATGACAATACCACCACCTGTGAGTGACTCCAATCATAGAGACTTGAAAATACACCTCTTCTGACACTGCATGAAAATCCTGGCACTCCTTATCTGACAGCATTGAGTAAGCATCTTTACTACAAGGACTGTGACAGCTCAGGAAGGCAGCTCCTTCTCAAGAGCAGCTGAAGTTAATTCATAAATGTTGGCCTGTGAATGTTTACATCACATGATGAATAAAAATAAAGAAATCTAACATTCCTCAATCCAATACAGTTCCCACCTTATATTCCTTATGTTGCTGATCATCTAAGGGTTGACTTGACCACAAATGATTGGTTATATACAGAGGACTCACATCACTTTTATATGAGCTCCAAGGAGTTGTGTACAGACAGAACCAGGACTCTTCCTACATTGGTTTTACCATTGTAGAGCTAGTATAGGGGTTCAGTTGGACCACAGATTGTTGAGGGGGTGGTTTCAAGAGAGAGTTGAGGGCTGACGGTAGGGAAGATCAAGTTGCTTTCAACGTGGTTGAATAATCAAATGTGAGATTAGAAGTTGCAGTAGATGTTTGATCAAAAATAGGAGTGAGGGATAGGTTAGAAATAGGGTCAGGTATTGGTGATTGGATGGATAAGGGATGGGAGGTTGTCTGGACCCAAGGTTGCTGGGACAAGTTGTTGGATTCGGGTTCGGTTGGTTGTGTAATTGATGAGCATAGTGAGGGGGTTGGATGGACAGACCAACAGGGTTCAGTCAAGCTCACAACTGGGGGAGGGGCGGGAGTGGTTGGGGCGGATGGGTGTGGAATTAAGGAGTAGTTCAGCCAGACATAAGATTGAGGTTCCTAAGTGTATCATCAGCCACAGGGTCTAGGTGGGAGCAAGCATGATGAAAACCACATAAAGAAGTGACTACCAGCAAGACGATGGGTGTCTCGGTCTGCTTGGTAGCAAAGCAGACAAGGATGGGCCATCTTCCTCTCAAGGCCAACTTTGGTGTGTAGGCTGGCAGTACTCAGTGGTCCCATCTGTGCAGATGAATTTTACACATGTCCAAATATGCATTCCAAGCTATTTGATGTTGCTGTATATGCCAGCCAGCCAGCCTCTGTGCTTCACAATGTTATGCTTTGGGAGGACCAAGACCAAATTTGAGGAACAGGCAGATGGCATACCAAGTACTCAGTCAGATATCTGGTACAGTTCAATTATGTAGCACATAAAATGTTGTACAATGCAATAAAATTTCTTGCCTGTGATACCCTTCTGATTTAAATTGCAGCCAGTTTGGCAATTTATTCCACAGGATAGTTGTTAATCCCGTGTCATGGTGCTCCTGTTCACCAACAGCAAAAGGCAGACATTTCTGAGGTAGAACTGCCCATGAAAACTGCAGGGTTTTTTTTCTGTGAACTTTCTAAGTAAAGAGAGCTGTCAGAGATCCAAGTATATAAGAGCCAGATCGGACTAAGATTGTACTAATAAAATACAAGCTGTGATTTTATAGGACCTTGCCTAGTTTTATGTCAGCAGCTCCAATATAGATAATTCTTTGTGAGGAAGAATTCACACTTTGAAATACATCTGAAATGTTTCCCCCTTAAAAGATCTACTTGCTTCTGCGGATGAAGTAGTTACACATCTCAGAATGGCATAGTTCTGGCTTCCATATTACCGAAATTAAATGGAAAGTTTGGAGAAAATGCAGATATGACTTTAAGGACATATATCAGAAATGAAAAGTTATATTCATTGGGGAAGACAAGACAGGGTGGTGGTCTTTTTTCCAGGAAAAAGATGGCTGTGGAGTGATTTGATACCAGTTATAGAAGAGTTTGTTAGGGTATTTATGAAGGGTGTATTTCCAGTTATGGGTGGAAGATTATGAATTTAAGACTATCAGAATAAAACCAAATAGGAATTCAGAGAAACCTCTTGATCCAATGAATGGTTGGAAGGTAGAATTCCCCCACAAAAATGTTAGTTGAAGCAAATAGCACAGATAGTTTTAAGGGGGGAATAGACAAATATAGGGGAGGGAAAGGAAGGTTATGTTGATAAGATTGGATGAACTGGAGGCTTCCAAGAAGCTTAATTCCAGCATAGAGCAGTTGCTTCCAATTCTATGGATGTCCATTTTTGCAGTGTTGATATCAGTTGGAAATTTGCTTCAGTAGATGTTTCAGTGTTTAAAAAATGTTTTGATATTTGCAAGTCCTTCTGTCTTAGAGGAGAGGTCTTGCTCAAAACAACAAAGAACTACATCTGTAGAATTACACTCTCTTTTTTCTAGTCTATGATTTCCAAGTTCAGTGCAGTTGTGTTACAAAGAAACTAACAACAGTAACGCTTAATCCCTTCTAAATATCAGGCTGGGATCAAACATAAGCCATATAGTCTTTAACCCTTAAATATTGTCCTAGATTTTCTGTCAGCAGTGAGCCAGTTACACTTGTGTTTATCTTCATGATTAAAAAGGAGAGATTCCACAATTTAACCGACTTTACAAAGGATACTTTCCTTGTGCAAAGGTATTACAGAATATCATAACACAACCTTTCCATGCTGGAAACACTGAGGTTTGGTTAATAATTCGTACAAAATCATTACCAAGACAATAAAACAATAATTATCAGCCTTGGCTCAGTTAATAGCACTTCTGCTCATGAATAATAAGACTGCACGTCAAATCTCACTCAAGAGACTTACAAAAGTGTAAGCTAAGAAAGGCTGCACTGTTGAAGGTGCCAAATTTGGATAAGACATAAAACTGTGTGTATAAAAATTGTCTTCTTTTGGTCAGTGTTTATACCTCAGTTAACACCAATAAAAAGCAGATATTATCTGGTCATTATTGTTTTATGGAAGAAGTCACAGTGTAGAAATTGCCTGCTGTATTTCCTGCAGCACGGGTATATTTTAAAAATATTTCACTTGCTGTAAAGCACTTTGAGATGAGCAAAAATCTTGAAAAACTTAAGTACAAATCTTTCTGCTTTAACACATTGCCTTACAAACAGTATGTATGATGCATAATAACATTGCAGTTGCTTACACTTCTCTCAGCAAGATTAGATTTCCTGTATTGCCACTATGTTGCTTCTTTTGTAGGTTTAATTATGGAGGGGTTGCATTCTGAGAAAATAATCCTGTGTAGCGACTCACCGCACCGGCATCGAACCGGCTACCGTCATCGCGAACGTCGTTGGAGGCCCCAATCCAAAGTGGCACAGGGCCCTCCTTCTTCCCCATCATCGGGCTGGGAAAGCCCGCGCGCGGGAGGGTCAGGTGACCCGCGCGTGACGTCAGCTCGAGAATTGTAGCGCGGGAACTTTTCGGATTTTAAAGGCGCACTGCACCCCTAACGTTCATTCGACTCCGGATTTCAAACCAGCAACTCTGTGTCTTCATTTCGTAGTGTGTAGCTAGCCTCTACATTGGTGACCCCGATGGGCCCAGACGTTTTTGGACCCATGATGTCTGCACAACAAAAGGTACAGGCAGTAGCCCTTAAACTGCCCACCTTCTGGACCCTCCGGCTTCGCGTCTGGTTCGACCAGGCCAAGGCCCAGTTTCAGATTCGCCACATCGCCAGGGACGACACCAAGTACTATTACATGGTGAGCACCCTCAACCAAGGCACCGCAGCCCAGGTCGAGGACTTCATTCAGGCGCCCCCAGAAGAGGAGAAATACGATAAATTCAAAGCCCTCCTTCTCGAGACTTTTGGCGTTTCCCAACACGAACAGGCCTCCCGCCTCCTCCACCTCGATGGGTTGGGTGACAGATCCCCCCTTGCTCATGAATGAGACATTGGCCCTGGCAGATGGCCACAAACCCTGCCTGATGTTTGAGCAGGCCTTCCTGGAGCAGTTGCCTGACGACATCCACCTGCTCCTGGCGGATGCTGATTTCAGCGACCCCCAGAAGGTGGCTGCCCGGGCGGATATCCTTTGGAGGGCGAAAAAGGAGAGCGGGTCGTCCGTCGAGCACGTTGCCATGCCACGTACCCAGCAGCCCAGCAGGCCAGACCCAGAAATCGAACGCACCCCACCCACCACCAGGTCTGAGACACCGACCGACCAATGGTGTTTCTACCACCAGCGATGGGGCGCTGACATCCGCAGGTGCCGGCCACCATGCAGGTCTGGGAAACGTCAGAGCCAGCCGCTGCTGATGGCTACGGCGGCTGGCCACCCAGATAGCCTCTTGCATGTGTGGGACAGGCATTCCGGATGTCGTGTCCTCATGGACACCAGAGCAGAAGTCAGTGTCATGCCTCCCAACAGCCGCGAGACTTGCAACTGCACACCAGGACCCGCCCTCAGAGCCGCCAACGGTAGCACCATCTGGACTTCTGTTACCCGTTTGGTGCTCCTCCAGTTCGGCACCTGCAAATTTACTTGGAAGTTCACCCTGGCCGCCGTCGCGCAACCACTTCTCGGGGCAGACTTCCATCGCGCCAACAGTCTGCTGGTCGACCTGCGGGGTAAACGTTTGGTACATGCCAGGACCTTCCAAATGTTCTCGCTGGGTGAGGCCAAGCTACTGGCCCCACACCTCAACTCCGTCACCACGTCAACCAACGAGTTCACCAGGGTCCTGGCAGAGTTCCCGTCCGTAATAACGCCCCAGTTCTCCACCACCATGCCCAAGCACAGTGTCCAGCGTCACATCCCTACCCAGGGCCCTCCCCTCCACGCCTGCGCCCAGCGGCTACCCCCGGACAAGCTCCACCTCTCAAAAGAGGAATTCAAAAAAACTGAGGAGTTGGGGATCATCCGCAGATCGGACAGCCCATGGTCCTCTCCGCTACACATGGTCCCCAAGGCAGCTGGAGGCTGGCGACCCTGTGGCGATTACTGGTGCCTGAGTGACATTACTACCCCAGACCGGTACCCTGTGCTGCATATTCAGAACTCTGCTGCCAACCTGCACGGGCGGTCCATTTTTTCAAAGGTCGACCTCGTCCGTGAGTATCATCAGATCCCGGTACATCCGGATGACATTCCAAAGACGGCGCTGATCACACCTTTCGGCCTCTTTAAATTCGTCCGGATGCCCTTTGGCCTCAAGAACGCTGCTCAGTCCTTCCAACAACTGATGGATGCAGTCGGGCGCGATCTTGACTTCGTCTTCATATACCTCAACGACATCTTGATTGCCAGCAGCAGCCGCCAGGAACATTTCACGCACCTCCGCCAACTCCTTTCTCGCCTGAGGGATTTCGGCCTGATCATCAACCCAGCCAAATGCCAGTTCGGGCTTGAGTCAATCGACTTCCTGGGCCATCGGATCGACAAACACGGCACCACGCTGCTGCCTACAAAGGTCAACACCATCTGCCATTTCGCCAGACACAGCTCCATCAAGGGCCTGCAGGAATTCCTCGGTATAGTAAACTTTTATCACCGGCTCATACCATCTGCCGCCCGTATCATGCACCTGTTGTTTGTTCTCCTGTCGGGCGGAGGCAAGGACATTGTTTGGTCGGAAAAGGCTCACATTGCCTTCGTCAAAACCAAGCAGGCCCTGGCGGACGTGGTCATGTTGGTGCATCCTCGTACGGACGTCCCGACTTCCCTCATGGTCAACGCCTCCAGCACAGTGGTCGGAGGTGTTCTAGAGCAGCTTATCGAAGGACATTGGCAACCGCTGGTGTTCTTCAGCAGGCAACTTCGACCACCAGAGCTCAAATATAACGCCTTCAACCGTGAGCTGTTGGCGTTGTACCTGGCCATCAGACACTTCCGATACTTCTTGGAGGACAGGCCGTTTACAGCTTTCACCAACCACAAGTCATTGACCTTCGCTTTCAACAAGGTCTCAGATCCCTGGTCATCATGGCAGCAGCAGCACTTGTCGTACATCTCAGAGTTCACCACTGATGTCCACCATCTGTCTGGGAAAGAGAACGTGGTCGCAGATGCACTGTCACGGCCCACCATCCAAGTTTTGTCCCGGGGGTGGATTTCAGTGCCTTGGCGGAGGCACAGCGAATGGACATGGAGATGCCCAGCTATCGCACCGCAGTCTCGGGCCTGCAACTGTAAGACCTACTGGTAGGCCCCGGTGAGCGCAACCTGCTCTGCGATATCTCCACAGGTAGACCCTGCCCCATCGTCCCAGCTGCCTGGTGTCGATGGGTGTTTGATTCCATCCATGACCTCGCACACCCATCCATCCGGACAGTAGTCTGGATGGTGTCCGACAAGTTCATCTGACATGGCCTGTGTAAACAGGTTTCCGAATGGACCCAGTCCTGTACAAACTGCCAAACCTCGAAAGTACAGCAGCATGTCAAGGCCCCCCTGCAAGATTTTCAACCTACCCGCCTGAGGTTCGATCATATCCATGTCGACCTGGTCTGTCCCCTCCCAGTTTCCCGAGAAGCGCAGTACCTCCTCATGATTGTCGACAGTTTTACCTGCTGGCCTGAAGCCATTCCCCTCGCAGACACCTCCACCTAGTCCTGCACACGGGCCCTTTTTTTCAACTTGGGTGGCCCGTTTTGGTGTCCTGGCACATATTACCTCAGACAGGGGAGCTCATTTCACCTCCAGCCTGTCTGCCGTCGCCGACTTGTGGGGTTCCCAGATCCACCTCACCACCGCCTATCACCCGCAATCCAACGGGCTGGTGGAGAGGTTCCATCGACACCTGAAGTCAGCGCTCATGGCCCGCCTTAAGGGGTCCAACTGGGTAGATGAGCTCCCCTGGGTCCTGCTGGGGTTACGCACCACGCCAAAAGAGGACCTGCATGCCTCATCCACGGAGATAGTCTACGGAACGCCCTTAGTCATCCCGGGCAAGTTCCTACCAGCCCCTCGGGGGCCAGAGGAAGAACCTGCCACAGTGCTTGACCAGCTGTATGAGCGGCTTGGAAACCTGGCCCCGATACCCACCTCTCGACATGGACAGGCCCCGACCCGTATGCCGACTTCCCTCCAAGACTGTAAGTTTGTCTTCGTCAGGAGGGGCGCGCACCGAACACCGCAGCAGCAGCCGTATGAAGGGCCATTCCAGGTCGTCAGGAACAATGGGTCTACATTCATGCTGGACATTGGGGGGCGCAAGGAGGTTTTTACAATTGACTGGCTGAAGCCAGCTCATTTAGACTTGGACCAACCCGTGGTGGTCCAGCGAGCACGACACAGGGGCAGGCCACCCAAGTCATAGTTTATTTAATTCTGGTTTTCGCGATGGTATTGCCGGTTCTGGGGGGGGCGGGGGGGAGTTACGTAGCGACTCACCGCACTGGCATCGAACCGGCTACCGACATTGTGAACGTCGTCGGAGGCCCCAATCCAAGACGGCGCAGGGCCCTCCTTCTTCCCCATCGTCGGGCTGGGAAAGCCTGCACGTGGGAAGGTCAGGTGACCCACGTGTGACGTCAGTGCGGGAACTGTAGCACGGGAAGTTTTCAGATTTTAAAGGCGCACCGCGCCCCTGTCGTTCATTCGACTCTGGATTTCAAACCAGTGACTCTGTGTCTTCATTTTGTAGTGTGTAGCTAGCCGCTACACCTGTCACAATTTTCCATAACACAAACCCTTAACAAAAATCAACAAAATTTGTTGTTTCTTTTGCATTTTGTGTTTATTTAATTATTTATCCTCACATAAATTCCAAAAGAGCAAATCTTTATTCCATACTCAAACATTTTGGTAGTGACTTGTGAATTCTGTAAGAACAAAATTCTGTTACCCAAACTGCCATAATCCAGGTGTACACTCTACTTAGACAAGGATAAGTGCTATATGCCACCAAGTCCTTAGTACATGATATCGACATGTAAGGCCTATGGCTGAGTTTCCCTGAGATGTATTGGGTTTTTTATGACATTCTGGATACCTCATATGTAAGTGGTCATTAATTCTGTATGACATTTAATGCCTTATTTCATACTAACCACCGCCTGAATCAAATTACTGCCTTAAGTATCATTGATTCATTTACTATATTTCATATTATTCTCATGGATAGTTAATGTGGCATAAAGTGCCTTGGGATGTCCTGTAAAGAATGTGAAAGGTGATGCAGTAGTGCAAGTCCTTCTGGCTTAGAAGAGAGGTCTTGCTCAATAACAGCAAAGAGCTACATCTGCAGCATTACAGTCCCTTTTCTCTAGTCCATTATTTCCAAGTACAGTTGTGTTACAAATAAATTAACAACAGAAAAGCTTATTCCCTTCTAAATATCAGACTGAGATCAAACATGAGCCATGTGGTCTTTTAACCCTTAAGTATTGTGCCAGAATTTTCTTTCAACAGTGAGCCAGTTGCACTTGTCCTTATCTGCATGATTATAAAAGTCGGCATGTAATTTTAACGGATCCTCCAGCTCTAATTTCCTGAAAGGTTCCAGATCAATGCCTACTAGTGAATCACCTAGGAAGTTAAAGAAAGAATTGTTTTAGCAGCTTGACTGGATATTTATGTTTTCAATTAACAATAGTTAATTAATTAATGAACTTAGTATTTTTATTTTGTTAGTAATGTTTATTTTTAAAAATTACATCAGTTTCAATTGTTTTCAAATATCTCTGATTATCAAAACAGGCCTTTGAGGCACAAGAAGAGGGTTCGGGGACCTAAGGATGGAACAAGAGGCCAAGTCTCAAGGGATAGCCATGGAAATAAGACCTCATGATCATTGGAAACCACATGGCTGCAATCAATAGTGAGACTGCAGGACTTAAAAACAAAACAAAACTTAATAAAACTAAAGAATACTTAAAAATAATTCAAATGTCTATTTAAACTCAATTAATTAAAACAATGAGATTGTATTATAATAGAGACACAAGAGACTGCAGATACAGGAACCTGGAGCAACAAACAAAGAGCTGGAGGAACTCAGCGGATCAGGCAGCATTTATGGAGGGAAATGGACAGTTGACATTTCCGGTCGAGACCCTTCATCTGGACTGAAAAACAGAGGGCAGGTAGCCAGTATAATAAGCTGGAGGGAAGGGGTGGAGCAAGAGCTGGCAAGTGATGGGTGGATCCATGTAAGGGGAGGTGATAGGCAGATGAAGGAGGGGGGGGGAGTGGGAATGACATCAGAAGCTGGGAGGTAATAGGTGGAAGTGACAAAGGGCTGAAGATGATGGAATCTGTTGGCTGAGAAAGATGGAGCTTGGAATAAAGGGGAGGGAGGTGGGGAGGTGAGGGGAGGGAAAGAGATAGGATGATGAGGTCCAGGTGTATCAGGAGGAGAGAAAGGGAAAAGAAAAAAAAGGTGAAAAGGGACAGAGGGGGAGTGGTTACCGGAAGTTTGAGAACTGGCCGCTCATGCTGCCAGGTTGGAGAATGCCCGGGCCGAATATGAGGTACATATGATGAACGTGTTGTAACACCTGTTTCCTTGTAGCCATTCTTCTCTATTTAAATGAATGAAGGAGGTGATCCTGTAACAGGTCTAACCTGGTGCAGATTCTGTGTGCTGAATCCCAGTGTAGACGCTGGGGAATTGCCACAACTTACAATGTACCTCCACATCACAGCACAGGTAGGAACAGGCTGGTGGAGAGCAGCCTGCACGTGGAGTCTTCTGCATTTTGTCATGCTTACGCAGGAATTCCAAACCTGAGCCAACTTTTGTGTGGGTTGATGACAGATCCGTGCTGAATTACCACCATTTAACTGCAAATTCCAAGCTAATCTTTTCCTTCATGGGTCATCTTTAAAAAGAAACTGTTGCAGTTTTGTTTTAATTTGTCTTCTTCAATAATTATGTCATCTTTATCTGCAAGGATGAGCAAAGCAGATTTGAATGTACCAATGGATACTCATCTTATTTAGGTGCTCATTATTTATATCTGGTCCTGAAATGTGGCCCTAGAATTTGATGACTTGTTTTTATTAATTGTTTTTCTCTCCTTCCCAGGATTTTCAATCAAAAATATTAATTCTCTTTCTTTTTTCACAGATGCTGCCTGACCTGCTTGAGGACTCATTTGAAATCAATCAGAGCTGGTGTACAGATAGGGTTTAGAGAGAAAAAAACATAATCCAACACCTGCTAGTGGGTTCTGTCTGTTCCTTGGCTGGCTCCCCAGATGCAATTTGGATTAACATCCTTTTCTCAATTATGTATTAAGATTGCAATCCAGGCACTTGTGCTGATGTAAGGAATGAGTCTTTCACTCTCCTCTCTTCCATCCAGTTTCCATCTTCCCCTCTTCTTTTTTTGTCTGCCTCCATCTATCATCCACCTGTGTCTGTCTCCCAACTCGATCCACTCCCCTCTCCTACCTGACCTAATCTGTCTGTCATCCTTCACCACCACCCCTTACCCCTCGGTCCACCAATCACCTCAGGCCCATGTCTCACCACTCCCTGTCTTTTCTTTACACTGGCTATCTCCCCTCTCCACTCTTTGACCTGATGCAGAGTTTCAACCCAAAACACAGACAATTCCTTCACGCCAACAGATGCTGCTTGGCCCGCTGAGCTCCTCCAGCAGTTTGTCTGTTGCTCAAGTTTCCAGCATCTGCTGTCTCTTGTGTCTCCACTGTACTTCCAAGAGTTGCTGTGCTTCCCAGCAATTCAAACAAGTTTTGCACTCCACTAGCATGTCCCACAAAATGGCTTTATACCCCAGTTCTAATGAGAGAAAATTAGAGTTTCTGCCATGAGTTCAGGATTGATCTTCTGAGGTGCTGGGTCATGTGTCAGAGCCCTGCAAATACTTGAAGGGTGTATTGTTCAAGGCAGTGATGCTTTGCACATTAATTTGATGACAGTATGAATGTATAGATTTGACAACACTTTGAATGTACAGACTGAACAACGCAATGAATGTAAAGAAAGCCATGCACTCTTTTGTATTTCTTGTATGTATTTTTTATGATTGAAGTTAATCTTTGACATGAGAAAATAAACTGGATTTCAGCTGATGTTCTGCTTGGGAAACCATCCAACTGGAACCATTGTCTCCTTCTCCCACAAGGTCTGCAGGATGTTCTGTACTGACCGCTGTCTGATGGACTTGTGGTCGAAGGTGTTTCTCAGCAGAAACCTTCCTATGAAGGACAGGCAGTGCGGCAAAATCCAACTGAATGAAACATTACCAGGCCTATCTTTTGCAACACTGGGCCCAGGTAGAACCTCAGTGTGTAGAGGCACTTGGTGTTTGTGTTTATCAGTTCTATGCACAGCTTAGTGCAGCCACACACAAAATTGGCTGTCAGGACAAGGGCAGTGTGCAGTACAATCTTTCCCTGTCATCTGGAGAAATGTGCATTGTGATCCATTGGATGTGCTTCAGGAGTGGGATATGAGCCACACCTGCACCAAGTACAATAATGCTAAGATCACTGCATGTGATGACCAGGTTCTTGTCCACCATCAAGAAAGAGCACCGCTCCCGCGATTCCAGCCTTTATTTGACCTTGGCTATCTGCTCCAGCCAATTCTTCCTGTATGCCTATGCCCTTCTGACCCATATCCCCAGCACCTTCAGGTGGTCTTGGCGACGTAGGAACAGAGGATCACTCAGGCCAGTTGCCAAAGAATATGGCCTCACTCTTCCTGCAGTTGACTCTGGCCACTGAGGTCAGGTCAAACTAGATGCAGATGAAACTCAATCTGCGGACTAACCATGGATCCAAGCAGAAGATGGTGATGTCGTCCATGCACTGGGAACCTTTGATCTGAGTGCCCCTACTGCCTGACATTATTGTCCCTTTTATGCCCACGTTTTTCCTGATGGATTCAACAAAGTGTTTGATCCAGCACATAAACAAGACAGAAGAGAGTGGGCAACTTGTCTGACTCCGGACTTAATGGGGAAGCTTTCTGTTTCCCACCTGTTACTTGGACCACATTATTAATGTCTGTGTAGAATGGTTAGATCTGATTTCTGATTCCCTCCCCAAAGCCTATTTTGGAGATCATGTCCATCATGCACATTTGCAATATCTTTTCCAAGGCCTCTCCTGGTCCAAGCTTATCAGACATGCCCACCCCTGCCCCACATGTAGGTGATGGTATCCCTGAGCAGTGAAAGGCTGCCAGATAAGTTCCTGCTGGGTACTGTGCAGGCTTGGCCCGCGTGGATCATCTGTCCCAGTACAGACTTGATCCAATTGGTGATGACTTTGGACAGGGTCTTGTAATCCACATTCAACATCCATTTCCTGAATTTCACCCTCTCTTCCTTCTGCCCATAGATAAGGGTAAGGATGCCCTTCTCCACAGATTCTGACAAGTTGCCAGCTACAGGGAGAGCATTGTACACTTCCAGCAGATCTGGTTCCATCTAGTTCCACAGAATCAAGTACAACTTAACTAGTAAACCATGGCTTCCAGGACACTTAGTTGTCTCAAGGCAATAGATGGAGAATGTCAGCTCCTCTAGGGTCATTGGCTTTTCCAGACTCTCTGGTTTGTTGTCATCTTAAGACCTCCATGATAGAGGACAAGAAGTTCCAGGAGGCTGTGCTATCTATAGCCTTTCTGTCATACAGACCAGCACAGAAGGATTTGCAGATCCTCAATATGTCCATCTTTTAGGATATTACTAAACTGTCCTCTTCCTTAAGACTGTGGATCACCGAGCCTTATCTAATGACCCTATGAAAAAGAAGCGTGAGCATGTCTCATCCTATTCCAAGGAGTAGAGTCTGGATCGGAAGATGAGCTTTGAAGGTTCCAAGGCAAAGAGTGAGCTTGCCGGCTCTTCACCTCTCGGAGTTCCTCCCTCACATCTACCTCTCCGATTGCAGAAAGGGAAGATTCTGCAATTTTGTCTGGACTTTCTGTAGGTTACAACAGCACATTGATAGGATGCAGAACTGGGCTGAGGAGTGACAGATGGAGTTCAACCCAGAAAAGTGTGAGGTAATACACTTTGGAAGATCAAATTTGAAGGCAGAGTACAAGAGCTCAGTGATCCACAGCCTTAAGGAAGAGAACAGTTTAGTAATATCCTAAAAGATGGTAGCACTCTTAGCAGCATGGAGGAACAGACGGATCTTAGGGTCCACATCTATAGATCCCTCAAGGTTGCCCCGCAGGTCGATAGGGTGGTTAAGAATGCGTATGGTGTATTGACCTTCATTAGTCAGAGTATTGAGTTCAAGAGCCACGTGGTAATGTTGCAGCTCTATAAAACTCTGGTTAGGCCACACTTGGAGTATTGTGTTCAGTTCTGGTCGCCTCATTATAGGAAGGATTTGGAAGCTTTAGAGAGGGTTCAGAGGAGATTTACCAGGATGCTGCCTGGATTGGAGAGCATTTCTTACGAGGATAGTTGAGCAAGCTAGGGCTTTTCCCTTTGGAGCGAAGGAGGATGAGAGGTGACTTGATAGAGGTGTACGAGATGATAAAAGGCATAGATCAAGTGGACAGTCAGAGACATTTTTCCCAGGGCGAAAGTGGCTAACATGAGGGGGCGTAACTTTAAGGAGATTGGAGGAAGGTATAGGGGGGATGTCAGAGTTAAGTTTTTTACACAGAGAGTGGTGGGTGCGTGGAATGCACTGCCAGCAGAGGTAGTGGAGGCAGATACATTAGGGATATTTGAGAGATTCTTAGATAGGCACATGAATGATTGAAAAATGGAGAGTTATGTGGGAGGGAAGGGTTAGATAGATCTTAGAGCAGGATAAAATGTTGGTAAAACATCGTGTGCCGAAGGGCTTGTACTGTGCTGTAATTTTCTATGTTCTATATTCTAATTCCCTCTGACTCTCTTGATTTCTGAACACCTTTGAGGATAAGGAATCTCTTTATGTTATTCTTAATTGCTTCACACCAGTGCATCAGGGAGTCTAATGGAGGATTTCACTGTTCTCAAACCTATGTTATTCCTCTTTAGTTCCTTAATGTTCTCTGCAACATTTAATTTCCATTTCCCCTTTGCTGCTTTCTGTCTTCCCATATGTGACAATCAGCCTGAAGGAGGCAGGGGTTGGAGAGGAGCACTGGTGTGACCTCAGTTGATCTGACTGTGAGCACCTTGGACATGAAGAGGAAGTCTATCCAGGATCAGTCTGTCATTTGGGGGATTGTTGTGTTCCATCTGCAGCATCACTGAAAACATTGCACAGCTTTCTATTTTCAACCAAATTTATCAGGAATCTAGACAATGCTGTATGGTCTGCTGTCAGCTCTGCCAAATCGCCCAGCTGCGTCAATGACACAATTGAAATCACTGATCAGAACATCTAGCTGGGAGGTTGCCACCAGTGGTGGGACCCATTGGTCTTCCAGTACAACAAAATGTCCATAAGGGAACGCTGCTGACTGGCACATTCCATGCTGCAGGAGTACATGCTGGGGACACACAGAAGCTTGGTACAGCCAACGCAAAGGCTTTGAGGGAATGGACTGTGATCTAAGGTCCTACTGCCTCTAAATGCTGAGGGGCTGTGTCCTGTCCTACAGCGCCACAGACACTGGAAGGTCGTATTGTCCAAAGAGGCCATATGACTGGCATTAGTGCTCTGCACATGAAATGTATTAATTTGATGATGCTGCAAATGTATTAATTTAATGACACTATGAATGTATGGACTTGATGACATAATGAATGTAACTGATTGTTTTGTGTCTCCTGTATATACTTTACACGAATAAAGTTTATTTTTGAAGTAAAAAAAATCAGCTGATATAAAGACAGTTATGGCCTTGGGAAGAGCCATCACTTTGCAGCTGATCAGTCTATGAACCAGCCTACAAATCCTTTTACTGATACACACTATTCTCCAGAGGAAGGGAAGTATGAAAACAATGTACAGAAGACATTGACATTGATTTTCTTACTTAAATGATATTGGTTCTCTTTGGCGAAGAAGTGCTAGGCACACAATTAAAGATGTGCTTGATTATCAAGTTAGGCTGGCAAAAATATTCTCCAGGTCTTATTCTGCAAACTGTCTGTTTTTCAGGTAAGAAATGTACAGCCCACAATTGAAAATTCTTCTCCTCAACATTCCAATTATGAAAATCCTTGACAGAAAAGATCCCATTGTTAGAGGTGAAGCACAAACATCTATGCAGCAGCATTGCTAAGTTTGTCAAGAGACCCATCTTACTCAAATTACCCATAAATTTATTGTGAGATCATTGACCCAAGTAGGGATCTGTGCACACCCTCAGCAAAGAAACAAAATAAATTAACAGTGGGGCTTAGGAAATACAGCTAGGCTCTAAATCTACATAAATTAAACTGAGTATATAGTGTATAAAGCAGAAAAATGCATAATTGATGTATTCAAAGGAAAAAGTCCATATTAATTGGCTATAGAAAAAAAACTGACATTTCTCAAGAGGGCATGTGCTCAGAAGGCAGCGGGGAGAGACAGTAGCACGGTTCAATGCAAGGACTCTGCTGCAAGAAAATAGATTCAGTAGAGAAAGTAGTTTAATGATTTCACACAAGTTGTCAAGGTAAGTTCAAATTCAAGAGGCATATCCCCCTAATGGTGCCAATTCTCTCATACACCCCATCACTCACCTATCTCCATCGATCAGTACTCAGTCATTAACTCATCTTTCCTTCATGGATCTAGCTCCCTTGAAAGCCTCACACCCACACTCTTCTACGAACAGCTCTTCCACTGTGGCAGTCATCGCACCCAAGTGGAAAGACATACACTGAATTACTTCTCTCTTCTACAGGTGAAGGTGGCAAGTAACAGCACAGCAAATAAACCAGACAGCAAGTGCGGCCACATTTATTAACTACCACAGAGGAGAGAGTGTTGGCTAGAGAAACAGAGGACTGCAGATGCTGGAATCTAGATGAAAAACACTATGATGCTGGATCATCTCAGCAGGCCAGGGAGCACCCGTGGATAAAAGCAGGCGGTCAACGTTTTGGTCTTGACCGCCTGCTTTTATCCACGGGTGCTGCCTAGCCTGCTGAGATGATCCAGCATCATTGTGTTTTTTTGGAGAGTGTTGGCTATTAAGTGAATGAGTATTGTTGAGGCTGTGGTCACTGACCAGCTAAGAGTAATCACTGGTAGTGGTTTCTGCTAGATTAATCCTTCTTCTCCTATCTCATTTGCCCCCACTGCAAATTACAAACTGTAGACGGCATCAACATGCACCTTTAACTTTCTCCTCTCCCCTCACTACTGACCAATCTTTGTTCCTTATCCATTTCTGATACCCATGCACTGCAGTTTGCAGAGGCAGTGAAGAACGAAGAAAGCAGAACAACACTGCTCAATCTGTGCTTGCGTCTCCTAATTTGCAGCTCCTACCTTCCTGAGAACATCTGTATCTTAGAGGAGGGATATCCAACACATGCACAGGAGCCAGGAGAGGAGCAGGGACAACTAAAGTGGACAACTGGTCAAATGCTGAAACAGCACAGGATGGATAGTGATGGTCCAGGCTATGGAAGAAGATGCACTGGAAAGTCATCAGAAAGCCTGCACAAAATGTCAGGAAATTGGAAAAGTCTGCATCTAACTCTACTTCTGGCTATGTGCAGAACTTGAAGTGCATTTTTTGGTATTGGTATTGGTTTATTATTGTCACTTGAACCGAGGTACAGTGAAAAAACTTGTCTTACATATCGGTCATACAGGTTAATTCATTACACAGTGCAGTTACATTGAGTTAGTACAGAATGCATTGATGTAGTACAGGTAAAAACAATAACAGTACAGAGTAAGGTGTCACAGCTACAGAAAAAGTGCATTGCAATAAGGTGCAAGGTCACAACATATTCAAAAGTGGAATGGTGATCACCTTCATTGGCAGACATGGAACCCACAACATTTCAGCATCTAAAGGCAGGTATCTCAACCACAAATGCAGCATGAACAAGTTCTGTCAAGTGCTGCAATGGAGCTCTGACAATATTCACCAGGGGTTTGGATACCACCATTCACAGAGGCTTCCAGAATCCCACAACTGTCCAACAACCAACAGATCAAAAAGGAGGATGTCCCAGAAGAGTGACAATGGCTCCATGGGCCATGAACCTGCAGCTTTTCTCAAGATGACAGCATTCTTGCTCCCAGCCCTGCCCTCTGCCAGTGTTTATGTCGTCTGACAGTTAGAACTGCATTCCACATCTCATGCTAAGCCTTGGGGAGGGCACTTTATAGAAGGAGCACCAGGAGAAGACAAATGGAAAGCATAAGAGTGAATAGTATGGTATAGATTTTTACGCATTAGCTAATAATTGAGGATATAAAATTGAATTAGAATGTACATTTTCTCCTATTTTTTATTTCTGTGTTATTAGCACAGTGCATTGTAGGTAGCACCGTGCAATGATTCTAATATCAGTTCAAGTGAGTTCCATGGGGCTACTGTAGAACTGTCCAGGAATGGTGTGTTGCATCGTCCTTCTTGTGCCACCTTTGTTCTCATTGTAGAACTGCTGTGTATGGGTTCTGGACAAGTTATGAGCCATATCATAAATGAATTGCCCAACAGCTGGCCTTTGAGTTGCAATGGCAAATCAATGAGAAGAGACACAGAGGACCGCCTCAACATGGAGGAAAGGTGATTACTTCCTGGATAACTGTTATTATTGTGGTTTAACAACCATTCATCTTCATGATAGTTTGCAGCAATTGCACTAGCTGCAGCCCGAGAAAGAGCAAGACAATATTCTGATCCTTTTGGTTCAGGAAAATATTCATGAGATGCAGACAAAGAAATGACATGCAATTGATTACACCCAGTACCATGTGAATAGTGGAAATAAGACAACTCTCATTCTCACTCATTAGCTTGTCTCTGGTAAGAAGGATTGAGCTGAGGCTATCTCTCTGTATATACAGAGCCTCAGTGAATACCCTCCTGCATCAAATTGAAATGATGCCTATACCTCCAGGAGCAGCCTAGTAGAAGCCAAGCAGATAATAGTTAAGTGCAACAGTCTTAATATTGTGGCGCCTCTCCTGGTTACAGATTAAAGTTGTAGCTGTCAATGTAAGCAAGTTTCATTTATGGCTACTTCTGTCAGATGAAGGCATGTCATGCATTAGCTGACATTAATTTCACAGTCTGGTCTGGAACTAAATGACGCTGGGATAGTACTACCAAACAGACATCATAGCAGATTTTATTGTCCGCAGTGTGCACTGCTATTTGCTGCCAGATCCAAAAATAAATTCAAACTTACCTCAGATCTCCCAAGAAACACTTCAAGGTATCCTCCCTGAAAATGGAAGTAAGCCCACTGAAAAGATTGTTGACAGGGCAAGGCTATTCATGTCCATGACCTGGCCAAATGTTAAATCCTGTGCTGCAAGAAGGAGAGAGTGAGATGAGTGAGACATGGGAGAGGAGGGAAGAGGACGGGGAAATTTACTGTTGGCAACCCATCATGAACAGGTTTCTGCTTTGAAACCTCCACCCCTTGTTCTGCCTCCACTGAACCTGCCCACATCCTATTTTAAGGAGCATACATTCCTGTCTCAAATTTATCTTTGACACAGCCCCATTATTAGGAGTTAAGATTCAAACGGTAAGTAGCAATGGCAGTTAATAAAAAATCTAATTACTGTGTTTTCTTGTAATTACTTCACTGCTAACTCATATTTATTTTTCATGATGAGCAATGTTTTCCAGTTTATGAAACTTAATCATCCCAAACCCTTCCACTTTGGAAGATATGAAATTTAACAACTCTCGTTTACTATGTCTAACCAGGCAGTGCGAGATGCCTATAGCTATTGGAATGCTTTAATTTAACTTTGCCACTTCCAGTCGGGTGACACACCAGATGATTTTTTAGTGAGCTTAAAGCACAGAAGTGCCAATACGCAGCTTTAGTGCAGCTTGAGGCATCTTCAAGTAATCTTACTGGAATAGTTAAAGTTGTCTCAGCTGCCAGCCCAGCAGATCAACTGTGTTATTTTCTAACAGTTTCGAGGTTGTTGATAGTACTGGTGAGTCAGTTTTAATAGCCACCTCTAGGGGCCCTAGGTTATGGGGACTCAATTAGATAGTGGTGGAGAATGTACCCTGGAAGTGTAATGCATGGTTAACCTGTGCGGGTTTGACTGGTGCAACTTGCACCCAAAGTAAGTCCAGATGAAGGGTCTCGACCTGAAATGTCGCCTGTCCATTTCCTTCCATAGATGCTGTCTGACCCATTGAGTTCCACCAGCACCTTTTGTGTTGCTCCAGATTCCAGCATCTGCAGTCTCTTGTGTGTCCCCAAAATGTATCCTGCAGACTGAAAGGTCGTTCAACAAGATATGGGCTTTGTCTTTCTTGTTCCTGGCCTTTGCACGTTTCCACAGTGCAGTTTGTGAATGTCCTGCACCAGATTTAGCTAGCTAGCAATGATAATAAGATATCTTTATTAGTCACACTTACATTGAAACACACAGTGAAATACATCTTTTGCGTTGAGTGTTCTGGGGGCAGCCCACAAGTGTCACCACACTTCCGGTGCCAACATAGCATGCTCACAGCTTCCTAACCCGTATGTCTTTGGAATGTGGGAGGAAACCGGAGCACCCAGAGGAAACTCACGCAGACACAGGGAGAACAGACTAACTCCTTACAGACAGTGGCCAGAATTGAACCTGGGTCGCTGGCACTGTAATAGCATTAAGCTAACCACTACACTACTGTGCCTGCCCTAGATTAAAGTCATGTCTACAGCTCTTGAAGATGAACTTCTCTGTGGTCGGAACCAGTTTTGTGAGTTATTCTACTGGTCTTTGATGCTCCCAGAAAGCAATATCTGCTCACAGAAAAAAAGGCCACATCAATTTCCTGTAGCTGTAGGTCAACAATTGACAATATGCCAAGGAAAGGGGTTCTCTTTCCAAAAAAAAGTAAAGAAGTCATTTCAGCTGATGGTCAAGAGGCCACACTAGAAGACTGGTGCAATTATATAGCAGTTAGTGTTGGTGCCTCACAGCACTAGTGAACTGGGTTTGATCCTGATGTCCTGTCTGTGTGGAGTTTGCAATGTGCTACCTGTGAATGAGTGGGCTTACCCCAGTTTCTATGGCTTCCTTCCACACAACAGAGATGTGCGGGTTGGTAGGTTAATTGATTATAGTAAATTACCCCAAGTGTAGGTGGGTGGTAGGAGAATCAGGCTGGAGTTGGTGGGCAAGTGAAAGAGAATAGCTTAGAGGAAAATAAGTGGGGAAATGGGATTGATGGATTGCACTGACTGACATGGACTTGGTGGGCTAAATGGCCCACCAACAGTCTTGCTGTTATAAAACTATTGAACGGTTCCCTAGTACAATAAAATGGACTCTTGACCTCACAATCTACTTTGTTATGACCTTGCATCTTATTGTCTACCTGCACTGCACTGTCTCTGTAGCTCTGACACTTTGCTCTGAATTCTGTATTGTTTTACCTTCAATGCACTGTTTAATGAATTGATCTGTATGAACAGTGTGCAAGACAAGTTTTTCACTGTACCTCGGTTCATGTGACAACAATAAACCAATTCAAATTCCAGTTCCAGTGTTATCTGACTCCCTCTGACTATCTGCTTAGTAAGGCATTCTCTGCCTCTTCCTTTTGCTAATCCAACATTTCCTGCTTAAGTTTCCGGCAAAGGCTAAGACTTCATAACTAATTGCCTGGTGATAGAAGTTGCAACAGGAAAGAGCAAATCAGCATGCCCACTTCTGCACTATGACGAGAAACATATTGAGCAGGACAAGCACTGGATACATTGCTTGAGGACTCTATTTGGCTGGTCAATTACGTTGCAATTGACAGCATAGCTCACATTTTATATACATTTGTCTGTTGCACTTGGGCATTGAGGAGCGAGGTAATCAATGTATACACATTGCCTTGAAGCACTGATTCTTTGGACTTACCTGGTGTCTCAAAGGTAGCAGCATGGGAGATTGTCATGTGATACATGATTCACAGCTGGACCCAGGTATTGAGCTTTTGTGATCATTATTTTGTGGGGATGGTTTTGACCAACCAGTTATTGAGCAAAGAATATCTCCTTTAGTTCCTGTGTGACACAGGATTTTGAAATGGTGTCCTCCAGGCAATGATAGTGCAGTTGGTGGTTCCTTGCACCACCAAAAGACACAATCCACAATAATCTTCCTACTTGCTCTGCCTGCTACTCTTTGCTCAAGGCACAGGTGAATGCAGCTCACCATGAAGAGAGAATTTATATTAACTGCTTCTTGCAACGTAATGCTGCAAATTGAGGGATGGTATTTGAAGTCTTCAGCATCAGCTCTGGAAAACACTGGAGGCACAGAAATTCAAGGCAACAGGGACACTGGGTTCCACTGCCAAAGCTGATCTGATCTGCAGACAAAGCTGTTACATGTGTCAGAACCTGTAAGAATTTTCTTGTAGAAATAGAGTAGTCAGGTTACTGTAAGAGAGACACTCTGGAAATCCTTTATGGATTAGGCTTCCTGTTGAGAGAGCTTCTTGCCTTATGCCTCCTCTTTCTTGCAGCAGATAGCCATGTACTGCAAATCCTGCTCTCATGTTCATTGTCATGTCATGGGCTAAAGATACACCCAGCAAAGCCCCCAGAGGCTAGTCTAAACTACAATTAGACTGTACCTTTGATTATACCACTCTCCCAAGACTTCTCAAATTCCAACATCATTCAGCAATCCAGCTCCAACAAATCTTCAACACCAACCTTTTCCCAATTGCCAATAAACCAGCAAGTAGTTGATGAGACACAAGAGAATTCAGATGCTGGAATTTGGAGCAACAAACAATCTTCTGGAAGAACTCAGCAGGTCAAGCAGCATCTGTGGGAGGAAAGGAATTGTCGACATAATTGAGGATCCCTTTAAATGATACAGGTGGGGAGCGGAGGGGGAGATTGGTCTCCTTTCTGGAGTTAAAGCATGCTCTCTGTGTGTGCTGAACACACAGCAATGACAACATAGATGACGGCTTCTTTCAGAATGACATGGCAGGCACGGCACGGAGCCTTACAGCTCCAGGAACCCCAGATTGATCTTGATCTTCATTGGCTGCCTGTGTCAAATTTGCACATTCTCCCTATGACTGTGTGAGTATCCTCCTAGTGCTCCAATGTCCACCCACATCCCAACCATGTGCGGGTTGGTAAGTTAATTGGTTCCTGTAAATTAGTCCTGGTGCAGGTGAATGAGAGATGAATCAGAGTGAAATTGATGGGCATGTGAGAGAGAACAGTTACATGGAAATAAATTGAGATTGGGATTGATGGGATTATTCTGAGAGCTGGCATATACTCAATGGGTTGAATGACCTCCTATACCATGGGAAGATATGAGATTAGATAAAGCTATGTATCCAGTTTTCCTTGCAGAAGAACTGGAAAACTGGTGTTGGAATCATGGTTAAACAGGGAACAACATGAGACAGCTGGAACACTCTTCAGAAATGAGAAAATCACTGAGTTTAAGAGCACTGTTTAAACCTGTTCAAATTCATTTAATCAAACTCAATATCCAGTAATGGCTTAAAATGGGTCACGTTTCAGCTCATTAATTAACCGACGTGGCCTGATAATAATTCGTCAAATCCTTATCATATAATATGTTAAAATTTACACAGGGAGATATTTTGTAGAATAGTATGTCAAATGCAAAGAGCAAAACTTGACAGTAATCTGCATATTTTTAACAGCTCAGAATCTCAGTTTTATGCAGCCAAATTGTGCTCAATTCAGCCCATAGCCCAGAGTTACCACCACACTTTCCTTACACTGAGACCAACCTTGCACAGACTCCTGAGCCCAATCATTCTGGGCCTCCTGATCCCAGGGATGGACAATGTGTTATGAGGCCTCAGTGCTGATGTCCTGTCCCTCAAACATCTTGATAGATCTTGACAGAACGCAAAGCTGACGGGGGTGGGGGGGGGGCGCGAAGGGGTAGGCGAGGGGAAGGATCTGCCCGCAAAGGTCAGGATACTTTGCAAGTAGGTTTCATTTTAATATTTCTGATATGTAGAAACATTTAAAAACGATTAAAACTGCTATAAATAATGTTTAAAAATTAAAAGCATGTTAAAAAAGTACTGAATATTTATAAACATTAAAATAAAATAATTTAAGAACATATAACTGAACTTCGCTTTTACTTTCCAATATTGAGGTTGGAAACATCCAGATGAAGAATGGGGACTCTGATCATTCAACAGGCTCTAATGCTGAGGAATCTCATTTTATCCAGGTTCCACTGCTGAACTCCATGTGAAATGAAGTGTGCGAGTGGAGTGACAGATGCATAACCTTGTCTCGGAACGTCAACTGCATTCAGTCCCTGATGAATTACCATATCTTCACGGGCACAGCACAAAATGAACACAGCAGGAATTGAACCACGTTGAGCTCACTTTGTGGGCATGAAAGGGTTGTGACGAGACCCAATTTCAGGGACCAATGTCTTGTGCCTCAAGGACACCTAAAAATAAACTAACATACCATGAATTCATACAGTGACTTTAAGACAAAGGAGTTAAGCTGAAATTGAGTCTTAGTCATCCATTGTGGCTGCTTAAAAAAGGGTATTAAAATGCATTTCTGGCCCTGTAAGATGATTCAAAACAAAAGTAAGTTGGAATGGAAACAAAAGGAAATCAAGAGAAAGAAGAAATACCCAAAGACTAAGAAGGTCAAGGAAGGCCTGCAACATGGAAGGGTTGAGTTCCCAGAAAAACTACATATCGCGGATTTCCGTAATGTGGAGCTGCATCATCTGCATGTGCATCAAGAAATGCAAGTTGAAAATATAATAGATATTGTGTTTATTTATTTACTTTTTTCCCCACTTAAATTCCGTAAGAGTGAATTTTATTCTGATTATCAAATTTTTGGATAGTGATTTGTGGATTCTGTGCAGATAAATATCTGTAACCCGACTGACCATTGCATGAGGTCCGCCTGCACTGTGAAACTGAGAGGTACCGGCACTCTGCTGAACCTATCAAAATATAGCTTTTTACTTAACCCGCAAAGAAAGGTCTCTTCCTCTTCATTCCCAAGTGCCACTCAGGAAAGCACTCATGGTACATTCTTTGTGATACAAAAATCTGAAAGCAGGCACCACCAGGCCTATGGACAGCTTCCATCCTGCTGTCATAACACTATTGAACAGACCTCTTGTATGATAAGATAGACTCTGGACCTCACAATCCACCTTGAAATGGCCTTGCACCTTAATGTCTGCCTGCGCTGCATTTTCTCTGTAACTGTAATAATATATTCTGCATTCTGTCATTGTTTTTCCCTTGAACTACCTTGAAGTACTGATGTGATAAAATGATCTGTACGGATGGCATGCAAAACAAAGTTTTTCACTGTACTTCGGTGCAGGTGACAATAATAAACCAATCACCATGTACCTGAAATTGACCTGCAACCCACAGCTGACTGTAGAGGCACTTTGCATATTTAAACAGCCTGTTCTCACTTCTAGTGGTCAGACCACTCACCAATTTACAGGTCTATGTAAATATTCATCTTTTCTCCCATTGCCATTTACAGATGTTGCTTATCTGTATTCCATCCAAAGAACAGATGGCCACAGGTTGAGTTTCTCAAATACCAGGTAGGTTTCACACTGGCACACTGCTTTCACAACTCCTACATTCTCTTGTCTATGTTCTCATTCTCAAACTGCTCCCATTCACTTTTTGACCGGATAACTTTATTAGCAGTTTATCCCCACAGTCACCCTGGTTTTACCCTATCAGAGACATCCTCCCCACCCCCACCCTCCTTGCTGCTTAACAAGCATCTTTTGTCTCCTTCCCAGTTCTGACAAAGGGACTTCAACCTGAAATGTTAACTCTATTTCTTGTCCCACAGATACCACCTCACCTGCTGCATGTTTCCAGCATTTGCTGCTTCTGTAGAATCTGATAGCCAATTGAATTATGGAAATTTCTCAATCTTTGTAAAAAAGAAAGTCCTATATTTATACAGCATCATTCACAGCATCCCAAAATGTTTCATAACTGATGAAGCACTTTTTGAAGCATAGTCACTGTTGTCTGGACACTGCAGAATTCCTCAAATAATGCAACAATGATCTGATAATTTGTTTTATTTTTGGTGCTTGTGGGGTGAATACTGTAATCCTGACATCAATGATAACATCTTGGTCATTGTAGTCAGGCGCCTGCGGCAAGAATGTATAACTCACACTGCAGTCTGAGGTTCCCATCTGCTTCAAAAGGGCAGCAATCATCCAGTGCCCAAGAAGACCAGAGTGTCCTGCCTCAACAACTATTGCCCCGTCACACTCACATCTACTGTGATGAAGTGCTTTGAGAGGTGGGTTATGGCTAGGATAAACCATAGACCCATAGAACCATAGAAACATACAGAACAAAACAGGCCCTTCGGCCCAACAGGCCATGTTGTGCCGTCCATCAAACCACCCTCACACTACCTAACCCTTTCCTCCGGCATATCCCTCTATCTCACATTCCTCCATATGCCTATCCAACAAGGTCTTGAACCTGTCCAATGTATCTGCCTCCACCACCTCCCCAGGCAGTGCATTCCATGCACCAACTACTCTCTGGGTGAAAAATCTCCCCCTGACATCTCCCCTGAACCTCCCACCCATAACCTTAAAGCCATGCCCTCTCATCTTGAGCATTGGTGCCCTGGGAAGGAGGCGCTGACTGTCTACTCTGCCTCAGCAAGGGCCTGGACCGACTGCAATTTGCCTACCACCACAACAAGTTTACAGCGGACGCAATCTCACTGGCTCTCCACTCGGCTTTGGAGCACCGAGACAACAGCAAAACATACGTCAGGCTGCTGTTTATTGATTACAGCTCAGCATTCAACACCATCATCCTTTCAGTACTAATCAACAAATTTCAAAACCTAGGCTTCTGTACCTCCCTCTACAATTGGATCCTTAACTTCCTTATCAGGAGACCACAGTCAGTACGGATCAGTAACAACATCTTCTCCTCGCTGACTATCAACACAGGTGTACTTCAAGGATGCATGCTTAGCTCACTGTTCTACTTCCTCTACACTCATGACTGTGTGGCTAAGCAGAACTCAAATGCCATCTACAAATTCACTGATGACACTATTGTTTTTGGTAGAATCTGAGATGGTGACAAGGAGGCATACAGGAGTGAGATAGATCGGCTGGTTGCGTGGTGTCGCAACAACAATTTCACACTCAATGTCAGCAAGACCGAGAAATTGATTGTGGACTTCAGGAAGGAGAAGTCAGGAGAACACACACCAGTCCTCATTGAGGGGTCAGCGGTGGAAACTGTGAGTAGCTTCAAGTTCCTGGGATTCAACATCTTGGAGGATCTATCCTGGGCCTAATGCATTGATGCAATCATGAAGAAGGCGCGCCAGCTGCTCTACTTTGTTCAGAGTCTGAGGAGATTTGGTATGTCACCAAAGACTCTTGCAAATTTCTATAGATGTACAGTGGAGAGCATTCTGACTGGTTGCATCACACCCTGGTATGGAGCCTCCAATGCACAGGATCACAAGAGGCTGTAGAGGGTTGTAGACTCAGCCAGCTCCATCATGGGCACAACCCTCCCCACCATCAAGGAGATCTTCAAGAGCTGTGCCTCAAGAAGGTGGCAAAGCAACAAATTTCATGACTTATAAGTCCATGATAAAAAAACTAATTCTAATTCGGAAACCTGATTTTGATTCTGAATTGAACAATAGGTTTACATGTTACAGTTGTACAAAACGTTGGTTAGATGGCACTTAGAGTATTGTGTGCAATTCTGGTTGCCACACAGTAGGATGAATGTAATTAAGCAAGAGAGGATTCAGAAAGATTCACAAGATTATTGCAGGGTTTGACTCATAAAGTGAGATTAGTTAGGCTGGGACTGTTTTCTTGGAGCATAAGAGACTGAGGGGTGACTTGACTGAGGTTTATAAAATTATGAGGGACACAGCTGGTGTAGAGTGTCACAGATTTTCTCCAAGGGTAGGAGAATCTAAACCTTGAGGGCATAGACTTAAGGTAAGCAAGGAAATATTTAAAGGAAATCTGAGGGGCAAGTTTTTCATACAGAGAGTGGTGGGTATGTGGAATGAGCTGCCAGAAGAGCTGGTACAGGCAGGTGCAAATACAACATTTAAAAAGCAGTTGGACAGGTGCATGGATAGGAAAGGTTTAGAGGAACATGGGCCAAATGCAGGTAAATGGGATTAGTTTACATAGGCATCATAATCAGCATGAATGAGTTGGGCTGAAGGGTTGTAGTGTTCGATGTTCTATGTTCTATTTCCATGCTGTATAACTCTATGAATCTATGAAATTCCTATGCTTTGTCAGCGTTAGAGCTGAACCTTTCAAACAGACTGTAAGCTGGAAAGGAAATTCTTGAGTATTTGTTTATTTACAACAAAAATTCCTGTCGTACGGAAGATGGTGCAATGAAAAGCAAAGGTTGTGTTAGAACATAGAACATGGAACTTTACAGCACAGTGCAGGTCCTTCGGCCCACGATGTTTTACCAACATTTTATCCTGCTCTAGTATCTATCTAACCCTTCCCTCCTACATAGCTCTCCATTTCTCTATCATTCATGTGTCTATCTAAGAGTCTCTTAAATGTCCCTTATGTATCTGCCTCTACCACCTCTGCTGGCAGTGCTTTCCACGCACAAACTTCCCTCTGATATCCCCCTTCTATCTTCCTCCAATCACTTTAAAATTATGCCCCCTCGTATTTGCCCTTGGAAAAAGTCTCTGACTGTCCACTCAATCTATGCCTCTTATCATCTTGTACACCTCTATCAAGTCACCTCTCATCCTCCTTCTCTCCAATTCAAATTCTCATGGCTGGATTATAAGTAAAGAGTGCTGAGAGAAGCAGCTGCAGTTAAAGGTTAAAGTGATGTATGGGACACCTTGTAAGGAGTCAAAGACAGAATAATCTGGGTGGTCAGCATGGCGAGTTCTATCTAAAGTCATCAAAAATCATAAAGTAAGTAATGTTTAGAGTTAAAAGGGTAACTTGCAAGGCAATGGCAAACAGGATTGACCTTGTAGGAGCAGAGAGCCCAGCAGCTGCATTTAAGGGTTAAAGCATGTGAGGTGCATACAGAGGTCTTATTGAAGTTCAATAGTTTGCAACATTTCATATCATACCTTCTATAGTTTTACATAACATCATATGTGATATTATTTGTAGTGGCTGTACTTATGTTGTTTATATGTTCCATAGTTGGTCTTTAATAAACTGTTTAAAAGAGTTTTGAGTTCTCCTGTTCTGTGAGTCTTACCAAGATTTTCCCCAGATGACTAAGAAAAAAATAGCTCCAGCCAAAACTACCTACAGTTATCTTCATTATAGTGCCTCAGCACCTTTTACATCACCTAAAAAAGGAGAGGGAATCTCAGCTTAAAGTCTACCTGAAAGATGGTACCTCCAACAGTGTGACATTCACTGCAGTCCTGCACTGATGTGCAGCCTTGATTTTTGTGCTCAGGGTCTGGAGTGAGGCTTGAATCCACAGCCAATTTCTGAGATACTTACAAATCTGCCAGTATACAATTTGTACAATTGTGCACAAAGTTGTTCACATAATATAGTTAAATATAAATAAATTCGCCAAATTACTGGCCTCTTAAGATAAGATATCTTTATTAGTCACATGTACATCGAAACACACAGTGAAATATACCTTTTCGTGTAGTGTTCTGGGGGCAGCCCACAAGTCTCGCCAAGCTTCCGGCGCCAACATAGCATGCCCACAACTTCCTAACCTGTACGTCTTTGGAATGTGGGAGGAAAGTGGAGCACCCGGAGGAAACCCACACAGACATGGGGAGAACGTACAAACTCCTCACTGACAGTGGCCGGATTTGAACCTGGGTCGCCTGTACTGTAAAGTGTTACGCTAACTGCTACACTACTGTACCTGCCTTCACAGTCTCCGAGCAATCAATAATTAACTGTCTGCAAATAAAACTTTCACTTCCATTTGATTTGTTAGCTTTATCATGTTGAAAGCAAACTACCTGGCTTGAATAACACATGGACAATAGTATGAAGTGTCTCTTAATCAGTGGAATGGGAGAGTCCCAGATGCAGAATTTTCTCTGCCAAATGTAGGTCATGGCTCACAAATCTGCTGTTGAGTCAAATATTTCCTGCATTAATTATTCTTCTTCAATACAGGTTGATACTGAAGCACAGTAAGAGTGTAAAGAAAAAAAATATTTTAGGTACCATGAGCAACATTCAACCCTACGCTTTCAGAAGAAATCTTGCATGCACAGCATGTTCACTGTCTATGGCAGAACGTTAACTATGTCTTGCCTTCCAAACAAGAAAGAAAAATATTAATAAACTTCTATTCTAGTATCAGTTAACACTCAAAAATGCAACCAACTTCACTAACCAGATGAGGAAAATAAATGAAAATAGTTATTCAATAGGGGATTACGTGGTTACCAGAACTATATTATTGAAAATCTTATGTGTGCCAAATAGGTTTTGGTTGGTTTGAATTCAGTGAAACTGTGACACTTTCATGCCACCATTTAAAATGGGAGTGTTGGATAAATGCAAATGCTGGCCATAAGGCCATAAGACATAGGAGCAGAATTAGGCTACCTGGCCCATCGAGTCTGCTCCACCATTCGATCATGGCTGATTTATTTTTCCCTCTCAACTACATTCTCCTGCCTTCTCCCTGTAACCTTTGACGCCTTTATTAATCAACAACCTATCAACCTCTGCTTTAAATATACCCAATGACTTGGCCTCCACAGCCGTCTATGACAATGGATTCCACAAATTTACCACCCTCTGGCCAAAGAAATTCCTCATCATTTCAATTCTAAATGGACATTCTTTTATTCTGAGGCTGTGCCCTCTGGTCCTTGACTCTCCCACTACTGGAAACATCCTCTCCACGCCCACTCTATCCAGGCCTTTCAATATTCGGTAGGTTTCAATGAGATCCCTTCATCCTTCTAAACTCCAGTGAGTACAGGCCCAGAGCCATCAAACACTCCTCATATATTAACCTTTCATCCCCAGGATCTTTCTCATAAACCTCCTCTGGACTCTCTCCAATGCCAGCATAATCCTTCCGTAGATACGGGGCCCAAAACTGCTCACAATACTCCAAATGTGGTCTGACCAATGCCTTATAAAGCTTCAGCATTGCATCCTTGCTTTTATATACCAGTCTTCTCGAAATGAATGCTAACATTGCATTTGCCTTACTTACTACTGACTCAACCTGCAAGTTAACCTTTAGGAAATCCTGCACTAGGACTCCCAAATCCCTTTGCATCTCTGATTTCTGAATTCTCTCGCTGTTTAGAAAATAGTCTATGCCTTTATTCCTTCTGCCAAAGTGCATGACCATACACTGTATTCCATCTGCCACTTCTTTGCCCATTCTCCCAACCTGTCTAGGTCCTTCTGTAGACTCCCTGCTTCCTCAAAACTTCCTGCTCCTCCACCTTTCTTTGTATCACCTGCAAACTTGACCACAAAGTCATCAATTCCGTCATCCAGATCATTAACATATAACGTGAAAAGTAGCGGACCCAACACTAACCCCTGCGGAACAGCACTCATCACAGGCAGCCAATCAGAAAAGGCCCCCTTTATTCCCACTCTTTGCTTTCTGCCAGTCAGTCAATCTTCTATCCATGCTAGTACCTTTCCTGTAATACCATGGGCTTCTATGTTGTTTAGCAGCCTCATGTGCGGCACCTTGTCAAAGGCCTTCTGAAAATCCAAGTAAAAAATACCCACCAACTCTCCTTTGTCTATCCTGCCTGTTACTTCCTCAAAGAATTCCAACAGATTTTCCAGGCAAGATCTCCCCTCAAGGAAACCATACTGACTTTGGCCTATTTTGTCATATGTTTCTGTGCTCATCCTTAACAATGGATTCTAACATCTTACAAACCACTGAAGTCAGGCTAACTAGCCATTAATTTCCTGTCTTTTGCCTCCTTCCCTTCTTGAAGAGCGGAGCAGCATTTGCCATTTTCCAGTCCTCCGGAACCATTCCTGACTCCAGTGATTCTTGAAAGATCACTACTAATGCCTCCACAATCTCTTTAGCTACCTCTTTCAGAACCCTAGGGTGTGGTACATCCAGTCCAGGTGACTTATCCACCTTCAGACCTTTCAGCTTCCCAAGTGCCTTCTCCTTAGTAATAGTGACTACACTCACTTCTGCCCCCTGACTGTCTTCAATTACTGGCATGTTGCTGGTGTCTTCCACAGTGAGACTGGTGCAAAATACTTGTTCAGTTCATCCGCTATTTCCTTCTTCCCCATCACTGTCTCTCCAGCACCATTTTCCAGTGGTCCGATGTCCATTCTTGCCTCTTTTTTACTCTTTATATACATTGTATCTGAAAAAAATCTTTCGTTATCCTCTTTAATATTATTGGCAAGCTTACATTCATATTTCTTCTTTTCTCCCCTTATTGCTTTTTTAGCTGCCTTCTGTTGGTTTATAAGCTTCCCACTAATTTTTGCAATATTGTATGCCCTCTCCTTTGCATTTATACTGTCTTTAGCTTCCCTTGTCATCTACTGTTGCTTCATCCTCCTACTGGAATGCTTCTTCTTCTTTGGGATGAAATTATCCTATGTCTTCCAAATTACTCCCAGAAACTCCTGCCATTGCTGCTCCACCATCATCCCTGCTTGGGTCCCCTTCCAATAAACTTTGGCCATCTCCTCTCTCATGCCTCTGTAGTTACCTTTACTCAACTGTAATACCGATACATCCAATTTCAGCTTCTCCCTCTCAAACTGCAGGGTAAATTCTATCATATTATGATCACTGCCTCCGAAGATTTCTTTTATCTTAAGCTTCTTAATCAAATCTAGCTTATTGCATAACGTAAATCCAGAATTGCCCTTTCTCTAGTGGGCTCGACCACAAGCTGCTCTAAAAAGCAAACTCATTGGCATTCTACAAATTCCTTCTCTTGGGATCCAGGGCCAACCTGATTTTCCCAGTCTATCCGCATATTGAAGCCCCCCCACCATGAACATCATAACATTGCCTATCTTACATGCCTTTTCTATCTCCTGTTGTAATTTGAACCCCACATCCTGGCTACTATTCGAAGGCTATAATTCCCATCGGGGTCTTTTTACGCTTGCAGTTTCTTAACTCTACCCACAAGGATTCTGCATCTTCTGATCCTATGTCACATTCTGCTAAGGATTTGATTTAATTTTTTACCAACAGAGCCACCCCACCCCCTCTGCCCACCTGTCTGTCTTTTCGATAGGATATGTATCCTTTGATGTTTAATTCCCAGCTGTGATCTTCTTTCAGCCACGACTCTGTGATGCCCACAAATTTGTACCTGCCAATTTATAACTGCGCTATAAACTCATCTACCTTGTTTCGTATACCACGTGCATTCAAATATAACACCTTCAGTCCTATATTCACCACCCCTCTTCTCAAATTTGTCTCCAAGTTGCCTGAAGTTAAATTCTTATCCATTTCTAAACCTTCTGTCTTGTTTTTTTTATTCTGCAGACTTCAGTAACGTCTCCTTACACTCTCCTTCGCTTTTACTTTCTCCATACTTTTCCAATCTATTGAACCTACACCCCTACTATTTAGTTTAAAGCCCTATCCACAGCCCTTGTTATGTGATTCGCCAGGACCCTGGTCCCAGCATGGTTCAGGTAGAGCCCATCCCATCGGAACAGCTCCCTCCTTCCCTAATACTGGTGCCAATGTCCCACGAATTCAAACCCAGTTTGAATTCACTCTGACACCAATCTTTGAGCCATGCATTTAACTCTCTGATCTTACTAACCCTGCACCAATCTGCATGTGGCTCAGGTAGCAACCTAGAGATTATTACCTTTCTGGTTCTGCTTTTCAACTTTGTGTCTAACTGTTCAAATTCCCTCAGCAGAACCTCTTTCCTTGTTCTACCTATGCTTTTGGTACCCACACGCACCACGACAACTGGACCTTTCCCCTCCCACTCCAAATTCGTCTGTAGGTCAGATGAGATGTTCCAAACCCAGGCACCAGGCAGGCAACACAACCTTTGGGACTCTCGATCCTTGTGACAAACAATCATGCTTGAAAAACAGATCAACTTACATTTGAACAAAAATGTTAAGTAACTTAATTTTTTAAATTTACTCTAAATTTTAATGCATCTCAACATGGTAAGTTTAATCTCAAAGCAGTTGGAGCATGAGAACTGCTCAGAGGATGAGTCCTGTGGTGGGGGAAATCTAGCACCAGGGGCCATAGATTTAGGAAAAAGGGAAACCCATTTAAGAAGATGAAGAGGAACTTATTCTGTCAAAAGACTGTGTATCTTTGGCATTCTCTATCCCAGGCAGCTGTAGAGACAGAGTCATCAAGGATATTCAAGACCGAGACAGGCTTTTAAAAGTTAAAGGAATCAGGGTTTTGGGGGATGAGGCATGAAAGTGATGTTGAGACCAGGTAAAAACTTAAAATGCTGGAAATACACAACAGATAAGGCTGCATCAGTGGAAAGGGAAACAAAGTTAATGTTTCAGGTCAAAGACCTTCCTGCAAGCAACACAGATACAGCCTGAACTGCTGAGTATTTCCAGCATTTTATATTTTTTGTCTCAGATTTCCAATATCTACAGCTTTTTTTGATTTTCATTCATTTTCATTTTTGATATTTTATTTTCATGTTTTTTTGAATGGCAGAGTTAGCTCGGAGACCATATGGCTAATCCTGCTCCTGTTTCATATGTTTTTATGGACAGTGTTTCCAAATGCAACAAGTAAAATATCCCAATATAAAACCTAACTATTACCATGAGATGATAAGCATTCACCCTCATTCACCAGAGATCTGAAAAATATTCTACTTTTTCTCTCAAAATGTTGAAATAAACTGAACATAGATTTTTCTAAACTTTTACCTTATGTTATTAAGAAAGATAACATTCAGGTAAGCAGTATCTCTAATGAATGGTATCTGAGATAAACAAGCAAAAAGAACACAGATATTGATTTTAAAATAGATTTCCTTTTTTTTGGTCAATTGCCTCTATTTTTGTTATGCAGTCAATTAAAGACAAAATCAAACTATTTTTCTGGTTTAATAATTAAAAAAAAGAAGCATAAGCAACATTTCTGAACAATTTCTGGAGTAAATATTTCTAAATTTGGAATTTTTAATTTAATGAGTTTCTATTAATTGTCAAGCTCAAAAAAGTGAGTTTTGGTTTCTGTTTTGAGTGCCAAAGGATGAGTGCCTTTCTACCCACTAAATGAAGCAGAAGATTTAAAGGTAAGTACTTGCTTTGACAGCTCATCTGAAAAAAAGGAACACTAACAATGTAGTATTCTATTGATATATCAGCCTATTCACGAACTCCTGGAGAATGGCTTGAACCCACAACATACCGAATCCGCACGCTGCCAATGAAAGTAGATTGGTACGTAGCCCCAGAATGAAGTAGGTGATAATCAATTCACTTTCAGCTCCTGTGACTTCCTGTAACAGTATCAGTACATTGATACAACTAGGGTGCATAAACCACAAGATCCATTAATAAAGACAATTGCCCTAGATTTTTCTTTGAGGTGATGGCAATTCTAAATGAAACTCTTGGCATCTTACCCCACAAGTGTCAATGATTTTGGGACTTCTGCCTATGTGCAAACTACTGTGGATGACCCAAACATCCTGGCAACTGCATTCTGTCTCTGGACTCTTATAGATTCCCTTGAAGGAGACAAAACTTCCTTCTGCTGGGGAATCTGCAGCAGCTCCTGTGCTTGCTTGAGACAATGTAAGAACAATGCCATTGATTTCAATGGAGAGAAGCAGCTGAGGATTGATCAGTAATAGTGAAGTTTTTGTAAACTTGGTCTATTTTTAACTTTAATATTTGTTTAACAAGATAATTGCTTGCTTAAGTTGTAACAGTCTGACTGTATTTGATAGTTTTGAAAGTCAGAAATATTGGTATTGGTATTGTTCATTATTGTCTCTTGTACTGAGGTACAATGAAAAACTTGTCTTGCATACTGTTTGTACAGATCAATTCATTACACAGTGCATTGAGGTAGTATAGGGTAAAACAATAACAGAGCACAGAATAAAGTGTCACAGCTACAGTGAAGTGCATTGCAGGTAGACAATAAGGTGCAAGGTCAAAAGAGCATGGCGACTCGTTGCAAGTTGCTCTCTGCAGATCTACTCATTACTTTTTCTATAATCATTCTGTACTTTTAAATTTAAATTCTATGTCACTCACTAACTATTACTTGTAATATTCTCTTAAACCTTCTTACAGGGCTGGTGATCTTCCAATCTCCAGGAACGACTGTGAAACAGACCCGACCCCCAGACCCAGATGGAAACAATCAGCAAGGCCTAGGATGGGCCTGTCCATGTGGAAGCCTTCACAGGGTGAAGAGCTGACCCCATGGAGCCCCCATCACCAAAACCCGATTCCCGGACCCCACTGGAGCTCCTGACGCTGAGATCTGAGAACCCGGAGTGAGGACCCGACTAACTGGATCACTCAACACTGCGGCTCAACCTGCAGGGGCCAAGTCCCAAGGCCCAACCTGATGAGAGGCCCGACCTGACGATAGGCCCGACCCGAGGAAAAATATTCATCGTTTTGACAGTTGGCAATGCCGGGTCATCACTGGTTTAGCTATTTTGTTTTAGCTCCTTTTGTGACACGCTCACATCACTTCTGGTGGGCTCAGAGCTTGTTGGCATGTACTAGCTCTGGAATTACCACAGTAATCCAAGTAACAAACGGAGTGATCAAAGGAACCATAACTGATTTAATGAGCAGTTTCGCTGTACCGGCCATGTGTACTTAGACATGCAGAGGTTACCACTGCAGGAACCACTGCCGGTAAGTGTGGGCAAATCAAGGAGTAAGTCAGTGGCAACCACAGGTGTCATGCTTGCAGGGAATTCTGGCCCAATAGAGATACCGTCAAGCAGCAGTTCAGATGTGTCAATGGATCAGGAGTGTCTAATAATGCAGATCCTCCTGGCTCCCGAAGGACATTGTGCTTTAAGTTCCACACATTGGGTAGTTAGGAAAATAAAACAGGAGGAAGCTACCTGTAGCAAAATTCAAACCAAGATGAAGATGGATGTACCTGCACTGGTGCTAGTCCACCTCAGCTACACAAAATTCTCCTCACCCACACTCCCACATTTCTCCCAAGAATATCTGTTCACTTGTTATTAAGATTTAAGATAAGTTTTCTTTATTAGTTGCATTGAAACATACAGTGAAATGCATCTTTTGTGCAGAGTGTTCTGGGGGCAGCCCGCAAGTGTGGCCGTGCTTCCGGCACCAACATAGCATGCCCACAACTTCCTAAAACGTATGTCTTTGGAATGTGGGAGGAAACCGGAGCACCCGGAGGAAACCCACGCAGACACGGGGAAAAAATACAAACTCCTTACAGGTAGCGGTCGGAATTGAACCCGGGTCGCTGGCACTGTAATAGCGTTATGCTAACCGCTACACTACCATTCCTGCCTTTAACATCCATCAATTTATTATGAATTATGAATGATTATATCAAGATCATGCCCTTGACAGAAACTTGGTTTCCTTTCTCTTTATTGATGCCGTTCCTTCAGGCTGCTACCATAGGCTTACAATCTCAACCCTCTACCCAGCCTGGCAATGTGAAACACATCACTGCATTTCTACAAGGTCTTCTTATCCCATACTTTGTGTCCTACTTATTTGACCTCTCCTGCCTCTCCTTTCACCTGGACATCCTCTATCAACCACCCAAGTAACACAAGTTTCTCACAATTACTGACTCCTTTTCTATCTCATTCTTCTCACTGAGCAACTTCTTATCACAGAGTAATAGAGTTATACAGCTTGGAAACAGGCTCTTTGGCTCAATTTCTCCATGTTAACCAAGATGCCCACTTAAGCTCGTCCCATTTGCCCGTGCCTGGTCCATATCCCTCTAAATCTTTGTTATCCATGTACCTGTCCGAATGTCTTTTAAACACTATAATTGTACCTGCCTTTACCATTTCTTCTGGCAGTTCATTCAATATACCCATCACCTTCTGTGTGAAAAACTTGCCTCTCAGTAACCTCTTAAATCTTTCCCCTCTCACTTTAAAGTGAGGCCCTCTAATTTTAGACTTCCCTACCCCGGAAAAAGACTGTGACTATCTACCCAATCTATACCCCTCATAATTTTATATATAAGGTCACCCCCTCAGCCTACTTCACTTCAAGGAAAACAGTCCCAACCTATCCAATCTCCCCTTATAGCTCAAGCTCTCATCTCAGCAACATCCTTGTGAATCTTTTCTGCACTGTTTCCAGCTTAATCACATTCTTCCTCTAGTGTGGTGACAGGACTGTGCACAATACTCCAAGTGCAGTCTCACCAACATTTTGTACAACTGTAACATGATGTTCCAACTCTTGTACTCAATGCCATGGCCAATGAAGACAAGCATGCTGTACGCCTTCTTCACTACCGTATCTATCTGTGTTGCCACTTTCAGAGAACTAAGTACTTGAACCCTAAGCCTCTCTGTTCATCAACATTCCCCAGGGCCCTGCAATTTACTGTGTATGATCTGCCGTGGTTTAACATTCTGAAATGCATCACATCGCGCTTGTCTGAGTTGAATTCCATTTGCCATTCCTCCACCTACTTTCCCAGTTGTTCGATATCCTTGGTGATTTCAGCCTCCATCTTAAACATTTTACCTTCTTTCCTCTGAACTTATTCGCCTCATTTAAGCTCTCCTCCTTAAAGTCTATCATCATGTGTCCTCCTTACTCCCAACATCATAAATAAGGTATTACCTTATACTTCCATGTATTTCTTTTCACTCACATGATCCTCTCTCATATTCAGTCTTGGAAAATCTTTTCCCAACTCATGTAAAGTAGCATTTCCAACCCATATTCTTTGGTCCTTCATTGGTGACACTTCTGCCGAATCATATCCTCATTTCCACCTTTGATGGCCATTACCAGCAATACCCTCACCTTGTCTTTCATTGTTCCTCTATACAACTCCATCTCTGTTTGCTTATGTCCAAGAACCACAGATCTGAATTTGATGTATAGTCAAAATAGCTGTACCGTGCCGGCTGGACCACAAAGCATACCCAAGTCTTGCTTTTTCTTATCCTCCCTATTTCAAGATTATGCAGGATCTCTCTCCAGAACCAACCATTGCTTAAATCCTATGCCCAGCTCTCACCATCCTCATCTCCAACATCTCCTACACTTCCTGGTAAAGAAGATTGATATCAGTTCCCACTGCCACATCTCTTCCTTCTCTTTGCTTGCCAAACCAAACATCTCCCTAGGTTCCCCCATGCACACTCCCTGAACTCATAATTTTGTCTATTTTGTCTTCTGCTTCAACTCCTGCTTTTTTACGAATTCACTTTATGAGGCACCACTCTCTCTAACCTATTGCCTCTAAACTGCTGACTACCTGCCTTTCCTTCTTGGCTCTTGTTTAGGCTTATGTAGATAATGGTTCCATTTTAGCTGATATCGGTAACTGTTCCCTCTTCTCAGACATTCCTCCACACCCTTCACACCTGATCTCCTCAAAAATCATTCTGCTCTTCAAAAGTGATGTCCCATCACTTACCACCCTTCCCTCTCTAAAGTCCTTCAACGGTCAGTCCAGCAAACCAACCAATCCACCAGCTTCATTTACATTTAAATAAATGAATATACTTATTGAAAAAAATGACATAACAAAAATTTGCACTACATTAGCAATGCAGAAAGAGGTATTGCTAACGCAGTGAAAATTATTATCCTACTGCTGAAATCAGCACTATAGAAAAGCCAGGGTGGTAGATGCTGGCCCTTCAAGGGACAACCAGTGTGAAGGGACAACCTGTGTGTGTGTGTGTGTGTGTGTGTGTGTGTGTGTGTGTGTGTATGAGAGGGAGAGAGAGACAGAGAGAGAGACAGAGAGAAAGACAGGGCATCACATGGTGCTCTGACCATTTCTGGGAAGAGTGACATAGTCTACATTGGGCAGGCTTTGCCATTGCCAGTATGCCTCTCTGCTGATGATGATGTTAAGTCTCACAAGTGGTGCAGCAAATGTGGAACCGATTATATGTACCATGAACCTTCTTAAGCAGTACGTGCGATGAACAGCCGACCTGAGTATAATCAGTGCTTGATAACCAATTAATGGAACTCAGAGTGCTCATCACTATGACTGCTAAACATTTGTTGGTTGGCACTGCAATTAAGACCTCTCCTAATTGCAACTTGCAAAACAGGATTAAAGAAGCCATTTGTGAGAAGTGTAAATGCCGATTAAAACCATGGCTTGCTTTCACTCAGCATTTGCTCCTGGTGATTGACTGACAACACTGCGTTTGAACAGATCTTTTAACACTTATCAGGGAACTTTCTCAGGAAACTTGGGAAAGCTTCTTTCTTTTTCAATCTTTTTATTAATTTTCAAATTAGTACAAAATAATATATATAACATTCGTAATTATACATATGGTGCAAAGAGATCAGGATAACAATCATAACAGTTAATATATATAATCACAAGGAGTGAAAAGAAGTAATCTAGACCTCCTGCTCTCTTATTAAGTGAACAAATACAAAAGGAAAGATTGAAAAGAAATGAAATTTAATTATATGAAAGAAGAACCCCCAAATCAAAAAAATATATAGATAATAAAGCAAAAAAAACCCAAAAACTTCAAAAAAAAACTGGACTGATATTTCTTCAATTAAAAAGAAAGAAAACATTATTATGTCGTCACCTCCGCTCCTCTGTATTCAAGGGTTATTGAAAGGGATCTGAAAAAGGTCAACTTATATCATATGGAAGTATTGAGTAAATGGACTCCAAACTTCCTCAAGTTTAAGCAAAGGATCAACAGTACCACTCCTAATTTCTTCTAAGTTTAAACATGCTATAGTTTGAGAAAACCACTGAAAAGTGGTGGGAGGTATTGGATCCTTCCATTTGAACAATGAATGGGAGAGAGAACTCTAGATACTTTCACCTACAGAGACATGGAAGAAGATTCTTCAATTTGTTTATACATCTTCAATATGTGTTAGATACTTTTTGATACAGTTTAAGGTGGTTCACAGGACCCATATGTCTAAGGACAAGTTAGCCCGTTTTTATCATCATATAAATCCTATATGTGACAGATGTAATACGAAGGTGGCTTCCCTGACACATATGTTTTGGTCCTGTCCCCTTTTGGAAAAATATTGGAAAGATGTTTTTAACATTATTTTGTCTGTATTGAACATTGATTTACAACCTCATCCTATTACTGCAATTTTCGGGTTACCAATGATGGAATCTCACCATTTATCTGCTTCTGCTCATCGTATGACCACCTTTGTCACATTAATGGCCAAGCGGGAAAGCTTCACCAACACTTAGTCATCATTAATATTTCTCAAAATTCTCCAAGAGCTTCATATGAAAGGAATGAGTGCTGAGTTGCTGTATCTTATTGGAGATATCAGATCATCAGGAAAAGAGCTACGACTAGTCATGGGGAACTTGCTGACGGCCTACCTTTGGAGGAGGAATACTAAAGGGACATGAGCCTGGGTCGACCAATACCATTTCCTGGAGCTCACACAAGGAAGGTAGGACTGCAGGAGAACTGCAGATTCATAGTGATTCAGCAATCATGGCTGTGGGTAATTCATCTGGATTACTGCTATTAAAATAATCAACTGCAGAGATAATGGTGAGCTGGCATGGAAGCAATAGGAGTGCTGCCATTCACAGGGAGATCAGTAGATTCCTGCTACATTGTTCTGACTGCACTACCTCAGCTGGGCTACTGATGTGATGGAGGACAAATCTCTTGGAAGCTGAGATACTCTATCCTGCAGGTGACCATTGTCTCTTCATTCCACACTCAGGAGATCAGCATGGTCTCTTCATACTGTTCCTGCTGTTGGGGCTGTTGTGTTATCTGGTCCATGGTTTGCAAAGTGTCCGAAGCTTGAAATTATATGCAGTGGAGGGATATAAACAGGCAGTTTGAAAGCTAAGAATTTTTAGGTTATAACGCTGCAGTCTCTGTGATGGAATCTTACCTTGACTACATGTTAAATTACTCAAGGCTTTGCAGACAACTAGCACCGCGTCTTGGGGACAGAGCTACTGGCTATAATCATCTTAGCAATTTCCTGCTACATCCATATTATTAATTCCTTTTTTAGCAGGGCTCCTCCTCTAGATCACCACCTGGATCTTCAGTGCCATACATTCAGTGCCCAACATTTTGAGCCTTCCTTGTCAATCCATGAACCATCCTCAAGCATGCTGTGGCATATCAGACCAACACTTCATTTCCTTGAAAACTAATGTTAACTGTTTCTCTTTCCACAGATGCTGACAGGGTCACTGAGTCTTTCCAGCATTTTCTGCTTTTGTTATATTTAGTGCAAGTGTGTGATTCAAGATTTTAATTCAACTTTCCACAAAAATTACCCCTAATCTCTACCTGAGTGTTAAACATGCAGGTCTACAGTTTAGAAACTCCAGACATGTACAACATGAAAATCGTCAGTTAATTCCAAAGCTGTGGGCTAAAACCAAACCTTCAAAATAAGGATTATTATTTGTGGCACATTCACTTAGCACCTTTCCTTAAAGTAACCTCAAATAACTCTGGTGAAACAGCTTTCAACTGAGAGAAGATCACATTCAACAGACTTTTATCCAAACATAATTTTGACAAATGTGCAAGTTTGTACCATTCTTCAGCCTTGTTAGCAGTGCCCTGATGAAAACCAAATCCATTTGAAACACATTAAAAATATTAAAGTTAGTACATGAAAAATAATGCATTTCTTGGTATAATTTCCAGTTTATGAATTCTCATTAGTAAAAATATAAATGTAAATTCTAATAATCAAAATTCCACATTGATTTCTCTGATGATACCAGAAATGTGAAGTGTGCTGCATATTCAGTGTGTGAAGATATTCCTTACATATATCTCTGTAATCAGAGGATTTGATTGTCAAATTGACAGTATTTACAGATGGATTGTGAGGTATATAGAACACAGAAGAATCACATGAACAGTTCATCTTTGGAGTGGGCATTGCAGTCAAGAATCCTTGTTCACCATTGCCAAATCAGAACACTGTTTTCTACATTCTCATCGGCCTCTGAGTAAAAGTGTACATCTTGAATTTCTATACCTTCTATAAATTAGATTTATTAGTGATTGCCTTTTATGCATGGCTCCAAAAATTTTGGTCTTCCTCAGTAATGAATCCACCTTTTCCACATCAACTCCATCAAATCCCTCAAGGCACAATATTATGTAAACTGTCAGTTTTCCCTTATCCAGAGAAAAGATATCTTCATAAGTATAAACTCCTAGATTTGATATTTGTAAGTCCATTTTGTACCTCTCCAATATCCTTTGTGTAATGTGTATGACCAGTCCTCCAACACTAGTCCTATCACAATATATTACAAGTTTATCATAACTTCTCTGATTTTTAATTCCATCTTTCTGGAAATTATTCCAATTGTTTTGTGTTGTTTTAATGGCCTTTAATTTGTATTGCTACACTCAGTGATGTGTGCTGCCAGTGCCCCTAACTCCATTTCTTGCTCACCACATTTAGACTAATTTTCCAGGGAGTATGTTGTCCCATTTTTCCTATGAAATTATGCATTATTCTGTCTAGAAATTCATCCACCAATGCAGGCTTATTAACATCTCCTTGCATTCAGACAGGATTCCCCTCAGTGTTACCCATACCCACAACTTGTTCTCACTAAAAAAGTCTGAAATTATAAGTATCTAATCCCAAATCCAAATCATATGGATCAAGAATCCAAGCACCAGTTTTGTGGAACATCACCACCATCTTTTGCTAGCCTGGGTAACAACCCTTAACCTAAACTTCTATGTTCTATAATGGCTTGGTGTCCTTCCTGTACTTGTTTTCTGATCCCATAGACTCTGACCTTAGTAAGTTGACTGTCACTTAGATCACTTGAAAGTGAAAATATACGTCCTACATTAGTCATATCTGTACTTTGTTACTTCTTAAAATACTCCAACAAGTAATTGGGGGGAATAAAACAGAAGCAAGATGAAATAATCTTTGCGCATTAAGTTGATTTGACCTTTAATATACTCCCGGAATGGATGCTGGATGCAGATTCTGAAACAATATTTAAGAGAAAATTTGATTTCAAAACAGTGAAAGGAACAAATCTGCATGAATATGGCAGAAGGAAAGGGAAGAAATGCTTATGGATATTGACTAATCCATATCTTCGGGCTCACCCCATCTCCTCTTCTTAAACATAGGAATCACACTATCAATCTTCCAGCCACATTGTACACTTTATTTATTAACTATTACAGGCACATAATCATGCCTCTGCTATTGTCGCTAATTTCTTAACTAGATTAAATCTTGCTGGAAACAAGGTGTAAGAAACAAAATAGCACACATTATTATTAATGTGCAAACCAACCAGCAAGTGCATAGCATTAAAAGATAGGCATGAATGTGCATCTTCAGAACTTCCATTAGTTTTACACCACTTTTCCATATGCTTCATATAAATGCATTCTGGCCTGATCCTCCCAGTTGCATTATGACACTTACCATTGAAAGTTAAAACTGGTAAGCTGTGTTGGGAGAGGTTTGCTTCAGCAGATAGTTCTCGATTCCCATGGCCACTTTTTCTTGGCACATGCCTGCTGCATGCAGTCACTGTCCATTGCCACCCCCATGCCCAACCATGGCTGGTTCAGATCAAGGGGGCCTAAATTGCTGACCCAAAGCATCCCAAGGACTGAGTAGCAACAAGACTTGGAATGGCACATGGGAGCAGCCCTGAAGCTCCCCTGTAAGTTTTGTCAACTGACAAAAGCCCACATTCAGCTCTGCAGAGTGTCAAAGCTGCAGGTATTTGACATTCAGAATCATTTTAAAACAATTAACAATGAAAATTTTAAAATTGAGAAATAAAAAAATCAGCCTTAAAGACACCTAAAACACTTCTGAGTAAATTAAAAACATAGACCAAAATATAAATAATTAAAGACAGGAACTTACCTTCCCCTCATATATCGGAGCCAATCCCCAGTGGGGACACAATGCATTGCTCTTTGTTCTAATGCCTAGAATCATTTAGGTCTCTCTGAAACAGCAACCATGTGTCCATTTAACTTTTCCTCCAAAGGAAGGCTCTTCTAATATTGCAGTACTGGAGCATCAGCCTAGATTGATTTGCCAAATCACTGGAGTGGAACTTCAACCAAAACCCGACCAACTCAGAGACAAAACTGTGTCTATACAATCAAACTGAAACAACCCAGAGTTTATAACCTGTTCAGTAAACTGTTGGCACTGAATGGCGAAGTTGAAGTCGAGTCAAAGTCGAGTTTATTGTCATATGCACAAGTACATGTATGCACAGGTGCAATGAAAAACTTACTTGCAGCAGCATCACAGGCTGTAGCATCAGATACATGACATACACAAGAAAAAAATTATACATAAATTATTGAAAAATTATGCAAGAAAGAACACAATTAGAACAAAAAAGTCCATTTTAATGCAAAATGGTCAAAGTGGTCATTGTGTTGCTATACTGAGGTAGTGATTAGGGTTGTGCAGGTTGGTTCAAGAACTGAATGGTTGAAGGGAAGTTGCTGTTCTTGAACCTGGTAGTGTGGGACTTCAGGCTTGTGTATCTCCTGCCAGATGGTAATCGCAAGAAGATGGCATGGCCTGGATGGTGGAGATCTCTGAGGACAGGTGTTGCCTTCTTGAGGCTGTGCCTCATGTAGGTGCTATGGATAGTGGGGAGGGATGTGCCAGTGATGTATTGGGCTGAGTCCACGTATGAGCCTCTTATGTTCCTGCACATTGGAATTGCCATACCAGACCATGATGCAATCAGTCAGGATACTTTCAACAGTACACCTGTAGAAGTTTGTTGGAGTGTTTTGGCATGCCTTCCTTGTGATTGCATCTATGTGCTGGGCCCAGGACGGGTCTTCTGATATGTTAACACCCAGGAATTTAAAGCGGCTGAACTTCTGCTCTGCTGATCCCCCAATGTAGACTGGCACATGTTCACCCTCTTTCCCCTTCCTGAAGTCAACAATCAGCTCTTTAGTTTTACTGACGTTGAGCGAAGAGGTTGTTGATGCGGCACCACTTGACTAGGTGTCCTATCTCGCTCCTGTACGCTGATTCATCACCACCTGTGATTTGTCCAACAACAGTGGTGTCATCAGTGAATTTGTATATGGCATCAGAGCTGAGCTTAGCCACACAGTCATGTGCATATAGGGAGTAGAGCAGGGGGCTAAGCACGCATCCTTGAGATACAACTGTGTTGATGGTCAGTGAGAAGGAGATGTTGTTACCAATCCTCATTGACTGAGGTCTGCTGATGAGGAAGTCGAGGATCCAGTTGATGAGGGAGGTACAGAGGTCCAGGTCTTGAAGCTTGATGATGTTTGGATGGGAGGATTGTGTTGAACACCGGGCTGTAGTCAATGAACAGTAGGCTGATGTATGCGTTCCTGTTGTCCAGATGGTCCAGAGCAGAGTGAAGAGCCAAAGAAATCATAACTGCTGTTAACCTGTTGTGGCGGTAGGCAAAATGAGGCCGATCCAGGTCAGCTCTAAGGCAGAAGTAGATTCGCGTTAAAACCAACCTCTTGAAGCACTTCATTATAAACGATGTAAGCACTACCAGATGGTAGTCATTGAGGTAGTTCACCACGTTCTTCTTGGCTAACGTTACGTACTATGTCCGTAAATACTCCAGCCAGTTAGTCTGCACAGATCTTTAGTACTGGGCCAGGTATGCCATCTGGACCAGATGCCTTTCATGGGTTCACCCTCTTCAAAGATGCCCAGACATTGGCCTCAAAGACTCAGAGAGAGAGGGATTTGTGTGGCTGTGTCAGAGCTCTCCCTATCAAAGTGTGCATAAAAGGCATTGAGCTCATCCAAGAGTGATGAGTTGTTGCCACTTATGTTAACTTATCTCGCCTTGCAGGAAGTAATATTGTGCAAGTCCTGCCACAGCAGTTGAGCATCCATCTGTGATTCCGGTTTAGTCCAAAGTTGCCTCTTTGCATTGCAGTAGCCTTTCAGAAGTCGTATCTTGACTTCTTATATGACTCTGGGATGCCAGCCCTAAACACCACAGATCTAGCCCTCAGCAGGTCATGGATCTCCTAGTTCATCCAGGGCTTCTGGTTGGGGAACACTCGGAATGATTTTGTGGGTACACACTCGTTCACGCCTGTCTTTACGAAGTCGGTTATGACTGTGGAATATTCACTTAGGTCCACTGACGAACCCTTGAACATGGTCCAGTCCAGCAACTCAAAGCAGTCCCAAATTCACTCCTTCGCCTCTCCCATCCAGCTCTTTGCAGTCCTCTTCACCAGTGCCGTGCTCTTCAGTCTCTGTACACAAGCAGAAGAAGCACAACCATGTAGATTTACCAAAGTGCAGGCGAGGGGTGAAGCAGTAGGCGTACTTGATGGTGGTATAGGAGTGGTCAAGTCTGTTGGGTCCTTGAGTGTTGCAGGTGATGTGTTGCATCAAGTGGCGAATGTGTTACAATCTAAAAAACATGCATTTCCTTTATGAGAAAGAAAAAGAAAGACAATATTTGCTCTCAAGGTCCTTCAGCTGCAAAACATAAGTGCTGAGATGGTGTTAAGAACATTGCCCCTCTTTCTTCCCATCTGATTGGAACAGATCAAGCCATTAATCAGGAAAGATCATCATATCTAACTTGTTTTGATTTGTCATAGGAGCACGTCGGCAAGGACTTCATTCCTTTTCTTCCTCAAATGTCAGTCACCTGAATCAAAGATAAATACATGCAATTCTATTGTAAGTTGGTGACCCTCCCCTGCCCTCTGATATCATAATTCCAGAATTTGACCACAATCTGTCCAGGTAAGGTAAAACTGGCCAACGCTCAAAGCAGTGCAATTCACTGCTCACTTATTAATTAGATAAGATAAGATAAGGTTTCTTTATTAGTCACATGTACATCGAAACACACAGTGAAATGTATCTTTTGCGAAGAGTGTTCTGGGGGCAGCCTGCAAGTGTCGCCACCCTTCCGGCGCCAACATAGCATGCCCACAACTTCCTAACCCGTATGTCTTTTGGAATGTGGGAGGAAACCGAAGCACCTGGAGGAAACTTACGCAGACGGGGAGAATGTACAAACTCCTTACGGCCAACGGCCGGAATTGAACCCGGGTCGCTGGCGCTGTAATAGTGTTATGCTAACCGCTACACTACTGTGCCTGTAGTAATAAACTATTTGTAAGAATAATTTATTATTCTTACAAATACTATGCAGAGACTCCTATTCCCTTTAACAAAATGTTCCCTTCTAACATTAAATATGACCCACATTTACAGTCCTCTTTAACTTTAGATGACTTTTGACTATAACATGCCTCAGCAATCATTCAGAGAAGTCTGTTCCCATGTGCATAGGTGATTAATCCTGTCCATAGTTCCCTAGCAAGTTGATAAAGTTTGCCCTGAGCACTCCTTTTTTATAATACAACAAATACACCTGTTGTGATTTGATTGATGCAATCTCCATTAATTGCAGTATCTTTATTTTAGATTTGTACTTTTGTTGTAGGTCTGTGAAATGGTTCCCTCTGTGTCAGTGAATTCAGCTATTGTCCTCTCAAGGGTATGTTATCCTGTTTGATGTTTTGACTGTTATCACACAAAAATGTTTTGGTGGGAAATTTCTAAGTTTGTCACCATTTTGAATTGCTGACAAATGAATTTCACTCCAGCAATGGTCCGAATTTTAGCATTTCAAAAGATGTTTGGCATGAATCCTGATTTGGCGGTTGTTACCTCTTTGTGGATTTGTAAGTTTTCCAGTCAGACCACAGGGGTTCAGAGAAGGCACACAGGCATTTAGACTTAAATGAACACATCACTATTTGGTCTGAAAACTGCTGATTGTGTAGTGCATCCTGACTGTGACTCTGTATGAATAAATTCTCCAGCATTTCCTTCAACACAGCCTGTTCTAAAAGTTCATTTACAAACTCATTGGTTCCTCACAGCATGCTGGGATATGTAGTTTGGTCAAATGTTGTGTGATGGTCACACAACAACATTTACAGTACAGCTGCCTAACTCCTTTAAAGTTGATTTATTGTGAGCTTAATTCATTTTTGCTGCAGGGACTGCAACACCATCTATTGAGTCCGTCGTATTTATGCATCTAGTTACAGAGCCAACCTGCAGCCACCAGGGTGACAGGAGTTAAGGAACATTTCCCCATGATCTAACAGAACCTGTAACTTGAATGAAAAAGACCCTTAAAGACATTCCTGGTGGTGCGAGAAGAAGATTATGAAAGGTTTTTCTGTTTTATGAGAGCTGAATCTTTGCCTGCCCTTCATCCACGTCCTTTTGAAATCACTTTCTGCAAATAATGTCAAGAAGTCATCAAAGAAACAAGTTAACAGGAAAGTGAAAACAGATACATTAACATATTTCTTAATTATAGAGGAAACTTCCTTCAACTTATTGCTAAACAGCCACATAATGGTATCACCAAAGAAAATCAGAAAGTGGAGGAGAGGCTATTGACCCTGAAACCAAGGGAATTCAACAGTAAAAGCTTTATGACTATAATTGATATCAAAGAACCTTGGCAAGAATGTTAGCCTTCACAACCCTTGTATTACAGAGTCAAGTGTAATGTTATAAAGATATGTTATAGAGTCATAGAGCAATGCAGCAGGGATACAGCATAACCTGGTCCATGCCAATCATGGTGCCCACCCAGCTAGTCCCAATTTCCTGCATTTGGCCCACATCCCTCCAAGCCCTGCCCCCCATGTTCCTATCCAAGTGCTTCTTAAACGATACTATTGTACCTGCCTCCACCACTTCCTCTGGCAGCTCGTTCCACATACTCACCACACTCTGTGTGAAAAAGTTGCCCCTAAGGTCCCTTTTAAATCTTTCCCCTCTCACCCTAACTCTAGTTTTGGACTCCCCTACCCTGAGGAAAAGACTGTTACCATCCACCTTATCTATGCCTTTCTTGATTTTAAATAGTTCTATAAAGTCACCCCTCATCCTCCTATGTTCCAAGAAATAAAGACCTAGCCTCGCCAACCTCTCCCTATAACTCAGGCCCTCTAGTCTTGGCAACATACTAATAAACCTTTACTGCACTCCTTCCAGTTTAATTACGTCCTTCCCATAACAGGGTGACCAAAACTGTACACAGTACTCCAAGCGTGGTCTCACCAGTGACTAACACAACTGGAACATAATGTCCAAACTCCTATACTCAGTGCCCTGACTGATGAAGGCCAGTGCGCTAAACACCTTTTTCACCACCCTGTCTACCTGTGACACTGCTTCAATGAACTACGCACTTGTACTCCTGGTTCCATTACATTCCCTAGTGCCCTACCATTCATAGTACAAGTTCTATGCTGATTTGACTTTCCAAATTGCATCACCTCACACTCATCTGTATTGAAATCCATTTGTCACTTCTTGGCCCACTTCCCTAACTGATCAAGATCCCCCTGTAATCTACAACAAACTTCTTCACTATCAACAACACCTCCTAATTTTGTGTCATCCTCAAACTTACTGATCAAGTCTTGTGCATTCACATCCAAATCATTTATATAAATAATAAATAACAAGGGTCCCAACACCGACTAGTCACCAGCCTCCAGTCCGAGAAACAACTTTCAACCATCACCCTCTGCTTCCAACCTCCGAGCCAATTTTGAATCCACCTAACCTGGATTCCAATGGACCGAACCTTCGAGACCAGCCTACCATGCGGGACCTTGTTGAAGGCCTTGCTAGTTGAAGATGTTAAATTGAAGAGATATTAAATAGAAGAGATGTTTGAAAAGGTTTGTCAGAAAATACTCAACACTATCAAGACCCCCTTTTTGGCAACTCTGACAATACTCACAAACTCCTTTCCAAGAACTTCAGCTGCTTATGCAATAAAAGTTGTTGTCTTCCTCCATACGCAATATCTTATATTACAAATGTTGAAATGGACCTTGATCAGCGAGAACAATGTTACAAGAATAACGGACTTCTCATTCATCTGGGTAGTGATAGTTTGCACTTGCCTTCTGTACAGTGTTACACTGGATTTGTCAACACCAAGAATAATTGGAACATGGAAGTTCTCATTCATTCAAAACATAGAATAAGAAAAGTCATGGGAAATAACTGACCAAATATTGGACAAAGCTGTGAGGCCTACAAATCAGATAGCACCCAAGGGGGTAGAACATAGTAGTGTAGTGGTTATATTACATGCTTAGCAGTCAGAATTTTGGACCATTAATCCAGAAACATGAGATTGAATCCTACAGCTGCAGATTTATATTCAAGTAATTAAATACATCTATTTAAAAAAAAAGATCTAGTCCCTGTAATGCAACTTTGAAACCACCAAATTGTTGTAAAAACCCATCTGGTTCACTAATGCCCTTCAGAGAAGGAGATATGTTATCCTTTCCCAGTCTGATATGTTTGGTATTCCAAGCTCATCAATGATGTCCTAACTGCCTCCTCAATTTAATGGCAGTTACAGATGTACAATGAATGTTGGCATTGTTAATGTCCATATCTCACGAGCAAACAAAATAGGTGTGGGACAACATGACAAATATTTGTGCTACATATTTAAAATACTCATCAGTGATATGTGTACTAACTACTGCAGGCTGAATTTCAGGATTTCAGGTGCCAACAAAAGGTAACTTATATCTTGTAAAGGGTGCGCTCTGACCGCAGAAGGAAGCAAGTGGTTCTTACAGAGATAACCAAAGAAACAAGGTGTGGGGTTCTGAGGAAATGCAATCTACACTTGTTTGAGATGGTGAAAAAGAGGGAGAGGAGGAAATTTTCCTCCCCGACTCTCTCCAGAGGGTAAGAAGCTTCACAAATAAATATCACATGTAGTGTGTGAAAGAAAAAAGGCCTTAAGTACCAATATTCTCACTGCAAAGGTGTAGTTACATAGGCTAAAAAACTAATGATCTTACATGAACTGTCAAGGTACCCAAACAGCTCTCAGGAAGATAGTGCTCTCCATTGCTTTACTTAAATTCTTATTAATAACAAATGCAGGTAAATGGGCACATCACCACCTGCAGATTCCCCAACAAGTATCCTGACTTGAAAATATATCATCACTCCTTTATTGTCACTGGATAGAAATCCTGAAAGCCCCTGCCCAACAGCACCATGGGAATAACTTCACCAAGAAGACTGCAGCAGTTCAAGAATGCAGATCATCACCAGCTTCTCAAGAGCCATTAAGGATGGCCAATAAATGCTGGCCTTGACAATTATAATTAACTAAAGCGCAAAATACAAGCATATCACTCAAAACACCACCCTCTACCAGCTCATTCATTCTCCCAGGATTAGTACAGTGCATTCTTTTCACTGGTACAACCATTACTTACAACTCACACACAATTTGCTTCCCTAACCTGGCTTGGTGTTGGACAAAAGGAACATAATGAAGGCTCCCCAACATTGCATCTGCCACTGGCAGACACCAGTTTGCATAATGTAGAGGGCAGCTTGAATGTTTGAAAACCCCACTTGTTTAGCCTCCTTTCTGCTCACTGTGCAGGGAGAAGGAAAAGAACTGCCTTGGCCTTGCCCTGAGAGCTTATGTAACCTTCCAATGCTGTCACTTGCTGTAAATTGTAAGGTGTTAAAAGTTTGCTGCATCAATCTGCAAAAACAAAAACAGTGATGTAGACCTGGCATAACTTTGACCAGGAGTGACATGGTTGTTCTGTTTTTAGCTATGAATGTACAGGAGTGAGTGCAGTGTAGTCCTCACTGGGGAACTGCCATCTTCCCAGCACGGCCCCCCTATGTAATAGAGACAAAGTGATCTGTGAACTCCTATTGTAGTCAGGGCTGACTGTTGAGAGCCTTGCTTCCATTCTACCTCTGCTTTCTTCAGCCACGTCTCTCTGCTCTCTGGGTAGGCTTAACATCTGTCCAAATCTGGGTAGGACGGTCCTGATCCTGGAGACACAATGATTGCAGGTGCCGGAATCGGGAACAACCAAGATGCTGGATGAACTCAGCAGGTCAGGCAGCCCCTGTGGAGGCAAATCCACAATCAATGTTTCCAGTGGAGACTTTTTACCTGGAATGGCTGAGAATGAAGCGAGCAGCAGAGATCACAGTGAGAAAGGGTCTCCCAGAACTCCCGTCCAAGAGAGGAGGAAAACGTCTTCAAAGTAGGCATACCTTGCAGAGACTTCACAGTGGAGCAGTAAAATGGACACACAAGAGACTGCAGACGCTGGAATCGGGAGCAACAAGCAAAATGCGGGAGGAACTGAATGGGTCAGGCGGCATCTGTGGGGGGAAATGGGCCGTCCGCGTTTGGGGTCGAGACCTTTCATCCTGTCTCGGACCCAGGATGAATGACTTGTCCCGGAATCAGCAGGCTCAATGCCGAGGCCATTGAAAACCGCAGTTGAGAGCACCGTCGGCTCACCGCTGTACTTAACAATGCATTCAAACTTACTGTGGAGCAGTACTCCCAGCGGGAACTTCCGGAAATTAAAAGGATTTGCTCACGGCGAAGCGAAACAAGGTTGTCCACAAAAGTGGTGAGGAGAAAACAAAAGACGTTAACTACGAATTGATATGACTTCCTCGGACCTGTCAAATACTTAACACTCCGAACAATCTTGAGAGGTTCAAATACCTCCAACAACTTCAAAATTGAAAGGAAAATAACAAAAAAGGAACTTAAATAAAGAAAGCACTTAGCAATCTCAAAAGAAGAAAATCAGATACTCAAAAATACCATGACTTCAAAGCACTAAAGTTTTAAATAATCTAAGAGATTTAAAAGAAAATATTAGCAATATGTAAACTATGATTACAAGAATAACTAATCGAAGTCTAAAAAAATACATAAAGTTCTGTCGCAGTTCAACTCAAGTGAAGGGAGCAGTTCCACACTGCAGTCTGGCGCAGGATTCGTTTGCGGAGTGTGTCGACCTGTCTGAGGATATGCAGTGAAAGAGCGAGGTACGTTCCCCAGCGGCGAGCCGCAGGCAGCAACTCCCCGGTTTCCGCACGCACAGAAATGTACCAGTTATCCACAAGATCGTGGGGTAATGTTGATGTACGATAGCAGTTTCACCAAGATATCCCCGGCCCGACCTGGTCTGCGGCGGTCCCGACCTGTGGGTGAAAATAGTGGCACTACTTGAGAACAATCTGTGTGAGGACCTGCGCTGAACACCGCTCACATGATTATATTTTAAATGGTCTGTGTCCCACTTCAGTTTGTAGAGGCAGTCACCCTATCGCACAGAGGGAAACAGCACCGAACCAGTCACTTTGGCCTGCCGAGTCCACGCCGACCATTAAACACCGACCTACACTAAACCTATTTATTCTCCTCATATTCCCATCAACTTCCTCCAGATTCTACCAATGTTCGATTCAATCCTGACTTCTGGTGCTGTCTGTGTGGAGTTTGCAGGTTCTTCTTGGGACCAAATGGGTTTCTCCCCGTGCTCTCTTTTCCCTCAACATTTGGGTTAAGCCCAGCGTTAAGGGAGGACTTGATGATATATTTCCACATTAGGGTGGTGTTCTACTTAGAGGGGATTCTGCAGGTGGTGTTCCCATGTGCCTGTGACCCTTGTCCTTGGTGGCAGAGGTTGCAGGTTTGGGAGGTGCTGTCCCAGCAGCAATGTTGTAATGTTTCTATTTCAAAAGTTAACTTTATTCAGAACAAAATACCTATATGCAAAATAATAAAAAAAGTGTAAAACTTCTTACATTGTTAGTGTTGTTTGGTCGGTGTTTCTAGATCTATACATTGCAGTGTTAGCACATCTTTGTTTTGTACATAGCCACATTGCCACTCATGTGGCCCCCTGGAGCAATGCACCCTTCTGTTGCTTGCAAGGCTTCCCCACTGGACTCAGCCCCTCAATATCCAATGTCCAATGCCTGAGACTGTGGTTCTTCCCCACAGTGCCTTTGCATTCAGTGCATCCCTTATTCTTCCTGCAGACTGGAATGTGCCAGTCAGCAGTATTCCCATATGGACATCTCGCTGTGCCGGAAGACCAAAAAGTTTCAGGCAGACCAAAGGGTTTCTTTCACTGAGCTGATGATTTTCCAGCAACACTTGATGTCCGTCTGTGCTTGTGTCCCTGGGAACAGTCTGTAGATCAGAGCGTTATGACACACTGCTGCTTCTGCAATGGTGGTGGAAGGAATCAATGTTTAGGTGTGGATGAAGTACTCATCAGTTAGGCTGCTTTGTCTTGGATGGTATTGAACTTCTTGAAAATTATGTGAGCTACATTCAAGCAAGCAGAGAGTATTCTATCACACCCTTGTGGATGGTGGAAAGGCTTTGGGGCATCAGGAAGAGAGTCAAGCCACATGGAAAGTTCAAACTGTTCAAAGGATGAGGTGCTTCCAACTTATATGTGCCACTTAAGGCTCCAAAATTGTTGCAGGTAATACCAATGAGTTAAGATCTGAGCTCTTCCGAGCTAGGATGTGTAGGATGCTTGAGGTACCTGATTTTACAAGCATTGCCTCTGTGCCAACTGTCAGAGTACAGACTGAAAACAATTCATTGAGAATTCCCTTGGTATCCTAGCCTAGAGTTTGCTGTTGCTTTATATTAGTAGCTGAATACATAACATACTCATTCTTGTGTCCACTGCTTCCATGTGGTACTATCCTATTTATTTTAAATAGGATTTTGCTTCCCCTCAAATAGCCTGAAGAGGTAATTGTATTCATTAAACATTTGTCTACTGATAGTGCCAATGATAAATTTTGGGCTCTAATGCTCTGTTGATATAGAGAAGAAAAGCATTGATGAAGATAATCTTGTACATGACTAGCTATACAGAGCACCAACACCAGAGGATATCCTGAAAGTACATTTGTTTAAATGTGCGAGACCATGTTAATTGCCCTGCTATTTCTGCCTTGCTTACAGCAATGTGGGCTGAGGTGTAACCCCATGGATAGAAAGCAACAGAGCTTGGCACCACTATTTCATATTTCCATAGAAGGATTGATTTCAGCCCATAAAGTCTGTGCAGCACACTGAGTAGTCCCATTCCCCTACTAATTTTCTTTGTAACCTATTCTCCCCTTGTTCTCATCAGCTCACCACAGACTTTACCACTCAGCTACACACTAGAGGTAACTTAAAATGGCTAGTTAACCTACATACCCACACAAGAGGGCATGGCTTTAAGGTTATGGGTGGGAGGTTGAGGGGAGATGTCAGGGGGAGGTTTTTCACCCAGAGAGTGGTTGGTGCATGGAATGCACTGCCTGGGCTGGTGGTGGAGGCAGATACATTGGACAGGTTCAAGAGTTTGTTGGATAGGCATATGGAGGAATGTGAAATGGAGGGATATGCGGGAGGAAAGGGTTAGATAGTGTGAGGGTGATTTGAAGGACGGCACAACATGGTGGGCTGAAGGGCCTGTTTTGTGCTGTATGGTTCTATGGTTCTTTGGTTTATCACTAGAATGCAGGAGGAAACCAGAGCACCATGAGAAACTCTGCAGTCAAATGGAGAATGTGGAAACTCCACACAGAAAGCAGCAGGAAGCAGGATTAAGTCCGTAAGACTGGAGCTGTGAAACAGCATTCCACTAGCTGCATCTCTGTGCTACCCTATTGCTAAAACACAAACATATGAGAACACAACAAAATAGGAAACAGGACCAAGACTGGACCTTCAGGCCTGTCTCACCATTCATTTAGGTCATGGCGGATCCTCTACCTGGGTGCTATTTTCTGACACCAAGTATATATCTGCCGATTCCCTTAATTTACAGAAATTTATTGATCTCAGTTTTGAATGAATTCAATGACTGAGCCTCTACAGCTCTCCATGGGGGAGAATTTGCCCCCCTCTGTGTGAAGAAAATTCTCCTCATCTCAGCTCAAAGTGGTCTATCCTTTATTCTGAACCTGTGACCTACGGCAAACCTGTCCTCCCTGGAGCATGTCTTGTGAATCTTCACTGCACATCTATGGCAAGAACATCCTTTTTCACATAAGAAGTCTGTAGAGAATACTCCTCATGTCGTCTCACTAGGACCCTAAATAATTGTAGTTGGACATCATTACTCCTGTGCTCAAATATTATGGTGGGGTTGATGGATTTTATGTGTGGTTTATAGAAAAGTAAAATCCAACAAATTATTGCTTCCTTTAATATTTTATTCAATATTTGTTTTCTTCTTGAATTATACTTAGAGCTACTTATGCCGATTTCAATACAGTTAAGAACCATGCCCTTCATAGTAACAATAACTTGCACCTGTTGGATGCCATTCCTCCATAAATATAATTTAAAAATATTTGCTTCAAGAACTAGGTATGAAAATAGACATATGACCTTCTTAGGGCAACAGATCAATAACATTTCACATAAAGGCACGAGGCCAATAGTCCCCAGTATTGGACCCTTCCATGATAATCATTTGCTAGGGCCATGGTGTCAAAGAGAAATGATGCATAAACCATGCACAGTTCAATTAGGTCTCTTTATTTTGTTAACATAGGTTACAAAACTCCTTAAGCTATGGAATGCTTTTATTTTGCACCAGGAATTTCAGTAACAACATGCCCCAAATCAAACTGGAGTTATGTGATTGGACAAAGATATCAGCGATTAAGATATATGAAAAGAAGCACTAGAACCCAGCACAGTTTCACAGTTACTTGAAGTTACTTAATTTTGATATAATAAGATGCATAAAGAAGAATGATTAAGATCTGTGTATTTTTAGTTTTCTTGGTTTAAAGTTGTACATGTTTGTTGTTGTTCTCAACTTGAGGCACTAGTGATTAGATTATTTATAATGAATTGAAGATTGGTTTTATAACCCAGCACTTATTGCAGATAAATCACATCAACACCAATCCATCTGCTATAAGCTGTGGGAGCTGTATTTATACTGCTAATTAAACATTAATAATATCAGGAAGTAATCATTATATTTTGCAGAAGAACACCAGGCCAGATTTGGAAAGATTCTCAGACAGAACACAATCTCTCTAGTTGCAGTGAAGATGCCACTTGAATCAAAAGCATCATTGCCTAGGTTACCCACTACTGATGCCACTGAATATGAAATATAGTACAATGATGCTGGAGGAACTCAGCAGGCCAGGCAGCATCCATGGAGAAAAGCAGGCGGTCAATGTTTCAGGTCAGGACTCTTCTTCAGGACTGAAGATAAGAAAAGGGGAAGCCCAATATATAGGAGAGAAAGGCAGAGCAGTGATAGGTGGACAAAAGAGGTGAGGCGGGGTGGGCACAGTGTGGTGATAGGTAGATGCAGGTAAGAGATAGTGATAGGCAGGTGCTGGGGAGGAGGGGAGAGCAGATCCACTGGGGGATGGGTCAAAGGTAAGAAGAGAGAGGAAAAAGGGCTAGGAAAGGGAAGAAGGGAAGCCTGGTGGAGGGTGGGGTGTGGGGAAGGGGGGTGGGGAGTTACCTAAAGTGGGAAAATTCAATATTCATGCCATTAGGCTGCAAGGTTCCAAGATGGAAAATGAGGTGCTGTTCCTCCAGTTTGCTCTTGGAATTCTCCAGCAGTGGAGGAGGCCGAGGACTGTCATATTTGTGATAGTGTAGGAGGGGGAGTTGAAGTGACTGGCAACGGGAAGATGCAGATCACGGTTATGGCCTGCTGAGTTGCTCCAGCATCATTGTGTTTTTCATCTAGATTTCAGCATCTGCAGTCCTTTGCTCCTCTGTGAAATATAGTAGTTCATTTACAAAATTCTGCATTCAATCAATGGAACCAAATTTTTGGAGCAGTAGATGATGGGTATTAACTGGTGATACCAAAAGGGCAAATCTCCGGGCAATTTGCCTTGTATTGCTGAATCCAGAATTTGTTGAATTATTTGAGAGTTGGGTGGATTCTCATTTCAGAAAGAAAACAAAAAATAGATTTAGATCTGTTAGTGACAGGACTAGGAATCCATTGTGTGGTTTCGTAATCAGCATTGGCTGGATAGGCCTTAAGGAATTATCTCCTTCATGTACACATAACAGTATAAGAAATAGAAGCAAGAGTAGACTATTTGGCTCCATGTATCTCCTCTGCCATTCATGGCTGACTTTTATCGCAGAGATACCTTCCAGTACCCCATATCCATTGATTCCCTTCAAGCTAAAAATCTATTAAATTCTTTCTTGAATATATTTAGCAACTAAGTCTCCACTGGCTTCTTGGGTAGCAGATTCCAAAGATTCACTATCCTCTGGGTGAAGGAATTTCTCTTTGTGTCTGAATGGTAGACCCCTTATTTTGGTACCTCAACCCTTGGTTCTAGTCACTGCAGCCTAATTCCTCATCTATCCTTGATATATGACTAACTTACTATAATTTATCTGTATTAGATAAGCAACAATAGCTAATGTAGATGGAAATAATTATTAATGTTACACAAAGATATTCAAGACATTTCAGTTTGTCACTTCAAGGTACAATATAGGCTAGTAATAGTAGTGGAAAGGAATAATTAAATCTACTGGCTAAAAACAGCTATTTATTTTTATTTTTTACACTTTGCTCTAAGTTGACTTTAATTATGAAAAGTTTTCAGATTTTTCTTAAAATATAGTGTGCTTTATGACATAATGTTGTAATTTACATCACCCAACACCAATTTCTGTTCTCACTTTTATTAAAAGGCAACAATAATGACTGCTTTCTTATACCTGATGGTTTTTGGTATATTAAATGTATTATTTTATTTCAATGTGTAAGTAATCTTTTATGAATTTTAAATCCTTTGTTGGGACTTACAGCTGAAATAATTTGATACTAAATTCTAATTGGATCAGAAGAGGAAAACACTTAGTAATTTCAAGCTACATTTTTAATACTTGAGACAATAACTACAAGATGTGCTAAAACAGAAAGTGATCCCATGAATTTATTGTGTTTCTTATTCCCAATTCTCATATGGGATGGATATTCACCTTCCTAAACATCAGCAAATCCAATATGGGCCTAAAAGTTATTACAACAGATCTAAAGAAAGGTTGAAATGACATTGGCTGGCTGCCTTTAACATAAAAATGAGAGGACAAAGCTATGCAGAAGGAATATGGGGTGATTTCTTTGATTTACTTTGACCCAAGTAACCATTAAAGGGAGCTGGAAATTGAGAAGAAGAAACCCCTTGATTTATCTCAAGAACTTTCTTTCTGATTTTCAGGTGAAAGTTGATTTAATTGGTTCACCAGATACAGTTGGGACCTGACTAAAATATTTAAATGCTGGCAACAAATGTTGTCAGGGATCCAATGATATTTCATGTCAATCAATATAGTCACAATTACTTCATCAACCCAAGTACATCCATGAATTGTATAGGCTGGCAGGTGGCCAATGATAGTGCTTTTTGAAAAGAGTGTTAGCAGTCAAAGGAATCTGTAAACGGGGCTGACTGTCTCTTTAGTTTCTAGGAAGATTTCAGGTTCAAAACTTTTCATTATTTATTTTTAAATTACTCCATCCTAATCCATTTGCGACCAGCCAATGACATGCTTCTGTCTTATTAGCCTGAGTTTTTGCCAAAGATCTCTCCTTAATCCCTTTCTATTTTTCATCTGCTGTATGCGGTGACTCTCAGCAACATCATTCAAAAGCATAGCAACATTTTCCCATGTATACTAATGGAACCTGACTCTCTCAATTATGCAACAGTCAGTAAATTGGTAGACTGCTTGTCCAACATCCAGGACCAGATGGGGATGAACTTCTCTCCAACAAAATTTAGGTGCTGTGCCTCCAGTCTTTGCTCTGTGCCTGCAAACTATAGCCTACTCACCTTTCCCTGGAATCTATGGTGGACCTTGATAGTTTATGTCCTTGGCATGATATTTAATCCCAAGATGAATTCCTAACTACTCTTGCATGCCATTATTAATGCTGTTTATTTTCATCTCCTTTACAACTCCATCCTAGCTCACTTTGTTTACTGCTGAAACTCATCCATATTAATGCTGGACTTGACTATTACATTCCCTTCATGCCAGCACCTGAAATTCTATTATCTCTGCCCCAACTCTCACCAAGCGCTCTTCATCCACTGCTCTGTGCATACAAGCCTGTCCTAATTCCCAGCTAAGCAACACCTCAATTTTAATATTCTCTTCCTTGTCTTCAAATCTCTGTATAGGTCAACCGTTCCCATCTCATCGCTATAATAATTTTAACTTTACAACCCTTTTGAAATATATGTGCTCTTCCAATTTTTTTTTGGTTGATTCACAACAAGTAGCAGGCGTTCAGATGCCAAGACACTAAGGTCTCTCCATATTCTTACACATATTTTCTCCCTGAAAGTGCTTCTTAAAGGTGCCTCTTTGACCAAGTTTTTGGTCATCTCCTCATGTGTTTCAGTCAATTTTTGCTTTATGATACCCTTGTCAGGTGCCTTCATTAAAGGTGCAATATTAATATGTTGTTGGTATGATAGTTCATTTTATCGATTCTCTGCATGTTAATAAAACTTCCTGTCAATGAAATTTGCTGGTCCACTTAACTCTTGATTCTTCCAGCCCTCTGCTTTTAAGGATTAATGTGAGTCATCTTGTTTCATTGGTTTTGCCTTCCCCAGGCAATGAATTCTCTGAAACAGCATGATTAGTGTTGGTAGCTCACTTGCTCTTCTCAAACAATGCTTAGCATAACAACTGAAACAGCTTTTCTATTGACATCAGCTCGCGATATGAGCAAACTGGTTGTCACATAATGCTAGCTCCTCAATGCCTTCCACCATGACTGATAATCTATTTTGAAAACATGTACTCTTACAAAGTAGAAAAACTAAATGGTGATCACAGTTGGTCAATTATTGCAAACCATAAGTAACTGCTTCCTAATTTGTGCATCCTTTTATTCTGTGATACAGCCGAGGGAAGAAAATGTGAACATCTAATAGTGTGGGTTTTGATGGTTTGAAAGACTTGAATGTGTAAGTGGTGATTTCAGCAGTTTAGTGGTCCTGCTGTTGGACTGGTAACCCAGAGCATGGTAAAATCAATTTAGAAATAAAATTAAAAGCTGTTATCAGTAAAAGTAATTATGAAGCTGTTGAATTCTCATAAAAACACAACTGGGTCATTTATGTTCATGAAGGAGGAAATCTGTCATCCTTAGCCATACTGTATGTAATTCCAGTTCGACAATAATATCGTTGACTCAATTGCCATCTGAAGTGACCTGGCGGTCCATCCAGTGGTATGAAATTGCCACAACAAAAGTCACAATAACTGGAAACCTGGATAGTTGCATTGCTGGAGGACCTTCCCAACACCAACTGCAACATTTTGAGAAGAAGGCCCCTACCCTTTCAGCACAGTTAAGAACTCACAAACATGAATTTAATATCAAATCTATATATATTTAAAATGTCCAGCTCTTTTCAATACTAGCTCAGTCTGAAATGTGATGGTATTAAATTTTAGCTCATGTCGGTTAGAAAATTATTGAATGTTTTTGAAATCCAGATGTACCTTATACAGAACTACACTTACTTATACACTATTTAGCAAGATTATCAAAGCATGGGTTATAATCAATAAAATATGGCTTTAGTAAGCTAAATAAACAGTTCCATTAAATCAGTAAAGCTGTTGATAAATGTCTGATGGTTTCAGAGCATCAAACAGCAGCTGTTGGATTATAATAAGTAAAATCTAAGCAAAGAAAAACAACTGTAATTTGGTACAAGGGAAGATAAGAAATTCAGATTTAATAAGAAATGGGTGAAATATGTTTGTCATGATTTAATTGAAATAATAATATTTATAAACAGAGGGTTGAATTATTCAGCAGTGAAGTATCAGCTTAAATAATAATGGCTGGAGGGGATCAGTAGGACAGATTGACTTGTGAACACCTGGAAGAAATCAGATTTCTGAGTGGCATCTGAAAAAGTGAAATTGAAAGTATTCACTCAAATGTAATAACATATATTACTGAAATATCCTCTTCAAAGACATTCAGACAGAAAAGGAACATATTCCATTTTTTTTTAATCAGGTGGAAAGCTTGTTTAAAAGGTGTATCCATAAACCATCAAACTGTTGTATAAGTTTCTTCAACTTCCTTAGTCAAATTATTCACCTGAATTGTGTTAAGATTTTCCTTTATACTATACCTGAAAGCCAAAATGGAGATTACCTGATGGAAATTCCTGAGGTACATGAGGTATATTCTTATGCAAAGGTTGCTTTGGAATTGTTGGAGCATAAGGAACTTTATTATTTAACTGGTTCTGCTGGCTGGTACTGTGTAACAGTGACTGTATGAAATAAGGAATGGATTGTTTCACAGACTGACACAATAGCTCACAAAAAGACATCATTAAAAGTATAACATTTAAAATACTTGGGGTAAATAATTACCTTCAGCTTTCAATATTAATATTTGTAATCTATTATTATAACTTTTTAGGAGCATTGTTTTTCACTGCAGTGCCTCTGAATTGCAGCCTACTTGTTAAATTGTTTCTTATAAAATCTATGTTAACGACAGCAAACAATGTGAAATCTGCAAGAGCTGCCAATGCCTTGGTTACATGAGTGACCCCCCCCCAACTGAGTGCATTGCTCTTGGGACATCATTTAAATGTGAGCTTTGACTCAATGGGAAATGTGAATTGAACATCAGTGCCATGACCACAGAAATAAAAGATCTCTTCTGGACCCCCAAAATATTTTATAGTAAAATTGCAAAAAGTAATTGTTTTAGTTTTTTGGCAGATTTTCCATTTTATCTCTATTGTTCAATAATGCAAAGTTCTCTTCCGTTAAGATTGTTGTACTAAACCAACACTTTATTTTCACAGAATAAATTTTCAAGACCTGTAAACAAAAGGTGAATTCTTGGTTGATAGTATAACACATTCAGGGAATACATCTGTCCTACCAAATAATTAATGAATTACATTGATGCAATGGACTATTAATATAAAGAAGTTCAGAACAACAGCAATGTAATTTGTTCTGTGTGTTCTTTCTGACATTGAGCGAGCTATACCCTATCAGACCCTGCATACACATTTGAATACATACATACTCATAAACACACCACCCAGAGCTATCAGTCTGAGGGAATTATTATGCATTAGATTATATCAAAGGGAGTCATACATTGGAATTTAAGGGTATAGAAATATGACTGTTTTCAGAGGAAAAATACTTGTCTGTATTAAGTTCTAAAGCAAATTGTGTTAGTGCCATTCTGAATAATTGCCTGAATCAGTACAGCATGCATACATTCACATAAAGCCACACCACTCAACCCACCACACTGCGTATCTAATGTGTATGATTGATTTAATCAAAAGGAGGAACATTGAAGAAATATTGTATTGGTAGGTTCCTCAATCTAGCAGGAGAAATGTTTATATTTACATACACTTTATGCTGCTTTCATGGTGGCCATAGCACCATATACCTACACGTTGGATGAGAAGATGCCTAGGCTGTTAATTTTAACCAGAGAGATATTTCCTATTAGATCAAGAAATGATGTTTTAAATCAGTTATTTTAGTCTTGTAGCCAAATCCTAGAAAACAAGGAAAGACAGAGGCAGGAAAAACTGAAATAATGTAGGCATGTGGGTCACCCAGAGATACGATAACAGAATTGAACAATATTATTGAAGTAGATTAATTTCATCACTTTTGAAATCCTGTATCTGGATACACTCTTGGCATCCATATGTCATTTCCAAAAATCCCACCCCCATGTAAATAACTCAATGTTAGGCATAGTGCCAGAAATGTAGCCAAATAGCAGAAGAATTTTTAAAAATGACCATTGAGCCAAGTTGATTAACAATTTCTGAGCAGTTAAGCAACTCCCTGTTCACGAACAATACCAAATGATCGGGTTAAGTTTGCCATTTTAATATCCTGCACATGAAATGCAGGTTATATAAGTGGGTTTGAACTTCAAGAAAAAAGCCTCACACTACAGTTCAGGTATTAATCACGCAGTGTTTTTGCATTAAATATATATGTATGGGTATTGTAATTCATTGTATTTTACCTCGTGACACTAGAGGACAGTAAACGGAGAAATCAATCCTCATCCAGTCTGGTCCAAGAATGAATAAAGGTGTTGCCTTTGTCTGGAGAAGGAACTGATGCTACATAGTTGTCCGCCCTAATACATTAACACGACACAATATCTATCTTCTTCTGCTAATATAATTACATGTAAAACAATTCTTGGAACTCCACGGAGATCTTCAGCTCAATAAACGTTACTTGCCTTTTGTTTGCAAACTACAATAAACTAAAATGTGTTAGATATTCTATAGTGCACCGATAAGCCGAAATGTATTGAATTCATCACTATATCGTTGAAAGTATAGAACTATACTTTGAACTCTGAACCATTCTCCATTCAGACCAATGAACAGAGTTGAATATCTCAATATAATGAATAATTTAACCCAGTGAAAGGCATCTCATGCACAGCAGCAAGTGTCGTTTTCGCCATTTATTCCCGACAAGCAAGTGTTGGATTTATTCAGGGAGTAACCACTAGGTAAAGAATTAGTTGTGTTGACCGAATGGTAGACAGTTTTCAATGTTGGGACACGAGAGATCTATTTCCTTTACCATCAATCATTCTGGTCAATGGACAGGTGATGATTTAATTAATTACACGTTTTAGTCGGATGATTAAACACTGTGCATGTAACATATTTTTTATATTTAATATTTAATTACCATTATCATTGGTACGCAGATTGGCCCCTGCTCTAGTTCATCTCCTCAGCCACTGCGTGTATAGGATTAACGGATTTACAAAGTTCTCATAAATTGGTAATGGTAAAAATCTGCATTATTACACCACAATCTGGGTCAAAATATAAGAAGAATTGGTTCATTTTGTGATGTTCTGTTTTATTTAGACCTGAACGAAAAAAAAGTCACTTGGGTTTAACCCAAGGGATAACAATCAATCACTCTGTGGTCACATTGGTCACTTTATAAGTGGGAAGGGGAAATAAATATTTAAAGTGGAGTCTACGTTAGCATCGGCATTGAGCAAACATTGCTAAACTCTTCTGTGTGAAAGATACTTGCGTGCGCGTCAGAGGATTGATTGACAGATCAAAAAAGCACATCAATAAATAATTGGGTCCATTTATTATAACCATCCGTTTGTAAGTCTCGTTGTTATTAGTCTATAGGTTACTCTGCCTGCACCCAAAGGTCAAAGAACACCGACCACAACACAAAGAAGGAACAAGAGCTGCGTCCAGTCCGTGCAAAGAATTGTAATAAAGCACTTCTTCAAAACGAGCTCGCCCACAGAAACGATACATGAATTTCCCCAAATCTCAAAAGAAAACACGCCACTGAATTTGGACTTGTTCTTTACTTAAGGCTATATACGAACACGAAAGAAAGCATTGCTAGAACATTTAAATCAAAATCCTAACTTCTGTTTTGTTTTATATTATTACGCTGTTTGGATCATCAGTTTTGCCAGTGCGCTCTTATTAACGAAGGTTCGACTCGTCCCATCAATAATCCGCCCGGAAGAAAATCCAGCTTCTATCTCCCAGCCAGAAATTGGCCTTGTCAATAAATTCACTTGATATCCTAAAGTGCAGTCCATCAGACCTACTTGTTACCACGTTGGTCAAGGCAATTGTCAGTATTCAAATAAATTATTCTAATCGGTAGGAAATCGCTCAGCCCCTATGCAGCAGTTAGGTGATTTTGGTTTAAGAATCGTGTTGTTCCGTTGCAATATTGAGAATGTACATGGCGATTTGCCCTTCTGTAAGGGGGTTTGACGAACGTTGCTGATCCTTTATAGAGGGAATACTAAAAAGCCAGAAAACGTCGAGTACTTCCACCCTCCCATTAGGTTGCCTCTTTCAAGTTTTAAGTAGACTTTGTCCTCTCTTTCCATATTCAAGAGCACTCCATTGCTGGCAGCCTCTCGTGTCACATCCTGATCCCCGGCAAAAGCAGAAATCACAGCCCAGCCATTCTGCATCAGGCTTACCTGAAACCAGAACAAAACGAAATCTTACAAATGTCACCCTTGCTCTAACGCTCCCACGTTCTGGCGGCTCGGTAACGTGTATTTCTCCCCCGCCCCCCCCCCCCCCCCCCCCCCGGCTGTACTGACCCATCAGAAGGCAAACTCCAGCACCCGCAGCCGTATCCAGGACAAAGCCTTGCCCTTTCTCTAGTGTCAGTCATCCATTCCACTCTGAAGAACACACAAGAGACTGCAGATGCTGGAATTTGGAGCAAAATAAAACTGCTGGAGGAATCGACGGGTTAGGCAGCAACTGTGGCAAATAAACCCCCCCCCCCCCCCCAAAGAGGTCTATTTCCCTCCACGGTTGCTGCCTGCCCCGCTGAGTTCCTCCAGCAGTTTGTTTTGTACTCCACGCTAAAGCTTTGCTAACACCGTCCACCTCGTCTATCCGCCCCTCGTTCTCCCTTCCCGCTCACAAAGTTACCGCAATTCAACGAAATCAGCGCGGCCGGAGGGGAGAGTGCGGCGACAGGCGGACAGTGATTGCGGATTGTGGACAGGAGCCCTGATCTACCTGAATTGTCTGTCGGTTGTACACCTTCACCACGTGAAAACTGAAACTGTAAATCCCTTTCCTCGGCGCCACGAAAGTGCTGCTTCTCATATCGAAATGGTTCCCAATATTAACTAACACCTGCAAGAGAGCACAGAGCACCGAGATTGACAGCTTTCGAAAACTTGGGAGTGGGGCAGTGGAAGCATCGTTGCCTGCAAAACCAAAACAAAAAATGCGACCAGGGTGTGTAGAGTTGTATCCTGCAACCTCCCCGCCCACCTCCCGTCCGATCTAAACCTGGGGATAATAACAACGCGCAGGGGAAAACGATGGAGAAACAGCCACAATAGAGGCCACGCCAAAGGGGTTCGTTCACCAGTAGATCGGGAACCCACACAGTGGCATGAAATTGTCTTGAATCTTAAACGTGGTTTACAAACAGGTTAAAAGTCTGCTTTAAAATAGAACGGGGAACCTTTAGAAAGAGGCGACGAGGGGGACCTGCAGGCAGGTTTCTTGTGAGTGATCGACATGCGTGCGCCAGGGAAAGAAAGTTAACGGGTTAGATAAGATTGCACGATTAGCTGTGGTCGCTGTAAAGTGTGTCCATGTACTCTCAGCCTCCTGCCAACGACTTAAAATGAAAGCAAGCATTGTTGCGCTTCCGGAGTGCACGGTAGTGGTTTTGCTAAGCCGCAATTGTTTTGCTCTGGTGTGTGTGCCCATCAATATAAACCAGAGGCAAGACATTGGGCGGCGTGTGGGTGAGCAGAGGTAGCCAGCGTTATCGGGAGGGGGGCACAGAGTGCGATGGGTGGACGGATCAGCAACTCACAGTGAATGGGGACATGTCTGCAAGTCCCTGAGCGCAGGTACAGGGGGAGGGGAGGGGTGGGGGGGGGGGGGGTCACGGCTGAGGAGACTGACGGGACTCGAGCGACTTACATGATCAAAGTAGATGGTCATGGTTCTGTTGCTCATTTCGGAGGGTTCGTGGTTGGTGCTGCGCACGGCCGAGAACGCCACCTTGGCACTACCCGACCGCACCGAGATTCCCAGAGAAGAGGTGACGGCCCCGTCCGAGGATGGGTTGGAGTCACACACCACCAGGCATTTCCCTTCCAAGACGATGGGCTCCGTATCGTTCTGTCCCAACACCAACCCAGTGCAAGCGAGCAGCAAGCTCAGCGCTAGCATGCTACCAGATCCCGGGCGGATTAGCAGTAGATCCATCCGATCCTCGATAATCCGACACAGGGCTTCTCTTTATTATTTTCGCCCAACTCGTGTCCACCCCTTCCAATGTAGCCTCCGAGAGGATGGAATAAAGGTCTTCACTTTATTTGGATATCATCGCCTGTAACAAGACAAAATCAATACACACACAAAAAAAATCGAATGTAGATTGAATGCATTTTATAGAGAGCTCAGAGCCTAACAGATAATATTGTCAGCCCGTCATCCACTGGCGTTATTCTCCGCTTCTTCGTCCTGTATTAGTTTCAACCCAGTCCCCTCCCCCGCCCGGGCACGTTGCTGATGAAGGAATTCTACAATTGAATTTGACTTGGTTCTCTCCATCTCCCCCGTGGTCTGTTCAACTTTCTGTTCATCACATAGCCCCTGAGTACAACCTCAATGTAAGTCTCCCCGAACCGGGCCCCCGCGCCCGCTCGTTGCTGCACGCAATCGCCCATTTTTATACAAGGAGGAAAAAAGTTGCCAGTATAATAGATATTATTTTCCAGAAAGCATCAGTCAACATTTTGTTTTAGAAGAAAGAAACTGGAGACATTTAAAATTAGACACTTCTTACCGTTTTAAATGCGAGGAGATCTCCAAGTTAGATAAAATATTTACTGATGTTCCCTGTTCACTGTCCCCTTGCACTAAGCCCGCTAATTTGATATGGTTTAACATTACGTTTGCAGTGAGATGCCCACGCCGGAGATGGTGTTACCTGGCAGATCCAAGGTGGCATGACAGTGTGATCACACTATCCCTCTCTCAAGCTGTGGTGTTAGGGTAATGAGCTGGGGATCTGTTGGCAGAGAGGAAGCAGAAAGTCGCCTCTCCCTCCCCCGTCAGCAGCTCATTCTCAAACACACACACATACACACACAAGCTCTCATACTCACTGACCGGGACTCAGGTACCACACACCGAATCAAAGCAAGCGGACGGCACACAGCATCCTTTTAAAGAGCCCCCTTCACGACTCATAGTCGATTTGTAGCGGTGTTGTCCCACAGCTCTTGCAGATATCTCGCTGGAGTTGCACCTTTCTCCCACTTTACCATGACGGATTTTCAGAAAATCAGTCAAGATTTCCGACGCCCCTTCCAAAATCAACGGGGGCTGCTGATGCATTGTAAGCAATTGGACTTTCACATCAACATACGCAAACACACACACACACACACGCACACACACGCATTTATGGAGATCCTATTATATATTAATTCATAATATATTAATATATACTTACACACATACATCTACGCAGAGTTCTGTATTTTAATACTTATTTAACGCACGTATGTGTATATCTATATGTGCATATGTTCATATAAGTTAACATACATACACATATAATGTATGTATGTGTATATACACTGTGGGTATATGTTTCCTTTCTCGCAGATCAATGGATAAATAAGACATTGTAGTGGTTCGATTTTTTTGTTTAATTGCAGTCAAGCTCACAACGCCTGCCTTTTTTTGTGGTGCTGTAAATTACTGACATTTATAATCACAAGGCTGAATTTTAAAGTAAAGGGGGTCATGTCATTGGAAACATCAAAGGGTTTCCAAGTGCAGTGAGCTCAATTCTCCAAGGTTGTAATTGCCCAGGTTCATTTTGTTTGCCAACTCTGCCGTGCCAGCATACATCAGCGCCATCATGTGGCGAAATGGTGAACTTCTCAATCCAACCTGCTGTCTCTCACTGTCCAAATATTGTCTGTAGGTACACTTATTTCGGAGAACGCTGACGCCTGGACAATAGTGAACTGATTTGGAAAATTCACTTCCATGTCAATGAGCTTGCAGGTTTATTGTTGAGATGTTTTACCTGTAAAATGGTATGGGTCCCAGGAGATGCATGTTCAGTCGTAAGGTGTGGGGCAGAGGTCTAGCTGCACAGTGTGTGTCCATGCATGTTGCCTACACAAAACATCAGCTATATTCCAAAAGCATTTCATTAGCTGTGAAGGAGGAAGGCCATATATGTTCGTTAAAGTGGTATGGTAGTGCTGTAATAGACTGGTAGTCCCAGACAGTGTGAATTTCACTCTTATTCAGTGAAGTCTGAGAATTTGAATTCAGAAAATCTCCAGAATGTAGAAGACTGGTGTCTACAGAAGTGGCTACAAAGCTGGCTGATTAAATATTCAGGCAACTATTTTTTTCTAAACCAAATCTGCTGGCACACAAAGTGGAGCAAAGCAAAAGATGCAGGTTGGACAATGCAGTGAATGGAATGTGCCAGAAAAGGCTGTTTAATTCCCATATTGCGACAATTGTATGAATACACAACAAATTTAAAACAAGTGTGCATACTCTGGATGTGACTTTACACCACTGAAGACATGGTCTCTATATAGTGATACAACATTAGTTAGAAACACTGACCCAGAAGTGTAGGGATGCTGTACAATGATGAGTGGTGTGGTATGTGCAGCAACTATATATGTAGGCTTGTGGATTCATCTGTCAGCTTTTCCCATTCCGATCACCTCTAATCCTCAAATTTCTTGTCCTTATATTCCCTATCCTCTCCCCATCCATCTCCTTTCATCCACTCTGCACTGTCCCATCCTCCAATCTCCTCTCCCCCTCCAATCTCCTATCCTCTTGCCCCTTTGATTTCAACCTGACTCCCACTCCCAACTCCGGGTAAACAGCGAGTGGATAAAAATGGCTTTCACAGGCTCCAGGTAGACACATGTATACCTCAATATCGGGTGTCCTTGATTGGCTCTGGTGGTGGTGGGAGAAGGAAGTGAGACAATGTGGAGATGTTTAGAAGTGCATAGATTGAATCAACTAGAGACTTTTACATCTTTGAACTGAATATTGCATGAGAATGAATATGCTGCCAGAGCTTCCACTTTCTTGTCAGCAGTAACTCCTGTTACCAAAAGTTCACCAGGAGATCCGCTCAAGTGCCAAGAACATGCTTTGTGATCCAGGAACTCTTCCAGGGGTATTGGTTCTCTTTGTAAACATTAGTTCATCTGAGACTATCTCTGGGGAAAAAAAAAGTAAAATACAAAATAAAATCCTAATTCTAACTCCATCTGCAAGTTTGCAGATGATACTACCGTAGTAGGCCGTATCTCAAATAACGATGAGTCGGAGTACAGGAAGGAGATACAGCCTAAAGCTTAGTGGAATGGTGTCATGACAACAACCTTTCCCTCAATGTCAGCAAAACAAAAGTGCTTGTCATTGACTTTAGGAAAGCGGATGGTGTACATGCACCATCAACATTGACATACGTCAACGGTGCCGAGGTCGAGAGGGTTGAGAGCTTCAAGTTCCTAGGAGTGAACATCACCAATAGCCTGTCCTGATCCAACCATGTAGATGCCATGGGCGAGAAAGCTCACCAGTGCCTCTACTTCCTCAGGAGGCTAAAGAAATTTGGCATGTCCCCTTTGACACTCACCAACTTTTATCGATGCACCATAGGAAGCATCCTATCTGGATGTATCACGGCTTGGTATGGCAACTGGTCTGCCCAGGACTGCAAGAAACTGCAGAGAGTTGTGGACACAGCCCAGCATGTCACGGAAACCAGCCTCCACTCCATGGACTCTATAGTCTATACTTCTCGCTGCCTTGGTGAAACAGCCAGCATAATCAAAGACCCCACCCGCCTGGGTCATTCTCTCTTCTCTCCTCTCCCATCAGGCAGAAGATACAGGGACCTGAGGGCATATACCACTAGGCTCAAGGATAGCTTCTATTCCACTGTGATAAGACTATTGAACGGTTCGCTTATACGATGAGATGGACTCTTGACCTGAGAATCTACCTTGTTGTGACCTTGCACCTTATTGTCTACCTGCAATGCACTTCCCTGTAGCTGTGACACTTTATTCTGTACTCTGTTATCATTTTTAGCTGTACTATCTCAATGCACTCTGCACTAACTCAATGTATCTGCGCCGTGTAATGAATTGATCTGTATGAACGCAAGACAAGTTTTTCACTGTACCTCGGTACAAGTGACAATAATATACCAATACCAATTGTTCATTTAGGGGGAGCTAAACTGTCATTATCATTTTGGCTTACATAAATACAACTCCATTCACAAATCATTAAGTTTGGTTCTTAACTGCTAATAATGTGAACTAACAATGGTTTAGGTAAGCTTATCACCACCTTTTCAAGATAACCAGAGATGTGTTAATAATTGCTAGCCATCCCAGCAAAACGCATTTGAAAATTAATCTTGATTTCTTTTATCTCTAACTTGCTTGGACTTTATGTTGACATGGAATATTTAATGTAACTTGATTGTTTTACTTTGAGGTTTTGAATACTTATTAATGTACCATATCATGATCTGACTCCAAAGTGCAATGAATCCTGAGAATATTTCCACACTGGTTTGAATATAGTGCCAGACTAGTTCAACGTTGGTTTATAAAAGTGGATAGTAAAATGGTTACAAAGGTTAGGACTCTGCTGAGGTCCGACCACTAAGCATCAGAGAGAAGGAGCCAGGGATTTGATTGATAGGTAAAAGTGGAAAGATTGATTCAATTAAAAAACTTTTACATCATTTTATTGAATATTGCATCAGAATGATGGTGCCACCCACACTCCCCTTACATTAAAAATTAGCTACCCATGGACCCAAGGTCTCCTGTCTCCCTACAGACAGGCACAGCACTCCTTTACTGATTGTTCTAATTATTGGCAAGAGGAATGTGTAGCAAATTGTCACCTGTGTACTGGACTTCTTACAAAATGATGGGAGAGAAAGACTTCTGGTGTATTAAGCCTGCCCAAACTATGATGACCAAAGATCTGGAATAATCATTTCTCCCCTCTTTCCTGCTGACTTCTCTTCACAGCTATGCAATCACTCGAGAAGATAAAAGAGAAACAGGCCCAATAAGGAAAAAAAAACATGCCAAGGAAACTTCCTCTCCCAGTGTCTCAGGGAATCAAAATCAGGGCAGGAGATCCAGTATTATTTATAAATGTACTCGATGATGTGTCTCCTTGCCTCATCAGAGTTTCTCTCAGGAAGATGTGCAGTCAAGTTGACAATGCGCTCCAAGATTCCAGATTATATAAGAAATTTCATAGATAATAACCTGAGGCTGATACCTTGAGTCTAAAAGGGAATTAGAGTTTTCCTGTTCAATTTCCAGTTGACAATGAGAGATCATCTTAAAAATGTTTAGATTGGCACCAGTGAACTTTTAAGATGTTCTGTTTCATAATGCTAAAAAATTGACTGCCTTGTTGGTTCTCTACTAAGATTTTATTTAACTAGAACTGTGTGCGTAAACTGAAAGTTGCCTGATCAACTTGTGACAGCAGAATATCTTAGGTTTATAGGCTTTGAACTGTCCTAAGAAGATACTAGTCTCAGACCTATTGTACAATGAAATTGTTATCTGACTGTTATCTTTGTTGAACATTTGGGGGATGCAATAATAATATGCTGTTGTCATCAATATCACACAAATCACAATGGATTCAGTGACATTTGGGCACAGGAAGATAATTAGTGATAATACAATTATTACCTGGTAGTAATGCAATTTGCTTCTACTTGTCATGGTTACCTAAGTCCATATGTATTTCTTGCTGGCCTTTCAGTTATAAATTCTTATGCCCAGGCTTATAATGGAAATTGCTGATGCAAACACACACTGGGCTTGTACCCTTCAACACGAATGGTGTTTTAGCACTTTAATGTACATTTTTGCAATCCTACAGAAACTTGCTCCAATGATACCTATTCCCCTGCTTTTCTAATTCCCACAACCTTAGTTACTCAACCTTAAACGATATATGAACATAATATAAAATCAAGGGTATAGGCCTGAAAATAAATAGTAGAATTGTATCTGCATTGCCCTGGCTGAAATATACCTGGGCTCCAACTTGCTGTGTGTGCAAGCAACAGGACTGGTGTTACCCTAAAATTAATATAAGTGTAGGCATGGAGAAAACATTTAACATTTCTTGGCTGTAGGGAATCACAACCAACTATAAGAAGAAATAGTATTTATAGTAATATTACTTCAGATTTGAAACGTTTTGTTGCAAAGTATGAACTGGGTAGACAGCATCTATTTGTCGTTGGGTTATTAGAATTTTCTTTCTGTTTTATTGTACTGCAATAAGTGGGATTGATTCTCACTTTCTCATATTCGTTGTTTCAGGTCAGGAATGAAAGAGCTGTGGAATGGATCTCAGTGAGCCGTATTCTCCTCTGCTGTGCAGAATTACTAATGTTTTTTTTTAGATTTTAATGACCCTCAAGTGTGATTTTGATATGGATAATTTAATTAAATGAAATTTTATCGGTAAAACTTAGAGAAAAATCAACAACTCACAATAAAGCATCATCAATGTTCTTTTTAACACTTCTGAACCAATTAGATTTCTAATTATCTGACATAAATCGTGACAACCTCAGTAATTTGGTTGTAGTATGTGTAATATTTTTTGCAGGATATAGAAAGGAAACAGGAAAATCCTCTAAATGTCCTGCAGATGGTAAGAATTATTGTAGAAATGCTGCAATAACTGGGTATTTAAATTCTGGATGGATCAGAAAGTAATCACATTCTTTGGAATTGGAACGTGTAACTTACATTTTAGAATAATTTGCATGATTTATTCTCCTGGCTTGAATCTTCAGCTACCAAGAATGTGCATATCAGGAAATGAAAATCCAACTTCTGCAATTAAATTCATTAAATCATCCTATATTTTATGTCTTATGGATTATGCTAAATAAATTTGCTTCACATATTCCAATATTTTCTGCTTTTAGAGAATTGAGTCATAGAATTTAATTCAGTAATATCTTCTTCTTCTTGTTCATCTTCTTGTTCTTGTTCTTGTTCTTCTTCTTCTTCAGCAGTTCCTCGAGATTGAGGGTGACTTCTTTCCACTTTTGTTTTGTGGGTTTTGTGGTGGCAAATAAGGCCAATATGGGAACTACAGACTCTTCAACACTTGGGGAAAATGGGTGGCTAGTTGTGAGGTGATCAACTCCTTCCACCTCTTTACACAAGACTTCTGTGCCATCCTGATGTATGGCCTCGTGGTTCTGAACACCATCCCAGATGCTGTTTCTCCACATTGAGCGGTCTTTGAAACCTCTGGCCCAAGACCATATCTTATGGTCTTATGGTCTTGGGCCAGACGTTTCCAGGAACCAGTGGGGATATTGCACTTTGTCAATGAAGCTTTGAGTACAACTTTGAATCTTTTCCTCTGCCCAGTTGATAATCCCTTCTGCCAATGGAGCTCAGAATAGAGTGCCTGGGGTCTGGCATAAAGGATGTGGGCAATGTGACGTGCCCCAACATAGCTGACTGAGAGTAACTAGGATCTCAGTGCTGGGGATGTAGCAGTGATATAATCGTGGAGCGAAGGAGGCTGAGGGGTGACATGATAGAAATATAAAAGATTATGAGAGGCATAGATAGAACAGAAAGTCAAAACCTTTTCCCATGGTAAGGGTATCAAAAGCAAGAGGCCATAGGTTTAAGGTGAGAGGATAGAGTTTTAAAGGGGATCTGAAGGGTAAGTTTTTACACAGAGAATGGTTGCTATCTGGAACGTGCTGCCAGGGGAGGTGGTGGAATCAAATACAATTATATTGTTTAAGAGGCATCTAAAGAGACACCTAAATAAGCATGGCATAGAAGGATATGGTCCTAATGCAGGCAAATGGGATCCGTGCAAATGGACAAAAAGTTTGGTATGGACGTGATGGGATGAAGGGCTCACTTCTGTATTGTTTGACTCTTTGATCCTGTGACTTTAAAAAATACTGGGTTACAACTATTGTAAAGGGAAACATGTTTTTATTGGTATTCTCCTGTTGGATATCGGTTGTTCGGACCACTAAGACTAAGCACAAATTTTAGAAAGCAGAAACATCACTAGTGCCATTTATCCCAACCTGCAGGATCATTCAAACCTCGTGCAAGAATGTTTTTTTACAGCTTGCTAGTGAACAAGAATGCAGCTGTTTATATCCTGTTCCATATTTTAGATTTAGCTCATGTGCCAGAGACTGACATGTATCTGGAAAACATGTTATATATTTTAACCGACTCACCACTCCTCATGTGTATATACTGCATGTATTACATATACTGCTCCCTTCACTTCTGTATGTTGTGTGAGAGAGTGGGCAGGTTTAAAACTAGCCTTGAGGCTTCTCTGTCTTCACGTACAGATTCCTCTTTTCACTGATTTTCAAGGCTCACAGGCAGACAGGGAGACTAATTATCATTCAATGTTTATGGCCTAATTGGCAATGTAGCATAATTTTAATTGACATTGGTGCCTTTGCCCCATCTTCTTTGGTGCATGGCCATTAATTAAAGGGTGTCTTCTATTCACACAGACACACTGTATGATAACTTAAGTTGGGAATCGACACAATATCCCTGCTCCCTTTTACAATCAGGAGACATCTTCAATATGTCTGTGAGGCATGATTCTATGAGTATGATTATTTCAGACTGTTGCTTGACTGATCTGTGGGACAGCTCTTTCAGGTTAGACACCAATTTAGACAGCTGTTTGTGAGGAGGAACTGGGGCTGGGAGTGACTTTGCCCCAATTCAGCACCTGGATCAATGCCTGCTGCCTCCAGTTTTATTCATCTGAATGGGTTGTTAAGCCATTTCAGAGTGGGTTTGGCCACCTACAGGCCAAATGAGGTAAGTGCAGTGGATTTCCTCCCCTGAAGGTCATTAGTAAATTGACAAATGAGTAGTTTTCATGCTGGTCATTATGAAGGCTAGTTGTTGTTCTAGATTATTAAATGAATTTAAATTCATCAGGTGACATGGTGGGATTTAAACTCATGTTTTTTGGATTACTCTGGATTACCAGTTCTGTAATTTAACAGATATAATACAAATGAAGGCATATGAGTATTCAGTGCCCTCTTTTGTATGATAGCTAGACTACACAACACTCGAGAGCCTGAATTCTGCTTGGTTTTGCTGGCAGTTTCATGTATAATGGTTGGCATTTACCAAACTGGAATTCCACAGCAAAATACAGTCAGAAAATTGTCAGAGTCCAGCAGTGGAGTGGAAGGTTTCTTTAATTTGCCCCAGAATTTACACTGAGCAATCTGTTCTTGGGTCAAGTACTGGGATTGACCTGGAAAACCCATTCTTTCAGAAGATGATTGTGCATTGCAAGGGATTGGGAAATTACATATTTTAAAACATTATTTGTGCTTTCTTTTATGTTTTTACTTATTTAAATATGCTTAAGTGATTTTGGTTGCTCTCATTTTTTTTTAATTTGGCAATTTCATTTTTAATAACTTTTAAACATTTCTGAATGTCAGGAGTATTGAAAAAAGCATGACAGCTTTGGCAGGTAGTTCAGCTGGAGGTACAGCTTTGCCATCCGTCAAAGTATTTGTGGGTGGTGCTTGTCTGATCTGCCCATGTCACACACCATTTTAATTCTGGAATCTTGTATGGATATGGAGCCTCACTATCTGGCTGCTAGTCTGCGTTGGCCAGCAAGATCATCCGTGAACATCTGGACCTTGTAAGCTGCGGGCAAGGGGAGCAGTGAGTGTGGAAAGTGAGACCCACTCAGCAAAATCTGGGCCAATACATTATTACTGTGAAATGTGTAGTGATACTCAACCATCTTGTTCTTTGTTACTTCCTGCATTGTGCAATTCTGCACAAGTCTGCAATATCTGACTTTAATAACTTTCTCAAGAAAAAGATACTTCTTCATTTCGTCTGTGTAAGTCTCAAATAAGTCTTTAAAAGACAGTGAGGCTTGAATAGGAAAGGTTTAGAGGGATAGGGTCCAAATGCAGGGAAATGGAACTAGCTCAAGGAGACAATTTGGTCAGCATGGATGAGTTGGACCGAAGGGCCTGTTTCCAAGCTGTATAACTCTGTGACTCTCCATGACTCAAAATAAATATGGCACTTTCATGAATTAAGACTTAAGTCTCAAAGAGTTCTTGTAGAAGACAAAATGAGCAGCAAGCAAAAGAGCTTGTGTAAAAGATGAAGAGTTTAATAAGTTCTAAAGTTGTACACTGGACAATAGGAAACATTAACTGTCAATTTCCCTCCACGGATGCTGCCTGGCCTGTTGGGTTCTTCCAGCAGCTCAATTTTGCAACAGATGACAATTTTGAGGAGCTCACAGGCCTCGGTCTCTAAACCTTCTCAGACAGCAGTAACATTGCATTTAATCTGTCTTTCAAGCAGTTCCTAAATCTGTGTCACTCTTTCTTCAACATGCTCATTTCTGTTCTTTAATCCTCAGACAAGGTTCACTCAATCGATGTCCATTTCTGGTCATGAATAGAGTCCACAACTTCCTTGGCTTTGCTACTCAAAGATACACTGCCACTTCAGACCCCGGATAACCGTTCTGCTCCACCGTTAACAGGTCATGATTCTTCAGCCATTGTCTATCATTATCTCCCTCACATAGATATTTCACGTTTTTGACAATAAAGCAGATAATTGTTGATTATATTGAAAGTTACAACATAGAAAATTTACCTACCCAGTCTCTGTTCAATTGTTTTTTTGCTTTTCCAGTGTTATATTCATAACCATTCCTATTTGGTGACTGTTTTGCAGAGCACCTATACTCTGTCTGCAACGGCCATCTTGAGCTTCCGGTTGTATGTCACTTTAACTGTCCTTCCCACACCCACACTGACCCATCTTTCCTTGGCCTCCTTCAGTGTTATGGAGAGGGTAAACACAGATTGGAAGGACAACATCTCATATTCTGCTTGGGTAGCTTACGACCCAATGGTATCAACATTGAATTTTCTATTTTTGGATAATCCACACCCTGCTGTTCCCACATACACTCACCTGTCAACCTACTTTTCTTCTCCCCTTTTTCACCTTTCCCATCCCCTTTTCCCCACTGCTTCCATCTGGTTCCACTGGTTCTACCTATCATCTATCAAAACTTCAGCAGAGGTGCTTTCGGCTCCTGAGGCCTTGCTTTTTTATTTCATCCATGGCCTTTCCAGCTTCATATTGGTCTGGGGTGGTTGAAAAAGTGGATCATTTGGATTCAAGGGCAGAGTCATGGTTGAGGAGTTATTTGATGTGCTACGATAAACCTCAATAGCATTGATCTGCTTCCCTCTGTCCCTGACTCTCAGCACATTGGGCCCTTGGGTGTCTGGGCCACAAATAGCCTTGTTATTGCTGCAGAAATTTTGCACACTGTAGATATCAGCGAATTGCTGGATCTCCTACACTCCACCCACCTTATGTGCTTTACGTCACGTTTTTTGTTGGACCTCAGCCCTCAGGTGCCACCAAAAGGGAGCTTGCCATGTAGGAGCACAAAGCTCCAGCAGTACCATAGCATCGGAAGAGGCAGCAGGACATGAAAAAGTAACAAAATCTGAAGCGGTCTTGGAAAAATTCTGTCTTGAATCTTCACTGGTACTTAAATCTAAAAGAGTTTGTTTAGTTCAGCCAAAATGCAGGAAGAGTAGAACAATGCAAGAAAATCTTTTTCACATTGGATCATTTTGCACAATGTGAAAATCTTTTTCACATTGGATCATCAACAGAAACATTGGCCCATCACCAGCTGAAAAGCAATAAGACAGGTAGAGAGATAGGCAATAAGGATGGCAGGCAGCAATTAGCCATAGCAGGCAGGGAAGAGTGGCAGGGTTGATTGCAACAGGCGTTGAGGGAAATTTAGTTTAACATGTAAATATAACGGTTAAACCAAGCCAATTTTCCTGCTGCAGTTCCACAGGGTTTGGACAGGATTGGGTGTCAGAACAAGACAACACTTTTTTGAGCAATGATATCCCTCATCTTGATGTGGTTTACAAATAATAAACTGAAAGTTATTAGCTCATTGATGAAACAAAGCTTGTCAGGGGTGAGACTTCTCGGGATCTGATATTAATTCAGAAACTTTTGAAACTGAAGGCCAGTCACATCTGGTGCCTTACCCAGAGGAATTGTAGATGTTAACTTGCACTGGAGGGAGAAACATTTTGGATGTATTTTCTACCATGTGTTGATGCATCCTAAATTTAATTTAACATTTTGAGAACTGAAGATATGAATACGTGTTTGCTATTTAATAATTTTAATTTGAACTTGAAAGGTTTTATGAACTTTTGAAACCTTATTCAGCTATGAGTGTTGATTCTCAAGTATACAAATTATTGAAACATTAATGATACATTTGCTGTGAAATATTAAGCCACTAGTTATAAGACATTGTCCACAATGTGTTTTTTTTTAATATATCCTTCATAAGCCTTTTAATCAAGCTAAGGTCAGAAGCTGTTTAATTTGAATAGCTAGAGAGTTTAGAAAACAATAGTGTCAGATGATTTATTTTTCCTTATACACAGCTACAATGTTACCATTTTAAGAAGCTATACATTGCACAATTCTAAAGTTTTCTTATAAGAGGCATGACTTAATTGAGAAATTAGCTTGCATTATTAGACATAAAAATATGCTCAATTGTTGACTGATAAAATAACTTCAATATTGCTAGTGTAATCCCAAGTCCCTTGACAGCAACTTCATCAGAGCATTTGCTTTGTCACGTTAAATATTTGGAAATTACTTAACATTTGTGGATAGTTGTTTCTCCAGGCTTTATGAGCATTCATATATATGTCCATTTTAGTTACCTGGACACTTGCAGAAGCAGCATCCTGTCATATCCCACCTTGTAAACCAAGCGAGGTCACCAGTGGGTAGCAAATAGAAAATCATCCAAGGCTACCATGCATACAACTGTCAATTTTGCATAAATGTCATAAAATACTTGGGATCTGATGAGTTCATCATGGCCAGTTGCAGCTTTGGACCAATGAAAAGTTTGGATTTAAGCTGCTGGCTGAATCACAGGATGGTTATAGCACAGAAGGAGGCCATTCAACCTGTTGAGTCTGTTGTGGTTCTACTTAAAAGCAAGCCAGCCTATCACACTCCCCCGGCCTCGCACCATCACCTTGCAATATTGTTTTCCTATCAGATATTTTGAATGCTACAATTAAACCTGTCTCCAACACTATCTTAGTTGTGTATTCATCTCTGTTTCCCGCTGTTTTCTTAGTTTATCTGCTATGCACGGAGGGAAAATAAGGAGTGAATGAATTTTACCCAAAAGTGCTTCAAAAATGCATTATATATATCAGATAGACACAGTGGGTGGCTTTATGATTTTAGTCTCCAAAATGTGAATGTTTATAATCTTCCCAAAACATGACAAAATCTTAGGGAGAAGCTTTCTTGTGTACAATAGATGCAGTTAAATTGTGATCTAATTTCAAAAGAATAATGTCTAAAAATTGGATGCACTTGTGGATGTCTATTGTGTGTAAGGTGCACATGGAATCCATTTTGCCAATATTAGATCACACTGGCATTTATTTTAGAGTCAATTAATGACCATTGGGAAATCAGCCTGAGTACATGTGGGTGTGGTTCACCTTAACACTGCTTACTTGCCCAGCGTCAGTCAAGAAGCGAGTGATGTTATACATCTCATTGCATATGTTTCCTCCATTTCTTGCAGAAATTGATACTTCTGAGCAAAACCTTCGACATTCATTAATAAGTTGTAAAAAACCAGGAGCACATAGTGCAGGATTTGGAAATTAAGTATCAAGCAATGAATGAGACTGTCATATCAATGTCTTTGCACACAGCAACTCCCATTTTCACTTCTCAATGGCCAGCTTGGCAGAAGTGGTCCATGTCTTTCCTCTTGGTGTCCTCACAGAATTATGTTTAAGTTCTATCTGAAAGAATCAAATGCGATCGCGAAGTATAAAACAACAAAATGACTTCACATAGCAATCTCAATTAATATTAAATCAAAAATACTTTTCATTCCAGACATAGCAATTTATACATAGTAATGGCAAATTGCATGATAGACAATGCTTATTTTTTACTCCAAGTGCCTTCAGTCAAACATATAACTTCAGCATTGCTTTCACTTGTCTAAATGCTTACATGATGACATCATTTTATTTTGGAAATTTACGAACAAGACAGTTAAAAGAAAGCTGATCATGAGGCTTGTTTATTTAGATTCTTCTAAATTAAGCAACTTAGAATGTGTGATAGTGAAGATATTTTCCCATCTGTACTGATGGAGCATATGATCTTGACTAGATTTATTTGCTTACAAGAAAGCAGTTCTGCCACATGTTTTCAAAGGTTTGATATCTCATATTTTTCAGAAGTTTTTATAAGGAGAAACAGCTTTCAATTCAAAGAGAATGATTATGAATTGGAGAAAAAATAATGCATATTAAAAATAATGGTTAAACACGACAGGAATAATATTCGGCATAACTGTTATGTATATTATTTTAGAGGCAGACTTTAATTACCTCTACCTGTTGGAAACTGGGTGGTGGTGGAATAGAAGTGACAGACTAACTGGTCCTTATGCAAACTCCTAACATTTTTTACACAGTCTACTGCGGTCTGGCCTTGGCACTTTCCTGAGTCAGGACAACACCTCGTTAAGTTATGCAAATTGGCGTCCTTGGCATTCACTCTGAAAATATGTTCATTAAGATCTGGAGATGTGGCAGAAGAGGACCAGAAAAAGGTAAGCACTGAAGTTCTCTTTGTCAGGTTGGGAGAGGTAATGGTTCCCCACACAGCCCAGATTTCCAAGTTAATCTGATAATAAATCATAGTTTATAAAATATTCAATATTAATGGCTCCCAAAATGGTGGTTTTAAAATCTTATAGTTCATACAACTATCCAGCTAATATGTTATTTTACTTCATTAGAAGAACATCAATACCATCTGAAGTTAGTTGCATTTCAACTGATTATTGTGTAACATACTTAGACTGAAAGTGAACAGATTGGCTTTTCTGCCTCTGTTCTAACCATGCTGCAATTTTCCAAACAAATTCACAACTCTAGTTCCATGTTGGTAGAACTAAAACAGCTGATTGGCTGACCCTACAATCTGTCTCCTTTGATAGCTTAGGAGGATAGAATTGAGAACACTGCTCATAATAAAAAGAAGTAGAAAGTGCTGGAAACACTCATCAGGTCAGGCAGCATCTGCAGAAAGAGAAACGGAATTAATGTTTCAGGTCAAAGATCCTTCATCAGGCACTGTTCACCTTGTTTTACACTGGTAGTGTTGTCATGGTGGGAGGTTGGCTGTAGGTTTTCTTGAAGTAGAATTCTTGAGATCAGCTCTCCACATCAATCTTTCAATGAAAATATCCCTACTTCTCCAGCCTCTCTCATGTGGCGAATAACATTACTGGAAAAATATCTTCAGTTCCCATGGCTATCACTGCAGGTTATCATGAAACATTTGCCTCTTCCAATGACTATACAATCTTGCTACAAAAACAGAAAATGCTGGAAACACTCGGCAAGTCAGGATCCAAAACATTAAACTTTTCTCTTTCCGCAGATGCTGCTTGACCTGCTGAATGCATCCAACATTTTCTGTTTTTGTTTCAGATTTACAGCATCTGCAGTTGTTTTTTGATTTTCAATATTGTTGCAGTTACTTCAGTAGGGACTACAGGCTTCACTGTTTCGGACCTGTATGACTTGTGGCTTATTAACGCTACAAACAATGAGAAAAAAGAGAAGAAAGCTTAACAAAACTGTAAATAAATATCTTGCATATATCCTCTCCAAATTATACACATTTTGGATATCTGATTTTGATGACTGCAAAGAAAAATTAGCAATTTGTAATCATGATGACTTTTACACAGCTAACCTGTCACTTAATTGGAACACATGAACAGAAAAGGGTATTTGAAGATTAAGTCCTCAAACTTGCTGCAAAACCCATGGTCTTCTAAGTAGCAGTGATCCCTGCTCTCCTACAAGCTGCTTAGTCATTTACTAGCTGCAGCAGGCTCCTCAGACACTGGAAAGATACCACCCATATGTTTATGCAAGATTCTCCAAATCCAAGAATAAACAAACCAAGATCATTGTCCTCTCCCTGCCCAACATCCCCAGTATTGAGGCCCTCATGCAGTCAGTTGTCTATGTTAGGCAAGCCAGATCTATGACATGCCTAACATCAGACTCCCACAACACTCTATTCCAATTTCTGTCAATAGGAAGAGTTTACCAGGTGGACAGAAAAAAAGATTCCAGGAACTTTGCAAAGACTCCTTGATAAAAGCTGAGGGGAATGTGACAAGAATAAAACAGAATTAGGATTAGGGTGATTGTTGGTTGATGTGAACTCAATAGGTCAAATACCTGTTTCCATGCTATATCTGTGTATCTGAATGCAGCATCTTCAAAAACTCTGAGAATCTCTGACCCATGACCACTCAAACTGGAGAAGTAGCATTTGGTATTGGTATTGGTTTATTATTTTCACTTATGTTGAGGTGCAGTGAAAAACGTGTCTTGCATACCATTCATACAGATCAATTCATTGCACAGTGCATTGAGGTAGTACAGGGTAAAAACAATAACAGAATACAGAGAATAGGTGTCACAGCTATAGGGAAGTGCATTGCGGGTAGACAATAAGCTGCAAGGTCATAACAAGGAGGATTGTGAGGCCAACAGTCCATCTCATTGTATAAGGGAACCATTCAATAGTCTTATTACAGTGGGATAGAAGCTATTCTTGAGCCTGGTGGTATATGCCCTCAGGCTCCTGTATCTTCTGCCTGATGGAAGAGGAGAGAAGAGAGAATGACTCGGGTGGGTGGGGTCTTTGATTATGCTGGCTGCTTCACCAAGGCAGCGAGAGGTACAGACAGAGTCCATGGAGGGGGGGCTGGTTTCTCTGATGTACTGGGCTGCGTCCACAAATCTGCAGTTTCTTGCAGTCCTGGGCAGAGCAGTTGCCACACCAAGCCATTATGCATCCAGATAGGATGCTTTCTATGGTTCATTCTTGCATGATAAAAAGAATGCAATATCTCCATGGAGATGGGGCTGCATTTTCAAATATGAATAATGCACAGATTTCATCTCTCTGAGACATTGGGATAAAACTGGAGGCACGAGTATCAAATCATACAGATCCAACAACATAACCTACTGAAGGAGAGACTGCTTGCCATTAGCATATTCAATGGCTGACAGTCATCTAGAGACCTTCAAAAACCGTGGACTGGTTAGACCTATTACTTCTTCTTCCCATCCTTCCCTCATCCCACAACCTCTTCCAATTACAAGCTGTAATGGAATGTATGCATGCACCCAATTCCTTCCCTACTTAGAATATCTGTTAAACTCCTGCTTGAGGCATTCTAAAATAAGGTAAGGTACCTTTATTAGTCACATGTGCAACGAAACACACAGTGAAATGCATCTTTTGCATAGAGTGTTCTGGGGGCAGCCCGCAAGTGTCACCAAGCTTCCGGCATCAACATAGCATGCATACAACTTCCTAACCCGTATGTCCTTGGAATGTGGGAGGAAACCGGAGCACCTAGAGGAAACCCACACAGCCATGGGGAGAACATACAATCTCCTTACAGACAGCGGCCGGAATTGAACCCGGGTTGCTGGCGCTGTAATAGCATTACACTCACCGCTACACTACCGTGCCTGCTATCCAACAACTCTCTCCAAGCCAAGCATTGGCCATTCAGAGACTGCTGAAGAAGGCACCTTATCACAATGATGAACAGCTGAGGCCAGCAGTAAGCCAGGTCAGCATCAGGAAGGAGTCACCACAGGTAGGGCAGTGGATGAGGATAGTACAGTGAGAGTTTCCTGGAAGGCAAACGGCATACAACTTTAGATAAAGATTTTGATGAGGTAACCAGAAAATGAAGGTTGGCAGGAATTGGCTCATTGGCAGACCTGCCTGTAAAGAATGAATGCAATCTGAGTGAACACAGAGCAGTTCAACTCCAACCTAAAAAAGTGGGCTGTGTAGCTCCACCCTTCACAGCATGGAAATGCTAACCTATTCCATCTGAACACAGATAAATTGCACATTCTCTGCTTTGACTGTAGTCTGAGCAGAAGTCACCCAGCCTCTAATTAGTGTAATGGAAGTTCAGTCTCAAGCACAGCTCATGGAAATGAAAGCTCTTCATTACTCTGAATGCCAGTGTACAACAGAGCTTCTCTGATGTCAAGGCTCCATGGAATCTGTTTTTGACAAGTCTTTTTTTCTCAGGTGCCATGCTGGAAGAGTGGCTGCCCCTCTTGTTATCGCAGCACCTGGTCTGCCACCCCTGTTACTCCACTAGCTGGGAAATTTGGGATCGTGTGCAAAACTTACAGAACATCCAAAGAGGGCAGGCACGGTAGTGTAGTGGTTAGTGTAACTCTATTACAGCGCCAGCGACCTGGGTTCAATTCTGGCCACCGTCTGTAAGGAGTTTATACGTTCTCCCCGTGTCTGTGTGGGTTTCCTCCGGGTGCTCCAGTTTCCTCCCACATTCCAAAGATGTACGGGTTAGGAAGTTGTGGGCATGCTATGTTGGCGCTGGAAGCATGACAACACTTGCAGGCTGCCCCCAGAACACCCTACGTAAAGGATGCATTTCACTGTATGTTTCGATGTACATGTGACTAATAAAGATATCTTATCTTATCTTATTTGCTTTACAGCTAATTAAGTACTTGTAAGGAACTCTCAAATAGTAACATTTGGAAACATGCCAGGCAATTTATCATAGCAAGATTCTATAAACCAGAAAATGTTGGCCAATTAGCTACTTGAGCTTCCTGGTTGCCTGCACTTGGAGCAGGCTTCTGCTAGGAAACTGGTCCCAACTGAAAGGTCCAGCACTTTGCAAATCATGGTTGTATGGGTCCGTTACCAGCTTTGACCACCTGTTGATGACTCATAGTTAATTAATCTGGGTATGGAAGGTCTAAATTCTCGGTCCACAGTGTCCTGGACTCCACCAGCATGGCCTGAATAACAGCAGGGCTGCAAATGACACTCTATAGAAGCCCTGCCCTTAGAATGTCCCTAAAAGGTTTGACAACTGGATATCCTTGTCCTCAGCTTTTCCAGCCATCAAAACTTTTTAAAAATGTGTATGTTTTTGGCTTTCAGAGACGTCTAAGAACTGGTATTAATGAATAATCAGTTAGCTTTCTTTAAATAAAAGAAATAAGATTAGCTCAAACCCTTAAACACATTAATAATTAAAAAGGTGAATCAAGACCTAATTATTTTTTTAAAATGGAACTTATTTTGCCTATTGCATTCTTCTTCATGGCCTACAATCCCCATTGACATCCTGCAGCTGTTCTAAACTCATGTGAGATCCAGGAGTCATTTCCCCAGCATTAATACTTAGCAGTATCAGTAGAATTAAAATTTGCAACTTCACAAGGCATCCAGACTTGACAGACATTGAGCTAAGTAAATTCTGAATCTGACTACGCATGTGCAGATGTTCCAGATTTGCTGCCATTTAAATGGGTAAATGTCAACAGTTCCGTTCAGATCATCAACATTTGCCAGCAAAATCTGGGCCAATGCATCTAAATTTGCCTACTTTGTGACTTCCAATCTTTCATGCATTTTTCCAAGACTTACTCTCTCGCTGCCTTTTCTGCTGCTCGTCAGGTTCTCAGTTTTCCTCCCAGCCTATAACTCACTGTGCCAACATTAAGCTCTGCACTTATCCCTTGAACTTGTCACGGAATGTTGAATTTGATTCTATCCATATGATAACAAGAAATGGCCGAGTGCCCTGGATACAGCAAAGCTATGGGACCAGAAATCATCCAGGCTGTAGCACTGCAGACCTGTGCTCCACATTTAACCATACCTTTAGCCAAGCTCTTCCAGTATAGTTACAATGCTGGCAGCTACCTGCCAATGTGGAAAATTGCCCACATATGCCCTGTTCACTAAAAAGAAGCCAAATCTAATTGAGCTAATTATCACGCAATTTGTATCATCTCAGTCATTCAGAAAAATTTCAGCTACAGTGTTACTAAGCAGCACTTACCAATAACTTGTTCACAAATGCCGAGTTTTTGGTTGATCAGACCCCATCACAGCCTTGCTCCAGATATGAATCAAAGAACTGAATTACTGAGGTAAGGTGAAAGTGAATGTTGTTGACATCAATGTAGCATTTGGCTGAGTGTAGCATAAAGGATCCCTGATAAAATTGAATTCAATGTGGTCAAGAGGGATGGTAAAGAAGGGGTACTGCAGGCTTACTTTCATCGGTTGGGGTGTTGAGTATAAAAATCAAGGTGTCATGTTGTGGTTAGGCCACATTTGGAGGACTACTTGCAGTTCTCGTCATCCCATTACAGAAAGGATGTGGAGGCTTTGAAGAGGGTGCAGAAGAGATTCACTCAGATTAGAGAGTATTAGTTATAAGAAGAGGTTGAACAAACTTGGATTGTCTTCTCTGGAGCATCAGAGGCTGAGCTGACAGAAGTACATAAAATTATGAGAGGCATAGACAGAGTAGATGGTTGGTGTATTTTTCCCAGGGTAGAAATGTCAAATACTAGAGGGCATAGATTTAAGGTGAGAGGGGGAAAGTTTAAAGGAGATTTAGGAGGAGATTTTTTTTTACCCAGAGAATGGTAGGTGCCTGGAACATGCTGCCAAGTGAAGTGGTGGAAGCACATACAATAGCAATGTTTCAGAGTCATTTAGACAGGCACATGGGGGAATGGGTGAATATAGACTACATGCAGGCAAATGGGATTACTTTGGATTGGCATCATGGTCAGCACAGACATTGTGGGCCAAAGGGCCTGTTCTGTGCTGTACTGTTCTATGTTTTAATGTGTATCAAGTCAATGATTGGATTCCTACCTCACAGAATAGGAAGGTGATTATAGTTGTTGGAAGTCAGTCATCCCATCCTTGGACATCACTGCAGTAGTTCCTCAGGGTAGTGGCCCAGGTCTAATTATTTTCGGATGCTCCATCAATGACATTCCTTGCATCATAAGGTCAAAAAATGCTGATGTTTGTTATTATGCAATTTTTACTTCGATCCCCAGCTCCTATGCAAATGAAGTCATCCTTGTCTACATGCAGTAAGACCTGGACAATTTCAGATATGGATTGATAATTGCCAAATACACATTCATGCCAAAAAATGCAGACAATGACCAATTGAAAACAGAAAACAATCAGCTCAGCAGAGCAATGTACTCCACACAATCCTCTACACAAGCTTTTATACCTTAATCTATCAATGCATCTTTTGACTCCTTTCTCTCTAGTTTGCTTTTCAGCAAACTCTGAAATGCACCCATGCAAGTTCTCCTAAACTTGCGGCAGTGAGATCCACATGCCGAACACTTTTGGTGAAAATATTCTTTCTTAGTTACTTGTTGGATTTATTTGTTGCTAAGTTAAATTTATGGCCTTCATTCTGGGTTACCCCACAAGTGGACCCAGTATTTCCACATCAAGCCTATTGAACCCTTTCATTGTCTTAAAGTCATCTGTCAGATTACTTTAAAACCTTTAATTTTTTTCCAAAAAGAGATTCGGCCTGTTCCATGTCTTCTGGAAAGGCTTAGCTTGTCATTCTTTATTCTCTTTGCAACACTGAGCTCTCATTTACACTGGCACCAACTGAGCATCCAGGATGCATTCCCATTCAGTGATAAAAGGAGATCTTATAGCTTTGTACAGAGAGATCCCATACTGGCAGTGCTGCTGTGTGAAGAACATGGTGCAAATCCCTTCCCTCTCTGCTGCAGCATGTCGATGTGCCAGGAACCTGTTGCAAACCTTTGCAATCCCTGTTGCTGTGCATTGCTGTGCCAGGAATCTGGCATGACCCCCGTATCCACCCCACTGCTGCAAGTTCCTGTGCTGAGAACCTCATGTGAGCCCCTGCTCACTGTTAGTGCTCACAGATGTGGCTGCTCGCTGTTGAGATGCAAGGCTCAGGGTTGCACCATGGCCAAGGCAGAGTGTGGGCCATTGCTGGGGACTGGCAGCAGCTGTTCAGTGTGTTGACAGTCTACCTTGATTCTACATTGTCCCTCATCACCACCTGTAGATGTGACAGAAGCTGTTGACTCCCCCTCTCTGTTTGACTGCACAGTTCTCCCCAGCCTGGTGATGTCTCTATTACAATTCAAATCAAAGGGAAATGTTTTTGCTCTGAATTTAGTAATATCTGCCTGTATTTAGTTGCAGTTTGTTCCTGCATTAGCTACACCCTCAAGTTGGAGTCAATGGAAAGTCTTGAAAATATTTATTTATTAGTTATCATATCATATCTGCATCCACCACCATCCCTGGCAGCACATTCCAGGCACCAACAACTCTCTATGTAAAAAATTGCCCCACACATCTTCTTTGAAATTTACCCCTCTCAACTTAACTGCATGCCGTCTAGTACTAGACATTTCGATCCTAGGAAAAAGATACTGGCTGCCTATCCTATCTATGCCTCTCATAATTTTATAAACGTCTATCAGGTGTCTCCTCAGCTTCCGCTGGTCCAGAGAAAACAATCCAAGTTTATCCAATCTCTCCTATAGCTCATGCCCTCTAATCTAGGCAGCATCCTGGTAAACCTCTTCTGAACCCTCCCCACAGCTTCCACATCATTCCTATAATGGGGCGACCAGAATTGAATGCAATACTCCCAATGCAGCCTGAGCAGAGTTTTGTAAAGGTGCAACGTAACTTCCTCACTCTTGAACTCACTGCCTCAACTAATAAAGGCAAGCGTGCCATATGCCTTCTTTACCACCCAATTGACTTATGCAGCCACTTTCAGAGCGATATGGACTTAGATCCCAAGATACCTCTGTGCATCAACACTGTTAAAGGTCCTGCCATTAACTGTGTATGTTCCCTTTACATTTGATCTCCCAAAGTGCAGCACCTCACACTTGACTGGATTAAACTCCATCTGCCATTTCTCCACCCTATCTACAACTGACCTATATCCCACTGTGTCCTTTAGCAATCCTCTACACTATCCACAACACCACCAATCTTCGTGTCATCAGCAAACTTACTAACCCAGCCATCCACATTTTCATCCAAGTCATTTATATACATCACAAACAGCAGGGGTCCCATTATGGATCCCTGTGGATCATCACTAGTTATGGACTTCCAGCCAGAATAAGACCCAGTGACCACTACCTTCGTCTTCTATAGGCAAGCCAATTCTGAATCCAAACTGCCAAGCCATCACGGATCCCATGCCTCTTAAGATCTTATTTTCTCATTTACTTTAATTTCCATTTGTTATTATTTCTTTCACCATCTGTAGCTTGTCATTACCAGCTAGTTATTTTCTTGCTTTATACTGTGATATTGATCAACATTTTAAATTTCATATTTCTATGATTCCACCCTCCCCACTCATTTCATCTTTATCTCTTTAATATCAGAATTTTTTATTATATCACTTAGTTGTTTGCCTACTTATATTCAAGCTTTATCTTAAACTTGGTATATTGTGATTATTACTAACTGAATTTATTATGTAATTCTTTTTGCTGTTCTGGTATATTTTCCATTATAGATCCTGCAATGAATCCTCTTCTGTGTTAGATACTCGATCTTGACACCATGTAGTACCAAAGGCCATGAAGGTTGTGAAAAATACTGGAAAAACTGCAACCTTTTCTTTGGATTCTTCAATCTGATGTTTAAATTATGCCAGCTGACAACAAAATTCATCCTATACTGTCATGCATAACAGTGTAAGTCTTACCAGAAGGATGGTGTAGATATTTCCAAACATGTTTTTATATCATTTAACCTAGTAATGGAATAGTCCCTGAACCAAAGCTGAACAAACTCTGCCAACATCTACTCCTATTATTTTCACAGAAGAAAGAATCAGTCTCAGGATCTGGCATTAACACAAAGCGAATCCCAGGATAACTATTGAAAAAGGAATTTTTTTTCCGTTGGCAACAGTAAGACACTTCTACTGAAGAAGGAGTAGTAATAAGTATTACTGATGTATCTTTTTAATTTCTACCATTTTCTCCTCATTTGTGAAGTGAATAGTAGAGGTCATTGGTGTGGTTTACCATCCATTAATTTTCATCCTTGTGAATGCGTAGATTTTACTGAAACTGTAATCAACAAAATTTTGTGAATATAATGCAGGTGACATAGGTTAAGCCTACAGTTGCTAGCTTTGGTCTGTGAGAATTCATTCCCTACACATGTTCATGTTCAGGCAATGTAAGAATGAATTACGACAGCTGTCAGGAAAATGGACAGTGCTTGCTTGATCCTGTGCAGACAATCACTTGCTGGCTGCTCATTAATGGAGTTTATTGCATTGTAATTCTTGTAGACTACAATACAGTGAACAGGAGCAAAAAGGATTTTTGGAAAATCATGCCTTGAAAACAAATCCTGGGCCCTACTTGGCTGTTCCTGATGTCCATGGGGAACATGACGGAGACATTGTTAAAGATGCAACAAGCTCACTTTGACAAACAAGACAATATCTGTGAGGACTGAATGTTTCTTCATATTATCAATGCCTATGTACAACAAGAAAGAACTGGTGAAAAAGTTCTGGCTTGTAACAATCTTTATTATTACAGGCAGTGTCATCTCGTAACAGTGACAGAGTTGTCACTGCCTCCATTGCAGCCTCTCACGCATTGTTTTTCCATTAAGATAAAATTATTTGCCACGTCAATTAAACTTGAGATGATGAGAGTGAGCTCTCTTCCTTTAAATATGGAAGAATTCCCAGATTACCCATGGATTGCAGCTGGTGGCTTGCTTGTAATAAATGCTTCAACAGAGTGGCCACAGCAAATTCCTCTTACATTGATAGTATCAACAAAATAACTACCTGAAGTCAAGAATGTGATTCCCTATAACACTTGCCACAAGCTCTTCATGAAAAAAGACATTATTTATATGAGTAAGTGAGCAGATGATGCAAAATCACACCAATTTCTTAATAATATAATTTGTCCGTATTTAAATATAATCATTAATCTCCCTAATGGTTTGGTTAGGAACTTACACCATCTGAGTAATTTGACAATTTGCAAACTTATTGGTTGTTATGCAGGCAAACTGATTTTCACTCCCTTTCCCCATTGGCACTTTGGAGTATTGGATATTAAAACTGGCCCTTTTACCTCATTTATAAAAAGGATCAGGCATTGCAAGCTAAAGTAAGCATGTCAATGATGTAAACTTTGAAGAAATAATAGACCAGGATCCAGCAGATAAAATAAAATTACAACTGATAGAATGCCTCACCTGAATTTCTTCAGGATACACCATTTGACATGGTGCTTTCCAACAAGAGGACAGTGCAACATTTTAGCAGCATTGAGCAAGCATTTCAGTCCAATCTATAAACAATGGGAAGACAGGATAAAAATTTCTTAGTCTGGTTTCTCTACCTTAGAGGAAGGAGTACTGATAGTGGCAGCTGCAGTGTCATCTCTGGGTACTCAATCCATGTACATAGCAGATGGGACTTGCAAATATTTGCACAGTGGTTCCAAGAGGCAATTCAGACCAGCTCTTAAGTCCCTTGGATTTTGGCAAATTTTCAGGGAGGAATTCAGAAGACTTAGTAGAGGACCACTGTCCTTCACTGAGGAAAATGTTTAGGCTGATGGATAAATGGTTGCCAGCGATGCCATGTGTGGAAAAGCATGAAATAGTGAGCAAGGGAAATGTCAACAGTAGTTCTGGGCTACCACGCTAAACACCAGCCCAGAGAGTAATAAACTCACAACAACTGCATCATTGGCAGTACTGCAGATACATTAAAGATAGTCCCAGATGTAGGAAGTGAGCCTTCTCTGTAAAAGGCAGTTTGCCAGTTGGCTAAGCAGTCAATCACCACTGCTGTTCCTCAGCAAGAAAAACATTTAGAATATGGCACAGGACCAAAGAAGACATGGAGGCAAACACAGATTGTTGGAGCTAATTTAAATCATCTTGGGAAAACACATTCAAGAGTCATACCACACACATACAGACGCTCTCAACAATTGTGTGCATTCATTAACCAACTCAGACTATGCCACACTGAATGTAGTTCAGGATCTGCTATTTCCCAATGGTGTAGAAAAGAGAGCAGCATTTTTAAAATATAAACTAAACAGATTCCATTCTTAGGCATGAGTAAACAAATAAACTAGTATTTCCCTGAATGTAACTAGGAAGTTAGAACACCCAGAGGATATAACCAATGAGACAATTATCCACCTGTCCCTCTGTCAGCAGTGGCTGACCTGTTGCTGATTCTTGCTGAGATATTCAGAGCTGGCATTGAGACAAGGCCCAGATGTTCCTCAACACTGCCTTTGTTCCTGGCATTGCACTGGAGTGGTTTTCCACCCACCCGATTAGTCCCAGTGAATTACCTTAGATCATCTTCAGCTACTTTGTTCAGAAAGGGTCTTGGCAGAGCTGTCATCTGTGCTGAGCTCCAGTCCAGTTGCAGGGGTGAAAAGTGACTGCTACAGACAAGTCAATACAAAGTGAGAGGCATTCTGAAGAAAAAATGTCATATTGGCAGACAAGGTGAATTAATCAAATATTCCATGACTGAAAGTAAAATTTAAGTGATTCATCGTCGCACCGTGGCAACACAGACTATCAATGACATGATGGTGTTGGTAATATTGACTATTATTTTGGCATCAAAGATGAAAAACTGTTGTTACTATCCACCTTGACCATGCTCACCTGGTACTTAAGGTGTACATTCAATGTCCACTGTCACTTTCAGTGGAAAATCCTCAAGTGCTGTTGATCAAAGGGGCTTCAAAACATTCTGAATGATCTCATCAGCGCTGCCCAAAATATTCTGTTAGTATTAAGAAACTTCACTCTGTGGGTTTTATGAGAGCATTTCATGACAAAATGGCTGTATCCTGGGATCTCCCTGAAGGCTGATTTAAACATCTTTGTGTGTAATAATTATGGGTATACTGACCCAGCAAACAGAGAAAAGAATAACTACGTTTAAAGAAAACCCCTGAGGTTTACTATGATAGCACAATGTGCTCAAAATCACTTTTTAAATTATAGTTTCTCAAATGCTGAGTGAGAAAATGTGGTGTGAAATATGCAACATCAAAGAAATCACTCTATTCTGATTCAATACTTTTAAAGAAGTAACAATCTTATACATTTTCTAATAGCTCCTATTTCTGATGCATTAGCATTCAAATTGGAAATTTGCAGAGACTTCACAAGGTTGTTCGATTATGCAGGAGTGGCAGAAATGAAAGCATTAGCGTGGCCATGTAATAGGTGGATAATTTTAAAGCTGGCTTCAGAAGGCACTGTTTGATTTGGGATAGGTTGTGATGAACCATTGTGGCTCTGATCAATCTGAAACATTAACTCCATTTCTCTTTCCACAGATGCTGCCTGACCTGCTGAGTGTTTCCAACATCTGACTATTTTTTAAGTTTTCGTTTGTAGTTGGGCCAGACAGTGTGAAGAAGGCAGGGTTAACAGTAGGGTTTTTTCCTGCATTGATCTGGTTTCTCAATGGATGGTATCTTAATGCAGCCCTGTTCTTAAAACAAAATCTTATTCCTTTTTAAGTTTGCAAGCACTGCCAGCAAGGCCAGTCTTTACAGTACAACTTTGAGAATTGAGCTATTCTCTTGATTCACTGCAGTCCTTCTGGTGAAGCTGCTTCCACAATAATGTTCAGCTGGGAGTCCCAGTATTTAGACCTAGTGACAATGAAGGAATTACAATAGATTTTCCATGTTAGAGTGGTGTATAATTTGGAAGGGAACCTGAAGATAACGACGTACCAAAGTGATGTACTAAAATGCATCTCCCCTTGATATGATCTTCCAAAATCATCATAGTCTACATGATACTATGCTATCAATATAGATTCTGATAAAATGGTCTTTATAAGTAATTATTTTTATTGTTGTATTCCTGCACCTTCCACCCAACAATCTGCTTGATTTTTTTCTTTAATGGAATATTAATAGCCCTTAACAAGCAATTATTCCATGATCCAACTCTCCTCAGCATTTGAACATTACTGATTTACAGAAAGAATAGAAGAGATGTCCATTATCAATTTCCTTTAAATTATTCTTTTGCATTGCAAATGTAAAATATTTGGAATGCTGGAAATCTAAAATAAACAACAAGATTCCTGGAAACACTCCGTAGGTCTGGCAGCATCGAATAAAATAGCAACAGAATTCATATGTCAGATTATCATTCTGAAATGTTTATGACCCCACAATCAGGACCTGGATAAACTGGAAAGTTTTACACCTAAAGGATCAGAAAAGGAACTGAAATTGACTAAACTGGCTCACTCTATTTTTTTAAGCAAGATAATTTGAGGGCAGTGACCAATCCACTCTTAGCAGGTGAGTCGATCATTTAAACAAAAGAATGCATGACTTTATTTCAAATGTGATTCTGTTTTGATCACAATTGCGCAGACTTGCATGAACTTGGGAAAGTTGACAGTTGGAAGCAACTGCTGGCTGTATGAGCAAAGTGCCATTACAGCACTGCTTGCCAGTCTAGAAGGTGTCCCATGAGCCCAACAAGCTCACCAGTAAGCCTCCCCCCATGATAAGCTGTCTGCCAACACCTTCCCACTTACAATCCCTACCCCACCCCAAGCACTACCTGTTCTACCTGGCCAACACAAACTAGCTGACCCCCTACTCCTACTGCCAATTTCTGCCAATCTCTCTTCATCAATCGGCCCTCTGTCTTCCATCTGCCTCTTTACAAAGAATCTGACCTCCCACCAAATACCACCTGTTCTTCCCTGTAATTGGATTCATATTTCCTTAATTAAGATTGGAGTCATCACCAACCCGGTCATTCCAGGCAAACTACATCATCCAACACCCTCTCTCCACAAAGTCCTGCCACAATCAGTTGCAGGCAAACTGTCAACCTGTCAGTCAGAATACCTGTTGGTAGGAAGGATATAATAACAAACCTAGCGGTTAGCACGACGCTATTACAGCGCCAGCGATCAGGGTTCGATTCCCGTCGCTGTCTGTAAGGAATTTGTACCTTCTCCCGTGTCTGCATGGGTTTTCTCCTGGTGCTCCAGTTTCCTCCCACATTGCAAAGACGTACGGGTAGGTTAATTTGGGTTTAAGAATGGGCGGTGCGGACTCGTTGGGCCAAAATGGCCTGTTGCCATGCTGTAGATAAAATTTTTTAAAACATTTAAATATATTTTGCAGTTTGAGAAACCTGTGCCTTTAGGAACTGCTCAAAACCACCAACTCTTCATTTCATTTCATTTCCTTCCTCCAATGCCAGGAAGACGTTTCCTTCTCCCTTCTTGTTTCATTCAATAGTTTAGTAGACTCATTAAAGATAGCACAGAGGGAATCAGCGCCCTTGATTTTTAATTATTAACACAAAGGTGCAAAAGCTTGAAGCAGTTGTCTTACATACCTGTATGTACTAAATTAAGGCAGTCTTTAAGCTTTAATTCTGTGGATCTTAATCTTACTTTCCTAGCAGGAAATTGTCAGGTGATAATTCAATAATTCCTATGAAACTTTTATGACAGCCACTGGGATCCAATCAAATGCAGTCTTCCTTCGGGTATATGGATGGGCAGCTAACTCCCAATCCCACAAGTTAAACTGCAATCTTTTAACCACTCCTTTAACCATTCTATTTCATCTTTTTTCAGTCTTTTTTTTATTTAAGCTTTCCTGCCCTCCACTCAACCACAGAATTTCCCTTGTGTTTTCAAATATGCTCCTCTTATTCCCTGCATCTTAGAACCTGTTCATCTCTAACTTTTCCCAGTGCCGATGAAAGGCCTTTAACCTGAAACATTAACTCTGGTTCTCTGGTGAGGCCAGACCTGCTGAGTATTTCCAGTATGATTCCAATGTGCTTTTCTTTTTCTTCAGCCATGGATTTCCCTCTGTCACTGTGTCCTGTATTTCTTGCGCTATCTTTCTGCTCCCAGAACAAGGATATGACTCCCCTTCCCTTCACTTTCCACCCCACCAACCTTCACACTTAATGCATCATCCTTTAACATTTCTGGAATCTCCAACTTGCTGCCACCACCAAATACATCTTTCCCTCTCCTTCCCTTTCAACATTCTGAGGAACTGTTTCCTTGGGAATGTTCTGATTCACTTTTCAATCTCCATTCATACCCATTCCCTTTGCCAGTTCACCATGTTATCCAGCTACCAGAGACAGAAAACTTGTCCTTTAACCACCTGCCTTCCTGAATTGATGAACATTGATTCACATATATTCTTTTCAATTGAGTGTACTGCACTGGGGAATCCAAAACCAGATTGCGTAACCAGTCTGTTGATCCTCTCTGTTCGTTCCATCTCACCTTCCTCTGTCCTTGGTACCTCACATTATTCCAATAGAACTTTAGGAACATCCAAAGCATTTCACCTTTCATACAAGCATATTCTAGCTTTCTGGACTCAGTAATGAGTTCAACAATTTCAGATAGCATATCCTGCCTCTTTATTTCAGATTTCCAACAGTTGCTCCACATTCCTTTGGGAATCATGGGCAAGGCTTTTATACCTTTCCAGGCTACCTTTTTTTCCTAACAGCTTCTCCTTTCTTCTTGCATTATCAACGTTTAATCTCTCCCAATGCCACACCATCACAGACCAGTTCTCTTCTCTCCTCCCCTTTTTCTCTGCATCTTAAAATGTGCCTCTTGCCTAACTATTTCCATTTCTGATAAAAGGTTACTGACCGGAAACAGTAAAACTGCTTCCCTCTCAGTAGATGATACCTGTCCTGCCAAATATTTCCAGTATTCTCTGTTTACATATCTGATTTTCAGCATCCAGAATGCTTTTGCTGGCCAGGGATTTTTCACATAGTCAATGTCATTTCATTTATCAGTTCCTTCCAATAAGTTCTTGCAACACATACTGTTGGCACTTTGCCTCTGGCAGTAAAATGTGCACATCTCACTTAAGCGATGCTTCAACCCACTTTCAATAAACCTCGATGTTCTCTTCTGCCTCACATGTGCTGCTGCCATGTTATTGTTAAATGTGGGTTGCTTTTAAATGATGACACAAATGATTTCTCTCCCCCATTACCCAAACCCTAAGGCATACCCTTACCCCCACCTACACTTTCTGCATCTTAAAGGACACCTCGTATATTTTGTGATCAATTAGTTGGATGCATAACCTTTTCCCAGAATTATACTGATCAAGTGATCCAAAGATCTTCTCAGGGATCAAGTTGATTGACAGTTACCTCCTTGCTACTCTTCTGATAACAGAATAAGATATCTTTATTAGTCACATGTACATCGAAATGCACAGTGAAATGCATCTTTTGCGTAGAGTGTTCTGGGGGCAGCCCGCAAGTGTCGCCACGCTTCTGGTGCCAACATAGCATGTCCACAACTTCCTAACCCGTACGTCTTTGGAATATGGAAGGAAATCAGAGCACCCAGAGGAAACCCAAGCAGACATGGGGAGAACATACAAACTTCTTACAGACAGTGGCGGGACTTGAACCCGGGTTGCTGGCACTGTAATAGCATCATGCTAACCGCTATGCTACCGTGCCTATAAAATCAGTGCTGAAAATGTTGTGATTTTATGATCTAAGCATGCTCTTCTTCTTAGGCCATCCCTCAAGACTGAGGATCACTTGCTTCCATTTAGGTTTTGTGTGTTCTGAGGTGACAGATGAGGCCAATATGGGCACTTCCACACATGAGGCAGGAGGTATCTGACAGAGCAGGTGGGTGGGTATTTGTGAGATGGTGAACTCCTTTTGCTGCTTATGAAGGGCCCCTCTGTGTTCCTGGCAAATGGCTGGATCCAAGCAAAACCCTTCAAAAACGGGGTTTGATTCCTGTCGCTGTCTGTAAGGAGTTTGTACGTTCTCCCGTGTCTGCGTGGGTTTCCTTTGGGTGCTCCGGTTTCCTCCCACATTCTAAAAGACGTATGGGTAGGTCAATTTGGGTTTAAAAAATAGGCAGTGCTGTCTTGTTGGGCCGGAAAGGCCTGTTATCATGCTGTAAATAAAATTTAAATTTAAAAAATTTAAACTCCAGTCTTTGTGGATTGAGGATGAAACATTCCACAGGCTTCAGTAACACCTGATATAAACAGATTTGTTAAGATTGTTAGAGGCCAAGCAAGATGTGGCTCTAGGATTTCCTCAGGGAAGTGTCTTTAGTCCAACTATCTTTACTTGTTTCATCAATAAATTTCCCTCTGTCATGATGTCAGAAGATTGTTTTCTCCATCAACATTCTGGGGCATTGGGGATGTAGCTCAGTGAGACAGTGAATGCTTTGCATGTATGAGGTCCTGGGTTCAATCCCCAGCATCTCCACACTGGTGATGTTGAATTTTTTGGGCAGGCATGATAGTGTAGCGGTTAGCGTAACACTATTACAGCACCAGCAACCCGGGTTCCATTCCCGCCGCTGTCTGTAAAGAGTTTGTACGTTCTCCTGTGTCTGCGTGGGTTTCGTCCGGGTGCTTCAGTTTCCTCCTACATTCCAAAGATGTACCAGGTTAGGAAGTTGTGGGCATGCTATGTTGGCACCAGAAGCGTGGCGACACTTGCGGGCTGCCCCCAGAACACTCCGTGCAAAAGATGCATTTCACTGTGTGTTTTGATGTACATGTGACTAATAAAGATATCTTATCTTATTAAAAAATTAAATGGGCCAGTTATCTTGATATACTGATTACAAGAGCAGAGCGGAGCTGCTCACTCCATGCAAACAGCTCACCTCTTGGTTTGTCAAAGCTTAGTTATTGCCTGCAAGATTCAAGTGAGAAATCCTGGAATAATAGCCACCAGCTTGTGTGCCTTCAGATCTAACATTATGTAAGGAGCTCAAAACCATCTACGAACACATTCTCCAATCAGTATTCTTCTCCATTAGTGTTTTTTTAATCTAGTATATGCAGGGTTCACTGCAGTCACACACTGAAGTTACTTCAGTTGCAATTCAGAATCGGAATCAGATCAGAGTTAGTTTTATTATCACGTACATATGAAATGAAATTTGCTGTTTTGCAGTACAGTGCAAAGACATAAATATCTATAAATTACAAAAATAAATTTATAATGCTAAAAAAGGAATAATGAGGTAGTGTTCATGGATTCATCGATCGTTCAGAAATCTGATGGCAGAAGGGAAGAAGCTGTTTCTGAACCATTGAGTGCGGGTCTTCATGCTCCTGTACCTCTGCCCTGATGGTAGTAATGAGAAGAGGGCATGTCCCGGATGGTGAGGGTCCTTTGTGATGGATGCTGCCTTCTTGAAGCACCGACTCTTGAAGATGTCCTTGATGGTGGGGGGTGGGGGGCGAGTGGTTGTGCCCGTGATGGACCTGGTTGAGTCTACAACCCTCTGCAGCCTCTTGTGATCCTGTGCATTGGAGCCGCCATACCAGGCAGCGATGCAACCAATCAGAATGCTCTCCACTGTACATCTGTAGAAATTTGTAAGAGTCTTTGGTGACATACCAAATCTCCTCAAACTTCTAACAAAGTAGAACCACTGGCATGCCTTCTTCATGATTGCATCTATGTATTGGGCCCAGGATAGATCCTCTGAGATGTTGACGCCTGGGAACTTGAAGCTGCTCACCCTTTCCACCACTGACCCCTCAATGAGGACTGGTGTGTGTTCTCCTGACTTCCACAATCAGTTCCTTGGTCTTGCTGACGTTGAGTGCAAGGTTGTTGTTGCAACACCACTCAACTAGCTGATCTGTCTCACTCATCCTGTATGCCTCCTCATTGCCATCTGAGATTCTACCAACAACAGTGGTGTCATCGGCAAATTTACAGATGGCGTTTGAGCTGTGCCTAGCCACACAGTTATGGGTGTAGAGGAAGTAGAGCAGTGGGCTAAGCACGCATCCTTGAAGTGCATCTGTGTTGATAGTCAGTGAGGAGGAGATGTTGTTACTGATTCTCACTGACTGTGGTCTCCCTGTAAGGAAGTCGAGGCTCCAGTTGCAGAGGGAGGTACAGAGGCCCAGGTTTTGAAGCTTTGTTTTTAGTACTGAGGGAATAATGGCGTTGAACACTAAGCTGCAATCGATAAACAGTAGCCTGACATATATCTTGCGGTTGTCTTGGTACTCTAAAGCTGAGTGGAGACCCAGTGAGATTGCATCTGCTGTAGACCTGTTGTGGTGGTAGGAAAATTGCAGTGGGTCCAGATCCTTGCTCAGGCAGGAGTTAATTCCAGCCATAACCAACCTCTCAAAGCACTTCATCACAGTAGATGTGATTGCTACCAGGCGATAGTTGTTGATGCAGCTCACCCTACTCTTATTGGACACTGGAATGATTGATGTCTTTTTGAAGCAGGTAGGAACCTCCATTTGCAGCAGTGAGAGGTTGAAGATGTCCTTGAATCCTCCAGCCAGGTGGTCGACACAGGTTTTCAGTACCCGGCCAAGTACAGGGCCTGATGCCTTGCAAGGGTACATCCTGTTGAAGGATGTTCGGACATGGGCCTCTGAGACAGAGATCACAGGGTCATCGGATGCTGTGGGGAATCACACAGGTGTAGTGTTATTCTCCCTTTCAAAACGTGCATAAAAGGCATTGAGTTCATCAGGGATTGAAGCATCACTGCCATTTATGCTGTTAGGTTTCGCCTTATTGGATGTAATGGCATGCAAACTCTGTCGTGCATCTGATTGTGTCTACAGCTTCACTCTGAATTGCCTTTTCGCTCTTGCGATGGCCTTCTGTAGGTCATACCTGGACTTCTTCTAGGATTCTGAATCACAGGTCTTGAACATCACAGACCTAGCCCTCAGCAGACTGTGAATCTCCTGATTCATCCAGGGCTTCTGGTTTGGGAAAATATGATATGTTCTCGAAGGCACACACTCATCCAAGCAAGTCTTGATGAAGTCGGTGAAAGCCGAGGCATATTCTTACAGATGTGAAGATGAATCCCTGAATATGGTCCAGTCCACCGATTCAAAGCCGTTCTGTAAGTGGTTTTCTGCTTCCCTTGACAGTACCTTCGCAGTCCTCCCCAGTGGTGCTGTGGTCTTCAGTCTTTGCCAATATGCTGGGAGTAAAAGTACAACCATATGATTGGACTTGCTAAAGTGGGTGTGTGGGATGGCATGGTAGGCATTGTTGATGGTGGTATAACAGTGATCGAATGTGATGGCTTCTCTGGTTCTGCTGGTGATGTGTTGGTGGTAGTTGGTCGGAGACTTATTCAGATTAGCCTGGTTGAAGTCTCCCGCAATGATTGGGAGGGTATCAGGGTGCGCTGTCTTGTGACTGTTGATCCCAGTGCTCAGCTTCCCCAGTGCCAGCTTGACGTTTGCCGGGGGTGGAATGTGCACCGCTACCAGGATGACAGCAGAGAACTCCCTCGGCATTCTCCTATCATTGAGCAGAATGAGAGCTGTGTCATGGAATACAACCACCTTCTCCAAATCATGCATCATCCTTACCCGAGCTTTTGGTTGCCAACAGTGTGCATGATTTCCAACAGACTGGCTGACCCACACGACACCGATATGAGATGCCCATGTCCCACAGAGGATATGGTGGAGCAGCTGGGAATCCCAGAGCTGAGCTGAACACCTAAAATGGACAGTCAGTGATGTCATCATGCAGTGTACAGTAAACCTAGAAACTACATTATATGGTAACAGGGGGTGTGTTGGAGGCTGTGGCTGAAGATTAGAGGCAGGATTTTACTTCCCCTGCTGTCTGCTGGGATGTAGGTCTGAAACCTTATAACATTAGATATAGTACTGGTGGGTACAGGTCCGTCATTGTGTAATGCTGGTTTACAGTACTCATGGCTGGAGATCTGTAACCATATATTATAGAACTGGTTCCCACAGATTTGTCACCGTATACATTGGGATATAGTGCTGCTGCGTACATGGCTGTCATTGTACACACTAGGATATAGTGCTGGTGGGTATAGGTATGTCACTGTACACACTGGGATACAGTGCTGATGGGGTCAGGTCAGTCACTGTATACACTGGGATACGATGTTGGTGGGACAGGTTTGTCACTGTACACATTAAGATACAGTGCTAATGGGGACAGGTCAGTCACTGTATACACTGGGATACGGTGCTGGTGGGGATAGGTCTGCCACTGTACACACTGGGATACAGTGCTGATGGGTACAGGTTTGTCACTATATACATTGGGATACAACATTGGTGGGTACAGGTCCATCACTGGCAATAACTATAATTTCAAAGAACTCTTTTACAGTGCTGGTACAGCCACAATGGGCACTGCAGTTCTTTGACTCATTGTTCCCACCCTGGTTTCCCTCCCAAATTTTTACGTTGTTAGAGACAGGCACATATACATGAACTTTAGGGATTCCATGATAAAGTTGATTGTCTGAAGTACAGTGATTATTGAGAATGAACAGTGAGGAAATATTTCCAATTTCTTGACTTACAGGAATGGAAATGTGTCCCCTGAAATGACATGAACAGTTGGCTTTAAAAAAAACTCTTGAATGTATTTTTCTGAATGGTCTGGAATGTTGTCTTCATTTACCTCTAAATAGAACAGCACACATTTTGAGGACTGGCATGCTTTCAAAAAGTTGGCAAGATTTCTGGAACATACAACTGACAGATCCTGAATATTATTTTCTTTTGCTTTCTTCTCTTATTCAATATCCTGTGAAGTCCTTGGATACAGAAGGCAGTTTGTCCCACTGTTAAACAGTGAGGTTGTGTGAACCACCCACAAATAAATGACCACAGTGTGCCCATCAACTACTGGTTCCTTATTGTTGAAACTAAATGACAGCAATCCTTCAAGTGATATATCTCTGTGTGGAGTGTATAAAGCATTAAGCAAGGCCTTGTCTGCACTCACTATTAGGTGTATGGGATCTTATGGGACTATTTTGAACAACAGGGGAATTATCTTCTGGTCAATATTTATCCCCAAGCCACCATGAATAAAACTGATTACCTAGTCAATATTTGTTTCTCTTAGGAGCTTGCGGTACTAAATTGACTGCTGTTTTTCCTACATCACAACAATAACTGCACTTGAAAGGTTCATAGTTCATCTTAAATCACTATGTTCTATTATGAAAGATGTTATATAAATGCAACACACAGTGGGTCAATATCTCAGAATCTCTGCATAATGCTATCATGGAACACCTGCCAGGATGTGCTCAGGACAATTATGGATGTACAATAAATAATGCCTTGTCAGCATTTCCACTAGCTGAGAACAAATAAATTATTTAAAAGTAATCTTTTGTAACAAAGTACTTCTGTTTATTATGTATGGGGTTCCCATTGTTTATCATAGACAGAGACCTAGACTGCTTAGAAGCTTGATAAATTATCATGTTGAATGATTGAAAATTGAGATGCCTTTATGAGACATATTTGACATAAAAGAAGCACAATAATAATGCTTGTTAAAATGAATAAATAACAGTTCAATTTGAACAACTAGGTAAGTTTCTGAAAAATATGATGTAGTTTACAAGTCAGATTTGTACAGTTACCTAAAGTTTTCCAGACTGTTTATAAAATGCCTTCTTTCCTTTAAATCCAGCATAATTGACAGTTTAGGAGCAGAACAGAGAATTTCCACAATCAAGCCGAGAGCAGCAGAATTCTTAAGCAAATTAGAACAAGTACATGAAGCATTAGATTAAATCACTTGAGGTGTATTTTCAACAGATTTTCATGTTTTGCTTTCTATTCCTCTTAGATTCCTTTCAAAGAACAAAATCTGGAAATTGCTACATGTGACATTACTCAATGAATTTCTATTTTTCTGTTATTTCAAAAGAAGTATTAGCTGTTTCCTTCAGAGGTTTTTTATGTTAATATTGCCTGTTAAAATACTTAAAAAGTTGTTATATAACAGTGTGGCGACCTTGCATTCAGTAATCTCCAGAATTCCATGTTTTAGATCATACATCATGACAGAATGCAGCAAAAAATACTTATTGCAAAATTAACATCACACTCCAAATATAGAAATAAGAAAGAAAACTAAAAGGATTAATTCCTCCCTTCATATTGCTAGCAGCGATCCTCAACAATGGGATTCAACATTAGAAAATAGTGTTGAGCTTATGAGTAAGGTTTTGATATCTGTTTTTAGTAATAGAACCTCTGTATTGGGAGCACAATTGAAGAAACATATTCCATAAATCCATCCTTTTACATATTTTATCACAATTCTGAAATTAAATCTCTGTAACAGTTCTTCACATTGACTGCAATAACTCCAGTTAAAGATACATATCAAGTTTCAGTGGAAGCTCTGAACACAGACTAGGATAGTGATGGATAAACAGGCGAAGTCATGGTGGACCTTGGGAGAACCATTTCAGAAATTCAGTTCGGTTTTTTTACCTCTGCTTGAGAAATGGTTGTGAAAGGAGACTTTTGCTTAGGCAAAAATATTGAAGAGCATTACGCGAAACTGAGTCCACCTAGGAGACAAATAGGGTTAAGGGAATTGGATCTGATATTCAATGTATCTAAAAAAAATCACCCTAAGTAAGTCAGATAGAACAGAATATATAGTAAAGAAAATAATATCTTTACCAAGAATGGGAACAATTCCACAGTACAAGTGTTTGTGGAAAATCCCAACAAAGTTTTCTTCTCCATTGTTTCATGCTAATCCAAAGGTTTACTATCCATCTCCACTGATATCCCAGGCATTTCTCAGGTCAAATACCACATGCACTAGAGGTGGTGAGCTGAAACTTAGATGAATTGATGAAGTTCAAATTTCAGCATTACCCTTGTCCCAAAGGTATTGCCGAAAACTGGACTATTTTATATATATATATATATATATATATATATATGTGTGTGTGTGTGTGTGTGTGTGTGTGTGTGTGTGCGCGCGCGCGCGTGTGTGCGTGTGCATGTGTGTGTGTGTATATTTATTTATAGATAGATAGATAGATAGATAGATAGATAGATAGATAGATAGATAGATAGATAGATAGATAGATAGATAGATAGATAAAGGCAAATGGACATTTAAAGGAAGTGCCACCATTTGAAGTGAATATAATCTTTAGATTAATGTCAAAATATTGATATATGTTCTATAATGGTTCTGGCAGCTTCAATGTGTCAATTATTTGTCCAAGTTTCAGGAACCACATTTTTAACTGCAAACTCTAATTTTAAAAGTGGGCATTCCAATAAATATTTCTCTCTTTCTGTGCTACTTTGAAGATGAGAGAAAAGAAATAAAAGTCAAGGCATAATGCTTTGGAGGATAGAAGGGAAACTGAGTTAACATCTCAAAAACATCTTCAAACTGAAACACTATTTCTGTTTCTCTTTCCATAAATGCTGCTAAATCTGCTGTATTTTTCCAACACTTTTTTTGTTTTCTTTTCAGGTTTCCAGTAACTACACTTTTTTTCATGCTTTGGAGGTTATTCCTAACAATAGCATTTCCACCGTGTAATACCAGCTCAATTTTGTTTCTCTCAAATTGTGATTCATTATGGAGTTAAGGCAGAGCTGCGTCATTTCCAGTAATCCAACCTCTAACCATAGTTACACACATAGCAAAATAAAGGATTGAGGAAGTTACTGCAAACCTAAAATTTCATGTGTAAAGATAGTTCCAAGTAGCCAGTGGAAAAATTAGCCAATGTATACTTGACAAGTATATCATTCAGATGAACGATGAATTATTAGAGGGTTCAAGCAAATAACTCATATCACTCCTTGCACGAAACCTACACTATAATAAGATTGGTGTACAGCATCTTTCAGATGACAAGATTTCACATGGCTCATAAACATCACCATGGAACCCTACATCTATTACCATGATCATCAGGAGTGTAAGAGCTATGGTTCCACCTTCATGCAGATCCTTTTCAAGCATCTGCATGAAGACACTGCTCAAGCTAATAAATGCTCATTTCCCAACAGGAACCTTCATCTTAAAACAATTAATTATTCCAGGAAGAACCATAAAAGGAACCAATTCCTTTCATTAGATCAGCTCAGCCAAGGCATTTCGGACCCAATAAGTTGCTTTTGAGTGGTGGTCACCATTGTAACATTGGAAAATGTGATAAAAGGAATAATACCATAAACAACAATAAGTTAAGACTGATGTCATTTTAGGTTATAATCCCAAATCTCTAGATTGGGGCTTTAACCTTACACTCAAAGGTAAATGTGCAAACCATAAGAAAAGTCTGACAAAACGTGACATAAGTATGGAGTAATCTCTTCAATTTCAACTCCTTTGACCTTGGAGACTTAAGGAGTGGTTGCAAGAACATAAGCAACAGTTCACTGATACACCTAAGCGATCGTCTCAAAAGCCTCTGTTCAAACTATGCAGTTTTTTACATGTAGACTTGTCACATTTGGCAATAACATTTTTGTTACTCTGATGGTTGTCTAGAAAGACATAGTGACCTTCTTAAATTTCTTCTACAATTCAAGTTCACTTTTACATTCAAGTTTGATATCTCATTCTTTGACATGTATTCTTTCATCAATTCTGTATCATTTGCCCTGCTATCCTTGAAGTTTCTATTGTGGTCTAAATTACACAAACCCATGCATTGACCTTCCAAATAAAAAGAATTATGTTGAACTGGAAGTCAATACAATTATTTTCCTTGCCTTGTGCTACTAATTCAGATGTTTAGTATTTACATCTGAATGATTGATATTGTCATCCAATGTGACACCGTTGTTCCTTTAGGTTAAAGATGTGGCAGATGAATTTAATGCAGAAAAACATGAGGAGGTACATTTTGTTCAGAAGAATAAGGAGATGCAGGACATAACAAATGGCATAATTTTAAAGGGGTTGCAAGGATGTAACAGAGAGACATATGGCACAAATTTATGTAAGTGACAGGTTAGGTTAAAGAAGCATTTATTAAACCATATGGAAGCCCAGGTTAATAAATAAAATCATAGAATTACATCGCACGAAAAGCATTGTCCAGTCAGTCTTCAAAAATGTTCCACAACATTTAGTTCTCAAATTGGTAGGATATTCCTTACAATAACTTGTATGAATTTTTTATCATGATTTTGCAAGGTTAGCAGGTTAGAAAGTAGCCATAGTTTGTCACTTTTATGTTCTTGACTTCAAGACTGCTCTTTTAAACTATTATGGAAAACAGCATCATAAATTTGAATTTATTTTGTACATGTAAATTGAATTAATGGCTAAAATAGACTTTTCTTCTTAACTCTCATGTTATAATTGCTAGTTATTTGGATAGATTCTTAGGTCTCATTGATGGTATTTGTAAAAGAAGAATTATACAAAAAACATGTACGTATTAAGTATTTCTGTGTAATTACCTTATAATGGAAATATCTTTCACAAAATGTACAAAAATCATTGTAATTGCAATAGAATATTAATTGTAGGAAAACGTTTTATTTTCTGAGTATTTATGATGTTACAATACTGAATACAAAACCATCTGGTGCATAAACAAGTAAATCTGTTTGCTTTTGTTTTGTATTTATACAGCATATTATCTTATTTCTCCAGTGTGAGATCTGAGGCACATATTACTTTGTTATGGAGATAAAATTGCAATTAAAAGCAGGACTGATTAAATCATTTATAAAACTGGGCTATGGTTTGTAGAAAGACATTTTGCAGTGCATTATTATTTTAAGCAACAGCAAACCTTTCCTAAAATGTTCAAATTACACTTGCAATATAAATTGCTTTTAAAGGTCTTAAAGTCTATCCAAAACAACTGCCTGAGTGATGTTACATGTGCTAGAAAGAATTGTTATGAAATTGGTTTATTGAAAAACAAATGATGCTAGTAAGGACCTTACTGACTTTTCTAGTGGATTCTACTTAGGTCTTGGTCTTCTAGTCAGCAAAATCTTAAAGCAGTTAGTTTCATGGTGTGGTGGTTATCAATCTGCTTTATATTCACGTGGTTCTGGGTTCAATCCCCAGTGAAGCTAGTTAGCTGCAAAGCTTAACAGTTACTGACATGAACAGGGAAGGGTAAATGGCCTATTTCTATGTCAACAATAGGAGGGACAACGAGGCTGTGTAGAGGTTTAAGGCTGAAATAGCCAATATTAAATCATATCTCTGAGCTGCAGTCACATCCAAAAATGGAGAAGAAATTTCATTTCCACACATTAGTGCACTTATTACAAAGAGCACACAGCTCTATCTCAAGCATGTGCAAAAATCAATATAATTGACCATCCTATCTTTTATTGTTTGAGTGATTGCATTTTCGGAAACAAAGCAAGTTTATGTTATACTGTAGACTTCAAATCTAAGTGGTCACAAATGTTCAACAAAAACTTTAATATTGTTTTTATCATACTGGAATTGGTGGTATTTGAAAAGAAAATAATAGGATCTTGTGAAAATTACAAATGCTAGGAAATTGGATCATATAGTTATTTTATTTAAGCATAATGTGATGTAAAATTGAAGTTATCCAGAGTAAATCACGTTAATAGTTGTTTACAGGTGAAATCATGCCATTTGTGAAATTTGGCTAGGCTCTTCCAGTTGCAATCCACATTACTGCTTTTAATGTTTTTGTGCACTGTATGGGTCAACCCAGCTGAAAATGGAGCTCAAAGCTCCACATAACAGCACTGAGGAGCAATCTTAGGAGGAGAACTTGGAAAAAGGTATCATTCATTTTTGCTTTACTCACAACTTAACAGCACACTCTGTTCAGAGCAGGATTCCTCACAGGTAGTTCCAGATCTGACAGCAGAATGCTGAAATACCTCCCAAAGTCCAGAGAATGTGCTAAAACTTGTCACATCATTTATCTGTTGAACCACTGAGTTCATCACTACCTTACTGCTTTGTTACCTCCGTATGAAGCAGCAGAATGATCGAGCACAGATGGAGACCATTTGTTCCATCAGGCCAACACCATCTCTTTATCGCCTCACTTCTCTGTTCTTTAACTCTGGTTCTGCAATTATTTTGTCTCTGGTGTTATCTTAGTTATGATGAAAATCTGACTTTTAGATCTGATCTGTATGTCATATATTCCTTAGGTACAAGAACTGTATTCAGCTGTTGCTGTTCTGTTCCATTCACATCAACCCAAAGTCCAAAGTCTCATTCCTCTGGTCTGTTTATGGAAATAGGTTTATTATTAAAGTTACCAGCATGAAGAAAGTCCAAGATGCAATTGCTGCAGCATTGCTGTTTGGACATTTCACTGAGTTTCCTGAATATACAGCAGTTTAAAAGATTTATTGCTCAAGCTTTAATGTCACTCATAGGTAAAACCTTAATTATTCAATTGCAAGAAATATTACAATAAAGTTATGATAGATATTTATACACCATAGCATTGTGTGCTGTCACTTACTATGAACTTTTGTTTTAACCTTCTTTATAAATCAAAAACTCTCAGTTATGGAGGCTTATAATTTATAAAACAAAAACTCCCTTTTTTAGGTGAGGATGAAGAAGGGATGGGTCACATTGTCACACGGCAGGGAAACAGGCCCTTCAGCCCACCAAGTCTGTGCCAACTATCAAGCACCCATTTACAACAATCCTACACTAATCCCATTTATTGTGCCTCAAATTCTACCATTTACACACACATCAGCGGAAATTAACAGTGGCCAATTAACCTATCAACATGTTTGTGTTATGGGAGGAAACTGGAGCAGCTAAAGGAAATCCACATAATCACAAGGAGAACATGCAAACATTCCATACAGACTGTGCCGGAGATTGAACCTGGGTCATTGGAGTTGTGAGATGGCAGATCTACAGGCTGTGCCTCTGTGCTGTGCAATGGTCAATGCAACAGAACAAGTCAGAGTAAAGAATAATTGGGATGCTACTTTTATTCATTGTCAGCATGTAGGTGTCACAGGCTAAGCTGTCATTTTCTTTTGATTACCTTGAGTAAGTTACTTAATATGACTGACCACATGATATATCTTCCACTTCGAGTTACTCTGACTAGGTAATTTGAACGAACTCAAGGCCTTGTTAAATCACTTCAGAGGCAGTTAAGTCTCAGTCACTCTGATGTAGGGCTAGAATTACACATGGAGTAAAGCGATTGTGGGTGGCAGGCTTCCTTTCGTAAAGAATATTAGTAAACCCATTAGGTTTTTAAGAGGACCTAACAGGTTTGATATCTATTTTCCTGATAATGTTTCTTCTTAACTTCCAGAAATTTTATAGCAGAACTTAAAACTGGCTATCTGCAACTGTAGGATTTAAATATAGATTCATATGGATGCTATGTGAAAGCTGAATCCAGGTTGATGGAGTGATTGCTTCTCTCTGCAAGTTGGTGGAAACTTCACACCATGTTGAAAAGTTGAGGGACTAGAAATTTTATCAACTAGCACAATGCTTAATGTGTTATACTATGGTATTCAAATCATAAATCAATTGCTAAATGCGGTCGGAAACACTGCAAGCACAGCACATTTTGGGAAATTTTAGCACAGTCCTTTTTGAATATGACACACTTAAGAGATAATAACATATGATTGGCATTGCTGTTACAATATTTTAGTGCAAATAAATGTTCCACAAAAAAGATATGGACCACAAACACTGGCACTGGCCTTTACTGAATGGTGAAGGCTGAAACCTTCATGGGTTCCTTCTTCTTTCTTGGTAGGTGGCCCTTCCCTTGGTTCTCACCTCTGACAGCACAATATCCTATTGAACCTTGGAGATAGGTGATTCTTGTCTCCATGTCCTGCCCGCTACTCAGCCTCATTACTCAGTCCTGAACTGTCCTAATTTTTACATAGAGTTCTTGTTGAGAACTGGCAATTTAAGGGCTCCCTCTCTGGTGGAAAAATTGTGCTTCTCTTTATATTTTGGGTTTGTGTGTGATTCTCTGTCCTAATGCATATGAACCCTTGTAAGTCAGAATATTTCTACCCCATAGCTTGTATGAAAGCTAGTGGCACAGCTAGTAGGGTCACTGCCTCACTGTGCAAGACACCGGGTTCAATCCTGACCTTGTGTTTTGCTTATGTGGAGTTTGCATGTTCTCCCTGTGACCACGTGGGATTCCTCCAGATGCTCTGGTTTCCTCCCACATCCCAAAGATGTGAGGGTTGGTAAGTTAACTGGCCACTGTAAATTGTCCATTGTGTCGGCGAATGGTAGAATCTAGGAAAGAGTTGATGAGAATGTGGAGAGAACAAAATGGGATCAGTGTAGGATTAGTGTAAGTGGGTGCTTGATGGTTGGCACAGACTCGGTGGGCCGAAGGGCCTGTCCACGCTCTACCTCTTTATTTATCTCTGTCTAAAATGCCATGTGTTATCGCATGGGACCACTCTATCATGCTTTTATTATACACATATCTTCTAGGTTGCAGAGAACCCTAACTATATTATTTTCAGCACCACTGCAGGGATTCTTGAACTTTCACATCTTTGTGTCAATTGAAGAGTGAAGACTGGGATCTACTTGCTGATCTTGACTGTAAGGTATTCAAGATTGCAGAACTCTTTAATTATCAGGTCAGATCATACTGGCCCAATTCCCCCACCCCTTTCCCCTTCTTGGAATAGCAATCCATGGCAACTCCATGGTGCACTTGCCCTGTCCTGATACGGTGGACCAATTGTGCTGGTTCCCTGCATCCCAGCGTCCAGCCGTGTGTTCTGAGTGCAACTCACTGAATGGCAAAGTGAGGAGGTCACGCCCCAAGGTATACCTCTCCATCTTGACAACTGGCAGAAATGGCTAGGAAGGGGAGAGGGGACATTGTTGGCTGTAAAAGCTGTAATTGACTTTTAATAATTTTTTAATATTTCTGAAAGTTAGAGACATTTCAGGACGATTACAATTGAAGTAAACAATTTAAAAATGTATTGCAAGTGACTAAACACAAACTAAAAGACACCAATAATTAAAAACATTAGTGCAAAATAATTAAAAAGTTAACTTACCTTCCCCTTTGCCATCTGGGTCATGGTCCTGTATTTTCTCCTTGACGTCAAAGGCATCTCAGATCCTGGGCCAGGCCTGCCATGGAATCTGAGATATGATTTTCCCTCTATACTGCCAATCTCTGCGGCAAAGCCCCTTGTGGAATCCAGCAGCAGAATGAAGTAACAGATTCCGTCTTCCAAGCCTGTCAGTAAGTCTTGGATTTCTGCATTTGATAGCATGTGCGGAGAATATGGAACATTAAACGTAGAGCACAGAACAGTACAGAACAGGAACAGGGCCTTTGGACTGCCAGGTCTGTGCCGACTATGATGCACATTTGCCTGCAAGTGGTTTATATCCCTCCATTCTCTGCCTGTTCACGTGCCTGTCAAATGCCTTTTAAGCATTGCTATTGCATCTGCTTCTACCACCTCCTCTGTGTTCCAGGCACCTACACTACTCTCTATGCAAAGAACTTGCCACATAAATCTCCTTTAAACTTTCCCCCTCTTACCCTAAAGCCATGCCCTCCATTATTTGACAAATCCACCCTGGGGAAATAAAAACTCTATCGACCCTGTCTATACATCTCATAACTTTATATGCCTCAATTAAGTCGACCCTCAGCCTCCGACGCTCCAGAGAAAACAATCCAAGTTTGTTCAACCTCTCCTTATAGCTAATATTCTCCAATACAGACAACATCCTGCTGAACTTCTCACTCTTTCCAAAGCCTCCACATCCTTCCTGTAAGGTGGCGACCAGAAGTGCACACAATACTCCAAATGTGGTCTGACCAAAGTTTGATGCAGCTGCAACATGACTTCCTAATTTTTATACTCAACACCCTGACCGATGAAGGCAAAAGTATGCTGTACACCTTCTTTACCACCCTATCTACTTGCGTTGCCACTTTCATGGAGCTATGGACTTGCACCCCAAGATCCCTCTGTACATCAATGCTCCTAAGGGTCCTGCCATTTACTGTATACTTTCCTCTTACATTTGACCTCCCAAAGTTCTCTTCCTGATTTATATAATTCTGTCATTTTTATAAATGACTTGGATGAGGATGTGGAAGGCTGGGTTAGTAAGTTTGCTGATGATACAAAGGTTGGTGGTATTGTGGATAGTGTAGAAGGTTGCTGTAGATTACAACAGGATATTGATAGGATGCAGACCTGGGCTGAGAAGTGGCAAATGGAGTTCAACCTGGATAAGTGTGAAGTGATACACTTCGGGAGATAAAATTTGAAGGCAGATACAAAGTTAATGGCAGGACTCTTAGCAGTGTGGAGGAACAGAGGGATCTTGGGGTCCACGTCCATAGATCCTTCAAGGTTGCCGCGCAGGTCGATAGGGTTGTTAAGAAGGTGTATGGTGTGTTGGCGTTCACTAGTCGGGGTTTTGAGTTCAAGAGCCATGAGGTGATGTTGCAGCTCTGTAGAACTCTGGTTAGACCACACTTGGGAGTATTGTGTTGAGTTCTGACCACCTCATTATAGAAAGGATGTGGAAGCTTTAAAGACGGTGCAGAGGAGATTTACCAGGATGTTGCCTGGATTGGAGAGCATGTCTTCTGAGGATAGGTCGAGTGAGCTAGGGCTTTTCTCTTTGGAGAGAAGGAGGATGAGAGGTGACTTGCTAGAGGTGTACAAGATGATAAGAGGCAATAGATCAAGTGGACAGTCAGAGTCTTTTTCCCAGGGCAATAATGGCTAACACAGGGGGACACAATTTTAAGGTGATTAGAAGAAGATATGTGGGGGATGTCAGGGGTAAGTTGTTTTTACACAGTGAGTAGTGGATGTGTGGAACACACTGCCAGCAGAGGTTGTGGGGGCAGATATACTGGGGACGTTTAAGAGACTCTTAGATAGACACATGAATGATAGAGAAATGGGGGGCTACGTGGGAGGGAAGGGTTAGATAGATCTTAGAGCAGGATAAAATATCGGCACAACATTGTGGGCCGAAGGACCTGTACCGTGCTGTAATGTTCTATGTTCCATGTTAAAGTGCAATGTCTTTGCTGCAATCTCACTGACTGACCACCCATGGTTCCGATTAGAGCTACTGGCAACAGCCATCAGAATCTGGCCAGTGTGTTTCAGATTAAAATGAAACATTACATTAAAATTCAAACTTAGCTTGACTAACAGAGTAAAATAGAACAGTAGGTAAAGTCAGCAGCTCATCTGATGTCATTAGTTTCCCATCAGGTTAATTAAATTTAAATTGCTTCCCAGCTAACTTAGGCAGTTGGGAGCCACAAGACTTAAAAGAATAAATATATAAGGTTGTTAAAATGTGTAAATGTCTTGTGAGCTGCCATATGGAAAATGTCACAAGTCTTATAACTGCATAGCCACAACTGTTTTAAAAATAGCAATGAAGTTCTACAGTCTGTCCCATTCAATGATAAACCTCTTGGGGACCCAGTGTTCAAACATTTATCATCCCACAAAACCTGTATGAAAACCAGCTGTAGAGAAATGAATGTTTGACAAATAACTCAGCCATGTACTAGGTATCTGAAAAAATACATGTCTCATCTATTAGTTATTCTTTTGACACCTACTAACTTCTTTAATGGATTTACACTCAGCTGAGGTTTAAATGTACCCATATTTAAAGCATTGGTGTACTCTATCCGTGTTTGATGACACAGAACATCTGGTTGTATTGTTTCTATCTTTACTTCCCTTCCCATTCTTCCTTTCCCTTTATTTTTTCGACTGCAGGTATGAGCTGCAGCTAAATTGTAGTTTAGGTTTTGGTCACCAGGTAATACTTCTGAAAAGCATTTAAAAAGATGTCAGTGTTAGATTTTAATTACTGCATCTTGAAAATGCATTTTAGCCTATAGGTGACATAAATAAAAGCCCAGATTTTAATTCATGCTGGAAGAGTGGCAGGTGGGCAACAGTCAGAAGCCTGAATGGTTTTGAATCCTCATTATTCTTTGTAAATGGCATGTGTGATGGGAGGAGTCCATCATTACCCAACCATAGCACAAATCCATTAGCCTATTTGGCCTGAAGATGTACTCATACTTTTAAGCTATCCTTCATTATTGCAGAAACGTAGCATGGCTTGTAACTGTAAACCGTATTGTCAAGAATACCACTTGTTAATGCCCAATCCAAACTGGTAATCCTGAATCAACTAAGACCCCCCTCCTCCAGGAATGCTGCAGTCGGATCTCTACATCAAGAGTCAAACTTTGAGATTAGCTTTGACTCAGTCATGCTTTCTTTCCTTTGTGCTTTCATGTTTTCTTTCCTTCTTCCCAGTGACTTAAGATAATTAAGGTCACCCTTTAGTGCAGTAATTAAAGAGAACCGCACTCTTAGACATGGAGTCTTTTCAACGAGATGGTCAACCAAAACCAACCTCCCAACCCAGTTCAAGACATCTTATTTGAAGAATGTAGACATTAAATTGATGTCTTGGCTAATTACTTGTCATTCAATCAACATCACTGAGTGAAAATTATTTATCTGCTCATGATTTCATTGCTGTTTGCAAATCTCGTTGCAAAATAAACTTCTGAGCTTTCAAGTTTCACTAATGGTGGAAGCTCAAATAGGTACCATGCACATACAAAACTTCTGATCTGATTCTTATTCCAGAAATTGTATTAAATTTTACTTCAGTAAAAAGCAAAAGCCTTGATGAGGTGAAGAATGTGCATTAAAAAGTGATTTCATCTTCCTTACAAAGTAGAAGGCTGCCATTTCAGCCCATGGAGTCTAAATTGGTTCACAGAGCAATCCCGTTCCAGGTTATTTTCCCTTGTATTCTATTCTCCCCAAATTCCCATAAATTCCCTCCAGATTCCACTCACCCACACCCTAGTGCCAATTTACAGTGTTCAATTGACCGACCTAGCTACAGTACATGTCTATGGAATATGGGAGGAAACCAGAAACTTAATGACATTTCTGAAGTAAGCACCAATGCAGCTGAGAGGTTCTGTGTCTGCATGGTACCCTTTAGAGCTTCTACAATTAGTCACTTCAGTGAAACCTGAAAGCAGACCCTTTGGAGGAAACCTATGCAGTCACGTAGAGAAGGTACCAACTCCACACAGACAGCACTAGATGTAAGGATGAAACCCTGGTCACTGGAGCTATGAGACTGCAACTCTGCTAGCTGTGCCACAGTGCTGTCCATATGATACAGTAAGTGAGGAAGCACACACATTTGCCATTCACTCACCCACAAATTTGTGAACACACTCAATGCAAGGATCATAGAATTTACATTTCACCAGTCATGCTTCTTTTCACTTTCTTGTACAATAATCAGAGCAATTTCAGAAGTCCCTCATGTCAGCTGCATGAAACTGACACTGATTGATGCTGTACCTGCACATCATAGAGAAGAGTGCTCATGACCTAAAACCATTGTTATAATTCATTGTTCAGCATGGATTGTTCACAGGTATAATGTCACCAGATATGGAAGCAGGTACCCTGTTTTTAAAGGTTTCTTTGGAAACGTAATGAGGATATGCAGAACAGGAAGAATATACATGCAGGAACCCAGGGAACTCTCTAAGTCAAAAATGAAGTACTATTTTGAGGAGGTTATCAGGATTGTCAATGACAGGTGTGATGCCCAAAGAACCTGGCTATACTTTTGGGTAAAATTTAATGATCTCACACGTGCTGACAAGATCAGTAAAGTCATCTGTTAATACTACTCATTTGTCACACAACCATCGCACAAAAACACACATTTTTCATTTGTTTGGTGCCTTTAATGTAGTATAATGCCCCCAGGGACTGTATGAGAGAGTTACCAAAAATGTTGATGTCCAGGTCTTCAAGGAGAAATTGGAACAATAGCAGTAAGCTGGGAGAAAGAGTTTTAAGGAGTGTCATAAAGCAGGAAGGAGTTCTCAAAAGTCAGAGAAATTCAGCAAGGGAATTTTGTGATCTTGAGATCTGAAGGCATATAATCAAAGATGGAGTAATTAAATTTGAGGATGATCAAGAGGTTGGAGTTTGAGAAGTGCAGATAGCATAGAGAGTTAAGGTCTGTCCCCAGGTTACAAACACCTGACTTATGGACACCCGTACATACGAACAAGCTCCCATAATATCATTAAATCCATAAGTCTGACATACATACATACGTTCCTACAAGAGGCAGAATTAGCTTTCTCTCTCTGTCCACTTTGAGTAATTGTTTTTTTTCAAATCAGTCTTATGCATTCCGGATGCCATTTATTGCAATATTGTGGTGATGTGGTTACCATATCGAGTGATATTTGTGTATTTTCCAACTTACGGACAAAATTGACTTACGGACATCTATAAAAACAGAACCTGTTTGTTACTCGGGACAGTCTGTATAAGATTGGATGAAATAAAAGAGATGTGAAGCGATGAGAACATGAAGAGATTTGAAAACAAAGATGACAATTTAAAAACCAACCCATTGTTTAACCATGAGACAATGTAGGTCACCACGCATAAGTGTGCTTGGTGAACAGAAAGTATTTTGAGCAAGGACACAGGCAACAAGGTTTTGGCTAACCTCAAATATATGTCCCAAACATGTGCCCATCTTTTCTAGATTTTTCTTTGAATCAATCCAGCCAGGTTTCTGTCCTCAGTATCCCACAAAAGCTCCAATCCAAGGAACAAATTACATCTTTTGTGATTGTGACAGAGGTAATTTATCCCACCTCATCTTTTGTTATCTGTTTAACACTCAGTCCATTGTTTTCTGAATATTAACATACAAATAATTTTACTTTCACATATCATCCAAAAAAATGTGATCATAAGATGTTGTGGATCTATCCAGAAGATTGTTCCACTCATCTTTCCATCCTCATCAGTGACAGCTAGACCACAAGGAAGTATAATAAAAGAGGAGACACAAAAGACTGCAAATGCTGGAATCTGAAGCAACGTACAAGATGCTGGATGAATTCAGTGGGTCAAGCAACATCTATGGAGGGAAATGGACAGTTGACTTTTCAGGTCGAGACCCTTCATCTGGACTGAAAGATAGAGGGGAGATAGCCAGTATGAAAAGGTTGAGGGAAGGGGGTGAAGCAAGAGCTGGCAAGCAATGGGTGGATCTAGGTGAGGAGGCGTAAGTAAAAGAGGAAAATGAGTAAGCCATTCAGTCTTAATATTCTTGCCTAATAACAATCTATAATTTACCATTCTCTCTCAGAGAACTTCAGTTGATTACAATATTATCTGCAAAGTTTTTTTTCAAATTATTTGTGACTAGCTAAATAACAATTTTAAATGTATGTCTGCTTCTGGATTGCTTCACCAGATGAAGTAGTTTTCATCTTGATTCCCTGTCTAATCACCTTAAGCACCTCAATTAAATCATCTTCCATACTTGACCAAATACAATCCCAAACTGTGTAACCTCTGCTTGTTAACAATTTTATACCAGGCATCATTTTGGTGAATCTGTACTATTCTGCTCCAATGGTATCAGATACTATGTTATTCGCAAGACTCAGAACTGAAGACAATGTTCTATCAGGGGTCCTGCCTAGGGCTTTACATAAATTAAACTTTACCTTATTCCCAAAATATAAAGCACCACTCCTCATTTGCTCATCTAAGCTCAGGACCAGGAGCACTCATGCAAAGGCTGATTTAACATTAAAACCTGCATCAATCAGTGAGTTAATGAGCATAAAAAAAAACTAAAGACATGAAAGAAACTAAGGGCAGCTTTGATTAAGCTGGAGGCTCATCAGTCAAGAAGAGGCATGCAAAACAATGGAGATATTTAAAATAGTATCAGAACTGGGAGACCGGTCAATTAGGATAGAAAAGAAGCACAACAACCTAGAAATAGGTTGCTGCTGATAAGGTTATACAAGAGAGACCCATAGCGCACGCCTTGACATTCTTTGAAGAGAGAACTAGTGATTTGGCATTGAGCCCATAAGCAAGCAGACCCAAATTGTAGGCAGGTTATGTAAAATCAGTCTACCGGTGATTTATTTTTTGATAGACTGCTGAATTTCATGTTTATGTTTTTATGTTTCTTAACTCCATTCTTCTTGAAAAATGGCAAAGTATTAGATTCATATTTGGATATTACCACTAAGAAAGACTGCTGAGATGGAAACCTAAAAGGGAAAGTTCTGGAAACACTCTGCAGGTTTTGCAGTGTATGTGGAAATTCAAGCAGAGGGAACAGGTTGGATTGCATCGTAGTAGCCGGGGGGAACGGGGTGTTAGGGGGTGGGAGGGCAAAGAGGTTGGTAGTTTCTCAGAACAGGAAACACGGGAGAGTGAGCTTTCCAACAGAGATGTAACTTTTAATGGAAGGGTTCCATTAATTTGTTTTGCTGATTTACCAGCACTGGTAGCCTGATTAATGGGCTGAAGGCCAGTCCAGTGAGGGAGCTTATTTAACAAAGCTGCAGTCAAGGACACCACTCAGGTCTAAGTGTGGGTCCCAACTAAACAGAGATCACGGTTACTACTGTAGGCATCCCTATTGGGAGGATAGTGTAAATTATGCTCTTGAGAGGATCCCAGTTGTGGTTTGATCCCAGTTGTAAGGAAAGGGGAAGGAAGATTTAGTTTCATTTTGATTTAGTTTCATGTTGGTGGAGAATGGAATGAAGGTCAATGCAGGTGAACAGATAGTAAAGAGAGTGGGGAGGGAACAGATAATTATAAGATTGTGGCGACTCACCTTACCGGTATCGAACTGGCTCCCGAGATCGCGAGCGTCGTCGTCGGAGGCCCTGACCCGAGATGGCGCAGGGCTCTCCTTCTTCTCCATCGTTGGGCTAGGAAAGCCCGAGCGCAGGAAGGTCGGGTGACCTGCGCGTGATGTCAGCATGGGAACTGAAGCGTGGGAAGAGTTTCGGTATTAAAAGACGCACCGCGCCCCTGTCGAGCAATCGACTTCTGGCTCCAAGCAACAGACTCCGTGTCTTTTTTCATAGTAGTGCAGCTAGCCGCCACATTGGTGACCCCGACGGGCCCAAACGTTTTTGGACCCATGATGTCTGCGCAACAAGAGGTACAAGCAGTAGCCCTTAAACTGCCCACCTTTTGAACCCTCCAGCCACGTGTCTGGTTCGACCAGGCCGAGGCCCAGTTCCAGATTTTCCAGATCACCAGGGACGACACCAAGTACTACTACGTGGTGAACGCCCTTGACCAAGACACCACAGCCCAGGTTGAGGACTTCATCCAGGCACCCCCGGAGGAGAAGTCTAAGTTCAAGACCCTCCTTCTTGAGACTTACGGCCTTTCCCAACCCGAACAGGCCTCCCGCCTCCTCCACCTTGATGGGTTGGGTGACGGACCCCCGTCTGCACTCATGAACGAGATGTTGGCCCTGGCAGATGGCCACAAACCCTGCCTGATGTTCGAGTAGGCCTTTCTAGAGCAGTTACCTGACGACATCCACCTGCTCCTGGCGGATGCCGATTTCAGCAACCCCCGGAAGGTGGCTGCCCATGCTGATGTCCTTTGGCAGGCGAAGAAGGAGAGCGGGGCGTCTGTCGAGCATGTTGCCACGCCACGTACCCAGCGGCCCAACAGGCCAGACCCGGCAATCGACCGCACCCCAACCGCCACCAGGTCTGAGGCACCGACCGACCAACGGTGTTTCTACCACCAGCGGTGGGGCGCAGACGCCTGCAGGTGCCGGCCAGCATGCAGGTTTCCAGGAAACGCCAGGGCCAGCTGCTGCTGATGGCTATGGCAGCTGGTCACCCGGATAGCCTCTTGCATGTGTGGGACAGGTGTTCCAGCCGTCGTTTCCTGGAATATACCGGGGCCGAGGTCAGCGTCATGCCTCCCAACAGCCACGAGACTTGCAACCGCACACCAGGACCCGCTTTCAGAGCCACCAACGCCAGCGCCATCCAGACCTTTGGCACCTGTTTGGTACTCCAGTTTGGCACCAGCAACTTTATCTGGAAGCTCACCCTGGCCGCAGTCGCACAACCACTCCTCGGGGCAGATTTCCTTTGTGCCAACAGTCTGCTTGTTGACCTGCGGGGTAAGCGTTTGGTACGTGCCAGGACCTTCCAAACGTTCTCATTGAGTGAGGCTAAGCTACCGGCCCCACACCTCGACTCCATCACCATTTCGACCAACGAGTTCTCCAGGGTCCTGGCAGAGTTCCTGTCTGTACTAACGACCCAGTTCTCCACCACCTTGCCCAAGCACGGCGTCCAGCATCACATCCCCACCCAGGGCCCACCCCTCCACGCCCGCGCCCGACGGCTACCCCCGGACAAGCTCCGCCTCATGAAGGATGAATTCAAGAAGATGGAGGAGTTGGGGATCATCCGCAGGTTGGACAGCCCATGGGCCTCTCCGCTACACATGGTCCCCAAGGCAGCCGGAGGCTGGTGACCCTGCGGCGATTACCGATGCCTGAACGACATAACTACCCCGGACTGGGACCCCGTGCTGCATATTCAGGACTTCACTGCCAACCTGCACAGGCGGTCCATTTTTTCCAAGGTCGACCTCGTCCGCGGGTATCACCAGATCCCGGTGCATCCGGACGACATTCCAAAGACGATGCTGATCACACCTTTCGGCCTCCTTGAATTTGTCCTGATGCCCTTTGGCCTCAAGAATGCTGCTCAGTCCTTCCAACGATTGAAGGATGTGGTCAGGTGCGACCTTGACTTCGTCTTCATATACCTGGACGACATCTTGATCGCCAGCAGCAGCCACCAGGAACATCTCACGCACCTCCGCCAACTCTGTTCTCGCCTGAGGACTTTCAGCCTGACCATCAACCCAGCCAAATGCCAGTTCGGGCTCGAGACAATCAATTTCCTGGGCCATCGGATTGACAAATATGGTGTCTCGCCCCTCCCTGCAAAGGTCGATGCCATCCGCCACTTCACCAGACCCATCTCCATCAAGGGCCTGCAGGAATTTCTCGGTATGGTAAATTTTTATCACCGGTTCCTACCATCCGCGGCCCACATCATGTGCCCGTTGTTTGCTCTCTTGTCGGGCGGAAGCAAGGACATTGTTTGGTCAGAGGAGGCTGATACCGTGTTCGTCAAAACTAAGCAGGCTTTGGCGGATGCGGTCATGTTGGTGCGTCCTCGTACGGACGTCCCGACTGCCCTCACGGTCGACGCCTCCAGCACAGCGGTCGGAGGCGTTCTAGAGCAGCTCATCGAAGGGCATGGGCAACCACTGTCATTCTTCAGCAGACACCTTCAACCACCAGAGCTCAAATATAGCACCTTCAACCACAAGCTGTTGGCGTTGTACCTGGCCAACAGACACTTCCGATACTTAGAGGGCAGACCGTTTAAGGCTTTTACCGACCACAAGCCGTTGACCTTCGCTTTCAACAAGGGCTCAGAAATCTGGTCAGCACGGCAGCAGCGGCACTTGTCGTAAATCTCAGAGCACACCACTGACGTCCGCCATCTGTCCGGGAAAAAGAATGTGGTTGCAGATGCACTTTCATGGCCCACGATCCAAGTTTTGTCCCGGGGGTGGATTTCGGCACCTTGGCAGAAGCACAACAAACGGACATGGAGATGCCCAGCCATCACACCACAGTCTCAGGCCTGCAACTGCAAGACCTACTGGTAGGCCCTGGTGAGCGCAGCCTGCTCTGCAATATCTCCACAGGTAGACCCCGTCCCATCGTCCCAGCTGCCTGGCATCGACGGGTGTTTGTTTCCACACCCATCCATCCAGACTACTATCCAGATGGTGTCCGACAAGTTCGTCTGGCATGGCCTGCATAAACAGGTTTCTGAATGGGCCCGGTCCTGCACACACTGCCAAACCTCTAAAATACAACAGCATGTCAAGGCCCCTCTGCAGGACTTTCAACCTACCTTCCAGAGGTTTGACCATATCCATGTCGACCTTGTTGGTCCCCTCCCAGTCTCCCGAGGAGCGCGGTACCTCCTCACGATTGTCAACCGCTTTATCCACTGGCCCGAAGCCATTCCCCTCGTGAACACCTCCACCCAGTCCTGCGCACGGGCCCTTTTGTCAACTTGGATGGCCCGTTTCGGTGTCCCAGCTCATATCACCTCAGACAGGGGAGCTCACTTCACCTGTGGCCTGTGGTCTGCCGTCGCTGACTTGTAAGGTTCCCAGATCCACCTCACCACCGCCTATCATCCGCAATCCAACGGGCTGGTGGAGAGGTTCCATCGACACCTGAAGTCGGCACTCATGGCCCGCTTTAAGGGGCCCTACTGGGTGGACGAAATCCCCTGGGTCCTACTGGGGATACGTACCGCGCCAAAAGAGGACCTGCATGCCTCGTCCGTGGAGATGGTCTACGGAATGCCCTTGGTCGTCCCGGGTGAGTTCCTACCAGCCCCTCGGGGGTCAGATGAAGAACCTGCTGCGATGCTTGACCGGCTGAGCGAGCAGCTTGGCAACCTGGCCTTGATACCCACCTGGCAACACGGATAGGCCCCGACCTGTATGCTGATGTCCCTCCAAGACTGTAAGTTTGTCTTTGTCAGTAGGGGCGCGCACCGAACAGCACTGCAGCAGCCGTATGAAGGGCCATTCCAGGTCATCAAGAACAATGGGTCTATGTTCGTGCTGGACATTGGGGGGCACGAGGAGGTTTTTAGAATTGACTGGCTGAAGACGGTTCATTTTGACCTGGACCAACCGGTAGTGGTCCAGTGAGCATGATGCAGGGGCAGGCCACCCAAGTCATAGTTTATTTAATTCTGGCTTTGGCGACGGTATCGCTGGTTCTAGGGGGTGGTGGGTTATGTGGTGACTCACCTTACCAGTATCGAACCGGCTTCCGAGATCATGAGCGTCGTTGGACGCCCCGACCCCAGATGGCGCGGGGCCCTCCTTCTTCTCCATCGTTGGGCTGGGAAAGCCCGCTTGCGGGAAGTTCAGGTGACCCGCGCGTGACGTCAGCGTGGGAACTGAAGTGTAGGAAGAGTTTCAGTATTAAAAGGTGCACCGCGCCCCTGTCGAGCAATCGACTTCTGACTCCAAGGAACAGACTCTGTGTCTTTATTTTATAGTAGTGTAGCTAGCCGCCACAAAATGATGTTTACTGTCAATCTTGCTGGGCTTGGAGAAAAGAAGTACTTTCTGCTACAAGCAGTGCTGTCAAAATGCTTAATGCTTAATTTCACCTGCCAGGTTTCCTGAAATCCAATCAACTTTAGAAAATGACCACTATAGTGAAGATCGCCAGCCTCATTACATTTAAATGATCAGGCTGCCTTCCAGTGCCAAAAGGCGGCCCCCTGTAACAGTTCAATCTGAACTGGAAATAGGTAGATTTGTTGCTTACTTAACTCTTCTCTTTTGAAGTTTGACCTCTTATCCAACATTGTCCCATTGTTCATTTTGGAGTTAAGCTTCAGCTCAGTATTTTAATTCAATGACCAGATAAAAGGTTGTTAACCTGATACATTAATCCCATCTTTCTCCATATGTGTTACCGGTTTACTGAATATTTTCAGCATTTTCTATTTTTATTTCATATTTCTGTCATTTGAGCATTTTGTTTCTTGTTCAGTCTTACTAACTGTTTAGACAATATTTAAAGGACATTCTTGTACATCCCAAAGAGAACAGTAATCAGTTGCTTACTTTCGGAAGAAAAACATCACCAACAATATCATCTATTTCAGAAGCAGGATATGGGCATGGAATGGCACAGATTTATAGTTAGTTTTTTTTGATAGAATATTATGGAACATTTGAGGAGTGAAATCATTGTGATAATTAGGAAAATAGCTGATTAAAACAAAAGTTATCAATAACTAAAACAAAAGAAACACTCTTAAGGAAAGCTCTTAATATAGTATTCTAAGGCTCTTTAGAGGAGCATTATTGGACAACATTCAATACAACTTATGTAAAGATTCAGGTCATTGAAAACTTGTTCAAGGATGGCAGTTCAAAGGTTATTCCTGAAGGATCATGGGTTTAAGGAGGGAATTTCAATAATTAGAGAGACTGCAGCTGAAGGCATGGCCACCAATGAAATCTGGGAATGTGCAACAAGCCAGAATTGGGTAAGTACAGAATTCAGGGACAAAGTTTTAGATCAGTTCAGGTTTACAAAACTGGAAGATTGGCAGGAGATTATTGCAATAGTTGAGTCAAGTGATAACAAAATATGTGATGGCCTCAGATGGGATGGAGATGTGCAACGTGACACGGGTGAAAGTGAGGGTGAAGATGAGCAAATGGGAATTTAGACTCGTGTCTCAGTCAAATAGATTGCTAAAGTTGTCAAGATTTTGAAAGAGATGGTGATGGAGATGGTAGATGCATTGACTGTCATCTTTTTTTAAATTTTTAAAAATTTTTTTATTTACAGCGTGGTAACAGGCCCTTCAGGGCCCAAAGAGTCCACACCGCCCATTTTAAACCCCAAATTAATCTACCCGTACATCTTTAGAATGTGGGAGGAAACTGGAGCACCAGGTGGAAACCCACGCAGACACGGAAGAATGTACAAACTCCTTACAGACAGCGATGGGAATCGAACCCCAATCGCTGGCGCTGTAATAGCTTCGCGCTAACCGCTACGCTACCAAAATTCCACAGGATATTTCCTACTGGAGGGCACAAGTGTAATCTTACCATTTAAAAAAGGGGGAAAGAGAAAATGATAGACCTGTTAGTCTATCATATGATAGACCTGTTAGTCTATCATAAATGGAAGTAAATCTATAATTAAAGAAATGGTAGCAGGGTACTTAGAAAATAATAAGAGGATTGTGCAGAATTAATATAGATTTATGAAAGGGAAATCACATTTGAAAAAAAACTATAAGAATTTTTGATGTTGTAATAGATAATGATGCATCATTTGACATGGTTATCTAGTGCTTTCAGCAGGTCTTTGATAAGATGCCACATAGGAGATTATTAAACACAATTAGAGTGGATGGAATCAAGGCCAAACATTGGTCTGAATTGAGGATTGATTATTGGACAGAAAACAGAAAGTAGGGATATGTAGGTTATGGGAGTTGAAAGCTGAGTCAAGTAGGGATCAGTGTTGGGAGGGAGTGTTGGGATGCAACTATTCATAATGTATATGAATTATTTGGATCAGTGGATCAAGTGTAATATTTCCAAGTTTGCTGATGATACAAAGCTAGGTAGCATTGCAGGCTGTGAGGAGGATGAAGCATGGTTTCACGTTATTAACAGGTTAAGTGAATGGATAAGGACAAATAAATGTGGAAAATGTGAGGTCACCCACCTTGGTAGAAAAATAGAAGGGCAGAGTATTTTTTTAAATAATGAGAGATTGAAAGCTGTTGATGATCAGAGGGACCTGGGCGTCCTTGTACATGAACCAATGAAACTTAACATGTAGTCATAGCAAACACTAGGAAGGCAAATGATGTGTTGCCTTTGTGCAATAGGAACAGGAATACAAGAATAAAGACAACTTGTTCCAATTGTAGAGCACACCTGGAAGACTGTGCCTAGGTCTGATCTCCCTATCTAAGGAAACATACTTGTGAAAGGGAGACCAAAGCAAAATTCCACCAGGTCAGATCCTGGGTTGACAGATTTGTTGTAAGAGGAAAGATTGAGTGAACTATGCCTCTTGTGTTTAGAAGAATGATCTCAGAGAAGTACAACATTTGGCAGGATAGGTGCAAAATTGAAGTTTCCTCGGTCTGGGGTGTCCAGAATGGGGGCAAGAGACTCAAAATCACCTATCCAGGACAAAAATGACAAATAAAAGTCTTCACCTAGACGACAGTAAATCTCTGGAAGGACTCTGAAGTCAGTTACTGACTATATTAAAGACAGAGAATGATAGGTTTTTATGTTCTAAGCAATCCAAGGTTGGTGCAGGAAAGGTGGCACTGGCAGCATAGATCTAGCATGCCAGATAAAAATCCTGGAAGTAGTTCCTAAAGCCTTGCATTTCAAGGACACCATCACTCATGACTAGCCTCCTCTGTGTTAACACATCAGTCCCATGGAAAAACCAGAAGCAAGATCACAAACTGTTCAACTTGTAGAAACCTCTTGATCCAAAACCAAGCATTATGGTGATTCATTTTATATTATCCTTTTACCATTTTATGTTGTTGACAGAAAGTGATTGATAACCAATGCAAGCTGAATAAGCTGAGCTTTGAACAATTTTAGCTTCTCCCAGCATGCAGAGGATTACTAAATAGACATAATGATGAATCACAGAAGGAGAGACTAAAGAACAAGGGAAGGTGATCTTGTAAGGGCTTAGCTTTGTAGCAGAGCACGAAATCTAAATCTTCTTGAGTTAAAATTCTTGAGGCATGCCAGTAATGCAGCTTGGTTTCTCAGTATCTGGACTTAATGCAGCCATTAGACACACAGTTCTATAGTTAGCGGGAGGTTTTGGAGAGTTCCAGACTCTCTGATGCTTGAGTGCCTGACGACCTGCAGACAGCCACCATGCTGGGTACTCCATGGCTCTTTGCAGTACAGATTTCTGTGACTGAGACTTCCATCCAGCACAAATTCCACCATGGGCTTCACCTGGCTGTCTCAGCAACCTGAAATGTTGGAGCATCAGATAACATGATTTCAATAACCTCGTGTAGGGACCACTGCACAGTTGTCTGGCTGTACTATGCAGGCCAATGGCATGAGCTACCACAAAGTATGCAGTGTATTTTAAAACAAAACTTTATTAATATCACTTATTCTCCTTGCCTAAATAATCTCAGACATCAGCCAGCACATAGGCTCAGGCAGCCACCACCGTAATGACTGTGACAGATGTAGTGGTCATACATATGTAGTTGTATTGGCCAAGACAAGGCAGCATTAGATTATCTCCATCTACTCACGGAGCTGTGTACTGAAATGTACCAGCCATCTACCCCACTGAGGTGTAACATCGTCAATTGGATCAAAAGAGAAAAGGACATGGACAGAGAAAATATTTTGTGTGATTATTGATTATGGATAGAACCTATCTTGTCAATGTGAAATCATCAGTAGGGTTCCTCTAGGAAGAGTTGGTATTGAGTGAGACACTGTCACTTCACCTCTGACTCAGGTTCAAATCCAGATTGGACTGATATGATGAGGATTTTCATTATTGCTGGTAAGGGTCCATTGTGAGATGTGTTTTTTATGTGCTTTTGACGTCCTATCAGCCAAAGATCAAACTCACAAAAAAATGATCTTATTCAGCAGTAATTGGCAATCACACTCATTGAGGTGAGGGAAATAGCAGAGATAAGAAGCTTCTGAAGGCGAAGATAAGCTCTGTTGCTGAGGGAGAATGGAAGGAAGTTTGCATCTAGTAGTGCTACACTGAGCTGGGAAAGTTGAACAGGGAATTATTGTATTGCTGTGCAATGACATTCCTTGGTGAGTACAAAACATGATTGAGACACAAAATATATCTCAAGTGTTTCTGGTCATAAAGCAAAGCAAGCTGGCAGTGATTGCTGATGGGATTATTTTTTGGCATAAAATGTGAAACTTTGAGCACAGTATTTTTGAAAGATGATTGATATATTGGAAAAGTTTAGAAAAGATCAATTGAAATGATTCTCGGTTATAACTCGAAAGAAAGATTCACAGAACTGAATTTGTAACAAGTAGATCATAGAGCTGCAAGCAGTTCACTTACTTTCAGTCCTGAGGATACAAGTATTAAGTGAAAAAGTCTGAAGCACGATTTGAGATCAGAAAGATTTTATTTTGCATTAGCCAGCAATATCCCACCCTCAATTACCTGTGTTTCCTTATGAATCAAGAGTATAGCTCACAAAATACCTTCTATCCACTAATCTTGTCAAGCTGTCTAAACTCTGCCATTTTTTGCCAGCTTTTGACGTAGTTTCAGTTTAATTCATACCTCACTTTCTCCAGACTCTGGATTGATTCAAGTTCTCAACTTTCAGAGCGCTTCTTGACTGTTCAAAATTTCAAATAACTGGAGTATCTTTTATTAGGCAAAATTTTCTAATTATGGGTAGATTCTAAATTGGCCATCCCATGGATAAAGCTGCTTATATATTAAAGCTTAATCATGTTTTTCTAATTGTGGGCTGGTTAGATGGTGAATACCTAATCTACAATTGTATGTTAACCACTCGTCTTTTGCCATGTGGTAATTTCAATCCCAAAGCAGCACTACTTCAACGTGAATTCTCAGCAGCAAAACACTTATCTGTAAGTATAGCTCATCGATATCACGTAGCTCCAATGCAAACGTCATATTGAGTGGCAGGACAAAAGTAAGCTTGACCTGGTTTTGATTGACTGTGAAAATTGGCATTTGATTTCAGCAGATGCACAAATTACTTGTTAGTCATTTAGTATCAAAATGACAGTAATCTGTTTTAAAGTTAAATGAAAAATACCATTAGGAATTCTGACTGTTTAAAATGCCTTATGACAGTGCAGTAAGGTGGAAAACTTCAAAGTTAAACTATTTTTATTAGAATGAATACATTTGCAAACTTAGTTTATTCTTTTTCCAGTATCACAATCGAGTGATTCTGTCTGATGCTGCAACATGTAATATTTCAGAGATTTAGGCTTAACTATTAACCTAAAGCAAGTTCTACTTGATCACAAACTCTAGTTTCTAGTAACCAAATTCCCAGTTGACAGTGCAATAAATATTTAAGGCCACACTCTTCATCTTGTTATTATATATTGGCCTGAAACATACCTTTTGCCAGTGGTTCCGTAGAGAACATCATTGATTACCACTAGAATACTGGCATTGAAAATCCAAGGAATTTCATTTTACATAGGCAGATGAGGAGGAGTTAAGAATGGGAACCTGAAGGAGGTTTCCACATGCTAGAAGTTTAAACATCACTAGCATCTTTTGTTCTTGACAATTCCACATCTGAATGATGGCTTGACATGTTTAGCTTATAATCAAATGAGGAAGTTGCCTTAATCTGTTACCTGAAGGTAGGGTCTGTCCCTAGACTGAGATTTCAGGTGAGGAGTTCCAATCTCAATACCTTTTGCATGTGTGGAATTGTCTGATGGAATAGGATCTTGAGGAATCATGAGGGAAGCACTTATTCTCCTCCTCTGGGCCCACAAGTAATGTTGTAAATGTACTTAACTTCCTCCATAGATGTTTTCAGCTTCTGAGATTACCTGGACCAAGAAAACCCAATTGTTCATAGCAAAAGTAGAAAGAAGGTTAAAAGAGAGGCTGCTAACCTCATCTAGAAATTTAAATTTGGTAGTGCTAACCGCCCATCCTTGTCATCCATCAACCCTGGAAATGGATTGTTTGGAGATGCTTTGGGTTTGGGTGTTTGAAATTTTAATGAAACCAGCCCAACATTTCAAAATTTAACACTAGAGCTGTGACAGATCATAACATTTCCAGCTAAGTGTCAGCAAAACTGTTATCCTATTCAAGTTCTGAAAAGAGCTTCTCATCTGTTGTTACACATTTGGAACCTTTAAAGGGAGTTTCAGAAACCTCTTCCACTATTGTTATTTCCCCTGTTTTAATGAATGCTGTGCAAGATGTAGCAGAACACAACATAATGAAGCAGATTTTATGATGTTCTAGGCATGAGTGGGTCTTATGATGTCTGTAATCTGTGATTTGGTGTTGCATCTACTTAGAGTGCACTTAATTGACCTGTGAATCGTAATGCAAATTCAATTCAATCCAACTTCCTCATGTGCTGCTGGAGTACATTGTAGAAGTGCTTGGAACACGAGCATCCAAGATTAGTGTCTCTGGAAAGTCAAGGGTTAACCTGCATATACTCCAAAAGTACGATATGGGGATTTCAATGTGCGATTATTCGCCCATCAAAGCTGTCATTGATATTGAATTCTTCTGAATGTTCTGACATTCATAAACATTACAAATCACTTGGAATTTGCTGAAGTAAAAAAAGTAATTATAATTATCAATTTTATTGAAGTAAAAAGGAATAAAAACACATCCATAACTAAAAGCAAGAATCATTAAACTAAAAAATTAAATTGATTAAAAAAACTCCACTCATCTTTCTCTGCTTTGTCAATTTGCTCACTGTGCATGTGCTTAGTTTCACCAGACACAGGCTCAGATATATTTTCCATCCTGAGAGCTGCGGAATTTGCAAGAGTTCACACTGTTCATTGAACTCCTTGAGAAATCCACTGGTGAGGGTGCTTGCAGCGCAGGGTGTGAAAAGCCAGCACTGGAAACTGAAGCTTCCACTGAGAAAAGAAGTCCTGTCAACGACACTGACGTTGGAACAGAAAATCTGCCCAGGGTTTCAGCATGCCAGTAGTCTGTCCTATCACATTTTTATGGTGACTTAGCTTTCTTCATATGAATGCAATGGACATGTGCATATGTTATAAACTGGAATCATGAACCATATCGCTGGTAGTCAGTTCTTATTCTTCAATAAACGTCATCCTTTTTTTTTATAGAGCTTGAAAAGCAGTTGGCCTCATGGAATGTTCAGAATAAATCCATCCTGATTACCATTAGAATACTGACACTGGTCTGCATGAGTAGTGTTATTTATGGCTATATATGGGTTGCATATTGAGAGAATGAAATTCCTTTGCTTCAGGTACATAGCTGAGGTAGAAATAAAGCAATATGCCTGTAAGCAATAACAGTCTGCACTTTGGGAAGTTTAAAATACTTGAAACTCTTTGTATTCATTTTTCCAGCTTCTGTCTTGCATAAGATGTAACAAATTAAAATGAATCTCTTCTTGTACTGGGGATCCTCTGCAAAATGTGTGCATTCCCTTATCTGTTTCACAGTGGTGCATTTAGCAGAGATGCTACCTCACAATTTCTGCATAATGTCTGTGTGGAGTTTGCACATTTTCCCTGTGAGTATGTGGCTTTCTCCCATGTGCTCCATTTTCCTTCAATTTACAAAAGGCACAAGAGTTGGTGGATTTATCGACCACTGTAAATTTCTCTTTGCGTGTAGGTGAGGGGCAGAATCTAGGCAGTATTGATGGGAATGTGGGGAGAAAAAAACTGGATTACTGTGCGATTCATGGAGATGGGAATTTAATGGTCAGTGTGGACTCATTAAGCCAAAAGTCCTGTTTCTGTAATGTCTGACTCTGTGACGCCATCTCCAGCTGTAACTTGGAAGAAGTCAGGTGGCTAAAATTCAGATCCATTGCCAACGTAGTCTGTACCCTGCTCTAAAGTTGGAATTATGAATGAAGCATTTGACAAATTTCAGTCAAGAGCTCCTTGGTAAAGAACTGACATGATTAACATTGGTCATTGAAGAGCTTTGCTCCCATACCATAGAACCATAGAACCATAGAACAATACAGCACAATACAGGCCATTCGGCTCACCATGTTGTGCCAACCTTTAAACCATGCCTAAGACTATATAACCCCTTCCTCCCACATATCTCTCTATTTTAAATTCCTCCATAAGCTTATCTAACAATCTCTTGAACTTGACCAACGTACCTGCCTCCACCACTACTCCAGGCAGTGCATTCCATGCACCAACCACTCTCTGGGTAAAAAACCTCCATCTGATATCTCCCTTGAACTTCCCACCCATTACCTTAAAGCCATGCCCTCTTGTATTGAGCATTGGTGCCCCGGGTAAGAGGCGCTGGCTGTCCACTCTATCTATTCCTCTTAATATTTTGTATACCTCTATCATGTCTCCCCTCATCCTCCTTCTCTCCAAAGAGTAAAGCCCTAGCTCCCTTAGTCTCTCCTCATAATCCATACTCTCCAATCCAGGCAGCATCCTGGTAAATCTCCTCTGCCCCCTTTCCAACACTTCCACATCATTCCTATAATGAGGCGACCAGAACTGGACTCAGTACTCCAAGTGTGGTCTAACCAGAGTTTTGGAGAGCTACACCATTACCTCACGGCTCTTAAACTTGATCCCACGACTTATGAAAGCTAACATCCCATAAGTTTTCTTAATTACCCTATCCACCTGTGAGGCAACTTTCAGTGATCTGTGGATATGAACACCCAGATCCCTCTGCTCCTCCACAATAAGCAGAATCCTGCCATTAACCTTATACTCCACTTTGCAGTTTGTCCTTCGAAAGTGTACCACCTCACACTTCTCCAGATTGAACTCTATCTGCCACCTCTCAGCCTAGCTCTACATCCTATCAATATCCCTCTACAATCTTCCTCTACACTATCCACAACACCACCAACCTTTGTATCGTCTGCAAACTTGCTAACCCACCCTTCTCCCCCCTCATCCAAGTCATTAATAAATATCACGAGAAGTAGAGGTCCCAGAACCGATCCTTGTGGGACACTGCTAGTCACAGCCCTCCAATCTGAATGCACTCCCTCCACCACAACCCTCTGCTTTCTACAGGCAAGCCAATTCTGAATCCACACGGCCAAGCCTCCCTGGATCCCATGCCCTCTGACCTTCTGAAGAAGCCTATCATGTGGAACCTTGTCAAACGCCTTACTAAAATCCATGCAGACCACATCTACTGCATTACCCTCGTCAATCTTTCTGGTGACCTCCTCAAAGAACACTATCAGGCTTGTGCGACATAATCTTCCCTTCACAAAGCCATGCTGGCTGTCCCTAATCAGTCCATGATTCTCTAAATGCTCATAGATCCTATCTTTTGGAATCCTTTCCAGCAGCTTGCCCACCACAGATGTATGGCTCACTGGTCTGTAATTCCCTGGACTATCCCTACTACCTTTTTTGAATAAGGGGACAACATTTGCCACCCTCCAATCCTCTGGTACCATTCCCGTGCACAATGAGGACTCAAAGATCCTAGCCAACAGTTCAGCAATCTCCTCCTTCACCTCGCAGAGCAGCCTGGGGAATATTCCATCAGGCCCCAGGGACTTATCTGTCCTACTATTTTCTAACAGCTCTAACACATCCTCTTTCTTGATATCTACTTGGTCTAGAACATGTCTGTCTGAATCATGTCTGTTGGATCTGGCCTCCTGCTGAGAGCCTATATTTCCCTCCTCCTTCTCCCCATCTAGTAGATAGTTCGTCTCTGTTTGTCATTCACTCATTCTCCCAACAATGCTCCATTCCAAAGTGTGTCTGTGGCTAAGACCATCTATTTTGTACAGAAATTTTGAACTTAGCAAAAAGAATGTTGACACCCTTCACAACACTCTCTTTGGAAATTGAAGCTTGAAATAATGAGAGGAAACACTAAAAAGATGTAGAATTGCACCAAAATTCTGAAGAGATATAAAAAAAAGAATAATCTAAGTAGTTGATGAGCTGCATCAGTGGGCTCTCTTCATGCATTTTAACATTGTGTTCAGCTGTTTGTGGTTAAAAAAGTATGCAGGCTATTGGATGGAGCTGCTAAAAGGTGTAATCTCAGTGTGATCTACTTGCTTTAAAGAAAAAAGAGAGGGTGTCTGACAAAACCAAGTGCTAAATTTTTTGAATTTCTTAATATGCTGGCTAGAAGTGAATCACTTGATGGGGGAGATTGAGCTGCATCTAGATTTTTGGTAGATACTCCATCTTTTATACTCTCTTTGCAGTTTACACTCGGAAGCTATTGCTAATATCTATAATAACAAATGGGATTTTCAATTAACATTTCAACGGTTGAATATGCAGATATTTATAAAGAATAATAATGTTGCATCCATTCCCACTTTCAACCTTGTCATTATCCCAGGGCATACTTCAAAGTTCAACTAAAAAAAAATCAAATTTATGTTTTCTGGTATGAAAATCAACATGATGTTCTCTTTATCTGCAGGAGTGCACATTTCTGCTAGTGCCAGGTTTTACTTTTATTCATTCTGGCAGTTAATGTAATCAGCAAAACTTTTACGCAATGTGAGAATATCTCACTCAAGTGAAATTCAAATATTCCATCTCAAGTTAATTACATGTTAACTACTTAAATGGTAGTGGTGTCAGTCATTTTCCACAAATTACCCAAACACTTCATCTTTGATTTATTGTAGTAGTAAAGATAATAATTACTGTTTGCTTTTCTGTGCTTTTGACATGCATTGTAAATAAATTGTATGTTTTAGGTGCTCTGCTGTATATAATTGTGAGTGTTTAGCTGAGACTGGCAGATATCCATACCTGTTTTCCAGGAATAAAAGAGCATCTGTGGGAAAACTAGAGCCATTTTATATCATCGACTTGGAAATAATGGATTATATGTATACTGAAATTTATTTACATTATCAGAACAAAAACTGGCAATTGGATTTCCATTTGTGACTCCATTCTTTCCCCTGTCAGCTGTGGAAGCTGAACAAGACATTTTGCAATCTTAGTGTTGTATTTATTCTTGAGATGAGCTTTTGGCTACATATTCATTCAATCACTAAAATGGCCTGCTCCTACTTTTCATTACTCACCTGACTTCTCCCTGACTTCGGCTGCACCTACCACTGGAGGCCTCATCGTACATGACTTCCTATTCCAATGCTCTTCTAGCCAGCTACTCATCTTCCATCTGCCAAAGCATGAATTCACCTAAATCTCTGCAGCTAACATACCAACTTGCACAAAGTCATATTTTCCTTCATCCCTGTGCTCGCTGTTCTGCAGCAGCTTGGTTTTAAAATCCTCAGGAGCCTGACTGCTTCCCACCTATGTAACATCCTTCAACCCCACAAGACTTGGATCTGTGTTCCTTCTATTCCATGCACCCTTGATTTTAATCTCTCAATCATGAGCAGCCAAGGTCCTACACTCTTCTTTTGAATTTCTCCACATCTTCTTCCCCCTCTTTTTAAATGCTCCCTTAAACCTTATATTTTGCCCAAGTTTTAAATCAGCTCTCCTAATATAACTTCATATGTCTTGGTGTCAAATATTGTTTGATTTTATTTCTGTAAACCACTGGGGGAAGTAAGGGTAAATACTGCAGAGGCATTGGTCGTAATCCCTCATCTGTATACAGTATATGAGGGCGGTGCCTGCGGATTGTCAAACAGGAAATGTTAAGCTTTTGATTAAAAAAGAGTGTGAGGGTAAATCAATTAACTGCAGGCTAGTCAGTTTAGCTCTATGGTGAAGAAATTTATAGAAATAACTATTCGGAGCAGATTCAGTAGCAGAGGATCAATGAGGGAAATGCATTGACATGGTGCATTTGGACTTGCAAAAGACATTTGATGAAGAACTGCACAATGGGCCAGTGCAAGATTAAAGACCATGAAGTTAAAGGAAGTGTAGAAACGTGGATAGACAATTGGTCAATTGAAGAAAGCAGAGAGTGAAACTGAAGGGAACTGTAGAGTGGTGTTCCCCAGAGGTTGGTTCTAGGACCACTGTTTTCCCTGATATATATCATTGAATTAGACCTAGGTATACAGGGCATAATCTTCAATTTTGCAAGTAACACATCCTTTAGAAGTATTGTGAACTATATGGAGGATACTCACAAACTCCAAGAGGAGACAGAAAAGTTGGTGGAATGGATGGACATGTGCAGTTGAAATTTAACACAAATTTCAGTGAGAAGAGCAAAAAAAGGCATTATAAACTAATGGGAACGATTCTACAAGTGTTACAAGAGCACAAAGCTCTGATGATATCTGTGTATAGATCATTGAAAGTGACAGATCAGGTCAAGAAAGCAATTAAAAAAATCATGCTGCATCCTAGACTTTAAAAATAGAAGCATAGAGCAACAAAGTTATGTCGGACATTTGCGAATTAGTGGTTGAGCCACAACTGAATGTTTTGTGCGCAGTTCTGGGTGCCACACTTCAGAGAAGATGTGAAAGCCTTAGGGAGGGTGCAGAAGAGATTTATGAGAATGTTTGTAGGAATGAGAGACTTTAGTCAGATTGGAGAAGTCAGTATTGTTAATCTTGACACAGAGGGGGTTGCAGGAGAATCTAACAGAGGTACTTAAAGTCATGAAGGGAATACATAGAGGAGGTAGAAAGAAGTTTGCCATTGGTAGAAGAGCCAAGAATTGAAGGACATAGAACAAAAGTGATATGTAAAAGAAACCTTTCCAATGCAGAATGTGATTCAGGCACTCACAGGGATAGGAGTGGAGACAGATTTAATTGCAATATTCTAAAAGGAGATAAGTACATGCATGAAAGGGAAGAAAAAAACAACAGGGCTAAGGAATAAGCTGAATTGTTCTTGTACATGGCTAGCTTGGACTTCATGGGCCTAATGGCCATTTTCTGCACTGTAACTTTTCTGTGATTTTGTGATTCTTGGACATTTTACTCACGTAAATTTGCTACAAAAATGTAAACAAATTTTTATTTCACTGGTGTGTAATAGAGTCATAGAGTCATAGAGCAATACAGCACTGATACAGGCCCCTCATCCCAATGAGTCCATGCCGACCTCAGTGCCAACCCAGCTAGTCCCAATTTCCAGTGTTTGGCCCATATCCCTCCAAGTGCCACCCCTCCATGTACCTATCCAAGTACTTCTTAAATGATATTATTGTACTTGCCTCAACCACTTCCTCTGGCAGCTCATACCATATACTCATCACACTCTGCGTGAAAAAGTTGCCCCTCAGGTCCCTTTTAAATCTTTCCCCTCTCATGCTAACCCTATGCCCCATAGTTTTGGACTCCCCTACCCTGGGGAAAAGACTGTTACCATCCACTTTATCTTTGCCTCTCATAATTTTATACATTTCCATAAGGTCACCCCTCATTCCCCTACGTTCCAAGGAATAAAGACATAGCCTGGCCAACCTCTCCTTATAATTCAGTCCTGACAACATTCTCATAAATCTTTTCTGCACTCTTTCCAGTTTAAACGTATCTTTTCTATAACAGTGTGACCAAAACTGTATGCAGTATTCCAAATGCAGTCTCACTAACGACTTACACAACTGCAACATAATGTCCCAACTCCTATACTCAGTGCCCTGACTGATGAAGGCCAGCATGCTTAATGCCCTTTTCACCACTCTGCCTACCTGTGATGCCGCTTTCAATGAACTATGCATTTGTACTTCTAGTTTCCTCTGTTCCATTACACTCCCTAATGCCCTACCATTCATAGTATAAGTCCTACGCTAGTTTGACTTTCCAAAATGCGTCACCTCAAACTTATCTGTATTGAAGTCCATTTGCCACTCCTCGGCCCACTTCCCTAACTGATCAAGATCACCCTGTAATTGACAATAACCTTCTTCACTATCAACAACACCTCCTAATCTCGTGTCATCTGCAAATTTACTGATCAAGCCTTGTGCATTCACATTCAAATCATTTATATAAATAATGAATAACAAGGGTCCCAACAGTGACCCCTGCGGCACACCACTAGTCACCAGCCTCCATTCTGAGAAACAACCTTCAAAAACCACCCTCTGCTTCCTACCTCCGAGACAATTTTCAATCCATCTAACTAGCTGTCCCTGGATCTCATGGGACCAAACCCTCCAGACCTGCCTACCATGGGGCACCTTGTCGAAGGCGTTGCTAAAGTCTAAATAGACAGCATCCACTTCCCTACCTTCATCTGCCTTTTTGGCTACTATTTCAAAAACTCGAAAAGGTTCACCAAGCATGACTTTCCATGCACAAAGCCATGCCGACTTCTCCAAATCAGACTTTGTTTATCCAAATACTGAAGTGATACACTTTGGAAGAACGAACTTGAAGGCGGAGTACAAGGTTAATGGCAGGATTCCTAGCAGTGTACAGGAACAGTGGGACCTTGGGGTCAAAGTCCATAGATCCCTCAAATTGCTGCACAAGTTGATAGGGTGGTTAAGAAGGCATATGGTGTGCTGGCCTTCATTAGTCGGGGGATTGAATTTGAGATCTGCGAGGTAATGTTGCAGCTCTATGAAACTCTGGTTTGACCACACTTAGAGTATTGTGTTCAGTTCTGGTTGCCTCATTGTAGGAAGGATGTGGAAGCTTTAGGAGATTTACCAGGATGCTGCTTGGATTAGAGAACATGTCTTGTTAGAAAAGGTTGAGTAAACTAGGACTTTTCTCTTTGGAGTGAGGCAGGATGGGAGGCAACTTGATAGAGATGTATAAGATTATGAGGGGCATAGATAGAGTGGACCTTTTCCCCGGGGTGGCAGTAGCCAATACCAGAGGGCATCAGTTTAAGGTCAGGGGAGGAAAGTTTAGGGGAGATGTCAGAGGCAGGTTTTTAACACAGAGAGTGGTGGGTGTCTGGAATGCATTGCCAGGGGTGATGGTAAAGGCTGACGCAGTATGGACATTTAAAATACTCTTAGATAGGCACATGGATGTAAGAAAAATGGTTATGCGCTGTGCAGGAGGGAAGGGTTAAATTGATCAAGGAGTAGATGTTTATATAGGTTAGCACAACATCGTGGGCTGAAGGGCCCGTACTATGTTGTACTGTTCTATGTTCTATGTTCTAGATCCTGTCCCTCAGAATTCCCTCCAGTAACTTCTCCACTACTGATGTCAGGCTGACCGGCCTTTAGTTCCATGGCTTGTCCTTGCTACCCTTCTCAAACAACGGAACAACATTTAGCCACCTTCCAGTCTTCAGGAACTTCACCAGTGGCTGAAAGTGAAGCAAATATCTCTGCAAGGGCCTCCACAATTTCTCCTCTGGCTTCCCACAAGTTCCAAGGATGCACTCAGTCAGGCCCTGGGGACTTATCCACCTTAATGCGCTGTAAGGCTGCAAATACCTCCTCTCTGGTACTATGAATGTCCTCCAAAACATCTCCACTTGTTTCCTTTATCTCTTGAGCAACCATGATTTTCTCTTCAGTAAACACCGAGGAGAAATATTTGTTCAAAATCCCACCCATCTCCTGCAGCTCGAGACATAGGCGGCCCTGCTGATCTCTAAGGAGACTTACTGTCTCCTGAGCCACCCTTTTACTCTTAATATAGCCTTAGAACCTCTTAGAAGTTTCCTTAACCTTACCTGCTAGATCTATCTCATACCCTCTCTTTGCCCTCCTGAGTTCCTTCTTAAGTGTATTCTTAATCTTTTCATAGTCATCAAGGGTTTCACTCATCCCCGACCTCCTGAACCCAATTTATGCTTCCTCCTTTTTCGTGACCAAAGCCTCAATATCCCTTATCAGCCAAGGTTCCCTAAACTTGCCAGGTTTACCCTTCACCCTAACAGGAACATGCTGCTCGTGCTGATATCTCACTCTTCAAAGCTTCCCATTTGCTATTTATTCCTTTCTCTTCAAACAGGCTGTCCCAATCGACCTCTGCTTGATCCTGCCTCATTACCCCAAAGTTGGCCTTGCTCCAGTTTGAGACCCCAAGTGATAAAGAGAATATAATTTCCTAGAATCATTCAAATTATGATTATTTAAGTACTTGGAGCTGTTTGAAAATTCACAGGACTGGTTTGGCACAGGAAATGTTTGAAAACACACCTCAATATAATTCTGCTGTCATGGTGAATTTGGAGCTGTTTTACAATGCAGCTCTTCAAAAATGGCTCTATGGCAGAACACTTTAAAGAAATATAGTTTCCTCTCCTATGGAATTTTTATGTGTCAACTTTTAAATACTGTGTTTACTTGCTCAGAACATAACTGTTCCCTAATATTGCTGAATTTTTCCTGAAAGGTTCGACAGGTGCAAGAGACATCCAGTGAGGCAAATTGAGAGGGGGCCTCATGAATTTATGGTCAGAAAATGGAGGAAGCTGGAGAAGCAAAGTGCCTGCCTTCTCCTTTGAGCCTAGAGAAACATTTCTCCTTCTCCCAGCCCCGCAAAGGTAAGTTTAATGCCCATCGTTCAGGGATCACTGCTTCTTAACCCTAAAGTATACCATTAACATATCACTGGAGTAATGCATGCATCCTAAACCCAGATTATCATAATGTGTTAGCAAAATCCACAATGTTATTTATATTTGCGGTGGAGTTGGACAATGGGGACATTTTTAGCTTCTATTTCATATGCTGTAGGGGGAATTAAATCTACTATTAATGCATGCCCAACTGAAATAACATTTCTTAATATTGTTTATCATTGCACATTTGTCCTTCTGTGAGTAAATGCATTTGAAACTATATTGCATTGCAGACAAGGAATTGTATAATCTCATAAATTGGTCAGCTTCAATACAATAATTACCTCCACATCAATAAATTCTTTCGCCAGGCTTTGTAACACAAATGAATGAATGTAGAAGGTGAATCTATGGTGTTTCATTAATTATTTCTTGCATTTCTATATAAAATGTAACACGCTATGGATGCTTTCTCATTGTGGTCTGCCTGTAGGTATAATTGAACAAATATGTTTTCACGAGTTTATTCACTCAGGCCTCCAACAAACTCAGCCTGGTAATGGATAAGGAGCTGGATAGCTACTTGATTTATTTTCATTATGGTACCCAAGTCACTGTTTGTGTCCTCCATGTGGTGTTTTAGTCTAGCCAACTTCATCTTGATACTGTATCACTAAAATGTTAGATAATTTGTGATACAAAGGAGCATAGCACATTTCCAGTTTCTTTGTCTGTTAGGCTTGCTTAATTTTGGATAACAGATTTATTTTTGAGCCAAGGGTGAGCAATTAAAGAATAATATTCCATCTTAGCCCATGATTTATTGTGCCTGAGAGCTAATGAGGGTGGGACACGTTCAAAATAATGATATTGAGGTGCTTTCCAATTAGTCCCTTTGCTGTCATTGTTGTTACATTTCTCAGAAATTCCCCACTGCTTGATGATGCATGAGAAGAGCAATACTGCTAGTTCCTCCCTAGACTGTAATTATAACATTGTTTTCTCAGTTATTGTTTCAGGCAGAAAGGGGAGAAGTGGATTTCTTTTAATATTGAATAACCCAGAAAAGTTTTGGGAATAGTAATTTAAATTTAAACACAACAAAATTTGGTGTGATTGATGGGTGCACTCCACTTGTTTGATATCAGGATGTAAATTCTTTGTGCTAAATATAAGGATTATTGTCACTACCACTACCATGATTATGGGTTAAGAAGGAACTAACGGTATTGTTAGGTTTGCAGTTATTCATATTGTACATTCTATCTGGCATCATTTGAAGCAGGAACTTTTGTTAATGAGAGGAATAAAAGACTGCAGATGCTGGAACAGTGATGAAAAACACTATGATGCTGGAGGAACTCAGCAGGCCAGGCAGCATCCATGGAGAAAAGCAGGTGGTCAACGTTTCCGTTCAGGACTGAAGATAGGAAAGGGGAAGCTATTTTTTTGGAGGGAAAAGCAGAGCAGTGATAGGTGGACAAAAGAGGGGACACGGGGTGGGCACAAGGTGATGATAGGTAGATGCAGGTAAGAGATAGTGATAGGCAGGTGCGGGGGAAGAGGGGAGATCAGATCCACTGGGGGATGGGTCAAAGGTAAGGAGAGAAAGGAAAAAAAAAGGGGTTTAAAAAAAGAGAGATAGGCTAGGAAAGGGAAGAAGAGAAGAAGCACGGTGGTGGGGGGAGGTTGTGGGGAAGGGGGATGGGGATTTCTTACAGTGGGAGAATTCAATGTTCATGCAATTAGGCTGCAAGGTTCCAAGACAGAAAATGAGGTACTGTTGCTCCAGTTTGAGTTTGGAATTCTCTAGCAGTGGAGAAGGCCATAGAGCTGTTTTGACCATCTGTTAATGACCTATTTTTAACATTTCAAAATAACCAGTTGGATTTTTATGAAAGTATGTTCTATATGCTTGGGAATTACATTATATTGTTACGAGCCAGGTTGCTACTTGGTGAACGTCCCTTTAAGGCACCTGGACAGTAGTGTAGTAGTCTGTGTGGTGTTATCTAAGGACTGCAAGACTATAACTGGAGTGTACTGGCTACATGAGAGAGGGGGAGAGGGAGGGAGAGAGAGAGAGGGAGAGGGAGAGAGAGAGAGAAACTCTCTGTATCGATAGATGAAGAACAACAGCTGTGACTGTCACTATACAATCCATGTATGGATTTTTGGAGCAATCTGTGGACTCCACTTTGTCGCTAACCTCTACTGGAAAACAGGTATTTCTGTGGGCAGCCATATATCGAATGCCCTCAGTGTGGCAAATACTTCGGAACAAAGCAATGGAGATCATCGGTGATTGAGGTGTCGTATGGATTCCCTCCTGGAACATGTGGATTTCGTAAATTTTCTCTCTGCATTCTCTCTACAATCTACTGTGGTTTTCAAAAGCCTTTGCTCATCATTCTACCTTGTGACTTGCTGAACTGAACTTTGAGAACTATTCCTAGACTTGGGGTTTGGGAATTTGCCACACACATAGTTTGAGTTTATTTTTGGGGTCAATGTTTAATATCTAATGTTTTTATTTCTCTTATTATTACAAGTAGTTATTAATAAATAGATTTCGAACACTTATACATAGCTCATTGTGTTTCTATTGTTGCTGATATGTAACAATATGCTTTCCTGAACTAGATATGGCTAAGGAAAATATATCCAGGCAGGTAAAGGGATAGGCTAGAGATGTATGTGTTTGATGTGTGAACTCATTACATAACTTCATGGTGCGTAAGGTATCATCTGTTGTATGTTTTAAAGCTCTGAACTGCAAAGAAACCAAACTAGACAGAACACAAAGCAAAATCTAAGTGTCAATCTACCACTAAAGTGATGTGACATCAGAAACATGAGTGGGGAACAAAGAATGGATCAGCCTAATAAAATTCCCAAATATAGTTAAAATGTATCTGGAGGAATGCTTGAATTGCTCATTGGACCAAGTACTGGAAAATTAGACCAAATACTGGAAAATGAGATTAAGATAGATGGGTCCTTGATGGGCAGCATTGATTTGGTGGGCTGAAAGGTCTTTTTTTTCTGTGCAGCATGATTCTCTGACTCAATGACTCTATAATTATCTAAAACTTAGAACTGCACCATTAAGTAATCTTGCCGTCTGCTACCAGAGAAGTTAATTACCAACATCATTGATAATACTATTCACAGTACTTTCTCAGCATCCACTGTATTGCTCTGTACATCAAAAGGTATTTTCAAAGGAATCTGCCTAACAATTTGTAATATCAATGACTGAGAATTTTGATGCTTTCAGAACGGGTTCAATAGGCAAAGTGTCCAACAGTACCCAATGGAGGTTCAAGAGTATCAGTTGATATTCACCAAATTCCTACTTCTTACTTCTGAGACTTAGAAATGGATACCAACAAATGTATTGTTTCCACTGGAGAAATCAAATTATATCCTTGCAAGGTGTGTTTCAGTTAATTCTTTCAAATGATTCCAAAGCACGTAGGAGAATGTATTATAGAGCTGTTCAATTAAAAGTGTCACCAGTTTCAAATTCTAGAAATGTATTAGAAAGACAGAATATCCCATGCTTGATATAAAACGCACTTGACCAACTGATGTGTCTCTGGCCTTGCATTAGCACTTGATTCAGGGAAGGTTCCAGTAGATTAGAAAAGAGCAAATGTAATTTCTTATTCAAAAAGGGAGAGGGGAAGAACGCAGCAATCAGGTAGATTTCCTGTGACTGGGAAAAGATTGGATGCTATTCTTAAAGACATTGAACACTTTAAAGGTAATCAGGCAAAATCAACATGGTTTTGTGAAAGAAAACGACTCCAGTTGGGGTACTCCAAAGAAGTAATGTATAATGTGAATACAATTTATATAAATAACTTGGATGAATTCACTTGAAATAAACATAAGAATGATTTATAATTCATAATACCTAATCACATTTCACCATATTTCTTGAACTAAAGGACATATTTCTCTTTCCCTTATTGGAGCATAACTTTCCATTTCAACCTTAGGACTATATTTTATGGTGTTTACTGTTTCTGATTACTGGAAAAGGGACTTTTTCTATATTGTCTGTGTATTGATAAAATGAAAGAACAGAATATTATTCTGAGACCACATCATAAGATTTTAATATACACAGTGCCCACATTGTAACTGCATAGAGTGACTGTTCCAATCATTTCCCGATGTCATTGTTGATATTTTAATTACACATGGCTTTTCTCCAAAAGTACTTAGGATAACTATAACTTGTTAGCCTACATGAATGTTCTTAGGAACAACAGGAGTACATTTCTTGTTTGACTAATATGTAATTGGGTATTAAAATCCACATGTCTTACAATGGAAAACACACCAAATATTATTTTACCTTTGCTGGCTCTGAGAATTATATTTGCTTGTGCTCTGTATGTTGACAACACAGACAACTGTGGGAATTAAAGGTAAAGTTGTGCATTTCCTTTATTTCATCTTGGTAAATTTGCAAAATGACCGGCATTTTTTTTCCACTTTTGGGGATTCTGCATTTTCCCTACAACCTCTCAGCCCAATACATGCCACAATATGAGTCCAATTGGTTGCTGTGCAGGAAGGTTGGCGTTGCAGCAAACAATACATGCCTCCACTAATGCGCCTACTTTCTGCCTCAAAACCTAGGTGAATGTCAACAGATACACCCATGATTACCAGTCAGTGGTTTGCATGATCAGGCCCATTTTATCAGTCGATTACAGGCACCCAAAAATCATCCCTCTTGATTTATCAGCTACTCACTGCTCAAAGGATGGTACTGAGTTGAAATTTTCCTTACAGCATATTTAAGGTGCTGCTCATCAAATTCTTGCATTTTATTTCAAAAATGCCAAATCAAACTAATCAGGGGCAGCAAAGTGGTGTAGCAGTTATCACTGTTGCTGCACAGCTCCAATAGCCCAGGTTCAGTCCTGGACCTTGGATATGACCTGTGTGGGTTTGCATTGTTGGCCAGAAAAACGACAGATTTATGAGAAGAGGATGTCTGTGAATGGAGGTAACCTGAACTCTGCAACTTACATGAGACGGCTGAAACTGGTTTGAATCAAGCTGACTTTGGGAAAAACAATGGAAGAGACAAGAGGCACAAGTCCTTATTTGGGAAAAGAGCAATGAGGTAATGCTGCCTGTACCCTTGGGTTAGATTCAATGGAGAGGGGACACAGGCTAGCCAGATAAGACAGAACCAACGAAATCAAAACATAATGGTGCAGAACCAATAAGGAAAAGGATAAGGATGGAGTATTTTGGAGTTTGAGCAACGAAAACTCTGGAGATCAACCATCACAGAAGTGGATGACCCTATAGTAAAGACATGGAAATTACATCAGGATCAAGAGGGGTGCCTGGCCAGCATGAGCTCCTATTCCTGAATATTGACCTTTCTGTTCTGAATGACTGTTAAGGAGTGTCAGGAAAACCTGATGGTTGTGTGTACGGACAGTTAGTCTTGTGTGAATTGCATGCTTATTTCTAACCAAACTGTATGAACTGCATGTCTGTCTTTAAGTGAACCAATAAAGATAACCAATAATTAATACAGATTCTCTCAATCATTGTTGTTGATGGTGAATACCTGCAACAGCATGTTCTCGCTGAGGATCCTCAACAACTAGTCAGTGAAGTGTAAGGGATTTGCGTATGACTCAGCCACACTAAGATTATGCCAATTGATTTGTGCTACTTCTTTCCATGCAGACACTCTTGAAGATGGAGATAACCTTAAATTGTGTGTTTTTCCCATCGTGCGGAAGGATTTGGAGGTCTTGACTTATTGAGCTAGCTTTTTTTTACAGCAATTTGCTTAATAGGTTGCTCAGAACAATTTCAGAAACTTAATAAGTTTTAATTACAGTTTGCAGATGATTTAGAGCATTTAGTGTTATCTTCTCATCAGTTACTCAATGACATGAAGGGAATTACCACAATTTTGTACAAAGTTTGAAAGCAAAGTTCTTTCAGGAACTTTTAGCAACCCGGTTTTATCCAAGCAATTAGTAGAAAAATAAGGGGCAATATGACAACTATTTTTTTCTGATTGAAATGCATTTCCCAAAAGGGTGATGGAAACAAATTCAGCAAACTCCTTGAAAAGAAATCTGTAAAGTAGAGATACAGAGTTAATACTAAACTTCTAAACAAGTGAGTTTGGGTTACAGGGGAAATAAAAACATTAAAGATTTTGAACTTAAACTAAAGTGCCTGGAACTTTAACACTTCAGTTAACAGTGTTATGGAGTGGGAGTTAAGAGTTGATCAATTGACTCTCAGGCAGTGGGTATGTTGGTTACTGAAGCCTTTTAACAAGATTATGTGCTTACATTTTCACTATGTGTTTATATTTAAGTTCCATTGGGAGACAAAGAAGTTTGATGGGTGCAAGAGCATTCAGATTTAAAAGATCTTCCCTGTCCAAACATATCTCCCTGGATCTACTGTGACCACCTTTTCCACATTATCAGCAGTATGACAACTGCTCTGCCCAAGACCACAAGAAATTGCAGAGAGTTGTGGACACAGCTCAGTCCATCACAAAAACCATTCTCTCCTCTATTGTCTGCACTTCCCGCTGCCTCAACATAATCAAAGACCCCTCTCACCCCAGTCATTCTCTCTTCTCCCCTCTCCCATCAGGCAGAAGATACAAAAGCTTGAAAAAACACACCACCAGGCTCAAAGACAGTTTCTATCCTGCTGTTATAAGACTCTTGAGTAGACCTCTTGTACAATAAAGATGAATTCTTGTTCTCTCTGTCCACCTCATCGTGACACTTGCACCTTATTTGTCTACCTACACTGCACTTTCTATGTAACTGTAACACTATGTTCTGCATTCTGTTATTGCCTTTCACTTTGTACTACCTCGATGTACTTATGTTTTGGAATGATCTGTATGGATAGCATGCAAAACAAAGTTTTTCACTGTATCTCAGTGCATGTGACAGTAATAAATCAATTACCAATTATGTTCAAGCAGATCTCTCTCATTATCTGCAACATACCTGCTATTTCTCAGATGCATCTTTTTTCACAATCACTAACCCTCCCACAGCTATGCTGTTCCCTCCCCCTGCACCTCTGCATCCTGCAATCTTAACAATCCACCACTAGTCTTATAACATGGAGATGGAGAAAGCTTGGCTGTGGCTGAATTTTCTCCAGTCATCTGAAAATCATCATAACTCAATATGCAAACATAAACAATGGGAAACAATTGAATTCAGCAAGTAAAAGTGTGATAGGTTAATAACCAGATAGGCGAATAACCTGATATTCATTGGTTAAGGGATAAATCTTGGTCTGGACACCAGTAGAACTCCATTTCCTCCTTCAAGATCTCTTACATCTATTTGCAAAGACACACAGGAACTCAGGTTAACATTTCATGCAAAAGATAACAGCAACACAGCAGCATTGCAGAGGTATAAAAATGGATCAGCTTAGACTTTGTATTCATCTCTGATGTGAGACTAGAACCTTGTGACTCAGAGGGAGTGGTCCACAGTACATTAAACCTGTGTGATAAACTTTCTTGACTGAGTCAGAAATGTATGGGTTGAAGTCCCAAATCAGAGACTTGAACCCAAAAATCTAATCTCACACACCAATGCAATTCAGGACAAAAGCAAGGGCAAACTGTAGAAGACATTACCTTTCATATGCGAATAAACAAAGGAACTCTTTCAAATCTACAATTTTAGGTCACTGTTTAATATCCCTTTGTGTCACTTTGAAGAGGAACATTAACCTTTGGTAACATAGGCAACGTTGACACCTCAATCAGCATCACAAAATCAAGTCAAAGGTCTCTCATTGGTTGCAAAGTGCTTTCTGGTAAGGCTGCAGAAGGTGTAATTCAAATTGAAAGCTTTTTTTCCTTCTTTGCTTTTGATTAAATGGTGAAGGTATGATTCTCCTGTTTAACTGAAAACTTGTTTTATGACAGTTTTGGTGTTGCAATACTGTCTCATTATTTTAGTTCAAGATTTGCTTCTTTTGTATTAGATTGTTAAAAATGTGCTTCATATGTAAGTTAAAGGACGAATTAATTTTGTCAGTAACCTCATTTCTTTGTGATGTGCAGTGTTTACTTCACAGGAGCAGATGTGCTAACATATGGCAAGGAGGCATTAGCAAGTCCACTTGGAATTCCAAGTGACAATGCAATGGCAATGTATGTGGTCTATTTACTGATTAGAGGCCTTTTTTGTTGTTGCTTCCCACTGTGTGTCTGTTGGACCTTTGCATCAGCAGGGAATCAAGGGAACAAGTAGACAGCAGATGCATTTCCACAGATGAGAGAAGAGAATCAAGGGAGTTATGGGCAAAACCAACAAAACAAAAGGGGCAATAGTAAACTGACAGTCTTTTTCACAGCTATATGATTTCCTGTCCCCTTGGTCTAAGCGAGAAGGAAATTGAGTTGGGTATAAAGCAGGCTGTTGATTTGTTATCATCAGTATTTCAACACAACTCAAGTGAAATTTCACCTCCTTAGTCTCCCAGACATCCAATATTTAACCTACAGTGCCTAATTTTGGTTAGAAGCATATTGTAAAGTGTGTTCTGCTTATGTGTTTTGCTTTCAGCTCGGGTCTCAGCAGAACCTAATGAAAGTTATAAAGAACACAGTTACTGGAAAACAGAACACTGATGGTTTATTTTGGTAGCTCTTTTATTTATTTTCAGTTGTGCCTGTGTAAATTTTTTACTCATTTCATAATTTAATTGGATTTTAGTAGTCCATTATATATGAGTAAAATATTCTTATTTTAATTAGGGGTGGGGGCAAGAATGGAGTGAGTATCAAGCTTGCTATGCCCACTTTAATGTTTTTTAAAATTTTATTTATAGCGTGGTAACAGGGTCTTCTGGCCCAACCAGTCCACGCCGCCCATTTTAAACCCAAATTAACTAACCTGTACGTCTTTGCAATGTGGGAGGAAACTGGAGCACCCAAAGGAAACCCACGCAGACACGGGATAATGTACAAACTCCTTACAGACAGCGACGGGAATCGAACCCTGATCACTGGCGCTGTAATAACGTTGCACTAACCGCTACACTAACATGCTGGACATTGCTTAAATTAGCTTAGTACAATTGCAGTCCATTCTTGATCTTAAGGATGTCAGGACATCTGGTAGAGGTTAGGTGAATGAAGGGTCTGGTTCCTTGCTATATGTCTCTGGGACTCTATGACTTTAACGTGGCAGGAACCAAGGGCATGTGATAGTGGTTCCAGAAGACAGGTGAGCAGTGGTGAGACATGGTAACTGCATAAGGATAGGTGGGCTCTGTTTCTTTGTAAGGTCCAAAACAGTTCATTGATGTCCTCAACTCTGACACATATGCCAAAGGTGCTTTTCAAAATACAATTGAGATATAATTTGAACTTCCATCATATCCTGATTTTTGAAGCTCTCACAAGTCTTATCTGATAATCTAGCTGGTCACAACATGGCAGTAAAAATGGCATGCACAGAAAGCTGAGAAGGACCAAGGTGAAGGGACTGCTGAAATCACTTCAGCTGCAATATTTACAGAAGAGGTAATGTTTGTAATTCCAATGTGTGCATCATGCCATGTGGAGGATGGATTTTGATGGTAGCAGTTGGCAAAGCTAGAAGCATTGGGGAAAGAATAGAAGATGTGCTGGGTGGGAGATTGTGAGTAGTTGAAGTGTTGACTATGGGTCTTAGAGTCATAGAAAGATACAGCAAGAAACAGGCCCTTTGGCCCACTGAGTTCATGCTGACCATCAACCATTCATTTACAATTATTCCTGCATAAATCCTATTTTTAATTCTTCCACATTCATATCAGCTTCTCCCAGATTCCACTCCTCTACACACTAGGAGCATTTTATCATGGCCAATTAACTTACCAATCCACATACTTTTGGGATGTGAGTGGAAATCAGATGAAATCCATATGGTCACAGAGAGAATATGCAAACTCCACACAGACAGCTCCTGAGGTCAGGATTGAACCCAGGTTTCTGGTGCTGTTCCACTTTGCCACCCAGTTTTAGAGTTCATGGGTGGCATTTGGTAAATTGTAGAGGGATTGAAGGATCAATATTTGGGACAGAATGGGGGAATACTGGGGTATAAAATTGAGAACTGGGAGACAAATGTGGGCAAGTGTTCATGACTTACTAGGAGGGAAGCAGGTTTGTGTTAGTTTGGAAGGGGGCCTAAATGGTGGGGAAGAGGGGGTGGGTGGAAGGACCTGCTGGAAAACTTCCTTAAGTCATCCTGGCTCACATCTAATGTTGGAAAGGCACATTCCTGACCCACAGTTCCTGCTTTCCTTTAGTGGTAGGTTTCCCTCACTCCAGAAATTCCATGCTACTACAGTTGATAATCTGTTGAGATTTGAGACCATAGTTTGACAAGCAGATCTGAATAACTGACTGACTCTAAAGTATAGGTTACTTACAATCCACCTCCATTGGAAATTGGAGCCATTCCCTTAGCCCATGTTCAGAAGGGTTTTAAGACTATTGAATTTGAAACTACCCCTCCCTTCACACCTCACAAATATGACTGGCTAAAATTACCCCCACTAATTCCTTTCATCTCTTGTTCACAGCAAATATCACTGTCATAAAGGCCACTCAAATAAACTAAAGGTTAATGGACTGTTTGGACAGGAAGTAGCAACACTTCTGTGTCAAGTTGTTATGAAGAAAATAGCTGGGGAACTTGATTCAAATATGTAAGCAGAATGTTGTTAACAGAAATAATTTGGATTAAATTTAGGGAAGAAGTGGGCTCTGTTCTTGGACATTCCTGCTGATGACTGCTTTTATCTCCTTTCCAGAAATGGTTTTGAATAACACCAATAAACTCGTGTATAAGTCAATGGAGTGCTGTTTGGATAAATTATCTGATATAGTCAATAACAGCAGTAGTCACTTAACCTGGTATTGTGGACAGGAAACATAAAGCTTGTCTTCTTCATCCATAGGTTGTCACTGAAAATAACACAGGAAAGAAACTTAGGGCAAGTCACTGTTCAGATATTAAAGGTTCATAAGCAATTTGAAATATTTATTAGGGAAACAAGCAATGTTATTGGAAATATTTTGCAACATTTCAAAGAATAACATTATCAGCACTCTGTTTGGATCAAATATTTGGGGCTTTGGTTCCACCAAACTTTGGAGTACATTGTCCAGTTATTCATTGGACACTATAAGCCATTGTGTTTTCATTACTGAGTTGAAACGGTCCTCCATTATGAACAATAGATACTGTTTTCTTGATTATACTGAGATGCAAGTTATCCCCAAATGAATGTTTATTTTGATCCATGTTTACCTCTGTTTCAGCAACAACCTAGCAATATAACTCCAATCACATCCCAACTAAACTTTTATAAGCAATAAAACAGTGCTGGGTCAACTCGTACTGCCTGTATTTTGACAAGATGTAAATTATAACTACAGTACGGTACAAAGTCAGGATTAAGTAAAGGCCTGAAGCACTCTTCTTTTCTACTAGTTAATTTATAATCTTACTGCAGAGTTTTTTAAATGTTATGAGAGTGTATTTGTTCCTGCTGCTCTCTCAAAACATTAAAAATTCATTGCCAGAGAATGAAGCTTTGTGTTTGAAGGTAAAAATGCTCATACAGATATCTCTCCTGATGCAATGTGTCACAGTCTGCTAAGGAAAGGGGTCTTGCTAGCTGTCACTTGCAGTATTAGAAACCACTCAGACCTGTAGTGTAATGTAACTGTAACCTAATATCTTTTGATTTATATTTTTTATACTTATATCTTTTGATTTACAACTGAGCAGACAAACTATCTTGCATAGTGGAGAACTGTTTCATCTGAAGTGGGATATTTGAAAGATTTTCTTAAAAAAGTAAATGTTGTTCTAATTGTGATTTGAAAGCAAATGATTAAAGTAGTGTGTGCAGTTAATGATATAATGCACCCGTCTTTTGGGATTCTGTGGATCTGTGAGATTTTTGTTTGCATTAAATTCTTGGCAACTTGCAAGACTATTATCGAAGATGCCAATTGACCTTGCTATCAAATAGACTGCTCATTAGTAAATCTTGTTAAGAATCTCAATGTTCTAATCACTATTGAAATGGATTTATTTACATCATAGTGATCGAAAAATCTAATGGGAGCTTTAAGGATTCAGTATGATGATGTTCTGAGGAAGCAATTTGGAGATAGAATCTGGAAGTAGTGAACCGGCACCGTGGTTTACATCCCAAGTGATATGTTTTCCTTTTGACCTCAGCTGAACGTAGATGGGGCTGGTGGAAATGCAGGTGCAACTTCTTTGTTGCGCATCAAGTGGTTCATTGACAAAGTTAGAACTCCAGCTTAATTCACTACCAATCAAAGCACAGTGCTGGATCTTGTCAGCACAGCCTTGTGGAAAGCAGGAGCAAAAGACAATGTGCTGGAGTAACTCAGCAGGTCAGGCAGCATCTGTAGAAAGAAATGGATGGTCGACATTTTGGGTCCAGACCCTTCATCTGAACTGCATGAGAAGCAGCACGTGAGGCTGAAGAATTCTTGGAAATGACATATTTCAATTTCCTACATGGTTTACTCCTGGCATAAGGGAAGCAGGGGTATTCTGTGGGGAAAGGGAAAGATCAATCCATGGTACTCTGGAATACAAGTCCTCTCCAGCTTATGAGTGCCCAATTTATGTACAGCCCATACATACGAATGAGGGTTTGCGAGACCGGCTGCTGAGGGGCTGCAGGCATCTTCTGCCACAGGGGAACTCAGTTCTCAGCCACATTTCTGACTTGTGAACGGTTTGGGTTACGAACTCAGGAAGGACCTGTAACTGGAAGTTGTAGGACAATATGTCATCAGGGACAGCAGGTCCACAGCAAGTTTTATAACTCACATGTTTTGTTTTTATTGCTGATGAAGAAATTAACTGTTCTTCTAAACATACACAAGTTGTCATACGCAACACATAGTCACAACTGACTACATAAGGAGCTTAAGTTATTTTGCTGCTGTTAAATGGATTGAGATTGCTTTGTGAGTCATTCTAATACCAATTGTGATAGTCACATAAAGGTTAGTATCTAAATATGAGGTTCACGGAACAGCACTGTTAGGTTTTCTAGTGTAACTCTGCATTGAAACAGAAATAGTCTATTGATCAGAGAGGCAGGCATTTCACCTAGAAAGTGTGATCTCTGCGGCCAGCCACTGAACAAATGGCAAAGTGATGAGAGAGTGCATCAAGAGATGTGGGGACCTCAAGAAACAATGAAAAACAGTGCCTGCAGGCAGCATGTTCTTTTATAAGTGGATCATAGATACCCTCAAGGGTTATAGTCAACCACTCCCAGTCGAAGGTTTCCAGGGATATTTCTGTAAGGACATTAGTGAAGTCAGTGAATGGTGAATGCCTGTCCTGTGGGGAAGCCTACAATATGGGAAAATGCTTGTGCCTGCTTTGCCTATGCATATGGATTGAAAGAAAAGTAGATGACATCTTCTTTCCTTGTATGGAATTTTGGTGACCTTGGGGCAACTATCACCTATTGGGCAATTGGTTCAGGCAATCTCTTTTAGTGTTGCCAATGTTTGCCTGGTTCCAGTCACAAAACTAATGATGTCACAATGCATGCAGCAATCTCTGATTCTATGATTCGATAACCATTTCTGTGATTACCGAAACCAATTGAAGCATAAAAGTACAAGCTACGATCTTTGTTTATTAAACACAAGTAAACAAGGAGAAAACCCCTCAGCAAATCACACAGAGAACTGAATTAAATGTGACATTGATGTTTAAATCACAGTCTCTGCCAGACTCATTTTTCTTTGCTCACTGTATCCAGAAGCATCACTGTGTGTCCCCATGATGATTGTTTCATTTCCATGTTGTGCAACTTAGTACCAGCTGTTGCAATATCTGCCAGAGTGATTGGTCTGCACCTTGTGCTGGCATGGGGCCATTCACAGCATGGTACTCGATCAGTCCATTGAATTGTGATGAAGTGGCCATGCACACAAGGGATTGTTGCCTGCCTCAGCTCACGTTTCCCATCACTGCCATTGTAGTCTTTCTTACAGTTGGTAAATGTTTAACTTGGAAGGATATTCCTCCAGTGACATGCAGCCGTGAGCTCTTCATTCAGCTTCCAAATGGAAACCAAACAGGTCACATTTTAGCACAATAATCTATGTGTAAAATGAAATGCAATAGCACTTCTTTTAACTTTTTTTTGCCCAGTTTTGCATTTCTTTCAGGAGATCTGAAAGAAAATTAGCTCTATAAACATCATATATACAGCCTGCCAAAAGACCAGTGAAGTCACAATATCGTTTGACTCCAGGTTAAGCTAATTTTCAACAGCACAGCACCATTTTGTTTTGAGTTGTGTGAACAATTTTCCAGGCTATATACTTTAAACGTTAAGATTTAGCAAAATGATTTTTCTACTTGGGTTGAAGCTGCTATTCATGCTCAGGTTGAGGATAATTCTGGCAAACCCAATAATATTACCTAAACTGCACTGTCTTCTCAAAGGTGTTGGTGATTAGCCTTCTGCACTGCTACAGAACTGCTGCAGTTCATCTGGGGAATCAAACTGGCACTCTGCTGTTAGTTGTGGAGTTCCAGGGCTTTGACTAAATGATGATAAAAGAACAATGATATATATCCAAGTTTGATTGGTGTCTGATTCATTGTGGAAATCAGAAGGCATAGCTTTTCCATGGATTTGCTTGCCTTATCCTTGTAGTGGCTTAAGTATAAAGCAATCTTACTTATCCACTTGGTATTGATTAGATATACATTGCTTGGATCACAGAGTTTGTAAAAAAAGTTTTATTAGCTTACTTAAATTTAAATGATCCTATTGATTGCAAACAATGTCTAAACATAACTGTTATAACCACTTACAACCAATAACACAAGACAGAAATCTTATGGAGGATTTTTCTATGCCTTGCTGTTATCCAGTCTCCTTTCAGCTCCCTAAAATACCATCCAGTGTTCAGGGGATTGTTAGTCCAATCCTGAATTTATTACAAATAGTCCATGCATAGTTCTGATGATACTGGTTGGAAAATGTGGGTTCTGAATTGGTTCTAAAGTGACAAACAATTTGCAAGTACATGACTGCAGCATAAGACGCATCATTTGCTACATTGGAAAGGATACTAGTGTGTGCAATGTCTATGCACACTGGATATTTGCTTGAGCTAATTATTTGGCATTGCAAAGGAAGGATTATGTCCAGTGAAATCAAACATCAGTAGCGTCATGTTGCTCTCAGACATAGGCACAAAAGCACCCATCTCATAAGCATATTGCATAATAAGGTGCAGGTCCAGACAACAGTTGACTGTTGGGATCACAATGACCATCAGAATTTACGCTTCTGTTTCTGTCCGATGGAGTAGAGAATATGTGCCGTTTGCAGCACACTGCTGCTTTAGAGAGATCACAAGTTCTCTTTTACTTCAGGAAGGTAGAATGTATCTGATTCTCCTTGGGAGAGAAGAGCTACAAAATGAATTTGAAAAGACTGGTCATTTCCCAATGGTGCATTGTATGTAGTCCTCATGAGCACCACGTGAACACTAAGCTATACCACATCCATAACATTTTCCACTGCCTGAATGGTATCACTGGGGTATAACTAACATGTGAGCATACTCAGACATTAGTGCTTATCACTGCTCAGTTTCTAGACAGTAGTACCAATGAAAAATATTGGTCCCTTCTATTAAATGTGCAATATACCTTTGTGGAAAATATGTCAAAATATTTGTGGTTTCTATGCTGCATCAGAAATTTGACTTCATTTGGATATTTAAAAATAAATGAGTGAAACACACTTGTTTTACTTCATATAATTAGTTTTAATCTTTTTGCCAAAAATAACATTTTATGTATTTTTTCAGAGCATTTTTGGCATTCAAGTACATAGAAATGACTTTTTTTTCCATCTTTTGGGAATTAAAGTAATGTTAAACAGCAGAAGTAATTTCAAACCTCACTCTCAACTTCATATTAAGCAGGACAAATGCAAGCTGTAAACTACAACTTCATCAATCAAATGTCAATCATCAGCTAAGTGATGAGAGGTATTGACCCAGGACATCAATGCATGAGTTTCTCTTGGCAGTGCCTCACCCCTGCCATCTTCAGTTGCTTCATCTTCAGCTGCTTCACAAGTGACCTCCTTCCTTCAAAAGTTAGAAGTGAGGATAATTACTGATAATTGTGCAATTTTCAATTCTATTTGCAATAACTCAGACAGTTAAAAATCTATATCAGTGACAATATTCAGATATGGATGATACATTGTAATATTTAATCCACATGAAACACAGGCAGTGACCATTTCCAACAGGAGAATATTTTACCCTAGTTGTCCTTGATAGTCAAGGGCCTTAACATTACCCAGTTCCCCACCAACAACAAATTGAGGAGGTCAGAAAATCACCTCGATCAGCCACATACTATACCTTCAGTACTATGTATCCTACAGCAAGTGACCCAACCTTTCAGACTCCTCATCCCCATCTTCAAGGCAGAAATCAGGAGTGTAATTAAATAAACCCTGCTAACTTGATGAATTGGAATGTATTGTCATTCCTGATTGGAAATGTATTGTAATTCATTTATCCCTGAGTACGTGCAGCTCCAACAACACTCAACAAATTTGACACCATCCACCTCCCTAAGCGTCCACTCCCACCACCACCAGAGTGGTTGCAGTGTTTGTCACCTTCAGTATACACTGCAGCAACTGACCAAGGCTTCTTTGAAACAGCAATGTCCTCCCAAGTCCCAAACCCATAACTACTACCAGCCAGAGGTAAAAGGGTAGGTAAACCAAGGGAACATCACCATCTGAATGTTCCTCTCCAAATCATGCAATCCTGACTTGTTATTCTTTTGCCATTGCTGGGTCAGACATGCGGAACGCTGCCTTACAGCATTGCAGAAGTACTATAGTGGTTCAAGAAGTGGCTCAAGGACAAGTAGGGTGAGGCACTATATGCTGGTCTTACCAGCAAGACCCACATCGCAAAAGAAAACATTTTAAAAATTCATCTGACTGTCAGAGTGGAAGGTGACATTTTAGCCTTGTTAGTAATATCTGCAACCATGAATTAAAAAAAAGATTGAAAAACATTCTCATATGAAGACCACGTTTTAAATTAAACTCCAATTATTGCTGAAGCAATCAGCATTTCTATTGGACCTTTTCATGTGATTTGTGGAGATTTTTGATATATGGCAAAATGCGTTCAGTTCTATTTTCATTCATCATCAAAACATCAGAAAGGTGGCATCAACTTAGTTGCAGCTAACACCTTCCATTATAACCAAGATAATTGAAAAAAGTCACCTCAAAAGTATCAGTTTCTAGAGATACTAAACCACATCAGTTTACACTCAAATTCTTATCTACTTCCTATCATTGAACTTTCTAGAAATTCAGAAGTGTCAACTTTTAATATGTGATGATCTTTCATTTGGAATTAATGATTTCCAGAGAATTACAAGAATCAGAATCTCACTGAAAATCAAGTTCTCAGCATTTAGAATGTAGAACAAAGAACAACAGAGCACAGGGACAGGTGGTTGGCCCACAATGTTTATGCCAACCATGATGTCAAATTAAACAAGTTTCTGGGAGTGAATATCACCAACAGCCTGTCCTGGTCAAATCACGTAGATGCCATGGCCGAGAAAGCTCACCAACGCCTCTACTTCCTCAGGAGGCTAAAGAAATTTGGTATGTCCCCTTTGACACTCACCAACTTTTATCAATGCACCATAGAAAGCATCCTATCCAGATGCATCACAGCTTGGTACGGCAACTGCTCTGCCCAGGACTGCAAGAAACTGAAGAGAGTTGTGGACACAGCCCAACGCATCACAGACACCAGCCTCCCCTCCTTGGACTCTGTCTTTACCTCTCGCTGCCTTGGTGAAGCAGCCAGTATAATCAAAGACCCCACCCACCTGGATCATTCTCTCTTCTCTCCTCCATCAGGTAGAGGATACAGGAGCCTGAGGGCACATACCACCAGACTTAAGGACAGCTTCTATCCCACTGTGATAACACTATTGAACGGTTCCTTTATATGATGAGATGGACTCTGACCTCATGATCTACCTGTTGTGACCTTGCACCTTATTGCACTGCACTTTCTCTGTAGCTGTGACACTTTACTCTGTACTGTTATTATTTTTACCTGTAGTACATCAATGCACTCTGTACTAATCCAATGTAACTGCACTGTGTAATGAATTGACCTGTACGATTGGTATGCAAGACAAGTTTTTCACTGTACCTCAGTACAAGTGACAATAATAAACCAATACCAATACTAATCCCATCCGCCAGCACATGATCTATATTCCTCCATTCTCTGCCTATTTATGTGCCTGTCTGAATGACTTTTAAATGTTGCTGTCATATCTGCTTCCACCAGTTTCCCTGTCAGCACATTCCAGGCACCTACCACTCCTGGTGTAAAAACCTTTCTTCGTAAATCTCCTTTAAACTTTCCTTCTCTTCTTGTAAAGCTATGTTACGTGTTTGACATTTCCACCCTCGGAAAATGACTCTGACTATCTACCCTATCTATGCCTCTCATAATTTAAAAAACTTATATCAGGTCACCTCTTAGCCTTTGATGCTCCGGAAAAAGCAATCCAAGTTTGTCCAACTCTCCTTAAAGCTAATACTTTCTAATCCGGGCAACATCCTGTTGAACCTCTTTGTACCCTCTCCTAAGCCTTCACATCCTTCCTGTAATGTGGCAACCAGAACTGCACACAATACTGAAAATGTGGCCTAACCAGAGTTTTACAAGCTGCAACATAACTTTCCATCCTTTACACTCAATGCCCTATTCGATGAAGGCAAGCACCATCACACCACCATTTTTTACCATCCTGTCAACTTGTGTTGCAACTTCCAGGGAGCTATGGTCTTACACTTCAAGATCCCACTGTACATCAATGCTCCTAAGGGCCCTGCCATTTACTGTCTACTTTCCTCATACATTTGACCTTCCAAAGTGCACCAACTCACACTTGTCCAGATTAAATTCCATCTGCAATTTTTCCGCTCAATTTTCCAACGGATCTACATCCTGCTATGTCCTTTGACAACCTTCCTCACTATCCTCAGGTCTGCTATTGTTTGTATTATCTGCAAACTTATTAACCAGCCGACCTAATTTTCATCCAAACCATTTATATATATCACAAACAACAGAGGTCCCAGCACTAATTCTTGCTGAACACCACTGGTCACAGAACTCCAGTCAGAATAACTCCACTCTACCACTTCCCTCTGTCTGCTATGGCCATACTAATATTGAATCCAACCTACAAAGTCATTGTGGATCCTACCTTTTGGATTAGCCTACCATTAGGGACCTTGTCAAATGCTTTACCAAAGTCCAAGTAGACAACATCTATTGCCCTACTCTCATCAATCATCTTCATCACTTCCTCTATAAACTGAATCAATTTCATTATTTATGACCTCCCACACATGAAGCCATGCTGACTATCCCTAATAAGGGATCGAGGGATCGGGTTTAAGAGCCAAAAGGTAATGATGCAGCTCTATAAAACTCTGGTTAGACCACACATAGAGTACTGTGTCCAGTTCTGGTCACCTCATTATAGGAAGGATGTGGAAGCATAAGAAAGGGTTTTACCAGGATGCTGCCTGGTTTTGAGAGTATGCATTATGAGGAGAGACTAAGGGAGCTAGGGCTTTACTCTTTGGAGAGAAGGAGGATGAGAGGAGACATGATTGAGGTATACAAAATATTAAGAGGAATAGATAGAGTGGACCGCCAGTGCCTCTTTCCCAGGGCACCAATGCTCAATACAAGAGGGCATGACTTTAAAGTAATGGGTGGGAAGTTCAAGGGAGATATCAGAGGGAAGTTTTTTACCCAGAGAGTGGTAGGTGCATGGAATGCACTCCCTGGGGTGGTGGTGGAGGCAGGTGCATTGGTCAAATTCAAGAGATTACTTGATAAGCATATGGAGGAATTTAAAATAGAGAGTTATGTGGGAGGAAGGGTTTAGATAGTCTTAGGCAAGGTTTAAAGGTCGGCATGACATTGTGGGCTGAAGGGCCTATATTGTGCTGTACTGTTCTATGTTCTATAAGCCCATGCTTTTCCAAATGTGAGTAATTCCTGTCCATAAGAATCTACTCCAATAACTTCCCTACCACTGGCTTACCAACCTTTAATTTGCTGCATTTTTCCTCTTGCCCCTCTTAAAGAAAGGAACAGCATTGGCTGTTCTCCATTGTTCTGGGATTTTGCCTATGGCTAAAGATGATACAACAATCTTTTTCAAGGCTCCAGCAGCCTCCTCTCTTTTCTCCTTCAATGACCTTGGATAAATGCCATCATGCCAAGAGGAAAAATCCACCTTAATGACACTCAGCACCTCCTCTTCTTGATATCAGCATGTTCTAGAATATCAATATAGTGTCCCCAATCTTACTACCCTCCATGTCCTTCTCCTTGGTGAATACCCATGTGAAGCGCTCATTTAGTACCTTGCCCACTTCCTCTGGCTCCAGGCATAAATTTGTCCTTGACTGGTCCTAAACTTTCCTTAGCTTTCCTCTTGATGTTAATGTATGTATAAAATGCCCTGGGATTTTGCTCAATCTGGCTCACCAAGGACATCTCATGACTCCTTTTAGCCCTCCAGATTCCCTGTTTAAGTTCTTTCCTGCTTCCTTTATATTCCTTTCCTGACTGATTTCCACTTCCAAAACCTTACATGTGCTTTCTTTTTCTGTTTGACTAAATTTATAAAATCTTTTGTCATCGAAGGTTCCTGAACCTTGCTATCCTTGTCTTTCTTCCTCACAAGAACTTGTTGGTCCTGAATTTTGACCAGCTGGCCTTTAAACAACTCCCATGTCAGATGTGAATTACCCAAAAACAGCCATTCCCAATCTACCCTCAGCAGTTTCTACCTAACACTGTCGTTATTAGCTTCCCACAATTTAGCACTTTCCCCCGAGATACAGTCTTATCCTTATCCATAACTATTTGAAAACTCCAGTCACCTTCCCAAGCTCATTTTCCAATACCAGATTGAGTATGGCTCCTTCCTTGGTTGGACTATCTACATACTGTTTCAAGTAGCCCTCCTGGAGGAACCTAACAAATTCTGCCCCACCTAAACCTCTGGCATTAAAGGAGTCCCCGTCAATATTGGAGAAATCAAAGTCACCCACTACAACAGCCCTTTTGCTCTTACATTATTCCATGATCTACCTACATCTCTGTTCCTCTATCTCCCACTGCCTATTATTCCACCCCATCATTGTGATTGACAAGTTCAGTTCCTCAATTCAGACTGATATCTTAAATTAAATGTGATACAGAGCAAATAAATTATCGTAATAGCAAGTCTTTAAAAATCACAATAAAGTCATTCTTAGTTTTCAAACATATTCCAAATGATTGTTGAAACAATCTGCATGTAACTAAAGGAAAAGCTAATCTTCTCAATTGAACAAATCTTTAATAAGTTCACAGAAAATGATTAAGCTTGTTAGCTCCAAAGGAATTCAGATAAGATTTTGAAAAGACGTTTCACTGAATACAAAATAAGATAAGATATGTTTATTAGTCAGATGTACATCGAAACACACAGTGAAATGCATCTTTTGCATAGAGTGTTCTGGGGGCAGTCCGCAAGTGTTGCCAGCTTCCAGCGCCAGAATAGCACGCCCACAACTTCCGAACCCGTACGTCTTTGGAATGTGGGAGGAAACCGGACCACTCGGAGGAAACCCACGCAGACACAGGGAGAACGTAAAAACTCCTTACCGACAGCAGCCGGAATTGAACCCGGTTCGCTGGCACTGTAATAGCATTACACTCACCACTACACTACCGTGCCTGCCCATAACTTCATCAGTTTGTAACCAGTGAGGGAGTATAGAATATTTCCTTTCTCCATCCACTGATGAACTTTTTTTTCTCAAATCAGTTTTCTTTTTCTGATGTTTGCTGTGTAGCCTCATGGGAAAAGCAGTCATTTATAAGTCTGATACCTTAGTTACCCTGAGTAGATCATGGCAGTCAACATTTCTGGTTGAAGTCATGCCAGTTATGAAATTGGACTAGGCACTACTGTGTGCGAGGTGAATAGCAGGAGGTTAATCTGTAGTGTTCATCTTGCCACATTTGCTAAAAGTGAAAGTCACCTTTCCATGAGTGAAGGAATATTTTAGTGTAGCAATGGGACAAAGACAGGGAAGAAACAGAGAATATAAATGTTGTATTAATTGTAACAAAACCTATCTTAAGTAATGGGAAGATACTACATGGGACCCATGGAATGATAGCACAGTGGTTAAGTTACTGGAGCTGGATCCAGGAACTTGAGCTATTGCTCTAGAACTAAAAGTTCAAATCCTATCATGTCTATTAGCTAACTTAGATTCAATTACGAACCGTTGGCTAGGATCTTTGAGTCCTCGTTGTCCACGGGAATGGTACCGGAGGATTGGAGGGTGGCAAATGTTGTCCCTTTATTCATAAAAGGTAGTAGGGATAGTTCAGGGAATTACAGACCAGTGAGCCTTATGTCTGTGGTGGGCAAGCTGTTGGAAAGGATTCTAAGAAATAGGATCTATGAGCGTTTAGAGAATCATGGACTGATTAGGGACAGCCAGCATGGCTTTGTGAAGGGAAGATCATGTCTCACAAGCCTGATAGGATTCTTTGAGGTGGTGACCAGGCAGATGGATGAGGGTAGTGCAGTAGATGTAGTCTACATGGATTTTAGTAAGGCGTTTGAAAAGGTTCCACATGGTAGGCTTCTTCAGAAGGTCAGAGGGCATGGGATCCAGGGAGGCTTGGCTGTGTGGATTCAGAATTGGCTTGCCTGTAGAAAGCAGAAGGTTGTGGTGGAGGGAGTGCATTCAGATTGGAGGGCTGTGACTAGCAGTGTCCCACAAGGATCGGTTCTGGGACCTCTACTTTTCGTGTTATTTATTAATGACTTGGATGAGGGGGTAGAAAGATGTGTTAGCAAGTTTGCAGATGACACAAAGGTTGGTGGTGTTGTGGATAGTGTGGAGGACTGTCAAAGATTGCAGAGGAATATTGATAGGATGCCGAGCTGGGCTGAGAAGTGGCAGATAGAGTTCAATCTGGAGAAGTATGAGGTGGTACACTTTGGAAGGACAAACTCCAAGGCGGAGTACAAGGTTAATGGCAGGATTCTGGGTAGTGTGGAGGAGCAGAGGGATCTTGGGGTTCATATCCACAGATCACTGAAAGTTGCGTCACAAGTGGATAAGGTAGTTAAGAAAACTTATGCGATGTTAGCTTTCATAAGTCGTGGGATCAAGTTTAAGAGCCGCGAGGTAATGATGCAGCTCTGTAAAACTCTGGTTAGACCACACTTGGAGTACTGAGTCCAGTTCTGGTCGCCTCATCATAGGAAGGATATGGAAGTGTTGGAAAGGGTGCAGAGGAGATTTACCAGGATGCTGCCTGGATTGGAGAGTTTGGATTATGAGGAGAGACTTAGGGCTTTACTCTTTGGAGAGAAGGAGGATGAGGGGAGACATGATAGAGGTATACAAGATATTAAGAGGAATAGATAGAGTAGACAGCCAGCACCTCTTACCCGGGGCACCAATGCTCAATACAAGAGGGCATAGCTTTAAGGTAATGGGTGGGAAGTTCAAGGGAGATATCAGAGGGAAGTTTTGTACCCAGAGAGTGGTAGGTGCATGGAATGCACTGCCTGGGGTAGTGGTGGAGTCAAGTATGTTGGTCAAGTTCAAGAGATTGTTAGATAAGCATATGGAGGAACTTAAAATAGAGGGATATGTGGGAGGAAGGGGTTACATAGTCTTAGGCGTAGGTTAAAGGTCGGCACAACATGGTGGACCGAACGGCTTGTATTGTGCTCTATTGTTCTATGGTTCTATATCTAAATAGTACTGTATATTTCAGTTCATCATTTCATCAAATCACAGAGGCCATATTTTCATACTGCATATTTATCATGTTTCATACTTACAGTTGCTATTTAATTTTCATATCAAGTCTTTTCTTTGGTCTAAGGGCAGATAACTTTATTTGCTGCAATAAGCATAATTATTGCTTTGCAAAGGATACATTATATCCAACCTGTATTGGCATGTGGCAGGTAAAATGATCTTCTATTCCTGGATTCAGTACAACCCAACATTGCCAAGACCAGTGGAAAGCACAAGCATGGTCAACTTGAGTCCTGAAATTTCAGCATGAAAGAAAGAGAGTCATGAGTACGTTGTAAATTTCCTGTCTGTACAATGGCCTCCCTCAGGGTAGCAGGTTGCCAGTTATAGTTGGAATCGTGAAAGACCGCCAAATTCTCAGTGAAATCAAGAGGCAGTATTTCATACTCTGTACTTTAGGAAAACATCTATGGTATGCCAGATCAATCTCAGCATTCTTTAAAATCCCAAACGATCTGAAAAATTTTGCATAAGGTTGTATTGAATTTACATCACAGCGCAGAAAACACATTTGCTCTTAACTAATCCATGTTGGTCTTTATTTTCCACATGATCCTGTTTCAAACAGCACCTCTGCTCATTGAATTGTCTGTCAAATAAGCTTGGTATTAAGAGCTGTTTCACTGTTACCCACCACAGTCCATCAAGTGAATACCTTTACTTTGATTCTTTTTAGTTCCAAGAAACATAATGCTGAAGATGAAACATGGTAATACAGAAGATCTGCTTTACTCTATTTAAATCTTAACAACTTAGAGAAAAGATACTGCATTTATGTAGCACCTTTCATGACATCGGGGAGCCCACAAAAGAATCAACTAAGTACTTTTTATGTAATTTAGGAAGTCTAACAGCCAATTTGCCTACAGCAAAGTAACATATTGGGTCATACTATAGAATGTTACATTGGCTTTGAAAGTGATACACTTTGGTTAGAAGTTGAATTTAAGTGGAGTTAACTGCATTGTATGAGGGATATGCAAACTGAATTAAATCATAAAATTAGATTAAAAGACTTGCCAGCCTATAAACAATGACAGATATTTAATAAGTAAATCATAATATTCAATGAATGTATATACCGCTGAGAAATAAAATCTGCAGGGAAAGAATAGTTCTTCTCTGGCAGAAAAAGATAGGGGTGTATTGGATTAAAAAAAAGACAGAATTTTGCCAATGATTGGGACAGTTTTAGAAACTATTGAAGGATAAACAAAAACTTTTAGCAAGAGGGAGTAGATAAAATAAAAGTGTAAATAAAATGGCAAGAAATACAAAGAAAAAGACAGGGGAGCTTCTAAAAATCTCTAAAAGAAAGTAGAAAAAGTGAATGTGTGCCTTTGGTGTCAGGGCAAAGACTGAGGGACTAACTGAGGTATTATAACGTAGCAATCATAAAGAATATGCTGATAACTTGGAGAACCATGGATGCAATGAGAGTGAAGAACATAAAAAAGCCTACATGGGTAATGGAAAAATTAAAGTGACAGAAAGCCAACATAGTCCTTGGACCAAATGCAGATGCATTAGTAGTGATCTTCCCAAAATCCTTAGGGTTTTGAACATTTTCAATGGTTTGGAAAGTAGTGAATGTGAAAATAATATTCAATAAAGATGGGTGAGACAAAATAGGGAATCACAAATCAATTGGATCAGTCAGGAATGTGCTTAAAAGAATATGCTAATAGGGCATTTAGAAAATCATGATATAATTAGGATTATAAATAATAATTGCTTGTCACAGCTAATAGAGTTCATGGAAGATAAAACCAGCTGGTGGATAAGATGGAACTGGTAGATGCAAGGCATCTAGATTTTCCAAAAGCATTTGATAATGTACCACACAAAAGATTGCTACATAAAATGTGACCTCACAGGATTGACAGTAATATAGTAACATCAATAAAGGATTGTCTAATGGGCAGAAAATAGAGAGTTAAAATAAATGGATGATTTTCAGGTTGTTGTCAGTGTGTTGGTGAAGGGCTGGTGCTGGGACCCTAACCTTTTACAATTTGTAATACTGGCAGATGTTGGACAGAATGGAATGTTCCCACATTTACTGACGATGCAAAATTTGACAGGAAAATGAACTTTGAGATTAGTGGAAAGATTCTGCAATGCAATAAAGACAGAGTGGGATTGTGAGCAACAAGATAGCAGATGAATTTATATGTGGGAAAATATGACCTTATTTATTTTGGTAAGAAATAGGTAAATGTTGATGTACAAATTTATCTGAGTTTACTGTTATACAAAACATAAGCAGCTAATGTGCAGGTGTGCCAAGTAATTGGAATGACAAATGGTAGATTGGCTTTATTGCAAAAATATTAGATTGAAGGAATAAGGAAGTATTGCAACAAATGTACATGAAATTGGGGAAATCACTTCTGGAGCTTTGAATTTATTCTTGGGAGAAGTTATTTTTTATTTGGAGGAGGCATTGAGTAGAATGGATTTATAAATCCTGGGGATTAGAAGAATGAGAGATGATCTTATTGAAGCACAAAAGATTCCTTGACTTATTGACTTGGTGTTCAAGCTGCTTCCTCTGAAGAGTCTAGAAATATGGTCTCAAAATAGTGTGTCAACCACTTACAATTTAGATGGGGAAAATTCCTTCACACTGGGTTAGGAATCTCTGGAATGCTTGTCCGCAGTGGGGTGTGAAGCTCAGTCATAGAGTATCTTTAAAGCTGAGATCTATAGGTTCTTGAATATTAAAGGAATCTTGTGATATGGTGGTGTTATGGAGCTAATGTTAAGGATCAGCTATGATCTTATTGAATAACTGAGTAGGCTTGAGGGATTACCCAGCCTTGTACTTATTTCTTTATTGCTTATGTTATTTCAAAGATCAGTTTAGAAATAACTAGGTGTTCTGTTTCAGTACGTTTGACTTTGATGTAGTTATTGACCTGGACATGGATGAGAATTCTACTTTCCTTCAAAATAATGCCATGAGTTACTTTATACCTATTGGAGATTATAGAAGATTTAACATCCAATCTGAAAGATACAACTCTGATAGTTCAACACTCCTTGGACATCAGTCTAGATTTAGTGCTCTAGTCTCTGAACCCATAATCCTTTGATTCAGAGGCTTCAATTGAGCCAGAGCTAATCCTAAAGATTGGAATCTCCACAATGTCCTACTTTCAATGGTATGAATATGATGAATACCAAGGAGGTGTTTATTAATGATTCAGGTGGTTATCCAACGCCAAAATCCTTCATGCCGCGTAATACTCACAATTCTCATTAGTTTGGCTATTAGAATAACATGTACAGCTGTCATAAAGCTTAGATTTCCCACAGAGTAAGATTTCTGGTTGACACATTATTTGTTCCTCCAATCACATATACAAGAGCCAGCTGGATTGCAATACAGCACATTGGCATAATAAGTTTCCTGATTCGCAAAGGATTCTCTGAGCCTATCTCAGAGTGCAATGACCCATATGCTGTAAAATGTTGATCTGATGCCTCATTAGCAAGTTATAATAACATAGCTGTGTTTTATTTCAACTGACCTTTTATAGTGGCTACAGAATTGTTATTCTAAAGTCAAACAGTGTTAAATTCTGGAATTAAAATCTTCAGCAACAATGGTGACTTTAAAATAGTATTGTTCTGTTTTGTTGAAGCACCAAATCTAAGTTCAGACATTTAAATAAACTAAAATTGACTGTTATATTTCCTAAGCAATCCACTGTGGCCCAATTCAAAGCATTTGTGTTAACATTAATTTTCCACAGCTTCCCACCTTCAGTTAGAGATTTAGCCATAATAACAATGATTATTTTCAAATTCTCATTTATTTTCATGATAATATGTTTATCAGAATGTTAAAGTAGGAAATATGTAGAAGTCTTTCACTTGCTCAAGGTAAAACAAGATACTTCAAATTCAGTTCATCAGTTTTGAAATTAATTTGATATTGCTTTTGGCAAACCACACTATCTTCAGGACCTGCATCAATCCAGGATATGTATGATAGCTCCATATTAGTTGTACATATATTTTTAAACTTGGGTACACTACTGCACAGTACGTGGTGGCCAGTGGGAAAGTTTAGCAATTGTGCAACATCTATTTGCACTTACAATGCCCAGAGGCATTTCAATGGAACGATTTATAAAGCAAAATTTGAAACCAAGACACAGAGGAAGATATTATGACAGTTGATCAAAAAATGTAAGCTTTATTGTTAATGATAATGTTAAGGATTTGGAGGCTTGACCTTGTCTTACTGAGCAATCAACATCTATGGTTGACTTGTGATAAGGTTATAAATAATCCTGATTGAAACATTATGTCCAAAACTATACTCTTGCCACAGAAATCTGAAATGTACATACTAATTATTTTAAACATAGCTGAGTGCTGAGGGAAAGGTTTTTTGATGTGTATGTTCTCCTGCTGTGAAAATGGTGCACAGGAAATTATGCAACTGCATGTTATTACCGCTGCAATTCCCAGTTCAGAGATACTTACATATTCCATGTGATTTCTTGGTGTTCAACTTGCCTGCTGCTGGAACATTACAGAATGGTGTGGTGACAATCCTGTCACTGTTGCAGTTACTTCCACTGTTGTAACAGTCTGTGAAGAATTTGCCAGGGAAACTGAAGTCAACTATTATAATCAACTTGTGGACCAATAGCAGTGAAGAACACCTGACTTACCAACACAGCTGCAGACCTGTTGCTTCAGAAAGGGAGTAAAAGGAGTGTTCTCCTGTTTAACACTTTGCATGAGACTTCAGTACCGAATATCAAAAATAAGGTACATTAATATCTTTAAATTCAAAAGAGATGGAAGCATACGTAGATATGAATTAGGAGTCAGCGTAGCACAATCAACCCCTCCACGTTCCCATCTATCCACTCCCACTGTAAGCTTTCAATCCCTTGCTTATTTATCTACTTCTGCCATCAGAATATTCAAAGACTCTGCCTCCACTGTCTTTTGAGGAAAAGATTTCTAAAGACCCATGACCTTTAGAGAAGAAAAAAATCATTTTATCACATTCTTAAATGGGTGACTCTTTATTTCTAAACAGTGACCTCTCCACCACATACCCTAACCCACATGCATCCTGTCAAGAGCCCTCAAACTATTACATGTTTCAATCAAATTCCAACTCACTCTTCTAAATTCCACTTGATACAAGCCTGAACTGTCCAATATTTCCTCTTAAGACAACTTGCCCACCCCAAATCCAGGACGGCTTCTTTGAATCACTTCCAACACATTCACATCCTTCTTTAAATAAGGAGGCAATATTGCACTCTGCACTCCAGACATGATCTCATCAATGTCCCATATAACTAAAACATAACCTCTCTATATTTGTATACTGTTCCCAAGCAGTAACCAATAACCAATAACATTCTGCATGTTTTCCTATTCAATCAATCAATCAATCAAATAATTAATCCAAATTAATTAATCTACCTACATATCAGACATGTCGAATTATGTACTGGAGTACCCAGATCCCTCTGCACCGCAGAGCTCCACAATCCCTCATCATTTAGATAATATGCTTCTTTATTGTTTTTGCTTCCCTCCAAGATTGACCATTTAACATTTTCTTACATTATACTCCATTTGCCAAGTCTTTGCTCATTCACTTAACCTATGAATATTCCTTTCTAGCCTCTTTATAGTCTGTTCACAATTTAAATATCCTACCAGTTTTTGTGGTGTCTGCAGGAAAGAACACAACTCAAGTTTTCGACAGCAATTGCTTAGTTTATCCATCCACCCATCTATCTTAGACCGACAAATGTACATACTTCTGTATAACTTGCTGAATGTTGATGAGTTGTTATGAGAAAGGTTCTTTTGGAATCTAAAAGATAGAGGTATCTGGACACACAGTCCTTGTACTTTAAGAGGAGGATTTTATTCACAAAGATCGATGCGGGAACAGAATGTGAAGGAACTACTGGAACCCGCTCAGGTGAAACAAGCCAATGATTCAGGTCAAGAACAAAGGTGGGTTACGAGCCAAACCTCAGGTGTGCTCTTTAATGAGTGGGGCGGAGCTGGACCCTTGATTGACAGTGGTGTAGCCTCTGACCTGATAGGCAATGCTATCATCTGACCATAGGGGTCAGTAATGTTATCACTGTCATCTGACCACTGGCCTTTCATACTACATGAGTATCCTTTGCAAAGCACCCAGAAGACTTTAGTATTTTTAACTGCATGACATTGGAGACAGGGGGGAGGAATGGTACAAACTGGACTGCTCTTACATTGAACCTGTGTGGGCTACATGGCTGTTTTGCCTCCTTTGTTGCAATCATTCTGTGATTTTATCTTGCAGGAGATGGTAGCAGATAAAAGAGAGAGAGTCATTTCAATGGGACAGCATGCAAGATGGAGACAATGGGGCAGAGTAAAGTCAAAGTAAATGCCAGTCTTTGAAAGAAGTGGTGGCATTCATTATAACATTCAGCGGTGTCCATGTAGCACAGACTGTGCCATAGATGTTACAACTCTGCCAATCTTTAGATTAGTTTTAATGTAAAAGAGTAGAATGCAGACCTTTTCTGATCAATAGATAATAAATATACTAAATACCATATCAAACAGAAATAAAACTTTAAGGTTCAAAATTATATTCTGGAATCAAAATCACAGTAGTTTCAAAACACTAAAATGTTATTTTTTTCCACTTTGATAGTTATTTGTAAATATGAGTGACAGACAAGCATGTCCTAAACTCTTACCTCATAAAACAATGCCAACGGGTCTGAACATGTAGCATGAGGTCAATGATTTGTGGATGACAATTGCAATGGTTGTTTTCTGTTTCATGCTGTCAGTGTAAATAGACATGACATTTGCAATATTGGTAGTCTACATGCCTGATTGCAGCACAGCTAGTTCTTAAGGCAAAATGTGCCCCAGGTCGATTAATACTAACCCTACATCCCTAGTGACTTGACGTTTGATGTGTTGAAATGCTATATGCCCTTTTGTGAGCTTGAGATCACTCAGCACTAGAGGGAAGCATATGTCAATCCTCTTGTTATTGAAGAGTCACCCAGAAACAAAGCAAAGACGTTCATATAATTCCTGACAAGTCAATCAACATGAATTTATCATGGATATATGGACATCAATTGAAGCAGCCAAGCTATGAATAAACTCTTAATTCATACATACAGGAATTCTTAATAAACACACTAAAGCAATTTGACAAATTGATGGAAAAGTTGAGACATAGATAGGTACACAGATATGCAGATAGACAAATTGATAGATGACGGATGTCAGAGAGGAACATTCTACAACAACATACAGCATATGATTTGGCTGCTAAACTGAAGCTGTGTTTGGGGCTGTGTCCACATAATCGAGTCTGTGTCAGTAAAACTAATTTGTGGTCAGTCAGTTTTCTGCACCATTTATAGATTGGAAGGCAAATTAATACATTTATAATAATAAAAACAGAAAATGCTGGAAATACTCAGCAAGTTAGGCCACATCTGTGGGAAGAGAAATAGACTTAACATTTCAGGTCGAAGACCCTTTGTCAGAATGTTAACTCTGTTTCTCTTCCTAAGGTTTGGCCTGACCTGCTGAGTATTTCAAACATTTTCTGTTTATATTTTAGATTTCCAGCATTTGCTGTCTGTTTGCTTTTCACTTAATAAATTTATGACTTAGATTTTATTTTATTTGTTTCTTTACACTTCAAAAGGTTCAAAAGTATTAATGTTTTATTTGTACTGAGTGGACTCAGTACATTTCTATTGTTATCAAGTAGAGTAGATGTAAATGTAGACCACTGAAATGTAAAGATTTACAACAGTGAGCAAATCCAGACTAATTCATGAATCTGCTCCCTCCCAGTGTCATATACCTTTCTCTGATTCAAATGACTTCTATCAGGAGATGCAAAATCCTGTGCAAAATCCTTTCTAAGGTAGGATACCAAACTAATAGCACAAATTGTGGCTTTAGATCTGTCTTGTATAAGTTCACTAATGAAGTCTCCACTTTTATAGTAAATAACCCTGTTTATAAAATCCACATTGCTACAGTTTATTTTTATGATTTACCTAACTATGGTTGCACTTATACATTTTATATTTATTTTGAACCCCTTGAGAGGGTGTGGACAGTGGTAATTTTAACCATGCCCATCTTCCAGTGAATTGACAGGAGTAGGTTCAAAACTAATTTTCCCACAACCTGAATTTAATACAGAATGCATTTTGGTGAATGTAAGTCAACTGATCTTGAGGGTTACCCAATTGGGTAAGATAAACTAAAATTATCCATTTATTCTTCTCTACATCCACAGACTCCTGTAACTTCTGCTCTGTTCCCACACCCTGCCTCAGCAGGCAAGTGGGAAGACCATTGCCATCTGATGACTCAACCACTTCAACTATTCAGAACTAATTCCTATTTTTAGGTATTTGTAACAGTTGTGACATTTTCCCCTGAAACGGCCATATTATCACTTACATTATCATTGGGAAAAAAGGGCTGTTATGTGGTTAAGAATATAATCACAGTGATCACACAATTAATCTTGAGTTTTAATTGCATTACAAAACAGTTGAATACTAATAAAATCGATTGGCCCAAATGAGAATGGTTTACTCAATAACCTCAAAACAAATGATTGAAAATTCCCATTGTGCTCAAACATTTCTATGTCCAAATACCTCTGTAGCACTGATCTTTCTCTTCTGCCTCCTCGGCAGGCATGGTAGCGTAGCCATTTGCGTAACATTATTACAGCACCAGCGACCTGGGTTCAATTCCGGCCACGGTCTGTAAGGAGTTTGTATGTTCTCCCCATGTCTGCGTGGGTTTCCTCCGGGTGCTCCGGTTTCCTCCCACATTCCAAAGATGTATGGGTTAGGAAGTCGTGGGCATGCTATGTTGGTGCCGGAAGCGTGGTGACACTTGCAGGCTGCCCTCAGAACACTCTGTGCAAAGGATGCATTTCACTGTGTGTTTCGATGTACATGTGACTAATAAAGATATCTTATCTCAAAGATTTCTGCAATCCTCCAGCTCTGCCCTGTTGCACATTTCTGATCTCCTTCACCCCTTTACAGTGACCATTTGCCCCCATTATCAATTAGCTTGGTAACACTGTCTACTGGATGATATACTGTGAGATCACACAAGGGGAGAGGAGCAAGGTAAAGGTAAGTGGGACTGGGGATAGTCCAGGTTTATCCACTCCACACTCTCCGCTTGCTCTGGGTATTCGTAACTGAGCCTGCCTGACATAAGCAGGAGTCAGTCTCAAACAGGGAAAATAGAGGGTGGGAAAGACTGAGAGAGCACGAGAGAGAGTGGGAGGGTAAGAGAATGGGGGTGGCCTGTGGGGTGGGGGTGCACGGTGGTTAAGAGATAAGGTGAGAAGGGAAGAGGGAGATAGAGGAGAAGGAAAGAGGGATAAAGTGAGGAAGTGAAAGAGAGAAAGGGCTAAGCAAGATGGGATAGAAAGAAGGCCAGAGGCAGATGGCTCCTCTGCCTCAGAGACAAGTGCCAGGGAAAGGACCGAGACCCAAGAAAATGGGTTGATGCCCTCCTGAATGACCATGGATTTCCAATTGCTCTCTCTCGCTCTCTCTTGTTCTTGTATATACTGTATACCTCATTGTCTCTCTTTCTCTTTTCTCCCATGCAACCTCCCTTTCCCACTCTCCCCTCTCTTTCCTTTGTCACCCTCTCACATATCTGTTCTCTTCTCTTACGTTTTCAGCCACCCCCTCCCGCCACCCCTCAAAATCTCTCTCAGCTCTCCCATATTCTGTCTCACTACCTGAAGGGTATTGTAGGTTCTGAACTGGTCTGGAGGTGTGTATCACTTTCACTCATTCCCTCATTCCCTCACTTTAGCACAGAGCATCAAGGAGAATACAATGGTTATTGCAGTTATCAATCATTTGCTGAAGATGTGGGACTGGTAAAGCTATTTTACAATAAGTAACCACATGAAATGCTCAATTAAGCTCGTAGCAGCCCATCCATCTTAAGATAGCTGTTGCACTTAACAGCTCATAACATACACCCCACTAGCTCCCATTTAAAAAAGAGAAACAAATGTCATGGTACAAATTGAGCAAATTACACACTGGTAAGTTAATATTTGTCTATCATGAACTTGTCAGTCTGGTTACATACACTGAGCTATATACACACGTACATATATAAACAACACACAAAGCTCTGGAGGAACTCAGGGCTCAGGCAGCATCCATGACTAAGTCCAAATGAAGGGTCTCAACCTGAAGCGTCCACTGTCCATTCCCATCTATAGATGCCTCCTGACCCGTTGAATTCCTTCAGCGCTTTATGTGTTGCTCCAGATTCCAGCAGCTGCAGTCCCCTGTGTGTCCATATATAAACAATGATGCTTTTTAAGAAATATTGCAAGTTTCTTAATCTTCTGAATCCTCCTCATGACAGGTCCTGGTCCTGATACTCAACTTTATTCTAGATTTTCCAGCTGAATATGTCCAGATCCATTCTGACCTCTTTGCAGGCACTCTTGTCTCTTTGGACACTTCTAGAGAAACCTGGGCACACTAGACCTGTGTTAGTTACACTCCACCCATCTTATGGACTTGAGTTCTGCATTCTCTGAGAATATAGATGCATATACATTGATATTCTCACACTCCCTTATTCTTGTGCTATTTCTCTCCACTGTTTCCCCTTTGAAGCTTGACTGGAAAATCTCCTGCCTGCTTCCTTTCTGGAGACTTTCCTTTGGCTGCTGCACCTGCCAAAACACCTCAAAGCCGATTCTGCTGAGCTAGGGGCAATGGCAGATTGAACAGACATTATCAGTGTTCATGATGGAAGTGATTTACTGCTTGTCTTGCATAACAGTGCTACTAATCCTTCTCTCAACTTGTTCTGCTCCATCTACAACTGCTTTGACCCCTGTTGGGAGCTCCGTGACTCGCAACCATTTAGCTGAGAACAATTTGACATTGACTCCACATGTTTCAAGACAGATAACTTCAGTAGTGTTCAAAGCACTTCTCTGGATGTTTGGTATGCATATTTCCTTTACACCTAGCAAGGCATGGACTACAATTTTCTGTTACAGCTTCTGCAAACTGCTGCCAGATGCCCAATTTTATTACAATTGTAATAGTGGGCTGCTTTAAGTGATCAAATGAAAGCTGAGCGGTCTCCCTCCTTTTGTGATCACATGACCAAGGGTTTTCCCACCTCTTACGATCCCCTGGTTAGCAGGCAAAACTATCTCCAGTTCTGTTTGTTCCATCAGGATCTGGTCATATGGAGGATGAAGGGAAGGAAACCACCCTTCACTCTCCACACGATCAAATCCTAATGGAAAGGACACGACTAACATAGTTTTGCCCAATAAACTCAAATCAGCACTCTGGGCTAAGCAAAACTACTTTACATTTTTTAGTGCTGTATCCATGGAAATTCCAATTTCTCAAAACCTTCTGCAAAACAAGATCTTGCTTGTTATAGAGTTTACTCCACCTTTGATCAATAAACCCATACTCTAATCTGCTCCTCAATTCTCTGCCCCAAGATTATTCTGAAATTATAGTCTTGGTAAGTCCCATGAACTAACAGTGTAATTCCAAATTGCCTCCACTAGCATCTGGATATTACTATGAAAGTGTAACTGTAATATTTTAGATGGTGGAGGTTTGAAGTGTAGTTTCTACTTCACAACAACTTCGTCAAATGGGATGTCTAGTGCACTCTGCACATTTGGTAGTGTGGGAACATCTCCAATAACATGGCTTTTTCTCACTCACAGATCACCACCTGATAAATCTTCAGCATTGTCACCCGTAACCTCTATACTGTCATTAGTATTGCAAAACATGCAAATGCTCCAAATGAATATGTAATGTCATATTTCCTATGTTTTCCAATATATCAATTCTCCCATTTCTGCAATCATGTCTTGAACTCCTCTTCAGCATGAGGAGATCTGATTTTAGTTTTGAGGAATATCTTTTGTTTCACCATGCTTTTGCAAGCTTGCAAACTCATGGGCTTCTCTTCTGCAGACACAGGGGTAGAAAATACTAAAGGTATTCAGCAGATCAAGCAGCATTCATGGAGAGAGAAAAACAGAGTCAGTGTTTCCAGTCAATAACCTTCATCAGAACTGGAAAAGCAAGTAAACAAGTGTGTTTTAAGTTGCAGAAAGGGGCAGGATGAAGAGAACAGAGGGAATATCTCTGATAGAATGCAAAATAAAGTTGTGAAGATAACCATTACTTCATATATTGAGAGAGAGGTGAAAAAAAAACAAAGGGGCAAATAGAGAATGAAATATCAGGAGATCTGGAGCAGCTTAGAACATGGCTATGAGGGGATAAGAGATGATAAGACAGTGTTGGATGAAAAGACCAGAGGAAGGTTGAAGGATCATGAGTGTGGAGTCAAAGCCAGAAGACAACATCAGAATATCCACATGAGCAGCCAGGAAAACACTTTACACATGTATTCACCACCATATTCAAGGCCCATTTAAGGTGAGAGGGGGGTAGTTTCAGAAGAGACATGAGGAGTAAGTTTTTTATTCAGAGAGTGGTGGATGCTTGGAATGCGTTGCCTGATAGGGTGGTGGATGCAAACTCATTGGAGGCTTTTAAGAGGGGCTTGGATGGGAACATGAATGAGAGGAAAATGGAGGGATATGGGCATTCTGTAGGTAGGAGGGATTAGCTATGTTGGCACAATATTGTGGGCCGAAGGGCCTGTTCTGTTCTGTACTGTTCTATGTTCTATGTATATTCATACCCCATCCATAATGCATGATATATTGCTGAGGGTGTACATGAATCCCAAAAGTTCACTCCTAGCAGGCATGTTGGGAGATTACATTTATGAAATTTACCCTTTTGACTCTTCAGTGGATGGAAGCTCAACTGTTCCTACTGTCTCTCTACAAGTCTTTGATGCTAAGGGACTAATAAGGTGCAAGCACTGAATAAACATTATTAAAGAAATATAAAATAACAAAAATAGTAGTAGTAGGCAATATGACCTTTTGAAACTGCTCCACTATTCAATATGATCATTGGTGATCATCCAAATTTGTCAAGTTCACAACTCTTTAGGTGAAAAAATGTCTCCTCATTCCATTCCTGAATGGCTTACCCCACATCCCTAGGTTCTGATCCCTGGTTCTGGACTTTCCAACCACTGGAGATATCCTTCTTGACTATAGTCTATCCAGTCCCATCAGGACTTATAAGTTTCCGTTAGGTGTCCTCTTATTCTTCTGAACAATTGCAGGTATAAGCCCAATTGTCCCAATCTATCTTCATAGGTCAGTCCTGCCATCCCAGGAATCAAACTGGTAAAACTTCACTGCACTCCCTCCATATGTGCCTTGAACAACTGGTGACCATGCCTGATCTTCTGAAGCATTGGCTGTATCATCCCATGATGTCCCAAGAGGATCAGGGCTGGAAGCCAGAGAAGTGTTGTTGCTGGGCCACACTCTGTGCACCAGATGACTTTTCCACACTGGGGGACCAGACATGAAATAAGGAAGATATAGACCAGTAAAAAGGGAAAGAAGCAGATGAGACACCGGTCAAGGGAAAGAGGTTTTAGGGACCTGAGGTAAAAGGTGCTGTAAATAGAGTTGCTTTCATACAAAATAGTCCTTCCTTCACTGTCCATACCAAATGGAAATTATATAGCTGGATCACTAAGGAGAAGGACATGGAGGATAGTGAGATCAGAGTGGGGTTTTCTAATATACTAGGGCATTTTGAGATCAAGAAAGAGATGGTGTTAGGTCTTTTGGAGAGCATTAAGATGGATAAATCCTCAGGGCCTGGTGAGATCTATCCCAGGTTATTGAGAGAGGCAAGAGAGAAAATTGTTGAGGCTTTGACAAAGGTATTTGTATCCTCTTTAGCCAGAGGCAAAGTCCTGGAGAACTGGAGAGTGGCTAATGTTGTTCAGTTTAAGAAGGAAAATTGGGACAATCCAGGAAATTATAGGTCAGTGAGCCTTACGTCAGTGGTAGGGCAGCTATTGGAGAGGGTTCTTCGAGATAGGATTTACTCACATTTGGAAGAACATGGGCTAATTAGTGACGGTCAGCGTGGCTTTGTGTGGGGTAGGTCATGTCTTACAAACTTGATTGAGTTTTTTGAGGAGGTGACAAAGGTGATTGATGAAGGTGGGGCAGCAGATGTCTACATGGAATTTAGTGAGGTGCTTGACAAAGTCCCTCATGGTAGATTGATCAGAAAGATTCAGATGCATGGGATCCAAGGTGACTTGATGGTTTGGATTCAGAATTGGCTTGCCCATAGAAAACAGAGGCTAGTGGTAGAAGGGTGTTATTCTGGTTGCATGTGTATGACCAGTGGTGTTCCACAGGGATCGGTGCTGGGACCTCTGTTGCTTGTGATATATATCAGTGATTTGGATGACAATGTAGAAGGGTGGATTAGCAAGTTTGCGGATGACACCAAGATTGGTGGTTGTGGACAGTATAAAGGACCATCAAACAATACAGCAGGATATAGATCAGTTACAGTTATGGGCAGATAAATGGCAGATGGAGTTTAATCTGGGCAAGTGTGAGGTGTTGGATGTTGGGAGGTCAAAGGGAAGTATACAATTAATGGCAGGACCCTTAACAGCATTGATGTACAGATGGATCTTGGGGTCCAAGTCCATACCTCCCTGAAAGTGACAATGTAAGTATGTACAATAATAAAGAAGGCATATGGCATGCTTATCTTCATCACTCGGGGCATAGAGTATAAGAGTCAGAAAGTCACGAAGCAGTTGTCTAAAACTTTGGTTAGACTGCACTTGGAGTATAGTGTGTAGTTCTGGTTGTCCCATTTCAAGAATGATGTGGAGGCTTTGGATAGGGTGAAGAGGATGTTTACCAGAATGCTGGATAGGTTAGAGGATATAAGGAGAGGTTGGGCAAACTTGAATTGTTTTCAAATTGCTGAGGAGAGACCTGGAAGAATTTTATAAAATTACGAGAGGGATAGAGAGGCTTTACAGCCAGAATCTTTTTCTCAGGATAGAAATGTCGAACAATAGCAGGCAAAGCTTTAAGGTGAGAGGGGAAAAGTTTAAAGTGGATGTGCGCAGCAATTTTTTGCACAGAAGGTGGTAGGTGCCTGGAACCCACAGGAGTGGTGGTGGAAGCAGATATGATAGTGGCATTCAAGAGGCTTTTAGATCAGCACATATCATTTTCGGCACATATATCATAAGCCGAAGGGCCTGTTCCTGTGTTATATTGTTCTATGTCCTATATTCTATGTTCCAATCAGCAGAGCACACAGCTTGAGTTAATTATCCCTACTTCCCTTTACACTGACCACCACATTGAAGGAAACCAGGTAAATTGACTTCATTCTTCAATTAATATCAGTCACTGAAATTCATCATGCTACCTGATTGTAGACAATATTCCTACTGATCCAGGTCATGTCCTCATTCTGTGTTCACACACACGTCCTTTTAGAAGCAATTACTGGATTGTAAACAGAACTGACAATCATTGCCAACATTTCCCTTTCACTCTTTTCCTTGCAAAACAGGAATCCTTTTCTTTTGGATTGTGAGCTAAAACATTTTGTGAATAAACTTACATTTTGTACTGTTACTGTAAAATATTGCTGATTGAAAATTTTAATAGATACATGATTGATAGATTAATAGATACCTGTTAGTGCTTTTATGATTAAGTGCCTCAGAATCGAGGCAAGAAAATGCATTTAATGTACTGATCGGACCACAACATAACTGAATGGATGAATAAACTCGAGGGACTAAATACCCTTCGGTTGTTCCTTAATTCCTGTGCGTTCATAACAGTGTTACAGCTCAGTTCTCCACATGGCTATCAAATCAACAATAAAAGTACATAAATAATGACATTTATCTTTTAACTATGAGGCTCTGTGGAATCAACACTGGTACAATAGATGATAGCCAGCTTTTGGTTCTCTTAAAGCTAATGTTTTCTTAAAGTTTCAAAAATATCGGTGGCAGGTGTTTCAAACATTTTTATCTCTGTGTGGCACCAACTGGCAAATGCTGCAAGAGGTGTCTGAATCAATATTTCACTCAGCTTAAAGAGGTACAGGTTGGAAGAGCTGACGACCAGACAAATGTTTGGCAATGCTGCTTAGACATATGGGCAATCCCAGCAGGTGACTTTTTTCCTTGCTAAGATTAAAATTCATATTGACTGGAACAGGCCAATCAAATCTTCCAGATTTTTTAATGAGATGCAGAACTATCACTTTTGTTAAGTTGTGTAAGCTGGTTCTTTAACTTTGCTAACACTCACTTTATCATTCATTACCAGAACCATATAATAGGAGACTACAAGATGTTGATTCCTTTGCTGAAAATGCTCTCAGCAACTGATGGAAACCTTTGTAAGGCTCTTGGATTTTATTTTGTCATCACTTCCAGGTAATGCTCTTTAAGAAAATAGAATTTCAAGGGATTTGATATGATCTTTAACTTAAACCACAAACACAGTCACTGAGTTATTATCAATCAAATTTTGACACCAAGCCAGATAAGGAGATAAAAGTGCAGATGACCATACACTTGGTCAAAGCAGGATGTTTTAAGGAACGTCTTAAAAGGGGAGGGAGAGGCAAGGTTTAGGAAGAGAATTTGGCATTTGGACTTTCCCAGCAAGAGGTGAGAATTAGAAGGACGGAGACAGGTCATAGAAATATAGAAGCAGAGGTAGGCTGCTTGGACCTTTGAGCCTGTTTTGCCATATCTTGGCTGATCATCTCAGTGCCATATTTCCTCTCTTTCCACGTATTCTTTTATATATTTTGCGCCTAGAAATGTATCTATCTCCAACTTAAATATATTCAGCAGCTTGGGGGTAGTGCCAGTGAATTCCACAGTTTATCCAGCTTCTGAGTGAAGAAATTTCTTCTGATCTCAGTTCTAAATATCTTACACCCAATCCTGAGATAATCACCCCTTGTTCTATATTCCCGATTAGGGGAAATAGGCGCATCCAGTCTATCAGAAGTAAACTTGGGCTGGAGGACATCTAATGACATCCTATGAAATGACTCTCAAGCTATATGCAGCCACAGTTGACCACTTCATCCTCATATAACATCTAATATTGTCAACCTGTGTTGGTTTGCACTCTCTTCATTCTTAACTATCTAGTTGCAGCCTGAAAGAAATCTGAAATGTCTTTTCTTCCCATTCCCTTACAATTGCTTCTGGTAATGGGTTTATCATTGTCACATGTACCGGGGTACAGTGAAAAGCTTTGGTTTGCATGCCATCCAGACAGATCACTCCATACATCAATACATAACTACCTGCTTCCCCTTTGTCCCACCCAGGATCTAACCTTGGATCCCTTCTATTTCCCAGATGCCTCTCAGCAAATTTATCCAAAAGCACAGCATTAGTTTCCACATGTACAAGGAAACAACTAAATCTACTTCAACCCCAACTCTCTTCAAACAAAAACAGAAAGCATTGGAAATATTCTGCAAGTCAGGCATTATTTATGGAAAGAGAAAGAGACTTAATATTTGAGGTCAAATGTCCTTCATGCTCTCTTGACCATCTTTCATGACCCCTCCATTGTCTTGAAATTGTTGGACTAACTGCACAGCGAACAATATTACAAGTGAGTCTCTAACTATAATGGAGAGATAAGAATGAAATCAGGTGAGCATAATGTCATTCAGATGGACACAAGTGTTAGAGGATGATGGTTTGACCAACCACATCAAAAGCTACAGACAAGTGGAAAAAACTAAAACATTTGTCACAATCATATCGGATGCCATTTGTGACTGTTTTGATATAATGGTAGGTGTGAAAACACATATGGATTAATTTAAACAAGGGTTCCAGGAAAGATGGGGATGAATTTGCAAGATGGTGCTTTGGATAGGAGAGCCGGGCTGAAGATGAGATGATCATCTGCAAGGCTGATGTTTTGAGGAAGGATCAATGTTCGAAAATTTAAAACAATGGGAAATGATACATAGAAGAGAGAACAGTTACAATATTGCCAAACATCACCGGTGAGGTGATGGGATTGCAAGATGTAGGGGTGGTTGTCAAGAGGAGATGTTGAGTAGCTGATTAATAGGAACAGGTTTGAGGGAGCAGAGGGTGGTGAATCTCTAGAACTCTCTACCCCAGAGAGGTGGAGTTCAGTACTCAGGATAATTATCTTTGGCTCAATAGTTCAGCACGGACACTTAGATGAATCCTCATTCATGTCCCAAATGGTAAGTAGTGAACTTAGAGGTTGAAAGAGAAAACATTGTTGCTGCATTTTAATTTATTGATTACACCACTTGCTCTTCTGCGTTCGTCGGTTTTTGAAGACAATGGAATAAACTGCTCACTGAACCATATCTTAAACTGTCATCAGCCAAACAAATCAATTAAACAGGAAGAGGATAAATATTCAGAAGAAATGTTGATTTACTGTGGTTGGTGATTTAACTATTCTGCCTTAATAAATATAAAAATAGTCATCATATTTGTTGTCCAATATTGCTGAGTAAATGAATCACTTAGCAGGTCCTTGGATATTAACCATTATGGTATTGTTTGTTTTGGACAATGAAGAGTAAACCTCTGGCCTATCCATCTGTGATGATTTCAGATAAACCATACAGTTAGAACGGAAAGGCTGAGGAAAATTTTGTGGGAGAGATTGGTAACTGATAATTGGTTTATTATTGTCACATGTATCAAGATACAGTGAAAAACTTTGTTTTGCATGCCATTGATACAGATAATTTGAAAACATAAGTACATCAAATGGTACAAGGGAAAACAATAACATAATGCAGAATATAGTGTTACAGTTACAGAGAAACTGCTGTGAAGGCAGATCCACAGTCAGTGCGGATCAGCAATAATATCTCCTCGTTGTTGACAATCAACACAGGTGCACCTCGAGGATGCATTCTTAGCCCACTGCTCTACTTTCTACATTCATGACTGTGGCTAAGCACAGCTCAAATGCCATCTATAAATTTGCTGATGACACCACTGTTCTTGGCAGAATCTCAGATGGCGATGAGGAGATGTATAAGAGTGAGATAGATTGGCTAGTTGACTGGTGTTGCAACAACATCGCACTCAATGTCAGCAAGACTAAAGAATTGATTGTGGGCTTCAGGAAGGGGAAGTCGGGAGAACACACACCAGTTCTCATTGAGGGGTCAGCGGTGGAAAGGGTGAGCAGCTTCAAGTTCCTGGGCATCAACGTCTCAGAGGATCTATCTTGGGCCCAAAACATTGATGCAATCATGAAGGAGGCACGCCAGTGGCTCTACTTCATTAGGAGATTGAGGAGATTTGATATGTTACCAAAGACTCTTGCAAATTTCTACAGATGTACAGTGGAGAGCATTCTGACTGATTGCAACACCACTGGGTATGGAAGTTCCAATGCACAGGATTGAAAAAGGCTGCAGGGGGTTGTGGATTCAGCCAGCTCCACCATGGGCACAACCCTCCCTGCCATCGAGGACATCTTCAAGACATCCTTCAGAAGGCAGCATCCATCATTAAGGACCTTCACCATCTGGAGCATGCCCTCTTCATGTTACTACCATTGGGGAGGAGGTACTGGAACCTGAAGACCCACACTGAATGCTTCAGGAACAGTTTCTTCCCCTCTGCCATCAGATTTCTGAACAGTCCATGAACCCATGAACACTACCTCATTATTCCTCCTTTTCACTATTTATTTTTGTAACTTATAATAATTTTTGTCTTGCACTGTACTGCTGCTGCAAAACAACAAATTTCATGACCTATGTCAATGATAATAAACTTGATTCTGATTCTGACTCTGATTCAATAAGGTGCAATGTCCATATCGAGGTAGATTGAAATATCAAGAGTTTATCTTTATCGTACAAGGGGTCAATTCAAGAGTCTAATAACAGCAGGATAGAAGCTGTCCTTGAGCCTGTTGGTGCGTGTTTCCAAGCTTTAGTATCTTCTGCCTGATAGAAATGGGGAGAAGAGAGAATGTCCGAAGTGGGAGGGGTCTTTGATTATGTTGGCTGCTCTTCCAAGGTGGCAAGAACAGTAGAGAGTCAATGGAAGGAAGCTGGTTTTTGTGATGGACTGAGCTGTGTTAACAATTCTCTGCAGTTTCCTGCGATCTTGGGTTGAGCAGTTGCTGTCCCAAGCTGTGATGCATCTGTACAGGATGTTTCTATGGCCTATATATAAAAATTAGTGTGGGTCAATAGGGACATACCGAATTTCCTTAGCCTTCTGAGGAAGTAGAGGTGCTGGTGTGGTTTCTTGGCTATGGTGTCTACATGGTTAGACCAAAGCTATTGGTGATATTTACACCTAGGAACTTGAAGCTTTCAACCATAGCCACCTCAGCATCATTGAAACTTACATGGGCCTGTGCTCTATCCTGCTTCTTGAAGTCAATGACCAGCTCTTTTGTTGACATTGAGGGAGAAGTTGTTGTCATGACACCATGCCACTGGGCTCTCTATCTCCTTTCTGTACTCGTCATTATTTGAGATCCAGCCCACTACAGTGGTGTCATCTATGAACTGGCAGATGGAGTTAGAGCAGAATCTAAACACACAATAATGAGTATATAGGGAGTAAAGTAGGGGGCCTGAGGGCATATCCCTGTGGGGCACCAGTGTTGAGGATAATTGTGGCAGAGATGTTGTTGCCTATCCTTACTGATTGCTGTCTATTGGTCATAGATAAAATATACATAGAAAATTAAAATATAAATCTTTTAAACATCAGACGAACTACCAATCAAACAGGTCAATAAAATAATTATTTATAAGGTCCTGCATTGGGAAAAGTTAATGTACAAGTGAGCAGGGATCTTCTTGTAGACTGGCTACTGAAAGCAAATAGAGAGGTGCAGAAAGCAATTATAAGACCAATGCTTTTTAGGACCTACATTGCAAGAGGTATTGAGCACAAAAGCAAGTATGTTTTGCTACAGTTAAACAGGGCCTTGGGTGAGACCAAATTCTGAGTAATGTATGAAGTTTTTTTATCTACTTAACCAAGAAAGGATTTACTTGCTCTAGAGGTAGTATCACAAATGATATATAGACTCATTCCATAGTGTCATATTCAGAGAGAATGGGTGCACTTGGCTTGTATTCACTAGAACTTAGGAAATGGGAGGGGATCCCATCAAAACATACAAAATCCTGAGAGAGCCAGATAGATGAGAGAAAGATGGAGGGATCTAGAACAAGAGGTCACAGTCTCAGGATATGCATAATATATTTAGCATCAAGATGAGGAAAGTACCTCACTCAGAAGGTAGTGAACTTATGGAATTGTATCCCACAGAAGCCAATGAAGGACACATCACTGAATGTGTTTAAGTAGGAGATAGATAGATACTGGACACAAAAGGCTTCAAGGTCATGGGGAGAGAGCAGAATCATAAAGTCATACAGCACAGACCCTTCAACCCAACTCATCCATGCCAACCAAGGTGCATTCTTGAACTAAGCCCATTTTCCTGCATTTGGCCCATGTCCTTCTAAACCCTTCCTATTCATGAACCTGTCCAAATGTCTTTTAAGCATTGCAATTGTACCTGCCTCTACCACTTCCTCTGGCAATTTGTTCCAAAATCCCAACATCCTCCATGTGAAAAACTTGCCTCTTAGATCCTTTTTAAACCTTTCCCCTCACCTTAAGCCATCTAGTCTTAGACTCCACTACCCTGGGAAATTATATTGGGACAGAGGATTAGCCATGATTGTATCAAATGGCAGAGTAAGCTAGAACAGTGGAATGGCCTATTCCTGCTCCCACTTTTTTAATGTTTCTGTGTTTCTGATCATTTTGAAGCCTCTGCCACATTAGCATGGCTGCCTTCTAAACTAAAATAATGGCTTGGATTTTGTGGGGGAAATATTGACAATTCTGCACAGAACTGCTGAAACTTCCCCGTGTGAGTGTCATCATGTTTGAAATTCTTGCATATTGCACACAAAAAGGGAGGCTTGAACTTCCTGAATGTTCTTTGCCTGCCTTTACCTGAGTGAAATTTTCAGCAGAGAAATTATGGTGGTGAATCTCCTTGAAATATTTGGGCCAGATCAGACCTGGTGGAGGAACAGCTTCGCCACTCATTGAAATTGTGAGGGACTAAGTTTATTTCCAATTTTTGAATTAATTGCATTTTGTCTTTCAATAGTTTTGTGTTCTTATATGTTTTAAGCTTTTGCTTTTCTCGAGCTTCTAATGTTTTAAAAAGTTGTTTTATTGATTTTTGTACACTTCTGGATGTCTGAAATGGAGAGATCTCTAGTCCCACAGGACCTTGCCATTGAGGATTGGAGCAGAACTTTGCAAGGAGTTGGCACTAAGATATCTGCAAAAGGTGAGATCACTGCTGCTGATTAGGTCATCATGAGTGTGGGTAGCTCAGCACAAGGAGAAAATTCTGAGCCCTGTGAAATGGTGTCTGTATGAGTCAATACCTTGACATTAAAGCACCACAAGTTTCTCCAGTCCATCACTGTAAAACATTAGTTAGAAAGGTGGGATTCTTCTCCATAGAGTAAGGAATGTTAATGAATGATGTAATCAAGGTGATCAGAGTTATACAACGTTTTGACAGGATAAATAAAGATAAACTTAACTGGCAAGCAGGAGAATCAGTAACCAAAAGAAATAAATAACTGAAAAAGCACCAGAAAGATTACAAAGATTTTTTTGTCTATAGTGTGTTATGAAGATTTAGAATGCATTGCCTTAAAGGAAAAAGTAAACTTGTAACACATGTTGGCCATTGTTGAAAGGGAACAGAACTATGAAATAAAAACATAAAATACTGGAAGCACTCAACAGTCCAAGCAGTATCCATGAAGATAAAACAGAGTCAGTATAGCACATCAATGTGCCTTCATCTGAAGAAAAGAGTGTTTTATATTGAAGAAGGGAGGAAAAGGGGACAGATAGAACAGAGGAAATGTCCATGACAAGATTCAGGCTGCAATGATGAAGTACCATTGTTTTAAATTCTAGAAGTTAGTAACAGAAGAGAAAGGAAACAAAAGAATCATGAAACTGAAATATCCAGCAACATCTATAAGACAAGAAGAAAGCTGGTTACCTGAAATTGTTGTAGTTGGTATTGAGTCCCAAGAGCTGCACCATGCCTAGTTGAAAGATATGGTGCTGTCCCTCGAACTTACATTAAGCATCATTGGAATAGTTTAGGAGGCCAAAAGCAGAGAGATCAGAGTGGTAGTGGGAAAATTAAAGTGACAAGCAACTGGAAGTCCAAGGTCACTCTTGCAGACTGAATGGTGGTCTACTGCAAAACAATCATCCAATGTGTATTTGATTTCTCCAGCGTAACGGAGACCACAGTGTGTTCAATGTAGAGGAGAGTTTGAAAAACTATTTGGACAGTTCTTACAAACAGTTGGCATGGGCACCATTGTCCAAATAGTCCTCAAATGCACTGGGTGTTTCCATAATAATGCAGACAGTGGGTCAATAAAAGAGATGAGATCACTATTCTACAATTGTAGAATTTCAGGATCCTCACTATTCCCCTTAATGAGGAACCTCCTCAAGTAGTTTTCTTCCTGATAAGATACAACTCTAGAGACCATCCTCAAATGGTTCCAACTAAGATACCACAAAGATGTCTGAAAATCTGCATGATATCTGAAAGATGCCATACAGTTCGGGGGCTTCTGGTTCTGAGCATTCATAGACTTTAATCACATAAGACTGGGTGAAATGTGAAGCAAGCACACTGCACTGTGGAATACAATCTCCACTCCACACTCCCCTTAGCAAAGGCCTGTTTTGGGAGCCCCATATTTATAAATTAGCCAATAGAATGAATCCAATTTACTCCAATGAAGTAAAATGCATATCACAGTATAAAAATACACTTTCAGTGATGCCTTCTATCCATCTGTAATAGTGGAAATGTCGCAAATATTCTGGAAATGACGCTATTACAGAGCCAGCGATCAGAGTTCTATTCCCGTCGCTGTCTGTAAGGAGTTTGTACGTTCTCCCATGCCTGCGTAGGTATCCTCCAGGTGCTCTGGTTTCCTCCCACATTGAAAAGACGTACGGGTAGGTTAATTTGGGTTTAAAATGGGCGGCACAGACTCGTTGGGCCGGAAGGGCCTGTTACCACACTGTAAATAAAATTTTTAAAAAAATTTAAACATTATATCATACCGTGATTGCTGATTTATTCTAGTGCATGCGGGAGATTTTAGACGTTTTATTCTGCAAAGTTTATCTCCATTATACTGAGAGACTAAACTTCTCCACATGTAGCAGTCTTGATTTTTATTCCCCAAGTGGCGTTTTGTGCAGGACTACATGCTCAGTAATATGACTTTATACAGCAATCTGCAGATCTGCTTTGTCAGAAGTAGTCTTGAAAAACATTCATCTTTATTATAGTGATTCTCCCAGATGCCCACAGGAAGTTTAGATCTATGTATCTAAGTCTTCATAAATAGAATTGAATACATTGGAATAACCGATGTTGGATCAACTAAACTGGCATAGTTTGGTACAATTCAGACCAGTTAATAATATAAATACCCTTACTACTGCAAATTCTTTACTTGTGCAATCTGTTTACATTGGCTACTTATTTCATAATTCGCAACATTATTAGGGTAAGTTGGATTTTGGATCGATAACATATATCACCCACACATTTACACACAACCCTCTCTGCCAATCTATAAAGACTTATATATATTATATCCTCCCAGCTATCAGTAGATGGTTAACTGGTTGCAACACACACACACTGAAGTAAATTCTGCCAATGATTGACTTAAATGAAGCCATTTGGCCCATAAGCTGGTATTATGATTTTATACAAGTTATTCAATTAGCCCCACTTACCTGCTTTTCCCTCAGATCCTGGAAATTTCCTTTTTCAAAGATGTTTCTAAATCCCAATAATTATGTCTTTTTTAATTCAATTTTCTTTCACATCCCATTTGCTGTGTGTATTAATTTGCTGCCACTTTTCCTATATTAAAGCATTGATTGAATTTTAAAAATGCTTAATTGGGTTTAAATGCCTGGAGATATTCTGAGAGATCATGCACGCTCGTATGAGAATGCAATATTTGCTTATATGCTTCCAGCATTTTCTGTCTTTTTTTTCTCTCTGAGAACCTTCACTCTGCTTAGTTGTTTTTATTTAGAACAAATAATTGAGCAAACGATTTCTTTCTGCATTTGAAGATTCTCAGATTCTATGAGTCACAGGAAATGCCTAAAAAATAGTAAATTTTTCAGAATCAGAATAGTAAAAACAGAACTGCATAGGTATTTATACAATGTAAAGAACTTCTCTTATTATGGTGGGCATCTGGTGCAGAGCTTGTTACAGTTCCTGCAGATTCTTCTGTCAGAATCCATGATTAGGAAAGGAATGCGCGATGAGAACCTGGTAGAATGGAAGTATAAAGGCTAATTTTAAATAATATGAATAACAAAGAACTATGGGCAGAATGGTCCTCACTGCGATCATGTATTCTTAATTTTTATAGCCATGCTTTTGGTCTTGAATCAAGAGCAGGCATTGTATGCTTTGGTAATTAGTAAGTAGATTCTGTATTAAATGTGTTATACCAACGTGGCATTGATTTCAGTCATGTCGACTGATACACAACATTACTTAAAATTTGGGATCCATGTATTCAAAGTGATATAACTATTGCAATATTTGGAACATGAAATTCAAATAAAGTTCACTTACAATATTAATGAATGGAGTGCATTATTGAATATAACACCAGATGGCTGCAGAGCATGCAACATATTGCTTACTATCACTTGAATCACATGGAACTCATTTTCTTCTATCTTTATGTCACTGTTACAAAACACAATGAGGCATATTTTTGACTTTGCCATTGCTAGCTGTAATCTGGAGGAGCAGATTGCTGTTGGTTACAGAATCTGCTTGATTTCATTTGCCTTCACTTGCTTGCTGCCAAGGTAATCAATACATAAAAATCATCATTAGCACACTGTAAAATGGGATTTAGATAAAGAAAGAAAAGATCAGTCAATTGGATGAAACATTGTGTGCTAAGATAGTATTTCACTAATGCAAAAGTGTCACAATAAACAACGAAAAACAGACAGATTATTGAAATCACTGTCAGGTTTAATCAAATTTTTTAGCTTTTATTTCTTTAAATTTTTTCCAGTATGTTCATCAGTCTCATAAGACTCTTGATTTCTCATTACCTGTGCTATATTTATTGAGTTTTCTGCAATGAAGACGAATATAAAACGTTTGTTTAATGCCTCAGCCAATTCTTTATTTCCTGTTATAACTTTTCTTGCCTTTGCCTTCAAGGGACACAGATATTGTTTTGTTATTCTCTTCTGTTTTGCATAATTGCATAGGTTTATTTTATTATTTTCCTGTATTTTACTCGCATGCTCTAAATTCCATCTTTTTTTTGATTATTTGTTACTCTTTCCTAAAACTCACACAAGTCACAGGTCCACTGCTCTTGGCCAAAGTAAATTTTTAAACAAATACTATGCACCTGGGACATGCCTCTTCAAGTTACTACCATTGGAGAGGAAGTACAGGAACCTGAAGACCCACACTCAATGTTTCAGAAACAGCTTCTTCCCCTCCGCCATCAGATTTCTGAATGGTCTATGAACCCATGAACACTACCTCGTTATTTTTCTTTGACACTATTTATTTATTTCTGTTACTTACAGTATTTTTATATCTTTATGTCTTGCACTGTTCTGCTGCTGCAAAACAACAAATTTCATGACATAAGTCAGTAATAATAAACCTGATTCTGATTAAAGTAACTGTGCTTGGATCACTATTCACATGAAGTTTTTATTTCTGAATGGAATATGTATTCTTTTTAAAATTATGAACCCTTAATTAACTATTTGCCTTTGTTTATCTAGTGGCATGCAACTTCCCAAATCACTTTAACCCCTTTCCCCTTTGCCTGCACAACTAGCTTAATTTAAGCTTGTGTCTCATTTCCTACAGGACTGTGTCCCTCTTGAACTAAATACTAAATTCTGTTATCCTTTGGTTACTTTCACTTACTAAAAGATTACATATTAGACAAGTTTCAATGCACAAGATAAGACCAAAATAGTTTGACAGTTGCTTTCACAAAATATTGTTCTGTATGTGTTAAATGAACACTTCCAACTTTTGCCAATTTGATTTGTTTCTTGCAGCCTTAAATAAAAGTGAATATCAAATGCATCTTGTTCACTTGCCTGCTTGTGGGGAAAAATTCAGTCACAATACTTCAGATGGGAGATTACTTACAACACTTTGATATTACAGTCGTTTACACTATTGCATCAGGATGAGCGCTGCTTTCACTGGAGATCAGTTCAAGACATAGTTGTCTAGCAACAGCATTGGAGAACAACCCACAGCCTACCATTGACAGATCTGTAAAAGACAGAGTGCCAGCAGAGAGGACACTAGCAAGAGGAGTGGTGGGGGTGGGACTAGTGGAGAGGACTGAAATGAGGATATAAGCACTGGAGCTTGAGCTGTAGAGAAGGGAAAGGTTTAAAAGGGACTTCAGAGGCAACTTCTTCACACAAGGGTGTTGTGTACGTGGAACAAGCTGCCAGAGGAAGTGGTAGAGGCGGGTGCAATTACAACATTTAAAAGACACCTGGACAGGTACATGGATAGGAAAAGTTTAGAGGGATATGGGCCAAATGCAGGCAAAAGGGACTAGCTCAGTTAGGTAACTTAGTCGGCATGGATGTGTTGGGCTGAATTATCTGTTTTCCGTACTCTACAACTCCAATGGTTTCTTAATTCACTGATGCCTCTTGCGTCTTCACAATCTGGTAATAATCAGGTATAGTTCTTGCCCACTGCCCAGCAGCAGCAGCAGGTGAAATTCAGTATTATGGGAAACGTTCTCTATTTGCCTTGATGAGAGTGGCTTCAAAGGTAGCAATGAAGCTTGAATTCATTCAGGACCGTGCAGCACCTTTAGCCACCAATCCAATTCTCTACCTGCATTCACAGTTGTCTCCCAGAGATCCATTAGCTGTTATCAGCACCATCTACTCAGTAGACATCAGTAATTCACCAAGGCTCCCTTCGCAGCCAATGGAAAAGCTTTGGCATATACCAGCTAGGAACAGAATGCCTGCAATCACTAAAGACCTGCAGGGTGGCCATCAAATCATGAACTTTCCTGAACTGGGAATGTATCGCCTATCCTCTGTGGTTTCCTACTCAAAAAGTGAGATCTACATACATAACAAAACCACGACAGACCCTTCAATGCAATACAACAGGAAGATGAGCATTCTCACTACATACTGATCTCACAGCATTTCACACCTCCCATGAGTGATTCTGAATTTGGAACCAGAAAATCCCACAGGAATAGAGTTACTGGTTGCCATCACTTTGTTATTGATTATCCTTGTGTTTGCTTGAGCACTAATATGGCCAAGACTGTAAGCATATAATTGTTGTCTAATGTGTCTCCTATTGGCTGTCTTCCATTGCTGAACCCACTACTACTACCACTACAACACAATGCTGCCCTGTGGCTGAAGCAAAGCTAGTGGATGATTGCTTCTTTCCAATAAAGGAGGTTGTACATACATAGAACATTACAGCACAGTGCAGGCCCTTTGGCCCACAATATTGTGCTGACATTTTATCCTGCTCTAAGATCTAGCTAAACCTTCTCTCCCACATAGCCCCCATTTTTCTATCGTGCATGTCTCTATCTAAGAGTCTCTTAAATGTCCCTAATGCATCGGCCTCCACAACCTCTGCTGGCAGTGCATTCCACGCACCCACCACTCTCTGTGTAAAAAACTTACCTCTGACATCCCCCTTATACATTCCTCCAATCACCTTAAAGTTATGCCCCCTCGTGTTAGCCATTTTCACCCTGGAAAAAATCTCTGACTGTCCACTCGATCTATGCCTCTTATCATCTTGTACACCTCTATCAAGTCATCTTTCATCCTCTTTCTCTCTGAAGAGAAAAGCCCTAACTCACTCAACCTTTCCTCATAACACATGTTCTCCAGTCAGGCAGCATCCTGGTAAATCTCCTCTGCACCCTTTCCAAAGCTTCCACATCCTTCCTATAATGAGGTGACCAGAATTGAACACAATACTTCAAGTGTGGTCTAACCAGAGTTCTATAGAGCTGCAACATCACCTCATGGCTCTTGAAGTCAACACCCTGACTAATGAAGGCCAACACACCATACGCCTTCTTAATAACACCTATCGACCTGTGTGGCAACCTTGAGGGATCGATGGACGTGGACCCCAAGATCCCTCTGTTCCTCCACACTGCTAAGAATCCTGCCATTAACCTTGTATTCTGCCTTCAAATTCAATCTCCTGAAGTGTATCACTTCATACTCTTCCAGGCTGAACTCCATCTGCCACTTTTCAGCCCAGCTCTGCATTCTATCAATATCCTGTTGCAATCTACAGCAACCTTCTTCCCTATCCACAACACCACCAAGCTTTGTATCATCAGCAAACTTACTAACCCACCCTTCCACATCCTCATCTAAGTCATTTATAAAAACCACAAAGAGCAGGGGTCCCAGAACAGATCCCTGCGGAAGAGCACTGGTCACTGACCTCCAGGCAGAAGGTAAATCTCCTCTGCACCCTCTCTGTAGATGGCCTAAAGAAAAACCCTCAAGATGACCAGCTTCTGATGGCACATTCATGCCATGTGATGTACAATTGCATTGGTATAGTGGGAATGATGAGAGCAAGACATTTTCAACCTGAGAGAGAGGACCAACTGGCATGTATCCTATCCAGCCTCTGTCATTCCCCTGGATGGGACGTCAGCAATCCTGGTCACCTTGCTTAGGGCAGATTACTAGCCTATCACGGTATTCTCCAACTGAAGCAACCTCAACCTGAAACGTTGACCATCCATTTCCCTCCACAGATGCTGCTTGACCCGTTCCTCCAGCTTCTTGTTTGTTGCTCCAGATTCCTGCATCTGCAGTCTCTTGTGTCTCTACTCTCCAATTGAAGTCTGGAATACAGAGCCACAGTGACAGCAATCTGAGCGTGGATGGCAGCCTTCACTTCAGGACTCACATCTTGGGTGGTTTCTGCCTGTGCAGCAACGGAAACTGAGACTTCAGCCATCAAATGCTACTTCATGGCTAGATTCATAGCTGGCTGCTACTTGCACAATGATATGAATAGGCTCCAGGCTTTGCTGAAGGCTGGACACCTCATACTCCACTGTGTCTCAGGCAGACCTCTCAATGTCCACAATGAACAACCTTCATCCGGAGGCTTCTCATCAAAGTTCTCATCGAGGTTCTCTGAGGTGGAACTCATGTGACCTCATCCTCTGGTTAACAAATACCTTCATTAGCACTGTGTCCTGTCTTGGCTACAATCTAACCACTGTTTAATAATGTGGAGATCCTGTTTCAAAGTTCTTTTCTTAATTACATTTGATTTCAGTATCTAAGCTGGAGGCTTCCATACTAATTTTAATGATGGCCCAGGTACCACCTTCCCTACCAGCCTCTCAACTCCTTGATCTTGATACAAGTCTTCTATCCTTCTTCCCAAGTCCTCCACCAAGTCTATAGTGTCATCTTGGCAAATCCTGGAGGGGTGTTGTGCCATAATTATTTTACCACATCTGCACAAGCTCCCAAGTGCTTTTCACCTCCCCTATAAGATCCTGGTGCAGGCTTTAAATAATGCAGTTAAGCTTTTGGCAGAGACAATCTCTTACAACACTGGGCTCTCAGATGAGGTATGCAGCCACTTAACTATGAAGTTAGTTTTGGCTGCACGTTGTAATCATGTTAATTAACAGGCCAAGCAGAACTGGTGTACTGCCAACATCAGAAACAAAGGTAACATAAATGCCTACAGCCAGTCGTTAGACTTTTCAAATACAGGCCCTATCCATTGTGTTTCACTTTGAATAAAATGATGAGTGGAGAAAGTTTGGTGCTTTATTCAATAAATACATCATAAATTTATCTGAAAGGTGGTTTACAAAACAACCTGTATTCCTACAGCTCTCTGATTTGATGTTTTTAAACCTCCCTCATCAATGTTTTCCCTCCAACAATGTTTGCTGATCTCATGATCACAAAGTCTGTTTATTAAATATTCAAAACACTACCTTGTCCATTCTGGTTGAAGAAGATTAGTCAAGAGAGAATGTTCTTATTTAAGCTTTTATGAGTTGTACCATGGGTGAAAAGGGCAAAAGGGTTCAAAGCCACTTATTAGCTTTCATGGGAATTGAGGGAGCAGCAACAACGATTAATAGCAACAATTGCACCTATTCAGTGATTACTATTACTAGTAATAACCGCGCAGACGTGTGAGATGCTTATGGTGCCAAGAATCCAACATGTGAGGAGCTTCAAGTGAGGATTGCTAGCTGGTATCATTGACTGGAATCCCCTTCACTGCCTGACAACTACTAATGGAAACTCACTTAAAATTTTTTTAAAAAATGGAAAGAATTTAAACATTTTCTGACATTATTCCTGGCTTAGAGAAATTAAAATACACTTTACAATAGTGTAGATATGATTCTAGGTTTTATTAATAGCAGTGAAATGTGAACAAAATCAGAGGATCTCTCTGAAGAAATATAAAAGTAAATTTCATTTAAACTGAACTAATTACTTGAGAACTATTAAATAATTTAAAAGAAAAGATGCCTGAAATCTAGCTTCATGAGGTTCAAACCATTCTGTAATATTAACACAAACCACTTGATGGCATCAGTGCACTAACATTTATCTTCCTTTCTATCCTGAATTTGCTCAGTAATTGCAGATGCTAATTTTTGACTTTACACTTCTCAGCACTTGTCTCTGATATAACAGCGAACTAGGCTCATGAGGCGCATTTGCAACTTCTCACAAATGAAGCAGTCCAAGTCTGTATGCAGTAAGGCCTTGATCTAGACGAAGGTTTCTCGGGGGCCACCAATAACTAAAAACTCAACTGGACCATTTTTTGCACTATTTGTACTTGCACAATTTTGTTGTCTGTGTTTATTGTATGTCCTCTGTTCTATGTTTGTCCTCTGTTGTGTGAGTCCAGGGGAAATTACATTTCATTCCTCCATGTGTTTTTATAGCATATGGGTGAATGACAATAAAGTATAACTTGAACTTGAACTTGAATATGTTGCAGCTGTTTTGCTCAGTCCCTCAACACTTTAAGCTGGTTACAAAGGTCTTTTACATACTGGGTTGTTTTATCCCTGGAAGTTCCTGGTTCACCACAATAGAGGGAATAGATATGTTGGCACAACATTGTGGGCCAAAGGGCCTGTTCTGTACTGTACTGTTCTATGTTCTATGTTAACCCATAATCACCATAAGGGAGCCCCATTGCTCACCCTGTCAGTAATTCGTACAGGCTAAGACCCAGTGTGCAGTTTGGGGTCACTTGGCCTCTCATCAGGATTCCTGGCAGTACGTCAACCCACATCTTTCCTGTCTCTGTTATAGCCTTAGCGGAGGTAGTTTTGATTGTTCGGTTTATTCTCTCTACCATTCCTGAGCTCTGAGGGTGGTAGGGCACATGGAATCGTTGTCAAATCCCGAACAGCTTGTACGTTTCCTTTATCACTTTCCCAGTGAAATGTGCTCCCTGATCTGAATCCACCTGGGCTGGAGTTCCCCACCTAACGAGGATTTCCTGAGCTAAAACCCATTCCACAGTGCTGGCAGTACAGTCTCTTGCTGGGAAAGCCTCGACCCATCGGGTGAAGTGATCCATGATCACCAGGCAGTAACTTTCCCCTACTCTTTGGCAGTGTCCCCATGAAATCCATCCGGATGTTTTCCGCACTTTTATGTCCTTACCGGGGTTGTGCTGGGCACAAATGATACATTGCCGACAATATTTTTCTGCATCTCTGCCCATCCCTGGCCACCACCAGGCCTGCTGGAGGTTTGGAATCATGCTGTGCCTTTCCTGATGCATTGCCCCATGATATAACTTCAGCAGTACCTGCTTAATACGTGCTGGCGCTACAGCCACTCCTGCCTCCCCATGCATCCAGCTACCATCTGGTCCCTCCTTTGCTCCTTCACCTCTCCTTCTCCTCTGCCTCCACCTCTCCATATAATTTTACTAAATTGACTTCAATAGTTTCTTTCTCTACAGTTGCAGTTTCTGTTGTCTCCTGTTCTTGCACTGCTTTTTTTACCCTGAGATCTGCCCACTCATTCCCCTTCTGCTCCTTACTTTCCCCTTGCTGGTGTGTCTTTAATTCCAGCTACCTCTGCTGGCAGCTGCACTGCTAACATTTCTTGTCTGTGTTTGGCCCCTGCCCCTGGGACTACCTGACATGATTCACACACATTGTTCTGTCTCCTGTCCCTGCTTGGGGCTGCTGTCTCTCTGTGGGCCATGGAGCATACATGTTTTCCGACCCTGACTTGTTCATGTTATTTCTTCCTTTCCTGAGTCTATGATAGCACCTGCCTTACTTAATGTGTCTATCCCAGGACGGTACACTTATGGTTTGGGCATACCCAGAAATCTACTGGAAACTGTACTCCCTTTATCTCAAGTACCTGAGGATCACTTCTCTCTATTCTTATCGGTTCCCCCCCTGCACTGGTAATATAAATAACCTTTCCAATCATGGGCAGGGGTAGATCAGTTATCAATACTGGTGACCCTGTATCCACAAACATATCACATTGCTGGCCTACTAATAAAACCTCTGGTGTACGTCCGTGGATGACCAGTATTGGCAATGGGGGCTGCAGTCAGCCGTTTATCTGACATGGTTGCTGTCCTCACCAGATCTATGATCTGGTCGGCAGTCAGACCAGACAGAGAGGGCACTGCTGTTGTTTCTGTTTGTTTTTGTGGATGACTCTCACACCTTGAAGGAAAACACGATGCTGGAGGAACTCAGCAGGCCAGGTAGCATATGTGGAGAAAAACAGGTGATCAATGTTTCCAGTCAGGACCCTTCTTCAGGACTGAAGATAGGAAAAAGGGAAGCCCAATGTATGGGAGGGAAAAGCAGAGCTGTGATAGGTGGACAAAAGAGGGGAGGCAGGGTGGGCACAAGGTGGTGATAGGTAGATGCAGGTAAGAGATGATGATAGGCAGGTGCAGGGGAGGAGGGGAGAGCAGATCCACCAGGGGATGGGTCAAAGGTAAGGAGAGAGAAAAGAAAGGAAGCTAGGAAAGGGAAGAAGAGAAGAAGCAAGTTTGGGGGGGGTGTGATTAGAGGGGAAGGGTGGTGGGGATTACCTAAAGTGGGAGAATTCATTATTCATGCCGTTAGGCTGCAAGGTTCCAAGATGGAAAATGAGGTGCTGTTCTTCCAGCTTGCACTGGGACTCTCACACCTTCCTCCCTTATTAGGACACTGCCTCCAACCATGACCTGAGAGGACACAACTGTAACATATCATGTCCTTTACCTTTCTATGTCTATTCTGGCAGTCCCTTGCTAGGTGTCCCGGTCGCTGGCACACAAAGCAAGTCCTCTGTGTCCTCACAGGGACAACGTCTACTCAGCCACCTTGTGGTCCCACTTCTCTCCCCTCTGGTATTGGTATTGGTATTGGTATTGATTTATTATTGTCACTTGTACCGAGGTACAATGAAAAGCTTGTCTTACAAACCAATCGTACAGGTCAATTCATTACACAGTGCAGTAACATTGAGTCAGTACAGAGTTTACTGATGTAGTACAAGTAAGAACAATAACAGTACAGAGTAAAGTGTCACAGCTACAGAGAAATTGCAGTGCAATAAAGTGCAAGGTCACAACAAGGTAGATCGTGAGGTCATAGTCCATCACATTGTATAAGGGAACTGTTCAATAGTCTTATCACAGTGGGGTAGAAGCTGTCCTTAAGTCTGGTGGTACGTGCCTTCAGGCTCCTGTATCTTCTACCTGATGGAAGAGGAGAGAAGAGAGAATGTCCCGGGTGTGTGGGGTCTTTGATTATAGTGGCTGCTTCGCCAAGACAGCGAGAGGTAAAGACAGAGTCCAAGGAGGGGAGGCTGGTGTCCGTGATGCATGGGGCTGTGTCCGCAACTCTCTGCAGTTTCTTGTGGTCCTGAGCTATCTTCCCAGCCTATGATACTGTTGTGGGGTAAGTTGATTCCACAGCTATCCCCAAATCTAAAACTTCTTAGTGGGCTGAGCTCAGGCCCTCCTTCATCATTTTCAGGACAACTGGGTCATCCTTCCCTGGATTGTCCAGCCCTGAGTATTCCTCATAGGCCTGATATTTACGCTCCGCATAACCCATGGCAGGCTCATCAGTTCTTTGAACCACTGACATTACTATTCCCCAATTACTCTCCTCTCCCCAGTTATTGCTTCACTTCTCCCTTAAAGTTCTGATATCTCTCCTCGTGACTGGCATTCCCACTAGTCACCCATGTACCACCCTGCACCCCCTGGGCCACACTGTCCCACATATTCCTTGGGCATTTGGCCTAAACCAACACATGAATGTCTTTGGGGTGCATCTGGTGAATTTCAAGCATTTCTTCGAGCTTGCGCCAGAATTCTGCATTTTCACAAGCAACTTTAAAGTGAGGGCAGCTCATTCAGAATGTTCTGCTTCTCCCCAGGGGTGAAGGATTTGTGAATTGTGGTAATCAGTGTCAGAAGCTGGCGGGGGTCATCAGGATTCTGGGCCAGTTGTTGCCTGACCTCAATTGGTGCATCCTGACAGGTATGGCTAGGTATAACCTTTCTCTTAAATACTTCCACACCAATTCCCAGATTAAACATAACACAAGGGAAGGATAAAAATAAATGAGCATGTACTTAAAACCAGAGTGTATGTACCCTGCAATCTCCCACTTCTGTGTCACCGAATTCATGATGGCTTTTGTATTTCCTTTCATATAAAACTCTGTTACCCCAAAGTTTCAAACTTATTCTTAACACACAAACACACACTCACAAACAAATGCACTGCTATACAGTCTCCTCAATGAGTATACACGCACCTGTCTGGCGTCCCGAATGGTCAGTAACCATCTATCGCAACTGGTGGCCCTGTCTGGTCCCTTACACAAACGCACAGATGTAGAAGTCTTTATTTACACAGCAGATCTTCTGGAGAGAGAGTCTAAGAGAATCTCACTCTCTTGACACAATGTTTTATACTATTTAAACACAAAGATAACAATTAACAATTAACTACAGTTTCAATGGCTATAATCACCTCCTTATCTTTAACATTTGGAATATAGTCAAGAATCACAGAATTGCTGAATTACATATCTACAATGGTAGCACATCCCAACTAGCAGAACCCCTTTGAATTTTGAATATTCAGTACTGGTGTCTGTTCCCAAAACATCTGAGTACAAACTCCATACACCCAAAATATACCTCTTTTGTCACTGTGTTGTGGGATGGCTCCCTGAACATACAACAAGCCAGAATATTAAGTGACCAAACAGACCTGTCCTGAACTGTGTATTAAGTGGTAGGGATATGCCTTAGACAATATGCTAACACAGGAGATGGCCACTTAATGCCTTCCCTGATCTCGTCCTGAAGTTTTCAATGACCACCAATTAACATGGAACATTCATCTATTATCTTCCCCTGCGTAGTTTCAATGGGACAGAATCGGATGATGGTTTCAATGACCCCGAAGCATCAGGTAAAGTCAAATTGTGAACAGATTTTATTTCCTGAAGACTGGTTCTCATTTTAATTAGTATCTGCTCTCCATAATTTCATAACTCCAGAATAATCCCGAACACATGTAGGCACAAGTGCAAATGAAAAGCTAACTTGCAGCAGCATCACAGGCACATAGCATCATATCAGCAGCATTTACAAGAAAAAAACACAAATTAAACATAAGTTGTGTATAATTTTTACAAAAAAGAACACAATTAGAGCAAAAAAAGTCTATTTTAGTGTTATAAGTGATGAAGTGGTCATAGTGTTGTGAAGTGGTCATACTGTAGTGATTAGGGTTGTGCTGGTTGGTTCAAGAACTGAATGGTTGAAGGGAAGTAGCTGTTCTTGAACCTGATGGTGTTGGACTTCAGGCTTCTGTACCTCCTGCCCGGTGGTAGGTACAAGAAGATGGCATGGCCTGGATGGTGGGGATCTTTGATGACGGATGTTGCCTTCTTGAAGCAGTGTCCTCTGTATACTACCGATGTTGGGGAGGAATGTGCCCAGGATGTTTTGGGCAAAGTCAACTACTCTCTGCAGCTTCTTACATTCCTGTGCATTCGAATTGCTATACCAGACCATGATGCAATCAGTTTTTACTGTACTGTCAACAGTACATCTGTAAAAGTTTGTTAGAGTGTTTGGTGACAAGCCTCTTATCCACTGCCCTAAATGGTAATTCCCTCTACCACTGGGGCACAGTGGCTTCAATATTTCCTATCTACAGATCAACTTCTTTTAGTTGCCCAGGCTACTCTGACGGTATCTCCCAAACCTGTGTCCTCTACCATCACAAGAACACAAGAAAACAAAACAGAAGTAGGCCACTTGCCCCCTCAAGCCTGGCTTGCCATTCAATATGATCATGACTGATCAACGCTGGCTTCACCTCCTATTCTGTGCCAGTTCCCTATAGTCCTCGATTGCCTGATCTTTCAAAAATTTATATGCCTCCACCTTGGCAGGCACGGTAGTGTAGCGGTTAGCGTATCGCTTTACAGTGCCAACAACCTGAGTTCAATTCCAGCCACTGTCTGTAAGGAGTTTGTATCTTCTCCCTGTGTCTGTGTGGGTTTTCTCTGGGAGCTCCGGTTTCCTCCCACATTCCAAAGATGTACGGGTTAGGAAGTTGTGTACATGCTATGTTGGCACCGGAAGCGTGGCGACACTTGCAGGCTGCCCCCAGAACACCCTACGCAAAAGATGCATTTCACTGTGTGTTTCGATGTACATGTGACTAATGAAGATATCTTATCTTAAGTACTTCGAAAAATCCAGCTTCTACAACTCTCTATGTGAAGAATTCCAAAGATTCACCATCCTCTGAGAAATGTCTATGCACCTCCATTTTAAATGGCCAGCCCTTATCCTGTAACCAGAAGAACAAGAACAGTAGGTGCATGGGCATATTACTGCCAGAGGATTCCCCTCATCATCCTGTCTTGGAAATATATTGCCATCCCTTCATTGTCACTTGATCTGAATCCTGAAACTTCCTCCCCAACAACACTGTGGGAGTTCCTTCACAAGAAGGAGTGCAGCAGTTCAAGAATTGCAATCTGCACCCACTAGTTTTAAAGGAAGCAGCTGCAGAGATAGTGGGGCTATTGGTTGAGGGTCTTCAAAACTCGCTGACTTCAGAGAAGGCGTCAATGGATTGGAAATCTGCAAATCTGACTTCGTTTTCAAGGAGGGAGAAAGACAAAACAAAATCTCGGCATGTTAGCTTAACATCTGTTGTTGGCAATATATTGATGTCTATAATCAAGGAAGAAACAGTGTGTCATTTAGAGAAACTTAGTCAACATGGTTTTATTAAAGGCAAAGCATGTTTGATGAATCTGCAAGAGTTCTTGAGGACCAAGTAGAGTTGATAGAGCAGAGTCTGTAGATGTAGTGTATTTGGATTTTCAGAAAACATTTGACAAGGTGCCACATAAAAGGCTGGTGCACAAGGTAAGAGTTCATAATATTAGGAGAAGTGTGTTACCATAGATGGAAGATTAATTATTGCATGGAAGACAGCCAGCTAGAATAGACAGGTCTTTTTCAGGCTGGAAGGATATAACTAATGGAGTGCCCAAAGGATCAGTTCTTGGCTCGCAATTGTTTACGATTTGTGAGAGCTTAGTTCCTCCAGCAGGTTGTTTTTTACTCTATTATTCTATTGGATATTTTTAAAGTAGCAGGTGATGGACTCTTGATAAATCAGGGGGTGAAAGTTACTGCAAATAGGTGGGAATGTAGATTTGAAATTACAATCAGATCAGCCTTGATTGTATTGAATAGACTTGAGGAGCTGAATGGTCTACTCCTGCTCCTAAGTATGAGGTTTGCATCTCTGCCTCCTCCTTTAAGATCATTATTAATACTTGTCTTTTTGATTGAGTTTTAGACATTATTCTTAGTATCTATGGATGGTCAGCTATTAATTATTAGGGTTTGTGGTAGTATTGTGGTTTGGTTACTGTGCCATTAACCCAGATATAGGTACAAAAATACAGGGCTTTGAATAGAAACCCCGATGTGCAGACTGAGAAATTTAAATTCAGTTAACAAAAATACCGCTGGAATAAAAAGATGGCATAAAAATGATGGTGACCATGAATTTGACAGGTTTTATTAAGAACTCAGTTGGTACACTAAAGATTTTCAGGAAGGTGAATTTACTTTCTTTCCCAGGTCTGGCCAATATATGAGTCTGGACCATAGCAGAGTGACTGACTGAAATGTCCTAACAAGCAACTCACTTTAAGGGCAATTGGAGTTAGAGAATGAATGCTTACCTACCAGTGATGCCCATATCTTATGAAAGAATATATCTTCAAAAAACTCTGCATCCAGGGATGGTTTGCTACATTCAAGCCACCTTATATGTGTTGTAGTTACGGTGGTGATGACACCAGGGCACAAAATATCTGAAAGACTGCCCAGTATCTGCCACATCCCCACTAAAGTTAAAATTGGAGCATGCAGATAGAACCATGAATTTATTTAGAAAACTGACTGCCAGTCTGTACGTACAGAATTAGAGGCAGGAGACAGCTCAAGGTCAGTATGGGCCAGATGACTAATAAGTAGATATGAAGGACACAGACAGTCTGCAGGGAAGAAGACAGACACAGAGGTCACCATTTGTTCCTGCAGCCATTTTGTGATTAACAGAGGGGATGTATTCTTGGGAAAAGTTTTAATAAACAAAATTAGACAATGAAAAGTCTAGGTGAAATGCATTGTGAGCATTTTGGTACAGGGTATTCCTATGTATGGGGAATGCAAATCATTTACTGTAATTAAAAATAGCTTTGTAAATATAAGTTATATAGCCCAAGAGTCAATAAGTTGAATGTCCATCAATTGAGAAATTATTTTGTTGCTCATCTACTCAATATAATACAGGATGGGCTGGCTATTCATTATCAGGATGCATCCTCACCTTTCTTGTTCTGATTTGGTCATTAAAGATTTTTTTTACATACCTAATCCAGGAGTGGGCACAGTGGTTCTGTTGCTGGCCTCCTAGGTAGCACTCAGCCACACCGGTCTTGTGCCTACAGCAGGTTACCTTCCGTTGCTGTGGAAGAGTATCTGTCTTCAGTTGTTCAATACCCTCAGCAGTTTATCAAGCAAGATGGTATTAAAGAGCTTCCTGAGCTCATCTTCAGTATTGGAACTTCTTTGCAAAACATCCAAACTCTATAAATAAAATAGGTCTATGAGTTTCCCTTTCTACAGATAGTGTTTAATCTGCTGAGTGCTTCTGGCAATTTCTGTTTTTATTTCCAAGATCCAGCATCAGCAGTTTGTTGATTTTTTTGCCTAAATTCCAGATTTAGACTAGCCTTTTAAATGCTGAAATATAGATTGTGTCATGCAATGAATCTTCTTTCATTTCCTGGAAAATGTCACAGTTTCCCACCCTGTTGTAAAAATACTGTTAATTAAGGCTGGTTGTCAATCTATCAGCTTTGCTCTGCAATGATACGATGATGTCTGCTGCCATCTAATGGCACTCTCCTGCACATGGCAAGAGTGAAGCCCACATTTTATTGTCTGGAAATTCATCCCCATTTGGTTGTGCTAAGTGTTCTAGTGCTCTCATTAATGTTGTGCTCCACCTCCAGGGTTCATTCCAATGATCAGGTTGCTAAAACAATCCAACAGAAGATCAAAAACATGTAGTTTGTGTTGAAAATTTTAATTGAACTAAGTCTTTGCTTTCCCATTTGTAACATTATCTCATAAAGTCATAGTCATAGAGCAACACAGCACGGATACAGGCCCTTCGGCCCAACCATTCCATGCCGACCACGGTGCCCACCCAGCTAGTCCTAATTTCCTGCATTTGGCCCATATCTCTCTAAGCCCCATCCCTCCATGTACCTATCCAAGTGCTTCTTAAATGATACAATTATACCTGGTGCAACCACTTCCACCAGCAGCTAATTCCATATACTCACCACCCTCTGTGTGAAAAAGTTGCCCCTCACGTCCTTTTTATGTCTTTTCCCACATGCTAAACTAATACCTCCAAGTTTTGAACTCCCCTACCCTGGGGAGAAGATTGTTAGCATCCGCCTTATCTATGCCTCTCATAATTTTAAACTTTTCTAGAAGGTTTCCCCTTATTCTTCTACGTTCCAAGGAATAAAACCTAACCTGGCCAACCTCTCCCTATAACTCAGGCTCTCTAGTCCTGGCAACATCCTCATAAACCTTTTCTGCACTCTTTCCAGTTTAACCATGTCTTTGCTATAACAGGGTGACCAGTACTGTACACAGTACTCCAAGTTCGGCCTCACCAATGACTTATACAACTGCAACATAATGTCCCAACTCCTATACTCAATGCCCTGACTGATGAAGGCCAGCATGCTAAATGCCTTTTTCACCACCCTGTCTACCTGTGACTCCACTTTCAACAAACTATGCACTTGTACCCCAAGGTTCCTCTGTTCCATTACACTCCCTAGCGCCCTACCATTCATAGTATAAGTCCTACGCTGGTTTGACTTTCCAAGATGCATCACCTCACACTTATCTGTATTGAAATCCATTTGCCACTCCTTGGTCCACTTCCCTAACTGATCAAGATCTCCCTGTAACCTACGATAACCTTCTTCACTATTAACAACACCTCCTAATGTCATGCCTTCTGCAAACTTACTGATCAAGCCTTATGCATTCATATCTAAATAATTTATACAAATAATAAGTAACAAGGATGCCAACAGCGAGCCCTGCAGCACACCACTAGTCACCAGCGTCCATTCCAAGAAACAACCTTCAACTACCACCCTCTGCTTCCTACCTCTGAGCCAATTTTCAATCCACCTAACTAGCTGTCCCTGGATTCCATGGGACCTAACCTTCCAGACCAGCCTACCATGCAGGACCTTGTCCAAAGCCTTGCTAAAGTCCAAATAGACAACATCCACTGCCCTACCCTCATCTACCTATTTGGGTACCTCTTCAAAAAATGCTAAAAGATTAATCAAACATGACTTCCTACACACAAAGCCATGTTGACTCCTCCTATTCGGATTCTGTCTATCCAAATGCTGGTAGTTCCTGGATTTAGCCAAATTCCTCATCCCCAAAAGCAGAAAACAGAAAAATAGAAAAGGGTTAAGTCACTATTTTGGTTGATAATTGGGATTGTTTAAAAGCTAAATATTTTTTGGACACTAAGCATGAGAAGACCAAGAAAGCAAAGGACCAGAAAGAACCACTGTTTAATTGTCTTTCAGTGCTTGACTGGAAATGATTGTGACTGGAATATATACCCTCCACCTCATCCAGTGGTTCAGATTTGGAACCCTCCTCCCCCCTGGACTCTGAGACAAGCCCACCTGGTTTGAAATAACAAGAGCTTCAATCTCTCTGAAGTACATATAGCTTGATTAACATCCACGTCTGTCAGTTAGATCATCATTGGCAATTGCTGTTTTTGTTTGTTCAGAAAATGTGAGTAGTAGGCAGCATCATTGGGCATATGCTCTCAAATGTCACGCTGGCAAGTCATATGCATGTGTATTTTAAACTTTCTGAAGGAAGGTAAAAATAATAAGATGAAATCTTCTTAGGCAGCATCTCAGGAACGAGAACAACTTGCCCTACTCTATCCTTTGGCTGGCTGATGAGACCAATGTGGATCCTGCAGACTCCAGCAGTGATAGGTAGGAGGTGTTTGCCAGGATGTTCAGGCAAGTAATTTAGGACGTGTTGTGCTCCTTCCACCATTTATGCTGGCTTTCTGTGCGGTCCTGACCAATGGACAAGATATTCTCAATACCTTCCCAAAATGCTCCTTCTCCACTTTGAGCTATCATGATCCAGGAATTTGAGAACATCCTTGAAAGTTTTCCTCTGTTAACCTGGTAATTTCTTGCCATAACAGAGCTCAGAAAAGAGTGTTTGCTTTTGGAGTCTGGTTTCAGGCACATGATCAGCCAGAAGCCAACTGAGCATAATTAGGGCCTCAGTGCTGGAGATACTGGCCTGGGAGAGCATGTTGACATTGACTTGCTTATCATGCCAGTGGACTTGGAGGATTTTATGGTGACAGCATTGGTGATATCCCTCTGGTGGCTTGAGTAGCCTGCTGCAGGTGTTCTATGTTTCAGAAGTGTGCAGAAAAGCAGGGTTCACTGCTGCCTGGTAAGTGTATTGGGCTTGTCTTTCTTTCTTTCTTTTTAAATCTTTTTATTAGTTTTCAAATTAATACAGATTAATATATAACATCAATGTTTGTACATGTAATACAAAGAGATCAGGAGAATGATCATGGCATAGATAATTATAAAGAAAACAAAATACAAAAAAAACTAGATCTGATCTCTTAGTAGATGAATATAATATAAAAGAAAGGAAAGAAAAAGATTCATTATATAAATAAAAAAAGAAAGAGAAAAAAAAACAAATCAACAAGAAAAATTATGAACAATATATCAAACCAAACTAAGCTAAACAGAAAAATTTCAAAAAAAATCAAACAAAAAAAAACTGGACTAAAATTTCTCAGTAGAAACAGAGCAATATTATGTCATCAACTCTGTTCCTCTAAGTTGGAAAGTTATTGAAAGGGGATCTACATCATGTGAAAATATTGAATAAATGGACTCCAAATATCTTCAAATTTAAGCGAAGGATCAACAGTACCACTCCTAATTTTTTCCAAGTTTAAACATGATATAGTTTGAGAGAACCATTAAAAAGTAGTAGGGGTATTGGATCCTTCCATTTAAGCAAAATGGATCATTTGGTCATTAATGTAACAAGGGCAATCATACAGTTAGCGGAAACAGATAAATGACCAGACTCTATCCTTGGTAATTGCAGTGATAGGGTGAGGTTGTAAATCAATCTTCAATACATTTGAAATAATGTTAAAAATGTCTTTCCAATATTTTTCCAAAAGAGGACAGGACCAAAACATATGTGTCAAAGAAGCCACATTCGATTTACATCTATCACATATAGGATTTTATGGTGATAAAAATGAGCTAGCTTGTCTTTTGACATATGGGTCCTGTGAACTACCTTAAACTGTATCAAAGTGTGTCTGGCACACATTGAAGATGTATTAACTAAATGAAAAATTTTCTTCCAAGTCTCTATAGGTAAAGATGTCTGGAGTTCACTTACCCATTCATTCTTAATTTTGTCCAGTGATTCTGGACGTATTTTCATAATTAAATCATAGATTATTGCTATCAAGCCCTTCTGATAAGGATTAAGACCTAAAATTTTTTCCATAATTTCAGTTTTGTAAGGTGTCGGAAAAGAGGGTATAGTAGCTTTTAAAAAGTTTCTAATCTGCAAATATCGAAAAAAAGTGTGATCCAGGCAACTTGTATTTGTTAGACAATGTTCAAAAGATGAAAAAACAGTTATCAATGAATAAATCACGAAAACATACTATTCCCTTCCTTTTCCATATGGAAAAAGCTGAGTCAACTCTGGATGGATGAAAGAAAAAATTAGATTGAATGGGACTTGACAGGTTAAATTTATTCAATCCAAAAAATTTACGAAATTGAAACCATATTCGTATTGTATGTTCAACAATTGGGTTAGCTTGTCTTGATCTTCAAATATTCTTCTCCTCTGATGGCAAAGGATGGGGCTGGTGGTCCAAGAATGGCAATGAATATCATCATCAGCGTATGCCTTTGCGTAAAGGTGGCTCCCAAGATATGAAAAATGATCCATGTTTTCCAAAGTCTCATCATGGACCTTTATTGTGTAAGGATGATTTTGCACTGCAGGGACAGGTTGGTAGAAGACCTTTGTTTTGTGAATATTACAGGGGCAGGTGCCTCATGAGCCTGATTGAATTCTTTTAGGATATGACAAAACACATTGACGAAGGTCGAGCAGTACGTGGATTTCAATAAGACATTTGATAAGGTTCCTCATGGAAGGCTCATTCAGAAGGTCAGGAGGCATGGGATCCAGGGAACTTGGCTGTGTGGATTCAGAATGGGCACACTCATTGAAGACAGAGGGTGGTTGTAGACAGAACATATTCTGACTGGAGGTCAGTGACCAGTAGTGTTCCGCAGGGATCTGTTCTGAGACCCCTGCTCTTTGTCATTTTTGTAAATGAGTTGGATGAGGATGTGGAAGGGTGGGTTAGTAAGTTTGCAGATGACACAAAAGTTGGTGGTGTTGTGGATAGTGTTGAAGGTTACTGTAGGTTACAACAGGACATTGATAGGATGCAGAGCTGGGCTGAGAAGTGGCAGATGGAGTTCAACCCGGAAAAGTGTGAAGTGATACACTTTGGAAGATCGAATTTAAAGGCAGAATACAAGGTTAATGCAGGACTCTTAACAGGGACAGAGGGATCTTGGGGTCCACGTCCATAGAACCCTCAAGGCTGCCGCGCTGGTTGATAGGGTTGTTAAGAAGGTGTATAGTATATTGCCCTTCATTAGTCGGGGTACTGAGTTCAAGAGCTGCCAGGTAATGTTGCAGCTCTATAGAACTCTGGTTAGACCACACTTAGAGTAATGTGTTCAGTTCTGGTCGCCTCATTATAGGAAGGATATGGAAGCTTTAGAGAGGGTGCAGAGGAGATTTACCAGGATGCTGCCTGGATTGGAGCACATGTCTTTTGAGGACAGGTTGAGTGAGCTAGGGCTTTTCCCTTTGGAGAGAAGGAGGATAAGAGGTGACTTGCTAGAGGTTTACAGGATGATAAGAGGCATAGATCGAGCGGACAGTCAGAGACTTTTTCCTAGGGCAAAAATAGCTCACTCAAGGGAGCATAATTTTAAGGTGATTGGAGGAAGGTGTAGCGGGGATGTAAGAGGCAAGTGTTTTACACAGAGAGTGGTGGGTGTGTGGAATGCACTGCCGGCAGACGTGGTGGAGGCAGATACATTAGGGACATCGAAGAGGCTCTTAGATAGCCATGTGAATGATAGAAAAATGGAGGGCTATGTGGGAAGGAAGGGTTAGATAGATCTTGGAGCAGGATAAAATGTCGGCACAACATCATGGGCTGAAGGGACTGTACTATGCTGTAATGTTCAATATTCTATGTCAACATTAGGTATATAATTAAATGCAAAGCTTGCAAGGATTTTTATATTGCATGTTTGGTTTACTACTGTGGCTATTATTTATAAGTCCTTTGTTATGATTTAGACCCAGTACTGATAAAAGAATGGTGATATATTTCCACATCAGGATTTTGTGAGACCTAGAGGGAAAGCCGCAGAGATGCCATTGCCCTTGTTACATCTCAGTGCTGGAGATTGTAATTTGAATAGTGCTGTCTTAATATCAGTGTTAGGTTGCTGCAGTGCATTTGGAGAATGCTCTGTGTGGTGGATGCCATGCCAGGCAGGCTGGAAATATGTGAAGTAAATATAGTTCCGAAGTAAATAAATCCATGGAGTTGTGTTTAAAACTACTATGCATGGTTAGTGGATAACACTGGCTGGAAGTTCTAATGACAAGATTAGTGGATTAATGTTGAACCTATTCAAGTGCCAGCCTTCTGCTATTTAACTCTTCACCTCTTTCTCTTACCTCCACTAAAATAGTAGATAAAGAACACCAATCGAAAGCTTCAAGTTTTAGTTCACTAAAAACAGAAACAATAGCTTTTAGGCTTATGACTCAGATAAAATCTTTCATCCTCTGAGTGAAATAAGCTTTGAATCAAAAGCTTACAAGTTATCAGAAAAGTTATCACTGATTTTATTATGTTATTCTTGAACACATCAATATAATTACAATATTTACCATTTCCTTGCTCCTGATGTAGATGACGTGTTAGTAAACTGTAGAAACGCATATTTGAAGGAGGTTAACAGATAGAATGTACACTGGGAATCTTTCACTGCTTCTTTTTCTGTCTGTGATGTAGAATACTGCTCTGGCAGTCCTTATAATAACAGAAGTCCTACACCTTCTAATATTGGATCTCAGGATGACAATATGGAATATTGTTATCAAACAGCAATGAATGCAGAATGAACAGCAAAGGAAGTTCTTTTCAGAAAGGGAGTAACCTTCAAGTTACTGGGATTGTCAGCTGAAAATTAACCGTGGAGCAAATAACCAAACAAGCTGTCCGACACCTGACCACAGCGAGGCTCACTGACCCTCTTGTGCTTTGTAAGAGCAAAGAAGTTCTCTTCAGGTGATACTTACATTTCAGTTGTTCATTTATTTTGCATTATCTTTTCAATGACTTGATAAATGCAGAAAATAAGTTAAATCATTTACCTACATCTGGTACTTATCTTACTTAGTTCTATTCCTTGCTTATTATTACTACTTCAGATATTTCTTCTACTCCAATTATTATTTCTATTCCCAGATAACTTCATTTATCATAAATAGAAACAGAAAATGCAGGAAGAAATTAGTAGGTCAGCATCTGTGGAGAAAGAAACAACGTTGCTGTTTCAGATCGATGACTTTTCATTAGCACTTTATTTTACTTACGTTTCATTTTATTTTACACTTTGTTTATTTTCCAGGCTTCAGCAAGAAAATTGATAATTGTTAAAGAATATCAATTTAGTGGCATTTCAATGGCCCTGTTTTGAACAGGCTTTGATTCACAATATTGAAGTTTGGACATTATGCAAAAATACATGACGCATCACTATCTTGAGTTTCTTTTGCTGTGCAAATGGAGCATTAATGCACTGCTACATGGCTGCTCCCACCCCCAGCCTCCCACCTCATTTATTCATGCAAGTTTGCAGATGATACCACCGTAGTGGGCCGTATCTCAAATAATGATGAGTCGGCATACAGGAAGGAGATAGAGAGCTTAGTGACATGGTGTCATGACAACAACTTTTCCCTCAATGTCAGCAAAACAAAAGAGCTGGTCATTGACTTCAGGAAGGCGGGGCGGTGCACATGCTCCTGTCTACCTCAACGGTGCTGAGGTCAAGAGGGTTGAGAGCTTCAGGTTCCTGGGAATGAACATCACCTAAAGTCTGTCCTGGTCCAACCATGTAGACCAACCAAGAAAGCTCACCAGCAACCTCTACTTCCTCAGGAGGCTAAGAAAATTTGGCATGTCCCTGTCTTGGTACTTTCTCGGTACATGTGACAATAATAAACCAATTCCATTTCCAAATTCCAGAGTAGCAGGGTTGATGTTTTTGACAGCAATCCTTGCGTAAAGTTGCTGACTAGCTTTGGCTGACAAATGCTTCCATGTAGGAGAAGCATTTGGTCCCCACAAATTATTATGGCATTCTATGCTGGGACAGCCACAGCTGTATGACAGTACATCAGGGCTTCAGCATTAAAGAGGCCCACTCCGTCGTATCACTGCTGTGAGTTCTCATGAAAGGTCATTGACCCGAGATGTTATATCTGCTTTTCATAGAGTCATAGAGTCATACAGCACAGAAGGCCCTTCAGTTACCTATGTCTGAGTTGACCATCAAATATTTACCTATACTATTGTCATTTACCAACACTTGGTCCATTGCCTTTTAGATCTCGGTGATTTAAGAACTCATTTGTCTCTCTCCACAGATACTGCCTTACTTGCTGAGTATTTCCAGCATTCCCACTGCTGCAGGTGTTGCTACCACCTCACCTATGGAGACAGAAGTAGGAAGGGAAGAAGGGCACCATTGTATGTAGGCGATGATTCAAAAATCTCATGGCTGAGCAGGACAGTAAAAGGAGGACATTTCTGCCAGCAGACCTGGAGGTCTTTGCGCACTACAGTCTGGTGATGGAACATTCTGAACATGGTGAGCCACCCCAAAATATGAGCCCCATGCCTTGAAACATCATACACCAGCAAGAATGTCATGAACCAAAATAAATGTTGTCTTCAGCTGAAACACTGAAGCCCTCAGAAAGTCACAGACACATACACTCACTCACACACACAAAACACACAGATATGACACACACACATGCATGCACACACCACACATACACAAAACACATGCACACAAAACACATGCACAAAATGTACACATGCAGACGTAATACATACACATACAAAACACATGTGTACACAGACAAAACACACACAACACACACAAAATGCATACATACATACAGTCATAATGCATACACACATAAAACACATGCATATACATCGACATAAACACACACACAAACACAGACAAGTAAACAGAACACACTCCTCCTAGTCTGGGTGTCCAAACCCAAGAGGAGACGATCTTCCCAAAGGTATTAGTACAACCATCAGCAGCCTGCTTTAAGGAAGCCTTGAATCTTGCTGCAATCCAAGCATTTTATGCCGCTTCACCTTCCATCCCTCCCTTAGCAAGTTGATTGTTCCTTCTACATAAATCTGCATATATGTTAGCTAACCAGACATGCTCACAGCTCATGCTCACCAGCCTCATGCTCGTAGTATTGCCAGGCTCTTTTTCTGTCTTTATCAATGCAGCTCTCTAGAGAGAGCAGCAGTGCTTGGGTGATCTCAGAGACCACAGGAAGAATGGGAGGATGCCGAGGCAGATAGGATGATAAATTTTTGGAGGCTGTTGGATTTAAAGCTCCGAGCACCAGCTCAGCTTCTGTCACCACACAGACAGAAGAGGCAAGACTAGAGAGATGCATTTCATGAGAGAGGACACTTGGCAGCAGCAGGTTGAGTCAGGACAGAGATGAATGAAAGTGAGGGTGCTGGCTCCCTGGAGGATGTATGTTAGTACTAACCTGGATGAATCAGATGAGGATTTTAAAATAGGAACATATCAAGCAAGGCTGCAGCAGATTCATAGCAATTGCATGGTGCGTGATAGTTTTCAAAAGATGACAAGGAGCGTGGAATCCATCTCTAGACTCAGACAGGAGTGCCTGGGGGCCAGGAGAACTACCTTTCTATTCTGGACATGGTGTACACTGCTGATAATTTCAAGTTACAGCAGACGATGGATTACGTTTTTGCTTCCTGGAGATCACAAGATCACAAGACAAGGGAGCAGAAGCAGGCCATTCGGCCCATCGAGTCTGCTCCAAGGAAAGGGAAATAGAAATGAGAAATGGGGAATGGGGGAAGAAGAAGAAGGAAAAAAAACTATTCTAATCCCAATTACCGGCCTTATCCCCATATCCCTTGATATCCTGACTATTTAGATATCTATCTATCTCCTCCTTGAACGCCCCCACTGATCTGGCTTCCACTGCTGTACGTGGCAAGGAGTTCCACAAATTCACCACCCTCTGGCTAAAGAAATTTTTCCTCACCTCTGTTTTGAAACTGTACCCTCTAATTCTAAGATTGTGCCCTCTGGTCCTGGACTCACCCACCAAGGGAAACAGCCTAGCCACATTTACTCTGTCCTTTCCTATCAATATTTTAAATGTCGCTATGAGGTCCCCTCTCATTCTTCTGTACTCCAGCGAGTACAGTCCAAGAGCCGACAAACGCTCCTCATACTTAAGCCCTTTCATTCCTGGAATCATCCGCGTAAATCTCCTCTGAACCCTCTCCAACGTCAACACATCCCTCCTAAGATGTGGGGCCCAAAACGGCGCACAATATTCCAAATGAGGCCTTACTAGTGCCCCGTAGAGCCTCATCAACACTTCCTTACTTTTATACACTATACCTCTCGAAATGAATGCCAACATAGCATTCGCTTTCTTTACCACCGATCTAACCTGGTGGTTAACCTTTAAGGTATCCTGCACGAGTACCCCCAAGTCCCTTTGTACTTCCGTGCTTTGGATTTTCTCTCCTCCTAGATAATAATCTGCCCACTTATCTCTGCTTCCAAAGTGTACAACTGCACATTTCCCTACATTGAATCTCTTTGAGATAGGGAGGAAGCAGTTCACGTCTTTGTGTCTCTTTGGGTCAATCCAATCAAAATTCTGCCAACTGTCATCCCAGAAGGTTATTCTGTGCAAATGGAGACCTGATCATGGGAAAACACTATAATTCTTAAGGAGCAGTGAGTTGGGCTGTGGATTCCAGATCAATAAACACATTGTTGCATTCATTCCAGAAAAGAAACAAGTTACAAATGCATAGCCCGGAAAAAGACAAAGTTTTGTGATGGAATTCCTCATCAAAATTATTTAGGAGTAAGGATTACTTCAGCATTAGTGGTGGCATGGATCAATGGTTTTAACATCAGTTGCGTGGATCCATTAACTGCCATCTGTCAGAATAGTTCCAATGGCATTGTACAGCATAAGGCCACAGTCCTTCATCATATCAGTGTTACTCCTTCCAACAGGCAACGCCCTCAGCCCTGTCCCTGTGGCAGCTATTCCAGACCACAGCCACTCATGGCAGGACGCCACAGTTGGATGCGATCCTTTCAAGACTGGTCCTCCTGACCTGCGTCCATCATGTCTGCTATCATATAAATGAAAGGGAGCAGTCATCCGGAAGCCTGGAAGCACTCATGGTAGTTGAGATGGAGGGCTTGTGCCAGAGGAAACTGAAAGGGAATCACAAAGAGTAAGCACCAGGGTGTATGTGAATAAATCATAATGATGTCACGTATCATTAGTGACTATAATTTAATGTTATTGGCTAATGAAATTCTTTTCTTTCAATTCCAGGAGTTGGTAGTGATGTCACACTTTTTCAAGGAAGTTTTGGGAATATTGTCGAACCTTTTCCCCTGTCCACTTTGTAACCTCTGGCTATGACAGACCTCTGAGCAGTGTTTGTTTTGGCCATGCAGTTGACATTGCCTGCCTCAAGGAGCCAACTGAGTGTAATTAGGGCCTCGAGTGTAATTAGGATGTCAGCCACAAAATGGACCCTGACATTGGTTCACTTATCCAGCCAGTGGTTTGGGAAGATTTTGCATAGAAAACAACGGTAATATTCTTCCTTTGCCTTGAGGTGCCTGGTATAGGATATTCAACTCTCAGAAGAATGTAGAAGAGTAGGAATCATTGCTGCCCAGTAGACTATAATGTTGAGTCAGAGGTCTTGATCTTCAAATACTCTTTTCCTCAAATGGCCGTTGGTTGTACAGGTTCAATGAAGACAATGGTGAGTTTCATCAATGCCTACCTTTTCTGGGTGGTGGCTTGGAAGTATGTGAAGTTCTCTACCTATTCCATGGATTCATTGTGAATATTTATTGTCAGAGGACAGTGTTGGACAGTTGCAGCAGTTTAGTAGAGGACAGTTGATTTGCAGATATTGGGTAGAACTCTCATCCTCTTGTACGCTTCAGTGAACAAGATGATAGTGACTTGAAATTCATCCTCCATGTACACACATTCACAAGCATCATATGCTATTACAGCTTGACTGCTAAGGTCAAGGTGACATTGATTCTAGAGTGGATGTGATATCATTTGGATAGTTTTCCATTCATCATGAGCCTTGCTGGACACCATATCTGTTGTGGACCTCATGGCTGAGATGATGGTTTGTAGAACATCATGAAGCAAATGTAAAGTAGAGGTGAATTTTTCCACAGTGCCTCTTGATTGAAGTAAAAGGTCTTTGTGACATTGTGAAAAGTCATATGCAGTGGTTGGTGCTGTTTCTGCACTTCACTTGGGATTAGCACACAGTGAAGACTGTGTCCATTATGCCTTAGCTGGACAGAACCTATACTCAGATTCACTGAGCAGCCCTTTAACCACTGGGAGTGGGCAGTTGGGCAAACCTTTGGCTAAGACTTTCCCTGTGTCAGACAGGACAACATAGCAACCCCTCCATGATTACCATAGTCAGATTTGTCTTCTTTTTGGTGACTGATTGGGATTATCACATCTCAGAAGTCCCCTGGAATATCTTCCTCTTCCCAGACATTGGAGATGATGTTGTGAATTATTGGCCAAAGTTTCTCACCACCATGTTTTCGAACTTCAACAAAGAGGCCATCTCCTCCAAAGGCCTTGTTGTTTTTAGGTTAGGTTATCAATTTCTTATCAGTAGGGGTGGTGGCAAGGGTGGACCCTATGGTCTACTGTGGGACTGAGTCAAAGGTGCTCACGTCAAGAATAGATTTGTGGTTGAGGACATCATAAAAGTGTTCCTTCCAGCAGGTGTTGACCACCTCTTTCTCTTTGATAAGTTACCTATGTACTTAATGCTTGGTGGGATAGGGCATTTGGTGTTTGGGCTGCAAGTGGCCTTGACAATGCTGGAGGATCTGTGTTTGTTATTGTTATTGGAAAGTTTCTGGATCTCCTGTGCTGTGTGCCCCCACATCCTTATGTCACCGGCTTCTTGTTGGACCCCTTCCTCCAGGAACCCTCTGGAGCTGATCCTTTTTCTTTGTGGCATGTTGGAGCTTCCAATCCAGAACACCTTGTGTTTCTGGTTTATTATTTCCTGGTCATACCCATTGTCTAATGTTGTCTGGTAGTAAAATCTAATTTCTTCACTGGTGCTCATTATGGTGTGAACACTCTGCAGCTGTTAGTCTTCATTGGCAACTAACAAGTTATCCTGCAGGTGTTACCTTGTCTCAGAGGCAGAGGTGCATGTAAGTATTGGAGGGGGGTGGAAGCCTGAGGGAGGGTTGTGAGAAGTCAGGGGCAGAGAGGGGAAACTCAAAGAGATTCAGGGATGGTGAGGTTTGAGGGTGAGAGGAGTTAAGGTGAGAGTGGGTGGAATGCAGGGCAAGAAGGAGGCAGTGGGCAAACACACCTGCGGATACCTGCTGAATCCAAGGTATTCCTGAACCATCACTCTTATGAAGCGATGCAATATTAGTCGGATTCACTTTTCCTGAATCTGTTCATCTTGTCACAAGATTTTCTAGAATGGTCTTGATGCTTCACATCGCAAGTAAGATGAGCCACATTAATCTCTTATTTTCCCAACATTGTCTACTCCTCCAGCTGTTGTCCTGTGATTTTCCAGACAGATTGCAATGCCAGGATTTGATCGGTGTCCGTGAGGTAGCTTTTCCAATGACATTAATGACAACAACATATGATTTATTTGCATTTGGTGTGGCTAATGTGGATGTCAGCAGTTTTGTGTCAAGCTTGCAAATGTTATCATTATTGTTGGTATCGAAGTGCAAAAGGATTTTCTAACTACAAAATCTAATGGTTCAATGTTTCACTAAATGACAGAATTAGCTGTAGATGTGAAAGATATTGTTCAATTAAATGGTCAAGTAGTTGCCCATTATGGCAAGAGCTGGCTGGAATGCAGGCAATTACTTAAAAGAATTCTCATGAAGGATTTTATTGCTAATTACATTGGTATGGAAATTGTAAGTGCGGACATATCTCTCAAAGCAAATGCCTGGAAGGTCCGTCAATGAAACCTGAATGGATCCTGAAAGGAAACAAATGACTGTAATGAAATAGTGCTTACTGTTTGCTGATTGCGGTCCCCGCAGCCTTGTGTGGAACAAATGAAGCCCAACCCATCTTTGTGCACACTTTGCTCAGCCCTCACAGACTAGCACCATGAAGCAGTACAAACTTTTGGTTGGTAAGACATGTGTCTATGCAGTCACATTTTTAGTGTTTTTGTTGCACTAGGAGTCCAGTAATGCCATGTCTGTCAGTGACACTCCTCACTGGTTCTTACTGAACATTTGCCTGCAGAAAATTGAAGTATTCTGCATGTGAGATCCAATGGACCAGCAAAGAAGAGTGGCTGTGCTGCACTGATGGTCACATATTCAATGCTTGTAATTGACTGCCCTTGCATGCTCAATCTCTTCATTCTATATAAATCAATCTCCATGATTGGATGCAGAAAATGCAGAGCAGTGTCCTCAGGAGAATCAACAGACTAATAGGTTGCCTCTGACAGCACTTTCAGGAAAAAACCTTGTTTCTAAATGACCTGCCACACTCTGACACTTGCAGTGCAGGATGCTGCTCTTCCTCTTCTGTTTTCTCCTGCTACTAGCCCTACCAGAAGATCCTGGACCTGAGCTAAGCCCTCCGGTTGCCAAGCTTGTGCAGGAGGGATCAGACAAAGACAAGGTATGAGGGGAGAACGGAAAGGTACCCTGGACTGATGTGAACAGTAAAAATGCATTTTGAGAAGTCGGGTGGTATTCAGATGGACATAATGGCTCTGAACCCTCCTCCCTGTGGTAACGTCCATTCTCGTTTCAACTTCTGGCCAGTAGTCCCAGCTCAGACAGCATATGCTGCAGAATGATCACAGATGCACCCAGTGTAAGAAGTGTCAGTGAAGGAAATGGCAGCAGCTCCCACCCAAAGCTGCTGTAGTCAACGGGAGCAAGATATAGAATCAGGAGTCAGCAATTAGCAGCCAGCCTCCAGAGTTTCTGCAGCACATGGCAAAAAAGTTGAGCAAAATCTGTGAGTAGTTTATTAAACTATACTGCTGCAGAGGAAAATGAAAAAAAAAACTGATGATACTGGGAATTTAAAATAAAAACAGAAAATGCTGAAATACTCACTGTGAGAAGAGAAACAGATTCAATGCTTCAGACAAAGACCCCTTGTCAGAACTGGGAAGAGAAATGAAGTTTGTTAAGGTGCAGGGAGGGTGGGGGAGGGGGATGTCTCTGAGAGGGTAAAACCGGGGTGATCATGGGGATAAACTATAAACGAGATTATCTGGTCAATGAATGAATGACAACAGTCAGAGTGAGAACACAGACAAAAGAATGTAGGAGTTGCAAAATGCAGATCAAGAAGAAATGCCCGGCAAGTCAGGCTAGGCATGTCTTCCGCTTCCAAAGAGCAAAAAAGAAATAAAGGAAAAATAAATAAACAAGCTGAGCTGCTTTCACAGATAGACAACTGATACAAACTGGAAAATCAAGTTACCTAAAGCTGTAGAATTCAAGTTTGATTCCAGAAGGCTATAATGTGTCCAGATGAAAGATTGGATGCTGTTCCTCAAGCCTGCATTAGGACTCAGCGTAATAGTGTAGGAGGCGACAGGTCAACAGGCCACGGTGGGAATATGACGGATAATTAAAGAGGCAGGCAACAGAAAGCTCAGGGTTGCCCCTGTGGACTTAATGCGGTTGCTCTGCAAAGCAGTCACCCAGTCTGCATTTGGTTTCTCCAATTTACAGGAAACCACATGGTAAAAACTGAATGAAGTACACTAGATTGGACAAAATGCAAGTGAATGGCTGCTTCACCTGGAAAGACTGTGAGAGGAAAATGAGTCATTTATACGAGCACAACATACAAATCATGTCCACAAGTGCCCAGACTGTATGACACGATCCAGACAGAATACCATCATATTCCACTCCAAAGAACAATTCAAAGGCATATTGCTAGAAAAGGCATGCCACCTTACATAATTTTTGGGCAAAACTGTATATGAGAACAGATTACTTTGTATGGAAAGAGAGATTAAAAATCACTGCCTAGTTTGATATTCAGGAAAAATAATGCTCCTGTAGCGACTCACTGTCCGGTCAGGCGAACCGGCTCGGCAGTTGGGTCGCACGGCGTCGGAGCGACGAGGCCCAAGATGGCAGCGGGCCTCGTCTTCCCCAAGCGACGGGGAGAACCCACGCATGGGAAAGACTTGATGACATAGCACTTACGTCATTGCCGGTTGCATTGGGCGGGAACAGTCTCCCTTAAAAGGCCCGTGCAAGGCGGGAAAATAAACCACTTCTTGTTTGACAATCCTTCAACTAGTGTCTTGTTTTATTTCACGGTAGCAACCACTACACTCCACTTATTTTAACAGTAAATTAGTGTATTTGCTTGTAGTTATGAAATTAAGTCATGTGGTTAGATGACCTAATATGTCGGCACTTGCATTATATGTTATATTTGTAGATTATGAAGCCCGTGTGTTGAAATTTCTATCTGTCTTGAGTGAGAATAACATTCCTGGATCCTGTAATCATTGTTATTAATAGAACCTACCTGCACTCCGACAGTATCAGAGTTCCGCTTGGTAGTGGGCTTTTTGTACCTTTTGATACAACACCCCATGCCATGGGAAAAGTCAGGTGAATAAAAATTTCCCCCACTTCAACATGTTGCTCCGCTGTTCTAGGTGTTGTGGGATCCTCCCAAATGGCAGAAAATGGCACAGGGACAGGAATCAGCATTAGTAAAACAGTAGCTTTGGAGAAATTAATAGAATACATCTATAGGACTTGGTGATCTACATCCCAAGGTTTTGAAATAGGTGACGAAAGAGATTATGAATGCACTGGTTGTTATCTTCCAAACTTCCATGGAGTCTAGAATGGTTCCCAAAGTTTGGAAGGTCACAGATGTAACCCAACTATTCAAGAAAGAAGTGAAAGAGAATATAGGAAACCACAGACCAGGTAGTCTGACATCAGTTGCAAGGAGATACAAAGGACTGCAGATGCTGCAATCTGGAGTAATAAACAATCTTCTGGAGGAACTCAGTGGGTCGAGCAGCATCTGTGGGAGGAAAGGAATTGTTGACATCCCGGGTTGAAACCCTGCATCAGGACTGAGAATGGAGAGGCAAGGTGGCCAGTATAACGAGAAGAAGGGGAATGATGAGATAGGAGTCCAAGGTGATCAGTGGACTGAGGAGGGGTGTAAGATGACAGGCAGGTTGAGCTGGGCAGGGGAGGGGAGGGGAGCTGGAGTTAGCAGACAGTGGCAGGTGAGTGAGAGATGGAGGCAGACAAAGAGAGAGAGGGAAAAAGAATTGAGTGGCAGATGGAGCAAGGTGAGGGGAGGGGAGTGTGAAGGTTGGAGACAGCTGCTGGAGGGAGATAAGCAGGAACAAAAACCACTACCAAAGCTGGAACCTGATAAATGAAAGTGATAATGGGAACCATCAGGGCAGAGGTGAATAGCTGTTGGAACCAGAACCAGATCGTGTGTGTTGGGAGTGGGGGAGAGCTAGTGGGTGAATTATGTGTGTAGTGGGTGGATGGAACCAGGAGGGGGAGGGGGATGAAGTTGGGTGATAGTGGGCTAGGGACAATGTTTAAGGGAAAGCAGACAAAAATTGGAGGACTGGAGGAGGATCAGAAGGAGAGAGAGGGGGTGAAATGGGAGGAACAAGGGGGAAACAACCCACCGGAGGGTAGCGTTACCTAAAATTGGAAAACTCAATGTTCCTGCTGTTGGGTTGTAGACTATGCAGGTGGAATATGAAGTGTCATTCCTCTAGCTTGCATTCCGCCTTTTGCGTTTTGTTCTGTTTGCAAATCTTAACAATATTTGGTTAAGGACAGAAAACAGAGAGTAGGAATAAACAAGTTACCTTTGAGTTGGTAGAACCTAATTAGTGGGGTGCCACTGGGATCAATGCAGAAGCTCCAGCTGTTCGCAACCTACACCAATGATTTGAATGAGAGGAATTAAGACATCCAGTTTGGTGGGAAAAAAATAGAAAGCAAGTAATTTATGTAAATGGTGTGAAATTGAAAAGTGTTGGTTTTCCAAGGGACCTGGATGATGTTCTTGTATGCATGTTACTGAAAGTTAATATGCAGATACAGGAAGTAATTAGGAAGGCAAACAGTATGTTAACCTTTACTTCAAGAGTAAAGACATCTTACTGAAATTATACAGAGCCCTAGTATAACTGCACCTCAATATTATGTAAAGGTCTGATGTCTTTAACTTTGGAAGAAATTACTTGCTCTGGAGGGAGTGCAGCAAAAGTTCATCAAATTGATTGGGTTGGGGGGGTTTCCTATGAGCCATCTTCCTCAGCTTGTCGGTGTGGCCCAGAGCAGCATTGTGCCGTGTCAATATGACTGGTCAGCTGCAGTGAAAGAATATTTTTAGCAGTCAGTGAGGCCTTGCCACCAGGATCACCAGCTATCAAAGCTGTGATTGCTATTGACTATCAATGTCTTTGATAGTCACAAACCTTCAAAATAACCCCAGTCCTGAAAATAAATTTAACAATATTAAAATTATTTTCAAAGAGAAAATAATGGCTAAAAGAACAAAGCCATGCACAAGCATTTAAATACAACTGAAAATATTTAACTTAACTGAATTAAAGCAATGAACTGTTCTACTTACCTTGGCAACTAATTTCTCCTATTTATTTCAATGGGGCCACTGTACTTGTGCTAGGTTAGCTTGATGCAGAATCAGTGGGTGAATTTCCCAGCCTCAGAGCTGAGAAATCTTTGGAAATTGGCATTGCACCGTTGGACTGAGAAAGGAGTCACAGTCCAGGCGTCCTGCAGCTGCAGCACAGATTGAAAATAACCCAGTTATGGCTTTATCTGCTAGCAGATCTGTGTGGATCTCAGTGAAAGACTTTGTTTTTTTCCATTACTATTGTTTTATAAAAATGGCAGTGTAAATATAAAATGAGCAAAACTGTTTTAAACTCATACCAGTTTTATTCACAGATATTATAAACAAAGAATTTTATCCATTCATTTCACCTCTCAATATAAATGGTGATGCCCACAAGTAAGGAAACCTTACCTGAGGACCGAATAGATTTTATCAAATTGCTTCAACAGCTGAACTCTTCTTCTTTGGATAAAGGTAAAACTAAATTGGTAAATTGGTTTCTTATTGTCACATGTACCAAGGTACAGTGAACATCTTTGTTTTGCATGTCATCCCTGCAGATCACTTCATCACATCAGTGCATTGAGATGGTACAAGAGAAGACAGTAACAGAATGCAGAATAAAGTGTTACAGTTACAGAAAAAGTGCCGTGCAGGCAGACAATAAGGTGCAAGGCCATAACGAGGTAGCTTGTGAAGTCATGAGTCCATTTTATCATACTAGGGGATCATTCAGTGTTCTTCTTGGAATAGAAGTTGCAATGGTAAGAATTAATGCAGGAACATCATACTTGGACAGTTTACATATTAACTTCCATAGTCACTGCCCATCCCACATGAAAATTTCAAACATCATGGCTGATGTCAGCTTCCTAAATGACAACATGCCCTGAGCAGGTTAAAATCTGAGAACAAGTTTGAAAATCATGAAATAATAATTGCAACACCAGACGAACCCATACACTGTGCAGTCACAGATGGACTTAAAATGCCTGTTCCACTATGTACTTTTATACACTGTACTTAGATAATAATGCCAAAGGTCAAAGTCAGATTTTGCACTATTACAGGAAATGTACCTGCAGAATAATGGAGAAATCATGAGCTCTGGCTTGAGACTCTTCATCAGCATTTCTTAAAGAATTAAGGATGGAATTAGACCTGAAATACAAATTTTCCAGTTTCCTTTACTGATGACGATAGGTCAGCTGTATATTCTCAGCTTTGATATGTTATTAGTGTTAGTAACTTTACTTATGTGTCCCTCTCATTGCAGCAATTGTTCTATGCAACCTTGTTTAAGTGATTTTCCTCACCAATTGTCTCTTCTCATTGCATAATCTTTTTATTTGTTAATTCAGGGTATGCAGGTGTTGCTGGAGACGGGGCATTTACTGGCCATTCATAGTTACCCCTGTATTGAAGAGGCAGCTAGAATAATATTGGTAGGTCCAAAGTCTCATAAAGGCCTGGGCTGGATAGGGATGGCAAGATTTCCTTCCTTGAACGACCAGATGGGTTTTTATAACAATCTGGTGGTTTTGTGGTTGAGACTAATTTTGAAGCTGAGCAATTAGACATAATATTTTCTTTTAATTATGTATTTGAGCAAGCTATCTCTGAAGAAATATTTTTAGAATGATTATTTAGACCCAAAAGAATCATTAACCCATGTTACCCGCTCAGAACAGTTTTCTGAAAACTAATATTGTAGTTCTCATTTTTCTTGTACATTCCAGCTTCTGTTCTAATTGTTGGATTTATTGAAATCATTGTGTTAGAAGCTCTACAGTATCTTTGACACAACTCTTAGTCTCTTAATCTGTGTAAAGTTGATTGGATGCATGTGAATGTTACCAGTACAGCATCAGAGCCAAGGATTCTGTGGCAATAAACAGCTAGCTGGCAACCAGGTAATATAGAACAGAAAGCAACTTCTCTGGATTGTCATTGCTTTTTTAAAATTTTTACCTGTGTGCTATTGGATATAGTTTACGTTTATATGCAGGTATCTAAGATTTAGTTGATGCTGGCAAAAGGAAATTAAGTAAGGCTTTGCACATTAGTGAAAGATGGTTTGTGAGGAAAACAAGTTACATCAGGCTCTGGAGTCAGACACGGTGTGTTGTGGTGGAGAGAAGCCCAGGGAGATTGTGAAAGTGATAGATCATGCTGTTGTCTTCCACCTGCTGCCTTCTGCTGCCACTGGTCCATGGTGTAGGAGGAGTGGCTCCATTGTTTCTGTATCCCAAGTTGTGAGGAGAGGGTGAATAGGTAGTGCTGTACTCACCAGCTATGGGTAGAACAAGTCAAGTTGTGTGGCAGTGCCACCATTGGTCAGGGTGAAGGTAGTTGAGTCAGGAGGCTACAACTGACTGTTACAGATGGGGAATGGATTGCGGGGGGGGGGGGGGGGGTTGCTGTTGTGAAGCAATGTGCTTAAAAGCTGGGCAGTGTCATAGTCAAGGGACCTGGCCATTGGAAGAGGAGGCAGGTTGATTTGGGAGATTGGTGGGCGGGTCGCATAGTATGGTGAATGTCTTAAGTGGTTACTACCATGGATAGGAGAGGTTTAGAAGACTGTGGGCCAAATGCTGGCGAATAGGACTAGCTTGGATGGGCATCTTGGTTGATATGAACCAGCTGGGCCAAAGGGCCTGTTTCTGTACTGTATGACTCTATGACCATGGGAGCAAGATGGGTCCTAAAATAAAATCTGGAAAAAAGTCTCAACCTGAATTGAGTTGCCAGTACCAGCCTTGGGCATGCTCAGGAAGGTCTCATTTAATATGTATTCCAGTGCACTGAAATTCTGTTTTTTTTTCAAAAGTGGGTTACAGACCCAGCAGGCCACTCATACACCACAGGAATCCTCAGAAATGGCCTTGAGATGAAAATTCACATGTCCAGTATCCTTTGTGTTCCATTGTTAGACATACAGTACAGAACACCTAGGAACAAGAAATGATGAGTTGTTTATCCATGCAGTCAATTGCCCATTTTCATTATCATTTTAATTTTCTCAGAAAATGAATTGCATAGTATTCAAAAAAGTTTGAAGAAATCCATTTTCTAATCGTAAGACTTCCGGGTAGTGGCTAATTGCTGGTTGGTGTCAACATGATTAACATGTCAGTGAAAGTCATGACTTACTGAAGTTCATGCAGTCCACAGAGACTTCGATAAAGCCTTTGTCATGGTCCTACATGGAAGGCTGGTCTTCAAGGTTAGAGCCCAAGGGATACAGGACAAGTTGGGTAATTGGATCCTAAACTGGCTTGGCAATAGGAGGCAGAGGATAATGGTGGGAAGTATTTTACTGTGATTGGAAGCTTATGCCCAGTGTTGTACCAAAGGAAAACTTGATAAGACCCTTACTGTTTGTTATAAGGATTTAGATGTGAATGTAAGGGATACTGTTAGTAAGTTCACAGAAAACATGAAAATTGGTAGTGTTGTTGATAGTGACGAGGGCAATCTTTGAATACAGAAAATATTGATGAGTTGTTAAGATGGGTAGGACAATGACAAATGGAATTTAATGCTGATATATGTGAGAAGGACTAATAAGGCTAGGGCACAGTCAATGAATGGTAGAGCACCAGGGAGTATTGAGAAAGAGAGGAATTGTTGTGTACAAGTCCACAGCTCCCTGAAGGCAACAGCATGAGTAGATAAAGTGGTTAAGAAGACATAAAGAATACTTGCCTTCATCAGCCAGGTCATAGAATATAAGAACTGGGAGGTAATTGGACATCTTTATAAAGCATTTGTTAGGCCACAGCTTGAGTACTGATGGCAGTTCTGGTCATCACTCTGAAGGAAAGCTTGCTGCACGTTAATGCGTAAATCCCCTAGCAACCCGTAGTAAGGAAAGAATTCTCCCATGAACTGCAATCACTAAAATTTGTGGGACCACTTAACTTGGCTCTTCAAAAACAGCACATTACCCTCAATGCTCTGTGAACTTCATGAAGCTGCTGCATTTGCATGTTAATTGTCCATTAAAATTGCTGCAGAATTTCAACTGTCACTTAACAGTGCAAGCACCTCTTTAATGTAGAGACTTATGTTCCCACAATGACAGCTCTGGCTTGGAAAAGGAACATGAAACCCAACTCTCATTCCTGCAGATGACTTCAAAATGTTTTAGTGTTAATAAAAATAATTCTTTCTAACAATCTATTTTTTCTTTCCCTCTCTGCTTTTTTTTGTTCCTGATTTTAATTGATTTCACATTATTTCTTTCTTTGCCATTCCTTTGTATCAGTACTCAGGTATGTGTACTTCAGCAGTGTGACTCACCTGCTGAACACTCAACCTTATACCCCAAATCACTGTCAACTTAGCATCCATGTGCAGCCTTTACTTTAGCCAATATTATTAACAATTCACTCCGCTGCTGTACATTCTCCCTCTGCTTCAAATTTACCATCCTTACCTCCTTCATTAAGCAATCTGCCCTACTATATGTGATGGTGACCACATGAAATTATCCCTCCTCATCTTCTTGATTGGTCTACATGCTTACATATGATTATCAACACTAGGTCAAGGGAAGATATAGGGAAAACTAAAGTTGTGGCCTTTGATCCTTGCTAAAAAAAACTGTTCCCCAGCCATTAACTCCACCAATTTTCCTGACCACTGAATGAAGAGTCTTGCAGAACTGACACTCTATTTGACTCTGAGCTGGGCTACTGACCTCACATCTTCTCAACTGTCACAAATACCTGATCCTGTTTTGTAATATCACACATCTCTACCTTTGCCTCAGATACTTTCCTGCTAAAACTTATATTCAAACACTTTTTGCTTCCATTCCAAACTATTTTAATTATTTTCTTTTCTAACCTTGTACCCTCTGGAGTCTAACATTCTTTCAAAATATATCCCAACTCATTCTAAATCCGATTTACTCTTCATCACTGTACTTGCCAACCTGAATTGTAATCATTCTAGCATTGACGCAGGTTTAAAATTATCCCTTTCAAATCCCATCATGAGTCTGTCTTTCCCTATCTTTGCCACCCACAGCAGTATTGCAATGCCCTAAAACCTCTGCACACCTCCAGATCTTAACCATTAAGCTCAGGAATTCCCTTCCTAAACCTCACAACCTGCTGCGCTGTCTTCTTTTGAGGATGATCCATAAAATTGGTGTCTTCCAGCAATAATATCATCTTTTGCTTATTGTTAAATTTGGTTTGATAATTGTTTTGTGAGGAACTCTGGCATGTTTCACAACATTAAAAGTGCCTCATAAATGTGTGGTGTTGCTGAAGGAACATGTGCAGTTTGTAGCATTTCAGCAATTGTTGGGTTAAGCAGGGGCCCTTGATTGCTTTTCAGTGCACCATTCCTACTCCAAAGTATGTACGTGTGAAAACTTGGGCAGAGACTGGATATAGATTCTTATTGACCCATCTTGAAAAGAAGCAATATAACTATATATGGTGTCCCCAAGAAGCTCAGGTTGTTTTCCAACTGATTTATAGCAAAAGAGGTATTTTTCTAAAATTTGAAGTGTGGTCACTGATGAGTTTTGTTGCCATTTTGCACTCAGCATGATCCCACAAAAGCAATGTGAAAAATAAATAGATGGTTTGTTTTATTGGTGTTGGATAAAGGGTCTATTCAGGATGCTTCCTTTCATATCCACCTGAAAGATCAGAGAAGGCTTTGATCTAACATCACATCCAGAAGATCACAATTCATCAATGCCGCATTCCTCCCTATCTCAGCCTAGAAACTGTAGTCAGGTCTATGAACTGGAGTTGAATTTACAGCTGTTTAACTTAAGAAGTAAGTGTGCCCCTAAGGGACTCACTTACAGAGGCTTGAAAGTGGAAAATGGTCACTTCATGGAAGGGAGCCATTCAATGTATCATGTCCATGCCAGTCAGAAAAGAGCTACCCAAACTAATTCCATCTTCCAGTATTGGGTCTGTGGCCCTATAATTCACAGCTTTTCAAAATGCTCAAGGTTTAGGACAGCGAGTTTTACAATAACACAAGAAAATAGGAGCAAGAGTAGGCCACCTGGCCCCTCAAGCCAATATAATCAAGGCTGATCTACCCAAGCCTCAAACTCCTCCTCTGAGCCAGATACCCATAGTCCTCAATCCCCTGATCTTTCAAAAGTTTATTTACTTCAATTTTAAATACTTCGAAGCCTCCACGGCTCACTGGGGTGGGGAATTCCAGGGAATCCTTACCCTTTACAAGAAGAAATTTCTACCTAGCTTGGTTTTAAATGACCAGCCCTTATGTTGAATCTTTCTTCCCTTGTTTGAGGCTCTGCCACTTGTGAAAACATCTCGACATCTACCCTCTCATGCCCCCTTAGGATCTTACATGTTTCAATAAGATCATCCCTTTTTCTAACCTCCAAAGAGTACAAGACTCAACCTGTTTAACCTCTCATCTATTGAAATAGTCTGGTGAATCTCCTTGGATTAGTGCAGAATTTCAGACCTCTACTGCCCTCTGAGTGAAAAAATGTATTCCTCATCTTCCCTCTACCAATTGGTTTCCGTCTACACTGCCTGGATTTTGATCCTTCGGTGAAGGAAATACTTCTATTTACTCTATCTAAGGCCATCATACTTTTATACACCTTAATTAGATCTCTCCTCAGTATCCTCTATTCTAAGGATAACCCTTACTTACCTAATCTTTCCTCATGGCTACAACTTTCCATTCCTGCCAACATCCTTTCAAATTCCGTCTGCATCCTCTCCAGTAAGATTATAACTTTCTTGTAATGTGGTGACCAGAATTGTACAAAGAGCTCAAGCTGTGACTTAATTGGTGCTGTATACAGTGCCAGCTTAACCTCCCTGTTCTTATATGTAATGAAAATCACAAAAATAACCTGCAGATGCTGGGAACCTGAAACAAAAGCACAAGTGCTGCCTGAGCTGCTGAGTTTTTCCAGTATTTTTTGTTTCTGTTTCTTATATTCTGTGTTTCAGCTGGGCAATGTAGCGGTGCCTGTGCATAATCAGATGAATTCTCATGAATTGATCGCCAGGAACGAAAAGGAAGAAATACGTTTTTAAAAACTTCCAAGCTTACAATTTTGGATGAGCATTTCCAGTTGGATATATTGGCCCTGGAAATGTTACAGTGTAGAATAGAACAGTATGTTTGAGAGGTGATTAAATTGGATGTTTAAAATGATTTATTTATTATCCAATGTAAAATCAAAGACTATGATGTGGAAACTAGAGTTTACAGGTTACAGTTCACTGGTGTGTTGAACAGGTGCCATGTGTAGAATTGACATTTATTCAAATGTCCCAAAATATATGCAAAATTGGCCAAAAATACTTGAAAAGTAGTGCAATAGCATTTTCACCTAAATTCATGCACTGAAAAGGGAGCTGTATGATTCCCGTTGAGACCTATGCACAGAGTTTGCAGCTGCCACGTCATTGCCATGCTGACCACTGAGTCCGGCACAGTACAGTAGCAGAGGAGGCTGCCATGAACAGGAGGGAAAGCATGAGTGACTGGGGACATAATGCATCTCCTTCAACTTGCCACTGAACGAACTGGCCTGATCGATTCTCTGTAATCAATTGCAGGGTGATGGACAGGCTAATGACCACTGTACAGAAGTTGCAAAAAAGTCTGCAATCCATGAAGAGAGATCCAGTGAATTATGTAACATTAAAGAGGCTGGAGGATGTTGTGTGCAGGGCATTGATGTGACAGTGCAGTCTCTTCAATCACCATCTCATTCTAAACTTTGCATGATGTTCTCCTGGATTTTTTTGTGAGTTAGTGGCAAATGTCATAGGACTCCTCCAGAAACTTCAACATCTGCCAGTAGTGTAGGTAACATGCCCAGGGTGGCCCATGACATCATTAACCATGCAAATGGCATGGACAAACATCAGCCATGATCAAGTGAACTATGACCGGATGTTTCCAGCCAATTTCCTGATGGTCGCTAATCAACCCAGAATTGATCTTTGATGTGCACAAAGCAGCTTTTATGTACAATTAGTATATAAAAATACAAGTAAATTAATTGTTTCTATCTCATACAGGCCGTCTCCTGGTTAAAAACACCCGACTTTCGGGCACACCTACATATGAACGAGTTCCCATAATGTTATTAAATTCAAAAGTCCAATGTACATATGTTCGTTCCTACAAATGGCAGAACTAGTTTCCTCTCTCTCTCTGCTTTTAGTAATTGTTCTTTCTTATCAGTCTTATGATTTTGATGTCATTCATTATAGCACTTAGGAGGTATAGTTACCATATAGAGTAATTTTTTTTGTATTTTCTAAGTTATGGACAAAATGGACTGAAGGATGTCTGCTTTTGATGTCATTCATTATAGCACTTAGGAGGTATAGTTACCATATAGAGTAATTTTTTTTGTATTTTCTAAGTTATGGACAAAATGGACTGAAGGATGCCTGTAAAGACAGAACCGATTCAATACCTGGGGACGGCCTGTACTTCACCTCGTGGGAGGTACCAGAACAAGTGGCCATAGATTATAGCAATGTTACTAAGGGACAAAATGAGGTGGCACTTTTTCATGCAAATTTCAGAGAAATCTGGAAAACTATTCCCAAATAGCTGCATTCATTCAAATGTTGAATGACAGATTTCCTCCGGGTAACTGTATCAAGATATCTGGATTGAAGGTGGGTAAATAGAGTTGAGGCATGGATCAATGTTGTAAGTGTGTTGATGGGCTGATCACTCTCCACTTGTTTCCTGAGTCTCATGTACATTGTAATAATTTAGGCTGCAGTGTTCAATAAATAATAAACAAACCTTTAAGCAATAATTTAATTATTTATTTCCATTTTCCGTAAAAAGCCCAAAGCAATGCAATAACAAAAATAGCAACAACATACATATTCGACAATGATAACTGGCAGCTTGTAGGAACAGAATGTCTTATGTATAATAGAAATAAAACTGCAAAACAAATTTAGTAAAACATCATGTTCTTGGTTTTATATTGCAGTATTCAAATTTCAAAATGGAACTTTTTTGCATTTAAATGACAGCACCTCCTCAATAAATGCATAAGTGCACAGATGTTTTGACAATTTAATGTTAATGCTTGGAGGAGACATCTGAAATAATTGGATTCTTTTTTGGGGCAATAATATCAGATAAGCTTTCACTGCTCCTGCTGTGTCCTAACATAACTGAATGGGAGGTTTGGACCTAACAAGCAAATCTTTCTCTGAAATACACAACTTGATTTTTAAAATTGGAATTGCACTTTTGTTGGTAGAAACTTGCTGTACCTGATAAAATAAACACAGCAAAAAGAAGCAAAATATAATCACTCTGGGCATCAATCACATGCAGTTAGAGTGAGATGGATCAAGCCATATGTTGGGCTGAGATGCCTATAGTTTAAACTGTGGTGGTTTCACTGCAAAGAACTAATTGCAGCAGTTTCCAAACCTGAAGTTTCTATTTACTAAACGCTCCACCAGTTATGCAAATCCAATCCCTGTCGGTCGATGAGTATGGGCTCAGGCACTTAGAATTATTTTTTTTTCTCTCTGCATCTATAATGTGCTGCAGTGTGAGACTGGTAATGATGCTAACTTTGATAATGGTGAAGAGCCTGAAAATATGTCGGTCGTCCTAGTTAGCCAAGGTGAAGGGATGGGAGTGGGTGGGTGGTGAGCTTTTTTAACAGTGGTGGAGGAAGTAAGGTCCTGTTTGTCTTTCTTGATGTATTTCACAATCATCACTGTCATTTTCTTCCAGCCTCAGGGGCATCCCTCTGAAGAAGAGGATAAGAACATAGTTAACATCATGAGAAAGCCTAAGATAAAGTAATCTGCCAACCAAATAGTAGCTGAAAAGATCATCAAATTAGTAATGAATTAGAAGAGCAATTCATTAACTCTTGAATTTAGACACACTTCTGCAATCGCCTCAAATACTGTATCAATGGATCATTGGGAAATAACTTTACAAAAGCAACCTGCTGTTGTGTGCAATGGTGTCGACTTAACAATAGTCATAAAGCATATCCTGATCCTGGGAACCATCCAGATAATAGATCCAGATAACATCTGATAGGTAATCTTCCTACCAATCCTGGATATCAATTTCTATCATTATCTTTCTGCTTTATCCCCATTTAGCATTTTTTACAGCACACCTCAAAATTAAATATTTTACATGCTCCATATCTCCTTTTATCCTCAATACTTTAAAGTCAAGAAGCATTCCCCAGTTTTTTTCTCAGAATTATTAGAACCCCAATTTTAAAAATTAGGCTTGCTATTACTTAATCACGACTACTTGATATATTTTATCTTCACTTGTTTTTTTGGCACTCTTTTTGCTTGCTAATCATTATGGTATTCCACATTATCAGCCTTGCCTCTCCACCTAGGTTTTTCCAATACAGATGGATAGCAGAATGTCCTATTTTTCCACCTGAAGTAGGAGCTAGCATTTCAACTTTTCTGCCTGGATGATGACAATGATATCCCAATCTGTTTCCACAAATAGTGACACAATCATTGTGGAAACACTATTACCATAGTCGTGGAACTTCAAGTACAAGTCTTGAATTGACCAATGCTCTGAAGCATTCTGAGTGATTTCAGCACCAGTGTTTACAATTCTGTAATAGATGCCCATTTTTTTCAGTTAGCTGTTACAATGGATAACATGCACCAAAAACAGAGTTCAGTGAAAAAGATCTTCTTCATTGCCCATGGAAGCTGAGCATACTTACATTAGTATAAAACTCATGTCTGATAACATCTTCAAAAATGGAAGCTTGACATTATTATAATTTAAAGAGGCAAACTACATGTTTTCATCTGGAATGCAGTAGAGAAGGCAAGATCTAGAAGAGCCATAGACTATCCCACCAGGATAACTCAGCCTGTAAAACGTGATGATAAAGCTATGGTTGCAATTTTTATGCTTTTTCCACAGATGCTGCCTGATCTGCTGAGCATTTCCAGAACTTTCTGTTCTTAGTTAAGCTTTGGAAGAGTGTTTTGTTACTTTATGTTTAATTTTTACATTGCAAGTTGCTATATGTTCAAAGTGATAATATCGCAGTGGGGGAGAGTGCAAATCTGGGTGAGCAAGTCTGCATTTCCTTGACTGATCAGATCAGCTTGGTTTTCTTGTATCTTAATCTACATATTAAAACTAACTGAACACTTTGGAAATTAGTCTCTGCAAAGGGATTGAGAAGGGAGTGCAAAGCAGAGTCTAAATTCAATGGCAAAGCATTTATGGAATGAAAAATAGAGTGATGGATGAAGAAAGAGAGAAAAATATGCTAAAAAGGTAAATACTACAAAATTACTTTCTTAAAAATTTGCCACATGGGGGAGGGAATAAGACTCTGTACTTGTACTAGGTGATTTTTGGTCTGAGAGACATTAGGAGCAATTAACAGTAATCACTCTGTTAAAACCATAGATGATGATAGTGACAGGACTTAACCTTTCTTCTTGTTTGATTTCTACTCATTGCCCAAATATGGCAATAGCATGCTATTCAGTGAGGTTTGATAATGAATAATCAGCAAAATAGCTATATTTGTGGAGTAGAGGGAGGAGCAATCAGGTTTGGGCAACAACCTTTGCACATTAGCATATAACCACATATCTACTCTACCATTCACACAAATAATAACAGGCACCATTAGCCAAACCACCATTTTGACAACAAAATTTAACCCCATGCATTTAGTTTTCAGAAAGAAGACTCAAATAGATCAGATATGATATGTATCTCAGAGATTCTTGAGGAAATGTTTGTTAGATTTTAGTTTTCAACACAAAATATTTATCTTAATCCATATATTGGAATTTAACTGGACACTTTGGGAATTAGTATCTGCATCTCAATAAACCAAAGCAATACCTTTTTAATGATCCAGCTGTAATAAAGGATTGATTATGACAATTACAATGCACCTGGGCTCTGCTCACTCAAACTCCACAGCTGAGCTTTGATAATATAGCCATTGTTTATGGAAGAATAACCTTAAGTTAGCCCATTAAATTGATTATATCTTCCTGGATGGCTCTAACTTTATGCTGAGTCAAGCATTTATCAAAGTGAATTCCACATATTCCTTTACCTACTGTATCATCAAAAATAATCTATTATATAACAAATATCACAGCGACACATCATAGTCAGGGATTGGATGCTTAAACACCTGAAAGTAAATATTCTTATGTTTAGTAATGAGTTGGAGATTAATGTAGTGACTGCAGACCTTGTGATGGAGAATCATCCAGTGATGATTCCATTTAATTAGCTAACTAATAGATCAGGTCAGGAACTAAGGTTCTTGCATGAGACTGCTCTTTAATTTAATGGTCCAATGAAGAGAAACGAGGGCAGAGAGCGTTATTTCCATTATGTTAGCACTTGGAAGTCTTGTTTAGACAGAGGCTGAGGCAAAGACAAACTAATGGTGATATGTGAGAAATATTAAAATAATGTTGTGCTACCAGAAGATAGTGATAAATTCTGCAGAAGGACCTGCTGAAAGCAGAAAATCACAACAAGGGCATGGTTAAAATGTGATTAATAAGGGAAGTTTTGAAAATAAAATCATATTTAATTATACCAGTTATTTCTGCAATCTTTATATCAAAGGTGAAAGTTAACTTTATTTCCATTCAAGTAATTCATGCAGTTAAGTCTTATTTTTAAGATTAAAAATGCTGGATAAAATTTAATTAACCAGTAGAAACTCTTATGCTGATGTTATTCTCCAAGCTTTCTCTTCATTTAGTTCCTCAATAATAACTTGCAGTTTGTTTCAAATATACTGCAGAAAGTACAATCAAAAGTAAGCTGCTTTGACGTCAATGAACAATTGGCTTAAATCTAAATGCAAACTGTGAAATTCTCACAGCCAATTACTTATTGATTGCATATCCCCAAAGAAGAAGAATATATGCAAAATTAACAATATATAGCATAGGTTTTCATTCCCATAAGCTCAATGTATAATCATTGTTGTTGGACATATAAATGAGGGCAATTTGCACACTGTTATTTCCAAACAACAGTGAAACAAAAAAATACATCAAACAAAAATACTGGGGATGTTAGAAATCTTAGGAAAAATAGAAAATGCTGGGCCTAAGGCAGCAAGTCAGACAACATCTATGGAAACAAAGTTAACATTTCAGGGAGATGAACTGTTGCATTCTTGGTGAGTAGTTGTTGATGAAGAATGTCACATGCATGAAACAAGAAACACAATTTTCCTCTTTTCAAACAGATGTTCAGGGCCTGAAGGACTATGACGTTCCTGCCAACATTCCTTGCAAGTGTTGAGATCTCTAGTTATGCAAGCCGCAGAGCAAGGTGGGAATTGTAGGTTTGGGCTGTATACTAAAAGGATTGTGATTATCAATAGAAGTTTAAATCTAATGTGCATTTAAGATTGATGCTCTTACCAAATAATGGATATTAGTGAACATCCCCATTCTGTAACAGAGAAGAAGTTCAATGATACTAAAAGCTCAGCAGTTTAGATATTGTGTCACAGAACGCTGCATTTCCATTGAAAGTTACTCTGGATGATCATTGCATGAACCAACTAATTTATTGAAATTATTTTCTCCTGGTGAGGAAGTTAACTAAAATGAGTGAAAGATGTTGGTGTATGGCATAGGGAGGAAAGATATACATCTAAAGGATTTGAATATTTATAAATTTTCTTCGTTTTTGAAATAGAAAACAGATTATTTTTCTGATGTTAATTGGTAGGGCTTTTCTCTATCCTAATTTCTGGGGACATACTATCATCCAATATCTACCATAACCCCACTAACTCCCACGGCTTTGTTGAGGTCATGTTCTAAAACTTTGTTTGTAGAATGTGCTTATGTAGAATTCCATTCTCTGTCTGGTTATCTCTGTTTCATCATTTAGACTTTCAAAGCAGACTTTGCAATAGGCCTTCCTTTTTCTACAATCTAAGATTACCCTCTCTTGCACTTGATAGGTCCCTTAACCAAATTTGTTCTGTTTCTTGTTTTTTCTCTGAATATCTCTTCCTCCCACAGACAGATTTGAATTCCCTTATTCGACTCCCAAGCCTCTAAATTTGATGGATTATCTCCTGTCATTTTCACAACCTCCAGGAAGATCTCACCACCAAACATACCTCCCCTCTCCATTCCAAAGGAGTCATTGGAACCATCATACCAAATCACCCCCAACACCCACTCCCGTTCCTCTGTCAGCTTTCCATGCAGAAAATGCAGCACCTGCCCTTTTACATCGCTCAGGGCCCCAAACCTTCTTTCAGGTGAAATGGTGATTTTATTTCTGTACTTTTTTCAATGTAATAATCTGCATTTGCTCCTCACAATGCAGACTCCTCTACATGTAGGTGACAATATGCAGACTGGATTATCACTTTTTAGAGTACCTCTGTTCAGTCCACAGGCTTTCAGCCACCTTCTGCTTTAATTCTCTGCTTATCTTCTGCCCTCAACTTCTTACACTTCACCAATGAAAGCTTGAGGAGCACGTCCGGCAACATCATGGAGCAAGAAATGGAGCTAAAGGGTCTGATCAATGGCAGTTCACCTGAGCTAGGAAAGGTTAGAGATGGAATATACGTTAACAAGGAAGAGAGTTCATTTTCACTTTGACACTTAGAGTTCATAAGCAATGCCCTCTTATTTTGTTGATTAGCACCTGATGGTAATGGTCAACTTACAGTTTAGGCATATTTTTGATTTCCTTTCCAGTCTGACTTCTATCTTCTTTTTCTATGTAAGATCATATCTTTTGCTATTTAATCTGATAGAGTCATGGAGCAAGAAAACAGTCCATACCAACCATCAAGCACCCATTTACAGCAACCCTACCCAAATCCCATTTCATTCTCCCCACATTTCCATCAAATCCCCCCAGATTCTATCACTCACCCACACACTTTCTCCTTTTCCTAATGCTACGCCTGTTTAACGCATGTTCCATCACTATCTGTTTCTAGCTCTGATGAAATGCCATTGATCAGACCCAAAAGCTCTGTTTCTCACTTCACTCCTTTCTCCAGACATATTGAGTATTTCCAGTAACATTTTCTCAGATTACAAGCATCTGCAAAATTTGCTTCTTTGTTGGAGGGCCTTAATACTTGGGTCCTTCTTGTGAACTATTTAACTGCAAGATCTGGGTGGCTTATATTTTGAAAGTATGCTGTATATGGGTGCAACTCTTCTGAGCTTGCCCTCCTAGTAGAGGGCTTCATTAGCACTGCAAATCAACACTATAATGGCATCTAAATTTGATTCTGCAAAATTTTACATCCTTATATTCTATGTACATAAATTTGAGTTACAGGTCCTCCCCAGGTTATGAACGCCTGACTTATGTGCAGCCCATACATACGAACGGGCACTTGAGAGACTGGCAGGATGGATTTGCCAGCTGCTGCGGCACTGCAGACATCTTCTGCCACCTGGGAACTTGGTTTGTAGCTGCAATTCCAACTTGCGAGCTGCCTGGGTTATGAACAATTCACAGGAACAGAACCCTGCTGTAACCCAAGGAGGACCTGTATAAACAATGAATGATATAACTACTGCTTTGAAAAGGTTGTATTAGGTTAATAACACAATCTAAGTGTTTAAATTACTTTGAAACTTTTGAAAATAAACTTGAATTGGTTTTCTTCTGAAGAACTCATTGTTCTTTCTCCGCAACAGATCATCTAAAAATAACATTAGCAAGCTGCCATTCATGTTGTTTATTTTGTAGATCTAATTGAGTTCTCTTTTAATTCTTCTACTTGTGATTAAGCCCACATCCTCCACCACCCAACAACCTCTCCCATCATCTCCCATTGAGTTATCCCTTCCCATTAACTTTTTCTAATCCTGAACTACACTCTGAACTTTCTGGAGTAAAAATGGATGTTAATGAATCAAAGGTCTGTTTATGCTTGGATTTCTTTCCTATTGAGGAATTACAGCCTAAGATAAATTTCTGTTGTTCTTTCTCTCTGATTCGTAGCTCCTTCTCGTGAAAGGTCTTTGACCTGCAACGTTAATCCTGTTTCTCTTCCCATAGATGTGATCTGACCTGCTGAGTATTTCCAGCATTATCTGTTTTTATTTTAGATTTCCAGCAGCTGCAGGGTTTATTTTATTTTCCTGCACACCCCAGTCTGCCTTCACCACCACTGGCAGCTATGCCGACATTACTCTGACTGTTGCAGTTAACTTTTAAAGAATAATTTAAACAATCAGATTATTCTGAACCTTTTTTCAAGCTGGTCTCCAAATTTTTCGAAGTACTTCCCAAATTTCATAAATGTATGTGGTGCTAACCAATCTTTAATGATTGATATTTATGTAAGAATACTAACATAGAATACCAAGTGAAACAAAGGACTGCAGATGCTAGAATCTAGATGAAAAACACAATGATGCTGGAGGAACTCAGCAGGCCAGGCAGCATCCATGGAGAAAAGCAGATGGTCAACGTTTTGGGTCAGGACCCTTCTTCAGGACTGAAGATAGGAAAAGGGTTAAGCCCAATATATTGGAGAGAAAAGCAGAGCAGTGATAGGTGGACAAAAGGTGGGAGGTGGGGTGGGCACAAGATGGTGATAGGTAGATGCAGGTAAGAGATAGTGATAGGGGAGAGTAGATCCACCAGGGGATGGATCAGAGGTAAGAAGAGAGAGGAAAAAAGAGGCTAGGAAAAGGAAGAAGGGAATAAGCATGGTGGGGGGAGGGTGGTGTTGGTTTGTGGGGAAGGGGGGTAGGGATTACCTAAAGTGGGAGAATTCAATATTCATGTTGTTGGGCTGCAAGGTTCCAAGACGGAAAATGAGGTGCTCATTTTCCAAGAATACCAAGTATTGCTTTCTTCTACACCCTTCTAGTGACACCTCCAATAGAGCACTCCTCTGTAAACTGGGATTGTCAATTCTAGTTGGACAAATTTCTGGAGGTTTCATCACATAATTGCCCACCTCTGACTGCCCCACCCAGTCAAACTGTCTTTTGTTCCCATCTCCAACAGTTCTAAAACTAATAAATATATTTCACTAACTAGTTTTAAATTTTCCCATGACTTTTTTCTTGAGTTGCCTGTATTAATATCCAGAAGGTCGATTCTTTATTCCGAGAGCTTCAGAGCAATCCAGGAGGATTAGCAAACCTCTGTGTATCCTGTGAACTTCAATTTTTGTCTAGCCTGAAAGTCCAAAAAAACCTGAATTTGGTTGGGAATGTAAACTTACCCAGGCTGCGATGTGGCCACCCAGGATCCCCAAACTCCAGAATATCTCCTACAGTCCCTTATTTCTAATATAGCCAGGTTACATATGTAACATTTTAGAGGGAACCATTCCAGAGCCTATTGAGTTTTGGAAGAAGACATCTTGTGTGTCCACTATTTATATCACAACCTTTGAAAAAGCCTTGGGATGTGAGTCAGTATGTCCTGGTGGTTTATTCCCATTAATCTTCCAATACTATTTCTATACAAATGCTAATATGTTTCAACTTTTCACTTTCTTTAGACCTGTTATCACTTATTATTTTGGGAGGTTTTCTGTGTCTTCTCCCATGAAGACTTACAATTACTAATTGTTTAATTTCTCTACCATTTTCTTATTCCTCAATATAATTCCTCCTATCTCAGACTATAAAGGAACCATGTTAACTTTTATTATCTTTTCCTTTACACATATCTGATGAAGCTTTTACTGCCCTCCACTCCACTCCCCATTCAATTTAGTTTAAAATCTTATCCTTCTTAGCCTTGAATATACTTTTGATTATACTTAGTGATCCACATCCATTGCTAGGTGTGGCTAGGGAAGACTAGCATTTAACCAAACCCCTTCCATGAGTTGGTACTAATTAAAGTTGTCACACATGATATATTTATCAGATCATTGACCACAAACCATTTAGCACTGCATTTCAAGCATTATATCATTGCTCTCTAATGTAAAAATAATTGTGAAACATGAATGAGATGTAGTAGGACCTGTGGTACACAGTGAGAACTCAATTGGCAGCTTAAAATCAACTGACCCATTGGCAAGCAGAGTGAGTATATCCAGCTGATGACAATCCACACACAATTCTCAGAACTAGTCAACATTCCTAACATTTTCAAAGCTCATGTAAAACCAAGGACAATGAGATGTTTCAGTAACCAACTTTGCTGCTTGTCATTCAGAGGCTTTCTCCTGCCCTGGTACTTCTGCTCAGTGCTCTTACTCTGGCTGCAGCCAAGTTGGTGGGTGGTTGCTCCATTAGAGAGTGGAGAGTTGCAGATGGCCATTAGGGTGACCACAAACAGCTCTGGGCCTGGATGGTCTGACTTTTGACGACATCATGTTATAATCTGGATCAACTGACTGAATGGCAAGGGCACTGCCAGATGAGAACATAACTATTTTTATTAAGCGTTAGAGCCAAGTTGTTATCCATGGACCCACTGACAGTCTCCCCGGCCTAGGTTGGGCTGGCGACCTGTTGAAAGACAGATTGCAGAAGTGACAGCACAGCCTATAAATCCCTGCCAGTAATGGAATCCAGAACCAAGATGGCACGCAGAAAAGGATGGCTGTTAGTGGTCTGAATTCACAATGTAGCACTTGGTGCAGAATCTGCTTGTGCTGCGATGGAAACTCAGAGCTCACCAATCACACACTGCACCATACGTGACATCACTTCCTTGTTGGAAAGGATGGGATCCCATCTCCATAGAAAAGTTGGTACTAGGTTACCCCCATGCTTCCTAATGTAGAACCATACAGCACAAAACAGGCCCTTCGGCCCACCATGGGCCGAATCTCACATTGATTTTCAAGTAAGCCATACAAAGCACCATTGTGTGCACTGCCATCAGTCTTTGCCTATAGGCTGTCTCCCTGTTCTTCTCTTCTGTCTGCTATCAGAAATTATGTGGAATCCTGCTCTCTGGGTTGTTGGCACACAAGCCACCCTTTCCCCTCATGTGGTTACCGATCATATGTTCCTGGTGATTTTCCCCGTGCAGATCCCACCTCTAAACTGGCCTCCATAGTTCAGAAAATAACAGGATCTAAGCTAATGGATATGGATCAGAGTAACAGTTACAATGGCAGCATGTTATCTTCTTCGTCTTTGGAGTCCTGTGCCACATCAGGCAGGACCTGTCCAGGCAGTGCACCTTGTGCATCTGAGATGAGAAATGCTTACAAGTATGGTCATGGTAAGGGAAGTGAGAAGTCAGGAGCAGTTGGTTGAAACACCTGAACATCTTCAAGCAAAAGAGATTGTGGTTTAGAGAGAGGTGGATTGTGAGAGGATATTGGATAGGGACACACAGTTATTCTCAATGATCTCTGATTCACCCATAACCACGGGCTCTGCGTTGGCTAAGCTCACAGTCCTTGGCATCTTCTCCTCCAAATGACTGAGGCTCTGGACACAGAATGCGGCCCTCCTGTTTGTTACAGTAGTTTATGATTGGGAGCAATCTTCTCCAACAAGAAAGTAAAAAAGTACAAGGGTATGCGTATAAAATAATTGCCATGGTTGAAAAGCTGTAACTGTGCGTGACGTGTGAGGTGTGCATGTGACCACTGGAAAAATTGTAAGTGTGTGGTGTAATGGTGCAGTAGCTGGTAAATGGCATTTGTTGCTGTTTCCAGTTGGTTTGATCAGACAAGAGACATTATTGGATTTTTTGCAGAACCGGGGCTTGATCCTCAAGGCATTACTGCAAATACTGATCTCCTTTAACACCTCCTCAGAATAGCATTCCGGTTGGATCTCCTCGGCTCCTCACCATGCAGTACCTATGTTTGTGCACCTCATCCACTAAGAGGTCAAGGACTGCATCAAATAAGAGGCCTTCCCTTGTGTCGTCATTCTACAGTGCAGTAGTTTGCAAGCTGAACAGTATTAGCAAAGCTTGGATTCAGTTGTTGCCTGCCATCTAATCCATGGAGGTAAGCTGTCAGCTGCTGTCAGTCAGCATTAATTAGTTTTGCAGAAGTGCAACGTTCATGAAATTTCTTGTCCTGTAATGTGGGCCAGCAGGAAATACAACCTGAACGATGTCTCCAAAGTGCACAAGTTCAGGTATACAAGTTCAGTACCAACAGTACTGGGTCAAATTTTGAAGGGTTCTGCACACAATACCATTTTGGTGTATGTTACAGCAAAATGAGTTTTAATGTCTTCCCTTGTATTAATTAAATGAAAAATGTTTAATGGGAAAACTAATCCAAGAGAAGTTTTCATACACATGCACACACACACACGCGCACACACACACACACACACACACGTTGATCTGGGCAACTGCTTGTGATGTTTTTTAATGTTAGTATTTCTCCCTTATGACATAGGAGACCATTCAATCCATCCAATCAATCCCATCAATCCCATTCCCTTACTTATTTGCCTGTAACCTATTCTCTCTAACATGCCAACCAACATTTGAGGGAATTTACAGTAGCTAATTAACCTACCAACCAGTACATCTTTGAGATGTGGAAGGGAACCAGAATATCTAGAAGGAAGATATATGCAGTCACAAGGACAACGTGCAAACTTCACACAGAGAGCACCAGAGGTCAGGATTGAAATCGGGTCACTGTAGCTGTATATGCAGCAGCATTACCTGCTGCTTCACTGTGCCACCTTTCTTGACTGAGGGATACCAATTACACTTTCAAAGGGATTTATTCCTTTTGAAGAGGCTGGTATTTAACCTAGCATCAGATTATCTATAGCCAGCTGCACGCTAAATTGCATAATTCTGACTCAGTCCTCAACTTGATTTTGACCTGATCAAAATCTGATTCCAGATTAGGACTACGATCCAATCCTTGATTTGAACCTCAGATGCAGTCCTAATCTGCTGCAGTATCTGCCAACCTTGTTTGACCTCTGCAATATGACACAACAGCAGCAAGAACCAAACATCAGTAGAATCATGGCAACGACCAAATAACGCAATCACTAATTAGCCTATTATCAACACAAAAGGTTCTGGAGAAACTCAGCAGTTCAGGCAGAATTTATAGAGGGAAATGGACAGTCGACTTTTCAGATCGAGACACTTCAACCCAAAATGACGACTGTCCATTTCCCTCCATAGATGGTGCCTGACTCACTGAGTTCCTCCGACACCTTTTGTGTTGCTCCAGATTCCAGCATCTGCTGTCTCTTGTGTCTCCTCTTAACCTATAATCAGTTAATAATTCATTCAAGTGGACCTGACTCGGTCCTGGATGGCTCTCCCTCTCCCTCTCCTACCTGCTGCTGGTCCTAGACTTATCTTTGATGCAAAAACAAATGTAGAAGGTGACAAATAACTTGGGCCTCAAGTGCTGCCAAGTTTTATTGGGGTGAGCCCATGACCAAAATAGTCATTAGTCCACAGCCCTGCAAACAATCAAGTAAGTACATTAAATATGTGTTTGTGAAGCTGACAGGACAGTCAATCTGCATAAAACAAGCAGCAACGAAATACAATGACAAACATTAGGAAGGGTACATTTTGGTGAGGAATTTCAGAGAACACTCTTGAACTTGTGCAAATAGTTAGAACTTTTAGAACCACCTGATCAAACAGAAGTGGTTGCCGAGTCTGCATAGATTGCTTCTCTTCTTCCATTTCCTCTTCCTTGTGATTCTTTTCCTCAGTTTATGCCAAGAGCTGTCTTCTGCACTGAGTACTGCAATGCTAATTCAGACTATTCCATCAGTGGAAGCATTGTTTTGGCACACCTACAGTTCACTCTCATAGACTTTGTGTGTGGCATGGTATTCATTACATCCATGACGCCGTTAGGCTCCCCTGTCATCAACAATATCACCAACAGATAGCGTACCCACCCTGTAGGCACCTTTTAGTTTGACAGGTTGGCTCACATAGACCTGTCACATTGGACTCCTGCAGATTGAAAGTATCATCACTTGTGCCGTGGTGCCAGGCATTGACGTACTTGATTTGGTGTATTAGGTCACATGTGAGCATGATGTCAACAGAGTGAGATCCTTTCCTTTCTCCTAAATGGCAGAACTGACAAGCAGCAGCTGCTAAGCAATGAGCCTGCAATCAAAGGCACTCTGCATGTTGTGAAGATTACAATAGTAATGCAGGCATGTGCTGACTACACTTGCTCATCCCTGAATTAAAAGTATTTGCTCTTTAAATAAAGAGCATCACCAATGTCCTTTACGTAACGGTAAGTACAAAACTACAGATGTTGTGAATCTCCATCTTCAGTCTAGAAGGATCCAGATGCATACAAAAATGCACAACAAAATTATCTTCACAGCCAACGTTCATCAAGACTGAAATATTGCAGTTGCAGTTGTAGCATGCAGCTGCTTCTGGTGAGAAAGTCCTTATGACATTATGATATAATGAAGAAGTCATTATGACAGACATGTAAGATGTCCTCAATGAAATTTCAGTAGAAGAATTAATCCATGAACACCTGAGACAGATATGGCTTCCTGTTCAGATCCTTTAATTTTCATCCTCTGTCTTTTAGTACCTTGTCCTATCCCATCTGCCTTCTACTCATTCTCACAACCCTACTGTATTAACAGGCATGCACTCTAATGCCTGGAAGCAGGTGGTTATGCAGGATCTTCCAAGTCAGAAAAACTGCTTCAGCATCTGCCAACCTTCTCTGACCTATGCCTCATCACACAACAGCAGCAAGAACCAAACACCAGTAGCATCATGGCAACTACCAAATAACAAAACTACCAATTAACCTAGAATCAGTTGATAATTCATTCATGTTGTACCATTGAGCAATCCTTCTGGCTACTTTCTAAGGATTCAAACATGTGGGGTTAAGAGGGGTGTTGTCTGGAATGCTGAGTTCCAAAAGGAAAGCACGGGCATCAAATTAGAATTAATACTGACTAATATCATAAAATACTCAGCAGGTGCTCAACTTGTGTGCCTGAATGGTGTCTGGCACAATTTGCCCCACAGGTATGTGTATGTACTGCAGATGTCAGTTTAGAGTTCTAAGAGCACTTGTATCACCCCAAGAATGGGCACTAACAATCCAAAATTCTCACCTTTGATTTTCATTGCCCTCTGTTGAGGTAAAATATTTCATACTATTTTTTTCCCATGGAGTACTGAGTTCTCCTGAATAACATGCATGGATCCCAGTAAACACCCCAGAATGATCTATTCCTCGGGCATCTTTTGGTATTCGTGTCCCTTAGCACAACGGTTTTGAATTCAGAATCTGAGTGTTTTTTCAAAAGTAGGCTTCTTGACAAATTTCTAGCTAATTTAGCGATTTTTAGCACTTATGTGCTGGCTAATCATGATATATTATTATCAGAAAATTCTACTCAATCCCATTGCTTCTCCCCACCTTAAGGAAAGATGATGCACAATAAAATGGAGATTTGTCTTAACAATTGCAAAGTTCATCAGTCAAAAGCATGTATTCACCCATACACAATGCCTTGTGCAAAGATTTTAGACAAAAGTAGATATTCATATAAATGCATGCAAAAAAAGTTTACATTTTCTGTCATACCATCATTTCATACTGTAGAAACATTGTATTGTTATTTGCCTTGATTAGTAAAAATACAACTTTATGCATCTGTCAAAAGAAATGGCTGTAATTACAGTGAAATGCTTAGCATACAGCACAGTGTAATTTATACCTATAGATAAAAACATGTTCAACAAATGTCTGACAGTTACTGTATATATCCTATACATAAACAATTTGAAACAACTTTTTTCAGGAATCAACTGTGATTATCTTGTTTTCCACTGTTCAAATAGTTAATACTGGCAAAGGTCATATTACTGACAAATTAATTATTTGTAAATTTTCCTTAACAGTTTTGAAACACATCTCAATTTCCCTCACTTTTTCTGGCATGTAATCCACTGATAAAGCAACAGTATGGAAATGGAAGGTGAAAGCATGGGTAGGGATACAGTTAGAAAAATATGTTATTTCTAAGTTGTGAATAACTCCATAGTTTTCAATCTTCCCTGAAAATACATTAAGATCCCTTCATAATTAACTGGGACCTACTGTAAGAATTGTCTTTAGAATCTCAGGTGTAACAACTAACGTAGGGTATCATGTTCCTATAACTTATGCTACAACAAAGCAATTATTGCATATTATTGTGTATTAAACACATTAAAAAGCTAAGTAAAATTAAAATAATTAGATGTATTACTTTATCGTTCCCTGTCATAGCAGATTTGAGAAATTTTGCAACTGTCTTCACTGAAAATCAAACTTTCCATATGTAAGTAACAATTTACAGGCAAACAATTAAAAGAAGCTGACTAAATAGAACTCATTATTTTAAATTATTGTAATTGAAATGAAACAGAAAAGATAAAACACCCGGATTCTACAAAGCTCCACTTCGGACATATTGTAGTGTCATTTATGTTGAGTTTTTGGAGTTACTCCCCAGTGCTGAGTTACTGTGTTCCGGATCCTCATCTTCCATCACTGCACTTCACCTTCAGCCTGTATTTGTTTTAAATACATAAATACATATCTGTACCATCCTGGATCCGACTGCAGCTTATGTAAAAGGCTACACCAAGACTGGTCTTTACAGCATTATTGCACATCACATTTGGTTCAGGAAACGGGCGATAAATAGATGTCCAAGAGACTCATGCTGGCGTGTGACCAAGGTCCACAATTTCAAAATTCTTTGATGCATGTTCAAAATCATCCAGCAGCACATTATTCTCAAGCAGTCTATATAATGAAAATAATTTAGATGTAACACAATGAATCGGTAGGTTAAATATACAATGTACAATTAACGGAAATAGCCTTGACTAAAGTAGTGCAACAAACATAGTCAGGTAAATCTTTGTCTTCGCTGCCCGGAGCATGTCTCCCATTAACCATAGGTTCTACCCTAATATTATTTGGCACGAAAATCCTACAATTTTTGCAGTAGGTTGGTTACCTGTTCCATCTGAATTCCAGTGAAATGAAAAACCTGTGCCAATCTCTTACTGAATGAATGAGAAGGAAGTTATTTTCTCAGAAATCCTATCTCCTAAAAATTTAGATAATTTCATTCCTTAAGATCTATATACCTAGTTTTGACAGTCAGTACTGAAACTCTTCATAATATGTATATAATTCTGTACATGAAGCTATAGGATGAGGGAGTTGGATCTTAGAACAATTAAAGTTCTTTCATTATGGAAGTCTAACTTATTAATTTACTTGTAAGAGGTTTAATTTACTATTTGGCACAGTGCACTGCACTTTCAGTCCAATGGCAGTCCAGGCTAATCCCAGATATGACAGGGTTGTCCTATTATGAGTTGGTAAAGAAATTAAATCTATATTCTTTGTACTTTAGAAGGATGAGGGGTGATCTTATTGAAATATATACGATCCTGAGTAGGGTATAACAGGGTAAATGTTGAGATGTTTGCACTATTGGGAGAATCTCAAATGAGGGTAAACAGCCACAAAATTAGGCAGCCATCTAAAATTGATGTGCATAGGAACTTCTCACAGAGAATAGTAACTCTCAAGTTCTTTATCCCAGAAAGTTATAGAGCTTAAATCATTGGAGGTATATAAAGAGGACATACATTTTTTTTGAAAAATCAGGGAACTGAGGACTGTGGGGAACTGGCATAAAAGAGGAGATGAGACCTGGGAAAGATTAGCCATGATCATATTGAACAGCAGGGCAAGCTTGAGAGGCTGAGTAGCTTATTCCTGCTCCTATTTTCTTATGTCCTTATGTTCTTCATTATGTAACATTAGTTAATAACCTGGTGAACTGACCTGACTGGAGATGGGCGACGTTATAGAGTCTCAGTTCCCTTATGGACCAGCAGTGTTTACAGCAGCATTATTTTTATTATTCAAAATATTGCTCATAATTTTGAAAGTTTTACAAATAGTACAAATAGTCAACTGTTTCTTTAACACACAGACCTTAATCAATCAAGTACTATCTTGCATGTGCAGGTCAGCTTTAGAAATACCTTTTCTTATAAGGCTAAATACTAGTGATTGCATTGTAGATGGTTTAAAATAGCAATGGTTCAAAATATAATGTTCTGTACCGTCTTCAGAACTTTTTTCTCGAACTGAAATCAATTTTTTTGCAGCTCAATATTATAATTGTTAAGGGAAAATATCCTCTAATCCCCTACCATATGCATAAATAAAGTAAAAAACCCTACATATTTGCAGTTTTATACATTGCAAATATTGAAAGTCTTCCTCATGATTATTAAGTTAATGGCAAACCTAATGTTATAGCACTGAGCTAACAATCTAGCAAAGAAATTGGCAAGGAAATTTAAAAGAAACAAATTTAAGTATTTCTACTTCAAAATTCTGCAGCACAATTTCAGAGTTACAGGAAGCTGCTTTATTGAATATCACGCCAACCACAGCACTTGAGTTCAGCAATGTATTTCTCTTTTACTCTCCACGAGCTCAGGATATGACTACTATAATATGGAGGAAAATCAAATTGCACAGAGCCTCAAAGGAACTTGGCCAATATATCTGTGGAACAGGGAATGCATATTGGGAACAAAGATGAAAAGGGTCACTATCTTCTGTGGAAGCAAATTTATATCTTAAAACTGCAGTGATTTTGAGATCCATCTTGAACTTGCAGTCAAATGGGGGTAGAAATTTTCCCTTGGTCACTACCACAAAACATGCAATACAGTAATGGCTCTAATACTGTGCAAAATACTCCGCTTCTAAAATTCAATCACATTGACATCAATGGTACCAAATTTTGGTAGTGGAATGCAATGTTCGGCCACTAACAAATTATATGCTAAGTGCATGCAACTGAGAATCAATGTCTACCCTAAATTTTAAATACCTTGTGAATTTCTTTGCAATTTTTTTCTGGTTCCAGCCAACAATAAAGCACATATGATTGTTCATAGATTGCACAAGAGAGCAGAAGTCACCCTTTACATGGATATAGATATAAATATTGATTTATATCTTTATTCATGTGAATTTTTCATGCATAACATTAGATCCATGCTGTCGGTTGTGTCAACATGGAAAAGTTGGCTCTGCAAGGGAAAATTATATGTTGCAAAACATATTGAGTTTGAATATGGGATAAGATTTATTGCTGGTGAACTATTAAAAAAATGTAAAATGCAAAGTTTAAAGCTCTTGATGCCCTAGGCTGTCTGTCATATGACAATAAATAGTTCACATTTATCAAACAGGTAAGTTAATTCACTTGAAGAGAAGATACTTCGAAGCTATTTTTCTAAACCCTTACCCTTCAAAATTCCCTGTGAAATATGTAAGGTGCAGTTAACAATAAAAATAGTTTCTCTTTCAATAGATTTTATCAAAATTATTGATTCATGCATCGTTCTTGTTCTATGCTGTTAAAAGGTTTACCCTAGCCTAACTGACAATTAAACATATGCGAACATTTATATGCACCAAGTATGAATATATTTTGCTGTGTTTATATTATAAATATTTCAAAGTAGCTTATACAATAAACAAAGAAATGGGTGGTAATATCATTACTGTTAATATTTTTTAAAAATCATCAGCCTTAAAACAAAATAATTAGAAAGTAGCCTTGACTTTTTCCTTAAAATATTGGCACTGTTTCCTCTCCTGGGTCCTTTCATGCATTGAGAGTGAAATAGAAATTGTTTCATAAATGTCTGGGTCTGAAGCAACATTGCAAGTTCCCATCCTATTAATGTATGTGTAACATACATTCCTATTAGATAGTGATAGTAGTTACACTATAAAACTCTCTTTGGTTTCAGTAGATACTCCTCCTCAACACCATTGAATGATTCTCCAAAAACACTGGAATCCTACTAAGCATGCTGCTAATGGTTAATTGTTTTCATATTTGTAATATTTATCACAAGAGGATACTTTGCCTTTTCTTCTCCTCTAGTTACCAAATTTTGCTGTAATTTGGACTGTGCAGCTAATAACCACATTTTGTTACATCTCTGAATGAACCATTCCATGAGCCTGTGCAGGGAATGTCAGATGGTGATTTGAACACATGGGTAGGGATGGACATTGCTGATGAGTCCTTTACTAATTGCACTTAACACCTATAGTCTTAAACCTTCCATCAGGATTCAATAGAGTTTACTAATTACTGTTTTCCTTTCTTAGCTTGGGAATTTGTTATGCTCAACTCCTCCAACAAAGATTGATATCGGAAAACAGATCTGGATGTCTCTGAATCAAATTTGGGATGTTCGTTTACCTCTTGTCTTCTAAGGGACTGTCAATTGTATTTGCTATTTATGAAGAGCTTTCTGCTTCACTTTCTGGTTAACTGCCGACAAAGCTTCCCAAAGTTCTATTTTGCATGCATGTACCTTAATCAAAAATGAAAAGGGGGCTAAAATAGAAAAGAAGGGATTTGACGAGATGATTAAAATGGACAGTGGAATCCTTGTTTATGATTAATCTTTATCAAAAATCAATTGATACTGACCGCTGGACAGCCTTATCATTTCTGGACAGCCTGTGACTTGTGGTCGGGACTTCTTCGATTTCATCAATATCACATGCATCTGCCGCATCCTGTGAGTAGCTGTGCTTCATGACCAGGATATTCCGCCGACTTAACGACTGCACACTGGGCTTCACTGGCTGTGGCTGTATTTCTGAGAGGATGGTGGCGTCACGGGTGCTGAGGTTACTACGGCTACCTTTAATGCTGGATATCTGAGAACCACAGTGATGGTCATGAATGCATTTAGAAGACGATCGCCTCAGTTTATGGTAATTCTCAAAGTCATCTACAATGTCCCCTAGATCAGCTGCAGCCCCCTTTCCTTTAAGTGAACAGAGTTCATAGTGTGTGGGCTCAAAAACCTCCTGAAAAACTGTTTGGTCAAAGTCTGATTTTCTTTGGATGAATTTTTTGCGCGGCTGTTTGATCTGAACTATAACAGAGATAACAATGAGAATAATCACAATGAAAGATGTGATCCCGATTATAGTCCCACTGGTGTTGGTAAGCTGGTCCAGCAGGTTAGTCTTTCTTTTCTCTGTATGAGAGAAATAAAAGTGAAATTACTACAATTTTTACTTCATAATTCAATATAACATCTTGACCTAAAGCTGCAATGTAATTTTGAGCATAGCCTAAGCTTATAATGATATACACCAACAATTACAATTGATCTAAGCTGGGTTGTAATACTTCAATTCCACTTCGAGCAAATGAGTTACCATTCAATGCACCACAATGTAACATTTCATAGTTAGCAAAGGAATCCTGTGAGGTCAACTTCTGTAAACTTGGCCTTCAGACCAGGAATACTTGAAGTGGCTGCACATCAAATTAAGGAAATAGATTGTGTGGTGAGTCTGAGTATATTTCCATATTTGCTTCTGCGTGATAGGTTTATAAACAATCAATCATGTGCATTAAAATTAACGCACCTATGAATGCAGTACCTTTCCACATCTGCACCTGAATCCAGGCTAACGGACTACAATCTATTAATAATAATTTGTGAAGATTAAACTCTCCAAATAAATCACTAGCGTGGGCTCATGGCAGCAAATTTCCTATAGTTCTGCGTTAATGTAAAGAGTAGGGGAAACCTTTGCACAGGGTCAGCACATACCAGAAAAATAAAATCACCGATACTCCCCCACAGCATTTCATCAACTGAAATCAATGGAATGAAAATTAAAAGCATTGTTTCTGCAGTTTTGTGATGTGCACAAGCTAGATTGGAGACCCAATTCACAAAGGCAGGATAAGAAATCTATTCTAGTGCTGGAAGGCTGAGTTAGAAAAGTTTAAGGATGACATTAGGAGAAATAGAAATAATGTACAGTTATGGACCGCCTTCTGAGGATTGGAAGAAGGGGTAGTGCTTGCAATGTACCGAAAGTTAGTGAAGGCATCTGATATGAGAATGTTTAATGATGGTAACTTAAACAAAATATGGAAATAATATATTCACTAGAATTGAGATTCATCTACCTGATGAACTTTTATCAAAAATTAACTATCATCACATTTCTGGCATTATATTTGACACGTCTGGAGTTTAATGTCATTTTGTTTTCAGTCAAATTCAATCAACCCAAAGTCTTTCCACGATCTTCAGGATACAAGCCAGGACAGTGATGGAACATTTTCCATTTGCCTGGATGAGTACAGCTCCAACAACTCTTAAGAAGCTTGGCACCATCCAAGTCAAAGCAGCTGCTTAACTGCACCTCATCCATCACCCTAAGTATTCATTCCCTCCACCACCAGCACATAGTGGCTGTAGTGTGTACCAGCTACAAAATGCACTGCAGTTACTTATCTAATTGGACAGCACTTTTTAAAACAGCAACTTCTATCATCAAGAAGGACAAGTGCTTCAAGTGTCGGTTGAGGTTGCCATTCATGCTGCAAATTACCCTGACTTGGAAATATATCACTGGTACATCAGCATCACCAGTCTAAATCCTGGAACTGCTTACCCCATATCACTATGGGAGTACCTTCACCTGAAGGACTGTGGCAGTTCAAGAAATCATCTCATCATCATCTTCTCAAGCTCAATTAGGGATGGACAATAAATGCTGGACATGACCTCTCCTCTATGCACCCAGTTGTTTTGGAAGCAGAGTAGAATCATAACAGAAGCTTGGATTTTGAGTGAAAAAGTTGTTAGTACAATGCATGACCTCCAACATTCCCCTGACAGTAACTTTGGGATTCCTGTGCAGTTACATTCCATTTCAGAACTGTTTTCCTGATTAATGCTGACTGTAAACTACCCATGGAATCCAGCGAGGGAGTGTAAAGTTCCATCAATCCCTCAACCATGAACAGTGGGAAATCTGCCGGAAAACTTGTGACCAGTTAAGCCTGATGCAGGGACTGTAATCCTATTCGTTACAAGGGAGAGGAATGGATGTGACGGGCTGATGTATTATTGGTTAATTTAGTTTAGTTTGTTTTATTGTTTGATTTCACTTAATTATGTTGTCTTTCATTGAATTTTATTTCTCCTATGTCAGAAACATTTAAAAGCTCTTTTTAACTTGACAACCATATACAGAAGGCATGTCTTAGATCTGTCTTTCAGCTTTTCTTACAGAAAGCATTGCTCCCCAACTGACACTCCGCTCTACCCCACTGCTAATATCTTCCTCCCTTTGCCAGTTGCAGAAGGTCTTGTCACTACACTGAGCCTCAATGCAATGAATAGATCTGGCTATCTCTCACAAGTTCCCACTGCAGGAATCACTCAAGATATGTCCAATCTATTTTTGTTTGTCAGCACTTGAGAGTAGCTGCAAATTATGGGCTAGAGTTACCCAAAATATAAGTGCTGCTGTAATGTTTTGTGCTGCTGTACTGTGGCTGCAATAGAGAAAATTATTTCAGGGCTGACTTACTTCCTGCTGGTTAGTGTAGCAATGACATGGCAACTACACCAACTGCAGATAGTTGCCTTCAGGAAACATGCAGGTAAAGTGTTTTATGGATGATTCAGAGTGAAAACTACCCTCTTTTTTTAAACTGCATTGTTCATCAATTTCACTATTTTTCTGGTCACAGGATACAGTGCCTGCTCCATATCTTGAGGAAACATGAAACCTAATTTATAGGTATTTGTTTTATTCACCGATTCTGCAGGTACCTTTTTCTCTCTTTTGTAATCCCACATGTCTTTAGTAATTATTTTTAATTTTCTTTCTGCACATAATTTAAGTACTTCATATTTTTGCCTTAAGCGTCCTGCTTACCTTACTGAGTTCTTCAGTCTGATTAATTAAAGAGATCTGCCATTGCTTGCTGTTTCTCGCTGCTCACAGATTAACAGATATCCAGTTCCCTGTAGCAAGTGCAGGGAACTGGATATTTCCTTGAAATGCAGAGCTTTGCAGGATGTAAGGAAAGAGCATGGGACTGGGATTATTGGGTAGGTCTTCCATGGTGACTGTAAATTGATTCTATAACTTATTTTATTCTGATCACAAATACAATGAAATTATGGTTCTGAATGGTCTCATACTATGCTGTAAATTTCTATGGTATGTTGATAAGCCAGTACCCAAATTGATTTTGTTAAAACTGTTGAAAGTGCAGCCATCTTAGGGATATTGGTAGAGAATATTCAATATGGATATACAAAAAGGAGATAAAGCAATAATGGAGCTACATTTGATTTCAACAGCAAATTGTCTTAATGTGTAATATTTGTGTGATATTTTCAATCATTTATTTTACGTCTGATCTCTACTGTACATGCAATCTGAATTAATTTTAAAATGTGTACAGTGTTATCCTTTGGTAACCTGGGATTATATTTCAAGGGAAACAGTTTTTAAGGCTTTATTTTTCTTCAAACCACTTAATAAATTATGGAAATGTGTTTTTGGTGGAAACTCAATCCACTAGCAAAGCCAAGCAGAATGTTGTTCGTGCAAATTACCCATTTCAAGGGTGATCCTTTAAAACAACTGGAAAAAATTATGAACATTCATAACTCAACTATGAAGTGCTCAATAGTTAATCAAAAATTACACATGTACGGCTAATATTGCCCCGCATCTATTCTTTACAGCCACTAGCAATTAATTGTACAATCCTAATTTTAAATTTAAATTTTATTTACAGCGTGGTAGCAGGCCCTTCCGGCCCAACGAGTCCACGTCACCCATTTTAAACCCAAATTAACCTACCCGTATGTCTTTGCAATGTGGGAGGAAACTGGAGCACCCGGAGGAAACCCACGCAGACACAGGAGAATGTACAAACACCTTACAGACAGCGACGGGAATCAAACCCCAATCACTGGCGCTGTAATAACATCGCGCTAACCGCTACGCTACCGTACCGCCCGATATATACAACTATAAATACAATTCCCATATATACAACTGCTGTGTGAAGTTCTTTTGCAGCTTCCTTCAAAAAATTGCCAATTTGAGGTTCATTCTTTAAGAAATGCTTCCATAGATTTCCCGGTTGGGTTTTCTGAATTTATATTTTTAAATCCCAGCCACACATTTCTGCAGAAATCTATAATGCCAGGCATGGCCCACTTAATCTGGGAAGTGGGAAAGTCAGACGCAGCCAAGGAACACTCAGAGGAAGGATAACACACCTGTGTTAAATTATTTTAGGCGCTGTTTTCAACTTCCATTATGATACGCAATAACGTTTTGTGTTCTTACATAATGATTATCAAGGGTTGTTAGGCTATCAGCTATGATCATCAGCACATTTTGAGGACACAGGAGTTAATTAATACAACAGTTTTAATAATTTGAAAATAGTTATTTTTCCTGCTGCTTAGGGTCAGTTCTGATTTTGTACCAACTGGTTTGCTGTTTACTTTATTCCTCCTTACAGTCCGAAAAATTCTTCCGAGTTTTCCAACCGAAGTGTGGGGAAGGTGTATGGGGGGTATTCAGGCACCCCTGCAGTTTTTGTTGCCAAACTATTGATATCCATAGGTCCACAGCAGCAGACAACATGGCTGTGCAAGGTCACCTGATCATGCATAAAAAACTTCAGCAAAAGAACTCTGGAAAAATGGCACAAATGGCACTTAACCAAACTTGTGGAGTTCTGCTGAAGTTATGGCAGACAGCCAGGAGAACATCTGTACGAAGTTCAACTGCATCACCATGTTCTGGTCTTGCTGCAACTGTTCTCTCTGTACCTGTTCAAACGGTGAACTCACAAGAGACAGATTGTTCCGATAACACCACGTTCTCAATTTATCGTCATTTGGGTGGTATGTAGAAGTGTGATCCTAATGCATACATGTACTTCAGGCTGTTGAATCAGTACACAATGTCCCATCATCTCCTTCCATTGTGATTTTACTTCTGTCTTTACAGGGCTGTGTTGACCAGTGTCAAATTCGACTTGCTTTCAACTGTAAGCATTTTCTCAGGTGAATTTGCAAATCACAGTGTTTGACACCTGGGTACATAGTGGAGGCAGTCCCAAAGCCTTGAACTTACTAAAACCAGCTCAATTCAATATAGCCAGAGTGTGATAGTACAGACTATAAAAATATTACAATATAAAACCTTGGCAACAAATCAGATGTTTATGATGCCTACACTGGAAAGAGATGCAGTGAAAATATTAGTTCAGAGAGCTCACAGACCTGTCAGTTGTTCTTGAAGCAAGAAACGCGCTGATGTACAAACAAAACAATTCTAGCTGATATTACCCTGTTAAGGATTACTCTGGAGCTATGAAATTATGGATAGCAGAGATTAATTCAAACAAGAACCAGTCTTCAGGTCTTAATGTAAATTGCAAGCAGTAATCAGGTTGAAGTTAAAAGGACTTTGCAAACAAACAGCACTGTCTCCAGAGCACAGGCCACTGGCCCACAGCAAGGGGCTGGCTGCTCAAGATATGGTTTATAAAGTGAACTGACCATGAGACGTTCTTGTCTGCATCAGCCAAACGTAAAACAATGGGGTTATGTTAAATGGCCTACATCAAACAAGGCACTTCCAACTAAGTTATTTTGCACCCTTCTTCCAGGGATCAAGGAGGGCTGGGAGACCAGACTAAATTTTGTCACTTAGCATATCAAATATGGTCATGGCATTTTTGCTCTGTCGGTAACTAGGAAATTTGTGTATTCAAGAAAGTCATCCTCACGGCATTAATCTTGGGCATCTGGTTGTCTGTCCTCAGTAGCTTCTAGACCTTCCACGTGAATTCGTTTGTCCCAACAAAGGTGGATCCTGAGTGGAGCAGAATGACTGAGGGCGAGAGTGTGCCCACGGTCGCAGAGACCCCAGAAATCAAGCTGTTTGGAAAATGGAGCACTGGCGATGTTCAGATCAATGACATTTCCTTGCAGGAATACATCGCCGTCAAGGAGAAGTGTGCCAAGTACCTCCCCAACAGCTCCAGCGGTTGCACTGCCAAACGTTTCCGCAAGGCCCAGTGTCCCACAGTGGCCAACTCCACGATGATGCATAGCTGCAACAACGGCAAGAAGTTGATGACCGTCCGCATTGTGAAGCACCCTTTTGAGATCATCCACCTGCTAAATGGCAAGAACCCCCTGCAGGCATTAGCAAATGCCATCATCAGTAGCGGGCCCTGGGAAGACTCCACCCGTATCGGGTGAGCCGGCACTGTGAGGAGACAGGCTATTCACGTGTCCCCCTTGCGGTGCATCAACCAGGCCATTTGGTTGCTTTGCACTGGGGCCAGAGAGGCTGCATTTGGGAACATTAAAACCATTGCAGAATGCTTGGCAGGTGAGCTCATCAATGCTGCTAAGGACTCTTCTAACTTGTATACCATTAAGAAGAAGGATGAGTTGGAGTGTGTGGCCAAGTCCAACAGTTAATATCATCATGTCTGATTTCATTGTCGAATAAAAGTACTTGAAAGAGAAAAAAAGCAAAGGTGTTTGAACTTTCAGAGATATCTTATAGTTACAATGTGCTCCCACTGTAAATATGTACTTCAATGGAACCATTTGTAAGACACAAAATATTGAAGTAAACATTGTCATTGTAGTTATTGAAAGCGTATTGAATCACCTGTTGTTGCCTTTGATCTTAAGGGTATAAAAATGTGATGTACTTTGAGCTCGGGAGAACCTGCTATGGAGATATATTTGTGGGTGAACTCGAACATTGACGTTGAAGGAGACTCTTCACGATCAAGTGGCTGTTTGATGAGACCTTAACCTGCTGACATAAGGGTGGATCCTAATGCTGATTGGGGAAATCAATTTAACACCCTCCTCCAGCAGATTACCCGCTATAACTAATCAGCTCCATTTGGATGGCTGCAGCGACAATCGCCTCGGGAGGAGGACATGGGATCCGAAACACTGTCAGGGTGGCAGTGAAGGACCTCAGTGAGGGAATCCCTTCACCAGGGACCTCTTCATCAAGGAGGTCTGACTGGAGTGCTGCAAGTTTGAGGTGAAGGACATCGACTGCCTCCAGGACTTCCCAGGTAACGGGTACTTTGACGTTACCTTCAAGCACCTGGCGGGATGGCAGAAGGTGCTACAGGACTTTCAGGAGAGGGGGAGTGAAGCCCCGCTGTCGCTGCTGAAGGCGCAGCCACTCTTCACCCTCCTCACCCAGAAGGAGTGAGAGATATCAGTGCACATGTTCAATGCACATGTGCCCGTTGTGGATGTCCTCACCTTCCTGGCTCGTTACGTCGAGGGAGCAGGAAGCTGTGTGGATATCAAGGACCTGTTTGGGATCTGGACCAGCAAGTGCCAGGTGAAGGTCAAGCTAAGGGTGGGTGCTAACGGTCCCATCATCCACCCTTCCTCAGTGGTTTACTATCAGAGGAAACCATAGTATATGCAGGACAACCCAGACTGTGTCGTAGCTGCAATAAACCCGGACATGTGGCGGCCCAATGCAGTGCAGTTATCTGCAAGAACTTCAGGCAAGAAGGCCACCAGACCAAGGACTGCAGGGAAAGCAAAAATTGCAACCTGTGTGGGGAGGCAGGTCACCTCAACAAGGCCTGCCCAAAATGTGCCTGTAGCTATGCACAGGCAATAAGAGTGGGAGCTGGCACCGACAACCCCCAGAGGGAAGCCGACACACCCCCTACCAGTGCAGTGGCCCCAGCAGAAACTGAGACCAGGGCTGAGGAAAAGCCAACTGCCTCGAGCTCCCAAACCCCAGCCACAAACCCCCAGGCCCCTCCTCAAGAGGAGGAGTCAATGGAAAAGAGGACGGCAGAAGGACAAGAAGGGAAATGGCAGGTGGTGAAAAAAAGATTCCCAGAGACATCGGGCTGCAGAGAGTAAAAGTAATGGGAAGTAAAGGGCACTGCAACAGACAAATGTCAGCAACCTCTCCTTGTCGGAGGATGAAGCCAATATGGGAAACCGTCCACGCAGGCAGAGGAAGCACCAAAATGGAAGGGAAAAGGAGGAGGAGAGTCCACAGACAAATATGGGTGAGGAAGAAATTCAGCCTGCTGCCCCCCCCCCCCCCAATTCCAGAATATCGAGGGCAGCACAGAAGCTACCAGTGCACCTCAGCTCCCGGAGACTAGGAGTTGTACAGAGGCCAAAGGCCCCCAGCTCCGGGAGTCTGGGAGCAGCATAGAAACTGCCCGTCCCCAGCTCTGGGACACCAGGAGCAGCATGATGTCTGGCGCACCCCAGCTCTGAGAGATGGAGGGTACAGAACAAACAGAGCCAGAGGGCAGAACAGATATAGAGACTAATCTCCCCCCCCAGTGACACCACCGGCATCGCCACACCCTGGGGAGGACAATTCCCAGTACCTGAGCCTAAAAAAAGTGCTGCAGTTCACCATGGCTGTGGGCATGAGGGCTCAGGCTGATTGACAATGGACAGTATTTGTGATCCCTGAACTCAAATAACTACGGAGATAAAACTGGCATCTCTAAATGTACACAGTGTGAAGAACACTGTGTGATGTGTGAACACCTTGCAATACCTTACCAAGGTCAAGGCTGGTGTAACCTTTTTACGGAAGCGTGGGCTGCCACACCTCTGTAACTATCAGAGGTGGTCGCGACGGTGGTCCCAGGGATCATCTGTATGGTTGGGGGGAATGATAGTCGTGCATCCGGCCTGGGGATTCTGCTGCGGGGAGGTAACTTCTCCATCACTGAAGTCAAAGAGGTGGTGGGGGTCGGCTCCTTGTGGCTGACATGAAGCACCGTGACAATCCATTCCGGCTAATTAATGTGTATGCCTCGCTTGTGCTGAGTGAGTGGTTAGCTGTCCTCAAGCAGCTCCCACCACTGCTGGCGATGTCCCGACCAGTTGTTCTGGCTGGTGGCTTCAACTGCATCATTGATGCATCTAGACAATCCAGTAGTGCAAGCAGGAGACTGGACAGCAGCTCCAGGCTCCTGATGGAAACGGTTAAAAATGCAAAGTTGTGCGATGCCTTCAGCACCCCTGCAGGTGGAGCACAGCCACATATACTTCTACTGGAACAGACAGCTCAGTATGGTCGCAGATAGATTTCCTCTTCACGTCGAAGACAGTCATGGTCATATCCACTGACGTCACGCCGGTGTTCTTCTCTGACCACTGCCTCCTTCATGTCTCCTGTCACCTACAGGAGGACCAGAAGGCAGGCAGGGGGATGTGGAAACTGAACATCAAGCTGCTAACCCCAGAGAACATGGAGGATCTAAAGAGGGATTACACAGGTTGGAGAACCGTGAAGCGTCTGACTCTCTGACTCACTCCAACCAAGGAGAACATCAAGAGGTTCTTCATCCTCAAAGGCATTCAGAAAGCAAGACAAAGTCAGAGAGAACTGCGCCAACTCCAGACAGACTTGCAGCAACTTCTCCCTCTACAGTCAAGGGGGGTGGATGTGAGAAAGGAACTCCGAGAGGTGAAGAGCCGACAAGCTGCACCCTTTGCCTCTGAATCCTTGAAGTCATCTTCCAAAACCTAAGGCGTTTTCTTCCAAAAGGTTCACAGGGGGAGCTCTGTGATCCACAGCCTTAAGGAAAAGGATGGTTCAGTAACATCCTCACAGACAGACATACTGGGGATCTACAGATCCTTTCAAGCCAGTCTGTATGACTATAAGATCACAGACAGCACAGCCTCCCAAAATTTCCTATCTTCTATCATAGAGATGCTGGACAACAGTAAGTGGGAGAATCTGGATCAGCAACTGTCCCTGGAGGAGCTGTTTGGATCCATCCATTCCCTGGCATGAATAAAACTCCTGGAAGTGACACTTACTGCCGGAGTTGTACTCGGCTCTGTCGGACTGGATGGTCCCGGATCTGCTGGAAGTGTACAATGCTATACTTCTGGCTGACAGCATGTCAGACTCCATGAAGAAGGGCATCATTAACCTCATCAACAAGCAGAAGGGAGAGAAGGAGGACATCAGGAACTGGAGACCCATTTCACTATTGAATGTGGACTATAAGATCCTGTCCAAGGCTATCCCCAACTGGGTCAAGTCTGTTCTGGGGCAGGCAATCCACCCAGACCAAACCTGTGCTGTACCTGGCAGGAAAATCTCTGACAGCCTTGCGCTGGTCAGAGATACCATTACCTATGTGCAGGACAGAAGGGTGGCTTGGACCAGGAGAAGGCCTTTGACAGAATATTGCACACGTACATGCTGGACATGCTCTCCAAAATGAATCAGAAATTGGATCCAACTGCTCTACATAGATATCTGAAGTGCAGTCCAAATCAATGGGTGGGAGAGAGATAGTTTCCCAATCAAATCTGGAGTCAGGCAGGGTCGTCCACCCTCCCCTGTCTTGTTTATGTGCTGCATTGAACCCTTTGCCGAATCCATCAGGAAGGACAAGAGCATAAGAGTGGTGACGTTGCCAGGCAGTGGAGGCACACAAGTCAAAACCTCCTGTACACGGATGATGTCGCCATCTTCTGCTCGGACCCACGGTCAGTTCACAAATTGATCAGTATCTGCAACCAGTTCGAGTTGGCATCGGCAGGTCAGAGTCAGCTGTAAGAAGAGCGAGGCCATGATCTTCAGTCACTGGCCTGACCAATCCAGGTCCGACTCCCTGAAGGTGCTGGGAATCTGGTTCGGAGGGGCTGAGGTGTTTAACAAGAATTGGCTGGAGCGGACTAGGAAGGTAAAATAAAAATTGGGTTTGTGGAAATGGCGTTCTCTGTCAAAAACTGGGAAGAACTCAGTCATCAGGTGCAATATGCTCTCAGGGCTGCTGTACTTGGCGCAGGTGTGGCCTGTTCCTCGCTCCTCAGCCTCGGTAATCACCTGGGACATCTTTCAGTTTATCTGGGGGTCCAAGGTGGAGTGAGTCTGATGGGTCACACTGCACAAGTCCCCTGAGAATGAGGGCAAAAGTGTAACCAACGTTGCCCTCATCCTGATGACCACCTTCGTGTGTGGCTGTATCAGCCGGTGTGTGGACCAAAAGTATGTGGGCACCAAGTGTCACTCTGTACTGAGGTTCTTTCTGTCCCCAGTGTTGCGAAAGGTAGGTTTGGCCCCTCTACTGCACAGCGTCCCAGTCAGCTGGACATCGCCGCACTACCTGTCCTTTGTGGAAGAGTTCTTCCAAGCAAACACCTTTGACCACAAGTCCATCAGACAGTGGTCAGCGTGGAACATACTGCAGGACAGGGACACTATGGATTCTATGAGTTTGCTCCCTGAGCAAATGGTCCAAACCATGTGGCAGAATGCCTCATCGCCAGATCTGTCCAACAAGCACCGAGACGACACTTGGCTTGCAGTGAGAAGGGGCTCACAGTCAGAGCCTTCCTCTACAGATGACACATCAATGCATGCTGCCCTCGGGAAGGCTGCACAGAGGAGGAAATGGTCAAGCACCTCTTTGCAGACTGTGGATTTGCAAAGAGGGTGTGGAGACAGATGCAAGGGTCTGTGTCTCGGTTCATCCCCAGCAGCTGCATAACAGAGGACTATCTGATCTATGGGCTGTCCCTGGGGACACACACCGAGATAGACATCAAGTGTTGCTGGAAGGTCATCAATTCAGTGAAAGACGCCCTTTGGTCAGCCCGAAACTTGTTGGTCTTCCAGCACAGCGAGATGCCTGTAAGGGAATGTTGCAGACTGACACAGTCCAGGCTGCAGGAGTACATGCTGAGGGACGCACTGAAGCTCGGTGCAGCCAATGCTAAGGCTCTGTGGAGAAGGACCTCAGTCTGGACTCCTTCTGTGACTCCACATGGAGGTACAGAGTTGGATGGGAATGCCTCTCGAAAAATGAAAGGGGTATCACCTCAGGGAGCCATGTTAGTGGCAATGCTGCTGTTTGTTTGTGCATTTTTTTTCTCTTTAAGTTTTACGCTACTGAATGTAACAATCATGAATGTTAAGATATTGTATTTTGCACTGTTTTCTTCCTTTGTATATATTTTTTTTATTATGAATAGTTTATTTTTGAAATAAAAAAAGACTTTCATATCCACCAGTGTCTCCAGTTTCTCCAGTGACTTAGTCACAGTCACAACAACCCTATGTCAATATCTAGTCAACCTCTGATTTGTTGCACAGTTGAGCCAAAATGCTGCAGATGATGAAAGTGGAACTAACTGCTGAAAGATAATTCTGTAACTCACACTAATGGCTCTATAGTCAAACCAAGTATCACAACAAATTTCTCACTTTGATCTTATCACTGTCTTCATTCCTCAATGCCTGTAAGCAACTTTTTATCCTTGACTTTTCAACCTCTATTTCATCTAATCATATACACTCTCCTCTGAATTTATGACTCCCTGATTTTTCCTTAATGTCACCTTGCTCACATGTGCAGGACTACTCCCTTAATCTTGCAAATTATGTTGCTTTTCCTTTCCTGTCAAGGCCCTCATGGGCATGTTACTTCCTTGGTTTGCTTGCCATCCTTTTCTTCTGTGTTGTGATTGGACATAGATGGAGATAACATCAGATCATCCATTATTAAAGGCAATAACTCACCATTAAACACCAGTCTTGGAACAACAATGTATCAGAGCTATACCACTTGAAACAGACTAGTTCTTGAAAGTACCCTACACATTTATAGACAAGTTTCCCTATTAAAAGGAAAATAAACCCAATCAAACAAGTAGACTCTTTACACTTAGTTATACAGTTGGTTAATTATTCACATTAATCTACAATTAGAAATTCAAACAAATTTGAATTTACTCAGTCTCTTGGTCTGTTCATTCATTGAACTCATCAGCACCATCAGCACCTGACACATCAGAAGTAACCACTCCAGCACTAGTAATTCCCAGGTAAGCCTCATACACATCTAGTTTGTTGCTAAGGTTTTCCATTCTGAAATGATTGTTTATAGTCTTTCCTATCACAATTTTGGCCACGCTGGACTGGGCTGACTTTAGTAAATCCATGTCTATTGTTAAATCCTTCAGAGGACCTTCAGTGCTTTGGGATGCCCCCACTCTGCAAAACTCTCCTCCTTTATCCAATTCAATCTGCACTAGGCTCAGCCTATTCAGAAGTTGAGTAAATAACAACAGTCTTGTAGATACTGAGCCCATCCCTGAAATTTGTGCCATCGCCCATTCTCCATCTCCACTGACTTACTGCATTGATCTCTCTTTCCTCAAAGCAAGTTCCTGCCAGTGGCAAGCCACTGAGACGAATGCTAATCTAAGCAGTAAGTCCGCAGGCATCTTCAACAGGTTCTCCCAGTGTTAAATACCTGCAAAGCATTCGCTCAGTCTTTAATGACAAGCACATGTAGTGGTGGTGCTCTGCACGTGGAGATCAGAACAAGTCTTCATGCTGATACTTCAGGAGGGTCTGCAGCAGTTGGAGCTGGCAAGTTAAAACCGAACCCAGGCCTGAATATTGTAATGAGGATGGTGATATAAGTCATTCCACAGATCAGAAGATGATAGTTTACCACAACAGGGGTTGACCCTCATTTATTACAAAGTACTGCACTTGATAAACTGGTGCATAAGAAGGTGACAGACATCCTCTGCCATCTCCCATCTCTTCTGATATATAAGCTGTACATCCATTGTCTACAGTCCACCACATCAGGCCCTGATATCCAGCTCCTTGCCTTTGTTCTATCCTTGTGCTTTTGTCCTAGCTCAGAGATCTTACATGGCAGTGTGGAACCATACAAAGCAGGAGAACAACAAGCACAAGCACCAGCTCAGATAATGATTCTTGCAAAATTTGGAGGTTAGCATACAGATGAATCTTTGTGTGGTATGTCACTGAGCATGTGGGCTGCAAGCAGGCCCATTGGAGAGGGTAACTCAGATTGTATCTCCCTCAAAGTTGAGGCTCACACGAACTCTGCCACAGAAGGCTGTTGAAGACCAGTGGGACTGCGAACACTACAAGGTTGAAGAGTTTAGACAATCAATATCTGCGAGGGATTGATGATTTTTATAAATACTACAGGCTAGGGGAAGATTCCCTCTGCTGAACCTTCTGACTCCTTTGCATGTTTAATACATAATATTCTATTCGCCACCATGTAAAGTCCACTTTTGCAGAACTGATGTCAAAGCAATATTGCATGAGGATTGATGTTACCAACTCCCTACTCTGCATACTTCCATTATGCACTTCTGCATTGTTGAGTAGCATTAGCCACACTAAAATCTGCATTCAAAACAAGAAGCAAATTAACATCAGAGGCACCAAGAAAAACTGAAGTAATATTCCCTAACGTGGTTTGTATACATCATGGCTGTAAATATTTCTACACTTTACTCCACATTTTGAAGAAGTGTGGATGGACAAATGTTGTGGAGTAGGGCAGGGGAGGGGCTGGATGGGGTTGGAAATGTTCCGGGTGTAAACAAAGAGGATTCCCAGTGTCTGAGTGTCTGAGGGTCCTGCTGTTAAGCTATTGCTGATAATGAGACAGATACAGTAGTCAGTGCTGTAAATGCAAGCATTTAGTAGTATAAATTTTACTCTCTGCTTCATAAAACCAGCATAAATAGGGATTAGTGTGTACAATGTGATTTACAGATTAGTAAAATGTAAGTATTGTAATTATTTTGTAGATCCCTTTGGCAAAATGCTTTAGCATGGAGAAGAATACAAGATTTGGGACAAATTGTATTTTAAAAAAATTCAGTGGTTTCAAAGTCAGCTGACTCCAAATGTTTCCAGGTTTTCAGTGCTGCTTGTTTCATGGAACATTGGAGCTTGCATTTAATCAAATTACTGATAACATTTCAACAAAAAATAATTCTCAAATAGAATACACTCACCTGAAATGGGGTAAAGTTGAAAAGAAAACGTAATACATATCTTAGTTGAACAACTTCTGCACGAAGAAAAAGAAAAAGGCAATTACCTTTACAGTGATTTTCATCCCAGGGATATACACAGTTTTGCACACCATTGCAGACCAACGTGTCATTGATGCACATGTTGCTGTGGCAGAAGAAAGTGCTACCTTCACAGGGGGCTGGAACAGAAAAGGTGAGACACTGGTAAATTCACAGACACATACAGGCAGAGAAATAGGACAGGTATGCAGGCTAATAGATACTAAAGCTTGCTGTGGCACCACCAATTTCCTCACAATTTACAGGCTGAAATTTACTTCCCAAGCTGTCTTCCCCCAATCCAAAGCTTGACTTGATTTTATTTGCCTTCTGATGATCACTGTGACTGGTTGCCTTCTCCATTGAAATAGAAACATTGAACTATGGAAAACCTATGAAGTGAAAGGAGGCCATTCAATCAGTCGTGTCCATGCTGGTTGAAAAAGAGCTGCCCAACCTAATCCTACCTTCCAGCAGTATGCCTGTAGCCTTGCATATTATGTATTAAAATACACACCCAAATATTTTTGAGAACTGATTAGGGTTTCTGCCCACACCATGTTTTCAGAACATCATGCCCTTAACACACAGATGGTGAATTACTTTTTTCTCAATCCCCTCAGTTCCTTCTACCAATTATTAAATCTTTGCCACTGGTTTTGATTCCTTTGCAAAGGGGAATAGATCTTTTCTATTGACTATATGTCCCTCATAATTTTAAACACTGTAATTAATCTATTCTCAGCCTCCTCTGAAAATAAGCCCAGGTGATCTAAACTTTCCATAGAGCTAATATTTTTGCAGAACGATTCCCACAAATTCAAACTCTACATTTTAAGCTTACTTTCACGCTTGTTGGACAAAATAGTTTTCTAAGCAGAGAAGTGATAGTGTCAGCCAGTGGACGTGGGAGGTCAGTCAGTGAGTTTGGGAGGTATAAGTAGACTCAGTCACTCATCCTGTGTGTGGAATGAGTGGAAAAGTTTCTGAGGGCAAACAGCAGGTCTTGGGAGAGATACAGAACAAAGAAACACGGTGATATTGCAAGAAGAGGAAGATGATATTGTTGCTGGTGGTAGGACTGGTTGTACCATGTACTACAGAAACTCTGCATCACAACTAAGAGTAAAGAAGGAAGACTTCACTGCCCCCACAGATGCTACTTGACCCTCTGAATTCCTCAGCAGGTTGTTTGTTGCTCCAAATTTCAGCATTTGCAGTCTCTTGCCTGTCAATAGTTTAAGTGGCACCACCAACCGAAATCCTGTAAACCAGTGCCCAGAAAGTGCTGGCCGATAATTCTAAACCTGCGATATAACATCAAGAGAATGTAATTTGGAAGTGTAGTACAGTGCACTGATGTGACTGTACAATATATTTTGTACTATCAATCAGGGATGAATTTCCAGACAGCAGTCTTTCAAGTTCAGAAGAATCTTATTCATAACAAAGTTCTAAAAATCCCTTGATTTATTGTAAATGCTTTTTATCAAATTATCACAAAAATGATTCTATAATGTATGATAAAAAGCAGTTATGTTAACATATCTATTAAATTTGAGTAACAGCTCTTAAGCAAAATCACTTAATATAAATTATAACATGAAACAATAATTATGCCATTATATTTACATGTAGTCTGTCAAATTCTCCAGGTGAATGCCAAAGCAAACATGACAAAAGAATTCCATACAGCAACATTTCACTCTAATCACCAAAAACAAATCGGCCTTTCATCTCATTTATTGCTTGTAAGATCCATTCACAGGTATATTCCTGGGAAGGTTTGCAGATTCTTGGGGAAGTGACAAAGTGAAGTCAACTACAAGCACATGGTGGGAAAACTGCCAATAATGATGGCCAACGGTCTGAGCTGGTCAATACTGATAGCAAAGGACTGGCTATGGCATTTTGACTGGTCAGTGATCTATAATGTTGATTATAAAAGAACCTGTGAGTCTGCAGAAGCTTCTGACACAGTGTAAGCATCTTTTCACAGACTGCTACAATGATATTGTTGGTTGCAAGGCATACATTTTGCATTCATCAGAAGCCATGCCCTATACCCTTGAGATGCAGGTGGAGAAGCCATGTAGGTTAGAACCAAACAGCATGTTGGTGAATGTCAAACACCATGAGTGAGCAATCCCATTTGTGGTGGTACCCATAACAGTTAAAATCATGAAGTTCTGTGCGGGCTGCAAGGTAACCCTAAACAGAACCATTTAATCCTGAAACTGGTGGGCTCCAAACCATAACAAATTTGATTTGTCCTTTGCCCACATACAGCTCACTGTGGATTTAGGGACAATAAAAAACTGGTAATTAATGTGCAAAATAGGTACAATGAACCATCATATGGAGTTTGATCTGCCTCGATAACCTTCAGGCAGTGATAGAAAAGATATTGCAAGGGATACTGAGGGTTTTATGCAATGAAGATGAATCATAGAATAATAGAATGATTAAGGAACAGAAGAGGACCATTCAGCCTAAGTGTTCATGTTGGATCTCTAACAGAGATTTAACTATTTCCACTCTCCTCTCCCCTTCATCACTACGTATTTATCCAATTCCTTCTTGAAGGCCACAAAGGAATCTGTTTCCATCACATCTTGCATTGTTTTCTATACCTGTGACCTCCCATCCACGGCCCCACCACCAAAGGAGACAGCATCCCTCTGCTTACTTGGTCTGGACCCTTGAACCTTTTATATACTTCTATCATATCTTCCCTCATCCTTCTCATTTCCTAAGGTCCCAGCCTCTTTAATCAATCATTGTGACTGTAGTCTCTCATTCCAGGAAATATTCTCATAAACCTTTTCTGAACCCTCTCTGAAGCCTTCACATCCCTCATATAATGAGGCAGCCAGAAAGGAGCACAATATTCCAGTTGAAGCTGGACTGAAGTTTTATGGAGGTTCAGCATGACTTCCCTGCCTTTCAATTTGTATCTGGATTGATAAAGCACAGAGTTGCATATGCCTTATTATCTGTTCTTTTTATTTACCTTGTCACTGTCTATGATTTGTGTACCTATACCTCCTGCATTCCTTTTACAACAGTGTTCCTTATTCTATATTGACCCTTTTCATTTTCCTACCACAGTGCTTCATCTCACATATTTCCACATTGAACTTTACTTGCCATGCATCTGCCCATTCCACTAGCTTGTTTATATCCTGCTACAATGTATTACTATACCCCTCACAGTTCATAATACAGTCAAGTTTTGTGTCATCGGCAAATTTAGAAATTGCAGCTTGCATTCCCAAGTCTAGGTTATGAATGTAGATCAATGAAAGCAGTGACCTGAACACAAATCCCTGGGGAATGCCATATTCACCTTCCTCCAGTTTGAAAAAACAGCCATTCACCACGGCCTGCGATTGTCTTAATTAGCCAACAGTGTATCCATGCATTCAATATCCATTTTATGCCATGTGCTTCAACTCGTGGATAAGCATCTTGTCAAAAACCTTCTGGAAGTCCATGTACACTACATCAACTATGCTACCCATCACTGAGATTAATCTGACTGGCCTGTAATTTCTGGGCTTCTGCTTAGTCCAGTAAATGTCCTCTGCACCCCCTCTAAAGCCTTGATGTCCTTCCTATAGTGAGGTGACCAGAATTGCATGCAATACTCTAAATGCAGCCTAACCAGAGATCTACAGAGATGCGTCATAACTTCTTGACTCCTATACTCAATACCTCAATTAATGAAAGCAAGATACCTCGATTAATGAAAGTAACTACTTTGAATTATTTAATTACTTTGAATATTATTTGATGGTCAGGGTGAATTGGAGACGGAAATGTGAGTGAGTGAGTGAATAAGGAGAGAAGAGCTCAGTGAGTCGAGGTTGCCTGAGGTGAGGCCACTGAATGGTGATTTTCTGAAAATACCACAAACATGTATATGATAACTGCTTACATGAAAGCAGTGGCTGGAGGCGATGTGCACTGGCTTGGAGCTGAAGAGGACATTCAAAGACAAAATCAATTTTATTGTCATATCCACAAATACATGTATGCATAGGTGCAATGAAATTCTTACCTGACACATAGCATAACATAAGCAGCATTCACAAGAAAAATAAATTAAACTTAAATTATACACGTTTTACAAGAAAGAACACAATTAGAACAAAAAAAGTCCATTTTAGTGCAAAGTGATCGAAGTGGTCATAGTTTAGCTAAACTGTAGTGGTAAGGGTTGTGCCAGTTAGTTCAAGAACCAAATGGTTGAAGGTAAGTAGCTGTTCTTGAACCTGGTGGTGTGGAATTTCAGGCTTCTGTATCTCCTGCCCAATGATAGCTGTGAGAAGATGGCATGGCCTGGATGGTGGGGATCTTTGCTGATGGATGTTGCCTTCTTGAGGCAGCACCCCCGCCGATACTACCGATAGTGGGGAGCACTCTGTGTTTGGGAACAAATTGCGGGCAAGATGCTGATTTCACAGCATAGCATAACACAATGCCCCTTCACCAACCATCCATTTCCCCTACCCTCACCCTGTCAACTTACCAATTAGTCTCAAATATGGCAAAATCAGTTCGCGTAATGCTTTACAGTGCCAGCAACCTGGGTTCAATTCCAGCTGCTGTCTGTAAGGAGTTTGTACGTTCTCCCCATGTCTGCGTGGGTTTCCTCTGGGTGTTCCGGTTTCCTCCCACATTCCAAAGATGTACAGGTTAGGAAGTTGTAGGCATGCCATGTTGGCGCCGGAAGTGTGGCGACACTTGCGGGCTGCCCCCAGAATACTACGCCAAAAGATGTATTTCACTGTGTGTTTCGATGTACATGTGACTAATAAAGATATCTTATCTTACGTACTTTAATATTTTTCTCATCATCACACATTCAGTTGACCAGTCTTTATACATACTTCTAATGTCCACACTCATATGTCACAAACTCATTGGTAGTTATTTGCCCATAATAGTTACACAAACCAAACATTTCACACAACTCTTACAAACCAATTCTCTCTTTCTGATAGATCAAACACTAGCCAGAAAACATTTCAGAAATCCATACATTATTAGGCCCACAGAAAATGATGGGAATGAGTTAGTGAAAGCCAAGACTAATAGTAATCCCAAAGGATGCACTAAGCAAGGTTTCTTTATAGCTAACCTTTAGTCTCTCTTTTCTTGCTTTTGTAACCTGGGTAATAACCTGTCATTGCTTTCAAAGTTCATGTCATTCTCCCTGGTCTTCGTTCAACATAGCCTAACCCTAGACTCCTTCCCTGTTTTCATCTCCTCATCATTGTACTACATCTGTTACACCCAAGCAATTCTCTCCACACATTCTGCCTGCAGTATTCATGACATCTTTGGCCTTGATTGCTCAGTTAGTGCTGAAAAGACAGCTACCATGTGGCTCATTTTCTGAGCCAGATCTTTGTATTTAAGTCTGTAACCACATGATGGTGCTCTGATCACACTAATGGCAATCATATTCTACACAATTTTAAACTATAAAGTAAATCCTCTGTAAACATGTAACTAAATCATCTAAATAAAATAATGAGTGAAAATTTGAATAACAAAACACTTTGAAACAAAATAAATCATCCATTTGAGGTTACAGCATTGTGTTGCTTCCAGTGCTACATGATAGGTAATCTTCTTCCAAGCTAACCTCAGCTCTCAGTAATCCTCGCAAGACATAGCAGAGGACGATCATGATTCACCACTTCATTCTCACAAGCAACAATTAATTGCAAGTACCGATAATTATAGTCATTGTGAGGTAAATAATGACTTTGAAATGGCATTTTACACATCAATTCTCAAGGCTAAAGTTACCACATTGTAGAATATTCTTTTTAGTTCATAGCTGTGATTCAATGACTAAGATAGTGGAATACAAATCTAAGTAGCATCTTTGCAATGAAGTATATCCTCCAATAACAAATTGCAAACTTCTTTAAAAAAATTATTATTCTGGCAATTATTTTCTCCATTCAGCAAGACCATAAATGTCATTTCATGGGAATTGAGTATTTTCCAAATTATTGCATTAATTGCCAGCACTGAAATCTATGGAGTCAAATATAGCAATCTTCAATCAGTTCCAGCAGTATACTTTCAAAACTATAAAATGGACATCCAAGTACACTAATGATAATTTTCTCTTTGGAGTGCCAATCAGACTAGTTTCACCTGTCAATGAGATAACAATTTAATGGGCTTAGTGTTAAAGTGGAAGCAGTTTTGTTTTAAGGAGATACTGCCAACTAAGAATCTTAATTAAATTCTACCATCTCTCAGATCCAAACTGTAAAAGAGTTGTGAATTTACAAAAGAACACAAGTAACTAAACTGGACAGTCATCTGCTTCCTTACAACTAATAGGTGATGTCATTCAAAAAAATTAGTGGCTCAAGTGTACACATGATAACTGTGGCAAGAAGCATAATGTTCTGCAGATTGACTTATGTCTAGGCTGGGGATAGCTGTGCAGTCAAACAAGGAGAAGGGGAGACAGTAAGTAGCTCAATCATATCTAACAGATATGATATCAATCATATCAAACAGTCCAATTCCTATAGAGACTATAAGAATTGGACTGTTTGTCAACAAAAGGGGCAGCTGCTGCTAGTCCCCAGAAGTGTTGCTCACTTATCATGCTGACTAACGGATTGCAGTCCTGAGCCTGCATTGTCAGCACTGAATGGCGCCCCACTTACCCTGGCATACAACTGCATGGAGCCTCAGATCTCCAGCAATGCTGTAGTTTGGCTATCCCATGCCCCTTAAATTTGCAGCTCGGACATCAACCAATGAGTGATTGGGTTGGCAGCTGCCCAGTATCACCGTCTTAATAAGCACATTGCATAATGACAAGCTGAGTGGAGTGTTGTATTCTCACATGAGTGTTTGCACTAGGTTTGCAACTGACAGCCATGAACCTGTTGCAGCAGTGTGAGAAGGCGTGGGCTCCCCATGTGACTCACAGGCAGCCTCTCTGCGCCTTGCCATAGGCAAATTCATTGCAGGAATTTTCATTGCGGATTTGCTCCAGGTTCCTGGCACAGCAGTGGCATGGGTACAGGGTATGGGTTCCCACTAGGTTCCTTGTGCCCACGTTACCAGCATAACAGCACTGTTAGTAACATATCTCTCGATATATAATTCTATAATGACTCTTTTAGCAGTGCATTAATGCTCAATGTGACAACATTCAAATGGCTTGCAAATTATCATAAAAGATGTTAAAACACATGGGACAAATGTGGGTAAAACTGAAATGATCATTGGAAAATAATTCTTTAAACAGAAACACAAACTCTGCATAGCATGAAGGATCTGAACTGCATGGGGATCCCACACCTCTTCATACTAGTTGTCAGTTACAAACCTAGTGTAAAAACATATGTATGGTTTGGTGTGGCAAGTAACAATCAATAATGTAGAGCCTTCACACTATGCAGGGTTAGTGCTTCTGTTTGGAAGCAAAATAATCATTTTCCATTTAGTTTGTCATGGTGTGACAGGTGCTTATTAGTACTGTATACTGGGCACCCATTCACTCATCAATGGACATCAGGGCTGCAAATTAAAGGGCACCTGATCTCCAAACTTCTGCACGGGTGTCGCAACTGAACACATAGTGATCTTCTCAGAGTCCAGCTGTGCAGTGCCAACTTTTCCACCTTTCTTGCAGTTACAGTGGAAATTTTGTCAGCTGAACCTAACCATCTATTTCACAGGCAGGAGTTTACTGATCTTCAGTGGACAGTTTAACAGAGGACCCCTGCGCTAATTGTACCACATCGGTTTGCTCATTCCACGTCTTCATCTGTGCAAACATCGGAAATGTGCTGAAGGTCAGATGTTAGTGCATTCAACCTCCCAATCTACTACTGAATCCACAGGTAGAGCATTAACGTCCTGCACTGATGGACCACATGCACTCTGCATCCAGTCCTTCAGCTTTACCTCAGTCAGTACTGGCAAATATGGCATAACCCCATTCAATGGAATGGGATTACCCAACTAGATTGAAAGCAGTTTTCATCTGCATATTTGGTTTAATTTTGATGTTTTTTCAATACTTTCAAGCATATAAAGCTGTTCAAGTAAAAGTATTCTTAAGTCATGTTTAAATGCTTTCTAGCACTTCTAAACTTAGAATAAAGGTGTTCTGCAGTAACTTTATTTATATCACAATTTTAATTTTAGATTTGTCACGATCATTAAGCTGAAAAGGATGCAGAAGAGATTTATGAGGATGTTACTGGGAAAGGAGGGCTTGAGTTATAAGGAGAGGCTGGATAGGCTGAGACTTTTGTTCCCTGGAGCACAGAAGGCCAAGGAACGACCTTATATAGGTATATAAAATATAAAACCATGAGGGGAACAGATAAGGTGAATGGTCAGTCTTTTCCCCAGGTCGGGCAGTCTAAAACCAGAAGGCATAGGTCTAAGGTGAGAGGGGAAAGATTTAAAAGGGACCTGAGGGGCAGCTTTTTCACACAGAGGGTGGTGGGTAAACAGAATAAAGTTGTGGTGAAAGCTTTAGAAGTGGGTTCACTTACAATGCTTAAAATACTGTACATTTAGACAAGTAGATGGATATGAAACATTTAGAGGGATATGTGCCAAATGCAGCCAAAATGGACAAGCTCAGGTAGGCAACTTGCTTGGCATGGAGGAGGTGGGCCAAAGGTCCTGTTTCTGTGCTGTACACTCTATGACTCTATTTTTTTGCTTCTGTATTTGCACAGTTTTAAAATGTCTCCGATTATAAGATATTTAAAAATGTTCAAGGATCTTTGGCCATGGTGAGTTATCAAAGGGCCATTAAAATGATCCAGGAGTAGGACCTCAGGATCTGTTCACCTCAGATGAAGGGGGTCCCCATGGACAAATCCAACTCACAGGATGTCTGTAGAAGTCCGGCCTGCAGGAAAATTGGACTGGTGATGCCACAGATGGTAAGAGTGGGTGTAGGAAGAGAGGAAAGTGTGAGCATGGGCGGCAGGTCACTTCCGGCACAATCTAGCCCATTGTTCTTCAGAGTTTACTCATGTTTTTAAATGTTTCATTTAACTTTACAGATATTTTGAATATTTCAATGATTTTAAAATGTTTTAACTGCACATATTTTATTTATATAATTGCAGTCTGGGAATGGGGAGATGAATTCCAGTAGTGAGGAGCTGCATTTGAGGAACTGAGAGCTGCAGTCTGCAAGTGGGGAGCTCCAGTCCAGGAGTGGGGAGCTGCAGTCCATGAGTAGGGAGCTGCAGTCCATGAGTGAGGAGCTCCAGTCCAGGAGTGGGGAGCTGCAGTCTGGGAGAAGGGAGCTGCATTCCAGGAAATGGGAGCTGCAGTTTGGAAGTGGCGAGCTACATTCTGGAGATAGAGATCTGCATTTGAGGAGTAGAATGTTGGATTTGGGAAGAGTGCTGCATTCTGTGAGCACAGTGCTGAATTCCAGGAAACATCACTCCAGGAGCAAACCTGTTATCCAGAAGCAGAAAACTACCACTAAATGGGAGCACAAAGGTGAACAGTTCACATGTTTGACAAGCTTTTTATTTTCTTTGACTATCAGTCAAAATTGTTGGCCAGAAGAAATTAAAATCTGCAAATCAGTGAACTGGAATGAGCCAAGAACAGTGGAAGCAGACAAACCAAATGTCTTTGTTCTTGCCATGTGGTTGTAGGAATGGAGGCTGCCATTTTGTGAGACTGTTCTTGTGGCCACTATTTTGTGAACTGTTTTGTGAACTGCTTCTTGCTCAGGGATGACTTGATCAGAGCAATTAAAAGTGGACACAGTGAGGTCCCTGCCTAAAATCTGCTAAACCTGAGATCATTTCCAAATAAGAAGCTGTTGATTTGGTTAGGTAGAACTGGCAGGTTTGTGGAAAGAACAGCTTGTGACCTGAGGTAACCTGAGCTCAGTGTTTGGCTGACCTGGCTAAACTGGTTTGAACTGGTGTGATTGAGGGGGACCAAAGAAAATTACAAGGCACAAGTCTGGTGAAAGAGCAATAAAGTAATACTGCCTGTAGCCTTGGGCCAGATCCAATGAGAAGCTGGCACAGGCTAGTTTGATAAGCCAACAAAATTGAAACACAACAGTTCAATCTGATAAGAAATAGGATAAGAATGGAGGGTTTCGGGTGCAGAAGTAGCAAAAAATCTGGAGACCAACCATCATGGAAGTGGATGACCCCACATCGGAAACGTAGAGATTACATTGGGATCATGTATTACCTTCTCTATTCTTTGACTGTTCAGGGAGGGTCAGAGAAACCTAGTGAGTGTGCACACAGATATTTAGTTTTGTATGACTTGCATGCTTGTTGTTAACTAAACCAATAAAGGTATTTGTCAGTTAATACAGATTCTCTTTGTGCCTAATCAATTATTGTTGGCATCCCTGTTGAGGCTCGAGGATAAATCTCTCTGTTGAGTCATCGGGAAACTCGAACCAGACTAGATTGGTGAAGTACAGAGAGAACTGGGGGCTGGGTAGTTCGTTAGTTGTTACTAACCCAGGATGAGGAATTCAGGTAATTCAAGGACTTGGATTGTTTTGACTGGAGGGAACTCCTCCAGAAATACGTAGTGGGGAAGTGGCTGCAATACGGAGAGTATGTTGGTATAGGGAAAACTACTGGGGAAGCACTTTGGAAGATTGCTCAAGGGAAATTGTCAGACAAGAAATTTAAACAAGTACGGAAGCCAGTAGCACTTGGCTGTTTAATTGAAGATTGGATAGAATTGGCAACAACCTAGGGTAGAGTGGGGGAGATTAGAAGGGGAAATCAAAAGGCTCCAAGAGGAGGTAGCATACCTTAAGGAGAAGGTTACTGATTTACAGGGACAAAAGGAGTAGGGTTTGATGCATATGAACCAGTATCAGTTGAAGTGTGAAAAACTGGTTAAAGAGTAAGAGAGAAGTAGAAGCCCAAGTAGCTGAGAATGAAGTGGAAGGATTGAGGAAACAGTGCAGTGATTTAAAGACGGCTATGAATTTGATACAGAAATCAGTACATGAAAAGCAGAGTAACACTGGAGATCACACAATGTGTCTTAAGCAGACAGAAAAGCTGCAGGACCCAACCCGCTGCTCAGAGAGGAATAATATGTACTTTTGGATCTGAAATAGGGGAGGAAGGTAGTGATGGATATACAGACTGGGAAGACTGAGCAGATGAAGCATCCAGATACAGTCATGATGATGAAGGGGAGCCTCCTCCCGAGGATCCCCCACCAACACACAACCAAAAGAAGCCGGTGCTACTATCGGCACCACTCACCACTCCCCCCACCCCCCATGCACCCACACCCCCTGCACACTCCCCCCACCTCCCCCCCCCCCGGTTACCACCGGTCTAAATGATGCTGAGGAAAGGAAATTGATGATAACGTCCCTGCATCCAAACATACACTCAGCTTTGCCAGAGTACAGTGACACGATGGGGGAACAAATGAGGAGTTAAAGAATGCGATATTGACCGCTTTGGGTATTAACAGAGGGGACCGGTAGATGCACTGAGCAAATGTTACCAGAGGAGAGGAGAATACTCTACTGTATTTGCATCCCGCCTATGGATAGTTTTCCAAGGAGTATATGGATTAGTATTAGATCGAGATCATTTAAAACCAGAACCCTCAAATGGGTGGTTAAGAACATTAGTGTCTCACAGTACCGACAAATCTAGAAACGTGTTGGAACTGTCTGATCCCAGTGACCCTACACATACTGAGGCATGGGTACTTATGAAAATGGTTAGAGAATGGGAGAAGGAAATGCAGGAGTTAAAATCCAACTTCAGGAAGACTTCAGAAACAGCTAGAATGTTTCCTCTTCAAGAAAATGCACAGGGCATCGTGTGGAGAAATGAAAGTCAGGGTAGAGCCAACAGAGAGATTGCAGAAGGGAAGTGACACAGTGTAGGAGTGCACCTTCACCCTATCAGGAAGACTAAAATAATGGGCTGGTCCAAATAGCAGTTTAGCATTTTGTTCACATCGTCACCCCTAATTTCCTCATCATCATAACACCTTGCAACTCCAGCACACCTTTCTAGCTGCTGCTGGATGGTTGAATTAAAATGATTTGGTCAAGTCATCCCTGATACTGAAGGGTCAAAATATAGTTATGGAGCATATTAAAGTTCCTGCCTTCCTCACAGAAAATCTTAATTATACTGGAGAACTGCACAAGTGTCAGGTTATGATGGCAAATGATCCCAAGGGACCATTTGTATCAAAACAAAGAGGAGGGGAGGAGGTGGAAGGAGATCAAATAAAGCAATGCCTGAGCATAAAGACACATAGGATCGGTTGAGTGAGCTAGGGCTTTTCTCTTTGGAGAGAGGAGGATGAGAGGTGACTTGATAGAGGTGTACAAGATGATAAAAGGCATAGATCGAGTGGACAGTCAGAGACTTTTTCCCAGGGCAAAAATGGCTAATGTGAGGAGGCATAATTTTAAGGTGATTGGAGGAAGATATAAGGAAGATGTCGGAGGTAAGTTTTTTACACAGAGAGTGGTGGGTGCGTGGAACACACTGCCAGCAGAGGTTGTGGGGGCAGACACATTAGGGACATATAAGAGACTTTCAGATAGACACATGAATGATAGAGAAATGGAGGGCTATGTGGGAGGGAAGGGTTAGATAGATATTAGAGCAGGATAAACTGTCGGTACAACACTGTGGGCCGAAGGGCCTGTACTGTGCTGTAATGTTCTATGCTCTATGTTCAAAGGAAAATGAAGAACCCGATTTAAAGATTTTTTGTTGATGGTTCCTCCTCAGTATAGGATAGTGAAAGGAGAACCAGGTACAGGATATATGTGAAGGGAAAAGAATATGGAATCTAAAGGTGAAAGTCCACTCTAAGCTATCCCAAGGGAAATAGGAAGGCTGACGAGTTAGCAAAACAAGTCACTGTAAATGGACAGAGATGGCAGTAGCTGACTGGGGAAGTCAGAAGGCAGAAGGAGCAACATGTGAAGGTTATGGATTTAACAGAGGAGTAAAAGACAAAGAATTTTTTAAAAATGATAGAAAGAGCAGGGTCAGAAATACACAAAGAGCACAAGGGAGTGCATATTAAAGATGCAGTAGTCTTATGTGAAGGGAAGTTTGTGGTTCCAGAGGGGGGATGAAACCAAATGATCCACTGGTACCATGACCTATGGGGACACCAGGGAGCTGGAAGTACCCTGAAAAAGATAAAGGAAGGTGCAAGATGGAATGACATGGTTTAACACAAGATGAAGGGAATAATGTATTTTATTGCAATGGAGTTAACCATGACTGGGGCCATAGTCAGTCCTGCTCCAGAACCATTACAGCTGAGGAACGTGACAGCAGCAATGTCGATACTTGGAGAACACCCAGTGATCAAAAACAACTTTTCTCAATGGATCTGGGTAACTCGGGATAACAAAGGGGAAATGGAGGACTCGAATTTATATTATGCGAGGGCGGATGGTTTGATGTGCATGGACAAAACCTTGGGTATCCCAGAGGGTACAAAGACATACAGTATTATATAGCAATGGCAACCACAAGTTGTACAAGATGATAGAAGTTATACCAAGGGACGGAAACAGTGCCCTTTGGAAGCACACAATGCAGCTAGTAGTAAATATGGTAACAAAGGAAGACCTCACGATTCAACACACTGATATGGATCAATATCTGTCGAGTTATGTTGTTACCGAGTTGCCACCAATTCCACACTTGACTGCAGATTGGACACAAATTATGGAGGAGACAAGGGAGGTAATCCATCAATGGACTAATCACACTAAAATGATTAGAACACATGCTGATAAGGCAAATGAGGTATTGGGTGACCATGATTTTTGGAGTAAGATTTGGAACTGGGGATCTAATGTTCAAATACATCCACGGCTGAGGATAGAATCACATGCTGCCCTAATACTAATTTTATGCATGTTGATAATTGTAATGCTTAACATATATCAATTTAGAAGTGGGAAGACTAAAATTATGTGAAAGTTAGAAGGTGATGTTCGAATAAAACAGAAGAGATGATTGTCGGTATAAAAGAGAATTGTGTGAATTCAGTAGGTAAATGTTTTTTATAATGTGAGTGTAACACACCCACTGGGGGTCTATGGCAGTACCATGGGCATTCAACAGAATTAAAGGAAGATAATGATCCTAAGATAATTATCTTTGGATCAAGAGGGGGAGATGTTGGCCAGAAGGAATTAAAATCTGCAAATCAGCGAACTGGAATGAGCCAAGAACAGTGGAAGCAGACAAATCAAATGTCTTTGTTCTTGCCATGTGGTTGAAGGAATGGAGGCTGCCATTTTGTGAGACTGTTCTTGCAGCCACCATTTTGTGAACTGTTTTGTGAACTGCTTCTTGCTCAGGGATGGCTTGATCAGAGCAATTGAAAGTGGACACAGTGAGTTCCCTGCTGATAATCTGCTAAACCTGAGATCATTTCCAAATAAGAAGCTGCTTATTTGGTTAGGTAGAAATGGCAGGTTTGTGGAAAGAACAGCCTGTGACCTGAAGTAACCTGAGCCCAGTGTTTGGCTGACCTGGCTAAACTGGTTTGAACTGGTGTGATTGAGGGAGACCAAAGAAAGTTAAATGAGGCACAAGTCTGGTGATGGAGCAATAAAGTAATACTGTCTGTAGCCTTGGGCTAGATCCAATGAGGAGCTGATACAGGCTAGTTTGATAAGCCAGAGCCAACAAAATTGAAACACAACAGTTCAATCTGATAAGAAAGACGATAAGAATGGTGGGTTTTGGGTGTAGAAATAGCAAAAACTCTGGAGACCAACCATCATGGAAGTGGATGACCCCACATCGGAAATGTGGAGATTAGGTTGGGAATCAAGAGTTATGCCAGGCCACTGTGAACTCCTTTTCTTTGGTATTACCTTTTATATTCTTTGGCTACTCAGGGAGGGTCAGAGAAACCTAGTGGGTGTGCAGAGAGATACTTTGCTTTGAATGACTTGCATGTTTATTGTTAACTGAACCAATAGATGTATTTGTCAGTTAATACAGATTCTCTCTGTGCCTAATCAATTATTGTTGAGGGTGAATACCTGCAACAAAATGTTCATTAAAATATTTACCACCATGGATTCCAGGCCATTCACTTCAATAAAATATGCAGCTGAGATGATGAGGAAGGCCTCAGAAGGATGTACAATACATAGAACAACGACCAAGCTATGAGCCACCTTTATCTTTTAATGAATGTGTATCTTTTAATGAATGTATGCATTTATGTCAAAACATATCGAAATGACATTTTTAATAATGCATACAAATGGAGAAAGCCCCTGAGAATTCTCCTCCTACAATTACATGCATCTTATGCAATGATAATGTGATGTTTATTGAAGACATGCTGGAATTAAGCAGGGGACAAGCAGATCTCAAAATGGCAAGATATTACATTTAGCTGAGTCACTGATGTGCCTTCTCTGCTTTCTCATTTATGGAGGAAAGGTTCATCCCCCTTCAAAGTAGTTTGTTCTACGGGTCACCAGGTCACTCAGTTAAGTATAACTAAAAAGTCCATTTTGAAGCAAATGCCGTCAAGTACAAGAGATCAATCATCTCAATGTCGATGTAATTATTAGTGCTTGAAAACATCAGGGTGTATTAATCTGTACAGTGGAGAAATCCTGTGCATATGTGAGGAACTTTACATCAAGGGCATTTGCTACCTTAACCAAGGAAGCCAATCCATCGTTTCCATGAGTAGAGCACAGCAGGGATCAGCCTTCCCTATGTGCACAAGAGTAATTTTTTTAGATGACTGTAGGCAGGATTATTATCTTTCGGTTTAGCATTCTACAAGCCACTGCTTAGGTAAATGAAAGACATCCTGCAATGAGTCTCCAACAAAGGCATTATTGATTCGTACAAGATTTCTCTGTGGATTATGCTCCACCAGCCCTCTGTTAGTAATGATTACTGATGGAAAATGACAAGTTAGTCTCTCCCAAAAGCCTCGCTCATGCAAGCCATATCTCACAGCCCATGAAAGTCTATGAAAGTTTATTGCATATGATAGTGTTCTCCGACCACGTTTACTAGCAGATATCATCTGAAGGGATGAAACAAAAATGGCAAGCATGCACCTCTGTAAATGCTCCAAATATTCATCTCAGCAAGCACTATGAAAACTCTGCAACACATCCCACAACTGGGTGATGCAATGTTTCTACAGAATGGGCAAGCTTCTTGGCAAACACCCACTTCAATACTGCAATAATGGGGCAAATGCCACGTGCTCAACGTTACTCTGTGTAGGACAAGCACGGTAGTGTAGCAGTTAGCGTAATGCTATTACAGCGCCAGCAACCCGGGTTCAATTCCAGCCGCTGTCTGTGAGGAGTTTGTACGTTCTCCCCGTGACTGCATGGGTTTGCTCCGGATGCTCCAGTTTCCTCCCACATTCCAAAGACATACGGGTTCGGTAGTTGTGGGCATGCTATGTTGGCGCCAGAAGCATGGCGACACTTGCGGGCTATCCCCAGAACACTGTGTGTTTCAATGTACATGTGACCAGTAAAGATATCTTATCTTATCTGAGGGTGTCCATTGGTTTGAATATGTGCTCCTTTCTTTCCACTGGTGGAATTCAATGCAGTTTAGTAAAGGCTACCCACATGCCCCCATAAAGTGCAATGTGACTTCATTGATTAGCCAAGGGCCAGGACAGGGGCCAGGACTCCTTAAGCCCTTTACCTTTGGAACTCATTCTGAGAAGGGAGGGCTCGGTACAGGACCACTATAACAAGGCAGTCAAAATTCCATGCCAGTCACACTGAGATTGTCAAGATTGGATTGAAAAGAGATCTGCCTGTAATTGGTATGGAGATAACAATCTGCTGTCAAGTGTCATAACTTTACTAATTATCTTGATGTATAACAATCCTTTATGAAGCTAGTTAACTGCATTTATCCAGAGAAACAAAGGACTGCAGATGCTGGAATCGAGACAAAAAACACTGTGATGTTGGAGAAACTCAGCAGGCCAGGCAGCATCCATAGAGAAAAGCAGGCTATCAACGTTTCGGGTCAGTACTCTTTTTCAGGACTGCATTTATCCATTCTGGATATTGCCATTAGGCCAGGAGGTACTGACAGATGTTTCTTACTGAATTTCATCTAGACTGTGAGAATTGTTTGGTTGCTAATAAGAATCTAAATACTTAAGTAACAGAAGTAGGTATGGGCCATTTGGTCCTTTGGGCCTGCTCTACCATTCCAATAGCCCAAGGCATATCTGATCTGAGTTTGGCCTTAGCTCCAGTTTCCCGTTCATTCCACACAACCTTTGTCTCCCCTATAAACCAAAAATCTGTCTACCTCAGCTTTGAATATATTCAATGATTCAACCTTCACAACTTTCCAGGAAACAGAAATTCAAAGATTCCCTTTGCTCCATACACCCCCTCCTTGTTGTCTGCAACTTAAAACTAACTTTCCTCTCTTTCCCAGAAAAGACCAAGGGTCTCAGACATGAAACGTCAACTCTGTTCTCTTTCCACAGATACTGCTTAACCAGGGCAGCACGCTGAGTGCTCTCAGTATTTACTAATTTTATTTCATATTTCCAGCAATAGCAGCTTTGTTGATCTTAAGTGCCAGTGGGGATGTTTTCACACTTTCAAGGAGGGTTTGAGAACATCCTTTAATCTGTTCTGGTAACCTCTTGCCGTGCAGAGTGTCAGAAGTCTTGTTCTGTCATGTGAGTGGCATGACCTGCTGATCTGAGCTGACGAGTGTAAGTAAGGCCTTGGTGCTGAGGATGTTAGCCTGGGAGAGGACAATGATGTTGGCTTACTTAGCTAGACAGCGCATTTGGGGGATTTTGTGGAGGCAATGTTGGTAGCATCACTCCAGTGCTTCACCAGGGCAATGGTTCAGATCACAAGACCAGTGATCTGTGAACCTAGTGCACTGTTTATCTTGCCGAGTTCCTCATTATGACCTGCTGCTTTCCTATTTGATTTCACACTTTAATACTCTGTGCTATTGTTTTCTGCAATACACTGTCTCTTGATGCTTCCCCTACCTCCTTCCAACTTTAATATTATTTCCATGTACTCACTAACTTTCTTGATGCTCTCTACCAACTCCTGTGGACTCAGTGCTATACCCCCACACTCCTCTTGACTTACTGTGCTTTGGTGTCTCTCCAGTGTCCTGCTACTATCTATTATTGCTCACTCCCAACCTCCTCCTGACTTTACAGTGACCTTTGCAGCTCTCTCACCCAATTCCTACCTGTAGACCAAGCTTCCACTATTAAACTTGCAATGTTATTATTGCCCCTACGTGCACTCTCCATCTAATTCCCATCTTCAGTCCCCATGCCCTAGCTGTTTCACTCAATTACCCCAAATAAAGCTTGATTGAGAATTGCACTATTTCTGAGCAGTGACAAGTTTGTTGTGTTGTTTTGTAAAAGCTATGGTATGTTATGATAGTTGCGGTACAATAAAATCCTTTTTCAGCTCTTTTTAATGTTTAGGCTTTTCCATTCCAGTCATTAAGGTTTTCCAATCACTCACTCCACCATTACAATGTAATATATATTATCCTCTTGGACAAAACAAGGGCTGATTAATTCAAAATCAAATCAGATTACTACAATTGTCTTATGGGTTTATGTCCCTGGTACCCTCCCATATTTCTGAGGACATTTCTATACCATGTTCATTTCATATCATAATGTGCTGAAAATGCCTGATTGTTAGAATGTTCTCCAATAACCTTTCAATACTTGAATTTCACACATTGCTGCATTATTCACTGTGTGAGTACTTTGATTGACTTACTGTTATTAATTACCAATGACCAAAATGAAAATTACAAGAATATATAACAGGATCATCAACATTAAAGGTGTAGTTTTGAAGATAAAATGATCAAACTTTTTAGACTCTACCAGACATGTAAAAGTGTAGGGACTGATCAAAATCCCACTTCTTCTCCAGTTTTCAGCTGTCTGACATGTAAAAAGAATGTTATTTCTTTCTGTGTTTATATATCTTCCCCTATCAGGAAATATCTCCCACTTCATGGTCCCTTCACTGAACTAAGCCCAGCTCGAGGTTTAGTGAGCAATGATTTTCTGAAATTAGAGCCATTCAGGTATTAGAAATTAGAGTTCAGATATATACTTTCATTGACACGTACTGCAAAGTTGATTGCGATCTCTTCTAATATGTAAAACACAGATGATGCTAAGTTTTTTTTGCAAAATTCCATCATATTACACTACTTTCACTTCAGTATCCAACATGCAGATACGTGCTTCTATTTTAATCCTCCCTTTCCCTTCATCTTTGCCCCTGGCTTTAGTCCCAATCCCTCCAACAAGGCACTGATGAGTTAAAATGCCCTTTGAGAATTCACAAAAGGATTTCTAAACTTTGTGACCATATTGGTAATATATTCATTATCACTTTGGTCAAGAATTACCTGAATCATTGAAGTCCGCTTATAAAAGTGCACTAATGATGTGATGCAAGAGAATTGGGTGCAAGCAGCATATTTCCAATTGAGTCCAGTTTAAAAGCAAACACTCTTAGCCATATGGAACTAAATCATCCCACTGTCAGAAAGATGATGATCTTGTCTCTTAGTCATTAGCCCAGAATTAGCAGGAGCCAGGCATTTTGCCACATGTCTGAAGAATCAATTACGCTCTTCTCTCTTCAGATCAAAATCTTTTGCTGGAATTGCATATTGACAATGGGGCATCTGGGATCTTGGAACCAATAGTCTATCTCCTTAACCAATTAAATTTGGAATTGTGAAAAAAAGGAACAATGGAGAAGGAAATTGCACAACTTAATGTGAAGTGAGATATAAGTAGAGAAATAATAGGAGAGAAAGAAAAATTAGATGAAAAGATGAGATAAAAAAGAAAAATTAAGACATAAATATGAAGTTACAAGTTTTAAAATCTGTAGGAACAGTTTACCATCTGTAGGAGAGACACACTATTTTTTGAATTGTTCCTTTTCTGGATAAAAGAGCTGAGTGCCATTGCAGGAATATAAAACTCTAAATCTGCAGTGAGTTACATTTGTATTGTTCATGCAGATTTTTGATGCTTTCAGAGACATTGAAGATATGTCGGTATATTGTGAGACTAATAATAAAGCAGCACTAAATTACCCAACAATTTGTGTTGATTTGCAAGTCATCAGATATCTCTACTGGGGCATTAAAAGCAATTTTTTTCAGTTTTTTGTATTTGTAGACTAACAATGACATGCCATTACTTTGCAAGCAAATTCTCGGCCAATGTGACTTTACTCCATGCTTCGGCACAGCTATGTCTTTAAAGATGGGAAACTCAAAATTGTATATGTGCAACAATGATCAAAGTGCAATTGAAACAACTTCTTTTGATTTCAAAATCCATTTAGTTGGATTGTAGTAACAATAACTGCCTGAATACTGCTCCTTGGATCTAGCATGTTGAGAGATTACCAAAAAGTCATATCTGTATAATCCAATTGTTCAAGCTTTACTGCATGAGAATGGGATGTCAAGTACACAAACTGTTATGCATTAGGGGAATTTCCACAGCCTTTACAGTAGTAATCCTTTTCTAACCTTTACAATGTGGCCCAATAGTGTCCAATTAATTAAAAGAAATCCAAATATTGCTTACGTTCTTGAAAGGATGTGAAAAGCATCTGGAAGTGACTGCTCCGACTGCCCTCATCAGCCCACATGCGAACGACACCAAGACCTGTACGAAGCATCAAATCATTGGCTACAGTGCTGCAGAACTTGGCTTTAAGATCCTCCACTGCGCTGCTTCCATCATAGATTGCCACAAAATTGCGCTTGCACTCATTTGAATTCTCCATCTCATAGTCAAGAAATCTCAAGTAGATCTAATGGGGAAAAAGAACAATTTTTGTAAGGTTCATAACAAAATGAACCAAGAACTATATGTTGGTTAGAGATTGTATAGATTTAATCTACCACTGAAACAATAGTAGAGATACATGTGAGCTGCTGTATCAAATTAAGGGAAAGTTGGCTGACAGAAAAGCCAAAAGTAAAATGCTGCAGATGCTGGAAATCTGAAATAAAGGTAGAAATTGCATAGTCAGCAAATCAGGTAGCATCTGTAGAGTGAGGAGGAGTTAGTGTTACACAATGACCTTTGATGGAAGCTGATTGCTCTGATGGGAAAGCATTGACCTGAAAGGCTAACTCTGTTTCTCTTATCAAAGATGCTGCCTCACCTGCTGAGTTTATCAAACATTTTTTGTTTTTACTTTGTAATTGATTAAAAGGAGCAAAGGCCAATTCCATCTGCCATTCACCCTGTTCTAATTTGCCAAAGTGCCACTTACGTAATTCCTATTCACTCTAATTTTAAAGGCAAGGCTCTTCTTTTTCTGTATTTAAATCGAATATATTCCATAGCTATAAGGCACTTTTCAACTGCCCTCCAACTACGTATTAAATGAATATATTCTCAAAACATAGTCAAATCAGTGTCATGCAATCAGACAAAGTGGCTCTCAATTTGGCCACAATAAACAGCTAATATCACTAACACAATGAATCAAAAACAATTCAATAGTGCTTTCCTAATCTAAGCCACTTAATGACCCAAGACAAACTCAAAGTCTTCTTCTGATAAAATGTAATTACATTATTATTGCAATCAATATGAATTGACTGTTTTTATTTCCATATAAAAATAGTCTTAATCTTTGCTTACATTCAAGCTTGAATGTTTTGAATATCTCAGTCTCGTATTCTCTGTAAGCTATAAAATGAGTATTAGAATCTCAGGATGTGGAGAGTAAAAAGGAAATTGGATGTGAAAAGCAAAAAAAACTGCAGATACCAGAAATCTGAAACAAGAACAGAAAAATGCTAGAAATACATGGGATATTACACTGAAATACCCAAACATGGATCAACTAACACATTATAGATTGGGCAATAATGTGCCGTAAGACTCCAATAATCGACTATCTGATTATTTGGAACTCCAGATAGTTCAACATCTGGTTCACCAAGTGATGTTTTCCACACTCCTCTGAAACTCACTGCGGCTCCAGTTCCCTCATCCACTGTCCACTCACTGGGATCCTGGTTCTTGCACATTTATGAAATTCACAAGTGGCCTGTGAAACTCGCCCAGGTCTCAGAATCTGTCATCTGTGGTCTATTCCCTCCCTGAGGCCCAGACCATCTTGTGGGACACCCCCCATCCCTGCCCCCGCCCCCCCCACCCCCCCGCAGCATCCAATTTGATTGGAGTTAAGAGTGGTCACAAGAAAAGCAGAGGGTGCGACTGTGGGCATTGGACTGGATCAAGCACATTATCCACAACATGGTCACATCTGTCCATCTTTGATCTGCCTCCACTTAATCTACACTATGACATGTAAGTTCTAAAAGTTCAAAAAACTTATTTTACTGGAAATGATTTGAGATATGCTTTTTCTGTGTATACCTTACACTTCCTCATGATAGCAGTGTAAGGTATACATCCTACATCTTTCTCAAAGTATTTCCAGTATGGGAGGAGAAATATGATAGGATGCTGCTTTCAATTACTTCTGCATCCACCCATTTAATTGTAGATTTCCATTTTCTTTTAAATAGCTGAGTCAGCTCCAAAACTGCTTCTGCATTTTGTGGACCCTGTCAACCTTTCCACCCTTTGCAAACTCCCAGTGCTATTTGGTCAAGGTTTTTGCTGAAAATTCAGATTTATAATTCCTGAAATTTAACATGCAATCCATCGTGTTAACTGCGACAGTCATTGCTCCCACTTTCCATACTCACTGCAGAAATTCTGCTCTATTAACTCTGTTAGGTATGCAGAACATACATGGAAATTGCTTGAGTAAAGGTTGTTTATATGCAAGAATAGGGTCAGCTTTGGTATAGCTTGCATCTGAATTGTCTGCCAAGGATTAAGCCAAGTGGCCCCTTGAGTCTGCTCAGCCATTCATCGAGTCATAGTGCAGAGAAACAGGCCCTTCAGCCCACCTCATCCATGCCAACTATAAATCTATACTAATTGCATTTTTCCTTTTGTATTCCTATCAAGTACCTCCCCACCCCAATTATCCTGCCATCCACCCACACTAGGGACAATTACGGTCACCAAATAACCTGCAACCAGCTTTGGAATGTGGGAGGAAACCAGAGTTCCCAGAAAAAACCCATACAGTCATAGAGAAAACATGCAAACTCCATACAGACAGCACCCAAGGTCAGGACTGTACCCAGGTCTCTGAAACTGTGAGGCGGCAGCAATAACTGCTGTACCACTGTGCCACCTCTGATCATGGCAGATCTGATCTTAGCCCCAACACCAATTTCCTGCCTGTTCCCCATAACCCTTAACTTCTCAACAAACCAAAAATATATCTCAACCTTGAACATATTCAATGACTCAGCCTCTAAAGGTCTCTGAGGTAGAGAATTCCAAAGATTCACTTCTCAAGTAAGAAATGCTTTCTTATCTTCATTTTATATCAGCAAATCCTTAATTTCAAATTGTGCCTCCTGTGACTTCAAGTTCTGGATTCAATCATTTCTCATCTAGCAACCCCTTCGTAATAGGAATCAACCTGGTGAACCTTCTCTGAATTGCTTCCAGTGCAAATATATTCCTCTTGAAAGAAATGAGACCAAAATCATCCATGTGTGGTCTCAGTAAAGTTGTAACAAGACTTGCTTGTTTTTTTCATCTATCATCCTGTAACACAGACCAACATTCCATGCGTGTTTCTAATTACTCAGTGTACCTGCATGCTCATTTTCTGTGCTTCATGTACAAGGACATCCAGCTTCCACTGTGCAGATGCACTCTCTCCATTTAAACAACATTCTACTTTTATGTTCTTTCTACTGAGTGGATAACCTCATATTTCATCACTTTATAAGCCATCTGCTGATTTTTCCCTCCACTTACTTAACCTATCTATACCCCTTTGCAAAATTTTTTCCTCCTCCTTACAACTTCAATCTCAAAATGCTTTCTGGATTCACCCGGGGAGGTTTTGAGATTCCTGTCTTTCCACCCATTTTTGTATCATCTTGCCACCATACAATTGATCCCTCCATCTAAAGCCATTAATATTGATCACATATAGAATGAGGTACTGGATGTTGATTGGTTCTTGTGGGTCCTGTGCAGGAAAGACTCAATGTCACCAGGAAAAGAGAAGAATGGAAATGATTTTCCAGAGAAAATTGCAAAGGAAAACAATTATGAGTTTCAAAATACATAAGTATGAAACAAAACAAACAGGTGTCATTAAATGGGGAGAATTGCCATCTCCAAGAATGCTCAATGGGCTGTTTTAACAGATGAGAAGCATAAACAACAAATTTGGTTATAAAAAGGCGGTGAGGTCATTCCTTGTGCATGTTCCTACTCTTATTATACCTTATTCAGTCTCGAGATGCTTTCATGATTCATCCACTGGTGTCAGTAGGTTCCTGTCCTTCTTCTCTCCCCTTCTCCGCTGACTCCAATCAAACCACACTCCCCAACTGAAGTATATTTATTGGTTGGTGGGTGCTGCAAATCCATCCCCTATAAACCCAAATAATAACTAGGAGTTCTATGATAAATTTGACTGCTTTGATTTAATATGTCTACTTCCCTTATACTCAACAGCCCATTCTCCAAGCTTAATCCTTCTTATGGCCTCCCAGTCTTTTGTGAACAGTTTCAAAGACTAATAATTCCCATGGCTCTCTGCAAGAGACCCTGTAAATGGTTAGTGCTCTATAATGTCCCCATGTCTGTTTTTTGCAATTGCTTGTACACCACAGATTTCCATCAAAGCTCAATTCTGAAAACTCTGTTTTGTACCCACTGAAACAAAGCTTGGCTCTGTATCTATCCTGTGATCTCTTAAACATTCAACACAATAAAATCAGTCAGTTAATTTAAAGAAAATTAAAAGTGACAATGTTTCATAATTTGGTTTAAGATAGATAAACCAGTTAAATTTATTTTTCAGCGTTTTTTTTTGTGTTTGGAGAATAGAAAGAAAAAAATCTCTATTGCAGAACACTTCTATCTGGAGGCTGATTTTGTGCTCGGCGTGGTTGATGGCAAGGTATTAATTGTGCATGGTTAATATTCACAAATTAGGGTCAAATCTGTTCTTCTGCAACTCCAAGAGATATATGTCTTAGATCTTTTCAGGTACACAGCCTGTGAATTTCCTCCATTAAAATTAACCGATAGGAACAGCGCAGGCTGTGCACATGCAACTTGCTTCAGGACAATGCTGCAAATCTGTAAAGGCAGTATTCACAGATTGAACCAGATGGAGCCAATATTCACACATTTGGGCTGAAGACTATTGGTGCTTATTCGGGGCTTTTGAGCACATTGAGTGGAATATAGTCAGCATGCACATATGGAACTTATATTCACAGCTCATTTTCATTCAGCTAATGTTCAGGTGTTGTTTGTTTATAGTCAATTACCACACATTTGAGCTGAGTGAGGTTAATAGACTCACAGTGTGCAATATATATTCAAATGCAGACATTGAGCTGTGCATAGATAGTCTTCACACACCAAAAGCATATAGCAATCGTTCATGCAATAAACAAAGCATTGTTGACCTGTATAGATTAAGCCAGTGTATGGTTTATATCCAAACAATGGAATATTTGTTGTCAACATTCATGTTCTGAAGTGCAATCATTGCCACATATTGAGTTGATAGCCATTGTGCATACCTTGTTACATATGCATTCAACTTTTGTGGAGTCCTTACTTAGTCAATATTGGAGCAATTAACTGTACAATATTAAATGTTGAACTGTGTATGCTCACATTCACACACTGATTTGTGCTTGGCTGATTACTGCACTAAATGTGAGATTTTCTTCATGATATATTCACATTTGCATACAGAGAAGTGTATAGACAATACACAAATCTGAACTGTTGATGGCCCAGTACGTCCTCACAACCTCATGAAAGTGACCACTTATCTTCAGCAGACTGACAAGAAGCAACTTCCTCAAAAAGCTGACTTCAAGCTGGCTTGTGAGCCTCTGAGTTCAAGGGTCTTTTAGATGTATGTAACATCATGTAGTGAGCTATGAACATCCCAGAAAAATGCTGAAAAAACTTTCACAGCTCGTTAAGCCAATCTCCAGGCTTAGCACCTGTTAAAACTATCTCATATTTGAAGAATGGCTCTGTCATTCAGAAACATATAAAAACATTCAAAAACTTTTAGAACATATAAAAATAACTATTAAAATATTTAAGTAAATATAAATAATTGAAAAAAAATGTAAATTACTTGAAACTCACCTAAAATGAACATTAACCAACCCTGCACCAATTCTAACCTGATGCAAGTTCATCCTACAGATTTCCAGGAGTAAGTGCTGGGGAATTGCATGGAAATGGCATATTACCACTGGACTTCATGAAGATACCAACAGTGAAGCAAAGCCTTAATGTATACCTTTCAGGAAATTTGGGACCTTTATGTTTCTGCATACTTGCCTGGAAATCCCAAGCTTCCATGGACTTACATAGGAAAGTGTTTTCCAGCAAAATCTAGCCCTAAATTCATACATTCAGTTGTATGTAGCTAATGGACCAAAGTGAACTTGCTGTGGCCACTGGTTTCAAAGGGAACTGCTAGCATTCAGCCATACCTGGTAACTACATCTCACTTAAGCTGGAGGCCATGTGGCATTGAAACAAACTCCTCGTTTAAACAACTCGACATTCCCAACCCTTTAAAATTGGAAAAGATAAACAAGTTCATTTATTTTTACTTATTTTACTATTAGTGTTTTTATTCACCCTTAATGTACTAAATAATATGCTTTAGTCATTTATATAACTGCTATTCTCCAAATTATTTAAGCAATTTTAATAGTTTTTGACTGTCAAAAGATGCCAGGGTTCCCAGGGCAGAACCTCAGCAGAATGTTGACATAGGTCTCCTCCCCACTAAGGCCATTTTATACCTTACTGTCGGCATCTTGGCTACAGGTAATCAGTTCACCTAGCCCTCTGCATCTGGCCCAGGTGAACACAGGTGGATGGGAATCGCATCTAGATTAAGTTCGATTTAGTCCAAAATTCATTCACATGCTAAACTACAAGCCACCATTGTTGACACACTGAGGTGTGTAATTTAAACATTCAATATTGAACTGTACATGGTTAATGGACAAAATAGATGCGAGTAACACACACAAAATGCTGGAGGGCTCGGCAGGTCAGACAGCATCTATGGAGGGAAATAAACAGTCGATGGTTCGGGTCAAGACCCTTCATCAGGACTGGAAAGAAAGTGGGCAGAAGCCAGAATAAGAAGATCAGGGGAGGTGGAGGAGCACAGGCTGACGGGTGATAGGCAAGTCCAGGTGAGTGGGGAAAGGTATGTGGATGGGGGAGGGGGAATGAAAGAGAATGATGAAAGATCTGGGTGAGCACATAGTCAAGATGCTGGATGTGAGGTATATCCTTTCAATGAGCCAGGGCTCATTTCAGATGAATGTGGTAAAAACGACAAAATAGCGTAGCATGGTGGAATCAGGTTGAAACATCAGGCAAACCAGAGTTCACCATCCCTGAGACCAGCTATATTGGTGGAGAGAGAGAGTGGGGAATGTGGCTTGTGAATGGGCTGAAGCACAGAGCAGCACTCAGAGGCACAACAACACAGAATGGGAATAGCAGGAAGGAGGGCATTGGACCCACTGAGGCTATGCTGGGGCATAGCCTCAGTGGGTCCAATGCCCTCCTTCCTGCTGGACTAGTTGGATCAATCCAACTAGTCCAGCTTCCCCACCACTGCCCTGCAATTTCTTTCCTTTCAGATATTTATCCAGCTCACTTCTGAATGCTTCATTTGAGTTTGCCTCTACTACTTCTCCTTACAGTGCTTTCTGAACACTAACCATTCAATATGTAAAAAAAGATTTTTCTCACATTACTTTTGGTTCTTTTGGCATAACTTTCAACCTGTCTTTTTGGCCCCTTTGGCAATGAGAACAATCTCTCTCCATCTACTCTGTCTTTCTCCTTCATGATTTTAAATACCTCTCTCAGATCTACCTGCATTGCCCTCTATTCCAAGGAGAACAAATTTAGCTTCTCCAGTTAGTCATAACTAAAATCTCTCTTCTCTGGAAACATTTTGATAAATCTCTTCTGCACCTTCTCCACAGCTTTCACATCTTTCTTCAAGGTTGCTGCCCAGATTTGGACACAATACTTCAATTGTAGCTGAACAGTATTTTATAAAGATACATCATGACTTCCTCGCTCTTATACTCTATGTCTATTTATAGACCCCAAGATCCGTATGCTTTTTTAAACTACTTTCTCAATTTGCCATGCCACTTTCAATGACTATGTCAAAAACTCACAGAGCTCTCTGTTCTTGTACTTCCTTTAGAATTGTGCCCTTCATCATATATTGCCTCATCTCATTCTTCCTACTAAAGTGTGACATTCTTCAGCATTAAATTTCATTGGCTAATTTCAATTGCTTGTATAAATTTTCCTCTTCAAGACCATTTTTTCCCACTACCCGTAGTTTCTTTTGAGTGGGCTATGCCTACTGGATTTTCTGCTCAATAAACTCTGAGAAATTGATTTGGACTCCTGTCTCCTTAACAGACTGATTTTATTGTAATCACGAGGCCCCTATTCAAATTTAATTGAATAATTCAGCTGCAAACTAAATCAATGGTTGAAGGACAACAATGGAAAGTCAGGTGGATAGATTCAAGATTTTATCCAGATACTTGACATGGATTAAACTTCATATACTGAATTTATACATAGACAGCCTTCACAAGTTGGATATATATAGTCAGCTTCCATACACTGAACTTGCACATTGTGAACGTTACATACTATCATGCATATAATCAACATTTACTCATGATTTACTCATTATTATTCCTTTATTTAAGGATATGGGGCCACGGCCAACATTTACTGCTCAGCGCTAATTGCCACTGAATAGTTGACCATGATTTACCTTCTTGAATCCGCTGTAGTCCTGGTGAAGATACTCCCTCAGTGCTTTTGCATGGGGATTTCTAGGATTTAGACCTGGTAATGACAATGCAATGAACAATATATTTCAAAGACTGAGAGGCATGTGACTCAGAGGTAAACCTGCAGGCAGTGGTGTTGTTCTCGGTGTCCTTATCTATTTAAAATGTGTTCTCAAAAAAGCCTAGATGAGTTAATGGTGAAGGGAATAATATTTTAAGGTGATTAATTGGGTGCCAATTATATGGCTGCCTTGTCCTAGACACTTTTGAGCTTCTTGACTGTTGGATTTGCACTCATGGAGGCAAGCAAAGAGTATTCTGTCATAGCCCTGTCTTGTATTTTGCAGGTGGTGAAGAGGTTTGGGGTGCCAGAAGTTGAGTCATATGCCACAGCACACCCAGCCTCATGTATTAAACTTCATATACTGAATTTATACATAGACAGCCTTCACAAGTTGGGTATATATAGTCAGCTTCCATACATTGAACTTGCACATTGTGATATTCTCTGTATATGGTTAATGTTAATACACTGAATTGGATCATGTTAATGCTAATCCACTAAATTGGACAAGGTTAATTCACATACATTGCAGTTTGCATTTAGTTTTAAATACTAATTCATTAATGTACATTTCATTCTTAGTTATTTCTATATTCCACAACGTATTAATTTGTAGTACTCTTATTTCCTGCTTGACTATGTGATGGATTTGGTCATTTAATAACGGTGAGGGATTCTGTTGGGCCTCAATTTCATTCTGTGCTCGGTGCCAAATAAATCCTTAATCTGAGCCTGCTTGCTCAAAAGTAATTACTTGGTTTCTCTGCAAAAGGTGATGTGAACAATTGAATTTGAATATAGTGAGCAAATTTTGAGCTTTCGAATCACTTTAATCAAATGAAGCAGGTGCATTTGGCAATGAATGAAAGGAAAGCAATGAATGGTGGAAAACAATGAAATTCCCGGTAAAGCACGGAAGACAAATCAGCAACTGAAAAAGAGTAGTTAATGAGTTGTGTGGAACCCTACTTCAAAACAAACCTCCCTTATCTCTGCCAAATGCTGATTGAGATAGTGTGGTCCCAATTTCTCATTTTGTCTTTTTATTTTATAGCAGTTTGTTCTGTGATTATTGAGCAATCTTCCTCATCCATGGAATTGAAGTAGATATTTAAATCTCTCAAATGCCCATGGAACACTTATTTGGCAGACGGGTGGCAGAGTGACACAGCAGGTAGAACTGCTGCCTCACTGCTCTAGGGAATAAAGTTCAATTCTAACCACTGGTGTCTGTCTGGAGTGTACACATTTTCCCTGTGAGTGTGCATGTGTGTTTTCTCCAGATATTTTTCCCCCAACATCTCAAATTTATGCTGTCTGGTAGGTTAATTAGCTGATCTGAATTACCTCTGGTGCGTATGTGGAGATTCAGAGGAGAGGTAATGGTCACATAAGGGAATCAAGTGGGGGGAAGGGGATTAATGGAGCTGCCATGTGGGCTGGCACAGACTTGATGGGGTGAATAGCCTCCTTCTATATTGTCAGGAAGTATAGATATTAGGGGATGGTGCATTCAGGCTGCAGCTTTGGAAATAGTTGAGCAGCAACAAAGGTTCAAGAAGGTCATGCCTTTGCAGTCCTGAATCCATGCTGAAGGTCTCAGAAGCATTTAAGAATGACAGCGCATTCCTGTTCTCATATTTCCAGCCAACTTGCATCTCATCTGATCTCAATTGCTAGTCTGGCAATGCCTCAACTTTAAAATTCTCATCCTCAACTCCAAATCCTTTCACTATGGAGCTGCACCTTCCTTTTACTGTAATCAACACCTCACTAAAAAAAAACCTACAGTACTTCACAATCCATGTGCTCCCCAATGCTGGACCCTTCCAGATCCTGAGTTTTGCTACTGACACCTGTATTTTTAGTTGCTTTGGCCTTACAAACCAAAAACATTTCCCTCCAAAAACTCTTTGACTCTTTCCTCATTTCTTCTCCATCAGGCTGCTCTCTAAAATGTCCCCCTTTACTTACTGTCCTAATAGACCCTCCTGTACCTTGGTGTAAAAATTTGTTTGATAATCACTCCTGTGAAAACACCTGAGACATTAATGTTAAAGGTGTTTTCATAAAACTAATCCAAGTGCAAAATGCTGCAGATGCTGAAAATCGGCAATGAAATTAGAAAATGCTGGATACATTTGGCAGGGCAAGTAACATTTGGGGTGAGAGAAACAGAGTTAATTTTTCAGGGTGATGGTCTTTTATCAAAATTGGGAAAAGCTACAGATGAAACAAGTTTTAGGTTGCAGAGAATGGGGGGATGGGCAGAAAGAACAAAAGGGAAGGCTGTGATAGGCTGGAGATCTGAAGAGTAGGTGGTGAAGGTGTAAGCTGGATACAAATTAAACATGAAATGGAAGAAGAGTAGAGAAAGGTAAACAAACTGAATTCTTAAAACGTGATATCTGAGACTGGAATGTCTGATTATCTGAAACTGCTGAGTTCAGAGCTGACTCCTGAAGGCTGTAACATGTCAAGTCAGAAGCTGATGTGTTTTCCCTTAAGTTCAGTGAGGGCATTATTGCAAGTCTGCAAGAAGTATAGTCAGAGAGGTCAGAGCGGGAGTGGGATGGAGACCTGTGGTGAGAGGAACAGAGGGAAGTGACAGTCAGCTAGAAGCTTGAGGTCCCCTTTGTGGACTGAGTGGAAGTGATCTACAAGGTGATCACCCGTTCTGCATTTGGTCTCCCTAATCTAGAAAAGAATGCACCATGAGCACTAAAGGCAGTACAGCAAACTGGAAAGAGTGAATTCCTGTTTCATCCAGAATGAGTGTTTGGGGTCCTAGGTAACAGGAAGGGTGGAGGTAAATCGGCAGGTACCTTTATGTAGTTCCTTTAGTATAAGTGACGTGTCCAAGGTGCTTCACGGGAACGATCATTGAACTATATCTTACATCAAGACATAGAAGGGATGTCAGTACTGGTATCAGGAGTGGGAGGCTCGAAAGAGCATTTTAAAAGAAAAGAGATAAGAAACGAGTCAAAGAGTTTTAGGAATAGCATAGGGCCTAGACAATGCATCTCCTCTGGTTGCATGAGAGAGAGCCATTGAAAGAGGAATGTGTAGTGGTGAAGATGAAAAAGCAGAGGAAGGAATAGTCTCTTCAGAAGGCTGAAAGGAGAGAGGAAGGGAAGATGTGTCCGGTGGTGTAAGTTATTCCTTCTCTCAGAACATTGTGGCCAACATTGCCGTGCAATAAGCAACAAACAATCTGCTGAAAGAACTCAGCAGGTCAAGCAGCATCTGTGGGAGGAAAGTAATTGTCGACGTTTTGGATTGAAACCCTGATATAGGATTTTGACAACAATTCCCTTCCTCCCACAGATGCTGCTTGACCCGCTGAGTTCTTCCAGCAGATTGTCTGTTACTCCAGATTCCAGCATCTGTAGTCTCTTGTGTCTCCACTGTAACGCAATAATATACCCAAGATGAACTCACTATAACAGTACATAGATATATTCAAATTAACACACATTAAGGACTAATGCTGGGCTGAACATCCTGAAGCATCAAATAATTTCTATGCCCATAACCTTTGTCCACTTGTCTCAGTCTACACTTGAAGGAAAAGGTAGAAAAGAAAAATACTTGATTTAACTGCAATGTGTTTCAGGTAGAGAAGGAACAAATCAGCTTAGATTCTTGTCTCCTGTTTCCATGGCTTCAGATGAATATTACTTTTGCCTATGAATATGAAATGGTGCTAATCAGAATCAACTCTGATGCCCCTTCCTGGATAATATCACCTGCCAAATATAACAGACTTTGAGAATAAGCACCTAAAGAAAGATAATGGAATATGAGTTTTAAACATGGACGTGTTTTAAAGATGAGCTCAGTTAGGGAGACAGCATTGTTTTTCAAGGACTTTGGAGAGGAAAAAGAGTTTGGAGGTAGGGCAACTGCAGGAACAAAAAAGACCTCAATATGTTTTTGACAAAGTGGTTGATGACTGTAGATTTCAATGGAAGAGGGACAGTGTCTGATGAAGTAGATCCATACTGGCTTGCACAAGGACCAGTTAGTGAAGTAGATACTCAGGAGTTTAGTGGACATAGGAGTGAGGATCAGATAGAGAAAATTAACTTGGATGGTAATGCCTATGCAATTCCTATGTAATTTTCCTTCAGGTTCTATTTTATCTTCAGAATTATTTACTATACCTCCTGTTTTATACACAGGAACTAAAATTAAAAATATATTTGAACCCCTAAATAAGGTTTCTTTCCTTCCAAAAGCATTTCCATTTTCAATGCTATGTCCCAAAAGATGTACTTCACATCTTCAACAAAGAAAATACATTCAATCTGGTCCTCAGACCTCCATTTCTGCACCACATTGCATCTGTCATACAGATGTTCAAACACATATTGGTTAGTGACCTGAAAGAATGACTCTCCTTTTCTCCATAATGCTGTTTGACCTGCTGAATTCTATTTTGAGTTTTCTGCTTTTATTTCTTATAGGCACTGCCACGTTTCACCTTTCCTTTATGTATAATTTGTAACTTTTACAAAGTACCTGGCAGTTATTGAATTGACAGAAATGATTAACTGCAGATTGGTTGTAACACAAATAATCTACGAACATCTGGTTAGAAAGTGGTGAAAAAAATTCTTGGTTATTGGGTCACCACTAAAATCAGCTTTGGAGATCTAAACATCAAAGTGGATGTTAGAATAAGCAGAAAAGTAATTTCCTGGGAAATTCCTCAGAGCTGCTCCCAGTGTCCTACTTTAACTTTGCCAGAGAAGTGATGGCTACTCTCTGTATATGATTAACTTTGTTTTCCAGCAAAGCAAAGTTGAGGAAATTCCTAGAGATTTTAACACTTGTCAGAAAATATCCAACATTTGGAGTTTCAATAATTTTAGTAACACAGAGAATAGAACATCCACAATTTATCAATAAATTCCACATAAAACTGAGTTAAACATCCAGATTTACATTGTATTTAATATGCACAAATACTAAAATATGTGAATGATGTCTTTTTATCATATTACTTCATTCACACTTATACCACAGACATCTTATTCTTGGAATAGCTGCAATTTTCCCTTGCTCATGATTTCTCCAGCCATTTCCCATTGTTTGGAAATTCATGTTTCATTTTCTCAAGTTACTGTGAGCTCAGAAAACATATTAACAAATGTGTTAGCTGTAAGTGTTAATCATCATTGCACAAGGCAGAATGTGTTAATATCATAAATATATATCAATGTATATTGCTTGTTTCTTTAACAGTAAAGTATTTTGGAAAGAGCATTTAAATATATATTCCCTTTGAGAGGTAATATTCTATCACACAAGCTCCACAATCAAAAATCACAGAATGGATGATTTTGAGTTTGTGACCTTGACCAAAAATTTAAAGAGTAAAATCATGGAACAGGGATACCACAGCCAAAGATATTGTATTACTATAACAAATGAATTATAGACAGACAATTTCTTCTAATACTTATAAATATGTTTATTCCAGGCACAACACTGACCTTGGATTTTGGTGGAGCTCGAATGAACCATTTACAATCAACTGCCTCTGTGGGACTGGCCTTGCCTTCCTGCACGATTTGCTTTGATTCAATGATTCCCTCAGGTCCTCCCATTTCAAACTCACACACTGAGTTAAAGAAAGAAAAATCAAATGGGGAATCACATGGCATAATCAGACTGATCAAAGATAGTCTTGTTCATGTAAATGACTCTCTGATGTGCTTGCATCTGTACTAACCTGTCAATGGTTTCAGGGCACCAAGGTGTGCAAATTCAGGATCTTTAAAGATAAAAAAAAAAGATGATTTATAGTAAAAATGCAAGTAATATTTGATTTGATTTTAAATAAGCAAATTTCCAACAATCTCCTGCCACAGAAAAAGCCACAAATTTTGAAACCACATGCAGTCATTTTTTTACATGATTGTTTTATGTTCTAGATAATAAAATTGAAGGAACAGCCAAAGGGGAAGGAAATGTTGGGGAGAAAATACCAAATGATTGAAGATAGATTTTCATTTATAATTTATATATGAGCTAAACACGCATATTATATAAGACATCACAACTAATATGTTTATCAGATCTGTGGTCAAATAAAATAGCTGCTAATGTTAGAAAGTAAGTTGAGTAAACCAACAATTTTAATTGATGGTTGTAAAGTACCCGGTTGCATCGTGACTGTGAAATTTAACATTGCATTACCTCCTGCTCAAGCTGAGTTATCCCTGCAGCATGATTTCAATGACATTACACTTGCTGATCAGAGTTAACTGAAAATATACACTATTTACCATTAAACTGAAAGAATTCAGCTTAATTACAATCATTTTCACTCTTCACTGACCCAAACTAGATCAACTAATAGCGTGTAAAATTGCTGCTGTTCAAAAACTAATTTGTTCTACAAGTAGACCAGTTACTATTCAAGCTTCTATCTTTTATGCAACCACACAGAAATTTGAACATTTATAGTTAATGGAATTTACTTACATAAGAGTATATATTTCAACATTTTGTTGAGGGTTAAACGTTACTAAATATTTGCCTAGCAATTCCCCCATCAAACTGGTGCTGGGGAATTGTCTGTGAGATTTATGGTTTTGTTCCTTCCCATCCAATTCCCTCACTTGTAGCTAGAGCTATTAGAAGAAGCTGTGCACTAGTATTCCTGCATGAACAATCATTGGTTCAATTCCCTCAACAGGCCCGGTGTTTTGACATACCAATTGTCATAGCTTTCCCAAACAGCAGCAGAGCAGGCCAAAGTGATCACACTGCATATTGTAATTAATTTGATGTGATCTAAGGAGCATACCATGAAAGCATTGGCCTAGAAATTTAATAAAGTAGTGCATGTTTTTTCTTTAATGTGGTATAGAGTTGAATTGTAGTAAAACTGATTACTAAACCTGATCAACACATAGTGTGCACATAAAACATGAACATTTTTGAGTGCTTTATGCCTAGACTCTGAGGTTGGGGATGCAAGCAGTCAAGCTGATCAGAATGCAGTGGATATTTGATGTTGCTGTTGGAACATTGGAGAGTGCACATGTGACAGGGAAACAGCAAGGGCACCAATGAGAAAAGGTGGTCTTACTGAAAGAAATACAGCTTACTTGAATGAAGCTTGAAGAGACTATTTTTATCTGACTGCTATTATAGAGTCAGTCATGGAAGAAAATGATGTTTTTTTCCTCTAATCCACTCATAGTATTCACATTTTGCAGGTTCCAGGAAGGAAAACCCAATCACTCTGAGGACTTCCCTGAGTTTCCACTTCCACTACATTTTCTACCCCTTTTTTTCCTTTCTCTCCTTACCTTTGACCCATCCCCTGGTGGATCTGCTCTCCTCTCCTCTCCTCTCCCGCACCTGCCTATCACTGTCTCTTACCTGCATCTACCTATCACCACCTTGTGCCCACCCTGCTTCCCCTCTTTTGTCCACTTATCACTGCTCTGCTTTTCTCTCCTATATATTGGGCTACTCCTTTTCTTATCTTCAGTCCCGAAGAAGGGTCCTAACCCAAAATGTTGAACACCTTTCTCTACAGATGCTGCCTGGCCTGCTGTGTTCCTCCAGCATCATAGTGTTTTTCATCCACTACCATGATGTTCAATTAAGGATCAGAGAAGCTCGGATTGGTGAAATAGACACCATCTTGTCTGTTGCACCACTCCTAGTATTAGGTGAACTGAATCTGCCCCACTACTTAAAGAGGTGTTTTCCAATGAGAACCCGTCCTATTTTGCTGGAAGATCTCAGAGGCAAATTTGTACTTTTTGTGCCTGCCTGCAATGGAATCAGGCCTCGTGTATCATATGCAGATGAAAGTCATCCCCTTCCTAGTGTATATCCTGCAGAACTGTTAGAAGCTGACCTGGGTCTATCCTTTAGTGCTGTTTTAACACACATTTCTACCTGAAATGCAATTTCTAGCTTCTTTTTTATTTCCAATGGCACAAATCAATGAAACTGAAATCATGCTGATTAATCCCTTTCAGCACTGAATGAGCTAGGTCATATATGATGCCATCTGCTTTGAGTCAGTGGACTGGTCCACATTCAAGGACTCAGTGGCTAATCTGAATGAGTATGCCACCGCCGTCACAGACTTCATCAGCAAGTGTATTGAGAAATGTGTACCAAAGAGGTCAACTGGGTGTTCCCCAGCTGGAAACCACGGATAAACTTAGAGATCCACTCCCCACTGAAGTCCAAGTCTGAAGCGTTCAAATCAGGTGACCCTGACCTATACAGGAAATCTAGGTATGACCTTTGTAAAGTTATCAGGGATGCCAAGAGGCAATACCAGACCAAACTAGAGTCCCAGGCCATCTGTTAGTTGTGGCAAGGCTTGCATGCTGTAACAGACTGCAAAGATGAAGTCGGGCAGTATGGCTGACAACAATGTATCCTTTCCCAATGAACTCAATGCATTCTATGTACGTTTTGAACAGAAGGTCAATGATATGACACCACCCATCCTGACAACTTCCGACACACCTGTACCCACTGTCACCATCGTAGATCAGCCTTACTGAGAGTGAACCCGCAGAAAGCGACTGGCCCGGATGGAGTCCTCGGCTGTGTCCTCAGACTTTGCACGAATCAGCTGGCAGGAGTATTAGCAGACATCTTTAACATCTTCCTATTCGAATCTGAGAACCCCACCTGCTTTACGAAGATCACTAACATACTTCTGCCAAAGAAAAGTAAGGTAATGTGCCTTAATGACTACCGCCCGGTGGCTCTGATATCCATCATCATGAAGTGCTTTGAGAGGCTGGTCATGGCCCACATCAACTCCAATCTCACAGACAACCTCTACCTGCAGCAATTTGCCTACTGCTGAAACAGTTTCATGGAGGACCCCATCTCCCTGGCCCTACATCATCTCTGGGATATCCGGATAACCAAGACACCTACATTGGACCCCTATTTATTGACTATAGCTCCGCCTTTAATACCTTAATTCCAAACAAACTCATCTCCAAACTCCTGGGACTCGGCACCTGCCTCTGCAACTGGAACCTTGACTTTCTGAGCAATAGACCGCAATCAGTAGGGATAGGCAGCAACACCTCCTCCATGATTATCCTCAATGACGGGGCCATGCTTCCTCAGCCCCTTACCTTATTCTCTATACACTTAGGACACTGTGGCCAGCTTCTGCTCTAACTCCATCGACGGATTTGCAGATGACACCATTGTAGTGGGCCAAACCTCAAACAACACCGAGATGAAGTACGGGAAGGTAATAGAGAGTCTAGTGGCATGATGTCAAGACAAAAAACTCTGTCTCAATGTCAGCAAAATGAAGGAGCTGGTCATTGACTTCAGTACTTCAGAGAACATGACCCTGTCTGTATCAATGATGCTGAGGTGGAGATGGTTGAGAGTTTCAAGTTCCTGGGTGTAAACATCACCAACAATTTGTCCTGGTTCAGCCATGTGGATGCTATGGGCAAAAAAGCACACCAGCACCTCTAGTTCCTCAGAAGGCTAAAGAAATTCAGCATGTCCCTGATGACCTTCACCAATTTTTACAGATGCACCAGAGAAAGCATCCTCTCTGGATGCATCACAGCTTGGTACAGCAACTATTCTGTCTAAGACTGCAAGAAATTGCAGAGGATTTGTGAACACAGCCCAGTCTACCAGGAAAACCAGCCTCCCCTCTATTGACTCTGTCTATACTTTCCTCTGCCTTGGGGAAGCAGCCAACATAACCAAGGATGCTTCCCACCCTGGTCATTTTCTCTACTCCCCCCTCCCATTGGGCAGAAGATACAAATGCTTGAGAACATGTACCACCAAGCTCAAGGACAGCTTCTATCTCGCTCTTACAAGGGTATTGACCTTTATATGATAAAGATGAACTCTTGATCTCTCAGTCAACCTTGGCATGGCCTTGCATTTTATTTTTCTACCTGCACTGCAGTTTTTCTGTACCTGTAACGCTTAATACTGCATTCTTATTTTTCTTTTGTACTACCGCGTTATACTTATGATCTGTCTGGATGGCATGCAAACAAAAGCTTTTCTCTGTATCTCAGTACATGTGATAATAATAAACCAATTACCAATTATCATTGCAGCCTCAGTTCCACAAACATTTAATCATGAACAAAAATTAAAAATTCTTGTGAAGAATGAAAACATTAAATTTATTTAAAACATTAAATTTTGGTCAAATAATTGAAATATAAATACACAGGGAAATAAACATAAACAAAAAAGCTTAGCATACTTCCCTTTTTAATTGTCAGTAACGTTATTCAAATGTGGACTGCACCAGCAATGGCTGGTGTAACGCTGAACAGACAGATCAAATATGTATTTACCCGCTCAGCTAAGGACATTATGTCCCTGGATTCAATGATTAAGGAGGTCAAGCATTAGACAAGACACACCTGCATCTGGCCTCTAGCACAGTCTGTGGTGCAGAGTGCAGGTACAGAAGTCTGGAGTGTGCTAATACCCACATGCAAAGAGTCAATGGTTCTCCATTGAACCACTGGAAATGCGTCAGCACAATCAAGGCTAATGTCTTCAAAAACTTTAACTTTTATTGCGTGTCAGAAGTAATTTTTCTTTCTTTTGCTGGCTCAAACAATGTCTGGCATTGTGGTTTCCAGTAGTAGCTTAGCAAATCGAAGAGATAAATGAAGAATACAGAGCTCTTCCCATCAAAATAAGCAAAAGCAGAAAGATGATAATCAGTCTGCTGTAACCTTATCAGCAATATTCAAACAAAACTGAAAACTGGCACAGCAATATCAAGAGATTTCTGAGTGTTTCTGAACTCTATGATTAAATTGTATTTGCAAAACCATTCTTACCTATTTGTTATTCTTGATGTATATTTATTACATATTTAATAAGTAAACATTTCATTCCTGCATACTAAACTGATGAAGACATTTCTTGGACTACAGGTGCTGCAGCTTCGGAAGATTCATTCTTGCAGCTGGGTGGTAGAACTGTTTGGCCTTGTAATAATGAGATGGGCAATGGATTCTGCTCGCAAAGTGAATCAGTCAGAACTCAGCATCTTCTGTGTTCCTCACAAGCAGCTATCTGGTCTTGATCAAGTGGCCCAAAACCCCTGGATAGTTTGAAACAAGACCCTTGGAGCTCGGGATCCTTTGGATCTTGTACCCAGTAAGAAAGCACTCCTCTGCAATACTTGACATTACAGCAATCTGTGAAAGAATCAAGCCTTCTTACCTAGCTCCAAAATCTGTTGTCTTGCTTCATTAGGTGTGTGACAGAAGCTTATGGACTCATTGTGCTGGTAAAGGAATGTTGACCAGGAAAATCCTTACTTGGAGCATGTGTGAATCCCTGGAAGGCCCAGTGTACTGAAGGTTTATATCATTTATTCTTTTCCTTTATCTAGGCATTTCAAGAAAGGCTAATATTTATTGCCCATTTATAACTTCCCTTGAGAAGGTGGTGATGAGTAACTGAGTGGTTTGCTAGCCATTTGAGAGGGCATTTATATACTATATACAGAACAGACCCAGGTAAGGATGGCAGGTGTCCTCCCAAGAAGAACAGCAGTGAATCAGATGTGTTGTTACAACAATCCAGTTGTTGCTTTTGTGGTCACTGTTATTAAGGTTAGTTGGTGTTTATCCAAATTTAGGATTATTGGCTGAATTTAAATTTCACAGCTGTCATGGTGGTATTTGTGGATTGTTACTTCAGGCATCTGGTGACTTAACCACTGTGCCAGCACCATTCAACAGGATTTTTTTCACCCCATCTTAAGAAATTATATGGCATAGCAATCAAAATAAGTTGTTCACTTCTTTGGGACATTATCAGCCCTTGTCCTCCCAATTGGCAGTTAAAAGAAGAGAGTGGTAAAAGTAGGCACTGGTCCACAAGAAGCTGAGAAATTAAACATGCAATATAAGGAAATGGTAGAAACAATGTGGTAGTAGATAATGGCAGCATACAAAGAATATCAAGAATTAAGGGGCAAAAGGGAAGATAAAACTTCAACATTACCACTTGACAAAAAAGACCTTGGTAAACAAATGTGAATAACAAATCCCTCGCATCTTTTAGATCCTGAAAGCTGCAAAAGTGCCATTGATATTCAGAGCGAGAGAGAGAGAGAGAGAGAGAGAGAGAGAGAGAGAGAGAGAGAGAGAGAGAGAGAGAGAATTTCAGCCAGTTAGCCTGATATCCATTGTCAGGGAAACACACTGGTCCATTATTAAGGAGGTACTAACAGAGTAATTATGAAAGTATTATACAGTCAGGCAAAGTCAACATCATACATGAAAAGGAAATTATGTCTGATATATATAATGGAGCACTTTGAGGACGTAACTAGCTAGTTGATAAAAGAGGAATCTGCCGATGAAGTGTTTTTGGATTTCCAGAAAGCATTCAATAAAAGTTACACCACAAGATAAAGGGCTTATTTCATTGAGGGTAATGTACTAGCCTGGACAGAGGGTTAGTTAACTGACATGAGAGTTGATTAAAATAAATGGGTCATTTTCAGGTTAGTAAACTACAATTAACAGTGTGCCATAGTAATCAGTGTTGGATCTTCAGCTACTGATATTCAACATTAATGAGAGGAATGAATGCATTGCATCCAGGTTTGCTAATGATACAAAATGGAAAAGTAAGTTTTGAGAAGAACACAAGAAGTCTGCAATTTTGAGGAAATTATATATTATCTCCAATTTTTGCCAACACATTTAAGCAAAGTAAAGAACACTAATGGGTTAAATGAAAGGACAGCAGGGTGGGAGATGGTCTAATTGCCTGGAACTTGCAAAGCATCCAGAACGCTGGAATGGTATCGATGCCACCTTACAATTCAGCTATGGCCAAGCCTGCTTGGTACATCCCTCTCAAAGCTGGACTCAAAAAGTCAAGTAAGGCTTTGGTGGGCCTAAGGCCAGCAGAGGTGTGGGTGAAGTGGGCATAGAAGCCCAGGATGTGTTATTATGATCAGATTAGCCGGCAGCACTGGGGAAGGAGGGATTCGTGAGGTCAGCACCATGGTTGAAGGAAGAGGTGGCTGGAAGCTGGCATCAGGGTCTGAGTGACATCAGAAGCAGTAACAAAGGTGCTTGAGGGAATAGAATATCAGGGAGATGGTGCAAATTGCTGCATGATGGGAGGAGCAAATTGAAAATTGTGAGTTTTGGAGGATTGTGTAGTGCAAGGAGAATCTAGGATTCAAGTCAGTTTTTCATTTACCTCCAGGTCCCCTAAGTTAATACTATATTTTAAGACTATGTTCTCCCAGGAGAGAACAAAGTCAGATGCTCCCAGCACAAAGTGGTCCACGTTTCCCGACAATGTTCCAATAGGAATGCTGCCAGCAGGTACATTCCTGACATGCACTGGGGTGGTGTGAGTTGATCATGACTGCAAGTGGCCAATCAAATTTCACAATTAGCATAGCCTGACCCTGAATTAGTCACCAATATGATTTACCTTGGATTCAATTGATCTTTGACCACACAGTACTACAAAAAAAAGCAATGTTCTGCAATTCTGTTTGTGGAGCTATGTCAAGAAGTGCGAAATGGCAGGAAGAACAGAAATGCAGAGAGTCTGTTAGCATGAAGGTATAGCAAGTCATTGAGAAAGCAAATGAAATGTTCTCCTTTATTACAAATGAGATGGAGTATAAGGCCTGTAAAATCCTGATACAACTGCATTGGTGAGACCACACCTGGAGTACTGCACACAGCTTTAGTCTCTGTATTAAGGGAAAAACACACTTACTTGGGGAAACAACACAGGGAAGATATAGCCGGTTAATTCCAGGTATAAAGGAAACATTAAACAGATCTTGCCTTTATTCTCTGAAATAGATGAATGTGTGGTGATGTTAAGAAAACTGCATGATACCAAGCCCAACAGGATAGATGTTTTAAGGATGTTTCTCTTGGTGGGGGAATCTAGTACTGGAAGCTACAGTGTCAGGATAAAGGGTCACCATTTAGAACTGTGTTGAGGAGAAATTTCTTTCCTTGAAGGGTTGTGAATGGTTAAAATTTTCTACTCCAGGGAGTTGTAAAGACTGAGTCGTTTGAAAGCTGAGACAGACATTTGAACTACATGGGAATGTTAGAACATAGAATAGTACAGTACAGGAACAGGCCCTTCGGTCCACAATGTTGTACCAGACTAATTAAACTAGTAATTAAATGCCTAACTAATCTAATCTAATCCCTTCTGCCTACACAATGTCCAGATCTCTCCATTCTCTGCACATTCATGTGCCTATCTAAGACCCTCTTAAACACCCCTATCTTATTTGCCTCCACTCCCACCTCCAGCAGGGCATTCCAGGCACTCACCACTCTGTGTAAAAAACTTGCCCCTCACATCTCCTTTATTAGGATCAGGCGCAAAAGATGAGTTAAAGCTAATGATTAAATGGCAGAGCAGGCTCAAGGGGACATGCTTCTGCTCCTAGTTCTGATATTCTCACATTTAATCCACCTCCTTTATTATCCACTCCCACCAGAATCAGTGTACGATGGCTGTAATGCTTGTTATCCATGAAATGCACTGTAGAAACTCAACAAGGCTTCTGCACCAGCGCCTCACATATATACAACTTCCACTGCTTAGAAATACAATTTTATGGAAACACTAGCACCTTGAAGTTCTCCTACAAGTCATTTCCTGTCTTGGCTTCGATGTATATCATTGTTCCTTCACTGCCACTGGACCAAATGATGAAACATATAACAGCACTATTAGAGTACCTTCACCACATTCACTGCAACAATTTAAGTGAAACACTCACCACAATTTTCTCAAGGGCATCTAGGCAACTGGGGCAATGATAAATGCTGGGTCTTTCTGACAATGCACATAATCCCACAGTGAATTTAAAGATTCAGTTTTAAATGAATCTTGCATGCAGTGAGTAAAAGAGTACATGCTCCCAATACTTATGTACGTGTACAAAGCCAGCTAAGGTTACTTAATTCCAACAAGGATGAATCAAAACAAAAACCTTTTGCAAATAATGTGAATCAAAAACTGACCTTGCTTTCATAACATTATGAAATATAGAATACCATTTCAGGTTAATGTCCCCCCACATTCACTCACTCACACACATACTCAGATGCACGCACACACACATGCACAGTATACTACATACTAACAACTACAATTTAGAGGCTTATATGTAGATAATTCAAGGGGTGAACAGCAAAGATTGTCAAAATATTTCCGTTAAAATTAGGTTCAGTTTCCGGAGACATTTAAGGATCTGTGCCTTGATGACCGTGAAGGTTCTGAAACAAACTGGGTTCAAATCATTTTATTGTGTTGAAACTTCCATTTATAAACCAACATCATGTCCTCAGGACATCCCCTAATGTGTCATATCCTATTAATTACTTTGCTTTGATTTTTTACTCAGCACTTTTTGTACAAGGAACAAATGTCTTTTGGCTAGTTAGAAAAGAAGTAACTGGCAAGTTCCATTGTTTCTGGCACTGTTTATTGAAAGGCAAATTACCGGGTAGGTCACCAGGAAAGCTTGCACTCTTTTTCAAATCAATCGGTGGGTTTTTTGAATCCAACTTAAGCTGTGTCTTGTCACAACATTTCATCCAAAAGTCTGCTTCCCCATTGCAAGGGTGGGAACTGCATGGAAATGATGGTATAGTTAAGCGCAAGGATCTGAACTAGTACATGCAAGTGTCAGATGAAGTGATAGGGTGTCACCTTCTTGCATCTCTGACTCTTGAGACCGTGCTGCTGTAGGCTGGCCGGGTTAGTTATTGTGCAATTACAATTAACAAAAAAATCATAAGGATGATGTTATAGTAAAAAGAAGGGACAGGTAAGCAGCACATGTTTAATTCGACTGGAGGCCACAAAAGAGAATCAGGGGTGAGAAAGAGGTGGGATGCGAAAAGGAGGATTTGATGTGAGCATATATTATCATCAATAACCTCTAATCCACTGCAGCCACTGACTGCTTCAGCCAACCCCTTCAGTCGATAGCAGTCTTCCTTCTGAATGACTGAGCCTAGGACCCACATCCACTACAGCGTGCTGTTGCGCACAGTTATGAGCTACCTTCTCTTGTATTCAAATGTATTTTTACATAACCATTGCAATGATTTAGCTCAATCTGAAATCAGGTCTTAAATCTGAGTAAAGCAAACCATGAAGACAATAACAGGCTATGGTAGTTATGAGACTATATTTAAAGGTATGATAGTAAACCAGTAATGACTAACACTTAAATAATTAACACATGATTTACAAGTAGAATACATCGCTTTTAGGCAAAGTTGCCAACAGGAAAGTGGCCCAGCTGTAGCAAACAAAGAAATTATCGATAGTATTTGATCACAGGGAAGGGTTTACCATGTTCCAAAAAAAATAGTGAATCTGAAGATTGAAAGAAAATCAGAGTTCAGTAAAGGAGGACCAAGGCACTGATGTGGAAAGGGAAAGATGAATCCAAGAGTAGTCTGGTGAGGAACATATAAAACGGACTGTAAAAAGCTTCCATATGAATGTAAACAGGAAAATATTAGCTAAAGTTAATGTGGGTCCCTCAACAATTGAAACAGGAGAAATTATATTGAAATAAGGAAATGCCATTGAAATTAAACAAATATTTTGCATCAAATAGTCTGCTGAAGGAACTCAGCAGGTCGAACAGCATCTGTGGGGGGAAAGGTATTGATGATGCTTTGGGTCAAAACCTTGCATCAGGACATATCCAAGTTTTTTGAGGCTGTAATTATCCACATAGATAAGGGTGATCAGTTGATGTGATGCATTTGGACTTTCATAATATCTTGATGAGGTATAAGACATGACATTATTAAACAACACTGGAGATTAGGAATAAATGGGTTATTTTCACACTGGGAGACCATGACTAGAGGAATGGAATACTATAGAGGCTAAACTGTTCACAATCTATATCAATGATTTAAATGAAAAGATCAAGTATAACATATATCCAAGTTTGCTGATGGAACAAAGCTGGGTGATATTACTGAATGGTGATTTTGTCATACAGAACAGGGTAAATGTTAGGATATTTGCCTCAGTTGGAAGTTCGAGAACCAAACATCAGTCTCAAAATAAAACAACACTTACATCTACTCAGGACAGAGATGATAATAAACTGCTTTACCCAGAAGGTAGTGCCTTTTAGAATTGCTTACCTACGGAATCTGTGTAACCTTGGTCACTGAATATATTCAACACAGAGATCAACGGATTGTTGGATATTAATGGAATCAAGAGATGAGGGGTTTATGTAGAAAAGTGGCATTGAGCTAAAAGATCAGCCATAATCTCACCAAACAGAACAGTAGGTGTAAAGGGCTGAATGGTCTTCCATCTGTCCTGAAAGAGAGTGGAAAGGGTGTGAGTGAATGCGGTACAATGAGTGTACATGATTGGCATGGTTAGCAGCACCAGATATCTTTAAATATGTGTAGGATGTGAGATGTATGTAAGAATGTTGTAGTGGTTGTGTTGGCATGGGGAGTTAACACTGTTTTCTCTCATATCCCTGTTCCCCGATTCTCCAAACACCCATCTAGACTAGGAGCAATTTGCAGTGGCCAGTTAACCTACCAACCAGCCTGCCTTTGGGATGTGGGAGGAAACTGGTGCGCATGGGGGAAACATATGCAGTCACAGGGAAAACAGCACCACAGTCAGGATCAAACCTCGGTCACCGGAGATATGAGACATCAGTGCTACTTGCTGCACCACTGTGCTGCTCCTGTAGAGCTTCTTCGTTATTGAGTTGGAATAAAATCCTGCAAACATTGTAGGAACCATTTATTTAGCCGTTCTCTACCATTTCTGGATAATTAATTTTGTAATCAGCATCCCCCACGATTATTATTCTTTTACCTCCTTTCCTATTTGCTTCTATTTTTCATTGCCTCTTTCTCTTTTACTAAAGGATGTTTGCCGACTTCAAATGAGTGGGTCATTTTGCCCGGAAGCAGATAAAAGTTTCAGCAAGAAGAAATCATGGGTGAGTTTTTCTGGGAAAGCTAAGGTTATCTATAAATTCCCATTGATCTGCTTTTGTCATGTTAAATAAATAAGTGTTCTTTTTCAGTGAGTCAGCTAACAACAAAAGAAATGCATTTATCCAGTAATCCATGGGTGGAATGTCTAGTCATTCTTTCTTGGGTAAATTGAATGGTTCCCATTGTGGAGAGGAGGAAAAATATTAATTTAACTTCTACTACTACATTCAGTTTTAATTGTCTGATAAAAATAAATTCTAAATTTCCCAAGATTTCATGTGTCTAGCTGGCTACTGGGTCTGGAGCCTGGAGAATTCAGTAAAGTCACCATTGTACATAATCTGCAGAGACCCCAATATCCTGAATATACTGTATTGTTTCCATAAAATTAAATTTTACCTATAGAAGTTTAACTCTATAGGTGACTCTGCAACTTAGAAGTAACTTGTTTTCTTTTTTCCCAGTTCTAACAAAGGGTCTATGACCTGAAACACTGACTTTTTTTCCTATCCAGAGTTGCTGCCTGATGTGCTATGTTTTTCCAGCATTTCCTGTTTTTACTTTTTATTTCAAATTTGTGGCATTTGCAGATTTTTGATTTTCATTTATTCTCAAGGTACTCAAGCAACTTAAATGTTATTACAATAGCTTCTCGAGCTACAAATATAAGTTATTTTATTTCGCATGTGACACAGAGATTTATAAATTGGGAGATGCTGACATTTCTGGGTATTAATGTGGAATAGTCTCCTCACATTTATGTCCAACAGGCTGTCTGGCTGATAAACAGAACAGTTGTCAAAAGCTTTCAAACCAAAGAGTGTGTATTCATTGAGGTGGATAATTGGGGAAATACTAATAAAACTGTAGAAGAGAAATGTGTTTCTCAATGGGTAATCTAGAATAGAGAATGAGGCAGGGAGTTTTCCCTATAGTGTGGTAGACATAAACTCTAAGCTGAGCTATGAACACAGGTGGCCTATAACAAAGCACATAGCCTTCTAGTTAGCGTGTAAATTATTAGGGAAGGGTTATGTATGTTCTTACTTTATGTAGCAAGAAGAATAGTAGGAAATAGACATCTCACTGGAAAATTACATTCTGTTAATTCATTTACCATGTAAATTAAACTTGTTGGTTAACATCTGGACTTGATTCAATTAAATGTTTCATGGTCCACTTTGTCAATAGACAAATAACAATGTACATGGTTGGAGATGCAATATCATGCTTCTTGAATATATGTAAGAAGGGCCCTACTGTCATATTTCCCAGCTACTATGTAAACAAACACTAGGCAGTAAGATGTAGAAACATATATTTATATAGCAGCTTTGCATGACCTACAGATGTTCTCAAGCAAACTACAACAAATGAAGTATTTCTGAAGTTTAATCACTAATGTAGAATGTGAAGTGCAAGCAATTGACTTGCCCAGAAACAGCAATGAAAGAATGATTGTATAATCTGCTTTTGGAATATTGGATGATGGATAATTAGTAGTCAGCAAAGGAATATTCCGGGTTGCAGATGCTGCATTGTCATGTTACTGGAGTGACAGATGATACTGAAATCAAGAAAGCAATGGCTTTAATCTCAATTAACTGTAGTTAATTCCCCATGTCTGTGTGGATTTCCTCCGGGTGCTCTGGTTTCCTCCTACATTCCAAAGAAGTATGGGTTAAGAAGCAGTGGGTATGCTATGTTGGCACTGGAAACACAGCGTCACTTGCAGGCTGCCCCAGAACACTCTACACAATAGATGCATTTCACTGTGTGTTTCGATGTACATGTGACTAATAAAGATATTTTATTTTATAATCCAGGTGCACTGACCTCTATATTCGTTTTGATGATCTTTGTTTCTGTTCATCATGCAACATGGCAAATAAAATTTATATTCTAACTTATTCCTCAGATCTTTTCTTTTCTTCAAATCGTCCAAAATTCACATTTGATTTCATTCTTCAGTAAGACCACCATAACTTAATCCTTAACCTGTGGATGTAGCTAAAGGGATAAAATGCTGAAACTCAAAGCAGTGAGAAGCTTTCAATGCGTGGGACTAGATAGTGTCATAATGTATTATAGCCAGCTACCAAGTTTGTTTTGATCAGCAGTGACATGGTCAATATTGCAATGATTGAACTGACAAGCAAACGTTATAAAACCCACTCGAGGTAAAAGGACACACACTGTGTGGGAGGCAAACCTTAAAGTCACTTAAGGTAAGCAAACTTTAATATAGCACACAGCACATCAAGTCTCAGCTTTCCTGCTGAGTCCTATCTCATAGCTTTCCTCAACGAAATATATTGCATGTTAACACCAATTCCTTCCATAGCAAGTTCTACTCAAGCCATTTACTACTTCATTTTGGAAAGAAACACTGTCTGCTTTTTTTTTAACAATACAGTCTCCTTGCAAGTGAAAAAAGACTCCATGCAAGGAAAACCAAAATCCAACTCTCTACAGGTTGTCCACCATAGTTCAGGTCTGTCACTAAGTAAAAAATATTCATGTACATTGGTAACTGCTAAAAAAAAGGCATTCCTTTTGGATCCCTTGCATCTCTTAACCTTACCTGAAACTTATTTGAATGCACAACAGAATGTTGATTCCCTTGCACATGATCTCTAAAAGTTCAAATTGGAATCACTGAGAGAGAAGCTTTGTGTGTGCCCAGAGCTCTGTCCTCATCAAGAGAATTACAGTGGAAACCATGTGGGATATTGGAGTGCTGCCTGGCTGGATTTGATACTACTCACTACATATAGATTTGATATGCTGCTGTCAGGCTGATGGCTGCAATTTAAACGTGACACAAAACATTTCTTCCATACCAAACCCTTTGGTGGCTGTAAGAACTAGATTTGTGAATCATTCTGGATCAATAACTGAATCTTGTCATCTGTTTAATAGCACTTGACTAATAAGTTTTATGGACAATCTGGTAAGGTTCAGCAATGCAAATGCTCAGCTAAATTGAACGGGTGTATTCGTGAGCCTCTGCTCCCTGTGAGGAACCACAATCAGTGTAAAGCACAGGTCAGAGATTAGACCCACAGGCTCAGCTCTAGAATACAAAGTGGTTAAGTACGATGGTGCAGGGATTTCAATATTTCATTAAGCTGCCAACTTCATGCTGCCAGCAAATTATAACAACTGTGGTACCCAGCTGATTGCTAACCACAATGTTCATTGGTTGGTTGCTTCAGTAGAAGGCCAATAATGTGATTGGCCAGCATCAGTTAAACAAATCCACTCTGATTAAAACTAGCCTTCACCTCTAATAAAGGATGCACGTGGCTAGACGAGGAGCTGGCAGTAATTCCACATGTGAAACAGATTCAGAGAACAGTATAGCATACTACATTGGAGGAGAGAACAGTCTTCTGAGGTCTGAGAGACAGGCGTTTCACACATTGGGGTGGGTCGTACACTCACGGGCCCACAGTTCATCTTTGACTCCCAGTTTTCACCCACTTAACCAAGCAGAAGTTCAAGATTCTTGAGCAAAAGTAGATGCCCTGAAGCTCTGTTTAGCTGATTTGTATTTGCCTTGTTGCGGAGTGCACGCTTCCTCAGATTTTTCAGCTGGGAAACTGACTCATTCAACCTGTTGACCCATCCATTCCATTGGGAAGAAACAGCTATAGCAGAGGGGAGGTGTGAGGTAACTTCCTTTGCAGTTGATTTACTTGTGGATTAAATGTATTTAATTATTTTTATATTAATCATTATTTCAATGTCTTAATTGTTTTAATAATATTACAATTTTTAGTAATACATTTATTTTTTAATAATTTTTAAAATGACAGTTGGAGACTTCCACAAAAATTCAGTCTCAACACTAGATGGTGAGCATGGAGCAGGGTTTCACCAGCTATCAATCCAGGGGATTGTCTCTGTCAGTATGGAGACACAAGAGACTGCAGATGCTGGAATCTGGAGCAACAAACAATCTGCTGGAGGAACTCAGTGGGTTGAGCAGCATCTGTGGAAAGAAAAAACTTGTCAACATTTTGGGTTTTGACCTGAAATGTCGACAATTTCTTTTCTCCCACAGATGCTGCTCGACCCACTGAGTTTCTCCAGCAGATTGTTTCTTGACCTGACAGATATGTTTGGCGATGCTCTGGGCCACATTGCTGTTGCTGGTTTCCCAGCAGAAGACTTTGCCCATGAATGAGAAGTCTTTGAGGGTGGACAAATCGTGATCAGTGGAAAATCCATCTCAGCTTCAGGCAGCATATTACCTGGGGCTAAACCTGGTGTCCTGAATAAAACCCTTCTTCTCTGCCTCCTCTTTCCTCGAACTTATCGTCTTCTACTTGACTTTTGTTCATTCTCCCAGCAATGCTGTATGAAAGAGGTGTGCTCCACATTTCAGAGCAACTTATTTGAACAGAAGACTATCAGCGTTTCCCACATCACTCTCTGTCAACTTCTGCAACCTGAAACATCTCCAAAAAGTACCACATGCTTGTAATAATACTGCAGCAATAGGAAGAACTTAATCAGTGACTAATCTGTAAATAGTAGAAGATCCCTTTAAACACTGCTAGTGAGGGAGAAGCAATGTTCTTCCACTCTGATCGGCCATACATTTTTAAGGGAAAGAATTAGCTGATGCACCAAAATGGTACCAGTGACGTCAGATCAATGTTGTACACTGATTAATGGCATGATCTGCTGGATTCAGCATATTTTTGTTGCTTGTTCATTGTGCTCAGACTAACACCTTCACCCAAAGGACATTCAATGTGATTTTCTCTTCATGTCTTTGTGTACTGTGAACATCAGTTTGGTAGCCGAACAGGAACCACAACAACTAAAAAATGGGGCACCCAATCCAAATGTAATGATGTCTTCCAGCTGGGAATGGAAGATCTGTGAATGCAATCATAAGCATTTTAAAAGGGAATAAAGGTGGGGAATAGAATTACAAAACAGCTACCTTTCTTCTTCAGAGCTTCCTCATATTATTCTAAGCAATTTGCATTCATCGACAAGAGACAGTTCATAGAACAGTTCAGATATAGACCTTCGAAAAGATAAAGTTTTTTTAGAGGATAGGGGCATCAAAGTTGTCAGTCCATTGCCTATTTTTCTCAACATGTTATAGTAAGGTCTCACAAATTGGACAACAGGAATGGCTAAAAATCTCTGTGGCTACCAATGAAAATCTGAACTGAGTCCTAAATTTTTCTCAGAGACTGGAGATGTTTTTATCATTATGGCTGCGGGAAATGACCCAGCCTTTGTGGAGTCCCTGGCTAATGCCAGTCTCCTGATTGACCTCAGATAAATATTCTCCAAAGGATATTGTGTAGTGTAGTGACCTAAAAGTCTGGCCATTCTGCCCTGGGACCCTATTTCAACCTAGATTGATGGGATGGTAGTTTCTTCTCAATGAATTGCATGAATGCTATGTGAAACAGACTTGCACACTATTTTTTTTGCAATTTATATATTTTTTTTGTCTTTGCACTGTACTGCTGCTGCAAAACAACAAATTTCATGTTATATGTTAGTGATAATAATTCTGATTCTGATTTTGATTCCAATTCTGATTCTAACAAGCTAGAATCACAGAGTAGTGCATAAATACGAAGCAAAAAATCAATGGTTAATTCTTGGGGAGAAAAAGTGAGCAGAATGACAGTATTGTTCTCTAACACAGTCTCCCAAAGCTTGGTGATGTTGACAAGGTCAAACGGTGACCGAGTAATGGAAGAAAATACACTGGAAATTGCTGACAGGTGAACACGAGTAATATGCTAATCATATAATTAAGGAAAAAAAAGAAGACGTGAATCACATGCGTTTAATACTTGAACTCAAATGCCGTACATATTTCTGCATCTGATTGCTGAGGGAGATAAGCAGAGAATTTAATTATCATTAATGTAAAATTCTCCTTCAAAGAATGCAGCCATTCCAAGCAGCTATATCAACCTTGTCACAGGTCCTTTCACTCCTATGTTTGTCAACTACTATTCATGCGTGTCCTGTGGGAGATATGGTAAAAGTCACTTGACTAGACTCATAAAGCCTTAGCAAGCAGAATTCTGACCAAGGTGAAGGGTGTTTCGCATCCCTCTGCTAGGGAAACTACAGCACCATTCCTCATTGTGACAACTCAGTTCTTGAATTATATCAAGGAATTTTCCAATTGTCTTCAAGATCCCACAAATATAGTAACTAGCAATATCCACTTTCCTCTTAAATAGATGGTCTTTTAAAAATATATTTTTGGGATAAATTGACGTACAAGTATTCTGATCATTTATTCTGCAGGTCCCTCAATATTTCTTATTATGATAATTACTATTCCTTTTGTATCTGCTCATCCATTTGAGTATTATTCTGAAGGCTGCAACCTCCTCAGCCCTACAAAGATGCAGAATTCTGCACCATTCCATTATGTCACGAGTAAACTTAAGGTATTAAAGCATTGAACTGCTTATTTTGTTTGCTTAGCTTTCATTTCCTGCAGTTGAATGAATTTTAACTAACTACTATCAAAGTATCTGGCATGCTTTTTGTCGCAGTATAAATGAATACTAATATCCTGAGCTGTCACTACTGGGGAGATGTTAGGAACAAATATTGTGATCAACAACTGTTACAGGATCACAAACCCATTTATAGGTATGAAGCTGCTCTTTTTTGTCAGGCTCACATGTCAGAAAAGGTAGCATTTTTAAATGGTGATGAATAGTTGTTCTTCTCATAATGCTTGGCCAATATGATTGTAGTGTTAAAATAATTATAGGAATGGCTTCACATAGCACATTAAAATTCAATAATTAACTTGGCAATTATAAAGGAAATGAAAGATTTGCATTTATATGGTGACTTTCAGCTCCCTTTTGGAACATCACAGAGCTCTTCCAAGCTAATGAAGCAATCTGAAATCAAAATGGCTGTTACAATGCAAGAAACGCAGCAGAATTTTTTTTTGCATACAGCGAGCTCCCATAAACAATAATGTGATAATGATCAAACAAATGCTTAAAAATTCTAATGTACTCATTCTCATGGCTTTAGTCATTGCTGTCCATTTTAATCTTCATTTTCGCCCAAGTCAAAGCTGAAAATGTGCTGCCTGTTACTCCTTTCCCCAGACCTGGCTCATATGGGTTTGTTCAGGCCTGTGCTGTAGGATTTCAAATCTGGGATTACCGCAACTAAAAATATACAAGGTGGGCATCTTGGGCTCAGGACTACTGGGAATTTGGTCTTAATGATGAAAGCATTACAGGAATATTCCAGCATCTGGAAATAGGCATTTTTCTTGATGTATCCAAGGATCAAACAGGATTGAAGTTCTGGAGTGGGGATGGAATCTGGCAGTAGAGAGAAATGCTGAGATTTGCAGTAATGGTGGGGAGAGGGAACAGAGTCAAACAGTGGTCTGCAATGGTGGTTAGGAAGAAAGGAGATAGATGAACTGAGGAATAAGTGTAGTCTTTCACTTTCCATTATTGCAGAAGCCATAATAAGTGTAGCAGAAACACAAATAGTGATTTTCTCTTTCATGCAACTAAGGCAAAAGTACAGAAGAACTTAAGGAGGCAAAAACTGACAAATCTTCTGGACCTAATAGCCTGCATGTCCGAGCTCTGAAAGAGGTTCTTCAAAGAGAGCAGATATATTGGTGATGGACCTTCTAAAATTACCTAAATTTTTGAACAGTCACAATCAATTTGATGGCAGCAAATATAACACAACTCGTTAAGAAGGGAAAAAGAAAACAATAGTAAAAGTTGCTGGCAAAATGAAAGACATGACTATTAAGTGCAAGGGCAGATGCAGGAATTTAAATTTGCTGGCTTTTGGAAATGCAAGCATGGGAATTCGTAACATTATGAAGTGAGCAAGTGGACACATGTTCATAATCTTCTCAAGATAATTACTGGGGAGAAAGTGCTCATGTCTGACTCCACTTGTCCACTTCCCAATCAAGGATGTAACAGGGGATTTAAAAGAAAATATCATGAAATGGCAAGGTAATTAAAGATTGTTTATGAAGGGAAAATTGTGTTTGACAAATCCAATTGGCTTTTTGAGAATGCAACTAACCGGGTAGATAAATGGAATCTCCTTAACTGAACTTAGTACATTTGGATTTTCAAGAGACATTTGATCAGGTATCACGCAAAATGCAGATACAGAAAATAAGGGTACATTGGGCTTCTGGTATATTAGTGAACAGAAGATCAAAATAAAGAAAAACTGTCAATTCTGGAAATCTGAAATAAAAACAGAAAACATTGGAAACACACTGCAGGTCAGGCAGCAGGGAGAAAACAGGGAGCACAACATAATCAAGTTTTCTGATGATACAAACCTGCTTAATGATGCAAGATGTGAGGAGTATGCAAAGAATCTGCAAAAGATAAACAGTTTAAGCAAATTATCAAGAAAATAGCAAGTGGGGTATAATGTGAGGTTATTCCCTATGATATCAAGAACAGAAGACTAGATATTTTTAAATGGTGGTAAAATGTAAATGCTGATGTACACAGAGATCTCAGTATACTGGTTCAAAAGAAGTAAAAAGTAAACATGCAGGTATGAAAAGCAATAAGAAAGGAAAATAGTATGTTCATTTTTGTTGTGACAGAGTTAGAATACAATGTAAAGAAGTTTTCTTGAAATTTCACACTCATTTAAAATGTTAGATGCAACGTTTGGTTCAGCACCAAAAGAAATGTATACTTGGAACTGGCTGAGCGAATCTGTGCTGCTCTGACCACAGCACAAGGTTGAAAAATTTGTCCGATGGTCACAATGGTGCAGCTGGTGGAGCTGCTGCCTCACAGCTCCAGCAACCCAGGTTCAATCCTGACCTCCGGTGTTTGCATGTTCACCCTGTATGCACATGGTTTCAGGTTCTCCAGTTCCCTCTAACATCCCAAAAACATGGAGGTTTAATTGCCTCTAGTATAGGTGAGTGGTTGAATCCAGGGAAGTTGATGGGAACACAGGGAGAATGAGGGAGGATAGGATTAGTGCAAAACTGGGTGCTTGATGATCAGTGCAGACCTAGTGGACCAAAGAGCCTGCTTTTGTGCTGTATCTCTCTTTGATTCTGACCAGCATAGCGGAACTGGAATTTAGAAGCCTGAGAGATGATTTCCATGAAACACTGTGAGGCATTTACTGAATAAATTCCATAAGACTGTTTTGTCCAACTGGAGAATCTATAATGAGGGAGCATGTTCCCAGGAAAAGGGGCTGGTTCTGAAATGAGGAGATTTATCTTTTCACACAGCGAGTTGAAAATCTTTGGAATACTATGTTCCAAAACAGTGTTGATGCTGAGTCATTATGGCCAAAACTGATTGATCATTGACACATGCCCATTGGGCATAGCAGTGAATCCCATCCATGATGGTTCATATACCATGCCTCCTTCTCCTTGTCCTTCCCCTTGACCTGTGATGATGCAGCACAAGAAAATGCCCTGTCAAATTTCAACTGCAACCTTTTGAGCAAAATAATGCATCAAGCATACAGTGCTTGAGAGATATACTGAAGATCTCAATGACAGAGAAGCAGGAAAGGACAACTGAGCAAGCAATTTCAAACTGTGAAGACCAAACACATTCATGTGACTCAGATTCACGAGAGAGTCATAAATCACAGTAATACTAAATGACTAAGGGTTCACTTAAAGCCATTATATTTCAGTATAAGTGGCTTTGGTGAGAAACCTTCTGTCAAGTCAAGAAATCTGCAATTGCCATTGATTTGTTCAGGCAGCGCTGTCTTCTCACGCTCTTGTCAAGGGTATTGACAGAAGGATGTAAAAAGGGTGTAATGTAACGATTTTAACTTTTGCCACAATTTCACAGTGCAGTACAACATTAATGTCATTGATACATCAATTCAATGGCTTGAATCACCAAAAAATTTTAGGACAATGCAATTTTGCCCAATAGAATGGGAGCAATTTTGACTTTGATATTAATGAAAAAGGAGTAAAATCGAGTCAGCCATCCACTGGACATCATTCTCAAAATTAGAATACTCCAGCTTACACTATCAGTCAAAGTGAAAAGGGTCCCCAAGACCTGCAGATTTTATGAGTCTGCCAGCTTTAGGCCCTGAACACCAGATGTCAGAGTGGAACAGTTACAAGTTCTTCACCTCCAGTAGCTGGTAACAGAAAGTAATTATGCATTAGCATGGGAAAGGGGAAACCACATTCCACAAGGATCTGTGAAGGCCAGTGACCAAATACTTGGTCAAAAAGTAGGTTTTAAAGAGAAGGCGAAAGAGATAGTGAGGCAGAGACACTTGGAGAGGGAGCTAGAGAGCTTAAAGCTCAAGCAGAAGAAAGTGTGGCCACAATGGCACAGTAGTTAAAATCAAGGATGTGCAAGAGGTCAGAATTTCAGGAGTACCTGGATGTTACAGGGTGTAGGCATGGAAGAGTTTAGAGGGTCAAGGTTATGTAGGGATTTGAAAGCAGTCAAGAACAGACAATAAGAACTTCTACAAATATGAAGAAAAGGAATAACTAACGGAAATATTGATCTCTCAAGAGGGTAGGGTGGGCAACTAATAATGGGAAAAGTGAGTTGACAGACTTATAGCAAGTATTTTACATCTGTTCACTGATGAAGACACTAAAGGCATTCAGTAGTAGCAGGAAATCAGGGGGCAAAAGGGAGGAACAAAACAATTATTCTCACTAAAGAAAAAGTACTAGCTAAACTGGTGGGACTAAAGACAGACAAGCCAACTGATGGCCTGCATTCTAAGGTCTTAAAAGAAATGGCTGCTGAGAGAGTGGATGCATTGATTGTGATTGTAAATGCAAAGTTCTTATTCAAGTAAGGATGGAGATGGAAAGTGGTTAGTTCCAAAGTAGTAATAGTAGTAATAGTAGTAGTGGTGGTAGTAGTAGTAATTGAAACTAGTAGTTAGGTTCAGGCTATTGAGCCTAATTTCTCACATTAATAAGGAAGCTGGAGGATTATAACACAATCGGAATCAATGTGGTTTCATAAAAAGAAAACTATGGTTGACAAACTTATGAAAATTCTTAGGGCCAGAGGGATCAAAAGATATGGGAAGGAAGCCAGAACAGGCTACTGGATTTAAAAGATCAGTCATGATCAAAAGAATGCCAGAACAGGCCAGAAGGGCCCAGATTGGCTACTACTGATTTCATTTGTTATGTTTCTGTGAGATGAGCAGACTGGATAAAGGGGAATCAATAGATATGGTGAACTTGGATATCCAAAAAGGTCAGGATAAACAGGTCATTTTTGGGTTGGTAAACTGTGATTAGTGAGTGCCACAGGGATTGGTGCTGGAGCCACAACTATTTACAACTGATGCTTAACACTTGGATGAAGGGATTGCATATACTGTATCCAAATTATTGACGATACATAAAAAGGCAGGAAGGCAATCTGTGAGAAGGATGCAAAGAGGCTGCAAAGGGATATAGACAGGTTAAGGGAGTGGGCAAAAAATCAGCAGATGGAACATACAATGGGGAAAAGTGAGTATATCCACTTTAGTTGGAAGATTGGAATAACAGAACTTGAAACACCGAAAGTTAGCGATTGAAAATCAAAAAAAAAAGTTGCTGATGCTGGAAATGTTTTTTGACTTGAAATGTTAATTCTATTTCTCTTTTCAAAGATGGTGCCTGACTTGCTGAGCAATTCCATCATTTTCTGTCTTTGTTACCATGTTATTACAGTAAATATGGAGTAGAAAAGAAGGGAAGATTTGTTGCCATTGAACAGACAATTAATGAGACCACACCCAGAATACTAGTACCATTTTGGTCTCTCTACTTAAATGGAGGGAAGGGATAGTACTTGCACTGGAGGTAGTTCAAATAAGGTTCACTAGTTTGATATCTGGGTGAAAGGCTTGCCTTATTAGGAAATGTTGAGCAGGTTCAGTCTGTACCAACTGGAACTTAGAAAATTAAAAGGTCATCTTACTGAATCATTTAAGATTTTAAGGGGGATTTTCAGGGTGGGAACTGAGAAGAAGCTTCACCAAGTGGGGAAATCCAAAAGTAGAGGACATAATTTCAAAATAAAGGTCACCCATTTTAGATGGAGATGAGGAGGAATTTCGTCTTCCTGCGGGTCACGAATTTTTGGAACCTTCTTTGGAAGCTGAATCATTGAATATTGTCAAGGCGAAATGAAACAGATTTTTCTTCAATGGAGGAGCGGGAGGGATCAAGGTTTATGGGGAACAGGCAGGTTAATGGAACTAAAGCCCAGATCAGATCTTATAAAATGGGAGAGGAGTTTTGTGGAGTCGCATGGCTTACTCCTGCTCCTATTTCTTATATTCTGAAGCAGAATTGCCAAACAGCAAGTCAATATGGATCAGAGAACATGGGGTGATGGGTGAACAGGGTTTGGCATAAGTTGGATATTTGGAATTTTGATGGAGGTAAAAATGAGAGGCTTGCCAGAAGAGTATTGGAATGGTCATATCTAGAGGTAATAAAGGCAGGGATGAGCGTTTTGACAGCAAATGGACTGAGGTGGGGTGGAGCCATCCAATGTACCAGGGACACAAAGAGAAGATCTTATTAAAGGTGGAGGGGTGGAGGAGCCGGGGTTGGAGGGTATCTTTGGGATCTCATCTTAGGATCAACTAGAACTCCAAGAAAGGAACCATCTGATTCAGCCTCAGACAGTTAACAGAGAAAGGGATGGATGTTTGGACAGAGTGCAGGAGTCAAGAAAGGCAGTAATTAGCTGGATCTGGATATCCTCAGTATACATGTGCAATCTAACATAGTTCTGTCATGATGTCACAGTGCAGAAACTGTAGATAATATGCTGGAGAAATGGATGACAAATTGAACATAAAACAGTACAGCACAGAAACAGGCCCTTTGGCCCACGATGTCTGTGCCGACAATGATGCCACGTCTACCTGCACGGGGTCTATATCCCTGCATTTCCTCCCTGTTCATATGTGTCTAAATGCCTCTTAAACATTGCTGTCCTATCTGCTTCCACAGTTTCTCTCGGCAGCATGTTCCAAGCACCTCCCATTCTCTGTGTAAAAAACTTGCCTAAAATGTCCTTTAAACTTTCCCTCTCTCACCTTAAAGTTATGCCCTCTATTTGACATTTGACAGTATTTCACATTTCTACCATGGGAAAAAAAAAACTCTATCTACCCTATACATGCCTCTCATAATTTTATATTCTTCTATCAGCTCTCCCCTCAGTCTCGCACACTCCAGAGAAAACAGTCCAAGTTTATCCAAACTGTCCTTAGAGCTAATATTCTCTAATCTGGCCAACATCTCAGTGAACCTCTTCTCTGCCCTCTCCAAAGCCTCCACATCCTTCTAGTACTGCAGTGAACAGAACTGCACAGGTACTCCAAATGTGGTCTAACCAAAGCTGCAAAATGACTTCCAGACCTTTTTAACCAACACTCCAAGTGATGAAGTGTGCCATCTGCCTTCTTTGCCATCTATCTACATGCATTGCCACTTTCAGGGAACTATGGACTTGCACTCCATGATAACTCTATACATCAACGCTCCTAAGGGTCCTGCCATTTACTGTATACCTCCCAAAGTGCAACACCTCATACTTGTCTGGATTAAACTCCATTTCCCATTTCTTTGTCCATATTTCCAACTGATCTACATCCTGTTGAACCCATTGACAACTTTCTTCACTATCTGCCAATGTTGGTGTTACCTGCAAATGAACTAATCAGTCCACCTACACACACACACACACACACACACACACACACACACACACACACACACACACACACACACACACACACAATATATACACACAGACATATATATTATAGACACACACACACACATATATATATATATATATCTATCTCACAAACAACAGAGATCACACCACTGATCCCTGCAGAACACTATTGGTCATGGACCTCCAGTCAGATTAACACCCCTCCACCACTACCTTCTGTCTGCCATGGCCAAGCCAATTTTGAATGTTTTCTAGCAAGTCTCCATGGATCCCATGGGCCTTAATCTTCTGGATCAGCCTACCATGTGAGACTTTGTCAAAAGCCTTAAGAAAGTCCATGTATACAACATCCACTGCCTTACCCTCATCAATCATTTTCATCAACACCAAAAATTCAATCAGAATCAGAATTAGATTTATTATCACTAACATATGACGTGAAATTTGTTGTTTTGCAGCAACAGTACATTGCAAAGACTTTAAGTTACTATAATTTACAAAGATAAATAAGTAGTGCAAAAAGAAAGGAATAATGAGGTAATGTTCATGGGTTCATAGATCGTTCAGAAATCTGATGGTGGAGGGGAAGAAGCTGTACCTGAATCATTGAGTGTGGATCTTCAGGCTCCTGTGCCTCCTCCCCGATGTAATCAACTTTGTAAGACATTGCCTCCCCCACACAAAACCATGCCGACTATCTTTAATAAGTCTATGCTTTTCCAGATGCAAGTAAATCCAATCCCTGAGAATCTTCTTCAATAATTTCTCTACCACTTATGGAATGCTCACCAGCCTATAAAGTCCTGGTTTGTCCCTACTGCCCTTCTTAAACAGAAGAATAACAATGGCTATTCTCCAGTTCTCTGGGGACGTTGCCTGTGACTAAAAAGGATATAAGGATCTCTGTTAAGACCCTAGCAATTCCTCTCTTGCCTCCCTCAATAACCTGGGATTGATCCCATCAAGTGCTGGGGACTTATCCATCTTAATGTTCTTCAAGACACCCAATACCTCCTCCTTGAAATCAACATGCCCTAGAAAAACAGCAACAGACAAAGGAGCTAGAAGAACTCAACAGGTCAGGCAGCATCTGATGCGACCACCCTTTCCCCCCACCATTTTACACTGGCTATCTCCCCTCTTTCTTTCCAGTCCTGACGAAGGGTTTTGACCCAAAACATCGACTGTCCATTTCCATCCATAGATGCTGCCTGATCCACTGAGTTCCTAAGTGCTGTAAATAGTTGACCAGCAGATTGTATGCTGCCTCTGGAACTAATGTCATTGAAGTCAATTGAATGAGTTCATTGAGCAAATACATTCTTCATACACATATTTTTGTTGCATTCTGCCTTTTCCACCTTCCTTGGTAGATTTAACTTGACATCGGTGCACAAGAAGACAAGACTACTTTATCCTTACTAGTTTACCTGCCATGGCACTGTTCATGGACTTAATAATGAAATCATTTTTTAATGATGATGGTGCATGGCACATTACATTGCATGCTCAGTAGCTCTGAGATTTATTTATTTTATATCTGCGGGAATAGAGTATAACACACACACACACACACACACACACACACACAACCGTTCCTGTGTAATTTTAACAGCAATACTTTGTTTGCTGTAATTATCATACAAAAAAATGAAAGCATTGAAAAGGCTCTTCCAGTGGCTTACTGTTTCTCAAGTTTTTCAGCCATGCCTTAGGGCCTTCTGATCATTCTTAGTTCATTACATGGTCTCAGCTAAAGTGATAGGGATATAGTGTCCTTGGTATCTCTATATTTGGAAGGATAAAATCAGCCAAAAAGACCCACTCTTGATCACTGTGCTACAACTGTTATGGGATGTGCCCTTGCATCCACATTAAATAAAGAAAGGATTCTACTTAGCTGTGATGAATTAGCCTGACAGAGTCCCTTTGCCTTAGAGAGAATGCAAAGAAGAATTATTAGATTGCCTTCTGAAATGAAAAAGATAGTTCTCTGAGTAGCATGAGCTTACAATTCTTTGGAGTAAAGAAGAATGAGAGGTGATCTCAATGAAAAGTAAAGCATATTGGATTTTTTGATGAGAGGCTAATTCTCTTGCTGGTGAGTTTAGAACAATAAGTCATATGTCTGGAAAATCAAACCCAACTGGTATCACTAAGTGCTGTATATAGTTGGCCAGCAGATTGTATGCTGCTTCTGGAACTAATGTCATTGAAGTCAATTGAACGAGGTTTGGAGGCAGAGCATAACATCCTGGCTGACTGTATGAACTCGAGCAACCAGGGCTGAATTTTGAGGCAAATGTCTCAGTTAAGGGTTTGCCCATTTGAGACACTGATGAGGGATTCTAAGGCCATCTATGATCCTATATGACTGAGAGACTATTGCAAACTAGCTGGAAAGCAGCAACCCCTGACATTCACTTCACAGCAAGTGGGTAAGAGGATAGCAGTCAGAAGCAGCAAACTTTGTTCATTATTTTGCCTTAGGACACGGAAGACATTATAGCAACCTAACACTGGCTGAAATCAGCAATCATAGCACAGCTTGACGCTGTGATCATCCTGCTCGGTGTACCTCAGCACCACACAGGGTGGCATATTTTCCACGAAGCTGCTGGAGACCCATGAACATGTGCAAAGTAACAAGGTCACAAAATTAATTGACGAGGATATCAACAGACAAACACTCAACATGTCACTATGAAATCTAATTGTCTTTTTTTTTGATAAAAGCCGTAACCTTTTTATAATAATTGTACATTCACTTCTACCAATGCTAACCTGATTAAATCACACTGTCAACATGAAATGACATGCACAGCAAGCATTTAGCACATTATGTTAATTTTTATTGTAAGGTGCTCGGTTGTAGGAGCAATGAAGTATATAGGGCTTTTCTGAGAACGCACCGAGAATACTGTGTGCAGTTTTGATTTCTCCATCTGAGTAAGAACATACATGCCTTGCAAGAATGCAGCAAAATGTTACCTGACTCCCGAAGTGAAAGGAAGTTTTTACGTGGAAAGATCCAGTATAGTGGGCCTAAAATTCAATGACGTTTAAAAAGGTGAGAGGTGATCTCAGTGAAAAGCAAATAGTTCTTGGGGGTCTTAACAAGAGGCTGATTCCTTTATGTGGTGAGAGTAAACACGAGGTCATATGCCTGAAGATTTATCAAAAGGCAGCAGTCGTAAGTGCACTTTATAGTGAGTTAGCACGTTGTACTCAGCCCCTGAAATTAATTCCATTGAAGTCAATTGGTCGAATTTTGAAAACAGAGCACAACACTCTGGCTTAACTGCATCATGTGTCTAGTAGCACTGACCAGAGATTAACTTTTAGGCAATCTCCTCAGGATAAGGCATTAGGAATGATGAGAAGAAATTCCTTCTCTCAGAGGAGTCTGAATCTTTGGAATTCTCTGCATCAGAGGGCACAGATGATGTCAATGGGTTGATAGAATTTTGGTCATGGAAGGAATCAAAGGTTAAGGGAAAGGGCCAGAGAATGGCGTTGTTGCAGAAGTTTAGCCATGAACTTACTCAATGACAGAGAAGCATGAAGGGTAACCATTATATTGTCATTCCTGTTTCTTATTTTCTTTTGACAGCATAAGGAAAAGAAACCTTGCTATTATTTAGTTAACTATGTAAAATATCATGCAATATAACTAGGTAATTGGTGATTTGAAGCACTAAGTGTTTTTTATTAAATTCTGCAGTCATTATAAAGATGTGGCAACTTAAAATTAAATCTGAATCATAAAATATTTGGGATTTCAGAACGTTTTGGCTCCCATATGTATTATGTCATGGCCATTGGCAGCTTCTGACTTAAATGATGTTTTATTAAAAATTAGGGCTGTCAATTAGTCACCCAACCTCAGACATTGTCTCCTCTCTTTTGGACCTCAGATCCCAGATCCTTTCCTCCTTGCTCCACTGAGTTGTTAGACTGGACTAATTGAAATGCAGGAGCAAAGGCAGAACCAATCTGGTGTGACCTGGCAATCTCCAGGATTGGAGAGTGTGCTGCCCTTGGCCATTGGATATGCTGTGCAGCACGAGACCAGGAACAGCTGAGAGAGAGTGAGGGTGAGAGAAAGAGAGAGAGAGAGAGATATAGAGAGAGCGAGCAGAAGAGGAAGAAACAGAGGAAGAGAGGGGAAGTGATGTAGAGAGAACTGTGGAGAAGGGAGAGAGGGAGAGAATGAGGAGGGTAAGGAAGGAGAAGAATGAAGGGATAAAAGGCAGGGTGGGGAGAAAAAAGTGGGAAAGTAAAAGGTGAGTGGGGAGAAACTGCGTAAGAGATAGAAAAAGCGATGGAAGAGAGAAATGAAATTTGAAGGGAGCATGGGAGAGAGGAATGTAAAACAGATGGGTGGACACACACACACACACACACACACACAGTGAGTGAGCCTCAGCTTTGGGATTGAGTTAAATCTTTCTCTCTCCTTCTTTTCCCCTCCTCCCCACTTCCTCCACCCTCTCTCTCTCTCTCTCTCTGCCCCTACTTCCTCTCTCACTACTCCTTTGTCTGTCTCTCCATTTCCTCCTGTCTCTCACTCTACTCCTTTCCCCTTTCTGCCCTCCCCTCCCTCTCATTCTCTCTTCCACCTGTCTTTCTCTCCTCAACTCCACTCTCCATCAAACCCAAACCAAACCTGGACCCGTCTATCTTTCTCTTTGCTCCTGTCACCTTCCAATGTCTCATCCAAAGAAAAAACTGTCCTCACTAGCAGTAAGTGTAGCAAAGGTAATTAATAATGAGTCAGTTAGCAACGGTCAGGTAAAGGAAACTGGGGCTCCTCTAGATTGAAGGATACCAAGACAGGTTTCCGATGCGAGAGGTTTCATTGTAAAATATTTAAGAGGCTTGTATAGTTAGATTAAGTACAGCAACACCATATTCAAAGGTTAATCCCTTCTGGTCTATTAGAAGTGATATTCCAGTTTACAGTGTGAATTTGATGGTAGAAGGATACAAGTAAAATGGGGAAAATTTGCTGCTGTATTTCCATGTCCTGCTTGTGATTTTCAGGTATATCACAATATATGTGACCAGCTGTAAACGGATCTACACACACATCTACTGGAGCTCCCTGTGGCTTGACTCCTGACTGTCTAAGAGGTAGCACAGCCCATTGGTAGATTCTTAGGTAAAATGGCAATCAGAGCCCGGTGATGCTGCTGAGAATATATTCTGCCATTGAACTGGTCAATCGAGTTAACCGGTCTTGCAATGCCTGAATCCAACCATAAATTAGCAATAAGAAAGATGACAGAAGCATCATACACTCCTGGATCATTGCCACCAGACGTGGTTTTAAATTCCCTCTTTCATGTCAATGTAAAGCTTGAAAATTATTTACACAATTCTGAAAAACTGTTGTTGTGCTGTTTGTCTTATACGTCTTAACCTGGAGTTGAACAGATCTGTATACATTGCTGGGTGCCTGAGCACCCACCGAAAAATTAGACTCCTCACTGTTTGGCAGGATTTTCATTCTCCCCTAACACTTCTTCTGGTATAAACTACCCGATATGACATTGATGGAAGAGCAACTCGCAACATTTGTCTGCAAAGGGAACATCACCTGGTCTGAGAAGTGACTATTCCAAGTTACTCAAGTAGCAGCCACTCTTTGCTATCTGTTTCCTCCAAAACTGCATTTTAAAGGGCTGACACTCAACTTGCATCCTTCTCCTAAATGAGGTCTCAAATACAACCTCACTTGTGTGCCTTGTCTAGTTCCTCATGTCAAAATTGCAAAGCTGACACTTGCTGGGCTATTCACTTGCAACTGCATGAACTTGCGATACCTTAAAATGGAATGCCACATTGAATCTGACACTGTCACAATCAACATGAGCATGCATAAAAGCTCAACGTTGCTTTTCTGTGGATCTCACTGTTGAAGTTCTTGCTCTTTATGTGACTTCCAAGAACAGTAGTTGGGTGATCCAGGATGCAATATTGTTTGATGAACAAAACAGCTTTGAGCAATTTTTAGGCCAAGGTATGAATTTTTATTTGTATTTGATTCAGACCCATTTGCAACTAGTCAGAGATTATATGTCTGGAAGTTTTATAACAAGCAGACAAAAGCAAGTTTAAAGCCATTAAAATAGATTGTAATTCAAGGCCAGGAACAGGAAAATACAATTCTAATCCATCTGCTAAATCCTAAGTACTTTACAACTTTCTATGGTCTACTTGCCTTCTGCAACCTTGTAAAGAAGGTCACTGCTATCCAAAGGCATTTGTTATGATGAAAATCAGGTTCATACATACTGAAACTTGTGAAATTTCTCTGAACACAGACTATGTTCGGTGTGAAGTCTACTTTAACATTAATGGGCTGCCCAAAGCAGATCTCACCTGAGCCCACTGGTTGCTTAAAAAACACTATGATGCTGGAGGAACTCAGCAGACCAAGCAGCATCCATAGACAAAAGCAGGCCGTCAACGTTTTGGGTCAGGACCCTTCTTCAGGACTGAAGATAGGAAAAGGAGAAGCCCAATATATAGGAGGGAAAAGCAGAGCAGTGATAGGTGGACAAAAGAGGGGAGGCAGGGTAGGCACAAGGTGTTGATAGATAGATGCAGGTAAGATAGATAGGCAGGTGCGGGGGAGGAGGGGAGAGCAGATCCACTGGGGGATGGGTCAAAGGTAAAGAGGGAAAAATGGGGTAGAAAAAAGGGAGACAGGCTTGGAAAGGGGAGAAAAGAAGACGCATGGTTCGGAGGTGAGTGTGGGGGGTGGGGGGTGGGGATTACTTAAAGTGGGAGAATTCAGTATTCACACTGTTAGGCTGCAAGGTTCCAAGATGGAAAATGAGGTGCTGTTCCTTCAGTTTACACTTGGAATTCTCCTGGCAGTGGAGGAGCCAGGGACTGACATATTTGTGATAGCGTGGGAGGAGGAGTTGAAACGACTGGCAACAGAGAGATGCAGATCGTGGTTATGGATGGAGCGCAGGCGTTCTATGAAACGGTCACCTAGTCTCCGTTTGGTCTCGTCAATGTAAAGCAGGCCACAGTTGGAGCACTGAATGCAGTATATGATATTAAGGGAGATCTCTGTGTTGGATTATTCTCCGCCACTTCAACCATCTCCAATGGGACCCCACTACCAAGCATATCTTCCCCTCCCCTTCTCTTTCTGCCTTTTGCAGGGACTGCTCCCTCCGTGACTCCCTAGTTAATTCCTCCACCCCCCCTCACCCATCCCGCTCCTACCCCAGGAACTTACCACTGCCCCCACCATAGGTGCAACACCTGCCACTACGCCACCTCCAACACCTCCATTCAGGGACCCAAACAGTCCTTTCAGCTGAGACAGAGATTTACCTGCACCTTCCCTAATTTACCTGCACCTCCCCTGCCCAAAGAAATGCTTTGACAACTGGCTAAACCACATTCTCAGTTTCATTAGCTGTCAAAACTATCAGATTGCATGTTGGTGAATGTTTCTTGCATTGACAAACATAAAAAAGCTACTAAATTAAGCATGTTGTCAGTATGTTTTTCTAATTATTAAAGATGTAAAAAATATTAAATACACTTACATTAACTCACTTAAAATATAAAGTATCTTTGACTTACCTTTCACTCATGTAGCTAATCTTCTCCTTCAATTAAATAGGATCACTGTACTTGCATCAGGTGTAACTTGGCAGAAGTTTCCAATATAACTATTGGGTAATCTATGGATCACACTACACCAGTGGACTCAATGCAGAGTCTAATGATGGAGCAGAATCAGGAAATCATTGTTGATCAGCTAGTACTCCTGTATTTGGGTGTGAGTCTAAAACTTCTGCTCAGTAATGGAGGTAAATGCTGGTGTTCATGCAGAAGATATGAGCCACTAATATCAAAGATGCTGGTATTTGTTACATATATGTCCATGAATAAAGCTATTTATTCTAAGCTGACTGCAGTTAGACCTTCAGAATACTTGAACAACACAGACTAGAATAAATGAAAATAAAAAGAAAGCTGCAGATGCTGGAAATCCAGAATAAAAACAGAAAATACTACAAAAACTGAGTCGTTCAGGCAGTATCTGTGGAAAGAGAAACAGTCAACGTTTTGTGTCTGCAATTGAAACATTCACTGTTCCTCTTTCTGCAGGTATTGCTGAGTTTCTACTATATTTTCTCCTTTATTATAAATTAGAATTTTTTTTTACTGAAGATAGCTTTGACTTGGAGAACAAGACCAAATTAAAGAATACTGTGCAGTTTAGAGTTTTTGTCCATCAAAGCTTTGTGAACCAAGGTTTTAACTGAGATATGAGGAGCAAATATGGAGAGCATTGGGAAAATAAGAATCTGGCATTGCATTGCTCAGTTAACCAAAGCTCTTTTGTCCTGATTCAGTACACACACAAAGGGACACATCAGCTTTTCAGGCCTGGAGCAGCAGGGGCTGGCCAGTGGACAGTGAATCCAACATTTTTGGCAACAGGTTGTCGGAAGTGATAATAGCTCAGTCACTCCATTAAAATATCATCTCTGTCATTTGCAAACAAATAGGCTGAGCAGGAATGACCCTTGGTTCCAGCTCCACTATTTAAAGCCTTGTTACAACTGATGGATTCTGGAGATGCCTGAATTGCATAAGAGGACAAGGAACTGGAAAACAAATGCATAAAAGTGACCCGTGATTCACTGAAGCATCACTACATGTCATTGCCGGGTTCTGTAAATACCAAGAAAAAGAATATTTTTCCAAATGACACAGAAGTCAACAGTGACAGTGGGAATTTTTCTTATAGTCAATGCCACGAGTGGTGTAATAGCCACATTAGGTCAAGAAAGGTAAGCACAGATTCACCTTCATCCACATCCTCATGTGTCTATTGATCTAATCCCTTCAACCGAGCCTCAGCTCTATTGTTGCACATCACTCCTTATACCTACTTATCTTGTGGGTAAACTCATACATCCCTTTCTACATCCCTTTTTTCCCAGCCATTGCTGGCATTCAACCTTGTGTTTGTACAACAGCAAACATTCTCTCTCACAGTCACCATCAACAAGTATTCCCCATCCATCCATCCATCCATCAATCCATCCATCCATTCATCCATGCATCCACATCCTATGACACTGATTCGTGGAAATCACAGCACAGAACACAGGGGAGAGGCAAAGAACCAGGGATGATCCTCCAGCCATCTGCCAGGTGACGTCAACAAAGGAGATGGACCTGAATGTCATCAGTAGGGCTATTGCATACATGCCCATTGTAAATGAGGAGCTGATGGTCTAACAGCCACCAGTGTCAGAATTCTTTCTCATCCGGCCATGCTGCATATCACTCTCACTCATCTGAACTGGATGCCAGATGAGAGTCTTCAGAGGCACAGTAGCCCAGCTAGCAGAGCTGTTGCAGCAACTCAGTTTCAATCCTGACTTCCGGTGCAGTCTGTGTGGAGTTTGCACATTCGTCCTGTCACTGTGTGGGTCACCTCCCGATGCTTCAGTTTCCTCCCACAGCCCAAAGATCGATGGGTTACTTAGTCAACTGGCCACTGTAAATTTCCCTGAGTGTGTAGATGAGTAGCAGAACCTGGGCAGAGTTGAGAGGAATGTGGGGAGAATAAAATGTGAGTGGTGCTGGATCAATGTAAATGGGTGTTTGATATCTGGCACAGATTCGGTGGGCCAAAGGGCCTGTTTCCATGCTGCACAACTCTATGACTTTACAGCAGGTTAAATTTGTGCAAACAAAACCTTTCAAGGTTTTATTTGTGAAGACTTGGTGGAAAGCTGCTAATAGCATTAAGCAAACAGGCAAATCCCAAACTGTCCAAACTGTTCACAACGTTAGCACAAATCCTCTCAAAGCCTTCTCTTGTTGATTATGAGAAGAACCAACAGAACCCCCTATGAAGAATGCTTTCACAGAGTCACTCAAGGCAGTAGCTGTGAAGCTGTAATATTCATTGTCAGATCAGGCTGTCAACTACTCAGCAGTTGTGCTCACAGCAAGGCATCACTGGCAGATTTCAAAACCTGTGCACCCCGTATTAAGTTCACCAACTCTTGTGAAAATCATGCAGCATGAGCTTTTAACGTATGTAATTTGCACATCCACCTCTCTAAAGGGAGCTTCCCCACTGTGGCATTGTACATTAGGATTAAGTTTCAACCCACACTAGTTTTCTGACCTGAGGATTTCTTTTAAAACTAAATCCAACGTCAGCACACCTAATCACTGTTGCAGAAATTCTCCTCAAAAGAGCATAGATTGGAAGAACTGATGGATGATCAAAAAGAAAACTGATGGAGAAGAAGAAAATAAATTTGGAAAGTAAATTAGCAAGAAATATAAATACAAAACTCTTGAGTTAACAGCTGTATAAAATAGCAAAAGCTGCAAAACTAATTGTGGATCCCTTGGAAGCAGAGGCAGGTGAGATTATTGTGAATAAATAAAGAAATACTGAAGACATCAAATATAAACTTTTCAAACCATCTTCGCTATAGAGGACACACCAAATAGAACTGAAATAGAGGAGAACAAAGGGTTTAATAAGAACGAGCAATTTAAGGTAAGTAATATTATTCAAGAAAAGTACTGGATAAACTAAAACCCAACAAATCCTCTGGACCTGATAACCTGCATCCTAGAATTCTAGTAGAGGCAGCTTCAGGGATGGTGAAGTCATTGGTGATGATTCTTCAAATTTTCTTTGATTCTGTAAAAGTCCCTGCAGATAGGTAGGGATTAATTATTGAGAAGAGGGAGAGACTAAACTTCAGCGCAGTGGCCTGACTTCAGTTCTGGAATCCATCATTAAGGATGCAATAACAGTGACATTTAGAAATTTATAACAAGATTGGACAGAGTCAGCATGGTTTTATCAAGGGAAAATCATGTTCAACACATTCATTGGAGCTTGTTGTGAGGATGCAACTGGAATAGTAAATAAGGAGGAATCAAGGAATGTAATATTTTTTTGGATTTTCAAAATGTATTTGATAAAGGTATCATTTAAAAGGGTGTTGTTTAAATCAAGGACTATGGAGTTCAGGGTAGCACCTTACCCTGGATAAAGGATTGTAAAAGGACAGAAAACAAAGAGTAGGAATAAAAATAGGGCTGATGCAAGGTCTCAATCCAAAACATTGACTATCCCTTTGTCTCCACATATGCTGCCTAACCCACTGTGTTCCTCCAGCAGCTTGCTTTTTGTCGCAGTAAGAATAAATAGTTTTTTTTTCAGACTGGCAGACTGTGGGGCACTGAAGGGATCAATGTTGAGCCCCAGCTACCTACAATTCGTCACTTCGATGAAAAGGCAGAAAGTAACTGCTCTGGGTTTACTGAAGATACAAATCCAGAGAAAAAGTGAATGCAAAGGGATACTGCTGTCAGGTTAAGCGAACAGGCAAGAAGGTGGCAGATGGAGTAAGATGTGGGAAAAGGTGCACTTATGCACTTTTTTAGAAACAACAGAAAAGCAGATTTTTTTTAAAATGATGAGAAATTGATAAATGTTTGTGAAGAGAGTGATCTGATTATTTGGGCAAGAGATATAATAATAAACATATTTTTACAGTAAGAAGTTGGGAAGACAATGATATAGTAGCCTTTATTGCAAGTGAATTGGAAAACAGAAGTAAGGATACATTAATGACCTTATACAGAGCTTTGGTGAGACCATAGTTGAAGTGTTGTGCACAAATTTGGTTTCCGCACCGAACTGACCCTGGAATAAGTTTAAGGTAGATTTACAAAATGGAGTCCTGCTCTGATGGAATTCTCTTATGAAGAATGCTTGATGAAGCTTGATCTGAACACGATGAAATTTAGAAGAACGAGATGTGATCTCCTTGAGCTATTTCTAACTTTCAGAATATTTGACAACAAAAATATAGAGAGACAGTTTCTGTTTCAGCTGAGTCTTTAGCTCAAGAGGCTTCAGTGAGGAGGCACTGGTGAGTAGCACATAAGAACAGGTAAGATTTTTATTTTCCTCTTAATCCGTGACCTTTGATTTGGTGCAGACAAAATGGCAATCAGGGCAGTGGAATGCTCCGCCTGCAATATGTGGAAGTCAGGGAACCTCATGGTCTCCCTGATGACTACCTTTGTGGGAAGTGCACCCAGCTGCATCTCCTGACAGACTAGGTCAAGGAGCTGGAGGTGCAGGTGAATGTACTCAGAATCATCCGAGAGGCTGAGGATATCACAGATGAGTTTTAGTGAGGTGGTCACACCTCAGGTGCAGGCTATAGATAGACAGGTGACCACCAGGAGAAAGGGAGTAGGCTGACAGTGGCCATGTGGCCATTCACCTCAGTAACAGGTATACCCTTTGGATACTGTGGGGGGTGGGGGGGTTGTCTTTTCAGAGATCAGCACCAGTAGCTGGGTTAGTAGCGCCGTAGGCAAAGAAGGGAAGGTTGAAGTCAGGCAGAGCGATAGTGATAGGGTACTCGAGAGTAAGGGGCGCAGATAGGTGTTTCTGTGGCCACAGCTGAGACTCCAGGATGGTGTGTTACCTCCCTGGTGCCAGGGTCAAGGATGTCTCACAGCGGGTACAGGATATTTTGAGAGGGGAGGGTGAGCAGCCATTAGTCGTGACCTATGGAGGTACCAACGGTAAAGGCAGGAGCAGGAATGAGGTCCTTCAAAGAGATTTTAGGGAGCTAGGTAGAAAGTTAAAAAGCAGGACTTCCAGGGTCATAATCGGGTGAGCTGAGAAATAGATGCATAGTGCAGTTCAATACATGGCTAAGGAACTGGTGCAGGAAGGAGGGCTTCAGATTTATGGATCACTGGGATCTCTTCCAGGGCTGGTGGGACCTGAACAAACAAGACGGTTTGCACCTGAACTGGAGGGGAACCAATATCCTCACTGGGCAGTTTGCTACTGCTACTTGGGAGGGTTTAAACTTGAGTGGGATGGGAACCACAGTAGCAGGGCAACAGGTGGTAGGGTTGAGGACAAGAAAGTTGGTATGAAAAGTAAGACTGAAAGGAAGGACAGCAAGGGCCAGGCTAATAAACATGGTGGGACTGACTTCCCCGGTATTGACTGGAACTTCCTTAATACAAGAAGTCTAGCTGGGGCAAGATTTCTTCAGTGCATCCAAGAGGGTTTCTTGAAACAGTGTGTGGAGAGTCCAATGAGAGGAGAAAACATACTGGACCTGGTTTTGGGAAATAAGCCAGGCCAGGTGACAGACCTAATAGTGGGTGAACATTTTGGGAATAGTGAGCACAACTTAGTATGTTTTAAGATAGTTATGATTAAGGATAAAATCATGTTGTGGGAAGGTACTAAATTGGGGGAAGGCATATTATGACAGGATAAGACAGAAGCTAAGGGGCATTGACTGGGAGCAGCTGCTGTCGGACAAGTCCACATCTGACATCTGGGAGTTGTTTAAAGACCAGCTGATCAGAGTTCAGGATCGGCATGTTCTGGTAAGCAGTAAGGACAAGGATGGTAAGGTAAGGGAACCTTGGATGACCCGAGATTTCCTAAAGATTTTGAGATCAAGGAGGAGCTAGTGCTGGGTCTTCTGAAAAGCATGAAGGTGGGTAAGTCCTGGATCGGAAGATGAATTTAAATCTTTTTTTAATTTTATTTACAGCGTGGTAACAGGCCCTTCCGGCCCAACTAGTACGCACCGCCCATTTTAAACCCCAAATTAACCTACCCGTACGTCTTTGTAATGTGGGAGGAAACCGGAGCACCTGGAGGAAACCCACGCAGACACGGGAGAATGTACAAACTCCTTACAGACAGCGACGGGAATCGAACCCCGATTGCTGGCACTGTAATAGCGTCGCACTAACCGCTACGCTACCGTGCCGTGCATGGGATCCAGGGTGAATTGCAAGTTTGGATTCACAACAGGCTTGCCCATAGAAGATAGAGAGTAGGGGTGGAAGGCGGTTATTCTGGCTGGAGGTCCATGACCAGTGATGTTCCATGAGGATCGGTGCTGAAACCTCTGTTGTTTGTGATGTATATCAATGATTTGGATGAAAATGTAGATGGGTGGATTAGCAAGTTTGTAGATGACACTAAGATTGGTGGAGTAGCAGACAGTGTAAAGGACTATCAAAGGATACAACAGGACATAGATCAGTTACAAATATTGGCAGAGAAGTGGCAGATAGAGTTTAATTCGGGCAAGTATGAGGTGTTGCACTTTGAGAGGTCAAATGAAAGGAGAAAGTATAGAGTTAATGGCAAGTCCCTTAATAGCATTGAGGTACAGAGGGATCTTGGGATCCAAGTCCATAGTTCTCTGAAAGTGGCTACGCAGGTGGATAAGGTGATAAAGAAGGCATATGGCATGCTTGCCTTCAGTGGTAGGGGTGTTGAGGAAAAGAGAAAGGAAGCCATGCTGCAACTATCTAAAACTTTAGCCAGATGGCACTTGGAGTATTGTGTGCAGTTCTGGCCGCCCCATTATAGGAAGCATGTGGAGACTGTGGAGAGGGTGCAGAAGGGGTTTACCAGCATGCTGCCTGGATTAAAGGGCATGAGCAATAAGGAAAGTTTGGACAAACTTGGATTGCTCTCCCCAGAGCATTGGAGGCTGAGAGGAGACCTGATAGAGGTTTTTAAAATTATGAGAGGCATATATAGGTTAGACAGTCAGAATCTGTTCCCCAGGGTAGAAATGTCAAACACCAGAGGACATGCCTTTAAGGTTAGAGGGGTGAAGTTTAAAGGTGACAGGAGGGGCAAGTTCTTTAAACATCTGTGGAGAAAAGCAGTCCTGAAGAAGTGTCCTGACCTGAAAGGTTGACCACCTGCTTTTCTCCATGGATGCTGCCTGGTCTGCTGAGTTCCTCCAGCATCATAGTGTTTTTCATCTAGATTCCAGCATCTGCAGTCCTTTGTTTCTCTTCTTTACACATAGAGTGGTAGGTGCCTGGAATGGGTTACCGGGGGTAGTAGTGGAAGCAGGTAGTTTGGTGGAGTTTAAGAGGCTTTTAGATAAACACATGAACATAAAAGGAATGGAGGGATATCGATGATAAAGAGAAGAAAGACATTTAGTATAAATTGGCATGAACTCGGCATAACAAGTGGGCTGAATGGCCTGTCTGATACTGTACTGTTCTGTGTTCTATGCTTGGTACAAAGTCCAGAAATATGTGGCATGGTCTCAGGATAAGGAGTTAGCCATTTAAGGTTGATATAAAGAAAAAAATACATATATTAGAATTCTCTACCTCAGAGGATGTGGATACTCAGTTGACGAATATATTCAAGGCTGAGTATGATATGTTTCTGAATAGTAAAGAGATCAGGGGCATGGTGATTGTGTTGGACAGTGAACAGGTTTAGCCATGATTTTACTGAATGACAAAGCAGATTAGAAGGACTATATCATGTCCTCTTGCTTTGATTTCTAACATTCACAGGTTCAGAATTTGATCTGTAATTTCATTAACATGGATATGGATGCTGCATTCAATGGCAAGTGTGTTCATTGTTCAAACTTATTCACAACCTACAGGAAGAAATTGTTTGAGGAAGTTACCCAGTTCCTCAATAGTAAGTACCTGCATCCTTCAGCTCAAGAATACCAACATTTGTGGGGTGCAGACCTAGTTTCACCACCCTTGAAACATTTGAAGACACAATTCCTGGCTTACTCAGCTGAAGACATGACACCTTGCTTAGTCAGCTGTCAAAGTTTTCAAAATGTTTCAGATAATTCTGTAGTATCCAAAACATTCCAAAACTAATAAAAATACTAAAATATAGCAACATTATTTAAATATTAAGAAAACATAAAAGAGCTAAAATACTTAAAAGGTCATGAAAATATTTAAATAAACTCAATTTTAAAAAGAAACTGAAAATACTAACATTAATACGAATAGTAATCCTCACAGGCATTTTCCTCCAATGAAATCAATTTTTCAAGAGGAATCCCCATTGCAAGTGGTGGGGTAATGCCACAACTGTGTGCTCCATTACTGGTTTCCACAGTCAGAGCACAGTTTCAGGATCACTGACAACCAACTGTTAGTAAATTCAAAACTTCCATGTTTACACACACACACATACTTTGACATCCTAAACTGTGGGTGCTTATGTACAGAAAACCAGAGACTGCATGTAGAACTGCCAGCACTTCACTGCATAGTCTGGCATGTGATTTCAATAACCAGTCAATGCTAATTGTCTTGGCCCAGTTTGTGAGTGGTTTGTTCCAGCTTAAACCAGACACTCTGCATCATTTAATGAGAAATGCAAATTAAACATCTGCAGATGCTGGAAATCTGAAACAAAACAGAAAATGTTGGATACAGCAGGTCAGGCAACTTCTCTGAAAAGTGAAACAGAGTTAATGTTTAAGGTTGAAGACCCTTGGTCAAAACTGGAAAAGAGAGAAAACAAGTTATTTTTAAGTTGCAGAGAGAGTGGGAGAGGGATGGACAGAATGAAGGGGATATCTCTGAAAGGGTGAAGCCAGGGTTGCAGATGTGATAAGCTATTTATGAAGTTATCTGGTTGATATCACCAAGGCAATCCTGGACTCATCATATCATAGTCCTATCCATCCCTCCCCAATTTAAAACCAACCTGATTCTTTCTTTTCCAGTTCTGATGAAGGTTCTTTGACCTGAAACATTAACTCTGTTCCTCTTCCCGCAGATGCTGCCTGGCCAGCTGAGTACTTCTAGCAGTTTCTGTTTTTGTTTCCTTTTAAAAAAGTACTTCATTGCGCAGGTATAAGCAACATGCTGGAAGACATGACTGAGCCAGTAACAGGAGGCACCTAACTGTCCCAATATACCTCTAGAGGATTTGGTAGAAAAAAGTGATTGGTTCTCCATCTCCTGGGGGGCCAGGAAACCCCCCACCCCCAGACGTACCATAAAATAGCAGTAGGAAGAGGTACTAAAAGGTGTGAGCATAAAGGGTCAACACCCATGGTCATGGATGGCATGTTGCAAAAAGTTTAATGACTTCAAGTTCAATGAATACATCATTAATTCTTACATCAACTCAACCACTGGTCTCAGATACTGTTTCATATATATCCCATTGCTCAACCATCAACAATCTCTATCACCAGGACTGGAATCTAATGCTCAAGTTTCCAGTTGATTCTCACACACCGACCATTACTCCCAGTTTCACTCCTTCATCCCATTGCTTCCCTTTTTGGGAAGGTACTTTCTCAAGAACTTTGTATGGTACTTGTTAAGGCACTTTGCTCTCCCTTGTGGGAGAAGATGGCACAAAATTGGCATTTCTAACTGAAAAATGATGGGAATCAAGAAGGTCTCCAGCGGGCCAACCTCCGATGGAGAGGGTCCTGAAAATTAAAACAGCAGCTGGGGCAGTAGCTATGGGCAACAATAGAGCCACACCATTGAAGATACAGTAACTTCATATTGAAATCCCTTTACTTATCTCAACTGTCCTATCAAGAACTAGAGGGCATAGGTTTAAAGTGAGAGAGAAAGACTTAATAGGAGCTTGAGGGGCAACATTTTTTACACAAAGGGTTTTATGTAGCTGCCAGAGGAAGTGGTTCAGGCAGGTACAATAACAACTTTTAAGACAATTGGACAGGTACGTGGATTGGAACCATTTAGAATATTGTGGGGCAAACGCAGGCAAATGGGACTAACTTTGATGGGGCATCTTGGTCAGAAGCAGAAGGGCCTGTTTCTGTGCAGTACAAACTATCTTAAAATCTGTAATGATTTACAAGCCTCAGGTTATAAACCATGCACTGCTGTTTTATATCTGCCCCGCTCCCCTCACCAAGAACCTATCCTTCTGCCTTTTTTTCTTTCAGATAGCAAAGATCTCCAACCAGGCCAGAAGACAGCAGAGCAACAAGAAAGCAGAGAATGCACCAACATCCAGCTCAGACCCTGATGTCATGTGCATGGTGGAAATTGGCTTGGAGGCACAGAAAAATCCAGCTCTACCTTCGCACAGGGTGGAGTCAGAGGTGCACCCTTTTCAGCATGAAAGTTACGGTTAGCTCCACTTGCAGACCCAGCCATACTGTTGTGCTTGATGGTCAATGCCTCAGCTTCCATTGTAGAAGAATGTCTAAGTGCTGTAGTGAAAGATCAGCTTTCAGACATCATAACTCTGGGTGCCAGCGTTGTAGCTTTGGGGCTATCACAGGAGTCCAACAATTCCACTGATTAACAGGTTTGTTGCTTTGAGTGGGAGGTGTGACTGCATGGAGCAAGAGTTAATTCTCCACTTTCGGGATGACAGAATTGGTGTGCGAAGCCCGTTACTCCATCAGCATCTGTACTATTGACTGTCAACCAAAGGGTACAGACTGCTACCCTGTCACTCATGGTGACAATGCTGGAGGCTTTGTGCACAGCAGTTGGAAGGCTCTCCCACTGCACATTAGTGGCCTCCCATCAGCCATACTGCAGCCACAATGGGACCACTAACTACATAACTAGCACAGGTAAAGTTGCATGGCAGGCACCATAGGTGTGTCATCTGCTGTTTGTGTGGATCTTGCCATGGTTCAGAATGTTGATTTGGCATGGTCTCTTATTTTCCCATTGTGATCAAGTTGACACCAAATTAATCTGCAATAGGTGGAACACAGGAAGAGAACTAGAATGAAATGGGGAACTGGGATCCCACCAACTGAAAGAGCTGTCTTATGGATTGTTTTCTGACTAGCTTTGTAGAATGAGGCTCCTGGTGTCATTTCCTCCCTCCTTCCTCACTCTTCCTCTTGCTCCTGCATTCCCTTCCCCACAGCTGCTGACAAGTGCCGAGCCCACAGCATTGCCAGGTCATAGAGGATACAATAGGTGACCAGAAGTTTGGAGGCATGATTGGCAGTGTACTACAAAGTGCCTCCAGGACTGCTTAGAGAGTGGAGGTGATTCCACTAATGAAAGAATTCAGACTGAAACTGTTTCATTTGGAACAGGCATTATTTTTTGACCTCCCCAACACAGGGCTAAGTTGCAAACAGCAAGAATTTGCTGACTTCCTCTGCATTGGACTGGAAAGACTCAGATGTAGAAATTAATTGCATTGTCATCTTGAGCTAACCACTGGCAATGCAGTTTTGGCTCTGCTCCGCAGCTGGAGTTGCAGTGATAGCATGTGGCATTGGTCCAGCAGGCATTCTGCAGAGGTGGAGTCTCCTCAGGCTTTGCTGTTCGCTGAGATGCACAAAGGGGAAGTCCTCTCTAAACATATGTGGTGGATCAACCCTCTGCTGGCAGCTCTCCTCTTCCCCTTCTTCCCTCCTCTCTCACATAGCCTTGCTCTGCAGCCCTGTCATTCTCCTGTCACACACATCCTGAGGGAAATGGCCACCAAAGTTCCCCTGTCAGAAGCAGCAGGATTACATTAAAGTTCAGGAGTTAAGCCTTCTTCAGAAACCAAACATCACTTTCCTGCAAACAACTTCCAATCCATCACCAAAAAACTCACAAGTAATTAATGGCCCCTTTTAACGGTGGGAATAACAACTATTCACTTTTACTCTTCCTGCAATTTGATACTGTTGCATCTCTTGCAGCATATAGTCATTAACTGTTCCAGTTACTGAAAAACACAGCCAGCAGCAGGTCCCCTCCAGGTGACTTACCACCCGGACCTGGAAGAAAAACAAACATCCTCTGTTTATGCCGGATCTAAATCCTGGACCTCTTTGCCCGTAGCACTGTGGGAAAACCTTCACCTGAAGGATTACAATGTTTTAAGAAGGTCGCTCAGCACAACTCTGTCGAGGATGATAGACATGACTAATAAATGCAGGCATTGCCAGCAACATTCAGATCCCAAAAGTGAAATTTATGAAAGAAATCCAGCAGTACGGGAGTCGTACCCAGCTGGAGCCGAGTTTTGGGGAAGGAGGAAGCTGTTCTGATGGGACGGGCTCCACCTGAATGATGTTGGGATCAGGGTTCTGGTGAATCACATAACTAGGGCTGTAAATAGGGCTTTAAACTAAATAGTAGGGGGGTGGGTTCGACAGATTGGAAGAGTATGGATAAAGTAAAAGGGAAGGAGAGTGCAGGAGAAGTTACTGAAGCCTCCAGAATAAAGAAGAAAACAGGAAGTTTAGAGAGGGATATGAATTTAACTTCAGGTAGCATGGAGACAAATTTGAGAAAAAGGGTGGTGAATATAGGACTGAAGGTGTTATAGTTGACTGCATGGAGTATACGAAACAAGGTAGATGAGCTCATAGCGCATTTAGAAATGGCAGATACGAGGTTGTGGGCATCACAGAGTCGTGGTTGAAAGAAGATCACAGCTGGGAGCTGAACATCCAAGGAAACACAAACTTTCCAAAAGAGGGGCAGGTGGGCAGAAGGGGTGGGGTGGCTCTGTTGGTAAAAAATGAAATCAAGTCCTCAGAAAGAAGTGACATAGGATCAGAAGATGTAGAATCCTTGAAGGTAGAGTTCAGAAACTGCAAGGGTAAAAAGACCCTGATGGGAATTATATACAGGCCTCTGAGTGGTAGCCAGGATATGGATTTACAACAGGAGATAGGAAAGGCATGTAAAAAGGGTAATGTTACGGTGGTCATGGAGGATTTCAATATGCGGGTAGACTGGGAAAATCAGGTCGGTACTGGACTCCAAGAGAAGGAATTTGTAGAATGCCTATGAAATGGCTTTTTAAAGCAGCCTGTGGTCGAGCCCACTGGGGAAAAGGCAATTCTGGATTTGGTGTTGGGCAATAAACCAGATTTGATTAGGGAGCTTAAGGTAAAGGAACCCTTAGGAGGCGGTGATCATAATATGATAGAATTCACCCTGCAGTTTGAGAGGGAGAATCTGAAATTGTATGTATCAGTATTACATTTGAGTAAAGGTAACTACAGAGGCATGAGAGAGGAGCTGGTCAAAGTTGATTGGAAGGGGAACCTAGCAGGGATGATGGTACAGCAGCAATGGCAGGAGTTTCTGGGAATAATTCGGAAGATATAGGATCATTTCATCCCAAAGAAGAAGTATTCTAATGGAAGTTGAAGCAACTGTGGCTGACAAGGGAAGTCAAAGACAGCATAAAAGCAAAATAGAGGACATACAATGTTGCAAAAATTAGTGGGAAGCTAGAGGATTGGGAAGCTTTTAAAAACCAACAGCAAGCAACTAAAAAAGCAATAGGGGAGAAAAAATGAAATATGAAGGTAAGCTAGCTAATAATATAAAAGAGGATACCAAAAAGAGAGGCAAGAGTGGACATCAGACCACTGGAAAATGACACTGGAGAGATAGTAATGGGGAACAAAGAAATGGCGGACAAACTGAATAAGTATTTTGCATCAGTCTTCACTGTGGAAGACACCAGCAGCATGCCAGAAATAGAAGAGAGTCAGGGGACAGAAGTGAGTGTAGTGCCTATTACTTAGGAGAAGGTGCTTGGGAAACTGAAAGGTCTGAAGGTAGATAAGTCACCTGACCGGATAGACTACACCCCAGGGTTCTGAAAGAGGTCGCAGAAGAGATTGTGCAGGTACTGGTGGTGATCTTTGAAGAATCATTAGAGTAAGGAATGGTTCTGGAGGACTGGAAAATTATAAGTGTCATTCCACTCTTTAAGAAGGGAGGGAAGCAAAAGACAGGAAGTTATAGGTCAGTTGGCCTGACTTCAGTGGTTGGTAATGTTAGAGTCCATTATTAAGGATGAGGTTTCGGGGTACTTGGAAGCTCATGATAAAATAGGCTGAAGTCAACATGGTTTCTTTAAGGGGAGATCTTGCCTGACAAATTTGTTAGAATTCTTTGAGGAAGTAACAGGCAGGATAGACAAAGCAGAGTCAGTGGATGTTGTTTACTTGGATTTTCAGAAGGCCTTTGACAAGGTGCCGCACGTGAGGCTGCTAAACAAGATAAGTCTGTGGTATTACTGGAAAGGTATTAACATGGATAGAAGATTGGCTGACTGGCAGAGGCAAAGAGTGGGTTAAAGGGGGCCTTTTCTGGTTGGCTGCGGTGGCTAGTGGTGTTTCCTCAGGGGTCGGTGTTGGATCCGCTACTTTTCATGTAATATGTCAATGATCTGGATGTCAGAATTGAGGGCTTTGTGGCCAAGTCTGCAGATGATACAAAGATAGGTGGAGGGGCAGGTAGTGTTGAGGAAGCAGGGAGACTGCAGACGGACTTGGACAGATTGGGAGAATGGGCAAAGAAGTGGCAGATGGAATACAGTGTAGTGAAGTGTATGGTCATGCACTTTGTTAGAAGGAATAAAGGCATAGACTATTTTCTAAATGGGCAGCGAATTCAGAAATCGGAGGTGCAAAGGGCCTTGGGAGTCGTAGTGCAGGATTCCCTAACGGTCAACTTGCAGGTTGAGTCGGTAGTGAGGAAGGCAAATGCAATGTTAGCATTCATCTCAAAAGGACTAGAATATAAAAGCAAGAATTTAATGCTAAGGCTTTATAAGGCAGTGGTCAGACCACATTTGGAATATGGTGAGCAGTTTTGGGCCCATATCTAAGGAAGGACGTGCTGGCATTGGAGAGGGTCCAGAGGAGGTTTATGAGAATGAGCCCAGAAATTAAAGCATTAACGTATGAACAGCGTTTGATGGCTCTGGGCCTGTACTCACTGGAGTTTAGAAGGATGAGGGGGAATCTCATTGAAACCTACCGAATATTGAAAGGCCTGGATAGAGTGGACATGGAGAGGATGTTTCCAGTAGTGGGAGAGCCTAGGACCAGAGGGCACAGCCTCAGAATAGAAGGACATCCCTTTAGAACAGAGATGAGGAGGAATTTCTTTAGCCAGAGGGTGGTGAATCTGTGGAATTCATTGCCACAGACAGCTGTGGAGGCCAAGTCATTGGGTATATTTAAAACAGAGGTTGATAGGTTCTTGATTAGTAAGGGAATCAAATGTTATGGGGAAAAAGAAGGCAGGAGATTGGGTTTGAGAAGGAAAAATAAATCAGCCATGATCAAATGGTGGAGCAGGCTCGATGGGCCGAATGGCCTAATTCTATTCCTATGTCTTATGGTCTGCCGGGGAGATTGTGTTTGTGCATGATATTGCCAAACTGACTTCTTTTCAAGGAATACGCAATGGAGGGTGATGTGTCTGCGGGGGCACCCCTGAGCAAAGAGAGGAATCTGATATCCACTCACGAACCAAATGGACCAAGCCTGGACAAATAACGCCCCGCCCCTCCCCACAGAATTGCTAACAGTGAGGTGCTGCATAAAATGAAGAAGCAGCACAGAAGCTTTTACCAGCCTGAAGATAAAGCAAAGACATTCTCTTCCACCCTGACCGGAGAAGAGGATCAGAGACTATACACCAGTAGCTTGCTCAGTGCTCAGCCTGTATTCCCAGGGCCAAGAATGTCAATGGAGTCAATGCTAAAAGGCAGCATTGTAGCATTACACATAAAGAGGTGATTACTGACAGTCCTGTTGTGCTGTGAATGGCAAGTTGCTTTGCTGGGAATCTGGCAAGAATCCCTGCCCTCCATGGTGTTCCATCTGCAATGAAATACCCCAACTGATGCAAGGAGGTAAATATACTAATGCAGTGAATATCCAGATGCTCCGAAGGAGAAAAGATAAAGCACCAACAGGGATTGTGTTTAGATGACCCACTGACAGGTGGAGATAATGACAGATGTGATGAGATCGATGTGAGAATCAGTCTGTTCAATGCACATCTTAAAAAAAAAATCAAATCAGGTCAGTAAGAACAAGAGATTGATTGTGGACTTCAGTAAGAGGAAGTCGGGAGAACACGCACCAGTCTTCATTGAGGGGTCAACGGTAGAAAGGGTGAGCAGCATTAAGTTCCTGAGCATCAACATTTCAGAGGATCTATCATGAGCCCAACATATTGATGCAATCACAAAGACGGCACGCCAGCGGCTCTGCTTTGTGAGGAGTTTGAGGAGATTTGGTATGTCACTAAAGACTCCTACAAATTTCTACAGATGTATAGTGGAGACCATTCTGACTGGTTGCATCACCGCCTGGTATGGAGGCTCCAATGCGCAGGATCGAAAGAGGCTGCAGAGGGTTGTAGACTCAGCTAGCTCCATCATGAGCACAACCCTTCCCGCTATTGAGGACATCTTCAAGAGGCGGTGCCTCAGGAAGGCAGCATCCATCATTAAGGACCCTCACCACCTGGGACATGCCCTCTTCTCGTTATTACCATCAGAGAGGAGGTACAGGAGTCTGAAGACCCACAGTCAGCATTTTAGGAACAGCTTCTTCCCCTCCGTCATCAGATTTCTGAACGGTCCATGAACCCACGAACACTACCCCATTGTTCCTCTTTTGCACCATTTATTTATTTTTGTAACTTATAGTAATGTTATGTCTCTATGTCTTGCACTGTACTGCTGCCATAAAACAACAAATTTCATGACATATGTCATTGATAATAAATCTGATTCTGATTCTGCTCATCATAAGACCAGAGAGTTTCATGCAATTGCACGTCATCACACAAAATGGAAGGACGTATAGGACCAGAGGGCAAGAAAGACTTCATTTGTGGGGTGTACAAGAAAGCTTCCTTCACGCAAATGTTGCCTCAGCCGGCACGAAGGGCAATCCAAGCTGAGTTGAGGAACACAAAGTAAACAGCAGAAATCCCATACAAGTAAAAGGTAGGAGAGAATTCCATTTTGATAGGCAAGGAGACAGCCTTTTTGCTGGAGCAGCTAAAATGTGAACTTGAGAGTCATAACATCCTGAGGTCAAAAACAAAAAAGCAACAGATGAAACAAAAGATGAACAGGCCATCAGGAGTTAATACATCAGTATTCTTGAACCAGACTAAGGCTCAGGAAAAGGAAGTTCAAACCAATGATGACGAGAGCACAGAAAACACTCAAACATTAGAGCCTTGAGTCTAAAAGGGTCACTCCCAGAAGGATGTAACCCACCAAGTAGGAACCCCAAGAAGGACCAGCTATTAACAGAACTGTTCAGGGGCAAGAAGGATATGAAGAACATTGCTTTAGGACTTGACCTCATGCAAAATATGTGACTGATCAACATGGAGCAAACCCAAGCCTAAGAACAACTCATAAAATGCAAAGAGGACCTTATATACAGGAGATGGCTGAAAAGAAGTACATAAACATGCAGCCTGTTTGAGCATCTAGAGAATCTATGACAAAGATCAGAGAATAATACTTGTTAGATAATCGGGGTGTCAGGTATGCTTAAGTACTTTCCTGACAAGGAAGAGATAGAGATATGTTTCCATGCTAAGCTGGGTTCTGTTAAATTCTACACAAAAGATGCAGTTCACTGTGTGTTTTGATGTACATGTGACTAATAAAGATACCTCACCTTACCTTACATTACATCACATCAAAAAGATGGCTAAGTACAGAGGTCATGAAGAAATTCATGGTCTGATGAAACTAATTGTAAGAGGCTCTGAAAGGCATAAAGGAAGAATATGTACCAGGCCTCGGTGGGATCAAGATTGAAGTGCTGGACCTCTTGACAAAGAGAACAAGATGCAACTCCCACACATCCTAACCCTCTCACTGAAAGGAGCAGCTACTCAAGGTGCATTTAAAGTGAGTAGAACAGTCCTGATTTCCCAAAATTCTGACTAAAGAAATATTGAAGAGAATTGATAACTGGAAAACAACAACTATCAGGACAATGTGGCTGAGACTTCTCACAAAATTCATGGCAAAGAGACTCAATAGTCTAAAACAAGGGGGTTTGTGGCAGCCACCCTAGGTTGCCACAAGAATTTCACCATTTTCAAGAAAATAATGAACTGAGTAAACTGCAATCACAAAGAGCTGGCAATAACCTTTGTAGACCTGCAAAAGCTTTTGATTCAGTAGGCCACAAGCTGCTGATCAAAGCAACTCCACAAAAACTTTGTCAACCTCATGGAAGGTCTATGCACTAACACAATTGTGCATGGAGTTGGTGGTGAAAAGACCAATCTCACCGTGGTCAAAGGGATCAAACAGGGAAATCCATTATCACCCGTCCTATTTAACATCATCATGGACCAGCCAGAGAATGAGGGCAATGCGATCAGAGTTAAGTCAGACAACAAAAATTTCAATTGTTCTGTGCAAGCATTTGCAAATGACATAATCACTAAGTCCAATGCAGAAATAGCACAAAAGATCAAAATACTGTTGACCTTCAGCAAGAACATTGGCTTGGAAACAAACATAAAGAAAACCAAGGGTTTTCACACAGAGAGCAAGCATAAAATTTGCTTGTATAACTATCAGAAAAACAGCCAATAAATGTTATCAAACCAGGAGAAATCAACAAATACCTCAGGGCCTGAATTGATCCCTGGAGAAGGGTCACCATGGAAGGTTGGCATGGAAAGTTTGATGAATCATTCAGAAGCTAAAGGCAGTCAGGCTGAAACCCCTTCTAAAGATTGAGGTAATCAAAAGGAGTACCCAGACTACCTTACCACCTGATTCTCAAAGAAACATGCCGGAGTTATCTCAGAGAACTTGAGGAATTATAGGGAGAGGTTGGCCAGGCTAGATCTTTATTCCTTGGAACATAGGAGAATGGGGGGGGGGGGGGGTGACCTGATAGAAGTGTTTAAAATTACGAGAGGCATAGATAAGGTGGATGGTAACAGTCTTTTCCCCAGGGTAGGGGAGTCCAAAACCAGGGTCATAGATTTAGGGTGAGAGGGAAAAGATTTAAAAGGGACCTGAAGGGTAACCTTTTCACGCAGAGGGTGGTGAGTATATGGAACGAGGTGCCAGAGGAAATGGTTGAGGCAGGTACAATAGTATCAGTTCAGAAGCACTTGGATAGTTACATGGAGGAGTGGGGCTTGGAGGGATATGGACCAAATGCAGGAAATTGGGACTAGCTGGGTGGGCACTGTGGTCAGCATAGACTAGTTGGGCTAAAGGGCCTATATCCATGTTGCCTTGCTCTATGACTCTATGAATTGATCAAGTGAACAGGCAAAGAGATCCTCCACCTCCATGGAGAAGGCACAAATGGTGTACTCTATTCAAGGAACCATAGGGAAGGCATGTGCATACTCAGGTTGTGGGGTCCAGATTCCTTCAGTCACCCTCAGGATATGGTTATACCTGGCACAGTCAGAAGACAAGATGATACAAGCTTCATTTTAGATGGCGGTACCAACAGTAAAGACCAAGTGAAGAAGGTAAGAAGGCGATCAAAGAATTCCAGAGGAAAGGAAAGCTACCCAATGTAGAAATGTCTGACTTTGAAACAGAAAAACCAGAGCTTATTGAAGAGATAGGAGGTGTGATACATAAAACAAGCAACTGGTACAATAACTGAAACCTCACAAATGGGCTATCCTTATACACCAAGGCCCAGAAATTAAGGAGACTGTCCAAAAGGTGGGTTAGTGGCAGAAACTACCAGATCGCGCTCTTCCCTAAGGTGTAACCTATGATGAATTAGGTGCACAGAAGGAGCATACCACATAAAAATGTGAGATAGCAATCATTTGTAATAATCACTATCAAGAGGGACAAGGTATTAGAAAAACCGATAGGACCAAAGGCAGACAAGTTGCCAGGTCCTGATGGCCTGCACCCAAGGATTTTACAGAAAACTGCTGCAGAGACAATAGAGCCATTGGTTGAGGTTTTACAAAACTCACTGAGTTTCAGGAAGGTACCAACAGATTAGAAAACCATAAATGTGACTCCATTGTTCAAAAAGGGAGGAAGACAAAAAGCAGGTAGCAATTGACCTGTTGCTGCTAAATGCTGGAATCTAAGATTCAAAGAATAAAGAGCTAATCATTTAGGAAAGCTTTATATTCAAAGCAAGTCAAAATGGTTTTATAAAAGATAAATCCTGTTTGGCAATTATTTTCTACAATTCTTTGAGGATGTAACAAGCAAAGTTGAAAGGGGGAACCTGTAAGTGTCGAGTATTTGGATTTTCAGAAGGCATTTGACAAGGTGCCATATAAAAGGCTGATGCACAAGATAAGATCACATGGTTTTAGGGGAAGCATGTTAGTATAGATTGAAGACTGGTTATTGCATTGAAGACGGAGAGTCGGACTGAACAGGTATTTTTCAGGTTGGAAGGACCTAACTCATGGAGTGCCCCAAGGATCGGTTCTTGGCTTTCAATTATTTACAATTTATCTTAGTTACCTGGAAGAAGGGGCATGGTGTAAAATATCCAAGTTTGCTGTTGACCAACAAGTAGATAGAAGGGCATATTGCATTGAGGATATTTACTCTGCGAGACAGGATAGATAGGTTGAGTGAGTGGGTGAAGACTTGGCAAATGGAGTTTAATGTGTGGAAGTGTGAGGTTATGCACTTTGGTAAGAGGAATCCAAAGGCAGACTACTATCTAAATGGAGAAAGTCTGCAGATGAGGGATTGGTGTACTTATGCACAAATCACAAAATGCTAACCAGAAAGTGCAGCAAATAGGAAGGACAGCAAATGGCAAATTGGCCTCTATAGCAAGAAGGTTGGAGTTTAGAGATAGGGATTTATTATTACAATTGTACAGGGTACTGGTGAGGTGCACAATTTTGGTCCCCTTATTTAGGAAAGAATATACTGGCATTGGAGATAGTCCAGAAGAGATTCAGTTGGCTAATTCCTGGAATGAAAGGGTTGTCCTATCATGAGTGTTGAAAGAAATTAGATCTATATTGTTTGGAGTTTAGAAGAATGAGGGGTAATCTTTTTGAAACATGTAAGATCCATAGGGGGTATGACAGGGTAGATGTCGAGATGTTTCCATGATTGTGAAAATCTCAAACGAGGGGACATGGCCACAAGATTAGTGGGTGGGCATTTAAATCTGAGGTGCACAGGAATTTGTTTTTGCAGAGGGTGGTGACTCTCTGGAATTCTCAACTCTGGGGATTGTGAAGGCTAGATCATTGGGGGAATGTAAAAGGGAAGAATGTAAGTTTTTGCAAGATCAGAGAATTGAGGGTGATGGGAAATTGTCAGACAAGAGGAATTGAGGTCAGCATTAATCAGCCATGATCACATTGAATGATGGGCAAAGTCACCTACACCCATTCTTATTTTCTTCCGCTGTTAGAGGCAACAAGACCTTATCGTACACTCTCAAGCCAATGCCTAAGGTGAAAGATGGGAGAATCAAGGGGCACTGCAAGGTCACAGAATGCTTAAAGGACAAGGTACCACCTACTAAGTACAGGCAGTATTGCTCTTATCAATATGGCTGTCAAAGCATAATGTGCTGAGAATGAACGTGAGCAGTGTGAGAAGTTCTCAAAAAAACAACTTCAGAATCCAAATGAAAAGTGCAATGCAGTCCTGATGAAGTGTCTCGACCCAAAACATCAACTGTTTATTTCCCTCCTTAGATGCTGCCTGACCTGCTGAGTTCCTCCAACATTTTGTGTGTGTTGGTGCAATGGATGTTAATGTCACAGCCAACTAGACCTCAACAATCCAGCTAATGCCATGTGTTCAACTCCCATGGAACAACCCCCAACTTGGGGGAATATAATGTTGCCATCAATTACTTGCAGATTTGTCGATGACTAAAAACTTAAAAAAAAAGATTGCTTCTTGAATCATTCAGACAAGTTTAAACAATATCGGCAATGGAGGAAACATTAATTCAGCTGTGTACACAAAGAAGCAATATCAAAGACAAAATCAGAGTTATAATGAATTGACGTGGACATGTTTTGCATATATGGTAATCAAACTACAGCAAGTGAAATTGATAGCCACTGCATTGTGTGCAAAGAGAACAGAAATAATGGAGCAGTAACAATAGCAAGCAATGTGAACGCAGGATCAAAGATACCTGTGCAATGTTAGTGCAAAGGGGCTCCAAAAATTTAACAGAATCTCACAAAATTTTGCAGCAGTGAAGGACAACTGTTTCTAAAATACAGTAAATATCTGCTTAACCCCATCTCCCTATGCTTTTCCTGCACTTTTTACCCCTTTTCAATATCTATTCAATTTTCCTGCAAAAGGTTGTATGGATTCTGCTGAATAATCCTCTGGTTTAGCTACAATCCATTATAAAAAAAAAAACCTCTCATTTACCCAGAATCTATCTTATGTGTATGGCATCCAATCAGTTATTATTGGCCAAGAGAAGTAACATTTTCCTTATCTATTTTATCAAAATGCTACTTGAGTTTCACAACCTCTCCCTTAACTCACTCTGTTTAATTGCAAAGATTATAGGGTGGATTTTCAACTTCACCTCATGGATAAGCAGATCAAGCACCCTTTGTAAAACCTGTCTGCTTTTCCAGTAAAGGTTGGCAACCTGTCCCACCAAATTATAAGGCAGAGAGAAAAAATGAAAACCTCCCAGATTCACAACAAATTCCTCTTATCCCTGATATCAAGCTAATAAAAGAGATCAAGCTTGGAATATTTTCAATATTTTTGTCATCAAAAGGAGCAGGATCATTTTGTTTGGCTCCATCAAACTACTGTAGGTTACTCCCACCCCTCCTCTGTCACCTTCTCACTCCCAGACATACCTGTGGGTCATGTGGATAAAGGCCCAAAAGGAGCTGTGTTGGGCAATCTCACTACCGCCTTCAGTCTTCTTGATTGGGCTGAGTCCATTACTCTCTGCAGCTTCTTACGTTCCTGTGCGTTTGAATCACCGCACCAGACCATGATGCAACCAGTCAGGATACTTTCAACAATACATCTGTAAAAGTTTCTTTTTTGGTGACAAGCTGAACCTCCTTAACCTACTAAGAAAATAAAGATGCTGGTGTGCCTTCCTTGTGATTGCATCTATGTGCTGGGCCCAGGACAGGTCATCTGATATGTTAATGCCCAGGAATTTAAAGCTGCTGACTCTCTCCACCACCAATCCTCCAATGTAGACTGGTGCACGTTCACCCTCCTTCCCCTTCCTGAAGTTAACAATCGGCTCTTTAGTTTTACCGATGTTGAGTGAGAGGTTGTTGTTGCGTCACCACTCAGCCAGGTGTCCTATCTCACTCCTGTATGCTGACTCATCACCACCTGTGAATCGTCCAACAACAGTGGTGTTGTTGGTGGATTTTTAAAAAGTTAACACAGTTACAATATTAAATTCAATTGTGAACTCAAGTTGTTTTAAAACTGTAATTTACTATATACTTACCTGCATCCTCTACACTGAAATGAATAACATTGTTGTTCCTGTGCCAGATTGTAGTCGGCAAACATTGGTAAATATTTGTCACATAGTTACGGACTTCCACTTTCATGGAGGAGTCCTGACTTCCTGACGCATCCGGGGGAAATCTCAGTAAAATCTTGGCTATTAAAGAGTTAACAAGATTAATGACCCTTTTGGCAATAATTTTGGAGCCATCATATTGAATTGCTAAAACATTTTTACATCTCCAGAGGCTAATGGTCAAATGAAGCTGGAGGAAGTGATCTAACACTGGCCTTATCTGCCTGTGATAAGTAGCTTACACTAGTGCAGGTTGATCCACTCACATAAGAACCCTGAAAATATATGGTTTATTACCTGCACTGAATTGCAATTTTTCTGCTGCTATTTTTATTTTAGAAGAGTCCAGTCTGCAGCATCATTTTATCTTAATACTAAATATAAAAGCCAACATTTGAAAAGGTTCCAAACTACCCAATTGACAATGTGGTCAGGACCCAGCATGGAACTGATGAAATAAAAGGTGCATGGAATTTCCTTGATGTCCTGGTCAACTTTCTTCCCTCAGCCAGAAAAGTCATGCAATTACACAGTTATTTAGTGTTGGTGGACACCTGGTTTGTGCAGACAGGCTGCAGAATAACGATAGCAACCAAGCTTCAAAAAGTAGTCCATGTGCTATAAAGCACTTTAGATAGTTTGCGGAGATAATCACAAGTGAATTAAATGGGTTTCTTTTTCTATTTTACACTGCAACTGGTGAGAGCTCCTACCAATTTGAGGAGACAGGAATATCAGTTCTTTTTAGTATGTTTGGATGTAAGAATAAATGCCCAACTCCATGCCATACCATCTCCTCACATTCATTATTACTGTCTATTAATTCTATAAATATTAATTAATTTTAAAAACAGATTGAAGAAGATGAAAAAAATTAGGTGATTATACCTTGAAGAAAGTTTTCTTTGCGGTGACTTTCCAAGTATCAGTCCAATGTCTGCTCCATTCCCAGAGGTGAATGAAACACCATTCAAGTGGAAAAATAAGTTTCGCTGAATATCTCCTTGTCCCAAGTGTCCATTAAATGGTTATCTTGCCGGAAAAATGTTTCTGCACAGTAGTGAAATCTGTCAACCTAACTAATTATTACATAGTGCAACAGTCCAAACTGATTTCATCTGGAATCCATTGAACCACCTTGAATCTCAAGGTATGGGGAATGGAATTAAATGTCCAGCCATTATGCCATAGCTAGCACTGACTCATGGAAATAAATAACTAAATCCATTCTGGTGTCTCAGAACTCCTAGAGCTGGGGATGGTGTCAGTCACAATTTTATTGCTGGTGTGGGCCTATAGATCATGGACTGGATGAAGACTCTTTCCTGTGATTCTGTCCCTATTCTGACCCTTTAACTTTTGGTTGTATTGCCCCTGGCCAATTATTTGCTTGCACTCCTCTCCTTCAGGTCAAGGGGATAAGTTTGGGAAGGTTAGATGGGTGTGTTATTGTGTAGGGAGAATGGCCATGCTTCTTCAAGAAGTTAATTCTTTTACACTCTTGAAATTCCTCAGTGAAGCTTAATGGTTGAGACTGAAGTATGAGTTCAAGGGAGACTTTCTAAAGGCATGAAAGCTTTATAAGCGTATGACAATGAGTACTGCCAGTGATTTATTCTAGTTGGAAATCTCCCTTGGACAACATGTAAAAGAAAAGAATTCCTTTGGCCAATTGAGGCTCCAGAAAATTCATTTTGCTCTGCACAAATAGATCAAAGAGTAAATACAGATACGATGGATACAAGTATAAGGACTCCTTTATTACCACATAGATGTATTCATCCCCATGTTTTAGACTTCTGTGAGGACAGAGTGAGCCCATTGGAATTTGTAACTCCATGGTTTTAAGAATATTTTTGTAAGTGCAATATTTTGGCCTACTCAATTGAAATACAAATTTTAATGTTTACCTTTATATAATGCATTGTATAGTTACTGTTCCTATTAAAGCTGAAGATTAAAGTACAGCTAGAACCACTAAAGGATCAGTACAAATACTAAAGAAGTTGGAAAATACTTAAAAGAGAGAAAAGATCTGAGTGCTCCTGTGAACATAGCTAGAAAAATGTGTGAGAAATGTTGTCATTGAGTGTTAAACAAAAAGAGTACAGGTCCTCCCCAGCTTATGAATGCCTAATGTACGTACAGCTCGCACAAACGAACAAGCGTTTGGGAGACCAGCGGGATGGATTTGCCGGCTGTTGCTGGGCTTCAGGCATCTTCTACCTTCTGGGAACTTGGTTCACGGCTGCATTTCCAACTTGTAAACTGTTCAGGTTACAAGGAGTTCACAGGAGTGCTTTCATTTGGGGAATTGATTACAAGAAACTGCTTACTATTTGGTATTTGTACAAGACATTGCTCAGGCCTCACTTGGGTTATGGTGCCCACTTTTGGTTTCCTCACATAGATGATGCAGGGGCTTTGGAAAGGGTGATGAGAGAACCCCTGCACTCAGTTTACAGTATGCGAATTATCCAGATAGGCGAGGTGTGTTGGAACACTACATCACAGAAGCATAAATACTGTGGCTAATCCAACTGATATTTATGTTTTCTAAATGACAGGCTGTTCCAAATCACTATGTCAGGGAGTACAACTCACAATTAAAACTTGTGAAAGGCCGGATCTGGGGTAAATACCAGAAGGGGGTTCTTTTCCCTGAAAGTAAAGGATATTGAATATGGCTGCCACTTCATAGGGTCAAATTTAATCACTGAATCCCTTCAATAGGGAGCTGGACCAGATTTTGGCTAGGATGGAAAATGAGTGCTTTAGGATATTCAGGGGCAGTCTTGTCTGTGCGGAAAGGCATGTCCAAATTTTTTTGCCCAAAGTTTCCCTTGGTTTTACACCTTTGTTCTTGCCTCTCAAGGATAATTCAGGAATTATTGGGAATTCAGGATAATTGTGGAAAGGAGAGTGAGTGTATTCTGATACACAAGGCCTCACAATTGTGAGGGACAGGGTGCATGGACCAGAAAATCTTTCTCTCTTTGTTTAGAAGTTTGTTTGTGAGATGCGCTCACTGCACAGAAATGCAAGGGATATTGAACAAATATAGTATTGCAGAGGAGGCTGAGGAAAGTATAGTAACAGTTGGGTAATTCAAAAATACTTTACAACAAACAGGAGAGAAGCTAAGATACAGAAGAGATATGCACAAGCTTGCCAAAGTAAGAAGAAACAGATCTAGAGTTTAGATGAATTGCATTCACAGATGCTTGCAAGAACTAGAAGTCAGAATCACTATTATCAGAGAAAAGGATTAGCACCAAAGGAGACACAGGAGACTGCAGATGTTGGAATCTGGAGCAACACACAAGTGCAGATGCTGGAATCTGGAGCAACACACAAGATGCTGGAGGAACTCAGTAGGTCAGGCAGCATCTGTGGAGGGAAATGGACAGTTGATGTTTCAGGATGAGACCCTTCACCTGGTGCCAGAGGAAAGATAGACAACAAATATAAATCTTCAGACAGGGTGGTAGACCATATCCAGGGCACGTAGGCTAGTTAAATTACCCGACAGATGCTAGAATATTTACTAAAGATTTGATGCTGAAATATTCATATATTATTCAGGATATTAATAACATAGTCAGCATAAAAGGATATCAAGCTGGAAATTTGTTCTTGTATCACAATATTTTCATACAATACACAAACAAATTTTATCTAAAACATGAATTACTAAATGCTCTTGAGCACTTTTTGCTCAAGTAACAAACTTACGGAAATTCATTGGCAGTCCTCCCAGTGTATGTTGCACATAAACAAGAGGCCAGCTGAGTACAATTGAATGAAGTCAATCAGGGCGTAATGCATGACTGACACCATTCTCACATTTTCTACTCCAATCATCCCAGCCCCAGGACATTATTGCAGGAGTTGTCAGGGCAGCGTCCTCAGCCCAATCATCCTCAGATGCTTCTTCCTTGGCATTCCTAACATAACAAGGTCCGAAGTGGGGATACTTGATAATGATTGAAATTGGACACTCCTCAGAAAATCAAACAATGCCTGCATGATCTAGACAGTACTGAGACATGGGCTGATAACTGGCCAGTAATAATCGTGTTATAAAAGTCTCAGGCAATGACTATTTCCAACAAGTGAGAGTCTAATCACCTACCCTGAGCACTACTCAGTTAATCACCATCAACGTTCCAGGGGGCATCAATGACCAAAAATAAATGCCACATAACTATAGCAGCTACAAGAGCAGATTGGAGGCAGGGCATCCTATGAAATGTGACTCAGCTCCAGTCACCTGAAGGTCCTTCCACAATTTACAATGCCTGCTGAAGTACCCTCCATTTGTCTAAATGAATGTAGCTCTGACAATAGTTATGAAGCTCAACAACCTAAGTTACTTGGTCACTGTAAATTGCCCGTAGTTTAGAGGTAAATGGCAGAATTTAGCGGGAGTCGACGGGAATGATGAGAGAATAAAATCTCAATGTAGGTTTCAAGGGGTGCGTGATAATAGGCGAAGACTCAGTGGGCCAAAGGATCTGCTTCCAAGCTGTATGTCTCCATGGCCATCCAGAACAAAGCAGCCCATTTGATCAACACGCAATCCACCATCGTAAATATTCAATCCTGTCATGACTCATGCACAGTGGCTGCAATATGTAAATGGTACAAAATGTAGTGCAGTTACTCATCTAGATTACGCCATCAGCGCCTCCCAAAACTGTGAAGGAAAAGGGCAGCAGGTGCATGGGAACAGAGGATCAGGGCAACAGGTTTAAAGATATAAGAGGGGTCGGAGGAAAAAGTTTTAAATCACAGGAGTTGTGATCTGGAACTTACTGCTTCTAAAGATGATAGAAAAAAAATGTGATTGGATGGAAACTTGAGGGAAAATAATTTGCAAAGCCAAAGAATGGGGGAATGAGATTTATGGAGTTAGCACCGATGCAATGGGCTAAGTGTCCTCCTTCTGAGCTGTAATAATTCTACAATTCAATGCCCATCACCTATGGTTATGTCTCGAAGTTGTACTCCATCCTAATCAGGAAATACATCACCATTCTTTCACTGGATCTAAGTTTCAGAACCCTCTACTCAACAACACCAACTGCCTTCACCAAAACACTACAGTAAATCAGGAAACTGACTCATATCACCTTTACAATCCCTACTTGATTGATAGCATGCTACTTAAAGGAACCAACCCCACCTTAACTGTGCCTATGGAGTCCATTACAATAGGTCATTCTTCTTTCAGGTAAATTCCTAATTTTCTTCCTGGGTTCCACTAGGTGGAACCTGCTCTTCACTTGAGAGCAAATTTGTCCCACAGCAGCCACTGTAGATGAATTAGTGATTTTGAAGCTAGGATTTTCTTTGCAAAATCTCCTGACATAGTGGGGGGATTGTGAAAGCAAATTCATGCTTAAATCACCTTTTTAACCTTATCGTGAGGATTGTGCATGGAATGGAGGACTGCCAATTCACAATGCCTTGCAATTGTGGATGTTAGAACGTCGCCTCCCAAGCTCATTCCAAACTAGTATGCACTGTTTCAATGTGCATTTTCATGGTTGAAGATTTGTCTCTACTTTCATACTTGGATTAAAGTTATAGAATTAAGAGAAAAAATAATGCTGTAGATTATGTTCCAGTGATGTCTTTCAGTGAAGTAAGCCTGCTATCCTTGCTAAATCTCACCTAAAAGTGACTCCTGACTCACTTAAGTGATAAACTATCTTCCAAAATGTCCTCACAACAGGGGATGCTGAAAGAATCATCCATGTCCTGTGAATAAATAAAAGAGCAAGTACATGGACTTTCAGAAGATCCTCAAGTAGATACCATAAAAGCAATTAATAATAATATTAGTGGTCAAAGACAAAATGCAATGAAAGATGTCCACAAAATAGTAAGTAGAGGAAAGAGGTTAGGGGAAGTGTCCTGGACTGACAGAAAGTGCCCTAAAAGAATTGCTGCTAGAATCGCTAGTATTTACTATACACTTATTTATTATATATGTTAATGAGTTGAGCTCAAAAATTGAAAGAATGGAATGGAAATTTTCAGGTGATGCAAAGAAAGGAATGCACTCCTTTGCGACCAATGAAGCACTTTTGAAGTATGGTCAGTGCTGCAGAGCAATGATCCGCAAGCATCAATGAGTCATCGAGTAGCTAAATGTTTTTTTAGTGCTGCTGGTTTAATCCTGCAATGGAGTGTTGGCCACATTACATGCTTAAGTCTCTGGAGTGGAACAGAAAATCAGGCTGTCATAGAGCTAAGGCAGGCAGTAAATTTGACACTAAATACTGTGTTACATTTAACATAAGGGAATGTAGGAACATATACAAAGATAAATAGTAAATTAAATTCAGCATAATAAATTAGGAAGTAGTTCTTCAAGTTAAATATTCCTTGAAATATAAGAAACTAAGTAAGGCATATGAGCAAAGAGATTTGAAAATGTAAGTACATGTTAGAAGCAGCAATGCACATTAATAAGGCCTTAAAGATGTAAACAAATTTGTCAGTAAATTTGAGATAGAATAGGCTACAAAAACAGAGATGTGACATAAATTTATGGAAAACAGTGGACAAACCACACAGATTATTGGTGTCATTACAGTACAACTATAGTTTCCTATATTACACTTCAAAGGTCTTCAATTGTCTGCAGTGAGACATCCTGAGATACCCAAATGGCAAAAGTGCATTAAAATTTTGGCAGGGTGTTATCAAAATAGAGAGAATGCAACTATCATGAAAGATTGAACTGTCTTCGGAAGAGTAAGAGAAGATCCAATGGAGATATTTAAAATAATGAGGAGATTCCAGTGGGGTCGATATGAAGAAATATTTCTAGGGCGACAAGAGTTGATTATTCCACAACATTGAGATGATGGTTCCACAAGTAATTGACAGTGTAGTGCAGAAGAAAATCCACTCTGATAGTGAAATGGCAGACGGGGAAATAAAAGAACCCAAGCCTGCTACTATTAGCATGAGTTCAAGACAGAGCTGCATGCTGTGGGCTAGATGTTTCTTCTCAATAGATGAATAGAACATCTAACCATTTAGACACTTCAATCCACAAGACACAGCCATGAGAGCACAATATTAATAAACTCTTCTTAAACTCCATATCATATGGTATAACAACCTGCATGTAATGACACTATATACTGTATGTACGTACATGCGATAAAAAGTTTAAGTTAAGCATCTGATGCAGTGCACAGATGAAAACTCCTCACAGGCATCAATTAATCAAAGATATCAAGATGTCTTGCTCTGAAGTTTAATGCATAAAATGAAACTTATTGCTTTTCTCATCCATTGAAAAGATTTTTCAAATTGTTCTAAGACTGGCCTGACAACTGCTAACTATTTTCATAACTAACAGAAATTGCTGCAAGATATGCCTCTTTCCTCTCATTGTTGTTACACTGAGTTCTGTTGTTTTTGATTAAAAATGTTTTTGATGCTTCCATCAAATAATGAAAAACACTAATATTTAGAATTTGTGTTTAGGATGACTGAGAGAGATAATGGTTGGCATATTTCAGTTTAATACAACTTGGGTCAAGGAACTATTTAATTTAATATCATTATTATCTAGAATTCACATCTAAAATTCACTCCTATTTCAGAAATAAAAATAGAAAAATGCTGGAAAACTCTCTGCAGATGAGACAGCACTGTAGAAAGAGAAACAGAGTTAATGTTTCAGGCTGAGGACCCCTAGAACTGGGGATGGAGAGAAAACAAGTTGGTATCAAACTGTATCAAGCTGGCCTCACTCCATCAGAGATGTTCCTCTTTTCTTATCAATCTCTCCCTCACCTTCCCCACAGCTTGCTACTGACTTGAGTGTTTCCAATATTTTCTATTTTTATTTCCAGCATCTGTGTTTTTTTTTTGAATTCCCTATTTGAGGACCATTCCTTAAATTAGACTGTACCTCCAACTGTGTTCAGAATAATCAAATCTATATCCGACTTAACCAGCAATTCTTAAAAAGAGTGACCAACTTTTATCGATGCACCACAGAAAGCATCCTATCTGGATGCATCATGGCTTGATACGGCAACTGCTCTGTCCAGGACCACAAGAAACTGCAGAGAGTTGTGGACACAGCCCAGCTCATCACGGAAACCAGCCTCCCCTCCTTGGACTCTGTCTTTACCTCTCGCTGCTTTGGTGTAGCAGCCAGCATAATCAAAGACCCCACCCACCTGGGACATTCTCTCTTCTCTCCTCTTCCATCAGGTAGAAGATACAGGAGCTTGAGGGCACGTACCACCAGGCTTAAGGATGGCTTCTATCCCACTGTGATAAGACTACTGAACAGTTCCCTTCTTCGATGAGATGGACTCTGACCTCACGATCTACCTTGTTGTGACCTTGCACCTTATTGCACTGCACTTTCTCTGTAGCTGTGACACGTTACTCTGTACTGTTATTGTTTTTACCTGTACTACCTCAATGTAACTGCACTGTGTAATGAATTGACCTGTACGATCGGTATGCAAGACAAGCTTTTCATTGTACCTTGGTACAAGTGACAATAATAAACCAATACCAACTCCAGAATAAACCTAAGAACCATTTCCCAAAGGCTCACTGCAATTGACTGCTCACCCTTCTTGAGGTGTACCCTTACAGTGATGCATGTTCCTAAATTTAAATCAACTTCACCAGTTAGCATATACTACTTGTTGATGTAGCTCTTGGTCTAATATTCGGTTGTGCCTCTGTGCTACCCATTCCAGTGCAGAGGTCACTTCCTCTATCAGCTTATGCTGGTAATATAATTGCTTTCTAATCTTATATCCCATGGTGCTTCCACATTTTGACTGCCACATTTTGAAAGTCCTTGAGCTTTCCTAGAGAACAGTTAACATTTTTAACTGTGTTCATTAACAGGACATTTGGGTATTATCCAAGTTATGGTATCCTAGAAGCCCAGGCACAGATGAATAATTTATATTGGTAGTGATGCCCTTAATGGATAACACCAACAGAAACAGTTCATTGTTTTCCTTGCCTGAAGTCATGTTTAAGCATATGCAATGCCATTAAAAATGTGGAAAGAATTTAGAAACTCCATCATAAGTCTATTGGATTCAACTAAATAAACCTGGGCACAGAAAAACAAGTTATGAGGAAACAACTGAACACAGGTTAAATCAGCTAATTTCACTTGCTTGCTGGAATGGATTTCATTGTTCTTTTTACAGCATTTGACTTGATTGTAATTTCGGGCAGAAAAATCACAGATAGGTGCAGTTACTGCGGACTGTCAACTTGATGCTGTTTGCATGCCACAAAATTAAATCATGCAATGCCAAAGGAAATTTGATTCACTCTCTAGTGACATCCAGGAGAGAGAATGATGCATTTAATAATGATAATAATCTCAGGGGATCAATGGAGAAGGTACAGTCAGAGAAACTCTATGACACTCTGCCAAAACAGTGCTGCAGTAATTTTTTTATCAATTCTGCTGCAAACTTTGATATTCCCAGTGGGAGATGCTTTATGTATAATAATTTCCTGCTTGCATGCCAAAAATTACAGAACAATAGGCACTTAATAAGGGATTTGCTGGAGATACAATAATATGGAGGTGCTTCACTGCTCAGCTATTTAAAGTATTTGCAGACTTGCCCCAGAGAGGAAGGATGCAATCTGCACAAATAGACTGCAATTGGTGCCATTAAGAAAGGTACATTCCTGTCGATCCTGCCATTCACAGAGATTGGAAGTCCCTTCAGTACACCAGATGTACCAAATGACCCAAATTGAATGCTCCCAAGCAATAACAACCCAGCTCATGGATTGGAGAAGGTTTTAGATTGATCTACCTGTCTATTGTAATAATTTTTCTGATCTGGTGCACAAATAGGATTCAATAATGGTTCTTAACATGTCTTGTACTGTAGTTATTCTGTTAATGTTGCCTTTATGTCATTTAGTAAACATATTTAACTTAATTTATAACATAATATTTGATATAATGAAGATAATTGATCTAGAAATCCATTCACACATGAAAACGTACTAAAAAGGTATTGCGCAGGTTGTGCTGTTTCCTTAACAGTGAGAGCCTGGAATGATGGTTATTTTCTAATAGTATACAACTAACCATGTGTAATTTCAAGAACCCTGCACAACAGCTGAAACTAACTTGCACTTATTGATGTCATATCTGCACCTTTTAAAGGGGAGGTGAGCATTGTATCCAGTCATTGCTGCAAGACATTGTACTTGGTCTCTGGAAACATCAATGATGATGATGCAGAAATGCTAGTGGAAGAGGCTGACACATGAAGAAAGGTTCTGTCTCAATCGGTTTCAATTAAGAAAGGTAATTGCTCTCCATCCTGCCATTCACAGAGATTGAAAGCCCTTCAGTGCACCAAATGCAAGCAACAAGAACAGAAGTGCAATGGGAGGTTTCCAGCAAGATCTGTGCTGGAGGTTATCACCAGATGACCTGATCCCAGTATTTATCAACCTCAGCTTTGGATATACTCAATGACTGATCATTTACAGATCTGTGAGGTGGAGAATCTTACAGAGTTGTAACATTCTGCATCAGAAAAATCACCTTATTCAGTATTTAATTGATGAACCCTCAATCGCACACCGTGCTCACTAGTTCTATATTCTCCACTGAGAGAAAAGAACCACTCAATATTTACTCTGTCAACTTCATTGGAATGTCTCAATGAGATCACCCCTCAGTCTTCTAAATTCCACTGGACAAAAGCCAGTCGTACTCAATTTCCTCTCACAAAAAAACCCTCATCCCATGATTCAATCCAGTGAACACAGTGCTGACTCCATGGCAAGTATATCTTTACAGAGGAAGATTAAACAGTTCACATGCATCAACACATTTTTCAAAGCATATCAAACTGAAGGCATAATATTGAAAGGAAATGTTAAAATAAGATGTACCGAGATGTGTATCAAGAAAAGTTGAAGATTTTTAAATGGCTACTGTGGATGTATTTAGGACTTGGCTTCTATGCCTTATGCCACCGTAGCCTCACTGTACAAAACATTAGATAAAATCTATCAAATTCCCTTTGTTATCCTGATGCTCTGTCACTCCACATAAAATACACAGGGAGGCATGATGACACACACAAGTATTACCTAGCCTTGCAATGGAGTATCAGGGACATTAACTGAGGCAATCAAAATTCACGCTCAACCCATGTTCAACCCAACAAACAGAAGGGATGTTTTCTCACACCATTTATGTTCAAACGCAGTAAGAACCAAATCATAATGAATGCTGAAATGAATAACAAACCCAAATTAGTTAGCATCAGTAAGTTTTAAAAATGATTATCATGAAATTACAGAATTCAGACTTGATTTAAGAATCGGAAGGGAGACTCAAACTTGCACCTTAAATCAAATTAAGGAAAACTTCAACAGATGTGAAATATATTGAATGGGTTAACCAAGATAAACCGCTAATGGATAAAGCTGTGGTCATAAATTGGAAAGTATTCAGATAAGTATTTAGTATGATACACAACCAGGATATCTCCAAAATGACAAAAAACTCCACTTGTTCACTTGTGCAATGTGATCAACAAATGAGTTTTAAGATGGTAATTTTAAAATGCTAATCATCGAGCAAATGCAAGGAAAAGCAGAAAAACAGAAGTTCAAATGACTGAATGTGCTTCGGGAAACAGCAATGACATGTGTATAAAGTAATAAATGTTAACTCCCTTAGAAATAAGAGATGAAAACCAATCAACCTGAAACATTAACTTTGCCTCTCTCTGCTCAGATTCTCCCTGACTTGTTGGGTACTTACAGCATTTCATGATTAAGTTTCAGATTACCATCATCCAGAGTATTTAGGCTCTGTTTCTAAACCACTAAATGTGATTTGAAAAAGAAAGTAATCATAAAGACGAATGGAATATTGGCCTTTATCTCAAGGGGTTTGGAATTCAAAAATGAGGAAATGAAATTATACAGAGGCTTGATCAATTTTCAGTACTACATTACTGGAGCACATAGGAATGATAAACTGATTATGGATGATATAAACTGTAGTTTTGCCATAACTATATCAGGGTAGAGATGTTTAAACTTTGAGAACAGTTTCCATGAATTCAACTTGTAGACCCTGTCCTCTATACACTTGGAGAGTAATCCAATAGAGTTTAAAAATAATTAAGATATTTGATGAAGTGGATGAACTTTAACTATTTCATATACAATTAAAAAACAAGAAAATGCTGGAAATACTCATCAGATCAGGTCACATCTTTGGGAAGAGAAACAGAGCAAACATTTCAGGTGGAAGATCCTTCATCAGAACTATTTTGTCTTGTGGTTGATAGCATGTTCTTAAATTAGAGCCAGTCATTGAAGGATAAAATCTTGAAGAACTTTTTAATGCCAAGCTCAGGTATAAACTAGACAGAATAAAATTAATTGGCTTAGGGGTATAAACCTACTGTTCCTGTATACATCGCTGGTAGCCAAATATACATCCATTCCCCATAAGTATATAAACGAATGCACTGATTTATTGAACATTAAACAGCAAAACCAACAAACTCAGTAAAAGCATCACTTATGGTCATTATAAAATTTAATTAAGTTGAAAAGCCAAAAGTAATCCTCAACATTACTCCGAATCTTTTAATGTAGTTGCTTGCATCTTAAATGTGTAGGTGCTGCATTGAGTCCTCTGACTTCCCAGGTTTCCCAGGGAGAAAAGAACTTTGCATTTATATGGCTGTGAATATTTAGTTCAGCAGTACTGCAAGATTATCACTTGCGGATCCATCATTCATTTATATGTCACCTGATTATCCTTTCCATTGAAACCAATGAAAAAGAAACCTGGATGGGGTGTATAATTGGTGGTAGTGTATATTCATCACAAATATCAATGTCCATGCAAATTAAACAACATCCATTGTCCTTAAGTATGTACGTTAATAAATCTAAGATGACTGTTTTCTGGAGTTTGCCAAGACTATTTTAAGTTTGTGTGTGAACCCAAAGAATCAAGAACTAACAAAGTAAAAAGAGAAAGCACTGAACAACAGAAATCCAAAATAACATTAGAAAATGCAAGAAGCACCCAGATGTTCAGATACCATCAGTGGAAAGAGAAACAGTTAATGTTTCAGGTCTGGTACCCTTCATTCTGATATGTATTTCCCTTTCGTAGACGTCTGACCTGTTGAGTGTTTCCAGCATTTTCTATTGTTATTTTGGATTTCCAGAATCTGCAGCATTTTGATGTTCAGCTTTACTTGAGGTTTGGGCTGGAAAATAGATTGCCTCATATCTATTATGCTTGCATGAATAGTCATCTTGTTATTTTCTTACTTTTTTAAAGTAAATTTGTCACTTGGAATTGATTAAAACTAACATGCATCTGAAGTACCCAAGGAAGACCAGATTGCCAGAAATCCATCCTTCATGGATGAATTAAGCCGAAGGGTATGCCTACCTTTACAGATGCAATGGATATTTAAGATCTCATTCGCTATTTAAAAATTAAAGACATCTTTCAATTATCTTGCAAATAACTTAACCTTGATGAAGGCAGCCTAAAATGATTAACTGATCATTCATTGAACTGTTATTTGTTGTTTGTAAACACATACTTGAGCAGCATTTTAATGTAACATTGCATTTTCACTACTTCTGTGAATTTTCTGAGAAATCTTGTAAGGAAAAGTTAGCACAAGTTTTTATGTATCTGTTATTTCATAAATTTAATTGACTTTTAAATATGTAGCTGTTGCTGGCAAGGCTAGCATTTATCACCCGAATTGCCCCCAAAATAAAGTGGGCATTTAAGACTGAGATCACATACAGACAGACTAGGTTGGGGAATTGGTGAATCAGATGACTTTTTATAAAAATTCCAGTCATTCCATGCTCATCATTTTTAAATTTAAATTTGACAGATGTCATGGTGGGATTTGAACTTGTTAGTCCAGTGATTTAATCATTGCATTGAAGCCGTAACCTATGCTTCTCCTTTTCGCCATGTTTTTTTTGCAAATAGTTCCTCAAACATACACCCTTCTTTCCTCTGATTCTCTGCATTTCTTATGTCTTTCTTACTGATCAATATTTAATGCTTTTAATTATATAAATTTAACATTATGCAGTATATATCTTGCATTTGCAACAAACTGTCTCAGAGACTTTCTACAATTCAAGGACAATATTTAATTTCTATAATTACCTTTATTACCTCTCAGAGTATTTGTAATACTGTAGATTGGGCATTCACAATGATCCTTTGCCTACATTTGCATTCAGTCCAGGAAACCAATGAAAAATGGAAATGACAGAGAGAACTAAGTGTTTAATTAAATTATTTAAAAAATAACTTGAGATGACCATGATCTTTTTTTAATAAAGAAAACCAAACTAAAATAAACTACAATATTTTCACATCTAAATTTCCATAACTGCAAATTCAAGTGAGGCTGCTAAAATCTAAGGTTCTAAACTTTAATGGGATTTCAAATTGGGGATTCAGTTCAAATTTTAAAACTCCATGTCAACACGAAGAATAACACCAGGATATTTAAAAGATTTTGGCAGGATCAGTTCTTATGTTTGGAACAAACTTCCAGTGGGACAGGGCTAAAAAGATTTATTCTTTCAGCATTGTTTAACATCAATTACATTTGGATAGAGAAAAAAAGTTAATGTTTCAGGTCAATGACATTTCCGTAAAAAAAAAGGTCATCGACTTGAAACACTAACTCTGTTTCTTTCTCCACAGATGCTACCTGTTCAGTATTTCCTGTTTTTATTTCAGAAGTACAGCATTTGCAGCTTTTTGCATTGGAACAATCTGTGGAGATTGTTTGTGAAACATGATATAAGATCTGTCACAGATGCTGAATTGATTCATAAATATCTTGTAGTATATGATCTCTACAACCATTCACGGCAGTCCTTTAATACAGAAAAATTGGATAACATGGAAATATTTTACTGACGAGAACAGATGGATGGGAACAAGATACAAACCAATAATTGAATTGGGGGGTTCTGATGATGTCATAAAGCATAAGAGTCAAATTCAAGTGATTTATAATCCTGTCAAAAGCTTGAGATTCAATTATTGTCCTGGCTCTGCCTGCATGCTTTTCTTCTTTATATCATAAGATGCTGTCCACATTAGCCATTGATAACATTCATTTATGAGTCAAGTAAAATCAAAAAACAAATCAATAAATTTAGTGAGACCACATTCCTGGCATTCAGCCTCACAGCAAATTATGCACAATATTTTTGATCGAACAGCCCTGAAAATGAATACGGGGATCACAATGTCCGATGAACCAGTGTCATTCAATGCTTTGTAGGTGATGTTCTAACTTGTGCTGTCTGCTCATGGTCATAATTAGAATATCCCACCAACACTAACCGCAATATTCATCGGCTGGAACCATAAATGTTCCTTGAGTGGCTAAAGCTAATCTTTACTCAAAAAATTAACCCGCTCCCCTTAAAGGGGAACTGCACAATGGCTGGATCAGGTATTGCCAGGCATTATACAACTGCAGCTAACCTGGCAAAATGTGATGAGTGGCTTAAAATGGCATAAAGCGGGCTCCTTGGTGTTTCAATTCAACCCTGGAAGAGTTAGAAAGGAGATAAGGTATTTTGCATCTACAAGGAGGGCATTAGACCTGTAGAGGCAGAGGAAGCAGATAGCACCAGTCAAGGACAGGCACGGTAATGTAGCGGTTAGCATAACGTTATTACAGCATCAGCGACCCAGGTTCAATTCCCGCCGCTGTCTGTAAGGAGTTTGTACGTTCTCCATGTGTCTGCATGGGTTCCCTCTGGGTGCTCTGGTTTCCTCCCAAGTTACAAAGACGTACAGGTTAGGAAGTTGTGGGCATGCTATGTTGGCGCCGGAAGCATGGCAACACTTGCGGGAGGCCCCCAGGACATTCTACGCAAAAAGATACATTTCACTGTGTGTTTCGATGTACAAGTGACTAATAAAGAAATCTTAAGTCAAGGATTTAATGCATCTTCAAATGTCATGCCCTATCAATTGCATCACTAGCTTCAGGCATTGCTCACTTTATCATACCCCACCATACTTTTGTCAACAATCTCCATCAACTAGGACTCATACCTAACATTGCCACATTTAGCAAAGCTGCAGATCACACACCCATATCTCACCAATTGAACACAGAGCCAACTATTCAACCAAGACAGCCACAATATGCAGACTCAAAACACGACACATACTGGCACGCTTCCCACACTCTTTTCAGAACAGCAATTAACCAGGGTGGGACATCACATCAGTATCTTCTTATTCCAAGGAAGGAGGCATCGATAGGATTCCCAGTGCTGAGGACACGGCTAGCAAAGGGACTGAAGATGGAAGATGATGATCCTTCTTCTCACATTCCATCCGCACTGAATATAATCTTTCTTAAAAACATGCTGTAAGCATCCACCAACCTCTTCTCCCACACTCCCACATTACACATGCCCCTCTTTTAATTTAGATACACAAGACTTCCAATTTGACCAGGAAATGAGGAAAAGAAAAAAGACAATGTTGATGACAACAACATATGGTTGCTCAATTTCACATTAGAGTGACACAGTACAAGTGAGAAAAAAAGCATAGGGCTGGGACTAACATGCGGTGTCACACTGAGTGGCCCACTTGCAGGAAAGGGGGCACAGATTTTGCAGGTGCCAGCTTCTCAGTGGATGAAGCTGTAGTGGAATCAGATGAGGAATTCAATGCTCTAGGCTGTAGATGAAGGCCAATGAGTGTGCACAATCAAATGCCTGATGCTTGGAGAACCCTGCCAGAAATCAAACAGTTATTGTCAAGAAGAATGGAGGTGCCTTGGGCCAACTTGGCATGGGATATTGTGCAGTGTTTGCTGTCCATCCTTTCCAGCATGGGAATGGTGACCAACTCTATTCGCATCATTTGTGGATGCCTCAGCCTCAATTTGAGCTTAAGCAGCAACCAATGAGTTATGCAGTGAAATTTCAACCAGCTGCAATGCATGCTAGATTGCTGCAATGCATGCTTGGGTAGCTGCCAGTATAAATGTGGATTAGTGTTTTCAAAGGGGCTTTCAAGTTCTCAGAACAATCTCTCATCTAATAGGGTTGGTAAGGCACCCCTAAGTCCCCCATCCCAGCACATCCCACTCCTCCCGCCCACCGACCACACCCCAAAGAAGAGGCAATGGCTTTGTGGAATTTGAATCTGATGTCCTCTTCCAACAAAGGGCAGTATTTGTCCTTCAACTCTGCCACTTCCACCAGTGACCTTGCTATTGCCTAAATGCCAGTAAGGCTCAAGTCAAGATTTTGCGGCCCACAGCTGGTTTGTCGAGGCCATTTGCAGTCTCCTCCACTAAAGGTCAGCAGGCTTCCACGAAGCATGTTTCAATGACCAGGGAAGCATTTCAGAGGAATACCAGGACAGGCAAGGGAACAGGGAAGTGGTAACCAGCTGATATTTTACACAATTTTGCATGATTTCATTGGGTGTATCCTCACACCATGCAGCATGCAGAAGACCACCACAGATCTCAATACCTACTCTGTTGAGTAAAGCAGGGGTACTCCTGTGTAGTTTCAACAGAAGTATTGTTTCAATATGCCAATAATGTGCTCTATCATATCTTGTGTGTCAGCATGCTTTCATAGTATACATGCTTCTCATTGGTGCCTGGATTGTGTACCAAAATTATCAATTGTTTCATCAGCAGATAACCCTTGCCACTAAGCAGCCACTCTTTTATTCCCCATGGTGTGAGTTATTGCAGCAGACAGCCACAGAATGTAGACATCATGCCTGCTACCAAAGTACTAAATCCAGACCTGCTTCTAGTGGGTTTTAAACTCCAAGAACATTATATGTGCAATTCATTTTTTTGTACCTTCTGGGATACAATTTCTCACTGGAACAATAACAACTTCAATTCATACAGCATTCAGCAACTTTAATATAATCAAAAATTCCACGGCATTTGTAGGAATATTAACAAACAAAATTTGACATCCCAGATTAGGTGAGAAAAAGCTTTTTTCAGAGAGATAAGTCCTCACGAGTAAAGTAAGAGAGATAGAAAGATAGAAAGGTTTAGCAAAAGAATTTCAGAACGTAGTGTTTTGGCAGCATGACCACTAATGGCATTGTGATTGAAGTCATAAAGTCATCGAGTCACACAACACGGAAACAGCAAGCACCTACTTCCACCAATCCCACACTAACCCATTTTATTCTCCACATATTACCTCCCAAGGTTCTACCTGCACACCATGGGCAATACATTGTTGCCAATTAACCTATGAAGCCATATGTCCTTGGGATGAGGGAGGAAACTGGAGCACCTGGAGGAAGCCCACATGTTCACAGTAAGAAGGTGCAAAGTCCACAGAGATAGAACTAGAGGTCAGGATTGAACCAAGGTCGCTGGGGCAATGAGGCAGCAGCTCTACTAGTGGAGCCACTGTGTCACCCCCTTGAAGATGGTCAAGGTAGAACTGAGGGAGTGCAAATAGATTAGAAAATCATAGGACTGAAGTAGATTACAGTGATGGAGACGGATGGAAACATTTCAAAACAAAAATGAAAATAATGTTTACTCTTTATCTTTTCATAGATGCTGCCTGACCTGCTGCATACTTCCAGTATTTTCTACTTTTATTTGAGATTTCCACAATCTGCAAGTTCTTTGATTTTCATTTATTGTTAAATTCACTGCCACTTCTCTTTCAGGAATTAGTAATTAATTGATCATTGATAATTGGTTTATTATTGTCATATGAACCGAGATACAGTGAAAACTTTGTTTTTCAGGCCATCCAGACAGATCATTCCAAACGTGTACATTGAGGTAACATAAAAGGAAAGGCAATAACAGAACGCAGAATATAGTGTTACAGTTACAGAGAAAGTGCAGGTAGAAAGTAAGGTGCAAGGGTCATAATGAGGTAGATTGATAGGTTAAGAGTTCACCTTTATCATACAAGAGGTCCGTTCAAGAGTCTTATAACTGCAGGATAGAAGCTGTCCTTGAGTCTGGTGCAGCATGTTTTCAAGCTTTTGCATCTTCTGCCCGATGGAAGGGGAGAGAAGAGAGAATGACCGGGGTGGGAGGGGTCTTTGATTATGTTGGCTGTTTTCCCGAGGCAGCAAGAAGTGTAGACAGAGTCAATGGAGGGGAAACTGGCTTTCATAATTAATTAGGCTATGTTCAGAACTGTCTGCCATTTTGTGGCGCCTTGGGCACAGAAGTCGCTGTTTCTCTTCCCACAGCTGTGATGCATCAGGATAGGATGCTCTCCATAGTACATCTATAAAAATTAGTGAGGGCAGTTGTGGACATGAAAAATGTCTTTAGCCTTCTGAGGAAGTTGAGGTGCTGGTGTACTTTATTGACCAGGACAAGCTATTTGTAATATTTACATCTAGGAACTTGAAGCTCTCAACCATCTCCACCTCAGTACCACTGATACAGACAGCGGTGTGTACTTCGCCCCACTTCATGAAGTCAATGACTGACAGAGAAGTTCTACTCCTCTCCAACTGGATTACATGTGTCTTTTTTGCCTTGTTTACAATTATTTTCTCTCTTTCCCTTCTCTGATGAAGGGTCCTTGACTTGAAACATAACCCCGTTTCTCCTTCTACAGATGCTGCCTGGCCTGCAGAATTTTTAAATTAAATTTTTAAAATTTTATTTACAGCGTGGTAACAGGCCCTTCCGGCCCAACGAGTCCGCACCGCCCATTTTAACCCAAATTAACCTACCCGTACACCTTTGCAACGTGGGAGGAAATCAGAGCACCCGGAGGAAACCCACGCAGACACGGGAGAACATACAAACTCCTTACAGACAGCGACGGGAATCGAACCCCGATCGCTGGCACTGTAATAGCGTCACACTAACCGCTACGCTACCGTTCTCTGAGGAAGTTTAATTTGCAGTGCATCTCAGAGATATATGCTTACAAAGGATAAAATTGCAGTTCAATGCATCATGCACTGCAGGAAAATTGGAACCATTGCAAAGCCACGTTGGTGTACAGAGCAGTGCAGTGGTGCAACTTGTAGACCTACTGCCTCACGGAGAACGGTTTCAATCCTGACCTTGGGTGCTGTCTGTGTGGAATTTGGACATTCTCTCTGTGACCACATGTGTTTCTTTTGGGTATTCAGGTTTCCCCTCACATCCCAAAGATGGATGGGTTGGTAGGTTAATTGGCCACTGTAAATTATCCCTGTTGTGTAGGTGAGTGGTAGAATCTGGGGGGAGCTGATGAGAATGTGGGGAGAATAAAAAATGGCATCAACATAAGATTAGGGTGGTTGATGATCAGTGCGAACCTGGTGGGCTCAAGGGCCTGTTTCCATGCTGTATCTTTCTATGGTTCTGTGACTTTTGCCACATGTTGATCTCTGGCAGGAGAAAATGCAATGTGGTTAGTTCTCTTCGAGTATCAGTGATATGCCTAATGCAGCAAAGAATGATAAACTGCAAAATGCTGTTAATATTTTCCAAGCTTGGAAAAAACCAGCAGAATAAAAATATATTGTCATAATCACCTCAATAAACAAAGGTAAAGTGTTCCTCACTCAGCATAGAGGTTGTAATTGTGGAAGGTCTCAATGAATAAAGCAAATATTGTTTCTTACTGATGTTTAGGTAGAATTAGAAGATGCAGCCTCCTTGTTGGAACCATTCTTTTCCTCTCTTCCTATTCTATCTTCTAATAGCTTCTCTTGCTCTGTGTGCCCTCTGCTCATTCTTCCAATCATACTCTACAAGAAAGTAATGCCTGTCAACCCACTCATGTCTGGCAGTAACTACCCTTTATAAATCCTTAACTCAGCAAAAGTTTCAAATATAGTACCGAACACTCATAGGGTTATAGAGGCACCCAGAAGAAATCTACCAGGAGATAAAGTATAACTAGTTGGTGACCACTTTTAATGGTACCGGTGAGGTGTCCCTCATGCTAAAAGAACAGTCAGTTCTGTGTGTTTAAAGGATGGCTCTAAAATGGCAGAGCTGGAGTCAAATCAGCATTGCACTAAGGGATCCTGATTGGCCGGATCTGCATAAGTTCAGTGCACACACACTTACACCCCTATCATTATGTCATCCAGCCCAACCTGGGCCAAAAATATACACAGATACTCCAAACACAATTTTAGACCCCAAAAGTCTTTCATACTTATTAAAAAATAGCTACCTCTGAGACCATTGCTATTTCTGAGATGTCCTTGACTTTCCAGTAATAGATATTAATCACTTAAAAAAAAATTAGAAGTGTTGGGAATAGGGCAAGCCAACCTCCACGAGAGCACTCTCCCTAAATTTACACTCCAGAATTTACTTCAGGAATGATGTACGTGCTCTTTTTTTCACTTATGAACACAAATTGAGGAACAATTATTTTCTGAAGATAATGAAAGCACAATAGAGATGAGAATGATTGTAGACATTGTTGTATTAGGATATAGTAACAGTACTAAAGAAATACACCAGAGGATGGAGATTCAATCATTGATCACATGGAAATTAGTAGTAATAATAATGGTTCACATGATACTCTGAAGTCAATTTTTCTTCTGAGATCTCCTTGACATGCAAACCTAAGTGAAGCCCAGCGATATCGGAAAATCATCCAAATTCAAGATTCTGTATCAAAACAGTCTGACAATCATTTCTTTATTGCCTATTCTAATTACTACCGTGCCCTTCCAGGATAAGACTTCCTCCTTATTTCAAAATAATGGGAAAAGATTAATTTTCCCACCATATTTATCAACCAGCCAACTAAATGACAGGAAAATGGGGCATGAATCCAGCATTATAGGCATCTTTCTGTAACTGAAATCACTTGATTTTCAGCTCCATGGAAATTAAATTTGAATGGTTTCTATATCAAGTGGTCAATTTACAACACCAATCTATGCCAGGTGATAAATTGAAAGCCAAGACCATTCTTTGAAGTATGTGCAGAGAATGTGATCAGATTGGCAAAACTGAAAAGTAGCTGCAGATCATATTGCATCTGCAATAATATCACTTTAATGTTTCCTGCAACTGACATGCTATATAATGGTCTAACATTTTACAAATCTAATGCTACCATGCAAAATAATTGTGGATAGTAACTAATAAAGCAAACCATGCCCTTTACAGTGACATAATACCTTTTCTGCGTGTATGCAGAGGAGAATTGCACCCAAAGAGAGCAACAAATGGCAGTTTATCAGTAAAACAAAATGAAAGGGCTGTTAACTTGAAGAAGGGAGCATTCAATAAACACTATATGGCAGTGTGGAAGATATATTCAAACATACAGGAGTATTAACAAAAATGAAGAGGCAAATAGCAGGGCTTTGCAATTACATGATAGATGTCATTATGCAAAAAAAGAAATAGACAACAAGAAGGATTTTTCAGGGATCTAATCATTCTATTCAAATATTCTTTTCTATTTAAAAGCAAAAGTTATACATTGGTACAGTACAGGATCAGTTCTAAAAGTGAAGGATCATAATGTAGGAAACAAGGCACCACAGACCAACAAAAATTAGTGTAGAAGGAATTAGATCTCAGAAGGCTGAAGGACTATTGAGAACAATTAATACACAATTATCTAATAATTGTACTTCAGTCACTCTTGGTGTGCTGAATTGGTGTGTGTATAACACAAAAGCAAAAACCAAAGTGAAAAAAACACAACAACATTGAGACTTCCTCGCTTTAAGAAATCATGGTTGGCTCCCCTTGAAGAACATTAAAACCTGATCTGCACATTTCACACATGCTGCAGTTTTCCAGGATGATGCGACCTCATTTGCATGTGAACCCACAGGATCAAGCCCCCACAATCAGCAGCAGCATCTGGTCATAGTTCGAGGGTTTGTGAGCTGCAGTTACCAGTTCACTGACACCTCGGTCTTTAAAGAGGCTTGTAAGTACCAGAGTTTTGTAGTCAAAATTGGAAATGATGTTTTTTTTATACAAATACCAATGATTTCCAGGGGGAAGTCCTACATGTGTAATATACTCCTCATTACATTGGAGTTATGTATGAAGGTCATAAGTCATGATTTTTGATCCAATTTCTGTCATTAACTATCTAAAATAAGACACGCGCATTGATGACATCATCAGATGCACAAAGCACAACAGGGAAATAAAACCTGTGTGGTGATGAATTGCGACAGAAATGCTCAGTCCAATTTCTAGATGGGCAGGACTTCAGCAGGAATTGAGCATAAAAACTTTAAAGCAGAGAGAAATTTTGATTTATGCATTTTAAGTAAAGGAGCCAGTGGGCCAGTTTTCCAGGTAACTAAATTAATCTTACATTGTATGATCTGCACAAAATGATAGGTGAACATGTTCATACACATTGATTATGCACCACATCCAACAGTGCCAGTGACAGTAATGTTTGCCCAAATGGATGTGTACTTTTGTGTATCACATGCTATCTTCACAGTGCAAAGAAACCCAGTAGTCAATCTGATGAAGAATATCATTCATCTGAAGCACCAACACTTAACACCCACTATTTAAATGTACTACCACAATGAATAAGACCTTAAAGTTTGAGAATAACATTGAAGTTGGGTGAACAGCCACCAATTAGAAAAGGGAGTAGCAGTGATGAGGTAGAATAACTGAAATGCATAGTGGTGCAGATTTTAGTGGGTCTTTTGGAAGACAGTGAGAACAGACAATACACATTGAAGTTAATTCATATGTGTGGATTTGAATAAGGTTGCTTCCATTTTGTCTGCCATTAAGTACATGCCAATATAAGCAATATTCGCATTAGAAACTTCTTCGGTGGATTATACGCATGTCACTTACCAATATTCTTTCAACTGCAGTAGAAGTTCCAAAAGGTTATCACAGCCAGCTTGCATAGTGAATGATTATCAGAAAACATGAAGGGACCTTACAGATTCCTAACATTATACCTTCATAAAGGGTAGTGGGCATTCTTAGCATGACCTTCAGCACTGATGCAAGATTAACTAGTTGGCACCCTTTTCAGCAGGATCAGTTCCATACTATTAGGTTGCCCTACACAAGTAAAAGTACTGCTTCTGAAAACAATGAATACAAAGCACTGACGTTATCCATTATTACTAATCACAGAGACAGTAACAAATTTTACATAACCCAGTGACCATATAGAACAGCTTCAGTCCTGCTGTAGAGGAGAGCCACAGGGAACACAGAAAATGGCACACAAGTAAAAACTTGGTGACAATACATACTAAACAATTTGCAAAAGGGATGCATTCCTGAGAAACGTTTCATAAAATCATTGAATAATAGCAATGCATGGCACAGAAATGGGCTGTTACAGCCCAGTACTTTCATGCCTACCATGATGTCTATCTATGCTAATCCCACTGGCTGCATTAGACTTGTATCCTTCTACTCCCTTCCTATCCAAGTACCTGTCCAAATGCCTTTTAAATGTTGTAACAGTATCTGCCTCCACTACCTCCTCCGACAGCTCACTCCAACATGCATTGTAAATCAAATGCTGGTAAATCAAGCAATTAGTGTACTCAGAATGTGATTAAGGTACAAATGATCCCAAAATCAGCTGTAATTAAGTTATAAGGCCAGTAGAAAATTTGGTTCTAAATCATCCCTACCTTGAGCAATGAGTGTTACTTTGATTTCAAGATGGAAACAGCTATGCAGAACATGTTTGTAGGATTGGTGAACATTATGTTAGAGAAGTGCTATCTTGCATACTGTCTGCCATGTTTTCAGACTAAGTAGACTGTGACATAAGTTAACTCGTTATCTAACATTCCCTCTTAACATCACAGATTTGAAGATGCATTCAACAGCAGATAGAAGCCCTATCATTGCTATTTTAAGGGGTAATCCACAATTTGCATGCTAGTCACTGATTGATTTCTACAGACTGCTTCTATAATAGTACAAGGATTCAGTACTTCAGAAAGATACTAAAGTTAGCAAAGAGTGATGGAACAGATGCTGAAGGAAATTGAGACCTCTGCAAAACCCAGTTCCTTCCTGTCCGGGTGTCTGTGAACAACTTACCTATCGGAGATACCAATTCACTAGCCACCAACGCTACCCTACTTCAGTTTAAATCAATTCCTGACAATTGCAGTTTTTGCTTGGCCATGATGCAAAAATTCAAGCCAACACAAAATAAGCATTTCAAATCAAATTTATGAATCCAAGGAAGTCAAACCTCACAAAAACAATCCTCATAAGTTCCTTTGGTGCTTGTCCTCTTTTTGCTTTTTCCTGCCTTAGTGTCCCTAAGTGGTACTACCCCAGTAGCTGCCTCATGGAAGAGTGATGACTTTCAGTGAGGACGACCGTGATGACCTTCAAAGGTGGCCTGGAGCAGCTCTGTGGCTAGAAGACTTGGCTTCAGACTGCAGCATTGCTGTGTGGACAGCAGCAGTCAAGACTGGCTGGTTAACGTGAAATAGCAAGGGTAATGGTGGTTTGATGCTAGATGCCCACTTTATTGATCTGCTGAGATGTGTAAAGACATAACAATGTGGTTGGATCTTCCTTCATGTTGTAGTCTTTGTAATTAGTGGGCAGTGTGGAGTTAGACTGTTATCGGCCTTGGAAACAACCAGGATGGGTTAATGCTGCATTATAATCCTTGTTCCATTTTCAAGGGCTGCTGACTTGACTCTCCCACCACCCTGTGACTTCCATGATGCCCCTGGATCCTGCTGCACACTAAGACACCACTTTTCCTTTGTGGCAGAAGAAACCCCTTGATTTATTTTAATCTTCAATCACTATGTTGGCAATGATGTGAATTCTTAGCCATTATCAACTTCATTCATCCAAGATCTAACTTGGAGTTGAAGCCTCTCCTTTCAATTTTCTCTCAATTTTCATGTGCTTTATCTAAACAAAGCTTAGCAATCAAAATCTGCTTTATCTTTCACATTTTAATAATTTTCTGCAATCTATTTTTTAATGGAAGTAATATTTCAATGACAGAATGCAGCAAAGATATTTCTGGTGGAAGTTTACATCTGTCTACTTTTCAAAAGAATTATAATGCATGAATATGGATTACCCAAGATATACAAATGGTAAGAGGAAAATGTCTTGCTTATTAGATATCATGACTGACAAGGAGTCAGTCTTAATTCACTGCTAGCATTTTTGCCTCTGAATTGGAATGTTGTTGATTTTAGTCCCACTTCAGATGCATAGGAACAAAGATTCAGGTTTGGTCAACAGGCATATCTAATTGTGGTTCTGCCTTGCCCCCTGCTTCAAAAATTTGATTCCATTGAATTCAATGCAACCAAATTTTGGCAGTGAATCAAAACACACAACCTGCATATATTGCATGTTTCGCACTGGAAGAAGAAAAATTTCTAACCCACCACCCAAGTTGCCATTTCACTGCAGTATTGAATGAGTACAGCACTGTGCAAAATCCTATTTCCCAACTGGGAAATTAAACCAAGACCTCTCAGTTTGAAGTAAAAGATACCATGCTTTAACTTTGAACAAGAACACTGATGTTCTCTCCAGTGTCCTGAACAATAGCTATTTTTATATTAATGTCAATGGAATGTCAGATTTTCCCTCCATTTGTTTGTTGTTTGCGGAATATTGGCAACCACATTTCATACATAATAACAACAACAGCTATTTTCCCAAAAACATTTGGTGCAAAATGCTTTGGAACAAGCTGAAACATGAATAGTTCTTTTCAATGCAAAGCCATAATATATCTGTATATTATAAATATTAATACATTTATACACTTATGAACAATATTCCCTTAATATTTCACTACTCATCATTCTAGAACAGTATGTCCTGCTATGCCATCACAAATAACACCGGGCCATTCTAATCTCTTGAGTGGGGGATAGAAAAATCAGCACCAGATTTCCATTAATAAATCTGCCTGTGCTTGAAATATAACATTTCCCCTCTGTGCCAGAAATGAAAAATATAATTAAGTTAATGGCCATGAAAAAATTGTTCTGCACTACAAAAGTGGGAGTGTATTTTTCAGTTGCATGGAGGCAACGTTTGGGAATTGTGAGTTGTCATTTTGCCTTCACAACAAATGTACCATTTTAAAATAAAATAAACATTAAATGCTTGGCTGGAATTTTGTCCCACTGAGAACTGCTGAGTATTCCACAGAATGAGACAGCACAGACTGAAGCCATTCAGACCCTATGCTGGCACCATCTCTTTGAATGAACTATCCAATTAGTCCCATTTTTGCTCTTTTCCCAAAGCACTTTATATTTTTCTCCTTCGTGTATTTATCCAATTCACTTCTAACAGTGGCTAATGAATCTACACTGATCGCACATTTCCAACCGTAACAACTTGCCTATTTTCCTTCGGTCACATCTGGTTATTTTGCCAATTACTTTAAGTCTTTGTCCTTTGAAAATGATGAAGGTGTTGAGTCACATGGCCACATGTGCTTACCCCACTACTCAATAAGTTCACAGCTGAACTAATCTTTGGCCTAAACTCCTCATTCCCACCATCCTCCAAATCCCTTGATTAACCAAAAGGTGGGAAAGGTATATGTTAGGCTTGCTCACTGATCCTTCTGAAAATGGAAAGCAAAAAATTACAGATGCTGGAAGTCTGAAATAAAAAGATGTGTGAAAATACTCAGCAGATCAGGCAGCTTCTATGAAGAGAGATGTAGAGTTAACACTTCAGGTTGATGGTCTTTTATCTAGGTTTCTCTCTCCACAGATACTGCCAAGCTTGCTGAGTATACAGTATCTGGAATTTTGTTAGTCTATAACTGGAAATGTTTTCTCCTCATTTACTCTATTTAACTCTCATTATTTTGAACTCCTCTAAGCAAATCTTCCTTTAACCTCCTATGGTCATCGGAGAACAAATCAAACTTTGGGCTCTCTTCATATAACTGAAGTCCCACATTCCCAGAAACCTTTCTTTCCAATCTCATCCAAAGACTTTGGCATGTTTTCTACAATATGTTGTTCAGAATTAATTGCAACATTCCAGATGTAGCCCTGAAAAGTCTTTCACAAAAACTCAGGGACAGCTCTATCCTGCTGTTATAAGATGGACTTCGTTAAATGGACCTAAGACAAACTCCTGACCTCTTAATCTGCCTTGTCATGGCCCTTGCACTTTATGTGACTACACTTTTTCTATAACTGTAACACTATATTCTGCATTCTCTTATTGTTTTTCCTTTTGTACTATCTCAATGTACTATGTATGGAATGATCTGTCTGAATGGCATACAAATAAAGCTTTTCACTGTATCCCGGTACATGTGACAATAATAAGCCAATTACCAACTTCTGGTCTTCTATAGTCTATGCCTCAGTTTATAAAGTCCTTCTTGCCTTGTAGCTTGTCCTGCCACCTTCAAAGGTTTATGTGAAGGGAGAAGAGTAGCATAGTGACTAGAGCTACCGTCTCAGCTCCAGCGACGTGGGTTCAATCCTGACGTCTGGTGCTGTCTGTGTAAAGTTCACATGTTCTCCCTGTGAACACTGGGTGCTGCAGCTTCCTCTCACATCCCAAAGACATGCAGGTTAGTCGGTTAATAGGTCACTATTAAATGTCCCTTGTGCGTAGGTGAGCGGTAGAACCTGAGGGAAGTTGAAGGGCATGTGGGGAGAATGAAATGGTATTGGTATCAGATTAGTTTAAATGGGTGCTTGATGGTTGGTGCGGACTTTGTGGGTGGAAAGCATTTTTTGGGGGCTCCATGACTCCAATGCCCACTCTCTGCTCCTGCAACCTCTTTACTATCACATCATCTCGTTAATATTAACTTTAGCAAGTATTTTTTAGAATAATGCCCAACATTCTTGGAAAGTCAGGGAGGATGTGATTAAGTCCATGCGCAGCTAGAAAATTGCAGGTCCTGTTGAATTATAATTCTATTTTTTTCCCCTCCCAACAGCTGGGCAACTTGTGTAGTTGGCGAGTTACCTGATGATAATTCCAGCAGCAGGAGAATGCACATAGTTATCCTTCAAGATGGTTGCTGTAAATTTTAAATTAAAAGGCTGGTGAGGAACCCATGATCTTGTTGGTCAGGAATGGTGGTGGTGTGGGCAGTGTCATCAATCACAGCAGAGCCTCCACAGTTAGCAGAATGAAGAGCCATGTGAGATAAGAGCCGGTGGGGGTAGGGGGGGTAGGGTTTGAAGATTGTGAATTAAGGAGCTTTTTTAACAAAAGACTTTAATGGAGTTGACATGCAGTTTTCTATATTCATGTGAAGTATTCAAAAAGCTTCCAAAATCTAAAAGGTTACAAATCATGCTATTCAGCTACTTATTCTGTGCAATGTGCAAAATAGATGCCTTGTTTTTTTTCCAGTAATGGTGAAAGGAGAGAGGAAATAGGAAATGACATAAATGGATTTTCGTACCTTAAAGAGAAAATTGTTGTCCCTGTGATTAATGGTACAGCTTTTAAAATGCAAATTTTAAACATAAGCTGTGAGTCAGAGAGTTTCCAACTAAAACTGACAACCAACATAGTCTACTTTGTGACAACAATTGTGTTAAATATTAGAAGCACTGCACCAAAAATGTTTTTAAGGCATTCTCAAAGACAATTTATATCACAGCCCCACCGACAGTGGCACGGAATTCACTAATATTCCAAGCCATGGAAAGCTAAGACCAATGAGCTCATTTTAGATTTCTCACACAGTGAGTTGCTAATCTTATCCATGCAATGTTCCAAACAGAAATGAGGCAGAATAATGTAAAACCCTAGTCAATACTAATTGGTCCTGTGCCCTCTTACAGCTGGTTATAAAGCAACTTTGGTAAAAATATAAAAATGAGAAAATCAGGCTGTATGGATGAATTGAGAAAAGATGTTGATAGAGGGGGATATTTGGAACCTGAAGAATGCACAAGAGTAAATAATGATAGAATATTAAGAATAGAAAGAAATAAGTCAGGTTTTTCTTCATAGGAGTAGCATGTAAGTGCAAAATTAAGCATGTTGAACTTTCATTTTAGTTAACTGAAACATAAGAAGGTATTTCCCACCAGAATTCAAACCTAACAATTGAGTTTCTATTTAGTATATGGATTGTACTTATTGTAGAAAGCTTATAACAAGCAGCAAGTTTTCCAAAGCAAGTATTAAATTTGCATTTGCCACTTTACATATAACCTTTACTCTGTCCCACAGTCAAAATCAATCCCAAGTAGTATGGAATGAGAAGGTAATACCGCTGTTGAAGCACAGAGCATTGTCAAATGAATGTATTACGTTTTTTGCATTCTGTCAGTGCAAACATAACTTCCAGGCTTTAATGTAACATTATGTAAATTCAGCACTGGCTAAATGCTTATGCTATATCCACAGAAGCACACACAGGATTAAATACAGTCTTATTCCAATGCACTTTTCAATTTATCCATAAGTTTGCATCATAAATGTTTTGGAAATTGAAAATCACTGTGTCTGCAGCATTAAAATCTTGCATAGAGCAAAAACTTCCTCTCGACATATCTCACTTCCTGTCCACAATTTTAGGTCACATTTTGTATCAACATTTGACATTGTAAATTACAATATCAATATTTCCCCTTCAAATCTGCAGTGTCAACTGTGACAATGTAGATTCAGGCTCAGACGATAACATTGTCATTCTGAAACCTCTCTCTTAACTTATTTTGAAACTGGAAAGGTGGTGAGAAAAACTGTATAATGCGTTCACAAGGAAGGACTGTGACAATCAAAATTACTGAAGCACATCATCTGATCTTCTTCCTGTCTCATTTTATCTTTCTTTAGCAATTTTAATGAAATTTGTTTTTAAATTGCATCCAGATCAAACATCAATCATAAAAATTGTCAATAATTAAATACAAAATTGTGGAAATACACAGCAAGTCAGGCAGTATTTGTGAAAAAGAAACATTTAACATTTCAGGTAGACAATTTACATCTAGGAAAAGTTAGAAATCAAACTTGTTTCAGGTTGCAGAGAAGGGAGCAAGTCAGAAGAGCAAAGGGAAATGTACATGATAGGGTGGAGGACAAGAGCAAGAATACCACAACTCATGTTATTCCGTCTTTCTTAGTCTCCACCCTATCACAGACAGTCCCTTGATTCTCTTCACCTTGCCCCTTCTCTGCAATATAAAAGATATTTATTTCTAACCTTTCCTAATTCTGATGAAAGGCTATCAACCTGAAACGTTAATTCAGTTTGTCTCTCCACAGATGTTGCATGACCTACAATGTAGTTTTAGAGTATTGTTTACTTAGAGGATTGTGTTCAGTTTTGGTCACCCTGGTACAGAAGGATGTGAGTAAGCTGCAAAGAGTGCAAAATAAGATTTATAAGAATGTTGCCAGGACTCAAGGCACTGAGTTATAGGGAGAGGTTAGGCAGGGTGTGCCTTTACTCCTTGGATCGTAGGAGACTGAGGGGTGATCTCACAGAGGTGTCTAAAATCATGAGGGACATAAATAGGGTGAGTTGTCTTTTTTCCAGGGTTGGGGTATTGAAAACCAGAAGACAGATTTTTAAGGTTAGAGGTGGAAGGTTTAATAAGAACCTGAGGGGCAACTTTTTTACACCGGGTGGTAGATACATGGAACCAGTTGCCAGAGGAAGTGGTTGAGGCAGGTACATTAGGTACATTTAAGAAGTATGTGGATAGGTATATGGATGACAAAAGTTTAGAGGGATGGACCAATGCTGGGAAATGGGATTAGCTTGAATATACATCTTGGTCGGCATGGACACGTATGGGCTGAAGGGCCTTTTTCCATGCTGTACAACTCTCTGACTCTGTGACTCTAGTCCCAACATCTACCGTTTTTCATTCAGATTTCCAGTATCTGCAGCTTTGTTTTGTATTACAAGAACTGTCTGATTTCCTTATTTTCTCTTATACCATCTCTATAAACAAATAAAACACAATCGACAACCACAAAGTGGGATTCAATGCCATCATCAACTATTTACGGTTAGTTACAGCTTGAGTTTGTTGAATGTTGGTTCAATTGTTGCTTTCTGTAATGATTTCACGTTGTAAAAATCTTCAAGGAGTGGAATGGCAGGTGGTGAAGGACATTTTACTTAGTTAATAACTTTTATGCAAACAGAGATGGGTGCTCACTGAATAGGAGCTCAGGCTTCTTCACGCTTCAAAATGCCATTAACCATATGCACACTGCTTTGTGGGTACCTTGGGAATCCTGAAAGGGATTCCTCTCCCACAATGCCCAGCTACTGTGTAATCATAGGCAGTGAATCATGCAGATCAATACCTGGTGTCCTAGCAACAGTCATGATGCCTTCATTCTGTGTATGTCCGCAGTGCCAGCTGCATTGAGTCACCAAGGCAAACCAGAGGGTGGCTAATGGGTGATAAAGGCTTTCTGGTGATGGCATTCTTGAGAACGAGAGTGCACAACTGACATACGCATTAGTATCAGGTATACAATGAAAGCCATAGTGCCTCTGGAAAGATGATAGATTTGACCATTAGTGTGCAAAAAAAAATGTTTTCTTCTGCCTGGACTGCTCTAGAGATGTCCTGCACTATATGGCAATTCCAATGTTAAGAAGCATGGTGGTCTAACAACTGTTGCACCATCTCACTATTTTGAGAAGTCTACACTTGCCTCTTGTTATATAGTGAGCAGCTAAGGAGCATGAAGAAAAGGAGGAAGAGGAAGTGGGCGGTAGCCAGGACAATCTTTTCCCATCCAATTACCCCTTCAACAACTGTCATTCACCATTACCGGTCCCTGTTACTGACCATCACAGATTCTACATGGACACAACTTTGAAAGCCACACAAAATAAACATTGCAAACCAAATTTAACATTGAATTGTTGCCATATTATGCAGAATTGTGTACTTGTTTAGCTCTCCTGCTTCTTGTGTGCCTTCGCCTGTACTGATCTCCCTGCGTAGTGCTTCAGCAGTAGCCCTAGTCTGGTTGGTGGAAGGCTGCTGATTGTCAGGTAGGGGACTGCAGATAGTTTTGAAGGAATATTTCTATCTACTCTATGCCTGGAAGGTCTGGATACAGACTGCATATTCTCAGTGCAGTAGCAACAAACTGACAGGAAACAGAAAACACCCTAGTTAGGTGAAAGGATGAATCATTTCTTTTTGAGACAGGACAGCACATTGTTGCTTGAGGAGAAATATTGTGTTGACTGTTAGAGTGGGATGTGAAGATAAAATCAGAATGTGATGATACCAGCATTTTCAATAAACTCAAGCCAACAGCCAGTCACGGGCTCAACAACAATTCCTCCATGGGGAAAGTGTCTTGCAGACTCATCTGCTCTCTCCAGTTAGCGCCTGCTGTGCCCAGCTGCACACCACTGTGTCATGCACTCCTTGGAACTGTGCCTAGTGAGTGCCATGCATACTTGTTGAATGATGTGGCTTTCATGACTGAGTAGCACACAGTGTGTGCAAGCTATAAGACTTGAGTGTGAGGTTTACAGCAGTGGGGATGTAGTGAAGCATATGAATGTTAAGTGAGAGTCTTGATTGATATTGAGTGTTGTCATGTGTGATGGTGATGAATAGGGCAGTGAGTCTAGTTGGGCAGATGGTAAGTCAGAGCATATGTGAATGCTTTCACCAAAGATGACAACTCATGTAGTGGAATGTTTCATCATACCTGTGTTTTTCATTTATAATTTTTCATTGTACCTGAACCTCACTGTACTTGTGCAGATGACAATAAACTCAACTTGACTTGAAACCTATTGCACTGCATATACATACTTGAGATAAGACTATTGGCATTCACTTCTAGGGATATCTGATCCCACGACTTTAGGAGGGTGTATCTGGAATGCCGCCTGTCTCCCTCCACATTCAGGGTATCTCTCGTATTCTGCACATTGTCCACCAAATCCTACAGTGCAACTTCAGAACACGTTGCTGTATTTACTCTTCCATGTGCCATTCTTCACTGTATCCCAGGTTACATTTACTTGCACAATGCCTGACAGCACCTGCTCCAATCAGAATCTGCCTGCCCTCTAAGAGGTATGGAACAGCTTCCACCAACTCAAGATACCTTTAAGTGGAGTCATCCGTGCAAAATATTTACCCCTGTTAATGATTTCAGCCTTTCTGTAGCATAGTCAGCACTGTCTGGACAATGAAATCCGTGGAATGAATAGGCAGCTTGAAGTTGGAATGTTGCCTGTATTGCAATCAATAGGAGTGGTTTAAATATACACCATGATCCTTGTGCCCATTTTGAGGGCCATTAAATTAAACCTTTGATATCCTTAATGTCTGGATGGAACTTATTTATAAAATAAATACCCTCTTAGTGTGTGGTACTAAATAAATCATATTTAAATTGACAGTCAATAATATAGTTTTTAAAAAAAATAAACAGTACTTAGCATCTGTTAACAATTATCTTGTTAATGCCTCATCTCAATATAACTTGATACCTAGCCATTCACTTTGAAGCAACAGTGTATGGGTGAAACTTCCTCCTCCTTGTATGAAGCTATTGTGTGTTTCTGTGTAAACAGACTGATCTGGGAAACATTGATTTTAACCTACATTGATATGCCAATGACAAAAGAAACAAAAGAATTACTGCCAACTAATACGGTTTATACTATTATTATACTTTTTCTCAAAACCAACACTTAATTTTAAAGTAGAAGCACATATTAAACACTAAGATGTTCACTAAGTTCCAATGCTTTCTCACAAATATCCAGAAAGAAATAAAAAATGAGGGAATCCCCCATCCTATTAATCTTCTTGTATCCTCATCCAAAGCTTTTTTTTCTGTCTGCAATTATTTAAGTGTACCCTAATCAGATGCTGATACAATTCTTTTTATCATTTCCTACCCAACACACTATGCCAACATTAATACCATATCTCTATATTATATCAGCAAAGCATAAAACATAATTTTTCAATTAGGAAAAGAAAAGGATGCCATTTTGTTAGTAACATTTACTTATAAATGGTGTTTTCTCAATTCTCTTTAATACTATAAAAATCTATGCTATGTGCCAAATGTTATTTGCATGTACATTATGTTAGTGATAAATCCAAAGGCAGTAATATTTATTTAGCTCTAGTTTCCATTATTCTGATGAGAAAAAAATCCTAATTACCTGGTATAAAGTTGTATCTTGCCAGGAATCCAATAGATTCAAGCTCACCATCAGCAACAAATTTAATCCATAAAAATCTGCCCGATGATGTTATAAAAGGTGGAATATTTTGACCACAATAACGTCCAATTTCAGTAGAAAATGGAAAAGGTCCATCCCGCACCTCAATGTGGTCAAATTTGCATTCCCAAGAAGGTTCAATGGAGTATTTTTCATCAAAGTAAAGTTCAATACTTTGCCTTGGAGCAGCTGAACAGAAATATCAAACAATTAACTCTAGGTAGTAAAAATATTAATAGTTGACATAATAACTTAAGAGTATATAACATTCTGAAGTAGAAAGTGGACTTGGAAGATACAAGTTGACATGGAACAGAGCTCAGGGCATATAATAGCAACTGTGCCTTAAAAAAATGTAAACTTATGCTGCAAATTATAAGCAATGCATTTATTTTATAATATGCATCAATATATCACAACTCAATGTATCAAAAACATAATAAATTACTATTTGTTGTTTTTATTTGTTCAGAATAGTTTTAGATGCATATTGCATCTTATATCAAAATGATCTACAGTCATTAATAAATCCACAATATGGTTGAAATACAGAAGGCTCTTAGTACTAAATTACGTAGCTTAAGAAATTATTTTTCAATGTAGGCCAAATTATTTTTCAGTTCTAAAATAACCTTGCTAAAAAGAGCTGTCTGCAATTAATTTCTGAAAATTTAGTAAAAGACTGAAAAACATAAAAGGACACATTTTAAAAGCTAATAGGATGTGTGTTCTGTACTTTAAAAATATAGTACTCGGTATTCACAAATGACCAATTAATAACATGGAAATAATGTAAAACAAATTGCTGGTTATATTTCTGAAAATCTCATCAATTTAATAGTTAAACTTTGTCAACTTCCCTTCCTGAGTCCTGTGTTAACTGATCTTGTTAGAAGTTGCCTCTTCTAAAATATTGTCTCCTTTCCTTCAATACTGAACATAGAACATAGAACTGTACAGCACAGGAGCAGGCCTTTCAGCCCACAATGTCTGTTCCGAACATAATGCCAATTTAAGCTAATCCCATCTGCCTGCATGTGGTCTATATCCCTCCATTCCCTGCCTGTTTATGAGCCTGTCTAGATGCCTCTAAAACATTGCTGTCATAGCTACTTGGAACACCTCCCCTGGCAGTGTGTTCCAGGCACTTACCATACTCTGTACAAAAAAAAATGCCTTGTAAATCTTCTTTAAACATTCCACCTCTCACCATAAAGCTATGCACCTCTAGTATTTGACATTTCTATCCTGGGCAAAAGACTTTGACTGTCTACCCTGTCTATGCCGCACATATTTTTATATACTTCTATCACATCACCACTCAGCTTCTGAAGCTCCAGAGAAAATAGTCCAAGTTTGTCCAACATCTCCTTATAGCTAATTATGTCTCATCTGGGCAACATCCTGGTGAATATCTTCTGAACCCTCTCCAAAGCCTCCATATCCTTCTTGTACTGGAGTGAACAGAAGTCCATGCAATACTTCAAATGTGGCCAAACCAAAGTTTTATACAGCTGCAACATGATTTCCCAACTTTTAGACTCAGTGCCTCAACCGATGAAGGTAAGTATGCCATACACCTTCTTTGCCACCCTGTCCACTTATGTTGCCATTTCAGGGAGCTAGGGACATGCACCCCAAGATCCCTCTGGATATCAATGTTCCTAAGGGTTCTGCCATTTACTGTATACTTTCCTTTTAAATTTAACCTCCCAAAACGCAACACCTCACATTTGCCTGGATTAAGCTACTATTTTTCTGCCCATACTGATCTATATCCTGCTGCTTCCTTAGACAACCTTCCTCACTGTCCACAAATCCACCAATTTTTGTTTCAGCTGCAAACTTCCTAATATTCCTAATCAGCCCACCTACACCAACGCTGATCCCTGCAAAACACCACTGGTTACAGATCACCAGTCAGAATAACACCCCTCCATGCCTACCCTCTCTTTTCTATGGCCAAGCCAATTTTTTAATCCAGTTGATCAAGTCACTGTGGAGACCATGTGCATTTATCTTTAGGATCAGCCCACCATGAGAGAGCTAGTTGAATGCTTTCCTAAAGTCCATGTATACAACATCCATTGCCCTATCCTCATCTGTCATCTTTGTCACCTCCTCAAAAAACTCAATCAAGTTTGTAAGATATGACTTCCCCTACATAAAGCCACGATGCCAATCCCTAATAAGTCCATGCTTTTCCAAATGTGAGAAGATCCTATTCCTAAGAAACTTCCCTACCCCTGATGTAAGGTTTACGTCACCAGCATATAATTTGCTGCATTTTTTGTATTGCCCTTCTTAAAGAAAGGAACAGCATTAGTTATTCTCCATCCTCTGGGACCTCCCCTGTGGCTAAAGAGGATACAAAGATCTCTATCAAGGCCCCAGTCATCCCTCTTTTGTCTCTCTCAATGATCCGAGATAGATCCATCAGGCCCTGGGGATTTATCCATCTTAATGTTCTTCAAGAGATCCAGCACCTTCTCCAGCTTGATATCAACATGCTCTAGAGTATCAACATACTCCTCCCTGATTTCACTCTTCTCCATATCCTTCCTCTTGATGAATACTGATGTAAGGTACTCATTTAGGACCTTGTCCACTTCCTCTAGTTCCAGGCATAAATCGTCTGCTTTGTCCCTAAGTGATCCTACTCTCTCTCTCTCTTGTTATCCCCTTGTGTACAGCTTTCATCGCCATGCTTTGCAAAAGATAATCTTGATTCCAGCTCCCCACTCACCTTGCTAAGTCTTTTCCTAAGTCTGTGCTTTCTTTCCCAGAAATCATTGTTTGATTTTTTTTCTGCCTCAGTAGAGAAATGGGTCTGATCAAAGTCACAAATGACATTCCATATAGCGGTACAAACGCTATCATCCTCATCTTTCTCCTTGACCTATCTCCATCTTTCTACATGGTTGACCACACTATTCCCCACTGTCTCTCCACCTTTGTCCAACTGGGTGGGACTGCCTACTGCTGTTGTTAGCCCTCCTGTTATAGGCAGAGAATCACCTGCCATGCCTTCTCTTCCCATTCCCACGGTATTACCTCTAATATCCCCCTCCACATTTTCCCCATGGACATCTTGACACTCAATAATGTAATCTGATAACTTAATGCCCACTTATATACACTGACACTGTCTAAATCAACCTCACGACTATGTCTCAACCACTCTAGATCTAAATGTTCAGATTGCTTGTCTGAGATGCAGTACACGATGAGCATAAAGCTCCTCCATCTACACACTGAGAAGACTAAAGCCACGGTCACTTGTCCCCAATAATATTAACATTTCTTAGCCACTGATTTCATTCCTCCATCTCGCAACTATCTGAAACTGAATTCAACTGTTCACAAAACAGTGTCATATTTGACCCTGAAGCCTGAAACCATTGTTCCTGCCTTAACTCATCTGTTGTTGAAAACTTCACCCATGACTTTGTTAACTTTAGGCTTGTCTATTCCATTGCTGTTCTGCCATGCCATACCTTATCCAAAGTTGCCAATATCCTCTGTTGCAATAGTTCTTTTCACTCATCACCCATACGTTCACTAACCTACAGTGGTTCCCTCGGTTATAATATTCTCATGAGCTTCTCATCCTTCACCTCTGTCTATCTCTTTATTTCTCCCAGTCCTGCAACCCTCTGAAATATCTGCACTTCTCCAATTCTGGCTTTCAAACATCACTAATTTTAATCACCTTGCTATAAACTGCCATGTCTTCAACTGGCAAGGTTCTAAGTTCTAAATAAACTTCTCCACTTTTCTGCCTTTCAAGACTCAGCTTAAAACCTACCACTTTGATCAAGTTGTTGGCCACCTGCCCGAATATCTCCCTTTCTGTCTCCTTGCCAAATTTTGATTGATATTGCTCGTGTGAAGCACCTTGGGAGGTTTAAATAAGGTAAAGTTGCTATAGAAGTAAAAGCTGCTGTTGTCTTATTGTGGAACTATTTGGGCTTATTTAATATAGAAAGTGAATTGCTGCACGTTTGTTGGTTTTAAAGTTCTTGCGAGAAATTTTAGATAACAATTTAAACATTCCATTGCTTTTACTACAGCATATTGTGTTTGCCAATTTCCCTTGACCATACCTTCAATAATGTATGTGCACTCTCTGTCAGGAGGGTACTTGTTTGGATAATTGGGAGATGTGAAGAAACCACCGTCCGGATTCTTGATCCAGGAGCCACATTGCACTGACTCTGAAGAAGTTGATTTGTCTGGAAAAAGATCAGATTCAGCCTCAAGCTCTTACTCATTGAAGCTTACTTCATTAAAAGCATGCTTGGGTCTCCCATATTTTGATCTTTAGTTGTAAGGCAGTATGGGAAAAGTCTAACATGGAGGCTCATTGTAAGGGTGAGTTCTGTGTTGAGATTTGAACTGTGAGGCAACAGAACAGTTGTTTTATAAAAGAAAGAAAGCTAAATTTTTCATGGAAGTTTTCATCAGGAACTGAGTGCAGCTAAGTCTTTGTGGGAGGAGAGTACAGGTGGGACTGAAAAAATGTATTTGTTGAAGCAAACATGAAACATGGAAAGAATAAATGTTGTGCATATATAATAGTTTATTTTATCCTATGAAATTCCCAAGGTATGATACAATGACTTAATTCATCTTTTGAAGGTCAGTTACTTGCTGAATAAAGCAGCAATATTTTTTTCCATACAGCTTGGTCAAATAAGCAGGAAATGAGCGGAAGGTCAGACAGTCTAATTTTGGTTGTATTAATTAAGGACACAATATGGTCAGGATGCTGGAAAACTTTGGCAGAGCTGGGAGGCTGCTTCCATGAAGTCTAAGACCCTCAGAGGTCTCCTGGTCTCTGCATCAATGAAATGGAAGTGTTATTTTATTTACAGAGGCATGACAAGCAACTCACCACAAAATTGATATAAATAAATATACCATTTCTACCAAGAGGTTTCTTTTTGGTCCATATACAGAAGTGTAACAATATATCAGAGATATTTATTCTGTGATTAAATTAAGCAGATTTTTTTTTCTGCAAATGAGAGATTGTTAAAATTGGTGACAGTATTGTGGACACCAATGCAAGAGAGGCTTAACTGGTTAGGAGGTAGAAAATTAAGATTCAGCCTGTGTTCTACAGATATGATAGATCTTAATATAAAGCAAAACCTATAACTCTCATTTCCTTCCCCTACTTTGAATAATATCCATGCCTATTCTGGCAAACAGTAAACTGTAATGCTCATTCTAATGCAGTCTTATGTTGGGCAAAGCAGAGCAGAAATGTTTCAGCCATTTCAAACTATGATTCACTTTAATGTTCGACAGATCACTGCAGTAAACTGAAAAAAGTGACATTATCTGCCGCCAGTGATTACAATCAGATAATTAAAATTGCAGGAACAAAACATAATTATGAAAGAAAGGGCACTTTGGAAAATATTACCTGATGTCTTTTTTGTTGATACAAACAGTCCTAAGAGGATGAGACTTGATACAACTGCAAGAAGCGAGAAAAAAACAATCACCGGAATTTTGTTCGATGTGGAATGGTTAAACAATGACAGTCGACTACTAACTGGAAGTAATGCTCCAGAACATTGTTCAATACAACTCGCGGAAGTTCATGCACATTTCTACCGCCATTTCAAATGATGTTTATGTCAATTTTAATATATTGATTACATCCATTATCCTTGTACATAAGAGCTTGGGCATTTCTACCCGTCCACTCAGAAACGTATCCAGCCTACAAATAAATGAATGCACACTTTTGTTTGCCGGAGTCTACATGCATAGGCTACCATGTAGCCCGCAACTAATAATAATGCATTGAAGTTCTAATTCAGTTTCCTTGGGAGTTCTCAACACATCATTCAATGCTGAGAGTTTTGAAACAAATGGAATTAAGGAACTTAAGCTTGAGTAGTTACATTTGGCAAGGGGAAATATACGTAGAAGTAAATAGATATCCAAGTATCTGGGAAGTAAAACCGTCTGTACAAGTAAAGACTCTTGTTGCAGACAGTTGGTTATTATCTTAGTGTCAACAGATAAATCAACGACTACCCAAGTAAGCGTCAGTTGTCTCTCCCTCTTTCCTCTCGACCCCGCCCCCACCCCCCTTTCTTTCCCGACGTTACCTCCATCTGATCTATATTATCGAATACCCAGCTGCGTTTGTACCTCGCCTGTGGGTTCCTCAGTGCTCCATATGGATCACCATAGACCCACAACCATCCAATTCATGCCAACTAACGCCATATCACTGAAATCGTATAGACAGAACTTACCGTGAAGCAATCTGAGCCGATGCCCATGTACCATGTCTGATTCTTATGCAAGGGGCTCCAATCCAAACTAATTCCATTTAAGCAATGCGTGGCTGACAGGGTGACGAAAGACAGATGGATGGATGGATTCAGGAGCAAAGCTGGTAGCACAGGATCATCCACATCCCAACTCCGTTCAGAACACTATATATGTATATGCGCATTTATGCATATGTGTTTGTATATTTGTGTGTGTGTGTGTGTGTGTTCAAAACTCAGCCAAAACTAATCACCAGCAGTTTCGCACAGAACCCCTAGCCGATCAGAATATCCCCATGATTTCCACATAAACGTTGCCACGAACCCGTGCTTCTTTTGATGCATTAAAGGGATTAATGGGTCCGTCATCAGCCCTCTGATCGCTCCACCTTTGCAATCTTCCGAGAGAATCCGTACAGAAGGAGAATTACTTCTCTCTCAAGCTGTATTTAGCAAAAATCCATAAAAACCGGACTCATCCATTTAAACATCACGAATAATCGGGCATTAAAGGATTTTGCTTCAACTTGGATGATTTTTCCCGCTTGACAGCGTTCCAGCTCGTGCACGAATCGCTCTTTCCCCCTTTTCCTCTTGTGGGACGTGTTTTGCATTAGACTTCGACTTCTGGCTCTCTCCCCGGCCTACGACCATCCATCTGAACCGCGATCGCTCCTACCGCCATCCGCGTTGCGGTTGCAAAAATAATAAAACTAAAGTTCATCGCTTTAATCCAGTGGCAACGGGGGAAAGGAGAAGAAAAAGTGACTCGGTCACATGACAGTGAATTCAATTTTAAATACAAGTATTTGATATAAATCTGACAACATCAATAACAACAACAAAAGCAAAACAAGGCGCTAAACATCACCCAGCTGTAAAACCCTGGGGGAGAGAGAGGCACCGAATCACAGCACAGCCTCGTCCAGAGGCACAGGTAGGATTTCAGTACAGATGAAGGAGCAAATGACAAACGCCCGGCACCAGGAACTTGCTGCAGTCAAAATACTGTGCATCTGCACCCAGCGAACATGGCGCGATGCTCGCCAACTGCAAATGATATTTTTTTTAATTTATGATTCAGACGCGCAGTATTCACGCCGAGCTCCCTCTCTCTAGACGGTGGAAGGTTGGGCAATGTCTCGCCCGAGACATCGGGGCTTTCCTTATCATATAAACAGAGCCCGCAAGTTGCAAGTAGGCAATGCCATCAGTGAATCACACTGAGTGACTCCCGAGCCCGCGGACTCTTATCCAACTCCCCCACTCAATGTATTAAATATTCAGCGATTTGTGCAAAAGGAATGTTCCTGTCCAGCGAAGACCCATATCATTGCTCAATCACACCAGCCGTGGTGCCCATTCCCTACATCGCCGAGTGGACTGCAGCTATTGCAAATAAGAATAAACTTCTTGGTTTGATATATTCACATTTACTCTCTGGACGCTTTTTTTTCCTCTGAGGGATATAGTTAAGGGGTGAAATTCAACGTGCATCTGCCCGATCTCTGCCCGATTAAACTGGATTGTGCAAACGTAAAGTGAGATACTCGTTTTATAAATGGTTTGAACTGAAATGCCCCATTCCTTCGGATTGATTTGCCGACTTGTGTGGGGTTTGTATCGAGAGGGAGAGAGAGCCATACATAAGCTGCAAACACATATTGCCTATATAAAATGGCAAAATAAATATAAATGTCTCTGTGCGTGTGTTGTGGTGCAGAATTAGAGGAGCCCTGTTCGTACTGTCTGGTCTCTAACTGTTCTTTTTTTTCTGAAGCTAACCATGTCCATTTTTCTCTCCTCTGGCCGTCAGTGTTCAACCATCTCACTGCGGTGAAAGCAACTCCATCATCCTGTGAAAACATATAACTGATGGTGCGGTGGGTGAAGGAAGTGCCGATGAGATTATCTATGCTGGTGTATTAAATTAATAGGAAACTCCTCGCTCGCAACCGAGGCACGGGCGCTCTGCAGAAAATAGACTTGGAACTTCTCGCTATCCTCTAATCGATCCCCAGTACAATGAGCGAAGCAATCTTCCTCAAGCTTCAATGTTCCACGGTTGCTTTAAAAAAGGCGCCCAATATTCCCCTGCAATTCCCCAAATGTGATATCATTTTTAATGCAGTGTGCACATGGAAATAGAGGTGAAACCTTTCATTCAACCAAAAGCAATTGGTTTCGGTGGAATTACTCTCTGTGTAATTCTGCTAAAGTACAACCAAAGCACAATCACTGAACAAGGTTGGAGCATTAGGTCTGGGGCGTTATTCTGGAGACCGAGCGTCTAAATAACCTCACCCTTTCTTCACTAATTGATGCCTTTGTGTTTGTGTATTATTCTCGTTATGCTGGCCTGAGACTTTAGTGTTCGGAGTTACCTGAGAAAAAAAGGACAAAGATGTTTGAGGAAGATCAACACTACCTGATAATTATGAACAGTCTCTTCCTTGTTTACAGGTAATTGGCAAGTCTCAGTCATTAGCTACTGAGGTTCATCAATGCCTTGATAGAGTTTTTTTCTTTCCCATTTCATTGAAAAACTGGATGCATTTCAGAGCGTTTCATTATTGTTCACATCCTGCAATCACTCTTACCACTTTATCAATAAACTATCAGTGGAAGCAATAACGTGAAGCAACATATTCCTGTGATCAGGAATGAAAGCAATTCATCAAAATCATACACCTTACTGTGCAGAATTAGCAGCCATAAGGCTGCAAGATCAAATCCCATAATCACAGAGGTCCCCTGTGCTACTGGACAGCATCGGGAAACTGACCATGAAAATTGCTAGATTTTAGTGTAAAATTTTCTGCTTCATTCACATATAACTGCCCTGTTTCCTTCCTTAGTAGTTGACCAACATTTCTTCAGTGCACAACTGTAAGCAAAGGAATGGATGTTTGTACAGACCATGATTCTCTCCACCATCAGAAATTCAGGACTATGATGGACTACATAGCACCTGCTTGGATAGGCAAATCTGCAACAGCATTGAAGAATTTTGACTGGATCAAGGACACCGGATCAACCAAGCTTAATATACACCTTGTTCACTTTAGCTGCAATGCATGCAATCCACAGAGTACATTACAGCAACTCACCAAGCTTACCCTGTACTAGTACCACTGAACAAAAGGACTAAAACAGTATTGTCATTGGAATGCAGTCACTTGTAAGTTCCCTTTCCAACCACACATCATTATAATATCCATGTGCTGACATTGGATTAAAAATCCTGGAATTTGGGTGCTCAGCTCCACAATAGTTGCAACAGCATCACAACAGCACAAATAACTTACAACCATCTGTTTTTGACAACAGGAATGGACACTTTCAGCATCCAGAGTGCCACTTAAAATAGCTGCAGGAATGCAAACAGTGGTGTTGGCATACCCTATAAGTATAAAATATACTCCATTTTCTATCTGGTATTACTTTGATATATGTCAAAATGCAATGCTTAAAGTAGATGAAGCAGAAAAAAGCTTGCAATTATATAGTACTTTTCATTTCCTCAGGATATCAATTTTTTTGAAGTATATTTCTTCTGTAAGGTAGGAAATGCAGCCATCCATTTTGCAAACAGCTGGGCAATATACTGGGGAAAGTACTAGACGAGATCAGTACATTTTCTTTGAATAGTGCCATGAGATCCTTTGCATTCTTTTGAGAGGTCATTTGGACACTTTCTAATTGTCCAAAGTTGATGATGGGTTGGAAGTGATGGTGATCTCTTTGATATAAGATTTAACATGCTACAAAATAAGTGATTGAGAAGCAGTTACTACATGTAGCTGAAAATTATATTGCACCAATGTTCAGTAGGTAGAAGTAGTGACACATGTTCGATGTTCTCTTTACACTTCAAACCAACTTGACATTCAGGTGCTCAGTTTCAGTTTTCTGTGCTATAAGTGGTCGCGAGGCTCCTGGCTACTTCCTATAACAGGAAATTGTAGCTGAATCTTCCCAGCCTGGCTTCTATGAGTGCTCCTAGCAACCTATACAATCAAATTAATAATACGTGCATGGTCAGCCACAGATACCGTACAGTTCCATCAATTCTTAATGACCCATCCTACAAACCCTAAAATTGACTACAGTATTGTTTGCAATTAAATCTCAAAACATTTTCCTTTTATCGATTTAATCGCAGGGATGAATGAAACCTGTAAAAGCTAAGAAATTAAATGCATGTAAACAAGTTCCACAACTAATCAAGGAGGGTGTAGATTGTATAAAGGAGTAAACAGAAGACTCATTAAACTGAAATAAACTTATGGCAACTTTTGAAGTTTAACATATAATAAACATTTCAGGCAAGGTTGCAATTTTTACTTCTTTCAGACTAATTTAACAAATAGTCTAAAAACCTACATTGCCAGGCTTGAGAAGGAAGATCCATCTTCAACCCTTCCTCTCAGTCTTTTGTCTCACCTCCTTGCAAAAGACCTGGTGCTAATTTTGGGCTTTCAGTGCACCAGTCAAGAACATGGTTTTCTAGAAACACATTTTGATTCATAGATTCATAGATTCATAGAGATTCATAGAGTTATACATCACGGAAACAGGCCCATCGGCCCCACTCATCCACACCGACCAAAATGCATATCTACGCTAATCCCTTTTGAGCAAGGAAATTTATAATATGTAGAAACCTACACTGTAACACATCACCAGAAAACTATAGGCTTCAGAGTTTGTCCAGTTATCCCTTTAAGGATAATCTTCACTAGATACAGTCCTTCTCCGACCCTCATATTCTATGTCTCTTTTTTAATGTGAATCTACACTACAGTTTATCAGCGTGTTTAACTCTATGTAATTGCATTAAAAAATGAAACACAACATTGCCTTGATTAAACTTTTCCACATTCGCCTGAATAACGTTAACCATATTAAGCTGTGCTACCTTCACGTCTGAGATGTTTTATTAATTCATCTTTATCGTGAACTTACACAATCTAGATGTCTCACGCACTACATATCATATTTGCATATACTGGATCCCAAAATAACAGCACAATTAACATAAGATACAAGTTATTTCTGGGCACTTAAGTCATCATATCCCCAAATGTTTGGAGGTCTGTTTTCCATTTCCATTTGGATGATCTCAAATTTGGGTATATCATATATACTTATTTCTTTTGTTGTTCAGTGTAAATAAAGTAATGGATATCTACAAGAAAAACCTAACAGTACTCACCTCCATTTTACTTACTTTCAATAGAATGCAGATCAATAACAAATTGTCTAGATAGAGCTGGCAGTGTTGTTTCAATGCACCTATTGCCCTTGTACTTGTAGGTGATGGAGACCATTGGTTCGGGAAGTGCAGTCAGTGTGGCCTAGTTAGAAACTGCATTGCATTTTGAAGGTGGTACACGTTGATCCAAGGTACCCAAGTTCCAGAGTCAATGAAGTGTAGAAGATAGTGGATGGAGTATCAATTAAGTGGTCTGCTTTTACCTGGATGGTGTTGGATTTCTTGATTGTTAGCGTTGCACTGATCCAAGCAATTAGAGAGTACTCCATCACACTCCTGATCTGTGTCCCGTAGATGGTGCAAGGCTTTGAGCTGAAAGGAAGGGAGTCATTTGCAGTGTGAAAATCAGGAAATCCTGACCAGCTCTGATGTATTCATGTTGCTGCATCAGATGAACTTCTGGTCAATTGTGAGCCACTCTCCAAACCTTCACTTCCATCCCAATTCCAGGTGTTTGTTTTTATTTTTTTAACTTGTGTTTTTAAAAGAATGGTTTAAATTTCTTATCTTTACCTTTGACCAGTTGATTTTGAATGTTTGTGAATGGAGTATGAGGCCTCACAAGCCACGAAAGCCAACCTGTCAGTGCCTTCAGGGACAGGCCCTCTGCTGCATTGCCCCCAGCCTCACAGTGGAAGTCTGTGCCCGCGACCACACTGGAAGAATCAGTATGGTTTAAGGTAAAGGGGACCGATAACTTCAAGGCAGCACAAAATCGGGCATAATCCCTGTAATGCACTATAAATTCAAAGCGGAGACACAAGAGACCGCAGATGCTGGAAATCTGCAGCAACACACAAAGGAGCTGGGAGAACTCAGCGGATCAGGCAGCATCCCATTCCCACACTGACATGTCTGTCCACAGCCTCCCCCACTGCTGCTTCAAGGCTAGACCCAGATTAGGGGAACAGCACCTCATATTCCACCTTGGTAGTCTCCAACCTTATGGCTTGAACATTGAATTCTCTAATTCCTAGTGACCACTCCCTTCTGTCCCTTCCCCCCCTCTTTTTTTTCTCCTGATCCCACGGCCCCCATCACCCTATCTCTTTCCCCTCCCCCACCCTCTCCATCTGCCCATCACCCACACACTCCTCCCATTGGTTTCCCTTCTCATTTGCTTCCCTTTATTCCATGGTCCACTGGCCTCTCCTATCAGGTTCCATCTTCTTCAGCCCTTTGTCACTTCCATCCATCACCTACCAGTTTCGTAGATCATTCCCATTTTCCTCCCTCCCTCACCTGCCTATCACCCCCTCGCCTGGATCCCTCTATCACCTGCCAGTTCTTGCTCCACCCTTTCCCCCAATGTTTTATGCTGGCTATCTGCCCTCTTTCTTTCAGTCTTGATGAAGGCTCTCGACCCGCAACATCGACTGTCCATTCCCCTCAGAGATGCTGCCTGACCCGCTGAGTTCCACAAGTGCTTTGTGTGTTGCTGTAAGTTCAAAGCACCTGTTTTGCAGGATATTTGCAAGTTACAAGCCTTAAACATATTTATACTAAATACATGGTTCAGATATTTAGAAGTAATATACAGGCAGTCCTCAGGTTATGTAAGGGTTCCTTTCCTAAGAACTGCCCATAAACCATTTTTTCTGTAAGTCAGAAATGTCTATTTTCAGTATCATACTGCTCTGCAAACCCTTCCTTTAATTCCTTCATTTTGAGTATCTTCTATGTTCACCATAACACTACCCATAATTAAACTAATGGAACATATACCATATTCAGTTGTTACCGAATACCACAAAACATATTATTATTACTGTCTTGAAAGACTCTTTAAAAATTCATGATAGATATTGCATTAAAGTTGGATTTCCATAAATCGTGTCTTCCTTAACCCGGAGAGCCGCTATAATCATATGGAAGACAATAAGCAAATATCAAACAGAATGTGTGTGGAAGAAACATTGATTACAGTGCTTGTATACTTACATGAAGAAAAAAGGACAGATACTTTATTTGAAAAGATCTTTGGAACAAAAGGAATGTAATTTCTTCATACACACTTCCACACAAACTGAAATTTCAGCAGTGTCTTAAGTTCCTCTTTTCTCAGAAATTAATCTACCTGCATTTCATTTTGCTCAGTATGGAAGCCACCATGATATACCATCAGCTTTAATGCCAGTTTCAATTTTACAATCCTTTTCCATTGCTATTTTAGAGTGGTCCCTGTCTGATCAAAAATAACAATAAATCATTTGAAACCGTAATGAAATATCACGTACATTGGTGGTAGGTCACTATGTCCTGCATTCCTGAAGGTTTACTATTTGAATTAGTTACCAGCTAAGTGAACAGCTATGCCAGTTCCAAGGCCATAATAAAAGCAGGGGCTATCCCGCAGCCCAAAGTGGACACACAGGATCCTCAGCTGCTCACATTCAAGCTGGTCTGACCTGCTGCATCCCAGAGTCAGGAGTGAGATCTCAGTAGTGAGTCAGTCTCAGGTAATGCTCTACTGAAGCCACCACAAAACAGTCTTGCCAGGCTTTGACAGAAGACAAAGCTTTGCCCTATGTCAAAGCCTCTGATTGATTTGAACAGTTTTTAAATTTCTTAAATGTTTAAGATATGTAAAACCTATTAAAACTGACATAAGTAAGAAAAGAAAAAATAACAAGGTAATTGAAACAAATTAAAATATGAAATTATTAAAGATATTAAACTAAAGTAAAATAATTTAAAAACAAATGGCTTGTCTTTGCATTGTGTTCCACAGATCAAGATCCCCAGTGAAATAACTGAATGTGATCTGTATAAGATTGGCAAGGCAATTTCCCAACGTAATGCCAGGGAATTGCAGCACAACCTGACCCCACCACTGGACTCCACATGGAGCCCAGGGATTAAGTGTAGTGAGAGATAGAGTGTTATCTGTAAACTCAGTAAGTCCTGTAAATATTGTGGGTCTCCATGAATCCAATAAATATTTCCTTGGGAGCAGATGAATATCCCCAATTCTCTCTGAAACCACTAAGAACAGCATGATGATTTGCTCTCCAATTTGCTTCTCAAAATATATGCTTATCACACACTGCTTTGGTTTATCATTTTTGTAGCTGTTCTGGGCTCTCTTCAATTGTTTAAAGCTGACGTTATGTTGGTAACAGTGTTAGGAGAAAAGTAAGACCTATACACATCACAATCTTCAAGCAGTAGTTTGCATGGCACAGTTAAGAATTTTATCAAGCTAAGTGTTATTTGGGTAATAGCTATATAAAGTGCTCAATGTTCCCTCTGCAGTTTACTCATGTTCAAATAATAGTATGTTCATTTAAGGCCATTTGTTTTTCTATATTTCCTCACATATTCCTCCACAAAATGCCCAATCATATTAGCAAAATATAAATAACTAAATCCAGACAGTGTTCAGGCCCCTATTATTGCTGTCTTTGTTCTCATCATGAGCTTCTGTTGTTTCTAAGCTAATGGCCAGTCTTACAAAGCTTTAGATTGACAGCCTTTCTGACTGCAATCAAATCTCATAACATTGTTCTCTTTACTAATTTGATTAGAGAAATGAATGCAACTTATCAAAGCTAAGAAATTAGATGCTGTCTAAAAAGGCCCAATCTTACAAACTAATCAATGGGACAAAGGACAAGTTGGACTAGAAAAGCCTGTTATCAATTGTGAAAATTAAGACGAATACACTGCTGCAGGTGATGTTGAAGTGGTTAACTCTTTCAAACTGCTTTCTTCAAATACTTTCTCAACCCACTTTTTTTCATACAGAACCTTGGCTTAACATTTCATCCACAATGTGGTGTCTCGGATAGTGTAACACTCTATCAAGAATGTAGTGTTGGTATAAGTTATTTGCTCAGTCAGAACCACACTTTTCTAACTCAGATGTGAGACTGCTACTACTGAATCTTGACTGACGTTGACATGACACCAGTATGTATCAATGCTGCCATGTTCCAAGGCACAATGATCTGAAAGAATAAATAAAATATATCAGCCCAGATTTTGTGGTCAGCAGCAAAGGAACGAAGATCACTGTTCATCATGTTGAAAACTACTCATTTTTTCATAGACTATGGAATTTAGAGATCATTCCCAGTATTTAAACATGAAAATAACAATTTGGCTCTTCAACCAATCAGTCTGAAAGAACTGGTAAACTGGTAAAAATCTGAAAGAATTGGTAAACATGAACTTGGAATTGCAAACCTGGAGGTAGAAATTAGATTTATGCCATTGTAAACAAAGCATACATAAAGTAAATTAAAGGAAGAACATAAAAGAAGGGATTAAAAAGTATTTAAGCACAGAAAAAGCTGAAGGAAGAAACAATTCCTAATTTTTTTCTAACATTAACTGATTTCTGAAGCAATGAGACACTCCACACTTGTTTTTTTGTTAATGCCAGGAGAGTGATTTGGCAGCCTCCATGGTTTACAATGATATTAGAATTTATTTATGTCGAATGGACCAGCACTAACTTTCCCCACCATATGTGAATATCTATGGGGTTAATGCAGCGATTTCAACCCCTTACATGGATTCCACAGTTGAATTTGTTGATGAAATACTCATACAGCATAGCCTAAAATGGAGCAGAGTAACTCAAACTGCAAATTCCAGATTTTCATGTTTAATTAGGTTCATGCAGATTCAGGAGTTTGCTGAGTAATTTGTTCCATGATAATGGTATGTGTTGATAACCTCACCTTTATTCTCAATGGAAATGTCAGGCCATTATGCACATAGTCTGGTTGTGTAATAGTGTGAGTAATGCATTAAATGGTGCAGTTACCAGGTATTTTGGAGTACATTTGTATGATTCAACTGCTAATGCAAAATCTATATGGTGCTATCATAATACAAGCTCCAGTATATATCATGCCTTTGGTATATTTATAACAGTTAACCTGTTATATTAGATCATTATGGCCCAGTGAAGTATCACAACTGGGACAATTGATTCAGTAGTAGGACTGTTGTCCTTGAGCCAGAAGATCATAATTGTATTTCTCATGGACATCCATGGTACTCACAAACTCTCAAAATTTCTTGGGACTTGTTTAAAATGACATTAAAAGATTAAAATTATTTAAAAAAGTATAAAAGTCAGAAGTTTAAACTGCCTTTAAAACATTTGAAATAATTTAATTAAATCAAACAATATGTCCTACTTACTTTTCTCTCAGCAGCCAATTTTTCTTGAAACCTGGGAAGTTGGTAGAAAATCACACTACCCGAGTGGATTCCGGTGCAAGGTTAGGGCAGCCAGGCAGCATGACAGAAGATGGTACTGCTGGCTTAAACCTGTATCAGCACCATATTTCAGAACTTCCTCTCAGAAATTCAAGTGTGTCCCACCATAGCACTGGTGCAGGTTTGAAGTTCTGCCCCATTTTCTTATTTGTGGGAGTACTGTATTGAAGGTTCTTCTTTCTGTTAAACCAAGGTCTAATTTGTACCTCAGGTGGATTTTAAAGATTTCATGACACTGTTCAAAAAAAAGAAATTAAACAATCTTTCAATGTCCCGATTAATTGGTTATTTTCTCATTATTTCTTTTGGGACATTGTGTTCTGCAAATAACTTGTCAAAACATTATAGTACTTGAAAAGCATTAAAATTGTTGCAATGTGTTTTGGAATATTTTTGTGTTGAAAATGTCATATAAATGCAGCTTCTGTTTATTCTGGTACAATGGTTTAATAGTGTATTTATTGTGTTATATGCACGAACAGCCACAATAAACAGCAGGATACAGGAATAACTGCACGTGATATAAACACATTACGGTGGTCTAATACAATATTAAAACATAAAAACATAAGAAATAGGAGGAGTAGGCTATTCAGCACCTTGGAACTTCTCCACCATTCTGTAAGATCATGGCTAATCTTTTACTTTAGTGATGGTTTATGCATTACAAACCCAAAATCCCTTGTTTCCCTTCATATCTCAAAATCTATCAATTGTGAATGTATTCAATGACCAAGTCTCCAAAGAGCTCCCTTAGTTGAGAAGTCTGAAGATTTATTACCTACAGAATGAAGAAATTTTATCCTTATCTCTTGTCCTGAATGACTAAAACAAAGTCTCCTGATTTCATTCCTAATTTGGGTTGGATGGGTTCACCCACTTAGTTAAGGGAAAATTTGCCAGAGGAAGTGGTAGAGGTGGGTAGAATTACAATGTTTAAAAGGCATTTGGACAGGTACATGGATAGCAATGGTTTAGAGGGATGTGGGCCAAATGCAGCCAAATGGGACCAGCTCAGGTAGGCACCTTGGTCAGTATGGATGAGTTGGGCTGGAGAGCATGTTTCTGTGCTGTATAACTTGATGAATCTATGTATATCTAGCCAATATTAGTGACTTGTGATGATCAGTTTAACACAGCCTGCAAATCCTCCTTAAACTTATTCAAATGCACCACAATCTATTGTAAAAAAGTAAATAAACAATTCAAAATTGCTCTTGGTCCACTGATTAGTGTTGAGTGTATGTCAGTTGGAGGATCCTGTGTTATGTGCAGAGAAGTACTCTCTTTCAAGGATGGATTTATCTTCGACTGTCAGTTGACACAAACCCTACATGCTCACTGCTGTCTTTTCAAAACCACAGGCAGATCAACCTGTCAACCATTCAAAAAAAAGGCTCTGATTTTAACTCTATTTCTGCCTTTAACGTAATGATAAATTATTCAGGTATCTAAGTGTGAAACCAGTGTTTCTGTTAGTTTATTATCTGAAAAGTTTTTGTGTGCGTGTGTGTGTGTGTGTGTGTGTGTGTGTGCGCGCGCGCGCGCACGCGCAAGCACGTGCGTGTGTGTGTGGATGTACGTGTGTGTGTGTGTGTCTGTTTGTGGCTGTGCTTTTGCATGTGTGTGTGCGTGCGTGGTGGGTTGGGTGTTCTGAGGTCAATCCGTCAGCGTAGTGAGAGGGGAGTTGATGGAAGCATTGAGAAGAGTACGATGTATAGCATAAAACCTGACTGCAGAGCACCTGTTGTCAGTTGCAGTGGGTGCTGACTTTGTTCCAATATGACAATTGATGCATATCTGCATCATGAGTCAAGATGACCTCCATATTGGGAAAGACTGAAGCATATGTGATGCTACTGCTTCTGAATTTACAGAAATGGCAGATCACGATGTCAGGTGTTCAACACATTCAAAAAAATAGTGTTTAGATAAGATAAGATAAGGTATCTTTATTAGTCACACGTATCTTGAAACACACAGTGAAATGCATCATTTTGTGTAGACTGTTCTGGGGGCAGCCCGCAAGTGTCGCCACATTTCCGGCGCCAACATAGCATGCCAACAACTTCCTAACCTGTACGTCTTTTTGGAAAGTGGGAGGAAACTGGAGTACCCGGAGGAAACCCACGCAGACGCGGGGAGAACATACAAACTCCTTACAAACAGTGGCCGGAATTGAACCCGGGTCGCTGACGTTGTAAAGTGTTATGCTAACTGCTGCACTTTAGCATCATGAAAACTCTGATCCCCATACCTGAAACATTTAAAGGGATTATTTATTGATTGATTTAAAGAGTATTGATTACAAAAGGTACTTGGAGTCATAGAGTCATGGAGACAAACATCACAGCAAGAGGCCCATCAGCGTACCAACTCTGTGCTGATCATCAAGCACTCATTTTTACACTAATCCTATCCTAATCCATTATATTCTCCATACCTTCCATTAACTTCCTCCCACCACTGCCTAGATTCTACCAATCATGTATACATTAGGGGCAATTTACAGTGGCCAAATTAACTTAGCAATCCACATGCATTTTGGGATATAAGAGAAAATAAGGGCCAACAAAATTTGGTTCCACAATCATAAGGAGAACGTGCATCGGGGGTCAGGATTAAGCATGGGTTGTTGGAACTATGAGGCAACCTTGTTATTTCCAGATATGGGGATCTAGTTATCATTCCTGTAGGCATGCAACATGTTAGGGGAAAAAGCACTCACAACTAGGCAACTGGATAGAAAAGACAGAAAGAGAGCTTTCAATAGGTGATCCTGTCTAGTGAGAAGCAATATTTGTTTATGTGCTTCAGCAAAGAGGCTCTCATTCTATGAGGATGTTGAAACATAAATAAAAACAGTGATAATTCAGCCAAGGAACAGGGTCAGGTCTGTTTTAACAGTGTCTGTTCAGGCCACAGTGTTCAACAGTTTGTTATCCTTTGAGATGTTTCCCAGTTGGTGAAGGAGGTATCTGCCAACATTTCACCAGTTACAGTACATTGCTGCATCAGAGACGTCCTGTCTCTGGAAGGCCAGAATTTATTTTTCCCTTGCTGGGCTGAGAGCAACAGGTGGAGTAAATGCATAACCTCAGGAGGGTTGTGGATTTCCCGATAATATGGCTCAGAGTACCATTGGCTGTATCACATTATATTGAGAACACCATGTGTGCACTCAAAGATTCACTGCTAGGGCTTTAACACTTTTAATGGGGAGCTGGTGTTCCACCAAACCCAGTGCATCATGACTTATATGAGATAGGGCACCATGCCCTCTATATCTGAGCTACCACTCCAGGCCAAAAGGTGACAAACAGGGAACAAAGTCCTCTTCCAGCCACCTGGCCTTTGACTCCACTGCAAATTCATGCACTGAAAGCCTTTAATAAAAACAATCTTGCCGGCTTCAAACCACAGAATCTCACTGCATCTTCAATGCTTCCAGAGGACCTTTGCTTGGTAACTGTGTAGAACCTGCTCTAGACTACAGCTATGGAGCAGGAAGACAAGGTGCAAGTAGTGGAGGAGGAGGAGAAAGAAGCAACGTCAGGTGATTGCTTCCGTCATGCAGTCTGCCAACAACTCATTTGGCTGTGCCTTTTGTGAACACAATGCAAATTTGCCAATCAAAAACAGTTCTCATCTTTCCTTCTCTCTGCTGTTGATCAACACAGCATCAACACCACAATGACAAAATAAAAGCTAACACCAAATCAATATCCCAAACCATGTTAATGCTTCAAAGCATGACAATATGTATACATCAACTCATCACCCTTGTGTGTTCTGTTAATTCCCTGCCTACTTTTACCAGTTCTACTGCTCCTTCAAGGTGCTCCCCAATAAAAAGACATTTGGTAGGAGAGAGTTCAGGCAATATGAAGCAGCCGCAGTGCTTGAAGGCAGGGACTTACTTAGGCCACACTGTTTCACCGTGAGCTGCAGTCCTCTGAGTCAGGTAACTGCCAGGCCATGGCTAATTTCCCAGCAGGGTGGCAGTGATGCAATCAGGAATATGCCAACTTGGTGATCAGTAGGGCTGGTAAAGGCAGGCTAGGGATGAACAGAAAAAGTAAGGTTGTGCTACGTCGAGCCATTGCTTCTCCTCCAGGGTTTTGCCACAACAACTCTCGTAAACTGTCAGATGAACAACTGTTGAGAATTACAACACACACACAAAGCCCTTTTGAACACAGGTACCTAGTTTTATAGTAGCAGCAGTATGAACTTGCATGCCAACACTCAGGCATTAAGCAGCTTCAACTTGGGTTTCACCGGAAGCTGAGACACTAGCCATCAAACATTGTATGATGGTTGGCCTGGAAGTATTACAGTGGAAGTAGTCGCCCCTGGAGAGAAAGGTCTGTAAGCCCTGTGTGAAGCTACCTGCAGGGTTCATGATTCCTGACAGCACACACAAGCTGTTAAGCAGGGTTGTGGATGCACCAAGCATTTTATCACGCACAGCATCAAGGTGAAGCATCAAAGCCCTTGTCTGTGTATGCTGCAGCAGAACCCATTAGTGACATTGTTTGGGAATAGGCACTTGCGCTATCATTTCCTCCTGCCCTTTTGCTGATCAGTCACATCCACACAGCTCACCATATGCTGATCCTGCCTTTAGAATAACCTCCACAGAGCTGAATCTGAAGTAATGTTGTTAGTGGTAGATTAGATTTTACAATGTTTTCAATGACCTTCATGATACATGTGAATCATTGAAATATTGTCATCAGTTTGTTCAGATCCATGGGGTTGCATACCTTGCATTGACTTTTACAGTTGTCTCCACTCACTGATACTTTAAAATGCCCTCGAAGAACTCCCACCCCCTGTACAAAGCTCACTTCCTCTCTGTGTTTTCAACCATAGCCTCTGATTGTAAAATCAAAATTGAAATGTCCTTCTTCATCTGTCTTCTGCTGTCTCTTCTGGCAAGCTACAAATTCCTTTGTTTTTTTGTTCCAGTGAACCTCCCCTTTGAGGCGCAGACTGACTTTCATTTGTACAAGTTGGCTTGAATGGGTGAAATTGAGGATTGAAGTAATGTCATAAACTAAAGTCACGATATTAAAAAGGTCCACATTTCCATTACAAGACAAAACCAACTATTTTCAGCCAACTTTTCAAATTATGATTAGAACCATTAAAAAAGTATAAAATTCTATCTAATAATTCTAATAATAATACAAATTCCAACTCCTTTAATTGGTTTGTTCCTAATTTATCCTTTATTTTTCTTTCTGCAAATATTAAAGCTTTGCAAGTTTCAATAGTAGGTAACATAATTCCAAATGATTAAATGACTGCGATCTATTCTCCAGTTTTGTCTCTTAATCCAAAGTTTAGCATTCTTGTGCTGTCTTCTCACTCTTGTTTAATGTCAGCTAATGTGAAAGTATGAGAGAAATTATTTGTCTTGTAACCTCAGGCTGGGAGTCTCCCCCATCTTCGAGACAGGGAATGAGCACCACTAGGTATGCGCAAAAGTTAATGCTTTTTTTTACTCCAATGGTACGTAGCAAGATCTCATTAGCAAATTACTTAGAAACAAGACCATCCCATCTATCACCTAATAAATTACATTTTCTTTTCTTTCACAAAATACTTCCTCAACGATGTCTGAGGTATTGCCATAAAATGAATATGAGTTAAACTATTAATTTATCATTAACATGCAAGGGATCCTATCCTGCAGTGTTTTTTCCATATATCTGTGACAGATGAGCACTGGTATTTAATTCATGCAGACAAAAGTTTATGGTATGCTGCAATTCAAAGCCCACAGATAAACTGCAAAATTTAAGTCTTCATGTGCTCCTATGGAAAGATATTGACAACACAAGGTACTGAAGTGCATCTTGGTTTTAAATAACATCTAAACTACAGAGTTAATGAACAGATTTCAATAACTACAGAATTTCTTTTGCCAGTTTTCTCCCTGCCTTCCTGAAGATGATAACTCCAGCTTCTGAATGGTCTTTGAGCAGATGCTGTCCATTCTGTCTTGATTATCTGACACGCTAGGCATGTGTCCACTAGAGTTCAGAACAGTGAGGGATGGCTTGATTGAAACATATAAGATCCCAAATGGGCTTAACAGAATGGATATGGAAAGGATGTTACCTTTTGTGGGAGAATCTAGAACTTGGGGTCACTGTTTAAAAATAAGAGATTGCCCATTTAAGACAGTGGTGTGGATTTTGTTTCTCTCTCAGAGGGTTTGAACATTTAGAACTCTTTCTCAAAGAACAATGGAGGCAGAGTCTTTGATCATTTTAAGGCAGAGGTAGGTAAATACTTGTTAAGCAAGGGGATAATAGGTTACCTTAGATAGATGGGAATGTAGAGCTGAGGTTACAATCTGAACAGCGATGATCTTATTGAAAATGGAACTGGCTTGAGGTGCTGAGTGGCCTATTCCTGCTCATAATTTGTAAATTCTGGCATTCATATAATTAATGTATGAGCTGTGATAATGAATACTACAAATTGGTAATTGGTAATTAGTTTTTTATTGTCACATGTACCAAGAAACAGTGAAGAACTTGGTTTTGCATGCTATCCATACAAAACATAAGTACATCAAGGTAGCACAAGGGAAAAGCAATAACAGAATGCTGAGTATAGTGTTACTGTTACAGCAAAAGTGCAGTGCAGAGAGACAATAAGGTCCAAGGCCATGATGAGGTAGATTATGAGGTCAAGAATCCATCTTATTGTACAAGAGGTCCATTCAATAGTCTTGTAACAGTGGAATAGAAGCTGTCCTTGAACCTGGTAATGCATGTTTCAAATGTTTGTACCATCTGCTGATGCAAGGAGGGGAAGAGAGAATATCTGGGGTGAGAGGGGTCTTTAATTATGTTGGCTACTTTCCCAAGGCAGTGGGAAGTGTAGACAGAGTCAATGGAGGGGGGCCGGTTTTTGTGATGGACTGAGCTGTGTCCACAACTCTCTGCAATTTCTTGTGGTCTTGGACAGAGCAGTTGCCATACCAAGCTGTGATGCATTCGGATAGGATGCTTCCTATGGTACATCTGTAAAATTGATGAGCATCAATAGGGAAGTTTTGAATTTTCTCAGCCTTCTGAGGAAGTAGAGGCCCTGGTGTGCTTCCTTGGCCATAACATCCATGTGGATGGACCAGGACAAGATATCGGTGACGTTTACACCTGGGAACTTGAAGCTCTCAACTATCTCCACCTCAGCACTATTGACACATACAGGAGTGCGTGCTCCACCCCACTAACTGCGGTCAATGACCAGCTCTTTTGTTTTGCTGACACTGAGGGAAAGGTTGTTGTCATGATACCATACCACTAGGCTCTCTATCTCCTTCCTGTACTCCATCTCGCTGTTATTTGAAATCCGGCCCACTACAGTGGTGTCATCTGCAAACTTGTAGATGGATTTAGAGCAGAGTTTATCCACACAGTTGTTAGTATATAGAGAATAAAGTAGGGGGCTGAGGATGCAGCCTCATGGGAAACCGGTGTTGAGTATAATCATGGCAGAGGTGTTGCTGTCTATCCTTTGGACTACGAAGGCACCATGGCAAAAACCAATCCTGACCTCAAATGATAGTCACACCTTCTATCTGGGTGTCTGGATAATAGACATGAGCTGGCACCCAAGTTGATAACCCAGACCATTCTGACTAATTGCAACACCAAAAACTACCACTGCAGCAAAGACCAGCTATTGCACTGTTTAACACATCTGAAGCAGTTAAACATAGAACATAGAACAATACAGCAAAATACAGGCCCTTTGGCCCACCATGTTGTGCCGCCCTGATGTCTCACTGCCATCATCTGAAGAGCAATTAGGGATGGATGATAAATGCAGTGACTCTCATGTTCTGCAAGTGAATTAACACAAATGTAGATACATATTGAAATTAACTTAATGTGATAAAAATTATAGCTTTCTTCATTAAAACAAATTAGCTCAGTTTGAGTTGATTTTGTCAACTGATGGTAAAAGAGATGATTATAAAAATGAACTAATAAACATCAGCAATTGGTGGTTTAAGTAATTTGTTTATGAAAAGATCGATTTAATAAATTCCTGTTTGCATTTACATTCTTCTATTTTTCTGGATGGCAAATACGAGATGGCTGATGTGAAAGAGTTACAATTTGAAACCATTTTAGATATTAGGTCAGTCGGTAAATATGACAGGCAAATGCCACTGATATTCTTGTATGACTACAGCTTGTATCATATGAATTTTCATTTTACTGTGGATTGATTGGACTCATGTTTGATATGGCATCAAACCCTATATGTTAAAAAGAAGAGACCTTCTGCAGTTGCATTTTCTTAAACTTCTGTGCTTAATGCACATAAACAGCTGATCAGTGCCTTCAGGCTTTAACTTTCAGCACAATAATGAAATATTGAGGAAATGAAAGTGGCTTATGTTTTGCAATTTCTTTGGGCCTTGATCACTTATGTTGATTAATGTTTGTTCTTTTGCCAGTGTTTATGTTTTAGCATAAGTTAATAAGATTTGCAGGATATTTTGGCATCAGTTGCTCCTGGCAACATCAGTGTACAAATGGACAAGTTACACAAAGAGCAATCAATCCAATCTCTCCAATTTTACTCCCCCTGCCAAAATAGAAAATCCTGCTCATTGTTTTGATGTCTTTCATATGAAGGATAGTCCAGGAATCAGAATCTTCGTTGGAGGGGATAAGAGAGTTGTGGACACAGCCCAGCACATCATGAAAACCAGCCTCCCCTCCATTGACTCTGTCTACACTTCTCGCTGCCTCAGAAAAGCAGTCATCATAATCAAGGACCCCACTCATCCTGGACATTCTCTCTCCTCCCCCCTCTCACTGGGCAGCATATCAAAAACCCTAAAACACATACTACCAGGCTCATGGACAGCTACTATCCCCCTGTTATAAGAATATTAAATGGTTGCCTAGTACAATAAAATAGACTCCTAACCTCACAATCTACCTTGTCATGACCTTGCACCTTGTTGTCTGCCTGCACTTTCTCTGTAAATGTAACACTGTACTATGTATTCTCTTATTGTTTTGCTCTTGTACTACCTTGATGGACTGATGTGGTGAACTGATCTCTATGGATAGCATGCAAAACAAGGTTTTTCACTGTATCCCAGTACATGTGACAATAATAAACCAATTACTAAATTAACCAATTACCAATTAATGAAGCCTTCTGCAGTTCAACATTCTGACATTTACTATTGAAGCTCAAATATGTTCAGTGCATATTTGACCAACCAAAATACATGCTTTTTATTAGCAAAGCAAGAATATAAAGAGGAAAAATAAGGCTGATGATTAATCATAGCATTCAGGAGAAAATAAAATCAATAAATGCTGGACAAAGTATATAATGGACATAATGACTAAATGGAACACTGAATGACTGTAGTAACTAAAACGTAGAAGCAATGTCCATCAAATCCATTTTATTCTGTGTCACTTATTATGCTTTTAGTGTAACTGATGCATGACCCAGATTTTGCTGTGAAATGTCAGCAAGTCTGGATGCAGAACTCCTGAACTTTGTCATCATTAGTTGACCTCTCATGAGTAAATTTGTTCTGCCACTGGATTCCTCTTGAAGACCATTTTGTTGGGATTCCCTGCGATCTACACTGGGAAATCAGCTCAAAGATTCTGTGCCTGGTTAAACCTAGTGTAGGATTCACAACCACAATAGTTTAAATGGAGATCATAAAAACAGGAGGAAGAAAGTGTAAAGGTAAGTTCTCATCTTCAGAAAAAAATGCATTTAAATTGCCTAAGTGTTTTAATTGTGATTAGAGCATTTTCTTTTTTTGTAAATGAGCTTTAATATTTTTATTTCATTTTAATTATTTTTTGTATGTTTCTGAATGTCAGAGACAGCTGATAAACCCAGGCACTGGGCTTTCCATCTTTCAAAGGGCAGCTTCAGGGAAGGGACTGCTCCACTGCATTGTTTGAGCCAGCAAGGTGTGGCCTCCACATCCTGATCAGGTGAACTTGTGTGATCAGTGTCATAGAGTTGTACAACACAGAAATGGGCCATCGTGTCCTTTTCGCCCATCTACACTAATCCCATTTGCCAACATTAGATTCCTATCATTCTGTGCCTTGCCTATTTAGGTGTCTATCTAAGTGCCTCTGAAATGTAGTAATTGTACCTGATTCCATCAATTCCACTGTCAACACAGTCCAGACATCAACCACTCTTTGTATAAAAACTTACTCCTCAGATTCCTTTTAAAATTAATTCCTCTCACCTTAAACAAATGCCCTCTTGTTTTTGATACCCCTACCATAGGAAAAAGATTTTGACTGTCAACCCTATCAATGCCTCTCATAATCCTATATACTGTACTTCTATCAGGTGGGATTTGTGTAGCTGGGCAAAATGGTTGGCATTTGACATTCGCTAGCAAAATCTGGGCCATGATATAATCAAGATCCTTAGATAACCATTCATTGAAAAACATTTCATTCCATTCACTCTAGTTTGGCTGACCAACCTAAATCATTTTCAGGTCTGACAAGCATAAACATTTTGCTGAGGTTTACAGAAAATGAGCCTTTGGAATTGGGAAACAAATTTTAAACAATAGAAGAACTAACTCAGAATGGTTTGGTAGATTTATAGGAGAAGAATACTGCTGCCATTAATAGATTAAAAACAAAATGGATATCAATACTATTGTTCATTATTTCAAATATTTGCACCAACTGATAGTATAATTGCATTGTGTTCCATCTAATCCAGTATTATTAATTCCCATGATCTCAATATATTCATGCTACCAATAATAGGTATTTTAAAAAGCTTCCAATGTTTTCTGCAATGACAATGTAAGTCCTAATGGGCCAGACTCAGTGACTCAAGGTGTAGGGGTCGAGGGGAACAACTCAGATTTTTATTATTTCTCAGGTGGTTAGTGGAAATGGAAGACTCTATTGATAGTTAAACAATATAAATACATTTAAACAAAATAAGTTATGCATGTCAGACAGATGTAATCAAAATTATCTTCTTAGGTGTTTCCTAAGGATTGGGGATAACTTGCTTCCACTCCATTTCTGTGGGTTTTGATGTGACTGATGAGGACAACGTTAGCACTATAGTCTCTTCCACAAATGGGGTGGGAGGTGCCTGATGGGATGGGGGATGGGTGTTTAGTGAGGTGGCTCCCACCATTTATTCTGGGTTTCACTCTTCTATCAGAGCATGGACTCAAAGTTTCCAGTGCCATCCGAAATGCCCCTTCTCCACTTTGATCAGTTGTGAGGAAGCGATTCCCAGGAAGATGAAAAATTTCTTTGAGGTTTTAAGGACATCCTTGAATCTTTTTCTTTGTCCACCTGTCAAGCTCTTCTGTGACAGAACTTGGAAATCTGGTGTCAGGTACATGAATGATGTGACCTTCCCAACAAAGCCAGCTGAGTATAATCAGGGCTTCACACTGGAAGGGATGCTGACACTGGTTTGTTTATCTCACCAGTGGATTTGGAGGATTTTGTGAAACCAGTGTTGGTGGCATCTCTCCAGTGACTTAATATGCCTGCTGTGGGTAGTCTAGGTCTCAGAAGTATATGGGGGGGCAGGAATTACTGCTTCCCAACAGAGCATGAATTTTGTGGTGGGTTTGAGGTCTCGATTTTCAAACATGCTTTTCCCCAAAATTGGCCAAAAGCTGTGCTGGCACAAAGAAGGCTGTGGTGAAATTTAATTCTCTGAAGGCCCGAGGAATGTGCAGCAGAAATAGTACACTGGGAACTTCATTCATAAGTATGTTACACGGAGTATACAGGGAGTTTTAAGTTAACCATATCAAGTGGCATAATATTTAAAAAGTGGCTTTTCAAATGACAGCGATGCCAGGATTGCAATGGTTAAAATAAAACAATTCACACCTGTAGAAATGAAATTTCAATTAAATTTGACGAACATTAAGTTTCTATCATGAAAGTACTTTTGACTGCAGTTATCAGAAATATAAAAGTGCGCTCTTAATATTTTGATGTTGCTAATGGATAACACAGGAAGGTGATGTTTTACAAGTTGACACTGGGCCAATAAATTGAAAAAAGTTGAAATTACATCATAAAATACATAATTTTTAAAATTATTATTCACTTGGAAGATTATGACAGTCAGCATGCATATGCTAAAGACAAAATTTGTCTGTCTAATTTGATTGAGCTGTTCAATTAAATCACAAAGGGAGCTGGTGAAGATAATGCTGTGGATGTGCCGTACGTATTTAAAAATGCATTTGATAGAATGTCTCATAATAGACAAAAGCAAAATAGAAATCCATGGAGTTAAAGGGGCAGGGGAACTTTCAACATTGTTATGGCACTTCCTGTGAGGCAGGAAGTACTGAAGAGTTGTTCCTTTTCAGTCCAGAGTGTAGCTTGCAGTGGTGTTCCCCAGGTCACAATATTAGGACCATTTTTTTGTGGTATAATAGTCTGCTGTTTCCTGAAGAAAATTGGAAGGAAGTTTGACATGAACCTGCCCACATCCAGATCCATGATGTCGAAGAAATTTGGGACGTCCATGCAAGTGAGCATGAAGATGGAAGTCTGAACTTTCTGTGCCAGGTTTTAAAATCTTTTATTTTTTTTTAAATATGTCTTTAGTACTTTTAAATGTTCTTGAATATTTGTAAATGTCATGGACATTCCCAAACATTCCAGTTGTTTGATTGCATTGACAACCAGTTGACCAGATTTAGCCTGGCTAACAGGTCGTCAAGGCACTTTTGTGGGATTTACAATCACTTGGCCCTGTGCTGCAGGGTAAGAGAGGGTTTAACAAAGAGAGCAGTAACAGATTCTCATTGCTCCTGGGAAAGTCTGACACCATATAATGACCTGGTGCAAAGACAAATAACACAAAACTTAAAAACTGTGAGGATTATAATAGAGTCGGGAGAACATAGAGAGACCGGGCAGGGGATAGGCAGAAACAGAAGATACTTCTTTTGTCACTTAGTGCACAAAAATGGAAGTTGAAGTAAAAAGAGGAAGTATAAACTAAATTAATTTTAAAAAGGGAATGGAAACAGAAGGTTATGCTCACATACCCAAAGGATGACATGATGATGATTAATCCCCGACTGGAGCCTGGTCCTGATTTATTGAGGCATAGAGTACAAAGGCAAGGTAGTTAGGTTGAACTTTAATTAATCAATTGTGAGATCACAATAATGTTCAATTTTTTACACCTTATTTTATCAAGGCTGTCAAAGTTTGTGGAGAGCTATTGCTAAAATGATGATGTTAAAGGTATTCAATTATCTTAAGAGAACAGAGAAGTGGTATTATTCTCCTTAGAGCCAAGAAGACAGAGGGAGAATTTAATAGTTCAGAATCAGGTTGGGTTTTGACTGGAGTAGAGAGGACGAAATGGTTTCCACTGGCAGGTGATTAGTTGAGCACTAAACAATGAGAGGGAGAATGGTGGACAAATGTGATGCAAAGTGGATGGCACATTGGTGCAGCTGGTAGAGCAGATGCCTCACGGCTGTAACAGCCTGGGTTTGATTCTGACATCTGGTGTGATTTGTGTTCTTTCTGTGAATGCTTGAGATCCCCCCAGGAGCAACAGTTTCCTCCTACATCCCAAAGACTTGCCAATTGGTGTGCACCATATATGGCTCCTAGTGCAGGTGGTGGTGGTGGTGGTGGGGGGGAGGGTGGTGGGGAAGCAGGCAGGAGGACCAGCAAGTTGTTAGTGGACATGTGAAGGAGAAAAGGTGACGGAAATACATTGGGGAATTGGATTGCTCTGAAAGCTGGCATCAACTTGTTGGACTGAACTGCCTTCTATGTTGAAAGGAAATATAAATATGAAACATTTCAAAGGTGTGTAATGAAGTTAAAGCATTAAGATTAAGAGTCTTTATATGTACAGACTGGGAAAATGATGATGGTAACAGTAAAAGAGAGGAACTTCCAGTGCTGGTATAATAAAACATTCATGATAAATATATCTCCAGTCTGACAAGGAAAGAAACATCTTTGCATTTGGGTCTACAAAATGAAGCAAGACAAGTCGAATGTGTGCAACAGATCATCCACTGAACACAGACCAGAACAAGTTTGCTTTGAATTAATTATCAAAGAAGATGACAAAATATCAAAGAGCTAAATTTTAATTATCTTAGAAGGGACAACACAGACAGATTGAAAAAGGAAATGATCAGAAGATATACTAGGAAGAGACAGCCTATATCTTTTTCTCCTCCTCTATGGGGAAGTGGGGAGTGGAGGGGGTGGAGGTGTTGGTGTTGTGGTAATGGAAGCTGGTTGGGTGATATCCCCTTTGACGCCAAAGATAAAGACAAAAAGAAGAGAATGGTAATGTCTGGCAGATACCCAGATATACAAGGAGCAATCATACATACCTATAAGGAGAAGGGTCATATTAACAACCTGGTAGAAACCTGCATATCTTCTTCTTCTGTGACATTCTTAGTTCAAGTGAGGAAGCCTGCTTGGATGATTTTAATGCCCATTCGAGAGTGGACACATTTCGTTGAAACTGGCATTTCATTGTATTCATGGTGAAAATTCCTAACCTGTAGGTGCTTAAGTGACAGTTGTGCTTGTTTTTCTTAGGTAGGTATTGGCAGGATGAGGCTTCTTATTATGTTGGGAAAGAAGCCTTGATGAGTTGCCAGCAGGTCACTGGCATCATTGTTCTGCTGCAGTGAAAGTTCAGTGTGGTTATTGGGAATAGAAATATAGCAGCCTGCTTTGTGCTGAATGAATTACAGGTTTTTTGGTAGAGCTAATTAGAAAAACATCCATTTGTGTTTTTTGAGCTTCACTCATTGTGGAAAGTAGAGATAATTTTTCAGTGTATGGAAATATAATAACTTTCTCTCACAAACCTGGCATCGCAGATGGTGGAGATCAGGAAAGGTGTTCCTCACTGGAGTCTCTGATGTGGTCTTGCTGCTCCAATAATTAAGTGCTTGGACAGGTAGGTGTCTGGTCTATGGAATTCCCCAGGATGTTGTTATGATGAAATAGTCAATGGGAATGCCATTCAATATCAAGTGGTAATGATGAGACTTCCTGTCAGTTAAGATAAGCTATTGCCCATCCTAGAAGAGCATGATGTTAACTTGCCACTTATCATATGATTCTGCCTGATATGGTCTTGATACATACATATGATTCTGCCTGATATGGTCTTGATACATACTGGCACATAGCACATCTCTGTATGAGGAGTCATTAAGTGGCATGGTATCCCAATTTGAATCTCAAGGAAGTAAGGCACATCCTGATAGCATCTTTAGAGAAAATCTTGCCTCATCCCTGCTTGCTTTTCTCTTCCTATATCCCTTCTCCTTCCTCCTCCTCCTCTGCTTGATGTTTGCATTATTGTCATATCACTGAGGATACAATAAAGTGTGAGACGCTCCCTGAAGAATACAGCAGGGAATCTTCTGAGTAATTGAGGCAACAGGATAATACCTGAGCAGTCTCTACAATGCTCCTTGTGGTTCCATAGTACCAATTCTACTTCTGCTTCAGCTAATCTGATTGCTTCAGAATGAAAGAGTCATGAGAGCTTCCTTGACACATAGTGTTGACCATGAGGATGTGCTGCTGTTGATCCCATACTAGGGGAACACTCAGGGAATGATAACCTCTTCTGTAGATATTGCGCTGAGCTCATTGCACTACATGCATGTAACTTATCACGACCTGAATCTACAGAAAGTTCTCATTCTGGGCAAATCCATGTGCTTCTACAGAAAGTTCCCCAAGGAGAAGGAGTTTACCTCACTTGTTGAGTGAAGGGACCTCCATAACTCAGCAGTCTGTGGCAGCTATCAGTCACTGCTACCTGGAATGGTTCTGAGGCCAAAAGGTTTTGAGTGACAGTGACAGGCAGAGTATTCCAGACACGGGTGTATAGGTGGGGCACTGCTTGATGATCTTTGTCACTGCTGTCTTATTGATCCCCTACAAACCTACAGGTAGTCGGTAGTTCCTTTAAACAGGAGGGAATAACTATAACATGCTTGAATGCAGCAACTATCCTAATCATCTGGGGAGGCTCTGTGAGAGGTTCCAGTTTTTCCTCATAGTTGTAAATATCTTATAAATTCTCCGTCACGGTGAACCATACTGCCACATTGGTCCTGCCAGGTGACTGCACTTCAGTGTTAGCTAAATTGCCTACCCATTGAACTTGCAGGTGACAGCTTGTCTCATGATCATTCCATCCAAAGACAGGGAACATGTATAAAGATAATGCAAATCAGGGCTGAGATAAGTACTTTGGCTTGCATAGCTGCTGACACTCTGGATAAAGAGCCACCAGTCTGATCACAGGTATCCGGCCTGGATCCCATGAAGGGGAATTAGAAAAACCTATCAAATGCCTGTGATGGTATTCTCAAAACCCACCATCACATGTTCCAAAAGAACTGATTTCTTTATTCTCGTTGGTTTTAGTTGGAGAAGTCAAATACAGGCATTGTGTCACAGGAGTGGACTACAATTGTGACTGTGACCTGAGCCTCATTGCTGGGTACAGTGCTTTAATGAGTTGTTGTGTATTGTCCCTGTAATATCTACTTTTTTGTTTACCTGTTATTACTGGTTGATTATTGAAACACAGCATGTCAAATGAGGCAACTGTGGGTAGGTTGTATGGCAGCTAACCTTTGATGCTAACTTATTTTTGCCTCACTGTTGTCCAGGTACGAGGTTTAGATGGCTACAAAGGGAGGAGTGTTGTATCATTGGTTTCAAGATCAGGCACTGTGTCCACCTTAATATCAAGAACCCATCTTTGCTGGGCAGTATCAACCTGTGGATGGGTTATATACTGACTTGAAAAAACCACTATTCAATGACCCCTCCAAACCTGCAAGTAATCAACTGCCCTTTTAATCAGGTGGGAATAACTATGACTCTCTTGAATGAAATGCCAAGAACCATGACAGTAAACAAATTGTACAGGTACAGGTTTTCTTCCTGCTGGTTAGACCTGTTTTTGGTTGTCTATTGCACGCCATATGCTAATGTGTTCACACATATGTGTGAACCAACTTAATGAGTCAGGCATCAAACATGTGTTACACGATAATTATCACTGAAACAGGCTCACCTTTCTTCAGGCACTTGAGCATTCCAGAAAAGCACAAGTGAATCTTTCAACGTACTGAAGACATGCTATAATTTACCGATTATAATTTGTAGACAATTCAGTCCCGTAGCATTTAAAAAACATGTAATGTACAATTGAATTTTTAGGCTGTATGTGAGTTTGAAATTGTATCTAAATCACTATGCAATATGTAGTAATTCCACACTCTCAGATTTCCATTGCCCTAGCTGTAATGTTCAATATTTAATAGCACCAGAAGATCATTTTTTTTCCTTTGAGTACCTTCTCACAGATACATAAAATAATCATTGCTGCACTAAGCATTTCAACAAACTTGATCTTGTGCCAAATCTTGGGCTGTTAGTGACAAACAATGGAAAATGATGGGGCACATTTCTCCACATCAGCACAAGGGAGTTTTCTGCAGCAACAGCATTTTTTTTTCTGTTTTGCCATTTGGCCAATTGATGTCTGCATCTCGAGGAAAATAATAATCTTACCAGTTGTTCAGCAAAGGTGACCATTCAGCTTCTGACTGGACATGTGTATAATTGTCAAGGCTAACTCCAGGTATAAAACCTTGTCCATATATTGCTAGAATGGTCAATGATCACTCATTTTCTTAACTTCAAGTATTGTTCAGTCATAAAATGATTCCTTGGTATTTTTAGACATTATGAAAACTATCCAATTTACTTGGTCATCTCTTATTCTCCAACTTATTTTCTTTAAACTTTTGTCATTCTTCACTGACAGGAACACCTGTAGAGGGAATTGTATTAAGGTGCAATAACACTGCCACAGTCTACAGAATTTGCTTTAATGCTGTTATTGAAGTAAATCCTGGTTCAAGTATGATTTTACAGATCTTTGGTGCATATACTCTTGTTGGTAAAAGATGCCTTCTGCTATTCAGTTGAATGATCCTATTGACAACTGATAAAATGAATGGGTTTACTCTGCTAGTAATGATCATGCATCACTAAACTGAGCCCACATCGAGAATTCAGCAGTTACTATTGGCATGGAGTATGGCAAATTCTGCTATTTTTTTACATAATGCTAAAATTTCACCCAGAAACTACAGTCATTAATAATGGGCCTTGGTTTGAATTCAGCTGTGACCTATAAGATAAATTGTTCATTTCTGTCAACTGGAAGGACCTTAAATAGATTAAATTGGGACCTATAACATTTTTTAGCAACTACTGTATACATTGACAGCAGAAATTGTGGAAAATTTGACATTAAAATGCTAGTTTCAGAGGTCATTCAGATGTTATAGGAAATGAGCAAATTTACACCAAAGGTGTTTTGCTTTTTGTATTCACCATTTTGTTTCTGTACTTACCCACGAATGTCTGGTGTGAAAATATGAAAGAATGAAGATTTTCTAACACTCCTCAAAATAAAAATAAATCCCTTCACAAGTAATGCCAGAAATCTTCAAGTTAACAGTTAAGTGATCTCAAATTTCAGAATTTACAGTCAATGATAAGTAACCCACATTCATCACAGCCCTGCCTGACAAGAATGTACTCATCTTGTGCAGAAGTTGAGAAGTTGCAGCGACATCCAGGCCCAAGTTCAGCGACAAAGCCCTGCATGGCAACAGGGTCTGTTGCACAGATATATCACTATGTCAGAGAGGCCAGAACAAGCCTCATTCACAGAACTACTGAAGAAACGTTGACAGTTGGATTGTACACACTTGACCAGTTGTCAAAGCTGCCATAATGTTTCTAATGTTCCTAAGATATTAAAAATGAAAAATAAACCACTTATGGGCATGTTTAGGACTTCTGCATTTTCATAGATATGTATGGAAATCACAAGATGCTGGCACATATTCTTAGATATGCTAGTAATTTATACACATGGACTTATATTTCCCTACAAAATCCAGCCCAATATCATCTAACCTCTATTATTTATATAGTGATTGCATTTTTCCTAAGCCAAAAAATAACATCCCTGGTGAACAAGCGACATCTAGAAGCTCACATTTGACTTTAGGCAAACATTTCTCAATAATATGCATCATTGTTTGGACCACAACAGAAATATGGACTGGCTGGCTGCACAGAGGCTTAGCCCAGGCCCGTACTGGTTATAAATGACCCATTAATGATGTGGGAAGTTGAAGCCTGGTGGGGCAGGAATAAAGTCCGCTAAAAGGAATGATTAATAATAGGAGTGGCATGCTGCTTATCACTCCATAGCATCTCTTCTTCCCTCCATAAGGATTTCTTCTGCTGATTTTAGACATAGGAGTCTTGATCACAATGGATGTTGAGATGAAAGATGTAGAAATGATGGTTAAAAAGGTTGTTGGACAAAGATAAGCCTTTGTTGGATCATACCTTCCTGTTTAAATCTTCTTCCCAATATGAAGGGAGCAATATGACTCAAACCAGGCAACCAAGAAAGAGTTGAGCAGCAAGCTCCTGCAATTAAGTGCAGTGTAGCCTTGAGCTGCACCTCCACATGTTTAGTATAAATAAAAACAGAAAATACTAGAAATACCCAGCAAGACAGGCATCATCAGAGGAGACAGAAACAGAGTTAGTGTTTTAAGTCAATAACTCAGAAAAGTAAGGGAACGAGGATATCTGTGAAAGGGTGGAGACAAAGAGAGATGGTAACGTAATTGATGATGCTGCAGGGTGAGAGTGGTCAGAGAAGACTTGTTAATTGCAGTTGAGCTGTCAGGAGGACTTGCAAATAGAAGGAAGATGAATGAAAGCAGAAGAGTGAGGGGTGAAAAATAATGCTGAGATTGTAAGGTATAGGTGATTGTAATTGCTGGAAACCTGAAACACTAGAGAATGCTGGAAATACACAACATCAGGCAGCGGCCATGCCCAGAAAACAAAAAGATTAATGTTACAGTTTAAAACACTTACATCAGAACTGGCCAGTTCAATGTCACCATGTTTGATGCCACAATGTTTGGTATCACAATATTCATTATGACAATGGAGCATAAAAGTGACAGGCACCTGAAAACCACGGTCACCCAAAACTGTGATCCAAACTGTGTTTGGTTTCTCCATTGCAGAGGGGTCCACATAATGAGCTCTGAATGCAGAACTCTAAATTGTATTGCTAATTTGTGTCTTACAACTTAAGAAAGAGGGCTATTGGCAGCCAAATGACCCCCTAATCAGCACTCTTGCTCATCAGCATACAATCAATGTGATCTGCATACAAGAGAGCCACAATTTATCTCCCAAAAAATTGCCCATGCAAGGTCAATGTGTTTGACTTGACATCCCATGGTACACATCAAAAACACAGTCATGTCATATATTAAGCCATTATTGCAATTGCAGCCTTTCTGGCATCCTCTGAATATTGTCATTGAGATCAATGTATTCCGGGTAGCAAATATCTACACGTCTTCTAACCTCTGTTGAATTACTGCATAGAAATTCATGGAGAGATACCTATTATTTGAATGAATACATTGTTAGGTCTACATTTTGCATGTGTAAATAGCTATGATTGTTATTGCTTGACACTGGCATGGTTACATGACTTAATATAGTATAAAGGACTTCATATATAGTGGACCAAAAATCACTGTCTAATGAGCTGAAACTGCTGGTTCTAACAGAAACTGCACCTTTTATATAATTGATAAAGTTCCTGAAAATGATGTTAATATTTTAAATAAGACAATCACAGAATTGGTCAATGTTATTCTCTTATTGATCTCCTGTTTTGATCAGAGGAGCCTTTGCTTGCATGCATGTGCAAAATTATCACAAATAATCACAATGTCTCTGATTACACTATTATTTTTATTAACTATATCAACTACATTGACAGTTTAATCACTTAAACTAAATTTCAAGTAATTATTAGTCATCACATTCACAGCAGGAATAACCTGCAGTGAGGCATTACTATGTAGTACTGGTTTTTAGCTTTAGCATGGCCCCTAATGCATATTATCCAAATAAAACTTACCTGAATGAAGTAGTACCTTGGGATTCTAATTATATCATCTGCTGTCACCTACTGGTACAAGTCTAGGTCGAATAGAAAATTATTTTAGTTTAAGAGGAAAAAAATTGTAAATATTCTATTTAAGAGATAAATGTCTTTACTTCTGTTATTGGCAGGCAGAAACAATGTTGACATGAGTCTATCTCAGGTTATTACAGGAAGATTACAATTGAATTTGGCAAATTTAATTGTAATCTTCCTGGAATAACCTGAAATCAGTGTTAATGGTCTAGAATATAAAATCAGGATTAGGTCATTCAGCCCCTTGAGTCTATTCCACATTTAATCAGGTCATGGCTGATTTGCTCCTTAACTCTAACCAGCTTTACTCTGATAATCCCTTGATATCCATATCAGACAAAAAATACTATCTATTCCTGTCTGAAAACAAATAAGTTCATTGAGGTAATAGTTACATGTTTAACTTCTCCCTACACTCATTATTCATGTTCATAGCAACAAAGCAGCTCCCACAGATAGCCGGCATTTCTAACCAATCTGAAACTTCTACACTTCATGCTGAAAGGAATGATTTAGTATGTCACCAATTTACTAGTTGCACAAAAGAAGTACAGACGACCAAACATAATCTATTATGACAGAACAGTATGCTCAAGTCAATGGTACAGATCCTCCATTAAAAAGCTGATATCTGTATAACTACTGGCCTTTAAGCACTAAACTGGACAGAAGCTCATGACTACCTAGCTCAGCCTGAAGTGGAATCTTCAGTTACAGTAAGTGCCAGTTGTAGGATACCTGTGCTGTTCTGCTTGACTCAGGAAAACAGAGACTTCCTCAGACTTTCCAGCTCTTAGATTGGTCCCTGAGCCCACGTCAGATGAACCTGTACCATGCCCTCATTGAAGCGAAGGAACAACTGCTAGCAGACAAAATGTTGAGATGTTGGTTTATTTAATTCAGTTAGTTCAAATGTATTTATTTTTTTTGTGCATGTGTGTTTTTGAGTGCTGTCAATATATTTTGACTGTGAATGTCACAAAAGTTCAATCTTAGTCACAGCCTTGACTGCCAGTGAGCTTTGGGGCTGTATCTCACTGGCTGTCAAAGCAATTCTGCAGTCAGCTTCTTATCCTCGGGGAAGCCCTACGCTGCACGACAGCCTCTCCTAACAGCTGGGAGAGACAGTGTGGTCCATGAGTGGGTGACCAATGAGCCTGAGTGGCTTGTCAGTCAGCATCCAGCCCAATCGTACTTCAGGTGAACTGCACACTTTATTGTGGGTGGTAAAATCATGCTGAAACACAATGGAAAAAAAAGATTAAATATTTTTCTGAAGTCAATGTGATAAAAATGGTTTTCGGTGCGCTGTTTTTCAGAGTCTTTTAATATTTCTTAATGGAAGATACCTTTTTCCCCAAGAGTTCTATATTATCACAGTGACATTGAAGTATAAATGATAAAAGTGAACTGGATTGGCCAGATTATTGCTGAATTTTTACAAATCCAAGAAATCATTGGAAAAAGAGCCATCAAGGTAGAAAAGGCAATATTAGTAGAATATCCACACAATAATAATTGTGAAACAACTATTGTTATCAGTGTATGACCATTAGAAATATGATTACAGCCATAGAAATAAGTTATTTAGCATCTTCATATCTTCAAGGTTTTCCACTGCAATTTCTTCATCTTTAAGTAAATCATTGTTGCAATAAAGACAAACACAAAAGTCAATCTTTGCCCAGTAATGAGATAACAACTAGCTAATTTGCTTTTGACTAGGATAAATGTTGACTAGGATGCTGGGTTATGCCCTTTGTGTTGTGAAAAAAAAAATTGCAGGATCATTTTCATCCCTTTGAATTGGGAGACTTTGCTTAATGTCTCATCTCTAAGATAATAGGGAGACATCTTCATTGAACTTATTTTATGGATGTAGAACAGACATAGAGAAAGCCACTTTTGGAGCTCAGCATTACGTACGATATTATTAAGGCCCATGTCCAACTTTGGTTTAGCTTTAAGGTCCATGGCATCCACTTCAGTTTTGAAAATGGGTTCAACAGAATTGTCACCACAGTATTTCTGACAACCCTATTCGCACTGTGAACCTTACATTCTATATTATTGACCTACTGGTATTTAAATACTAAAGCACCAGTCAACTTTGCTGAAGGAAAATCACAAAATAAAACTGCAGCTGCTGTAAATCTGAAATAAACACAGAAAAATGTTGGAAGCACTCAGCTGATCAGGCAGCATCTGTGGAAAAAGAAAATGAGTTAATAGTTCAGGTTGAAGGCCTTACATTAGACAAAGATGAAGGCTCTTTGACCTGAAACACTAACCCTGCCTCCCTTTCTAGATTTACTGAAGGATCTGGTTCTGCCATCTTTGTCAGATTTAGAGGAAATAGAGAAGAAGTGGACTTGTTGTGGAGCAATTTCTTGTACAGCTTGCAGTAAAGGTATATAGGATTTGAAAAATGATTAGCATCAATTTATTGAAAAATGTGAGCTGATGCTAAGCTTCCTGGTTTCCCAGCTCTTTATAATTTCCATGTCCTTAACTTCTCAAGATTTCCTAGCTTCTGTTTTTATTTGAACTCTGAAGTTCAGGGCATGCCTTTGATCGTAGGCTTTCTCTCATTTGTTATGGAGTTGCAATTACAAAGATAGCTTAGAGTGATGCTCAGGTTTCATCATGAAGCCCATTCTGAGTGTGTTCAAGTGTTTTGGCAACACTTAATAGCATTAGATGACAAAACAATTTTGCAATAGAGGCACTTTTGGAATTACAAAAAAAGTAACTACAGGACTTCACAATTATACCATGAGACTTGACTGAAAGAGGGTAAACATAGCTCATTACAGAAAAAAATATAAAGAAAGGTAATATGTTCTGGAAGTAAGAATGTGAAACAAGTTATGCATTTCCTTGTAAGATTCTCATTAAAATGGAGAAGAAAAACTGAAGGACAATTTATGATTAACCTTGATGCTGCAAGTTGATAAGATCATAAAATTAGTAAATGAAATCATTGATTTTGTATCAATGATTTACAATTTTACAGCAATAAATATTTTGTGGAATACAAAAGTAAGGAAGTGATACTGGATGTGCTGAACCCTTTGTAATAAACATCTGGAATGGTGCATGCTGTTTTGAGTATCCCAGTACAGGAAACAAATAAAAACTAATGGAAAAAAAAGTGTCATGGATTCTTGAACATAATACCAAGAATAAGAGCTAATCTTCAAATTTTCAGCTTTATCTTAACCAAACATAATTATTTTAACTGGTGTTTGGATAGTATAAATTCTACAGAGTTTATAAAGTGACTGTACCTGCTTATTAATGCAATGAAATAAAGTAATTATATAATCACAAAATTATTAAACATGGTTATTAAAAATGTTCTCCGCTTCTACATTTTTTAAGGGACAAAATGCTGATATAATAGTAGTGCTGCTTCCTCAGATATCCAAGGACCCAGGTTTGATCCAGACCTCTTGTGCTGCCTGCATAGAGTTTATCTGTTCTCCCTGTGGCCACATGGGTTTCTGACGGGTATCCCAGTTTCCTCCCACATTCCAAGGTGTGTTGGCAGATTAATTGGCTGCTGTTGTAAGTAAGTGGCAAAATAATCAAATGGGAATTGATAGGCATGGGAGACATTTACAGGGCTACAGAGAGAGGAGTAGGGTTGATGGGATTCTCTGTTGGGAGTTGGCATTAAGCAAATAGGTTAAGTGGTCTCTTCTTGTGCTGTAGAAAGTAAGTTAACCTGTTTTACTTTTGCCAACCAAACAAATGGGTGGGAATTCACAAATTAGAGAAGGTAGTAGAAAGTCCCAAGGCACATCTGGAGGATAATAAATGGTGAGTTATTGAAGCAAGTTTCATAATTTTCTAATTCTCTTCTGATAAACAATCAAAAAGGGAAAACATTAGGTAAGAGAAAACAAGCCAGGAGTGATTAGACAAAATACTTCAGATGGAGAATGAATTAGCAATACAGATTCAGTAGGCGAAATGGTCTCCATTTGAATTGTAACATTCTAGATTAACATAAGATTGCAATGTCTGAAAGAAAAGATAAAGGTGGAGATGGTGAATGGGAATGGAAAGTGTGGTATTCCTCATGGTGAAGTCCTATTTCCTAACAACAGTTGAGTGAATATTTGCTGCATGCTTTCCATTAGTGTTATGTCCTATATACGAAGGAGTACATACAAACCGCATTCAGTATTCTGGACCAGTATTCAAGAAGGTTTGGTCGTAGTTATAACCATGCTGTGGGGGGGGGGGGGCGTGGGGGTGATAACTGTAAGTGGTATACAGATTTACTACATTGCATTAATGAAAGGTCATGCTGGGTTCTTGGCTGATCCTCTTAGCTAATTAAATGCTCAGAAATGCTTCCAGAAATGTGGTGGCAAAGGTATTCACATATTCTACTTTTCCCCTGAGTTTGAAGGCTTAATGCCAACAGCTAAAACCAGTTTCCCCCAACCCCTAACCCAACCCCTTATAACTCAGCTTCTCTAGCAGAGTTTCTATTGTAGCCATTGAGGAAATACATGTATTCCTTCCAGGTATATATTTATGATTATAAGCTCTTTGTTTTCTAAATGTGTTGAACTGAATTTGGAAGCAGAGTACAATAAGCTGCTGATATTTTACAGTGCTCTTTAAATAGTTGTATCAATTTAGTTTCTGCAGCAACATCAGTCTTTCCACCCAGCAACTGCCTGAAATTTGACTGCAGTACTAAAGTAAGACTGATTCTAAAGCTACATATTATGTCAACTGAATATATTTCAGATAGGTAGAATCCCTCTACAACCTCACTCTTGGCTGAATTTCTGTCTAACTGGAAATTTTACACCAATCTTTAAGTGGGCAGATGGCAGAGCTGTATGGAATGGTGTACAGTAACTAACTTAAAACGAATAAGATTTTTCAGAAAACCGTAGAGCAAAGGTTATTGGTAGGGACTGGATGATTTAAGTCACCCATTTCTGTACTGTATATTCTATTTAATTTAATGCAATAGTATGTGATGTATATAAATATGTAATGCATATGTATGGCATATGTGCACCCATATAGATTAGTTGGAGAAAGTGGGATAAACAAGATAAGTATATTTTAACAGTGCTTCATCTCTCCTGATGATTTGTCTTATTCCTGGTACAGTCAAAGAGTTAGAATAAGAAACCAATATGGTGCAGACATTTTAAGGGTTAGACCTTACATGAAGAAGAGAAAAAATAGAGGTTGTGCTAAGTCATAAGATTTACCATGGGCCAGTTAAGTTTGTGATCACACTGGTGGTCTGTGGAACTGGCAGAGTTGCTGAGTATGTGTGGTGACGAACCCTGAGTGAGTACTAACAGCTGGGGGAATGGGACAGAACACTGCGTAAACGAGACAAGATCAGGAAGTAGTGTGGCTTGCCTAGTAGAGAAGCCTGAGCTGAGTACTTGGATGAGTAGCAGCACATTTCCTGTGGAAGAGAGCAAGACTAGAGGGGTGACTTCAGGGGAGTGTGTGTGTACTGGGATAAGAAAAGTCCCAATAGGTCTAACACTGAGGAAATCATACCAAGGAAGACATCAGGAATAATTAAATGAATCAGAGAGTGGGGCCAACACTGAAGTGGAGAAAAACTTTACATGTCCTCATCGATAGGAAAAGGGGACAAAAGAGGGCTCAGAATCCAGCTGGTTACATGGACAGCTTTAGTGGGTATGAATAGGTGGATGAGACTTTCAGGTTATACACAGAACATATGGAAATTCATTTTAGAACAAGTAACATAATGGAAATTGATGGTAATTTCATTGGTAATTTCATCATCGAGGACATCTTCAAGAGACAGAGCCTCAAGAAGGCGGCATCCATCACTAAGGACCCTCACCATCCGGGACATGCCCACTTCTCATTACTACCATTGGGGATGAGGGACAGGAGCCTGAAGACCCACACTCAATGTTTTAGGAACAGTTTCTTCCCATCTGCCATCAGATTTCTGAATGGTCTGTGAACCCTCATTGTTCCTCTTTTGCACTATCTATCTATCTAGTAACTTAGTAATTTTATGTCTTGCATTATACTGCTGCTACAAAACAACAAATTTCACAACTTATGTAAGTGATAATAAACCTAATTCTGAGTTTCAATGGTGAGGATACATTGACACAAAACATTGCTGTACAGGAGTGCAGGAAAGCTATTGCATTTACTAAAGTGGGTTCAAAAATGTATGGAATTTGTAACACCATGAAAGGCGAAAGATATTTCACTTGGTGAAAAGGTACCAAAGTTACAGGATCATTTTAATCCTCAACCCTCAGAAATTGTGGCAAGTTACTTGTTTGGATCTAGGAATCAGAAGTAAAGGGAGACTGTCAGCATGTTGATTACCTTATCGAAGAACCTGTGCCAGCACTGCAACTTCCGCACGTTCTTCATGTTATGTGTAACAAGTTTGTTTATGGTTCAATCAATGAGCAGATTTTATTAAATTTATTAAAGATACAGAATCCCACATTTGAACTTGTGAACGAAATTGTAAGTTTAGTACAAATGGTTTTGAGCAATGCCAAGGGATTTTATTCCATATAAGGCACATGCACAATAATAACTAGGTTACAGAACATTTGTTTTCACAGTTGTCCTGATGTCTGGTTAATTCATATTTCAGACACTAATTACAGCTAGTATACGAGATACCTAGACACTATGAGTTATGTTAACAAAATGAAGACAAGGAAGATTGTGATAGAAACATTGAACAGATGTTCATAGATTCATAGAGTTATACAGCATGGAAACAGACCCTTCGGCCCAACTTGATCATGCTGACCAAATTGCCTACCTGAGCTAGTCCCATAAGCCGGTGTTTGTCCATATCCCTCTAAACCTTTCCTGGTATTGTACCTGTCCAAATTCCTTTTAAACATTGTAATTGTACCTCATCTACCACATCTTCTGGCAGCTCGTTCCATATACCCACCACCCTCCATGTGAAAAACTTGCCCCTCAGGTCCCCTTTCAATGTTCTCCTCTCACCTTAAATCTATGCCCTCTAGCTTTAGACTTCCCTACTCTGGGAAAAAGACTGTGATCACTCACCTTATCTATGCTCTTCACGATTTTATAAACCTCTATAAGGTCACCCTCAGCCTCTTTCGCTCCAGGGAAAAAAAGTCCCAGACTATCCAGTCTCTTCTTATAACTCAAGCCCTCAGTCCCAGATTGTGAATCTTTGTTGTATCCTTTCCAGCTTAATGACATGCTTTCCTGTAGCTAGATGACCAGAATTTTACACAATACTCCAAGTGTGGTCTCACCAATGCCTTGTACAGTTGCAATGTGATGTCCCAACTTTTGTACTCAATGCCCTGACCAATAAAAGAAAGCATGCCAAACGCCTTCACCACCAGTCTGTCTACCTGTGTTGCCACTTTCAGGGAAACTATGTGCTTGCCCTTCTGCTTCGATCTTGCGTACCGCTCTAGTAGAAAGGCCTCTCTTCTAAAACTCAAAGGTATCTGAGGGTCAAGTTTTTGGAGATGTGAGGGTCAGGTTTTGAGGATCTGAAGGGCAACTTTTTGGAGATATGAGGAGCAAGATTTTCATATGGAGGGTGGTGAGTATAAGGTGGTAGAGGCAAGTGCAACTTACAAAGTAAATGACAGGGCTCTGGAGTGTATTGTTGAACAGACAGACCTAGGGACATTATATTACAACTGTACAAGACATTGTGAAACCTCACTTGGAGTATTGTGTGCAGATCTTGTCACTAGTGATAGGAAGGATGTCATTACACTGGAAAGAATACAAAAAAGATTCACAAGGATGTTACCAGAACTGGTGGGCTTGAGTTATGAGGAGAGGCTGGATAAGCTGGGGACTTTTTTCCCTGGACATAGGAGGCTGAGGGTTGACCTTATAAAGGTATATAAGATCATGAGGGGCATAGATAAGATGAATGGTCATAGTCTTTTTCCCAGGGTTGGAGTGTCTAAAACTAGAGGGAATAGATTTAAGGTGAGAGGAGAAAAAATTAACGGGGACCCGAGGGAGATGTTTTTCACACAGAGGGTGATGGGTATCTGGAACAAGCTGCCAGTAGAAGTGGCAGAAACAGGAACAATTGCAATTTTTGAAAGGACTTTAGACAGGTGCATGGGTAGGAAAGGTTTAGAGAGGTATGGACCAAATGCAGGCAAATGGGATTATCTCAGGAAGGCAACTTGGCTGGCATGCACAAATTGGGCCAAAGGCCTTGCTTCTGTGCTATATAATCCTATGATTTGATTATGGAGAATTGAGACCAGAACCTCATGTTCTGCTTGGGTAGCCTATAGCCCAATGATATGAACATTGAATTGTCCAGTTTCAGATAACTCTCTCCCCCATGTTCCTTTCCTGCTCCCACCAGCCTACCCAGGGTCTTTTTCCCTAAATTCAACTTTTCCATCCCTTCCCTCTGGTTACCTGCACTCACCACACTCTCCCACCTGGTTCCATCAGCCCGTCAACCACATACCTCTCTACCTGGGTTTCTTCTCCCTTGATTCACCTTGCCTATCCACTTACCCACCTGGTTCCATCTTCCCATCATCCTCCCTTATCTGTTTCCACCTATCACCTACCAGCATTCGTCTCAACAGTCCCACATCCTGCCTCACCTGGCTCCATTTTCCCATTGTCCCCCCACCCCACCCTTTGGTTCCACCTATCAGCTACCAACCCCTCCCTCTTATTTTTATATGCTGGTTATCTTCCCTCCACACTCTCAGTCCTGATGCAGGATCTTGACCTGAAACATTACCCATCTTTTTGCCTCCACGGATGATGCTTGACATGTTGAGTTCTTCCAGCAGTTTATTTTTCGGTTCAAAATGTAGAATTTCCATTTGTGATCAGAGGAGATGGTAATGTTCAGGATGTCCACCTACTTCCTCCGTTATTTGGATATTGTGGTAAAGATAATGCAGAAAGCTGAAATTAAACTTCCTCAATAGAATGAGGGGCAGAGGTTAAAATGACTTAAAGAGCAATCAATTCACAGAATAAACTTCCATCTAGACTATTGTGAAATCAAGCATGGAACAATAGATGTCTTGGGGCAAAGGAGGAGGGGGTAATGGGAACAGAAAATGGTAACTTATCTATGAAGTTAGAAGGATAACAAAAGCTTTCTTCATTCAAAATATCTTGAGAAATAATGCATTAAACTTTGTTTTTGATGTGGATGGCAAAGAAGCTGTGTGTCAAATTCTGTCAAGAGATGGATGATGTATGCTATTGTATGGTATGTTTCCAAACAGCAGCTAAAGGAAATTGCCAGACACATTCTCATGAAAGATGTATCAGTGTTAGGTTTGGCTCTGTTACATTAGGAATGTTTGTTTCAATACACATTCCTTTCATCCAATCCCAGCAACTAAAAGTTTGTGCCTATAATGCAGAGACCATAACCATCCCTCCTTGTCACCCATATCACCCAGAGTATAAAACAACCTTATAAACCAATCACTTTCCAAATGGATGCTCTGGGAATTCCTACCTGGAAGTAAATTACTCCAAACAAACCCATATATATTAATTACTTTACATTATAAGATGCTCATACTTTTTGAACTTGATCCTTCCTTCCATGACCAATAGTATCTTGATTGTACATAAAATAGAACATGGAATAGTACAGCACAGTACAGGCCCTTTGGCCCACGACGTTGTGCCAACATTTTATTCTGCTCTAAGACCTAGCTAACCCTTCCCTTCCACATAGCCTTCCATTTTTCTATCATTCATATGCCTATCTCAGAGTCTCTTAAATGTACCACACGTTTCTGCCTCCACCACCTCTGACCGCAGTGTGTTCCACGCACGCACCACTCTCTGTGTAAAAAAACTTACCTCTGACATACCTTCCTCCAATCACCTTAAAATTATGCCCCTTTGTGTTAGCCATTGTCACGTTGGGAAAAAAGTCTCTGACTGTCCATTCAATCTATGTCTCTTATCATCTTGTACACATCTATCAAGTCACCTCTCATCCTCCTTCGGTCCAAAGACAAAAGCCTTAGCTCGCTCAGCCTATTCTCAAAAGACATGTTCTCCAATCTGGGCAGCATCCTGATAAATCTCATCTGCACCCTCTCTAAAGCTTCCACATCCTTCCTATAATGAGGCAAGCAGAACTGAATACAATAATCCAAGTGTGGTCTAATCAGAGTTCTATAGAGCTGCAACATTACATCGTGGCTCTTGAAATCAACACCCCGATTGATGAAGGCCAACACATAATATGCCTTCTTAAAACCCAATCAACCTGCGCAGCAACCTTGAGGGATCTTTGGATGTGGACCCCAAGATTCCTCTGTTCCTTCACACTGCTAAGAGTTCTGCCATTAACCTTGCATTCTGCCTTCAAATTCAATCTTCCAAAGTATATCACTTCACACTTTTCCAGGTTGAACTCCATCTGCCACTTCTCAGCCTAGCTCTGCGTCCTATAAAAATATCATTGATGATCTTAATAGTGGGGAACAGAAAGTAAAAGAAGTACTTTGCTCAAGCTGAAGACAAATTCTAATTTTGCTGTTAACTAGAGAAAAAAGAACAGATGTACTGCCATCGGATAAATTTCCCAGTTTATTTCCAGTGTGAAATAAGAGATCATCTGCCATTATGTTTGTTTCTAAAATGATTCTGTGCTGAAATACTACTGTAGCAGTATGTCAAGGAAGAAATTACTTTGAAGGTATGATTAGAGGGAATTTCTCTTTGGCTGCGGTCAGTGTCAGTTGCAGAGTGGTTGGGATCTTGAATGTGCTCTCACATGAATCAGATCAAAGCTCTGCAGTCAAGCCATATCTAACTATGAATGGAAACCTAACGGAAGGAGAAGCTTCCAAGAGCATTCCCATCCTTGACAACGGTGGGGTGAATATTTCAGTGCTAAAAACAATGCCTAAGTGTTTGCAAATACATTTAGTCAAAAATTTCAATTAGACGATCCACCTTGGCTTTCTCCAAAGACTCCACCATTTCAGAAGTCAGTCGTCAGCAATTGGATTCATTTCATGTGACTGAATGTGGCATCTAGGGATCCTGGTAAGTTTGAAGTCAGTGGACAGCAAGGAGAAAAAACTGCAATATCTGGAGTACTACCTCAAATTAAAGAAAACAGCTGTGGTTGTTGAAAGTCAATCATCCCAGCCCTAGGACATCACTGAAGAAGTTCTTTAGGGCAATATTCTAAGCCCAAGCATCAAAAACCTTCTTTTAGTCATAAGATCAGAAGTGGAGATGTTGGCACAGTATAAAATCCATTCACAACTCTTCTGTAAAGGAACAGTCCATAGCTGCATGAAACTAGACCTAGACAGTGTTCAGTACTGGGCTGATAAAGTGTTTGCACCAGTCACACCATACATAAATATTATAGCTACAAGAACAGGTCTTAGTATGCATAGGGGTGCTGTTACTGTAGCAGAAGTGAGGACCTGCAAAGCATTTTGTAAATGCTACATTTGGCAGTTACAGTGCACCAGTGGTGGCAGATATAAAGTGGTGGATTGGGTGCCAGTCAAGTGGACTGTTTTGTCCTGAATGACGTTGTGCTTGAGTTTAGTTAGAGCTGTGGCAAGTGACTTACATCCTGACACCCTGTAGCCTTTCCATCACCCACAGAAAACACATCAGGAGTGTGATGGAATATTCTCGGCTTATCTGGATGAGTGCAGTTCCAACAGCCCTCACACAACTCAACACCACTGTATAGACTCTATGGTATTCCAAAGCTGCACTTAACTTTTGCAGTCCTATGGGTCAAATCAAACTCCAGGCCTCACTACCATAGCCACCCCATGAAGTCAAGCCTCTAATCACCCTGAGATCTTTTTGCTGGCTCTTTTAACTGTTGACAGGTGGGGAACTTTGAAAACAGTTGAAGTAAACCCAAATAATTTTTAAAAAATAAAGAAGTAAAATGTAGTAAAGTTATTTAAAAAAAACTTGTAAATTGTAAAATTCAATTAAACATATTAAGATGAAGTGAAATAAAAACAAATCATTCACCTGCATTTACCTCTTCATTCCAAAATGGTCATTCCATTCAAATGAATGGAGCCATGTTTCATCTGCCAATCATCTTTGGCAAAAACTGAGAGGTCAGATACAAGGAGCAAACAGCCCTTCAGCTCAAGGATTCAGATGCAATGACACTTGACCTCCAGTGTGTTCTGTACTTCTCCAGTACAATATGCTGCCATACAAGTCAGGAACACTCTGACCCATGCAATGTTGTCAGCCGGTGATTCTTTCTGGAGCTGCCAACTGAAGAAGATTATGGGAGAAACAGGTTAGATTGCGGGTAATCCAGTCCATTAATAGATTAAGTGATTGTACAAACTTGTGGTGAATGGTTTCCAAATTGTGGAATTGTGAGGCCATCTATGTTAAACCTGGAAATGATAGAATGAGCACCCTCCAAATGTGGATTATTTCATTTAAACTTGATTGTCTTATTGTCATGTAATGCATCCACCTAACTGCTTATCTGTGTACCATTGACCAAATTGAAAATGTGTCTTTGATTTCTTACTATTCTATTATTTATATCATTTATAAATAAAGCAAATAGTACCTCAATAGTGATCCTTCTGTGATACCATTAGACACATCCTGCCAATCTGAGTGCCCAACCAATATTCACATTCACTGTCTTTTGTTGCTGAACTAATTTCTTAACCAGGTTAATAATTCATAGAAAAAAGGTCATGGGATCTTAACCTATGAATCAATGAACTTTAACCTTAATTATCAATTATTTAGAAGAGAAAATAAGTAATGTTTTCTATAGTCCATATAAACAACATTCATTAGTATTTCCCTGATCATAAGTATAGTCATTTCTTCAAAAAAAATCAATTGATGTCATTAACCATAACCTATCCTTTACAAATCTGTGTTTACAGAAAATTTTCACAATGGTCAGCCATTCCATCCCCAGTTATAGACTTTAGTCTTTCCTTTACTATAGTTGTTAGGCTAACTAATTCTCATTTTGCTGTTTTTTTTAGCTTTCTTAAATAGCAAAGTGGCATGGGCAATTTTCCTGTCTGAGGGGACATTCCTGCCTGAACCTGGGGACATTTCGGAAATTATGATTGAGCCATCTGTAATTTTCTCATCCATTTCCTTTAAAACCTGGGATGGAAACCATTTAGTCTTGTGTGTTCATCACTGTTTAGTGCCTTTGATTTCTTTCTTACTGTAATATTTGATGAATCCCTATCCTGGACTCAATATTAGTTTTGTCAGTATGTCCAGCGTGTGCTTCTCTTTCTCTGATACAAAGTAATCATTCAACATGCTCACCTTTTCCTTCACTTGCAATATAACTGTTATCAGTTTTAAGAGACTCACATTGCACATCTTGTTTCTTTGTGTAATCCTAATCCCTTTAGCTATAAATTTCACCTTATGCTCACTTTTTGTAACTCTTCCTATGTTTGTCACCTCATTTTCTTTATACATCTTCCAATGTACAACATCTGTGCAAAATTTTGCCTGCTTGATTTTTTTTAATTTTAATTTTAATTTTTTTGTTGTTTCTTTCCTCTTTAGTCAGCCATAGCAGATTTTATGGTAAGTAGATCACTTGCTCCATTGGGTTAGAAACTGGTTTTAATTCTTTTGAACTTCTGCCATTTCCTCCATTAAAGGATTTATCCAGTTTACCGATGACAATCTCCGTATCACTGCGTGTAAGCCAACCTTATCAAAACTCAACATTTTCACAGCTGTATTGTGTTTCTTTCTTTCAAACAACACCTTCGACTCAATCCTACTGTGATTGATTCTAGATAAATGTTCATGGACCATTAGACTGTAAATTTAATCTGGCTCATTACTAACTCTAATATAGCCTGCCCTTTGTTGATTTTAGGATAAATAATTGCAGAAAAACAGTTTAAACACAGTCCATAAATACACTACTTTTCAGATGTGCTTCCCCAATATACAAGGAATTTAAAACTCTTTATTAAGATCATTCTATCCTTGCAACATGTTTGTCTAATTTTTCCAACTGGATCCACTGTGTCGTGGCTGCTACCAGGGAGTCTGTACACAGCTCCCATCAGATTATTAATCTGATCTCATTTTTTGACCCCACAAAGTCTTCTTTGCCTGTTTACCTTTACTTAAAACTGTCCTCATCATTGAAGTCTTTCCATGTCTACCTCATCTTCTTATTCCTGTCAAAATGCACATGTTTCAGACAGTAATCCAGGGATTATAACCCTGGATGTTCTATTCTATAATTTCAATTTCAGCACCTAGCACTCTCCAAATAGATCTCTTACCACTTTTTCCCCTTAATGACTGGAGCCTCTGTCTCCCTTCATGATGTTTCAAAATGTCCTTTATCCTGTCACCAGAAGGTAGCATTGTATGTGGGATTGTTAATTCTGTTTACAAGGATTGATGATTTTGCTTCCTTATTTATGAAACACAGCAACTAATCCCATTCTGATTATTTGTTTTCTATGAGGTGTGACTAAGATCTGGAACAAATCATCCAGATAGTCCTTCCCTTTATCTGAAGTTAGATTTTCTTCAGCTCACTGTCAAGCTCAACATCCCTGAACCAGAGAGATCTGAGGTGGAAATAAGCACTGTAGTAATGTTTGCTCAGAGTGCAGGGTTCAAGAGAAAGTCTCATCAGCTCAAGGGCCATTAGATATGTGCAGTAAATGCTGGCCTTGACAATGATATTCATATCTGATAAATAGGTATCTTAAGTAAATAAATAATTTCATTTAATGTCACCCTAAGTGACTGCAATCACTAAAATTACACGTCTACAATTGCTTCAGGCAATAAATGTCTACCCTCCCTCAGGAGTGCCTTCAGAGATATTCATCAATGGGAAGATCATGGTTCATTTGCAGCACTTTTCCCTCTGAAGTAAAAGGTGTAGGTTCAAGTTCCATTGCAGGGGCTTGTAACAAAAAGTGTTGTACTGAGCAATACTGCATTGTGTGAAATAAGGTCTTTTTGATGTGCCAATACACCAAGGCCCCACCTGTTCTCCTGGGCTGGTATAAAACATTCCATTTGCTCTATTTGGCATAAGAGAAGTAACATTATTCCTGGTGGTCTGGGCAAAATCTACTCCCTGACAATTCCTATTCCTGAATCAACATCATGGAAACAAAACATCTAGCCAATGTTAAATTGTCATTTCTGGGTTTTGTGTGGGTAACTTGGTTACTGGATTCCAACAGTGACTATTTTTGAAATAACAATAACTGTCAAGAACTGTCAAGACCAGAGGTCTTAAACACAAGTGTTGTTTATTCATGTCTACCATCAAGCAGGAGGTACAGAAGCCTGAAGTCCCACACCACCAGTTTCAAGAACAGCTACTTCCCTTCAACCATCTGGTTCTTGAACCAACCTGCACAACCCCAATCACTACCTCAGTACAGCAACACTATGACCACTTTGCACTACAATGGACATTTTTTTGTTCTAATTGCATTTTCTTTTATAATTTTAGTAAATTGGTTTATTATTGTCACATGCGGGTACTGTGAAAAACTTGTCTTGCATACTGTTCATACAGGATCAATTCATTCCAACAGTGCATTAGGATAGTAAAGTGTAAAACAATAACAGAGTGCAGACTAAACTGTTACAGTTCCAGAGAAAGTGCAGAGCAGGTAGACAATAAGGTGCAAGGTCATAACATAACTTGTTGTTACTTTATTTTTTTTGTAAATGTGGTGCATCTAGTGCTATGTGCTTGTGATGTTGCTGCAAGTAAGCTTTTAATTGCCCCTGTGCATACAGTACATGTATGACAATGAACTCAACTTTGTGACTCTGACTTTTTCTTTTACCTTGCTAAAATGCCCAGAAATAGGCATTTTGATCAGCAAAATAAGCCTTTTGACAACAAATTATTGAAGGACATTGACAAATCTTGGATGTACATGAACAAATTGTACTAATAAAGGCTAAAGCCTAGAAACATTTAAGGTGTATCTCAATTCAATTGCTACTACATTCAAATTTGAATATCCTCCTTGCCAAAACAGATCCAAAATATCGTCATTTTATGTAACATGCATTGTTCTGCTATCCTCAGTTTCATTACTAAATTGATGTTCACTCAATTCTTCTTTGAAAATGTTTATTAACATAAATTTAACTAATTTATCTCACTAATGATTCTATAAATTGGATCTCTAATTTATTCTAGCTCTGACAAGTGAAAAGGTATTATAAGACACAGAACAAAATGGATTTTGTTCAGCCCTGTGTTCAAACAATGTTCAAAATCACTTGCGTAACAAAAGGAAATGTCAATGAACATTCTAAATAGAAAGAAGATGTCTAAGTATCAAGTTAGGGGTGGCTTACAAGCTTATTTTCCAGAATTGGTAGCAATCCATATTACCTAATGAAAGCTCAGTCATGAAGATCACAGTTTATCAGATTACTGAGCAGGAACAAATGAAGAAGTTGACCCTAATAAGATGTTTAGTGATACTACAACAGCCAACAGCACCTATCACAAATTCCAAAGTGCTGTGAATCATCAAGGAGGTAGTTTCAAAGCGGGTAAATGGGATTAGAATAGATGGGCAAAAAAGGTTGGCATGGATAAGGTGGACCAAAGGGCTCGTTTCCGTGCTGTTTGTCTCTGTGACTGTCAGTTAACAGGCAAGATACTGCACCATGATTGTAGGGGCTTGAATGCATTTGTCCTTCCTCTTAATAATTCATCTTGATTGAGTTCCCTTGAATGAAGTGATTTGCAAATGAGGACCTCTTTCATTCACTGCCTTTCATGTTCAAGCAAAAGCAAAAATGTAAAAGTGCTATTTGAATATAAGCGACTCTGCTTTTACCAGTGTTACATAACGGATGCCATGAGGCTAATATCTCTCTTCTACTTCAAGCCATGTCTAAAAGCATAAGAAATGTGATCAATTATAACTTTAAGCGATGTACACTGAATTATATTGTTCCATTGATCTCAGCGCAATTGGAAATCAGGAAAGATTCATCAGGTGCTTGAATTGATAATATCACAAAGAAGTCCACTCAGTCCATTGTGCTTACAGCAGCTCCTTAAAAGAGCTGTGAAATTAATCCCAATCTCTCTTTTTCATATTCTGTTTTGTTTTTCCCTTCATGCGTTTATCAAATTTTCTTGAATCCATGACTCCATGGTATTCCCAGTTAGTAATAATTAATGAAATCACATTTGTTTTGAAAATATTCAGGACCTTTCTCTGGTTCAAAATGTTATTAAAATTGCCTTTGTTATATATGATCACATGTAGGGAAAAGGCTGAATAAAACATGTTTGTTCTGTGAATAAACAAGGACTATTATTTTTCAGAGAAGCAATGCTGGAATCCTGACTGCAGGCATATTTTACATGTTTCAATGCTGTTGATATCATTTGAGAGGCTTTTACGCAGGTAAAAAAGTCCTTAGAATCAACAAAATTCTACAGAACGTCGTGACATATGTTACGAACCAGCAACAAAAGAAACACACTGAGTCATGATTCAGTGTTAAAAACTATTTTATTAATCACTACTTATGATAATACAAAAAATAAAAGTAAAAATGTTAGTATGTTAGAATTCAAAAATGTTAAACCTTGAACATTAACCCCAAAAACTAAACTCTTCGTGTGTGTGTGGCAAAGTCCCAAACTCCAAGTCCAGGAATGGTTCTTAAAGTTCAGTTCTGCAAGCCATAAGGTGAAACATGAGCAAAGGCTCCTTCAACAACCACCGTTGTCTGAAGATAAGACATAGATGTAGAGAACATAGGGAGAGTAATTACGAAGTCCAGATGTTCTACGATGGAACCCAAACAACACCTCAGTGTTGTCTCAGTAGTGACTTCCTCACCCCGAAAAGCATCCGAATCGTGATCGTCCACACAAATACCTGTTTCCTTCTGCAGGTCAGCAACAAAGTGAACTCCACCGGATTACTTCCAATTTCCATACATGGATTTCAGTGGCAGACACAGTTATTGTTTCTCATCCATCGATAGAGAAAACTAGCAGGCTGGTGTCTCTCTCCCTTCTCTCTCTCTCTCTCCCTTCTTCTGACCTCTTCAACAACGTCATTACGTCCTTTATCTTCTATTGACGTAAGCACACCACACACACACACGCTTTATCTTAAAGGGACTTTCATCGAGTCTGTAACACATATATTTCCTAATGGTAAATTTGAACAAAATAGTTCCATTTCACTCAAGCCAATCTTTACCAGCACAGCACTTTATTGGAGATGAATTTCTCACTCAATTTTTTCTGTTTAATTTGCAATGAATACATTTTATTACACAACCATAAATATGCAATCCTTTTCTTCCAAAGATAAACAATAAGGATGTTTTTAGAAATGTGTATAAATTAACAGATAAAAAAAGCTATTTAGTTGGCACAGTGAATTAATTTATACTTCATTAGTACTTTCAAAGTAACCCAGACCCAACAAAATAACTCCGCTTTTTACTGTTTGTGTTTACACAGTTCCATTACCTTTGTAAATCAGCTTTACATTTGCTGGTAAGAATGGTCTTTGTTAGAAGCAGTCAGGACAAAGCAGCATCGCAACACTAGACATATAGAAATGCACAAATAGATTATTTACAAAATAGAGAACACTCACATATTATGTTACAAAATGAAGAACTGTCTAGGTAAAGGGACGTGACCACATTCCACTTCTGTGGTCTCATGGACAGAACTGACTAACTGGGCTTCTGTTTGTCAGTATTGAGGCAGTTCAAGTTGGATAAAAAGGTCACTGAATACTAGGACCATTGTTCTAGCTCAGAGACAATAAAAAGTGTGTCTGGTAAACATCATAGGATGACCCAAAGCTGACTATTGTCTGTCCATACGATGGTTAAAATATCCCCATGTACCTCATTAGACATAAGGTTGGGTCATGCAATGTATGTAATTAATTGTTAATATTATTTGTCTGTAACAGCCAAGGATGAACTGGAAAAAGGTATAATAATAGATGTTTTCCTTTGTTCTGCAGAGAAGTTGTCTGGGACACATACAGTATGTACACACAGTGGCCCTTCCCACTGGTGTTAACAATAAACCTTTGACATTTGTAATGGACCTGGGTCTCATGTGATTCCTCAATCATTTGATTTCCCCTAACAATCTTAATTTTACATTGTGTGAGCAGATGGTTTTAAGATCAGGTGAATAGTTAAATACACCAGCAGTGATGATGTGTCATTGTTAGAAGCCACGTGTGACCCATTGATTGACAAGTATTTTATCAGAACTGTCAGGCTATAACCAAGTAACTCCTTTGAGAGAGGCAGTTTACCAACTTCAATCTGTTAGTCGCTCAATTAGAGCAATGTTAAAATGGGTTTGAAGGTTTAAGAATATAAGAATCTATAAAGACAGGAACAGGAGTGGGCCACTCAGCTCCCTCAAGCCTATCCTACTATTTAATATGATTATGGCTAATCTGCCCCAGGCTTCATCTCCTCTTCTGTGCCTGCTCCCTATAGTCCTTAACTCCTATCCAAATGTTTTACATGTCTCTGAATCTCATCCATGATAACAAGGTCTCTCGGTATTGCGGAGGATGACAAACAAATCTGACGATAAACGCTGAAGTGGGTGATCATGTCAGAGTGTTCACCATTCCTGCTCTGATGAGATCACTAAACTGATTGCAGCACTGAATCCAGGGTCTGAAGATCACACTCCTGCTGTAAAAGCCTCCAGTCACACTTTCCCCTTGCTGGCAGGAATTTTTCCCGCTATTAAATGATAGAATCCACTAAATCCATTTTACAACTCTAAACATTGAATCAATAAACTGATGAACAGCCTTAGTTTATTACACTCCACTTCCTGCCTTCCCTCCATCAAGCAACCAAAAGCAGGATCTATTAGAAATGGTATTTCCAACGTTCCTTTAAAAATGACATTGTATCATGTATGTCATCGTCATACCCAGTTAACAAAGTCTGTTGGGAAATCTGGAAATAATGGCCAAGATTTGGTGGGAAATGTCAGTGGAACTGTTGTGATCCCCTGCATAAATATCAGCCCCTCTGGATTTGCACATATGCTGAAATGAACACAGAAGTCCCAAAGGTGTGTACCGACTGGCTGCATTTGCTCTTGCTGTGCTCTCCAGTCAGGCACTCTGCAATATTGATATAGAGAAATAGCAATTGTACCAGCATCACAGTTATTACAAAGTAAGTGGGAACTCTTGTGTTCACCAGGTCCATTTATTTAATTGATGCGGCAGTTTCATTGATTGAGTTGCATTAGAACAGAGCATTAGAGCAAACATGATGTCATGGCCATGGTGAAAAACTGGTTAGAGCTCTATCCCCGACATACATCTTATTTCGTTATGTTAAGAAGTAGCTGACTTGCTGATAACCAAGAACAAAATTTCAACAAACATGGTGGATGTTATAAACTCAGAGGACCATCAAATGAAGATGGGATGATTGTGAGATTTACTGTTCCAAAGAGTGCAACAGCCACGGCTAGATAAGTCTGATTTCTTTCTGAGCCAGCTTAGTTTTTAAGCACCTGATGTTCTAAGGAAGGTTGCCTGTCCTTGAAATTCAAAAATTGCAGATGCTGGAAATCTGAAATAAGAGCATAAAAGTGCCGCACATATTCAGCAACTTAGGAAGCATCTGTGGAAAGAGAAACAGAGATAACATATCAGGTTGAAGATCCTTTATCAGACCAGGAAAAGAAGGAAAACAAGTTATTCTGACCTTGTTCACCTGTCTCATATTCCGTATCCTCCTGAGTACCTGAATGTACTTGCTCACAACTCTCCGTGTCAAATCAAGAGATTTTTAAGTGGTTAGGGTAAAATAGGAGGTTCATTAAGATTTAAAATGGAAAACAGCAGATTGTCTGTCTGTAATACAATGAGGATGTAATGCATTGTAATGAGAGATCAATTACAATTAAGTTGTTAGTTGTTTGAAATGGCTTGCTGTTAATGTATAAGCTTAATAGATTTTGTTTTACCTGAGGAAGTTTTCATGTGTGATGGGTTTGGTGTGGGGTACATGTAAGCCTTTATTATTAAGCTAAGCATAATGGATGTTAAGACATGTTTGGATGTTTACTTTCAAAAGACTAGTTGAGAAAAGTCCTGTGGAATAAAACAACAGTTCTGACAGTTAGCTTTTCATTCTGAATCAGCTAGCTTCATGGGTGACCTGGAATTTGCATCATCCAAATATAGCAGCCCATCTTGAACGCCAATGGTAGTAAAGATGCAGCTGTTCTATCCAAAGGAGATAGACAAAATCTATTGGCAATTACTAACAATAGTTTGTTTCTCACTTCTGCATTGTCTGGCTTTATTGTGCTTTTTGTGATCTCATATCCTCATGACACTGATTGCAATTAATTTCAAGGTAAATTTGACCGGAGCTTATTGACCTGGTGGATGCTATTTTCTACATCCTGAGGTGGCAGCAGGGAATTCTATAAATTCTCTGATAACTGATTGAATCCAGCTGGAAGTCAGTTATTAATTAAGAAGTTCATCAACTTGTCTGTGGCAGTGAACAAAGAACATGGGTTATGATTTGCAAGGAGTTGTTAATAGAAAAACTAACAAACCAAGAGTGTGAAATAAGCAAGTAGAGAAAAAGCACACATGTAATTTTGCTCAGGATATCTGGATTTTCCCACTAAGTTAAGGCCTTAATTTTTGTTTTTAAATTAGCATTTAAAAATAATTATTGTGGTTTTAGTCCTGTCAAATACTGTCAGGATTGAAATGCTTTGAGGATTGTGGTACATGATTAAAGCACACCCATTCATTGCATTGCAGACAAGACATTAAACTGGTGGAACCTGCTGCTTTCAATGAGTGGTGTGTGCAGCCAGTGCTCCCCAACCTATTTATTTATTGTATGTTTAAGCAATAGCCCTGATGTTGTATATGTTTAGGTGAAGGAAACCTTCAAGTCTTAAAGAGTTGCAAGAGATGGAAGTTTTTTACAATCAAACCTGTGATATTTTGAGTTGTAAATATTGGGAAAGAGAATATGAAGGCATTCTGACAATGCCTTGGGGTTATTTGGACCATCACTGAAGTTGCGAACTGGCAAGGTTAAAGGGATGATAATGAGAATCCTAATTCTCCCCAATTCTACAATCTCTTCTCAATAACAAAACTACAGACAGAGAAAGTGAAAAAACATGTTTTTTTTTAATTTTCTCTTCTCCCCAAGGTAGAACTCAAGCCTTGTTCCATTTGCAATTCAATACTGCAGAACGGGGATATTCCCAGTCTGTGGACAAAGAAGGAGACACTGATAAAACTACATGCTCACTCACATGTTTTAAGGAGCAGCATAGCAAAGGGTTCTTAAGGCAGTGAGCACAAACTAGCTAAGGGGATGGAATGGGGTAGGGGCTCATGATGTGTGGGTGTCCCATCACAATGGCCAGAATATACAACATCACCTAGACTTCACAACATCAGCAACACATTATACAGGCAAAGGAGCAAAACTGCCCATTTGGTGGCTGCCCATTATTTCACCCCACTACAGGCATTCCTTTTGTTCCACTCATTTCCCTCCTCCACGTCCTCTGCCACATAGACTAACTTGCTTTCTCTCTTTCCCAGTTTTGATGAATGGTCTTTGAACTGAAACATTAACCTCTTTCCACAGGTGCTGCGTGATAATGTTGAGTTTTTCCAGCATTTTCTGCTTTTATTGCTCTACATTGTTGCTTATAGGCCCATTGTTCACATGTACCTGGATTTTGGACCAGAGTCAGTGAACCATATCATGAGTAGGTTAACATTAATTGGCCAATAGTCAGCCATTGATTTAAATTAGTAAATTGGTTTGTTATTATCACATGTACCAATGCACAGTGAAAATCTTTGTTTTGCATGCCATCCATACAGATCATTTCATCACAATACATCTATGTTGTACAAGGGAAAAGCTATATCAGAATGCAGAATAAGTGTTACAGTTGCAGAGAAAGTGCAGTGCAGGCAGACAATAAGGTGCAAAGCCATAACGAGGAAGATTGTGAGGTCAAGAATCCATCTAATCATACTAGGGGACTGTTCAATAGTCTTATAACAGCAGGATAGAAGCTGTCTTTGAGCCTGGTAGTACATGTTTTCAGACTTCTGTGTCTTCTGCCCAATTGGAGGGGGGAGAAGAGGGAATTTCCAGGGTGGGAGGGGTCTTTGATTATGTTGGCTGCTTTACGGAGGCAGTGAGAAAGTGAGAAGTGTAGAGTCTATAAAGGGGAGGCTGGTTTTTGTGATGTGCTGAGTTGCGTCCACAACTCTCTGCAGTTGCTGCACTCTTTACCAAGGTGATCCAAGTATGGTTGGCAATCAGCTGATACCAGGAAGTATGTGGGTGGATTAAGATTCTCCTGAGGCTTTCTGGAGTTAAGAAGCTGCAAGGGTAAAAAGAACCTGATGGGAGTTATATACAGGCTCTCCAAATAGTAGCCAGGATGTGGGGTACAAATTACAACAGGAGATAGAAGAGATATGTAAGAGAGGCAATGTTACAGCATTCATGGGCAGTGGTCAATTTGCAGGTAGAATGGGAAAATCACGTTGGCACTGGATCCCAAGAGAAAGAATTCGTAGGAAAAGAAAAAGGCAATTCTGGATTTGGTCTTGTCCAATGAACCAGATTTGATTAGGGAGCTTAAAGTAAAGGAACCCTTAGGAGGCAATGATCATAATATGGTAGAATTCACCCCACAGTTTGAGAGAGAGAAGCTAAAATCAAATGTATCAGTATTACAGTTGAGTAAAGGTAACTATCAGGCATGAGAGAGGAGCTGGCTAAAGTCTGTTGGAAGAGGACCCTAGCAGGGATGACTGTAGAGCAACAATGGCAGGAGCTTCTGGGAGTAATTCGGAAGATGCAGGATCATTTCATCCCAAGGAAGAAGAAACATTCTAAAGGGATAATGAGGCAACCATGGCTGACAGAGAAGTCAAAGACAGCAAAAGAGAGGGCATACAATATTGCAAAAGTTAGTGGGAAGCTAGAGGATTGGGAAGCTTTTAAAAACCAACAGAAGGCAACTAAAATGCAATAAGGGGAGAAAGGCTGAAGTATGAAGGTAAGCAAGCCAATAATATAAAAGAGAACACCAAAAGTTTTTTGAGATAAATAAAGAATAAAAGAAAGGCAAGAGTGGACTCTAGACAGCTGGAAAATGATGCTGGAGTAGTAATGAGGAACAAAGAAATGGTGGATGAACTGAATAAGTATTTTGCGTCAGACTTCACTTTGGAAGACACTAGCAACATGCCAGAAATTCGAAAGAGTCAGGGGGCAGAAGTGAGTGTTGTTGCTATTACTAAGGAGAAGGTGCTTGCAAAGCTCAAAGGTCTGAAGATGGATAAGTTACCTGGACCAGATGGACTACCCTTGCAGCTTTTTACCCTTTCAGGTTCTTAACTCTACCCACAAAGATTCGGTATCTTCTGATCCTATATCACTTCTTGCTAAGGATTTGATTTCATTTTTTGCCAACAGAGCCACACCACCCCCTCTGTCCAGCTGCCTATCTTTTCGATAGGATGTGTATCGATAGGAACATAACATTTGTAAATAGCAGCTTGGAGTTCAAGTTGCATTGCACATTGATTGGCATCTCAATGCATCTTCTGTGCTTACACACAGGCATCAGTGCATCTCATTCCCCATTTTTAAATGTCAGAAAAGCACACATCTCTAACTTATGAATGCCACACAACTCCATTGTCTCTTCTCCCACCCCCTCAGGAATTATTGTGGGCACTCCTAAATGATGTATTGGAATCATTAGCTATTTTTCCTCAATGTTAGCAGATTCATGTCTGTATTTACAAACAGAAGATTAAAATTTTTGGCAAAATTAACATTTGGTAATTTGCAACTGAGAAGTTAATTACAAAGTTGATCCATCCATATAAATCAGAAAGCTTTTCCCGTATTTTTAAATCAATTGTTAACTTGCACATAATGTATTATAACACTTCAACATTCTGAGCAAATATTTACACTGTGCGGTAGATTAACAATTCATTCTTTCTCAGTGAGTTCATCATTTCATTAGGTACAATGCACATAATAAATTTCGTGCCAAGTTATTGAAGGTGTGGCAGAATTTTTTTGAATAACTCTTTCAGGTGGACGGAGAAATTTATATGTCGGATTTCTCCAGAGACAAAATAACACTTGTGCAAGTCTACTGCACAGGCAAATTGTGACTTTATGTAGAATTGGTTTTGGGATCCAATTAGAATTAATACTGTGCAGTTTTCAAGCTAGTGGACTGAAACCTGTGTTACGGACTAGGTTACTATTGGTGAATGTCCCATTAAGATAGGGCATACTGTCTGTGTGTGTGGCATGCTTACGTCAACAGAAGATAAAGGACGTAATGACATTGTTGAAGTCAGTCGGAGTCAGTCAGAGAAGAGAGAGAGAGAAGAGAGAGCGAGACCAGCCTGCTAGTTTCTCTATCGAGGGATGAGAAACAATAACTGTGTCTGTCACTACAATCCACGTATGGATTATTTGGAGTAATCCAGTGGAGTCCACTTTGTCGTTAACCTATGGAGGGAAACAGGTACTTGTGTGGATGGCCACAATTCGGATGCTTTTTGGGATGAGGAAGTCACTACTGAGTAAACACTGAGGTGTCGTTTGGGTTCCATCATGGAACATTTGGATTTCGTAATTACTCTCTATTTTTTCTCTACATCTACGTCTTACCTTCAGACAACGGTGGTTGTTGAAGAAGCCTTTGCTCATGTTTCACCTTATGGCTTGCTGAACTGAACTTTAAGAACCATTCCTGGACTTGGAGTTTGGGACTTTGCCACACACACACGACGAGCTTAGTCCTGGGGTTAATGTTCAAGGTTTAACATTTTTACTTCTAACATTCTAACATTTTTACTTTTATTTTTCTTATTATCATAAGTAGTTATTAATAAAGTAGTTTTTAACACTGAATCATGACTCAGTGTGCTTCTTTTGTTGCTGGTTCTTAACACCTGTTGGACTGGATTGTTACCTAGGTTGGTGTTTAACTAGAGCAGAAGTGCAGGTGAAATCTCACCAGGCATCTGGATCCGAGAGACAACCAATCAAGTTCAGTGGCAAATAGGCCTCATGCTTCCTGAGCTGAGGTCTTGTCCTCAGAATGCCCTGAAGGTAATGTTGGTGGGTGGAGCAAGTAGTTGGGGGAGGAGGGGTTGTGAAGCTTTGTCTCCTGTTTTAACCATTTTTATACGTATCTTACAGTCCAATATATTTTAAAAATTGGAAAAAAAATTAAAAAGTTCATCACTTTCAAATCATGAAATACATCAGAGTAAAATAATTAAGCAACTTCCATTGTCAAGCTTACTGTTGCATTTCAACAGCAAGCCTGACCTGGCTTAAGAATGGAGGGGTGATTCCTCAGCATGATCAGATATAATAGCAGAGCCCAACAAGACTGAACTGAGTCACTGGATTTCATATGGAGGCAGCAACAGAGCATATTGACTGACATGGCAATATTTGTCACTTAGTATGTCCTAATCTGACAGAGGTCCATGTTGTGTGAATGGCGGAATGCCAGTAGGTCCGAAGCCAGCACATTTCAACCATTTTGCAGTCTGCTTATCTTGGAATGTTATCCTTAGTTCTGGAGCTGTTTTGCTTTGGAAGTAAAACATTCATTATGATCTAATTCTGGTGCTTTTACTGTGGTTGTAAGCGTCAAGTTTTATAATTCCATTCATTAATAAAAGATGATTAACCACAGAGCAACATTAAAAAGGGAATTCTACTCTTGAAAAATGTAATTTTAATGTCAGATGTTCCCTTCAGAAAGTCTAGCAAATCTTTTTTAACATTGGTGTAAATATCACCCATGAATTATCATGGTCCAGGAAAGCACATGAGCGCCTCTTCTTCCTCAGAAGGTGAAGGAAATTCGGCATGTCTCAACTCTCAGCATTTTTTATCGATGCACTATAGAAAGCATCCTACCCGGATGCATCAGAGCTTGGTATGGCAACTGCTCTGCTCAAGACCACAAGAAATTGCTGAGAATTGTGGACACAGCTCAGTCCATCATGAAAAGCAACCTCCCCTCCATTGACTCTCTCTGCACTTCTCACTGCCTTGGGAAAGCAGCTAACATATTCAAAGACCCCTCCCATCCTGTTCATGCTCTCTTCTCCCCCCTTCCATCGGACAGAAGATACAAAAACTTGAAAACACACACCATCAGACTCAAGGACAGCTTCGATCCTGCTGTTATAAGAATCTTGAACAGACCTCTTGAACAATAAAAATCAACTCTTGATCTCTCAATCTACCTTGTCATGGCCCTTGCACCTTATTTGTCTACCTGCACTTTCTCTGTAACGGTAACTGTAGCACTATGTTCTGCGTTCTGTTGTTACCTTTCCCTTTGTATGATCTAGATGTACTTATGTTTTGGAATGATCTGTACAGATGGCATACAGGACAAAGTTTTTCACTGTATCTTGATACACGTGACAATAATAAACCAACTACCAATTACTCAAGCAACAGGATTGAAATAAAATGGTACTGTCTGTTCATATACTTCATTTTGTTTGAGCCATGGGTTAGGCGCAGCAGAATTTATTGCCTGTCACTGCAAACCAAGCACTGACTCATCCTTGGTTGTAATGTGGTTGTAATCTGGTTGTAATGTCCTTGTCCCTAATGTGGTTCTGCACTCATGTGTGGGTCATACCGGATAGGACATTGTACTGAATAGGATTGCTATGTTTCTTAAACAGTTTAGCAGTGAATCTTGATTCAAGCTCCAAGTCTGTTATCAGTTCAAAGCCATGTTGATATTTCACCATTATTAAATTTGTAAAGGTTGTCAGGCCAGGAGGTTCAATATAACACGTCTTCCACAGCTCTTTTCTAAATTTCACAGCAGACTCTTTAAATGTTGGCAGGACGTGGTGTTGAAAATATTTCTCCCCATCTGAATATTTAAAGTCAATAGACAATTGGAATGTTTATTCAGATGTGTGGGTTGAAACCCATTTTAAACAGTTAGAAGTGATTAAATACCTTCAGTTGCTGACAAACTGTAAATGCCTTTAAGTCAAATATTTATTACTGTCTAAAATTATCCTCATTAATATTATCACTGTGTTTAAGTACTTGAAAGACAGAAAGGAAAGCCAATGACTGTGTAAGTAACCAGTAGAACTGATTGGAAAATTAACTTTGGCACAGGGAAAAAAGAAAATCAGGGAAGCCCAGATTCTCAGAATCTATTAGTAGAATTGGCAATGGCAGGACAGCTTCAGGTCTTTGGAAGAGACACAAATCAATCAAAAGTTGCACATTGGAGAGAACTGCTGGGCAGTTGAATGTAACCCCAGGGAAACATGAATCTGACATGGCATGAAGGGAGAAGTCATTAACAGAAGCAAAGAGATTCTGGGAAAAAAAGCCACACTTGATCCAAGTAAGGTGTGCAGGCTGTGTCAAAACTGTGTCAGAATTTCAATGATTTGAACTAACATAAAATTAAAACACTATTTCTGAATAAATGTCTAATCTTTATGATGTGATTGAAAAAGGCATATGTAACACCTAACTTAATATTCATTTATATGATATGGCATTTCACATGGTTAGTTGGATAATGACACTCTTTTACTTGACACTGATCCCTTTGTGTTGCTGATTCCCTCTGTCCATCCATCTCCTTTTCTGCTGTTTACTTCTCCAAGGTAGATCATTTTGCTTCTCCCTCTGTCTGTTTCCCCTCTTTTGTTTCAGGAAGCTGTAGGTGGATGCTATGGTAAGAAAGAAGACACTTGTGGCTACCACCTCCATTTGGGAAATAGGGTCCTTGACATGTCCCTTCTCACTAACATTCCAGTCACTCATGCTCCTCCAGCAATGAGAAAGGAACTCGATGAGGTGTCAAACTGACAGCAGATTTTAGTGATAAAAGCTAAGTAGACCTAATTTTCACACAGATACACACAATTAGAATTAACTGCCTTTCCTCTGTAATTCAACTGCTGAGTTTTGGAAATGGAACTAACATGAAAAAAAGACTTTCATTTAAATTGCACATTTCACAACTTCAGGATAATCCAATGTGTTATAAAGTGGTTACAGCATGGAAGGAGACCATCTCGCGTCTTTTAGTTCTCACTGGATCTATGTAATGATAACTCAGTTTGTCCCATTCCCCTAACGTCTCCCCATCTCCCTGAAAATTATTTTCTTTCAGATATTTATCTAGCCACCTTTTGAATGCTAAAATTGAATCTTTCTCTTCTATTATCACTGGCATTCCAAGCACTAACCACTTTCTGCATTTAAAAAAAAGATCTCCTCCTACCTTGGAAAAAAGACTGTGACCTTTCACTTTTCCTATTCCCGTCATGACTTTAGGTATCTCTGAAATGTCACCACTCAGCCTCCTACACTCCAGGAAAATATTTCCCAGCCTATCCAGTCTCCCCTTATATTTTAAGCTGTCCAGTCTCAGTAACATCTTTGTGAACCTTTGTGGGTCTTTTGTCTATCATCTTCATTCTATCTGGAGACATGAGACTGTAGATGCTGGAGCAAAACGCAAGATGCTGGAGGATCTCAGTGGGTCAGGCAGCATCTGTGGAGGGAAATGGACAGCTGATGATTCAGGTTGAGACCCTTCGTCTGTACTGAAAGATAGAGGGAAGATTGCCAGTAGAAAAAAGTTGGAGGGAAAGGGTGGAGCAAAAGTTAGCAAGTGATTGGTGGATCCAGGTGAGGAGCAGTAATAGCCAGATGGAGGAGGGTAGAGAGTCAATCTGGGTATTCCCAAACCAGAAGCCATGGATGAACCGGGAAATCCACTCCCTACTGAATTCCAGGTCTGCAGCATTCAAATCAGGCAACCCTGACCTGTACAAGAAATCAAGGTATGACCTTCATAAAGCTATCAGGCTGCCAAGGGACAATTCCAGTCGAAAATTGAGTCAAAGACCAGCCATCAGTTGGGCTTGCATGCCATAACAGGCTACAAAATGACATGGTGTCATTGACAACAACCTTTCCCTCAATGTCAACAAAACAAAAGAGCTGGTCATTGACTTCAGGAAAGGGGGCAGTGTACATGCACCTGTCTACATCAACAGTGCTGAGGTCAAGAGGATTGAGAGCTTCAAGTTCCTATGAGTGAACATCAACCATAGCCTGTCCTGGTCCAATCACGTAGACACCACAGACAAGAAAGCTCACCAGCGCCTCTACTTTCTTGGGAGGCTAAAGAAATTCGGTATGTCCCCTTTGACACTCACCAACTTTTATCAATGCACCAAAGAAAACATCCTATCTGGATGCATCACAGCTTGGTATGACAACTGCTCTTCCCAGGACCACAAGAAACTGCAGAGAGCTGTGGACACAGCCCAGCGCATCAACGAAACTAGCCTCCCCTCCGTGGACTCTGTCTTTACCTCTCGCTGTCTTGGTGAAGCAGCCAACATAATCAAAGACCCCAACCACCCAGCTCAGTCTCTCTTCTCTCTTCTCCCATCAGGAAGAAGATACAGGAGCCTGAGGGCACATACCACCAGGCTCAAGGACAGCTTCTATCCCACTGTGATAAGACTATTGAACGGATCCCTTCTACGATGAGATGGACTCTTGACCTCACAATCTACCTTGTTGTGACCTTGCACCTTATTGTCTACCTGCACTGCACTTCCTCTGTAGCTGTTACACTTTACTCTGTACCATTATTGTTTTTACCTGTACTACCTCAATGCATTCTGTACTAACTCAATGTAACTGCACTATGTAATGAATTGACCTGTATGATCAGTACGCAAGACAAGTTTTTCACTGTACCTCAGTACAAGTGACAATAATAAACTGATACCAATGCCAATACGAAGTCAGGTGGTATCGTCGACAACAACGCATCCTTCCCTGATGAGCTTAATGCATTCTATGCGCATTTTGAACAGAAGGGCAATGGAGTGTTACCACCTGCTCTGATAGCCTTCAATACACCTGAACCAATAGTCACCATGCAGATGTCAGATCAGCCTTTTGGAGAGTGAATTCATGGAAAACATCTGGCCCAGATGGAGTCCCTGGCCACGTCCTTAGATTGTGTGCAGATCAGCTGGCGGGGGTATTTGCAGATATTTTTAACCTCTCCCTACTCCAATCTGAGGTTCCCACCTGCCTTAAGAAGACTACTATTATCCTACTGCCAAAGAAAAATAAGGTAGCATGCCTTAATGACTATTGCCCAGTGGCTCTGACATCCACCATCATGAAGTGCTCCAAAAGGCTGGTCATGGCATGCATTAACTCCAGCCAGATCTCAAATAACGACGAGTCAAACTACAGGAAGGAGAGAGTGAGCCTAGTTGCATTGTATCATGATAACAACCTTTCCCTCAATGTCAGAAAAACAAAAGAGATGGTCATTGATTTCAGGAAGGAGGGGAACGCAGAGCACATGCTCTGGTTTGCATCAGAGGTTCTGAGGTGGAGAAGATTGAGAGCTTCAGGTTCCTCAGTGTAAATATCACCAATAGCTTGTCCTGGTCCAACCACATAGACACAATGGACAAGAAAGTGCACCAGCGCCTCTACTTCCTCAGAAGTCTAAGGAAATTCAGCATGTCCCCATTGACACTCACCAACTTTTATCAATGCACCATAGAAAGCATACTGTCTGGATGCACTATGGCTTGGTAAGGCAACTGCTCTGCCCCAGACCTCAAGAAACTGCAGAGAATTTTGGCCACAGCTCATCACATAACAAAAACCATCCTCCCCTCGATGGACTCTGTCTACATTTCTCACTGCCTCAGTAAAGCAGCCAACATAATCAAAGACCCCACCCACCCCAGACATTCTTTCTTCTCCCCCTCCCAACGGGCGGAAGATACAGAAGCCTGAAAGGACGTACCACCAGGCTCAAGAATAGCTTCTATCCCATTGTTATAAGACTATTGAATAGACCTTTTGCACAATAAGATGGACTTTTGACCTGTATCAACCTGCACTTTCTCTGTAACTGTAACACTATATTGTGCATTCTATTATTGCTTTTCCCTTATACTACCTCGATGTACTGATGTTGTGAAGTGACCTGTATGGATGGCAAGCAAACAAAGTTTTTCACTGTACCTCAGGACATGTGACAATAATAAACCAATTACCAAATGTGACTGAGGCTGGGAGGTGCTAGGTGGAGGCGATAAAGTGCTGAAGATGATGGAATCCGATAGGAGATGAAGATGAAGCATGGAACCAACTAAAAGAAGTCGGGAGGGCAGATGGGAACAGCTTGGGGAGGTTCACACCAGACCTCTATCACCGTGTTTCTTTCCCCTCCTCCACCCACTCCATCTGCCCATCACCCACACACCTCTCCCATTGGTTCGCCTCCCTCCACTGATCCCAGCTCTTGTTCCAGCACTTCCCTTCACCTTTTATACTGGCTATCTCCCCTCTATCTTTAGGTCCAGATGAAGGTCCTGACCTGAAATGTGGACTATCCATTTCCCCCCACTGATGCTGCCTGACCCGCTGAGTTCCTCCAGCATCTTGCTTGTTGCTCCATCTTCATTTTACCTACCTGACTTTTTGATCCCCATGTTTGTGGGAGCAGTGTCTCCGAACCTACTTTTTGTATTTGTTGCATGACTTTAACTAACTATTCAGTTTAACCACATGACAGAAGTCCTTCATCTCTGGAATCATTTTAGAAAACCATTCTGTACCTTCTCTGAAGCCTTTACATCATTCCTGATGTGTGGCATCCAGAAATGAACACAATACTCCAGAAATATCCAAACATCTGTTTTATAAAGTTTTCTTAAGATAATCAAATAGTTACAAAGCTAATGGAATAGCTTTGAATTGGTGTTACTGTTGATATTTGAGAAATACAGCAGGCTATCTGTACTGGAGGGTCCTGCAAATCACAATTAAGTAAATAGCCAGAAAACCTTCCTTTTTGAGTATTTACATAAATATTACCCCAATGAATTTTTCTTTAAACTTTCTTCTTGGAGTCACAGCATTTTATTTGCAGTCAATGTACTTGACAGAAAGTGCTATGAAATGAAGCAATGCATCTTGTTGATACAGCTTACTGAATGGTACAGATATATCCTTGGAAATTAGTTAAACTGCGTAATTGAAATGTAGTTCCCCGAGTCACAGATCTGAGTACATATAGTAAATCAAAGTTAAGCTTTCAGAAGACATTTCAAGAAAAATCATTTAGGAAAGCATTAAAAAGCACCAAAGATATTTCTGTGGAAAAACAATCACATTTTTCTGTAATATCTATTTGAATTTTTGAGCATATTTTCTTAGTTTGGAGATTAAAAGACAAAAAGACATTAAGACATAAAATCAGGAGAAGGCAATTTTCTCATTATGCCTGCTCTGCTATTCAGCAAGATCATGACCAGTATTTTACCTCAGTGCCACTTTCATACACAAATCTAATGTCCCTCCATTCCCTTTGTATCCATAGACCTATCTATCCTTGTCATGTATACTCAGCAGCAAAGCTTCCTTGGGCTTCCTGGGGAGGTAATTCCAGCAGTCTGATGAACATCAGGTGAAGACATTTTTTCTCATTTCAGCCCTGAATGGCTGACCCTTATTTTAAGACTGTGAGCCATGGTACTTGACACTTTGAGATGGGAAACATCAAATCTGCATTTAGTCTGTCAAGGTCATAAGAATTTTGTATATTTCAATGAGATCACCCGTTCTATTGTTCTAAACGTGAGAGTGTATAAGCCCAGCTTGCTTACGTATGAAGTGAAGACTCAAGAGATGTAGATGCTAGAATCTGGAGCAACAAACAATCTTCTGGAGGAACTCAACAGGTCAAGCAGCATCTGAGGAAGGATACGTGGCTGTAGTAGCCAGTGTTGGTAAGAATGTGGTTGAAGAGCAGGAGAGCAGTAGAAACCATGGGCGGGGTGGGAGGGGTTGTTGGGGGAGGTGGGCAGTGAGACAGACTCTCACAGGATTCACACGGGAGAGAGGAGGAAAACCTCTTGAAGACACTACATAGTGGAGTAGTGAAATGGAGACACAAGAGACTGCAGTAGTTGGAATCTGGAGCAACAATCTGCTGGAGGGACTTCCAGCAGATCCTCCAGCAGATTGCAGCTATGAAATGATATGCTTTGGGGGAAAGTATAAGGAGAGAAAATGTTTTAAAAGGCATGCAGGAAAAGAGAATATATGTCCACAAATCCTTGAAGGTGCTCAGGCCAATTTGTAAGCAGAAACAAGAACAAAAGAACATAAGAAATCAGAGTAGGATTGGTCCATCTCTGTGGTAAGCCTGGTCTGCCTTTCATTAAGATCATGGCTGGTCTGATTGTTGACTTGATCCCTGTAACCTGTGTCTCTCCTGTAGTCTAAAATTCTTTCTATCTCAAAGCAACAAGCTACACGTGCTGAAGATCTGATATAAAAAACAGAAACTGTTGGAAACACTTAGAAGATCAGGCGATGTCTTTGGAGAGAGGAACAGAGAAAACCTTACATCAGAACTGAGAAAAGTTAGAAATCAGATATGTTTAAGGTCAAATAAAGAGGAAAGGAAGGGAGAGGCAAAGGGAATGCCTGTGACAGGGTGGAGACCAAGAGTGACTGAATTACAGAAGAAGTGGTGGCAGGGTAGGCTGTGAGAGAGTGGCATAGACTTGCCAGTCCTGATACAAACTATTACATTGTTACATTCAGTGTAAAATTACTATAAAATTGTTACATTCACTTAAGTTCTGAGAGCCATATTGTGCCAAGGCAGAAGATGAGATGCTGTTTCTCTAACTTGCACTGGGATCTATCTCACCCTAGCATTCAGATCTATTTACTTCAATCTAGCATTTAATAATTACATGGATCCACAGCTCATTAGGTATAGAACTACCAAAATTCACAATCATCTCAGAGAAATATTTCCTCTTATCTCAGACTCAAATGGATGACTCTTAAATCTGAGACCATGTCTCTTGTTCCAAACTCACTCATCAGGGGGACCATCCTTGCAGCTTTTGTCTGAACAATCCTGTGCCAGACACCCAGACACTTAAGTTTCCATCATATCATCTCTCATTCTTCTAAACTCTAAACAGTAAAGGCACAGCGTGCTTAATCTGTCTTTATATTATAAAACTGCTGTCCTTGGAATTAAACTGGTCAAACTTCATGGCACTCCCTCTATACAAGGACATCCAGCTTCCTGTGAACACCAGCAATTTTCAGTCACTCACCATTTAAACATACTTTGCCTTTCTATTTTTTGTATGCCAAAGTAGAGGAACTCAAAATTTTCTCATTATATTCTATCTGCCATGTCCACACCCTTTCATTAATCTTTTCTATAACACCACCGTCACTTATTTCTATCCTGCTTAGACCTACACTATGAACCATTTTTATATCATCAGCAAACTTGGATATGTTACACTTGTTCCCTCATTCAAATCATTGATACAGATATTCAGATTGTGACCAGCTGGGGCCCAGCAATAATGTCTTTGGCACCCCAATAGTCACATGCTCTGAATCCAAAACAGAACTTGCATGAGATCATCGTGCTTTGTAACTACTAAATACCCATTAAATTGATAAATTACAATGCACAGAGTGACAAGAAAACCCTTAAATTAACTACAATGCAACAACACAACAACTTTATGAAAGAGACCAGATGTTCTTTTCTTGCCTCTTCCACCTTTTTTATATGAAGGTTATAAACTAATTTTCAGCACTGGGAATAACCACAGTTAATAACTAATTTAATAGCCTAGATACAACCTTTCAACCTGCAATTTATTTGAAAATTTGGGACATGCTATTAATTCTGTTATGAAATTGACTGTGAAGTCACTGGATCAGAACATGCTTTGGATTCCTATTTGTGATTGTGGCAATGATTAAGTTCGAAAATGTTCAAGTCTATATTGAAAAACTCAGATAGGAAAGAACTGATTGTTTTCACATTTAAACAGGAAAAAGAAACATTTAATTTAGGTTCATTAGTATTCCTCAAACCCTTCCCTTTCAAAATGAGGAGCAAAGCAAAACTGACGTCAATAGCCTGAGTTTTTTAATTTCATTCAGTGTTATGATAAGGTTATGGAAAGTCACTTAGTCACAAATAATCATGCCTACCCATTCTAGCATGACTATAACTGACAGATGGTTTTCTTGAATTGTTATGCATTTCAATTAAAAAAGAATGAAAGATAGCACTAATGTTTGTATATTGTACAGGCAGAGCATCTCCTCAGTTTTATTAACAGGCAACATTAATAAAAAGTGCAACAATTTATGCAGTTGATAGAACTGTGTCATAATTTCCATGAAATCAAGGAGGAGAATTGTTAATATATTCCTTTTCTGATCTCAACATTTGGCTCATTGATAAGCCTTTGAATGTGCAGTGACAGCAACTACGATATCAGACATTAAGAACTGCATATAAATTGCAAAGAGCCTTTGGGGAGTTTCAGAGTATGGTCGACTTTATAAATTATGTTTGGACTGCAAGAACACAAACGTATCTTACAATGGCTGCAATAAACAAATGTCCTCACTGTTCTTCGCATTGCATGCCTTGTTTATTAACGAAGCAAATAATCTGAGATCAAGAGCACTTAAGCATTAAAAATAATGTTGAACAAAGAATAAAGAATATAGTCAAAGTATAGTCAAAACATGAATATGGTATGTCACATAAGTGAACTTCATAGAGTTTAATCTTGTTTCAAGGTGCATATTATCAAAAATATATGCATAGGAACTGCAGCAGTTTTCAATTATGCTTTCTGAATAAGGCTAATTTTCTGTATGCATCTACCAAATTCGTCCAAATTTTCATCAAAATAATTGTAACTCTATTGGCTAACCACTGATTGGCCCTATGGAATGAACAAGAACTTCTCATGAAAAATAGAATTTACAGGACTATGCAGATTGGTCTTAAATAACGCCAGTATGGACTTAATGGGCTAAATAGCCACTTTCCCTGCCATGACCATTCTGTAATTCTGTGATCTATTGCATATGTGAATAAATTTCTGTTCTGGAATCATAAGAATATTCTGGCTTAAACATTGGATCACATTCATTTTATCTTTTGACGTCACAAATCTTGATCTGAGCAGAATTTTTATCACGATTTATGATCAGCCTGTTATGGTGTTCCTCCTGCAACATATCACAGTGTGCCTTGTGCTGCATCAGCATGTAAGAGTGTTTCTCCTGCTACATATCAAATCCGATCATGTGTTTCTGCATACGATGGGATTATGTACGGTATGGACTGAAAGGCAATAGTGTGGTCAATCCTTGAAGGTTTCCCAGAAAGAAGTGTCCTGAAGGTGTTCCTAACTCTCCTGAACCTAACTCACCTATCACCTGCCAGCCTGCTTTCCTCCTCGTCCCGACCTTCTTATTCTGGCTTCTGCCCTTTTCCTTTCCAGTCCTGATGAAGGGTCTTGACCCGAAACGTTGACTGCTCATTTCCCTCCATAGATACTGCCTGACCTGCTGAATTCCTCCAGCATTTTATGTGTGTTGTTGATTAGGAAGAACTCATGGGCTTTGATTAATTAAAGGGATCCTCCACGATTTGCGGATTTGTTGGGTAATAAATTGGAGGAAATTTTCGTGTGCTCAATGGAACTCATTGGGCTTGATGTGACTTCTGTTGAAAGCTAAAATTAAGGTTGTTTTTCTTCTTTGAGAGGCCTTCATGAAGGAGGCCAATAGCAGTGGAATAGGGCTCTGGCTATGGAGAGTCTATCCTAAAATTCTTTTTAGGTGCAAAACGCCTGCTTCTCTTACCATGATACCCAGATGCAAAGATTTTTAAAGGAAGTAATCACTGAGAGCTGCCAGAGATGGTGGACAACAACTAGCACTTTACAGTTTGCACCTCACCATGACATTAACAAATCTGCAAGTAGAGGGGACTTCTCCTTCTCTTTGGGTAAGAAGTGCAGGTGTTGGAGGAGTATAGATTTTCCCAGATTGATCTTCCTAATATTTGAGAGAACAATAAGCTGCAACTATCTCCACATGACAGCCCTCATCTGTTAACAAGCTAAAGAAAACCATGGATAATCACCATCCGAAGATCCTTATGGCCAATAAATTCTGAACTAACCTGCTATAATGTTCCATAGTTCAGCTGAAGAATAAATTGTTATTGGATAGAGGTGAAAGTAACTTAAAAGTCTCACCAGTATGGTTGTATCACCAATATTCTCAAATTAGGCCCATTTGCATTGACTGTGTAGGCCACTTTCTTGCCAGTACACTGTAGTGGACTGTATTGGCTTACATCCAGCTCTGTTCCAGGGGGACAATGGCCATCCTCTGAATCCATGTCTCCCCATTCTGGTATATGCTCTATAGACATCCAACAGAAAGAGGTGCTATGTTACTAGGAATAATGTGGAGACAATGACTGTGGTCTTCAAACAGTATTCAGATGCTTGGGCCCATCTGGAGGGGCCCTACCATGCCATCCAGAAGGATTCCTGTGTCATCATCACCTGGTGGTCAGCCTTTGCCCACTGCCTCTCAGCGGTAGGAAGGGAGGAGAAAGAGACTAAGACCTAACAAGGCTAGAGAAAATGACAAGTGGCTCTTTTTGAATATGCTGCTTGGGTGCAAACCTACTGCTTGCCCAATTTCTGAAGCTGACCTCGTGAAAGGCTGCTTATGTGCATATGACAAGCTGCAGATGACCACTAAAGATGACATCAAGATGTCCTGGTCATGCATGGCCTGATCTTAGACTGCATCTTCTTATCGAGAGCAGCCACATGGTGAGCTAGCTGACTGACAAGCAATGGCTAAGACTGAGTTGGAGTGGCAGGGATGAGGTCATAAATGCTGAGAGAGAATAGCTGACACTGGACAGAGCTATTGACACTCCCATGGGTAACACCAAAACAAATGTGCACCAAAACAAAAGCACCAAATCTGGATAAATGTGAAATTATCTAATTCGGTAGGAAACAGAAAGGCAGACTATTATTTAAATGGTGACACAAGACGCTGAAGATGCTGGAATCTGGAGCAAAACACAAACTGTTGGAGGAACTCAATGGATCAAGGAGCATCTGTGGAGGCAAATGGATAGTCAACATTACGGTCGTGAACCTGCGTCAGGACCAAGAATGCAGAGGGAAGATAGCCAGTGAAAACACATTAGAGGGAGGGGCGAGACAGGGGTTGATAGGTGATAGGTGTAACCAGGTGAGGTGCTGGGGGGGGAGGGGGGCGGTGGAGGAGGGAGGATTTTAGAGACTGAGGCTCATGGCTGAAAGGTGGAAACAGAAAAGTGGGAAAAAAGGGCAGATGGAGGCAGGTGGGGGTGGGGAGGGGGAAGGTAGAGACATAGGCTTGAAGGTAATAGGTCGAACCGGATAAGGGGGGACAATGTGCAGGTGGAACCAGATGGGGGAGAGATTGGGGAAGGTAGGACAGGGGAGAAGAGACCTGGATTATTGGTGTGTGGGTGATGGGCCGATGGAAATGGGAAAGGTGAACAAAGGGAGAGAGAACCTGTGTGAACCGGTAGGAGTGGGAATGGAACACACAGGGTGCGGGTTACCTGAAATTGGAAAAGTCTGTGTTCGTACCATTGGGTTGTGTGCTACACAAGTAGAATATGAGGTGCTGCTCCTCTGATTTGCATTTGGTCTCACCGTAGCAGAGGAAAAGGATAAGGACAGGCAAGCAGGTGTGGGGACGGGAAAGGGGGTTGAAGTGACGTGCAATAAGAAGCTGCAGATGGCCGGTGCGGACAGAATGCAGGTACTCTGCAAAATGGTTGCCTAGTCTACACTTGGTTTCACCGATGAAGAGGAGACCACATCGACAACACTAAATGCAATTGACCAGGTTGAAGGCGGTACACGTGAATCTCTACCTCATCTATTTAAATGGTGATGGATTGGGAAATGTTGATATACAAAGGGACTTGGGTGTTCTGGTACTCCATTCACTGAAAATAAACAAGCAGGTACAGCAAACAGTTAAGTGGGTAAATGGTATGGTGGCCGTCCCGATGAAGGGTCTCAGCCCAAAACGTCGACTGTGTATTTCCCTCCATGGATACTGCCTGCCCTGCTGAGTTCCTCCAGCACATTTTGTGGATTGCAACATTGCAAGAGGTTTTCAGTATAGAAAAAGAATATCTTACTGCAATTATAGCAACTCAGTACTGATGAAGGGTCCAGGACCAAAACCTTAACTGTTTCTCTTTCCACAGATGCTGCCTGACCTGTTGAGTTTTCTAGCAATTTTTGCTTTTTTATTAAATATGATTATTTTGACATCCTCAAAGATGTCCATGCCACTACCAACCATGGTTTCTATGGAGTTACCCCCAATGATGGCTCCTCCAGAGCACTGAGCCTGTGCAAATAGTAGTATCATCTGTCAGTCCGTTGCTGCTGCTGTTGGTGGTTGTATGACACCTTCTCCAGCACAAGAAAGTGTTAGTGATCGTGCTCCAGTGTGCCTGTGTGATATGCTCGCCTTGGATTGATTAATGGAAAGAAATTACTCTTGGACAACTGTTGGAGGTGTTAAAACAAACAGCAGTGTGTGTGGAAAGGTACAGTCTTGGGGATTAGATTCTTGCTGGTGTGTTCCCTTCCCTTGACCCCATAAGAGAGGTATTAAACTACTCCAACATTGCATCCATTCCTTGGGGATTGTTTCTTGCATTGAATTTCCTGGTCATCTCTGCTTAAACACTAATCTGGTCAGGCTTTCTTCTCAGCACCACTTAAATTAGGACATTGTGTGCAGTGTACTAACTTGCCAAGGCATGTGCAATGACTTCCAGCAGTGGATGTACACAATGAATAACTCCTCTTTAAGAGGTGCAGACAGCATTTCAGTCAGGGCCAAATACACTTAGCTGCATCTAAGACCTCCTGAAATGACTCCCTTGAATATACATCAAGATGTAAAAGAGTGCCATCAGTGCAGTCTGAATAATGCAGTTGTTAAAGTGAGATGCATGCATCAATTTCAGAAGTGAGCTCATGGAGTCCATCAAGCATGGGTTTTTAGCATATCGCAATTTTGATGCACTTTTTCCAGCACCATTAACGTTCTAAATGGATATTTTAATTTTTGTTTTATACATTTTTTATAAAAAGTGGCCTCTAATCAAGAGGTCAACTACAAGCACAAGAATGTGCACTCTATATGTTATGAAGTAAATGCAGTGTGAATAGACAATTTAACTGATTTGCCAGTATGCCAGTTTTCATGCTATAAATTGGGCAATAAAAAAAAAGATTTCCTGATACTCACCTTATATTCTCCATCACAGCCAAGTTAGGTGGGAGAATTATAAGGTCTGGCCCTATTACAAAAGTCAAAGTGTACACAATTTAGGTCTTCCATTAGGGAGAATGCAAGTTCTCATTCTCAGAATGAGAATCTAACTATCCAATTGACAGTAATTAGGAGAATTGGATTAATAATTAAGAAAACATTGAATTAAATCTCAATATGGTGGCTTGAGAATTTGAATTCAGCTTTGAAAGAGACTGAAAATAAAAAAAGCTAGAACTATAAAGTAGCCAATCAACCACTCCATCACAGTTCGGGTTTGACAATAAATGAAGGCCTTACCTGTGAAGTGTTTATCCTAAGAATGAATAAAATAAGTGGCAGAAACTTTTCTTGCCTCCACTCTTCTGTATAAGGAAGTCATTCCCAATAATAAGACATCAATGAGGCTACCACCACAATAACTCCAATAATCCCATTGTTCGGAACCCCCTGTGGTTTGGCATCTGGCTCACCAGGTTCTGTTTCCTGTGCTCGCTTTAAGCTCAACAGGGCCTCATTTCCTGTGTTACCCATAAATTCATTGGGCCCTATTTCTTACCTTCCTTGTAAACTCAGAAAGGCCCCATTTCACGCATACCCTTTAAACTCAAGATCCTGTTTCCCACTCCCCTTTTAAACTCAGTCAAGCCCTATTTCCTGCACTTCCTTTAAACACACTGGGGCTCCATTTTTCATACTCCCTTTATATTCACTGGGCTCACTAGCAAGTTATTATGCTACCATGTAATAGCCAAAAAAAGTGAATTAAAAGTGTGTTGGGATATACATATAGGAGTAATATCCAATAATCTGGAAAACCCACTAGTCTGACATGAGCAAAGTTCTGAGGGTTCTAGATTATCAAACTTTTGCTGTATTAAGTTATTAAAGGCATGGTTTAACTTGAAATAGTGCACTCAACGATCCGTTTCTGACCTGCACCTCAAAATTTACCACCCTACCTACCTCTATCATTCCCTTCCTTTCAGAGAGGAAGAGTTTTTTTTTCCCTGTCATATTTGGCATCTAGATGTGCAGTACATCTTTGATGAAGTCCTTCATTGATTATCCCCATAGCTGCTTTTGGTGGGTGTCTTGAATTAAATTTGAAATTAGCTAAAAGTATAGGTTGAATTAAAAAAAAACAACAAAGTGAAGCTGAAAACAAGTGCTAGCTGGAACAGTGCAGGAACTGGTGCTGCTGCCAGGACTGGTTCCAATCAACATAAACAACAGGATACTTAATTGCAGTCTCAATTAATTGGAAGCACAGTTCATAACATTATAGAACAATAACAGTACTGAAAGAAGCCATCAAGCCCTCTGAGTCCATGCCAAATCTCTACATGAGCAATGCAGCTCCTCTAACTTCTTCTTTCTCCGCTACTCTGTGATATTTCTTCTTTTGAGTATAGATCCAATAACTTTTTGAAAACCATAATTGAATTTAAAACGTAGATCATAGAACAGAACAGCACAGGAACAGGCCCTTCAGCCCGCGATGTCTGGGTTGATCATGATGCCAAATTAAACTAAATCACTTCTGCCTGCACATGATCTATAATCCCTCCATTCCCTGCATATTCATGTGTCTATTTAACAGCCTCTGAAATGCCACTATTGTATCTGCTTCCATCGCTACCCCTGGCGGCATGTTCCAGGCACCGACCACTCTACGTGTTAAAAAACTTACCCTGCACATCTCCTTTAAATTTTTCCCCTCTCACTTTAAATGCATGTCCTCTTGTACTTGACATTTCTACCCTGGGAAAAATACTCTGACTGTCTACCATATCTATGCCTCTCATAATTTTATAAACTTCTATCAGATCTCCCCTCAGCCTCCAGTGCTCCAGAGAAAAGAACCCAAGTTTGTCCAACCTCTCTTTATAGCTCATACTGTCTAATCCAGGCAGCATCCTGGTAAACCTCTTCTGCACCATTTCCAAAGCCTCCACATCCTTCCTGTAATGGGACAACCAGAATTGCACACAATACTCCAAGTGCAGCCTATATAGCTGTAACATGACTTCCTTACTCTTACAGTCAATGACCTGACCAATGAAGGCAAACATGCCATATACCATCTTTTCCACCATCTCTACTTGCTTGGCCACATTCAGGGAGCTAGGGACTTGGATCTCAAGATCCCTCTGTACATCAAATTTGTCTCTACCGTCCTGTTGGGCATTGTATTCTAAGTGCCACATAAAAAGACCTCTCTTCATATCACCTTTAGTCCCTTTACTAATCACTTTTAATAAACCCTCAGGGTCCCAGTCTTCAGTCAATAGGAGTATTTCCTCTCTACTTGTATACTCATTCAAGACTTATAATCTTGAAGGTTTCAATTGCATCTCCTCTCAAAGTTCCCTTCTTGAAGAAGAGCAATCTTAGCTTGGTCTGACATTTTCTTTAACGCAAGTCTCTGATTCCTGAAATTATTCCAACGCATCTTTCCTTCATGTTCTCCAAGCACTCCATGTCCTTTCTAAAGAAAGGTTTCTGGAACTGGATGCAATTCTCTGAATTCTCTGGGACCTTATAGAGAAAAATATATTTTCCTCTTTGTGGCAGCCCTCATTGTTCTTAACTTCTGCTTTATGGTAAGTAAACTAGCCCAAATATGGACAATTCATGCTGTGGTCACTCATGTACACATTTTGCCAACAATTCTAATGCAGGCTTCAGGCTTCCTACTGGATGAGCTACAGATTGACAATGGTTTATGGTGAATGCCTTGAGTGGCTTCCAGGTAAACCAGTTTAATATCTGGTTCATTCCCAGTACAGAGTGAGCACCTGCATACTCGTCATAAATGTGAACAATAAAACATAAGAACTTGAAGTAGGAGCATGATATTACACTGCCCCTCCACCCCCAACACCACCACCACCTCCTCCAGCTCCTCTATTCCATTATGGCTGACCTTTGATCTCTGTGTCACTATTCTGAACTATCTAAAAATATATCAGGCTCTTCCTTGAATATATTCAGTGACTGAGGTCTATAGCCCTCTTGGATAAAGAATTCCAAAGATTCATCACCACCTCTGTGACGAAGTTTCCTCTCCTCTGGTCCTGACTGTCTGACCCCTTGTTTTGAGAAAAAAAATCCTCACCTCCTCTTTCTGATTATGCTGTTTTGATTTTGTTTGTTGTTTAGAAACAGCCTGAGATAACCATACTATTGCAACTGATGCAAGTTCCATTCTGTAAACAAACTGATCCTGAAGACATAGATGGCTTTTGAGTGAAGTAGCTTTCTATTTCTTTGCATACTGAAGTCTTATTCTAATATCTTTCAACTCAAGGAAGATTTGTCCATATAACACTTCAAAAAGCTTTGAGGATGTATCCAGACTTTTTAGAGTCAAGATTGTTACTATAGCAACAAACAATCTGCTGGAAGAACTCAGTGGGTCGAGCAGCATCTGTGGGAGGAAATGAATTGTCAACGTTTTAGGTCAAAACCCTGCATCAACAGCCATTGTTACTGTCTTGTCAAGTACACAGTACTCGTGGATAGTCATAAAGAATGGTGGAGGGGGGGGGTGTCTAGTCACGGAAGAAAACAGATGAATGTCCAATCTTAATAAATACATGCCAGCTCTCTATCTCTGCCTCTTAGTTCTCATAGACTGAACATTCACAGTGTCTTGGTTCTCTCATGCCATGCTCACATTTTAAATTTTGGACTATTTTTGGGCCTTTATAGCCAAACAACTCTATTAATGTGGGTACTGTAATTCTTCCTGTCAATCTGTTTACAGTTTTCAATTGTTAAAACATTATTTTCAAGTTCCTGTATTCCCATGGCTTTCCCTAAACTCTCTTCTGATAAACATTAAATTTCTGCATGTATCAATTGTGTGTTGTTCATTCACAGAAAAATAAATCTGAATCTAAGTTAATCATCCCGTTGTTTTGATTTCACACAATTTCCAATTTTTCAATTCCCTCATTTGTACAATCCAATTTCTTATTGGCAAATAAACAACTAGCCTTTGTAATCTAAGGCACACTTTCAGCCAGGTTTTTTTCAGAATTGGAAACATTGCTGACGGTCGTATCATTCTTTCTCGGAAGTTCCACCTTGATAGTAGGGATCCCTCCAGAAACCTACTGTGAATCTCAAATGAGGTCAAGTCTAAGAAAAATGGTTTGGGCATGAAAAGTGATGGAGTTGTGAGTGGGCAGAGGTTTTGTGCGGTTGGAATTTTGTCTACAAGAAGACAATGTATTAGTTTTTGTTTACCAATCTGATGTGCAAATTCGGATGTTACAGAAATGTCATGCATTTAATATTAAATTTAATATTAGCCCCACTATTCAGAATTATAAAGACCATTTTACTTCCAAATGAGTTATGACTTTTCAGACCTTCTTTGTCAAGCTTACCATGGGCTAGCAAGCAAATCTCTGCAGCAATTCACTAGCACCATGTGGAATAGGGCTCAGATATGATATAGAAATGGAATTGCACTAACTTGACAAGGCACAATAACATCAAATAGAATCCTCTAATGTTTGACCCTGAAGTCCCCTAGATCAAAACCTTTTCATTTATCCCTATAACTGCTTGAGTAAGTGACCTATCTGCACTTGAAGTTTATTTACGTCCTCTGCAGCATTTGTTGACCTTCTGGGCAAAATTTAAATTCTAGGCTCCAAGCACTGGGCAGAGTATATTAGTGTTGGTTCGTACATGGACAAAGTGGAAGTGTAGCAGCTTTTACACAGGGGGTAGATGGTTGGAAGTTCTTCACTTTGCAGGTCCAACAGGAATCTCCCAGATACAACTAAAGATGGTGCAAACGTTGTGTATTTTTTCAAAAGCACTTCACTGGGCTTCCACCAAAATTCTGGTGGAAGCCTCATGGACTTTCTGCCTTGGAGTATAATTAAATATCCATATTGAATAATCTTTAAAAACTCTCACAGGCAAGTTTGACAACTTATTGTCATACCCGAGTGGACTTTTGGGTTTGCAAAGCCAACTCAAGCTGATCTGCAACGGAAGCAGATGGAGAGAATACGCTTCAAATGAGGTACATCCATCAGGGAGAAAAGTGTTCTGGGTATAATTTGAAGTCCTAGAAACAAATATTCAGTGTTGTAACATAAGAGCATCACCCAATTTTCTGAGTTTTTACTTCAGAAAGTGTTGATAACTAAGGAAATGAAGTTCAGAGGCAAATGAAAAATTAAAGAAGAAACAATCTGTTTAATGGATTCATCACTGGCCCAGTTTGCATCATCTCAGGCAATATTTATATGTTGACTTGTTAAAACATTATTATCCCTTTCTTATGTTGTTTATTTTTACTCTCAGGCTGTCAATGTCAATGTTTTTTTAACAGAAAACAACTGCTTGAATTTAAATTGGGATGACATCCTAAAAGATAAACACTGAGGATAAAAGATTTCTGCATCCAGAACTGTATTTAATTCAGTACAAGCCTAGTCTCTCAGATGCAGTTAGAGACCAAATTTAAACATATTAACCCCAGTTTTGTTGGATTGGCAAGATTGTATTACATCAAATTTTCAAATGGGAATTAACCCTTCACTATGAATAAATACCAGCACATGAATACTTTGCCAACAGAGATTGGCCAACACTAAATCTGATGGGAAATGTAAAATCTGCTAAAGCAGAAGCACTTAAAAGGCTGGATTTTGCCAGTAAAGTGGAGTCTGCTGCGGGGACTCACTGTTCACAATGAGCATGACAAGAATGCTGCTGCCTTTGATGCTGCAGATTTGAAAGCCCTGGTGAATAAGATGCAGCAGAAACTAAGGTTGAATGCTTCCAATAAAAGAACTTGGGTCAGTCCATCTTCGACCTGGCTCATTACCCATTGCCCATTGTCCCCAGCCACCTAGCTTAGTTTTTACAGGAGGTGTCTAGTCGAGCAGAGTGGGCTCAGAATATGAGGGTCCATCCAAAGCTTTGTGACAGTGCTTGTCACTGTCAAAGACTTATTGACCAATTTTTAAATGTATCCACTAGCCAGAGTCATTTACAGACTATTCAAAATGATCTAAATAATTAAAAATCTCACTTAACACAAATTAAAATATATAGAACAATAACTTTGACTGAACACAGTCAAAAAACATGGAACTAAAGTTAGAAGCAAGCATTTAGTTGCATTTATCTTTATCCACAAGTTTGGTGATACATTAAAATGAATGGGTTTGCTGTACCTCCACTGTCCTCTGGCACAAAGCTAAGAAGGCAGATGCAAAAAGCTTCCCAACCTTTTGTCCAATGCATCATTTCTCTGCCATTGAACTCAATAGCAAGTCTAGTAGTGGGGCAACAGTTCAAGAGCACTGGCACTGGACTTAGAGGATGTTTTAGATTCCATTAGTTCAACTCACAGGGATGGAAGCTGGAGAAGTACAGGACATAGAACAGCCTAAAAGTGAAGGTTCCCTACAGAACTGTCTGATGCAGGAAAACACAATTCGGTCCATTGTCAACCAGGTCATGCAGTTGTCTGGATTTTTCCTATTTGGTTCAAATTGAGGAAGATATTTGCTAATATTAAATGAAAGGTGATTTTTTTCCCCCAGATGTTTCCTGAGGCGCTGTACAAATAGACCACAACATTAACCTGTAGGAACTTGCACTTTTTGAAGTTCACTTCAAACAACATTTTACACGTTTGAACCTTTTCATTTCTTTTTATATTTTATGTCATATTTTGTTACAGCACACAAACAGGCTTTCATCCCATGGAGTCTATGCTGGATCTCAGAACAACCCCATCAACCTTTTTCCCCCACTTATTTCCCTGAAACCTATATTTTTCTCATGGTCATCAACTCCACCCTTTTTCCCCTACCACCCATTTACACGAGAGATAATTTACAGTAACCAATTAACAAACCAACTAATCTTTGAGATGTGAGAGAAAATCGGAGGACCTGGAAGAAGCCTACATGCCATAGGGAGAGCGTGCAAACTCCACACACACATCATTGGAGGTCAGCATTGAACCCCTGAACACCTGGAGGCAGTAGCACTACCTGCTGAGCCACTTTGCTGCCCTTGGGTTAAGCCATCCATTTCTTGTAAAACAACAAACAGATTTTGAGGTTCTTGTTTGATACTCTCACCTGGATTCTTATAGGATTCAATAACCAGCTATGTCAAGCACAATTTTGACCTCCTGAGCCATACTTATATTGATATTTAACTCCAAAACCTGAATACATTGTGAACAGCTGCTTTATTAAAGCATCATGGGAGTACAAGGACAGCTAACCTGCATGGTAATGGTTCAGCGTTAGTCAAGAACAAATGAATAGCATGAAACTTTGCTCCTTATATTGACCATGGTACAACTTAAATGCTATGAAGAATGTTCAGCACTTGAAGGAACTCTGTCCCTAATGAAACACCATGTCTTCTTTACACAGGAAAATGTTGGAAGCGTTGCTCAGTGTAAAATTTGCATTTAATACCTGCTTATACATAATAAAACCAGAACATGCTGGGAACACTCAGCAGGTCAGGCAATATCTGGGGAAAGAGAAACAAAGTAAACATTTTAGGTTGAAAACCCTTCATCTTAACCTGCTTAAAACAGTTGGAAGATGCAGATTAACTTGAGTGGTAGCGATCTCAAACCTGGATTGGAAGTAAGTTTCATGCAGTGGCAGTCATCCTTTCTTTGGAAAGAGCTGTCTTTAGTCTTAATTGTTCTTGCTAGTTAACTTGCAACAGGATGAAACTCATCTTAATCTTAACCACTGCATAATATTCTAGCCTGTGCTAAGGTATCTGTAGAACTGATCCAGCCCTATATTTTACTAGAATAGTCATTGCTTGATTGGGGCAGGCCACCAAAGTCCATCCAAACCATCGGTGAAAGAATGGGAGCAGATCTCAAATCAGGAGGCCAAAAAATTGAACAGAACTTGATTCCAACAAGAGTCCTCTCGGCTTGTGACCTGAAAAAAATTTCATTTGGAGAAGGATGGTTGCATGAGGACACGTTTGGTGAGCTGTCAATTTAGCCCAGAAATTTGTCTCAAAGGACTTATCAGCAGTTGAGATCCCAGCAGAGGCTCATGGATTCTGCCAGGCAAAAATAATGTGTTTTACAATGGATATTGTAATGAATGGTAATGGGCTGAAGGATTGGGAGGATTTAGAAACATGCAAGCATTGACCACAAAAACTGATAGTGTGAGAGAAAATAAAATATCAGCATTAAACTAAGAAAGAATGAGAAAATAGATTTTAATAGCTTCTGCACAAGTATGCAAATAGGAACAAAGGAGTGACAATAAACTTTGGTCCTTTAAAATCTCAGGCAGGAGTTTTAATACTAGGGCCATGGAATGATGAAATGGCAGAGAAGTTCACAAGAGAAGAAACAAACCAAAACCAAAAAGGGTAAAAGAGAAGAATAACCTTAAAACAATCATTATAAGCAAATGTATGTGATAAACTAATTGTGCTACAGGCTGAAAAATCACTTGGATCTAATGTCTTGCAAGGTAAGCTGGTAAAATAAGTGTCTGCAGAAATAGTGGATTCATGGATTGAGATCCTTCAATATCTCTACAGATTCTGGAAAGCTCCCAGTAGATTGTAAAACCCACGAATGTAATACCATTAATTAAGGAATGAGGACAAGAGAAAGCAGAGGAGTATAGACCAATTAGGCTAATATCTGTCATTGACCCATGCAGCACAGAAACAGGCCTTTCGAACCATCACATCCATGCTGACCTTTTTGCCCATCCACACTCATCCTATTCATGTGCCTTCCTCGATGTCTCTTAAACATAGTGATTGTATCTGATTCCACCACCTCTTCTGGAAGCAAGTTCCAGATATCAAACATTCTCTGTGTACAAATACTTATCCCTCAAGTCCCCTTTAAAATTCCTTCTTCCTCTTGTTTTTTGATACTCTTACCATGGAAGAAAGATTTTGACCATCTACCCTATCTATGCTTTTCATAATTTTATATACCTCTATCGGGTAGCCCCTCAGTCTCCTTCACTCCAGGGCAAATAAGCCTTGTCTATTCAATTTCTCCTCATAGCTAAAGTCCTCCAATCCAGGCAACATCCTGATGAATCTCTTCAGCACTATCTCCAGAGCAATCACATCTTTGCTAAAGTTTGGCAACTAGACCTGCAAATAATACTCCCTGTGCAGTCCAGTCAGTGTTTCATAAAGTTGAAACATAACATCCCAACTTTCATATTCTGTGTTCTGATCTTTGAAGGCAAGCATGCTATACACCTCCTTCATTACCCCATCTACCTGTGTTACTACTTTCAGGAAACTATGGACTTGAACCCCAAGATCCCTCCGCTCATCAACGTTCTTTAGAGCCATACTATTTATATACCATTTATTGTAAATTTCCTACCCCAATCTGACTTCCCAAAGTGCACCACTTTGCACTTGTCGAGATTAAATTCCATCTGCCAATGCTCTGACAAACTTTCCATCTGATTTATATCTTGCTGCAGCCTTAGACAACCTTCCTCACTATCCATACAAGCAATTTTTGTATCATCCACAAATTTACAAAACATACAGTATCTCCTATGTTCACAGCCAAGTTGTTAATATCTCTCACAAGCAACAAGGGTCTGAGCACCAATACCACTTAAAACTATTTTAAGTACACCACAGGTCACAATCTTCCAATCAGAAAAGCAACTTTACAACATCACCCATTGTCTCCTTTCACTGAGCCAATTTTGGATCCAATTAGTCAGCATGCCTTGGATCCCATTTGCCTTAACCTTCATAATCTGCCTACCCTGTAGGCCCTCAACAAATACCTTACTGAAGTCTATAGGGACAATGTCAACCACCCTGCCTTCATCAATCTTATCACTTAGGTCCTCAAAAAAACTTAATCAGATTTGTGAGGCAAGGTGTCTCTCACACGGGGCCATGCTGACTATCCCTCATCAGCCCCTGCATTTCCAAATATACATAAATCCTGTCCTTTAGAATTTTCTCCAGTAAAATCCAGTGATTTGAGGCTCACTGGCCTGTAGTCACTGTCACTGGGAAAATGCTAAGGTCTGTTGTAAAGGAAGTAGTAACAAAATAATTTTATAGAATAATAATACAATTAAGCAGAGCTGGCATGGTTTTACAAAAGGGAAATCATGTTTGGAAAATTTATTTGAGATCTTTGAAGATGCAACTAACTGGATAGATAAAAAGGAACAAATATTGTATTTGAATTTCCAAGAAGTTTTCAATAAGGTGCCCTGTAAGAGGTTACTGAAAAGGGATGATCCCATTACATTGGGGGTAATATATTAGCATGGAAAGGACACTGGCTTTACTAATAGAGAACAAGGGATAAATGGGTTGTTTGAAGTTGACAAACTCTAACCACTGGAGCGCCACAAGATTCACTGCTGGGACCTCAGCTATTCACAATTCATATTAATCACTCAGATGAACAGACAGAATGTGTTGGATCCAGGTTTGTTGATGATACAAAGCCAAGTGGGAAAGTAAATTGTGAGGAAGGCACAAAGGAACATAGACAGGTGAAGTGAGTGGGCAAAAGAGTGTAATGTGGGAAATCTGAGATTATCTACTTGAGTAGAAAGAATAGAAAAACTAAGTAATGGGCTCGATTGTGCTTGACCTGACCTGACCCACACTGGCTCAGTGGTCATGTTTACCTTTTGCTGCTGTGCGACTTCCTATGAAGTTGAGGCTTCCCTGAGCAGATCAAGCTGTAAGTGGTGACAAGGCTTGTCTTGGTGTCTTGTCTTAAAGGCTCCATCTTACGAAATATTTAAAAACATTTGAATTTGTTTCAAGTGATTAATAAAATGGAATCAAAAACACATAAATATTTAAAATATTAAATTACATTTAGTTAAGTGGAAATACCAATATGCAGTTAAATAACGAAAAATAAACAAAGAACAGAACTAAATTTATCTTATTTCAATCAACGCAGCTACCACATTCAAATGAATGGAATTGCTTGAGATGAGTCACATGTGACTAACATAAAGCTGAAGGGCCATTTAGAAAACATATCCAACCTACCAATTCAGGACACAATTGAAAGCCTGTGGACTCAATGGTAAATCCAAAAATGGAGAGAGAGGTCAGATGTGGATACATCATATTTCTACACTACAATGCACAGGTGTGGAAATCTGGAACACACTCACTGAAGTTAGTCAGCACTTCCCTACAGAACCAGTGGCTTTCATCAGTGCAATTTGGCCTACTATTTAAATAGAGACTAATGATTGCTGACATTCAGAGAGATCTAAGCGTCAATATACAAGAAACACAAACTTAGCACACAATTACAGCAAGTACTTTAAAAGGCAAATAAAATGTTGGCCTTTGTTGCAAGAGAGATAGAGTACAGCTGTGCTTTGGAGATACCCACTTAGAGTATAAAGCATAGAGAGCCGCACAGGAACAGGCCCTTCAGCCCACAACGTTGTACTGAACTAATTAAACTAGTAATTAAATGCCTAACTAAACTAATCTCTTTTGCCTGCACAATGTCCATATCCCTCCACTCTCTGCAGATTCATGTGCCTTTCTAAGAGTGTCTTAAATGCTTCTGTTGTATTTGCATCCACCCTGGTAATGGATTCCAGGCACCCACCATTCTCTATGTAAAAAATTAGCCCCTCATATCTCCTTTGAACTTACCCCCTCTCACCTTAAATGCATGCCCTCTGCTATTAAACATTTTGACCCTGGGATACTGGCTGCCTATCTATGTCTCTCATAATCTCATGAATGTCTATCAGTTCTCCTCTCAGCCTCTGCTGCTCCAGAGTAAACAACCTAAGTTTATCCGACCTCTCTTGAGTACTGTTAAGAACGTTAGTCTCCTTATTTACAGGAGGGAAATACTTGCTTTGGAAAAGGTTCACAAGATTGTTTCTTGGAATGAAGAGGTTATGTGAGAGTGAGAGGTTTAGGCCTCGGATCAATGGAGTCTTGAAGAATGAAAGTTGTTCTGATGGAAACATAAGATTCTTGGGCAGGTGCTGTGAGGTTGGCCTCCGTATGAGAGAATCATAGTCATAGGATAGAACTACCCATTTAAGTTTGATATAAGGAAGAACCTCTTCTGTTGGATGGTTGTGAGTTTTGGGAATATTCTACCCTAATGAAGTAGGGATCTTTACCATTAAATATATGTATGGCTAAGATAGATAGACCTCAGTGTAAGTTTGAGAAACTGCGTCTCACCATCTTCTGACCTGACACATTATTTCCCTCAGGTCTTCACAATGAATTGAGCAACTTCAGATAACCAGTTTGTATCAAGATTGACCAGTTCTGATCAAACCTGTAATCTTAATTTTGCTTTTATCATTCCACAGGTGCTCCTTCTATCTTGACCTCCTCCAGGCAGACTCACTGCAATTAAGATACCTATGCCACTCTCCTTCGGTGAGTTCTGCCCCCACCACTCCTGTCACTAGGTCTCTCTTGTTCTCCACCCTACCACAGGCATTTCCTTTCTGATGAAAGTTTATCAATATGAAAAATTATCTCTTTTTTTTGCCCTCCAAAGATGTTGCCTGATTTGCTCAAAATTTTATTCTTCTTTCACATTTTCACCAAGTGTAGTTTTTGTTTGCTTTGACCGGTATAAAATGTTGGACTCAAAGGGAGATACAGGTTACAGAGACACAAGAGATGGCAGATGCTGGAACCTGGAGTCAACGGCAAAATGCTAGAGGATCTCAGTGTGTCAGGCAGCATCTATGGGGGGGGGGGGAAATGGACAGCCGACATTTCAGGCCAAGACCCTTTATCTGGACTAGGTCAGGCCAACAACCAGATCATCCATGACCAGGCTTAACAGACTGATGGCCCACTCCTTCTTGGCTTTCATATGTTGTTTTGTTATTTTTCTTCTAAAAATTAGCTCCTCAGGGGGCATTACATTACTCCTTAAGTTGGGTGATCAAAATTAAATGCCATCCCCAAGTTATGGGCAAACCATTGTTTCATGCAGACTTCACGTAACTTCCCCGCTTTTGCACTCCATGCCTTGATTTATGAATCCCAAGTTCCCATATTATTTACTAAGCACCATGTCAACCTGCCTTGTCATAATAAAGGATTTGTACACCTATATACCCAGGTCACTTTGTTCCTGCATACCCTTTAAACCTGTGACATTTAGTCTATATTGTCTCTCCTTATTCTTTCTGCCAAAACTTATCATCTCATCTTTCTGTATTAAATTTCACTTGTCATTTGTCTACCTGTTCTGCTGTTATTTATCACACTTCCAGGCTTTGTGTTATCTGAGATTTGGAAATGTTACACTGTGCACCTAAGCTGAAGTTATGAAAATATATCAAAAAAATAATGATTCTGGCATTGTCTTCTGGCAATACCACTCTTCATCAACCTCCAGCTGTTTCCCACAACTCTCTCCCTGCCTTTAAACCAACTTCCTGTACATTCTTCTACTGACCCTACAATTTCATGGGCCTTAATTTTGTTAATCAGTCTTTTAGCAAGTACCTTTCAGAATCTTTATAAGTGACATCTAATGCAGTTCCATTCTCAACCTCCTCTATTATCTCATCAAACTCAAGTTTGTCATACATAATATTCCTTCACAAGTTCTTACTTGAACTTCTCCTCCAAATATCTCCAAGTCTCCATTTTCCCCCATTGATTACTGTCTCTGAAAGCTTTCTCACAAATTATGATTAATTTACTATTTCTTAACAGTCTTCATATTGTATATTTCCCAATCTTTCAAACAGATCATGGGGATACATAATTGTTTGTCCTATGCACTCCACTTGAGTATACTTTATCCTAAATTCCCAATGCACCTTTTGTGATACACAACCTATCTAAATCTTGGTTAAGTTTTAACAATTTAGCATTGGAATCCAGTTTCCTTAACTATCTTATCTAAATGGCTGAGTGCATGCACAGATGGACACTTCTTCTGAGCCAAAAAATTATATCTTGGATGCAGCTTGGTCCAATAGATTGGGATCATCACTCTTGCCCACATAGCAGTGATCTTCTACTGTATTCAGTATACATTTCATTACAGTACCGGCCCATTGTGATATCTTTTCTCCATGGGTAGTAGTCTTCCATTGTCTATTAACATGAGTTGAACTTTCCACATCAACATTATTTTAAAATAAATGTGCTATATTCCTTTAAACAATGCTAATTGAAAAATGTATGTCAAGTACTTCAATCAGCTCAATGACAGTAATATGCTTTAGTTCTATGAGGTATCCTTGGCTGAGATATGCATTATGCTGGCTTTCATTATGGAGGTCTTAGAAAAGAAACATTACAGAACTAAAAATGTAGCCATTCTTTAAAGGTCATTTTTCCTGTTAAGATAAGATTGACTATTCAACTCAATGAAATTGATTAGCAAGATGAAAATACTATTTTCCCTCACGACACAAGCAAGGACATTTTTTTTCTATATTTCCCAAAGATTAAGGAACAGTATTGCAGGGATCACTGCTGCAGGTGATTCAACTAGAGCATTTTATAATATGTTACTACCAGGCATCTACATTTGAAAGGCATGTTTGATCCCCTCTGAAATAATACACTGTATTTAATCTTGATTTGGGATGCTAAATTCAAAGTTGAGTTTATTGTCATATGCACAAGTACGTGTATGCACAGGTGCAATGCAAAACTTACTTGCAGCAGCATCACAGGCACATAGCATCAGGTAAGCAGCATTCACAAGAAAAACATAAATTAAACGTACATTATACACAATTTTTACAAGAAAGAACACAATTAGAACACCAAAAAATAAAGCCCATTGTATTGCAAAGTGATCAGAGTGGTCAAGATGTTGCTATACTAAAGTAGTGATTAGGGTTGTGCAGGTTGGTTCAAGAACTGAATGGTTGAAGGGAAGTAGCTGTTCTTGAAACTGTTGGTGTGGGACTTAAGGCTTCTGTACCTCCTCCCCAGTGGTGGATGCAAGAAGGTGGCATGACCCAGAAGGTAGGGATCTTCGATGATAGATGTTGCCTTCTTGAGGCAGCGCCTCATGTAGATACTACAGATAATGGGGAGGGATGTGCCCATGGTGCATTGGGCAGAGTCCACAACTCTCTGCAGCTTCTTACATTCCTATGCATTTGAATTACCATACCAGATCATGATGCAACCAGTCAGGATACTTTCAACAGCACATCTGTAGAAGTTTGTTAGAGGGTTTGGTGACATGACCAACCTCCGTAACCTTCTAAGAAGGTAAAGATTCTGGCACACCTTCCTTATGATTGTATCTATGTGCTGGGCCCAGGACAGGTCATCCAATATATATCCAATCATATGTTCATTTGTTTGTATTTACTCTCAGTAGGATAGTCTCTATCTTTTCCTATCCTCACGAAGGCAAGTGTTGCTAAATAATTTCTTCCAAGTGCAACATGTACATCTTCAGTGTCTGGTCTACATATTGCACTGACAGAACTGACAAAAACATTGTAAATATATTATTTATCATATGTTTCATCATTAACCTTCACTTATGTAACAATGGGAGATCAGAAGATCCATTTGGAAAAATTCACATGCATAAGTGCAATATTCTTAATCTAGAATTGTATTATTTTAGTGTAATATTAACAATTTTAATTTTACAATAGTAAATGGTATTTTCATATGATACTTTGTTCACTTAATGGGGTGCAAAAAGAATACGAAATGGTACTTATACCCCTTTGTTGGCTATGTAATGAGCCCCAATCAGTTCAGATATATATTAGAATAGAAACAGAATCTGTTGAAGATATTCAGCAGGTCAGGCAACATCTGTGGAGGGAGAACCTGGTTTAATATTTCATGTCAGTGAATTTGAGGCCAACTATCAAGTTGCTTCTCTGAAGAAAAGCGAAGGAGAAAATTAATTTCCTCAATTATATCGACAAGCCCATATACCCACTTTAATCAATTCTGATGAAGGGACTTGGATCTGAAGTGTTAACTCTGTTTCCCTTTCCACAGACACTACCTGACCTGCTGAATGTTTCCAGCACTTTTTCTTCTCATTTAACTCTTATTAATCTATAGAATGAAATGTCAATTATTTTATTCACATCTGGGATGTGGTAATAATGTATATTCATATTTTTTCAGCTAACTACAGAAGTTATTGATCATCTGTGATTTGTGAAAATCTTCTTCTTCTCTTCTTATTATTTTAAGGAACTCCAGAGCAGAAATTCATCGTAATTGTATGTGCTGAATGTGAAAAACAGCAGTGTACTTGTGTTGTACTCTGGTTCTGAAATTTAGTTCTATTTAATATATTGTGAGTTTAGCACATATGACTGAGGATGTAGTTCTACCACTGATCTGATCTGATATATTGTTATTATAAAATCCTTAAAAAAGATGGATTCTTCCATTCTATTTAAACGTTTGCAAATGAGTACTAGCAACATATTTGGCAGTTATTCCTTACAGTCTTGTAAGTTTTATTGACATTCTTGGTGCAATGCCCCAAATAGGCCTTTGGTCAAATAAAGCCTTCATCTTATTTAAATGTCATTAAACAAACAAATCTACCCTTTTTTCTCCTGAGGGTAGGTTTAAAATATAATACCAAGGATGACCTGGGGAAGGAACCGTCGCCATATTATGAATTACCATATGTAGTTTAATATGTTTAAATCCACTGCTTGATTCCACCTTGTGTCGATTGAGGTAATTGAAAATGCTTGTAAATTTCTCAAGTCAATTAAGGTTTATAAATTGCTTGTGAGTTTCAGCTTTCAATGCCATTTTTATTCATTATATATTTATTTTCATCTGTGACAAAATGTGCCTGGCATTTAATTTGAAATGTGATGGATTTATGTTACATGAAGCAAACATTTACTAGTGTGAAAATCCCCTAAAAAACTAGGAAACTGAAATTTTAAAAAACCCAGCAAATCCTGGAAAATTCAGTAGGATGAATGGAATCCATGGAAAGAGAAACAGAGTTCATGTTTCAGGTCATATAAAGGGTCTTTGACTTGAAACATTAACTCTGTTTCTCTTTCCAAAGATGATGCCTGAGCCACTGAGTGTTTCCAGCATTTTATTTTGCCTTTATTTCACATTTACCAGTGTGATGGCTGGCAGAGGATATTCAGTCACATTGCTGATGATACAGGAATTCTACCAATGTTAGGACTAAGTACGAGAGGACATGGCTTCAGGGTGAAAGGGGAAAGGTTTAAGGGGAATATTAGAGGGAACTTCTTCACTCAAAGAGTGGTGGGAGTGTGGAATGGGCTGCCATCTGATGTGGTAAATGCGGGCTGGCTCCTAACTTTTAAGAGTAAATTGGATAGATACATGGACGAGAGAGGTCTGGAGGGGTATGGGCTGGGGGCAGGTAAATGGGACTAGCTGAATAATGTTTCGGCACAGACTAGAAAGGCTGAATGGCCTGTTTTCTGTGCTGTAGTTTTTCTATGGTTCTATGGTTCTATAAGAAAGTTAGGAGGGATATTAATTCCCAGATATGCTGATTATCAGAAATTACAGCTAATCTTGGGAATTAACTGGAATAAATACAAATCTTTACTCAGGAGCCGAGGTAATATCATTTATAATGGATAAAATGCAGTGTCCCTTTTTATTAGCTTTAATGCATGAGGTCATTCCCATAAAAGTAGCCTGGCAGTGGCTGCTGTTAGTGCCTTGTCGTGTTGAAATTGATCTTCAAGATTAGGATATTGCAGGAACTCAGTGGTAACTATACCTTTAAAAAGAAAGCTTCAGTTTATGTACCACTCAAGGACTGCGACATAGTGTTGAATCTCAACAAGAATGGGGTTCATAGGCAGTGGGACTCTACTGGGAAACCTGTAAGATTGATGTGATTTATGGCTTTGCTCTGACAGGTTATCCACTGGGAAACCAGCTTACTTGATAGGTTTATCTTCCAGTCAGGCAGAGAGCACACTGGAGCAGGCTGCATATTGCAGGTAACACTCCTATTGCTGCCAATGGGTGCATAAGGTCCAACACATAACCATCGGGTATAGGAGACAAGGTTTAAAGCTGGTCCCTGAAGATCAAATCATGACCTCGACAAGGTTGAGGTGTATGGCAAGCAAGTATTGGGGTTAGGATAAACTAATAATTCTCTCCTGAAAGCATTCCTTATCTCCCTTTAGCTGTTATGGTTCCCAAAGTCTGGTAAATCCTGCAGCCAGGTTTAAAAAAGATAAACAGGTTAAATCAGAGGCTGCCAGCCTTAAAGAAGAACTTATTTGTCACCCAATTCTGGGAGGGGATTGGTTTCTGTCTCCTTGACCTGAAAATCAATGCACTATATATGGATTGAGATGATGTTTAAGGCATAGAACCTTTTAAAGTCTCACCCAACCTTGAAGTACCCAATTAAAATTTGGCCCATGTTCACAACTGACCATCCAGAGCAGCACTTAAGGAACCCTGCATTCTTGAACATAGAGTATGTTAGTCAAAACATTTAAATATCCTGTTCATATGTTCTGGTGGTCAAGTGGATGGGAAAAAAATCCTATTCCATTGCAAGGAATGCAAGCAGTATTGAAGACCTGGCTAAGATTCCTCACTGGGTTGACACTGTCAAAGCAGACAACCTGAACATTCACTTCATTACTATTTGCAGGACTCTTTCCTGTACAAATGGATGTCATACCTGTCTATGTTAGTCATTATATTTAAAAGTAATTAATTTAAAAGTTCAACAGTTTGGGAAATGACTAAGGTCATGTGAAGGGCCATATGAATCTTTATTTCACTGAAAATAAAAATGTTTGGATAATTTTCTTGATCTTCTTTCCATTCCAGGGTGCATAGTACATATGCTGTTTTTTGTCATGTAGGTGAGCAAATAATTTACTTTCCCACCCAGAAACTAATTTCCAACTTCAGAATGTTTCTGAGCATTTTAAAATAACATCATACTTATTAAAATTGATGCTAATAAACATGCATTTGGTGCAACACACATCCAAAATAGGGATTTTGCAATTTCTGTAATGTCCATTTCAAAACAAAACATTAGAGTTCTTGTATAGATTTAATTCTTGTGAGTATACTTTCTTGTGGTAGCCATTTTGCAAAAAGGAATGATAATGGGAGAGTTTCAAATTCCCTACTGTGAGCAGGGGTGATGGTTCTTGCCAGTGGGCAGAAACTTCATCTCAAATGCAGAATTTTTATTGGAATGGATTTAACTCAGCTACTCATTAACCTGTTGGTTCCAGGTTAACAGACTAATTAGAGCAGAGCTGGTGCAAAATTCAATTTCAGCAGAGAGCAGAGAAATCTGAAAATGTGCCTTGCAGTACATGATAATGAGAATATCCTATGATTTTATTGGAAAACTGCACTTACAGTTGACGCTGTTGTGCAGTGGCTGATTCCAAGCACATGCTGTTTGTTTTTAGGAACATCCTTGCAATTATACCCCAGCCCTTTCTTCAGTCACACCCTAAATCCTTTCCCCATCACAAGATATCTTCCCATGCAGGTACAAATGTATGCCTAGAAATTGGATAATGTAGCACCTGCCTTTTATCTGCAAACAACACAGAAATTGACCTAGGCCACAGGAAGGTCAACCCAACAATCACTGAAATAGTACCAATAGGGAAACTGAATATTGAAAAATGGCTCCTCTATGAGCTCTTCATGTTGCAATACCATCTGATATGCTCCTATTGGCATGATTATTGGTGCTATTCCCAATTTTGTCTTTAGATTCAGTTTAGTTTAGTCACATACAACATGGTTCAATGACATTCCTTGCTTACAGTGTTTACAATGTAAACATACATGGTAATAATAACTGCAACAATTAGTACAGCGACAAGCACAAAACAACAGAATGATGCAAAGCACAGCAGTGCAACTGAGGTAATACAAAAAGAAAAGTTTAAGTAACAATAATGGAAGAGATAGAATTAAGGGATCAAAAAACACCACTGGGAAGGAGATGTGAAAGAGGTGATTGGTTCGAAAGACTGATAGCAGTGGGGAAGAAGCTAGGGTGGTGGAGGCAAATTCATTGGGGGCTTTTAAGAGGGGCTTTGATGGGCACATGAATGGGAGGAAAATGGAGGGATATGGGCATTCTGTGGGTGGGAGGTATTAGCTATGACGGCAAAACATTGTGGGCTGAAGGGCCTGTTCTGTGCTGTACTGTTCTATGTTCTATGTTCTAAGATGTTCTTGAGTCTGGTCATCTGGGCTTTCAAGCTCCTGTATCTTTTCCTAGAAGGTAGAAAAGAGAAAAGGGAATGGCTAGTGTGGCACGCATCCTTGATGATACTGTCAGCAATGCACCATGAAGAAGGACTGGCTGGAAAGAAGTGATGAGCCTGTGATGGACTGGGCTGTGTTTGGCACTCTCTGCAGGTACCAGCAGTCCAGAACAGAGCAGTTTCCATACCAGGCTGAGATGCAACCCAGCAGGATACTTTCTATAGCGCATCTGTAGAAGTTCAAAAGAATCCTCGTGAACAAATGAAATCTTCTCAGATGCCTGAGAAAGTACATATGCTGATGTACTTTCTTGATCACTGCATCAGTATGGAGGGACCAGGAGAGGCTGCCAGTGATATGGATGTCTCGGAACTTGAAGCTGTTGACCATCTCTGCAGCACCTCCGTAGACAAGGACAGGGTTGTGTTCACCCACCCAACCACCCCCACTCCCCCGCTTCCTTTGGTCAGCAACCAGCTCTCTTGTCTTGCTGACGTTAAGGACTGGGTTGTTATTCTGACACCATGATACAAGGTTTGCTATCTCTTTCTTACACTCTGTCTCATCATTGTTGATCTGGCCGATAACAGAGGTGTCATCAGCAAACTTGCAGATCACATTGGCACTGTATTTGGCCACACAGTTATGTGTATAGAGGGAGTAGAGCAGGGAAATGAACACACAGCTCTGGGGAGCCCCAGTGTTAAGGGTCAGGGTGGACAAAATGTTGTGACCAATTCTAACTGACTAAGGTCTACTGGTCAGAAAGTTTAGAAGCAAGTTACAGATGGGGTTTCCAAGGCCAAGGCCCATGAGTTTACCAATGAGCTTATTAAGTATTATGGTGTTGAAGGCTGAGCTGTAATCAATGCATAACACCCTGACAGATGTATTCTTATTGCTGAGGTGATCCAGAGCTGAATGTAGTGCAAGGGAGATAGCATACTTTGTAGACTTATTTTTCCTGTATGCAAATTGTAGGGGGTCTAGATCACCAAGGATCAGTCAAGGACATTGAGCAGGAGCCAAGGACATGTCAATCAATGAAGAGCCTATTCCCACAGTATTCAGAGACACACATCTAACCTGAACATCTCTGCATATGCGGGATCAGTTTTTTTTCAAAGCTGTCATGACTGAGATGCATGATGTCCTGCAGGAAATCCTTTTGCCATGCTCTTGTGCCTGGACAGTGACCTCCATGTAGAGGCTCAGCCTTGCCATAGGGTTTTTCCAAGCAGTTGCTGCAGATCTCTGCCATATCTTCCAATGTGCTGCACACTACAACATCAGAGACATCATCCTGGCATAGTATGAGTGTAGAGACAATTTCACCAACTTAAGTCGAAGTGAACAGCATCTCAAGTCATAGGACTTACAAGTATTGCCATTTTCCCATGAGTGTGTGCAGCCATTCACTGCAATCAGTGCCCATAAGGGTTCTCATTAATACCCTATATCTTTTCCTCAATAGAAAAGATTTCTACTCTGTCAATGTGCAGGCTTCCCTAATGATTTGGAACCACACATGATGTGTACATCTGCAGGGAGATCAAAATGCCAGAGACATTCAGCAGCCATCGCTGCTTGGATCCCAAGGGATAAAGGCTAGCTTTCTGAGCAAAGATAAAACAAAAGCCACATAAGCACCAGGATACTATTGGAACATTTTGAGATATTTTTGCCTGCACTGGTGTGGGGTGCATTGCTATATATACCCTACCTCTGTGGAGATTTCATTGTAGTTGCTGTGTGCTGCACCACTGAGCAATCCAAAGGCACTGGCAAAAGCCATAGGAAAAGCAGGAAACAGATATGGATCCTGAGGGACATGAAACACAGGCAGATGCTGATCAGCAGCTAGAGGAGGATGAGGAATGCTAGCAGGGAAAGTCCCAGCAGAAAACCAACAGGCTCATCACAGCAGAAGAGGGAAGTCTTTTTCATATGGTTGATAAGGGACCCCTTGCTGGAGATACTTTTCATTCAGAACCCACTAAATCAGAGTCTCTAATCTAGACAAAGCATTACCCTCCACACTCCAATCCATAGCACCTGCATAATTCACTAATAATCAGTCAAGAAATTCCGATGACGCATAATAATCCCTCACATCCTCCTCTGCGGGATAACTGATACTGATCATAATACATCAATGAATCAATCCTTGATCTGTTTACGGAAATGGTGATGTGTAGTTCACCCTTACACATCTTATGAAGATATGAAATTTGTTTCTGCATTACTCAGTAGCATAGTGGTTAGCGTAACGCTTTACAGCGCCAGCGACCCAGGTTCAAATCCGGCCACTGTCTGTGAGGAGTTTGTACATTCTCCCCGTGTCTGCGTGGGTTTCCTCCGAGTGCTCGGGTTTCCTCCCACATTCCAAAGACATACGGGTTAGGAAGTTGTGGGATGCTATGTTGGCACTGGAAATGTGGCGACACTTGCGGGCTGCCTCCAGAACACTATGCAAACAAGCTGCATTTCACTGTGTGTTTCGATGTACATGTGACAAATAAAGATATCTTATCTTATCAAATCAGTTGGATTTATTACACCAGGAGGAACCCACTCTAACCAGGTTCTTCCTGTGATGACCCTGGTGGGTTTTCTGGCTTTGGGACATGCAGGACCTTCTTCCTGGCATTTACCTCACCGCAAGGGAAGAAGGGTTAATAAAGGTTGGTTGTTTTTGAAGCAGATAATAAATGTCATTTTTCAGACCACTGAGTTTGAAAATCTCACTGCAGATGAATCGTGTATTACATTGCTGTTTATGTCAGTCAGAGTTTTAAACCAGGAAAGAAGTGCTTGGGAGAACTCAATCTTCCTTAAAATGAGGCAACAAATTTCCTGACAGATGCTAAAGCAACCAACAATTTGCACAAAATTGCCCTACTCCCAATTAATCTATTACTTCTGTTTTATTTTCAACTGTGAATCACCTTGTTTGCTGTCTAGATGAATTTCTGGCACGTCAATGTGGCTGTTAGAGCTCAGCACATGTTCTCGTGTTTCTGCAGACAGTCACAAACAGTTTCCAGGCAGACGCTTCACCAACTATGTGCATTACCTGGGGAACTTCCTTGTCAGTTGTCTTAGAAATGAAAGGTGAGCAAACGCAATGACCTCCCAGGAATGTCATATGGCATCGTCAGTAAATTATCTGTTTCAATCAATGATGTATATTACAATCAATTAGCTCTGTTGGATAGGATGTGTTTATCCCATGTCCAACACTAAACTTTCGGCTCAGAGACTTTACGTTGAACTCTAAGTTGTCAGGGGAAAAGATTCAAGGATGTTCTCAAAACTTCCTTGAAAATGATTATCTTCTCCACAGTCCAGATCTCCAGTACTCCAGATTCCAGCATCTGCTGTCTCTTGAGTTAACATCTCCATTGAAACCTGGGAATCTTTGACCATGACCACTCAAAATTGAGGAAGGGTATTTGGAATGGCACTGAGAACTTTGAGGGTAAGAATACTAGACCAGCAGAGTAGCACTACCTCAAACGCTACTTACCTCAAACACTCAAACCCTGTCAGGTACATGCTGCGCAACTGTGGTAGAGTCAGAGGTTCCCATATTGACTTCATCAATCATCTTGGAACTCACAGACTGAAGTGGAAGTAAATCATCCTCTATCCCAAAGCACCAAATAGGACTCATCATATCTGAAACACTAAGTCATGCCCAACCATCATTATCTCTGTGGATCTGTACTTATTAATAAGGAAGATAGAGAGCTAGCAAATATAAGATAAGATTTCTTTATTAGTCACGTGTACATTGAAACACACAGTGAAATCATCTTCCGTGTAGAGTGTTCTGAGGGCAGCCTGCAAGTGTCGCCACGCTTCCAGCGCCAACATAGCATGCCCACAATTTCTTAACCTGTACGTCTTTGGAATGTGGGAGGAACCCGGAGCACCCGGAGGAAACCCATGCAGTCATGGTGAGAACGTACAAACTCCTTACAGACAGCAGCCGGAATTGAACCCGGGTCGCTGGCGCTGTAATAGCGTTACGCTAACCATTACACTACCGTGCCTGACCGCCTTTCATTTATTTCATAGGGGACCATTCAGCCCAACGAGACTATATGTGCTCTCAGAACAATCCCATTAGTTTCATTCCCCCACTCATTTCCCTATTTATAACTTATTCTTCCGTACTTGCCTATTAACATCTCAAATTTTCTGACCAGCCCTGACACCAGTGCACCTTACAGTAGCCAATTAACCTAACAACCAGTTCATCTTTCAGATGTGGCAGGAAACCGGAGGACCTTGAGGGAACCCACATGGTCACAGGGAGAATGTGCAATGTCCTTACAGACAGCACCAGAGGTCAGAATTGAACCTGGGTTGTTGGAGCTGTGAGATACCTGCACACCCTGCAGTGCTACTATGTTCCCCAGGTAATTCCCACCTAGCTTTATGCATAAAAGTTAACATTGCAAGTAGCTGAAAAGCACCACACAATGAATGTATGTACCATAGATTAACTTATGTTGCACTTTACTCATCAGTGCTGGCATAGTGGTGACGTTCTGATGCTGTACTTCCATGAGGAAGCATACTCAGAAATTCATAAGCATAATTTTCTAACCAAGAAATTAAATGCTCTTCATGAGGAAAGTCATTTGGCGTAAACACATTCTTTTCAATCTACAATTTAAGCACCAAACCCTCGGGAAAAAGATCCCTTTTAAAGATCACCTTCCATTAGTTTGACCCTTCCAAAGGATTCATTCGAAGTGACTTTGGCTTTGCCTTGGGGCCATCCAGTGTACTTGCTTTACATGGATTCATTAAAAGCATGACCAGCACCTACTTTTACAACATTTCAACAGTAAGTATACTTCAAAAGTACTTCAATAGCTCTGAAAAACTTTGAGGCCCCATGTGGTCATGAAAAGCTAGTTGTTTTTAACTGCAACCAACCAGTAATTGCAGCATGAGAGGGCTAGATGATTTTACTGAGTAATTGGATTTTTGAAAGCAGAAATAGTGATTCATGGTACTCATGTGGTCCTCCAGGACCTTAAGCAATGTTCTGCATGTACAAGGAGGGGCTTTATTCTATCAATGCGTAGCTGGTCATTCTTAGTGTTCAAATGCTCTCTTTCTCTATGGAGAGTAAATTAACTGCTGCACAGAAAGTGGGCACCACCATGCCCTCATTTCACATCAGATATCTGAGCTGGCCGAAAAGGCAAAAGCAGATGCTTGTGTTTACTACTTTTGTACCGAGTTATCCTCCAGCTGTGAATAATGATACCATTAAGCAAGCTACAGACAGGAGTCTCTTTGACATACGCATCCATGTCACAAAGTCCTCTTAATGGGATCAGTTCAGTAAACATTTGCATTCTGCGTGACAGGTTGGGCAAGACCAAAAGTATATTGACTGCAAGGCTATTTCTAGAACCAGTGCAATAAGAAACCTAATCAAACGTAAGAACGTAATTCATCATTTCATTATTAAATATGCTTCATCAGATTAGGGACATTTCTTCATATAATTCCTGGAGAGTCTCCAAGTTTATTAACATCTGCTGCATGGTCAACAATTTTTCTATGCAAAGAAGCCTCAATTACGACTATCCATCATGTCTACTTTACTCTTTCAACCATATTCTTTAGGCAAAGTTTAAACAGTACAATTAACTTATCACATCAGCTGTGAGGTGGCAGCACATGTGGAGTAAGGAAATGTTGGCTGGAAGAAAAACAGTTGATTAACATCCCACCTGTTATCCTAAACATTGAACAACTTCAATGGAATGAGTCACAGCTTCAGAATTGTCTCAATATTATCTTCGAGGAAGTAAATTAAAAGTCTTATGCATTTTCATCAGCAAATTCTCCATGCGCAATACAAGCCTTGGTTGTCATGCAATGACCACCTTACATATGATGCTATTTATGTGAGTTCCCCCTTTTCTAAGCATTAGTCTTCTTCTGATTGCACTGGTTCCAGAGATGGTCTTACAATTGATTTACTTTTATCCACTGCTGTTACAATGGCATTGCCCAACCTGTTAGGGAGAATGCAAACATCTACTGAGTGATCCGATTAAAAGAATTTGAGGCATGGATGCATATGTTGGATTTAGGAGGATGTTGCCGGGACTTGACAGACTGAGTTATGGAGAGAGGTTGAGCAGGTTGGGACTTTATTCATTGGAGTATAGGAGAATGAGAGGTGATCTTACAGAGGTTTATAAAATCATGAGGGGCATAGATAAGTGAATGCACACAGTCTTTTTCCCAGGGTTGGGGAATCAAGAACTAGAGGACACAGGTTTAAGGTGAGAGGGGAGAGATTTAATAGGGACTTGAGGGACAACTTTTTCACCCAGAGGGTGGTCAGTATATGGAATGAGCTGCCGGAGGAAGTGGTTGAGGCAGGTACATTAATATCATTTAAAAGGTACTTGGACAGGCAAATGGATAGGAAATGTTTAGAGCTGATATGGGCAAAATGTGGGAAAATGGGACGAACTTAGATAGGAATCTTGGTCAGCATGGACCAATTGAGCCAAAGGACCTGTTACTCTGCTGTATGGTTCTATGACTCTATCAAAGAGAACTTCAAAATTGTGTCATTGTATTTTAAAAATGTTTTTAAAGTTTCATAAACATCATCATTTTCAATCACAACATTCACCAAACAGCACTGTTGATGTTCCCTGTGCAATGCTGTACTGAGCCGGGGCAGGTGCACTACTCTATTCATCTAGTGCAAGATCTCACAGCCTCTACAACTTGGCCATAGCTGTGAGCTTGGCAGGCAGCCCTTACATGAAAACACAGCAATATAAAAAGCTACTGGGGAGTATTGTTGCTTAAAGAACAGTTTCTTCTGTGATGGGTGGGGAGGTGGGAGAATGCTCCTCCTTGGGGTCCAAGGGACTTGAGCAGACTGGTGAAAAACAGTTCTCTCAGAAGGGTAATGTGCAGAACCTTTAGGGCTACATCCAGGTACTCTTGACAGGAGGTTATCATGTAGGTGCCAAAGGAGTAATGACACAAATGGAGTCTATGAATGCTATCCTTTGGAAAATCCCTGTGCATGCTTGCCCTGCATCCTGTGGGCTGGTGAAAAGGTAGATGAAGTCTTTACTGCTTGAGTATGAAGCTTGGGAGCTCTCCCTAATGTAGCAATCTTTTAAACATGGCACAGGTTGAAACATGGTAGGACAAACCTAGGAAGTGAAAGGTGACTTTGACCTTGACCTTCACAGGAAAAACAGTTCAGGCCCATGTGAGCCTACATTTGAAATCACGGTGAAGATAAAGAATGTGGTTTGAGTTTCAACCCTTTAAATAGCAGTTTTAGGATTTGAAACTAAACAAAAAAAATGTTGCTCTTCAAACTAGTGAGGTTGAAAGTTAAGGTAGAGAAGCATTTTGGTGTTGCAGTAATATTATCTGTAGGAGTTTTATGCCAATAAGTTTCCTATATTAACACAGATCTCACTGGGCACTTTGATGCCTAGAAATGAAAGCAATATTGCCCTGTTCTGTCTTTGACTGTGCTGTTCCAGTTTTTTTCCTTGGTTATGTGAAGGGATTTCTTGGCCCCTGTTTTACCAGATCTAATGGCTTGATAATGAATGATTCTCATTTAAGATGCATTCAATACCAAGGCATTTTCAATGCTCAACCTGTCCTCTTCCTTTCTTGTACAAATGCAGTGGGAAGGATGATTGAATAGTGCAGATTTATTTAATAGGTTCATGCAACCCATCAGCCAGTCCATTAGGCAGACAAAGATTTTTTTTCAATTGACACTACAAAAGAAAAGTAAGTAATACCACTGGTTGATATGCAGATAATAATGCTCCCCAAAACTTTCGGTATCACAGCTAATCTTTAATTAGTGCAGAGTTTGCAAATCCTGTGTTCAGTAGATAAAGGCAAAGACATTGCATTCTGAAAATTCCAAATCTACTTTTTTCCAATATGATTTTATTTTGAATCACTTTCCTCATGGACCAGAGTAAAACGTATGTTAAAAACAGAGATCTGGAAATATTCAACAGGTCAGGTAATATCTGTGAAGTGAGGAACAGTTAACATTTTTAGAAATAATGATTATGGAGCCTCAGGAGAGAAGGATGTGTGCATCATGTAGTGCCCTCCCTCATTGGAACTTTCTGCTTTTCCCCAGTTTTTTAAGGTTATTGGAAGCATAGGCATGGATGACCAATGAAATTATGGAGAACCAGGAACTAAGGTTCATTTCTTATCCCCTCATCAAGAAAATGCAGACATTCTAATTTTGTAGGGTTTGGTCTGGCAGGTGTAACCCCATGGTCAGAGAGGTGATATTATCCCTTCAAAGCCTTATAAGCTCATTCCATTCAGAGGAACTACATGGTGAATGTCACTCACCTGTCCCAATCTATTGCTAATGAATCAATTTATGGTCAGATGTGGACAATAATCATAGGAAGACCGGAGATGAAACCAGTCAATGTTGAGTCTGTACTCATTGACAAAACTGGTAATCCAATGTAATCTTCAAAAACTAAACAGTTACTGGTCCTGCAGGATGAGCCTTTTTGTTGAGAATTGTTGTCCATCTGGAGATCTCATTCATTTCACAATATTTCTTGGGTTTCGCTTCAGCAGAGGTCAGGACTTCGGGACAGATAACTTTTCCTTCTTTTTTTGTATAGAGTTTTTATTGTAAGGTTTAATTGAGTAAGGTTCTGTTTTATAAGTTTTTAAATAAGTTTTAATCGGGAATAGTGGCGACTGGACTGCGCAGGCACGTGACGTTAGCAGGTAAGGCGCGGGCTGTTTAAAAAGCGATCCGCTATATCCAGCCGGCAGCGTCAGAGCAGGCAGCAGAGTGAGAGGGAGCAGAGTGTTCTGGGCTTTGGCTCAAGGGGCTTCGGTGTAAAGGAGTGAGGAAAGGTAGGTGACTTGAGGAAAGGAAAGGGTATGAGTGTGGTTTCCTGTACTCAGTGTCAGATGTGGGAGTTCCCGGAGTCTTCCTGCCTCCGGGAAGGCTACGTCTGCGCCCAGTGTGTCGAGCTGCAGCTCCTGAGGGACCGTGTTAGGGAACTGGAGATGCATCTCGATGACCTTTGTCTGGTTAGGGAGAGTGAGGAGGTGACAGAGAGGAGTTATAGGCAGGTGGTCACACCGGGATCATCGGAATCAGGCAATTGGGTCACAGTCAGGAGGGGGAAGGGGAAGGGGAGGAGTCAGGTACTAGAGAGTACCCCTGTGGCTGTACCCCTTGACAATAAGTACTCCTGTTTGCTGGGGGAGTAATGCTGGGGGAGACAGCCTACCTGGGGGAAGCAACAGTGGTGGTGTCTCTGGCACAGAGCCCGGCCCTGTGGCTCAGATGGGTAGGGAAGGAGTGAGGAGGGCACTAGTGATAGGGGACTCTATAGTTCGGTGGGCAGACAAGCGATTCTGTGGACGCAGGAAAGAAACTCGGAAGGTAGTTTGCCTCCCAGGTGCCAGGGTCCGGGATGTTTCAGATCACGTCCAAGATATCCTGAAGGGGGAGGGAGGTCAGCCAGAGGTCATGGTACATATTGGTACCAACGACGTAAGTAGGGAAAGGAATGAGGTCCTGAAAAGAGACTATAGAGAATTAGGAAGGAAGTTGAGAAGCAGGACCTCAAAGGTAGTAATTTCCGGATTACTGCCTGTGCTAAGCGACAGTGGGTATAGGAACAGAATGAGGAGGAGGTTAGATGTGTGGTTGAGGGATTGGAGTAAGGAGCAGGGATTCAGTTTTCTGGATCATTGGAGCCTCTTTTGGGGCAGGTATGACCTGTTCAAAGAGGACGGGTTGCACTTGAATCCCAGGGGGACCAACATACTGGTGGGGAGGTTTGCTAAGGCTACTAGGGAGAGTTTAAACTAGAACTGTTGGGGGGTGGGATCCGTACTGGAGACACTGGGGAAGAGGTGTTTGGCTCTCAAATAGAGGAAGCTAGGAGTAAGTACCATAGGCAGGTGATAGAGAAGGGAAGTGTTCAGACAGGATTGAGATGTGTCTATCTTAACGCAAGAAGTATTGTGAACAAGGCGGATGGCCTTAGAGCTTGGATCGATACTTGATGCTATGATGTGGTGGCCATTACGGAGACTTGGATGGCTCTGGGGCTAGAATGGTTGATTCAAGTGCCGGGTTTTAGATGTTTCAGGAAGGACAGGGAGGGAGGCAAAAGAGGTGGGGGAGTGGCACTGTTGATCAGAGATATTGTCACGACTGCAGAAAAGGTGGACGTTGTGGAAGGATTGTCTACAGAGTCGCTGTGGGTGGAGGTTAGGAACAGGAAGGGAGTCAATAACTTTACTGGGTGTTTTTTATAGGCCGCTCAATAGTGACAGGGTTATTGAGGAGCATATAGGGAAGTAGATCCTAGAAAGGTGTGAGAATAACAGGGTTGTTGTGACGGGGGATTTTAATTTCCCAAACATTGACTGGCATCTCCAGATAATGAGGGGTTTAGATGGGGTGAAGTTTGTTAGGTGTGTTCAGGAAGGGTTCTTGACACAGTATGTAGATAGACCTACAAGAGGAGAGGCTGTGCTTGATTTGATATTGGGAAATGAACCTGGTCAGGTGTCAGATCTCTCAGTGGGTGAACATTTTGGTGATAGTGACCATAATTCTATCTCCTTTACGTTAGCACTGGAGAGAAATAGGAACAGACAGACTAGAAAGGCTAGACTAGAATTCTGAGGCTCTCAGGCAGGAAATTGGAAGATTAAATTGGGAACTGATGTTCTCTGGGAAAAGTACGGAAGATATGTGGCAAATATTCAGGGGGTATTTGTGTGGAGTTCTGCATAGACATGTTCCGATGAGACAGGGGAGTCACGAGAGGATACAGGAACCGTGGTGTACAAAGGCTATAATATATCTAGCCAAAAGGAAAAGAAAAACATACAAAAGGTACAGAGAGCTAGGTAATGTTAGAGATCTGGAAGAGTACAAGGCTAAAAGGAAGGAACTTAAGGAAGAGGTTAGGAGAGCCAGAAGGGGACATGAGAAGGCCTTGGCAGGCAGGATTAAAGAAAACCCCGAGGCGTTCTACAAGTATGTGAAGAAAATGAGACGCGAAAGGGAAGGGCCTATCAAATGCAGCAATGGGAAAGTGTGTTTGGATCAGTATTCACTACGGAAAAGGATCCAGGGGATTGTAGTGGGGACATGCAGTGGCCTGAAATGCTTGAGCATGTAGATATTAGAAAAGAGGTGGTGCTGAAACTTTTGGAAAGCATCAAGTTAGATAAGTCACCAGGACCGGATGAGATGTACCCCAGGTTTCTGTGGGAGGCAAGGGACGAGACTGCGGAGCCTCTGACGATGATCTTTACATCGTTGATGGAGACGGGAGAGGTTCCGGAAGATTGGAGGGTTGTGGACGTTGTTCCCTTATTCAAGAAGGGGAGTAGGGATAGCCCAGGGAATTATAGACCGGTGAGTCTTACCTCAGTGATTGGTAAGCTGATGGAGGAGATCCTGAGAGGCAGGATTTATGAACATTTGGAGAGGTATAATATGATTAGGAATAGTCAACATGGCTTTGTCAAGGGCAGGTCCTGCCTTACGAGCCTGACTGAATTTTATGAGGATGTGACTAAGCTCACCGATGAAGAGAGAGCAGTAGGTGTAGTGTATATGGATTTCAGCAAAGCGTTTGATAAGTTACCCCATGCGAGGCTTATGGAGAAGGTGAGGAGACATGGGATCCAAGGGGACATTGCAGTGTGGATCCAGAACTGGCTGGCCCACAGAAAGCAAAGAGTGGTTGTTGAAGGGTCATATTCTGAGTGGAGGTCGGTGACCAGTGGTGTACCTCAGGGGTCTGTACTGGGACCCTTACTCTTGGTGATTTTTATAAACGACCTTGATGAGGAAGTGGAGGGGTGGGTTAGTAAGTTTGCAGATGACATGAAGGTTGGGGGTGTTGTGGATAGTTTGGAGGGCTGTCTGAGGTTACAAAGGGACATAGATAGGATGCAAGGTTGGGCTGAGAAGTGGCAGATGCAGTTCAACCCAGATAAGTGTGAAGTGGTTCATTTTGGTAGGTCAAACATGTTGGCAGAATATAGTATTAATGGTAGGACTCTTGGCAGTGTGGAGGATCAGAGGGATCTTGGGGTCCGAGTCCATAGGACGCTCAAAGCAGCTGCGAAGGTTGACTCTGTGGTTAAGAAGGCATATGGTGTATTGTCCTTCATCAATCGGGGAATAGAATTTAGGAGCCGAGAGGTATTGTTATATAGGTCCCTGGTCAGACACCACTTGGAGTATTGTGCTCAGTTCTGGTCGCCTCACTACAGGAAAGATGTGGAAGCCGTAGAGACGGTACAGAGGAGATTTACAAGGATGCTGCCTGGAATGCGGAGCATGCCTTTTGAAAGCAGGCTGAGGGAACTCGGCCTTTTCTCCTTGGAGAGACGAAGGATGGGGGGGACCTGATTGATGTGTATAAGATGATGAAAGGTATTGATCAGGTAAATAGTCAGAGGCTTTTCCCCAGGGCTGAAATGGTGGCCACAAGAGGACATAGGTTTAAGGTGCTGGGGAGCAGATATAGAGGAGATGTCAGGGGTAAGTTTTTTACTCAGAGAGTGGTGAGTGTGTGGAATGGGCTGCCGGAAATGGTGGTGGAGGCAGATACGATAGGTTCTTTCAAGAGACTGTTAGATAGGTACATGGAGCTGAATAAAATAGAGGGCTATAGGTAAGCCTAGTAATATCTAGGGTAGGGACATGTTTGGCACGGCTTTGTGGACCGAAGGGCCTGAATTGTGCTGTAGTTTTTCTATGTTTCTATGTTTCTAATATGGCAATGAAAATCCATGATGGCTCAGGACTTATTGAGACAGTCTACTGCAATGGCTTTCTTTACTAGTTTGTCTACTTAACAAGAATTTGCCATCTGATGAAGTAGAGTCCTTCCACTATCTGTCAGTGATCCACTAGTGAGGTCACCTGGATAAGTGTTTCTAGGGAGACAATGATCTTGATCTCCATAGGCAGAGACATCCAAGAGCAGTTGTGTGGCTAAAGTTGTACCATCAGAATCCCTGTCGCCACTGTCTTGAAAGCTTTAGCCTCTGGAGCCATAGGTCTTTGGAAAGGTTGTAATGTGAGTAAGGGGGAATAGGGTCTGTAGATTTGATTCCTTATTGCCTTCAGCCATATCGGGTGATTGAGCATATCTGTGCTGCCTCTCCTTCTTGCAGCTGCAGCTTCAGTTCATGCAATGCACCCAATGGACCACCAAAGAAACCTTCAAGGTAAGGCAATTTTAACTGTGCAAATGGCAATGGATCCTACTTCATATCTCTCATCGAAAAGAGCAGAGTTCAGAATCAGTGGAGTACAGAGCTGCAAATATTTATTTCTGTTAATATCGACCAATGACAGTTCTGATCTGGAACAACGTGACCCAATTCCTCCTGGCAAAGTTCTAAACAAGCTTTGCACAAGGAATGACTAGTTTGTAGGTGACCTATCTGGCAAATGGATTATTTGTGCAAAGGTTCCTTGCAAAGGGAAGTATCCAGCTTAATTTCCGGATTGGTGTGATTTAATAGGAGAAACTATTGTACTCCAGAAAGCATTAATTTTACAAATGTGCTATGTTGGAGCTTCATGAAAATATTTTGCAGCACAAATGGTATTTAAAAAACATCTGACTCATGATCTTTTGTGAAGCAACTTTACCGAATGTTGCATTTACTAACGTTGAAACGATGCCTTTTGAACTGAAACAAATTTTGCTCTTTTCGTGAAAATCAAAAAGACCTGAAACATTAACTCTGTTTCTCTTACCAAAAACACTACCTGACCTACTGAGTGTTTCCAGCATTTTCTGTTTTTATTTACTCTTTTCATGGCAGATATATGACCATAAGCATGGCACAGAACATTGGGAAATGTCCTTCACCAGAGAGCTCTGAAGACATTTACAAGGAGGGTGAGTTGATTCTCAAGAGAATTAGAATCAGTTTAATTATCATTGACCAGTTACAAAAATAAATAAATAGTGCAAAAGAGGAATAATGAGGTCATGTTCATGGATTCATGGACCATTCAGAAATCTGATGGTGGAGGGGGAAGAAGCTGTTCTCGAAACGTTGAGTGTGGGTCTTCAGGCTCCTGTACCTCCTCCCAGAAAGGTAGTAATATGAAGAAGGCATGTCCTGGATGGTGAGGGTCCTTAATGATGGATGCTGCCTTCTGGATGGTGGGGAGGGTTGTGCCCGTAATGTAGCTGGCTGAGTCTACAACCCTCTGCAACCTTTTGTGATCCTGCATATTGGAGCCTCCATACCAGGCGGTGATGCAACCAGTCAGAATGCTCTCCACTGTACATCTGTTGGTCATAACTAAGCAATAGTTTACAAATACTCTTAACCAAAAACAGAAACCACAAACCAATACCAACCTGCAACAAGAATATCAGATGTTCTAACGAAATTACTTGCTTGTTGACTGATGGGAGAGAAGGGATGCTTGCAGGGTAACTTTCCCCCACACACACAAAGCACCCAAGGTTACAATATTAATTGTTGTCTGCTATATAGTGTGTTCTATAAATTTTCTTCGACACAAGGTCTCATCATGAAAGTTGTCAAAGCCACAGCTCAATGAATGTATGAAAAAGACAGTGAAGAATGAGCTGCAAAATCATCAATGCAAATGAGCAAGGATAATAGACACAATGTGCTGGCCATTGCATATTTTAAGGGAGAAACATACGGACCATTGTTGCTAAAGTTGAAACAGGGCCAAGGGGATGAGAGGGTGGTTGTGGGATGAGATTTTGATTGCTCTGGCAATGAGCTGGAGCAAACATAATTTGGCTGGGTGACCCTCTTGGCTGTAAAACATAAATGAGTGCAATACTTGTTAGGGGATGATATTAGAAATTTGCATTCTAGGATGTCCACCCAACACTTTCAAAAATTAACAATAGCTGCAACTGAAAAGTGCAGGAGCTCCTCATTTCCTAAATAAGATCAGGCTGCAAATTTCACACTCTTCAAAAATCTCAATTCAACAAGAGGATCAGCATTGTACTGAAAATGAAGTTTTAATTGCTCTAGAGATTCTATAAGGCACATCCTGGTGCAAGCTGTGATTTCATTTCTCACATTCTTTCTGCATTACCTCATTCCCTGCTGGGCATTCCCAGAATAACTAATCCTTGGTGGAGCAGCAGACAGGGACCCTGCTGAAGTAAGTGACGATCTTCATATTTCATCCAAATGAAGCTCTCACTACCCATCACCACCTCACAACCCCAGTCTTGACCCTTCACCCCCGTTAACTGAGCTCCAACAGTACTGTCCTCTAATGCAAACTCCAAAACAGACCTGATCCCCATGTGTCCACTGCTCCCTCCATCCTGGCACTGTGATCCTTGAATATGCCCCACACCAGTCATTTATTTGATCTCAAAGCCAATCCGAAGGTTAACATTTTGATTGCATTCCTTCCCATTCCCACTAACACTACTCCAGGTCCCTCCCAAGAGCTGCAGTGTGCCTGGGTAGAAAATAGTGGCAGAGTCCACACTGACCACCAACCATCCATTTGCACTAATCCTACATTAGTACCATCTTTTATTCACCCCATGTTCCATCAACTCCCTAAGGATTCTACTGGTTACATCCACACTGGGGACAATTTACAGTGGCCAATTAACCTACCAGCCAGCATGCCTTTGATGGGGAAGAAAACCAGATGCACATGGTCACAGGGAGAATATGTAAACTGCACACAGACAACACTGAAGGTCATGACTGAACCCAGGTCGGTGGAGTTGTGAGATAGCAGTTGTGAGGTAACAGGCTGAATGGCTAAAAGCAGATCCTGTTCCAGGGATTCTGCTGCTGTCACAATGGCTGAAGTTGCAGGAGACCTAGGGGAATTTAAATCTATGTTTCCTAATGACAGAGCAGTGACCTCTTGATCATCTCCTCAATCCCACAACCTTATTAGCCCACCACATTCACCCCACTGACTAACGGCTCCCACCCCAATCAACTTCATGTCCTTGCCCTGAATTCTAATAATCCCGACCACCAACCCCATCTCCCAATCATGTCACATGATTATCTCCCTTCTCCCCACACCACCCTAATATTTATCCTGATTCTCTATCTCCACAATTTTCTCCCTTCATCTGCTACAACTTCCCCTACCTGCAGTTCACTCTCCTGGGCACTTCTTTCATGATTTCTGTACTACAGTATGGTGGAAGTAAGGCCGTGTGTGTGTGTCTGCACAGGTCAGGCCTATTCTACACCATATGGTGACTTGGGCTTTGTACAAAGTGGAATATTGAAGCCTTGTGCCTCACATCCTATCAGCGATCCCACATCAGCACTTACAACATTTACATTTTCTGACCCAAACAATCTTATCTTTTCATCATTTTGAGGATCTCAAAAAATCTCAAGCTTTTCCAAAGTGAAAAGTCCCAGTTTCATAAGCATATTGAAGGAAATGGGAACTTATAAATAATCTATCATTGTGGTGGTTCATCTCTTAACTTCTGCAAAGTTTTGTCCAAAGCTATTGTATGAATATGCAAAAACTGGTCACACTGTTCTTTTGCTCTTAATTGTTGTACTGCTCCAGCGTTACTTTGTCACAGTTTGCAGCACTGTTTGTAATCTTTCAGAAATCCATGTTCTGTTTATATTTAAAATGGCTTTAGAGTCTGCAATTGTGCATTTAGGACACATCCCTAGTATTGAATCTACATACATGCATGACATGACAATTATCTATATTGAAAGATACTGTATGTCAGAAATGGGCCTCTTTTAATATTGTTTCTATATTTAGCTTTAATCTTTTTTTAAATCAATATAAATAATCATAAATAGCAGCCACGTAATGCGAAGCTGTGGTTGTTTTCCTTGGAGTGGAGGAGGCTGCAAAGCACCTGGTAGAGGTATACAAAGTTATGAAGGGCACAGGTGGGATAGATAGCAGGAAACATTTTCCCATAGCAGAGGTGTCTATAACTGGAGAGTTATAGGTTTAGGGTGAGGGTTAAGAGGGTCAGAGGGATCTGAGAAGAAGTTTTTCACCCAGAGGGTGGATGGAATCTGAAATACACTGCCTGAGTGGGTGATGGAGGCAGGTTACTGTCACAACATTTAAGAAGTACCTAAAATAAGCATTTGAATCACCAGGACATAGAAGGCTGCAAACCAAGTGTTAGTACATGGGATTAGTACAGATAGGTACTTGATGATTAATGTGGACATGGTGGGCTGAAGGGCCTGTTTCTGTGCTCTATGAGTCTACAGGTTTGACAAGGAGAGTTAGGGATATAAGTGAGATCAATGCATAACAAAAGCTTTAAATGTGTACATTTTTTCTACCTTTACTAAGGAAGACAATGCTGCCAAATTCATGATAAAAGAGGTAGGTGAGACACTGAATTGGTTGAAAATTGATAAGGGGTGAGGATGGGTGTGGGGAAGGCGGTGGGGTTGTGTTTAGCTAGAGTGGTTATACTTAAAGGAGATTAGACATCAAATCTGGATGAGGTGTAGCCAAGGTTGGTGAGGGCCAAAATTGCAGAGGTACAGACAACAACCTTCAAGTCAATAATAAAAGATTTTCTAATAATGAATTAGAAAATGTCCAGCAACTACAGGCCAATTAGTTTAACCTTGGACTAACTGCTAGAGACAACAGTCAGGGAAAAACGATAATAGTCACTGAGACAGGAATGGAATATTAAACTAAGTATTTGATAAAGCATACCCTATTTATCTAACTTTTTGTACCTCTGTAAAATGCTAGTTCAACTGTATTTGAGATATTGCATCCAATCCTGGTCACTGCACAATAGAAAAAATGTAAGACTCCAGAGCAATTTAGTTGCTAAAAGTTATTGCAATTGATTAGAGAGTTCTGCAATGCAAGTACATTGCAGAAGCTGATGTTGTTCTTCCAAGAGCAAAGAAGATTGTAGAATGATTTCATAGAGGTACTTAAAATCATAAAGTGACAAGACAAAATGTATAAAGCAAATACCTAGAAAGTGTATTACACGAGACCATAATTTTCTGCATTACATGGTTCAATTTTAATGAAAACTGAAATGAATTAGAAAATCAGGGACTTACTGTAAATCATGGGAAGTTTGCAATTTTCCTTTGGGTCTGTGGCATCCTACTGTACTCCAATTCTTAAATTGACATTCATATACAGTACATGAAGCCTGTATCATTCAGAGGTAACTCACCCAGAAGCATGCTTTACAGTGCTTGTGAGATCTGCTTCATCATCACATAAAGGAGATCTGCCAAAATAATCTCAGCCAAGCACTTGAAACCCACCTCAAGAGAGCCCCTTAACTGACCTGGTTCTCCCTTAAGCACTCCACTCTCTCCCACAACCACACAAATCCAACCTGAGAATGATTACTGCATCCATACCCTCCCACCTGCTCCACAGCGTCATGGCCCTTACCCAAACTCACTCAACTACTGATATGCTGACTTAATTGACTTCCAGTTTCCTTTCCCTAACTATTACCTGCCCTGACTACCAATCCTTATCTGACTCCAATCCCTCTCCCTCATTATCCCTGGCAGCCAGCCCTTGCATTGATTCTCACCAGCCCTTTCCTTGAGTCTTTTCTTACCAATTAACTTGGTTCTCCCATCCGATCCTCATTCTCCCTTTTCAATCCTGAGCCCCTCTTCTCTTTTAACCCTCACGGAGCTTCCTTCATGTGCTTTTCAGTGGTGAAGCATGCAACAGAACGATTGCTCCTCAAGTAATTTTACTAGTGCACGATACCTCATCCCTCTTGCCTTGTGTGATGATGAATATTCCAGAGGCAAGCACTCAATTAAAATGTATGTTGGTCTGAGGCAAATTGTCTGTTCAACAGCTATCTTTCAATTCCAAGGCAAAACTATTTGCATTTATAGAATTGCTGAAAATTGGAGAACATAAATTTAAAGTCATTGCCAAAAGAACCAGATGTTCCTGGAGGAAATCTCTTGTCATGTAGCCAATATAATAGTCTGGGCTTTGTTGTCCAAAATTATGTTTGAAACAGGTCCATTCAATTCTTTCGTAAGACAAACAGGTACATCGTTGAGGTTGAACATATTGCAGGGGCATGGGGCAAGAGCTGGGGACTTTTTTTGTATGGTTTGTTTGTAAATATGGATCAAAAGCTTCATTCTATGCTCTAAATTTACAAGCAAAACCATTATTATAGAATCGTAAAGTCAAAGAACAATATAGACCCTTCGGCCCAATTAGTCCACGCCAACCACGTTGTCCTCCTGGCTCGTCCCAATTTCCTGCATTCAGCCCATATTCCTCCAGGCCCCTCCCTTCTATGTAACTATCTGAGTGTTTATTAAATGATACTATTGTATCTGTCTCAACCCTTTGGCAGCTCATTCCATATAATCACCACCTCCTGCATGAAAAATTGCCCTTCAGGTCCCTTTTAAATCTTTCCCCTCTCACCCTAAATCTGTGCTCCATAGTTTTGGACTCCCCTACCCAGGAGAAAAGACTGTTACTGTCCACCTTATCTATGCCTCTCATAATTTTAAACATTTCTATGAAGTCGCCCCTCATTCTCCTACATTCCAAGGAATAAAGACCTAGCCTGGCCAACCTCTCCCTGTAACTCAGGCCCTCTAGTCCTGGCAACATCCTTATAAATCTTTTCCGCACTCTTTCCAGTTTAACCACGTCTTTCCTAATACAGGGTGACCAAAACTGTACACAGTACTCCAAGTGTGGCCTCACCATTGACTTGTACAACTGCAACATAATGTCCCAACTCGTATACTCATTGTCCTAACTGATGAAGGCCAGTGTGCTAAATGCCTTTTTCACCACCCTGTCTACCTGTGATGCCGCTTTCAATGAACTATGCTCTGTTCCATTACACTCCCCAGTGCCCTACCATTCACAGTATAAGTCCTTTGCTGGTTTGACTTTCCAAAATGCATCACTTCACACTTATCTGTATTGAAATCCATTTGCCACTCCTCGTCCTGCTTCCCTAACTGATCAAGATCCCCCTGTAATCTATGATAACCTTCTTCACTATCAACAACACCTCCTAATTTCATGTCATCTGCAAATTTACTGATCAAGTCTTGTGCATTCATATTCAAATCATTTACATAAGTAATGAATAACAAGGGTCCCAACGCTGTCCCCTGCAGCATGCCACTAGTCACCAGCCTCTATTCTGAGAAACAAGCTTCAACCACTACCCTCTGTTTCCTACCTTCGAGTCAATTTTGAATCCACCATGAGACCCAAGCTTGACCAGTCTGCAATGTGGGACCTTTTCGAAGGCCTTGCTAAAGTCCAAATAGACAATATCCACTGCTTTACCCTCATCCAGCCCTTTGGTTACCTCTTCAAAGAACGTTAAAAGATCCTTCAAACATGACTTCCCACGTACAAAGCTATTATGACTCCTCCTAATAGCACTCTGTCTATCCTAATGCTGGTAGATCCTGTCCCTCAGAATTCCCTCCCGTATCTTCCCCACCACTGATGTCAGGTTGACCAGCCTGTAGTCCCTGGCTTGTTCTTACTACCCTTCTTAAACAATGGAATGATGTCAGCCACCTTCCAGTCTTTGGGAACTTCATCAGTGGCTAACGATGAAGCAAATATCTCCGCAACGGCCTTTGTAATTTCTTCTCCAGCCTCCTACAAGGTCTGAGGGTGTAATAGGTCAGGCCCTGGGGAGTTAGCCACCTTAATGTGCTGTAAGACTGCAAACACCTCCTCCCTGGTAATATGTTCTCCTAAACATCTCCACTTGTTTCCCTTATCTCTTGAGCAACCATGATCTTCTCCTCAGTAAACAGGAGAAATGTTCAGTAAAAGTCCCACCCATCACCTGCGGCTTGAGACATGGGTGGCCCTGCTGATCTCTAAGGGGACCTACTCTCTCCCTAGCCACCCTTTTACTCTTCATCTGTCTATAGAACCTCTTGGGATTTTTCTTAACTGCACTTGCTAGTTCCATCTCATACCCTCACTTTGCCCTCCTGATTTTCCTCTTAAGTGCATTCTTAATCTTTTTATTGTCATAAGGGATTCACTGGTCCCCAACCTCCTGAGAAATGTGCTTCTTCTTTGTCTTGACAAGGGCCTCAATATCTCTTGTTAGCCAGGGTTCCCCAAACTTGCCAGGTTTACCATTCACCCTAACATGAGCATGCTGCCCTTGGACTCTTGATGTCTCACTCTTAAAAGCCTCCTACTTGCCATTTATTCCTTTCCCTTCAAACCTGCTAGATCCTACCTAATTCCCTCAAAATTAGCCCTGCTCCAGTTTAGCAGCCTAACCTGTGGACCTGTCCTGTCCTTTTCCATGACTACCTTAAAATTAATAGAATTATGGTCACTAGAGACAAAGTGCTCCCTCACTGCCACCTCATTTAATTGCCCTGTCTTGTTCCCCAAGAGAAAGTCTAGTTTTGCACCCTGCCAAGTTGGTACCTCTATATATTGACTCAGGGAACTTTCCTGGATACATTTCACAAATTCCACCCCATCTAGGGCCTTAACACTCTGTGTGGTCCAGTCAATACTGGAGAAATTAAAATCTCCCACCAATACGACCCTGTTATTCTTACAACTATGAGCAATTATTCGACACACCTGCTCCTTAAGTTTCCACTAACTATTGGGGTGTCTATAATACGACCCCACTAGAGTGACTTTTCCCTTATTGTTCCTAGATTCTACCTACATAGCCTCATGGAAGATCCTCCAAGGATGTCATCTCTAAACACCCCTGTTATGTCCTCCCTTATCAAAAAGACAACACCCCCTCCTTGCTTACCTATACCAATTTCACGCCTGTGGCATCTGTATACTGGAACATTGAGCTGCCAGTCCTGCCCTTCTCTCAGCCATGTTTCTGTTATAACTATAACATCCCTGTCCTCAGAGCCAATCCACACTCTGAGTTCATCCGCTTTACCTGTTAATCCTCATGCATTGAAATAAATGCAGTTTAAGTGAGTATTCCTTTCCCATCCTTTACTTTGCCCCTGGCTATCCTGATTATTAAACTTGCTCTCGCAGGGTCCCATCTCGATCTAGTTTAAATCATCCTGTCAGTGCTAGCAAATTTCTCTGTAAGGATATTTGTCCCTCTCTGGTCCAAGTGCAAGCACGGGTTACCTCTACACCAGAAGAATATATAGAGGGTGCTGATTGTATGGAATGAGCTGCCAGAGGGGGTGGTTTGAGGCAGATAAAATTTTAATATTTAAGAGGCATTAGGGCAGGAAAGGAATAGAGGGATATGTGCTACCCCAATTCTACTAGGAGTTGTTGAGTGGATATTCTGTAATCACCAGTCTCTGAATTTTCTGAGTTTCTCTGTCTGCTAATGAGAGGAGATTCAAACTGTCTCCCCAACTGGCATCCAATGTTTAATATCTATGAAGATGCATAATTAAACCTCAGGTTTGCTGCTGTAAGAATCATACTGTTCCAATTGTAGCTTCAACAAAGATACATCCAATTAGCCAACTGAAAATCTAAATGATGCAAAAGGTCAAGGATTACAAGTAGAAGAGCCTGAACTGAGGTCCCAAGATGTTATGGCTTAAGAAATAATTGAGAAACGGCTGATGTAACGTACAAAGATTTAGAATAATGAATACCAATGGTAAATATAAATAAATAGAAGCAAGGAGTGGCTAAAAGCCTGTATAAGTTACATAAACAAAAAAATACCATAAACCTGAATGAATTAATCAGATATACTAACATCTTTATGATTTAAAATGCTCAGAGATGTCACATTGCTCATTATACTGGAATCTGCTTGATGGAGGGTAATGTTCTCGAAACAATTTTCAGGGGCAGAATTAACAGTCATATGTATTAATTAGAGAAAGCTAGCATGGATCCCTTAAAGGAAAATCATCTTGATAGAATTTTTGATGAAGTTATAGAAAAAGTGAAAGAAGGAAATCCAGTTGATGCAGTGTATATGGATTTCCAAAAGGAAGGTGCCACAAAACAGGCTTGTAATCCAAATTGAAAACTAGGAATGAAAAGAACCACAGCAGCATGAAAGAATATTGGCTAAGTAACTGGAAGGAGAGAGAGCACCAGTGACAGGTTGTCTTTTGGGCTGGAGGAGAGAGTACCACATGTTTCATTGAGGTCAGTACTGGGACCATTGCTTTTCTTAATGTATAACAAATGACTTGGACTTGGATGTTGAGGTAACAATTTCCAGGTTTGCAGGTAACACAAAACTTGGAGACGTGTGCATGACATGAAGAATCATTATAGACTTCAAGGAGATGTCGACCTGCCAGTGGAATGGGCATATAGATGACATTTTAAATGTAATGCTGTGTTGCCTTTTGGTAAGAAGAGAGAGAAGAGACAATATAAAGTCATAGCATCACAGAGCTGTACATGACAGGAAAAGGTCCTCTGGCTCAACATTTCTGTGCCAACTTTGATGGTTATCAACACTAATCCCACTTGTCTGCATTAGGCCCGTATCCCTCTATTCCCTTCCTGTCCAAATGTTGTTTAAATATTAAAATTCTACCTGCCTCTACCACCTTCTCTGGTAGCTCATTCCATATAACCACCACCGTCTGTATGGCAACACTTGCCCCTCTGAAGGTTCACCTTAAACTTATGTCCCCTAGTTTTAGACTTCCCTGCCTTTGGGAAAAGACTCTAATTGTCTACCAATTTATGTCTCCCATAATCTTATAAACCTCAACCTCTCATGCTCCGGTGTGAACAAACCCAGCCTATCCAATCTCTTCTTGTAAATGAAGCTCTTAATTCCAGGTAATATCCCAGTGAATCCCCTTTGCACTCTTTCTAAACCACCACATCCTTCCGGTAGTGTGGCAACCAGAACTGTACCCAGTACTCCAAGTGCAGCCTGAGCAATGTTTTGTACAGCTGTAATATGATGTCCCAATTCCTATACTCAATGCCAATATAAACTAAAGGGCATGATTCTGAAAGTGAAACCAGACGGAGGGATCTAGGGGAATATGTGCATTGTTCATTGAAAGTGGAAGTGTAGATTGATAAAGTAGTTAAAACATACAACGATCTTGACTTTATTTTGAGTACAAGAGCAAGGGAGTCATGATGAATCTTTGTCAGACATGAGTTTGGACACAAGAGTATCCTGTTCATGTCTGGGAACCATAATTTAAAAAAAAGATTTAAAAGCTTTAGAGAGAGTGCAGAAGAGATAAAATGCTAAAATTATTCCAGGGATGAGGAACTTTGGTTCTGTACATAGACTGTAGAAGCTGGGGTTGTTTTCCCTGGAGGAGAGAAAATTGCAAAGCAATGTGATGCAGGTGTTTTAAAATTGTGAAGGGTACTAACATAGAAAATAGAAAGAAACTGTTCCAACTGGGAGAGGGCTCCTGAACTTGGGGACAATGAAAGAAGTGATTGAGAAAAGAATCAAAAATGACAAGGAAAATATTTTTATGCAACTAGTGTTTAGGGTCAAGACTGCACTGCCAAGGGTAGTGGTGGAGGTAAATTATAGCATTCAGAAAAGAGTACTGAATATATATATCTGATAGGAAAGAACTTGCAGGGCTATGGGAGAGGCTAGGAGAGTGTGATGAGCTGTGTTGAATTGCCTTCTTCATCTTTCCTTACAGGAACATTTCAATGATCCATTCTTGGCTTTTTTTTTATACTTAGCATAGAGTGTATATTTCATTTGCTGCCAAATGTCGTAATCCTCCCTGGTGACTTACTATGCTCCATGAATACACTGGAGAGCATTGAAGAATAAGTACACCTTATCTGACTTCCACTCCTGGAATTGAACTGTCAGGCTCTGTAATGTGAGGTTAGAGAATATGGTCATTGCTGATCTGACATAAATGTTTAATATTTATTGTAATTACAAGACAGAGCTCATCTCATTCCTCCGTCAGTGTCAGTTTGAAATTGGAACTACTCTTTTGTCCTGAAAAAGGACCCAGTGCTGAGACCCTATTTAAACCTCTGACGAGAGAGGAGAGGAGTACTCCGGTGGTCCAGTCCCCAGGTTTCCATCAGTCTTGTTTAATCGAAAACTACTTGAAGCCCTACATCAACCAGATTTTCTTTCCCTGGATTATTGATGTTATCCTCTATGGCACATTTCACTTCCATCTATTTCTGCTGCTGAATTCCACACCATGCTGGCTTCTTCACCTCTTTAAACTCTTGTGTTCATGATCTAGCACGACCAGAATCTGCTCATCCACAAAACATTTCACAAACCTATTCCCAACGCTGTTCCTCTTTCCTTGTGGGTCAGATATACAACTAATAGAGAAACAGTGGAGAGCAGGAAGAAGGATGTCTGGTGTTGGCCTCTTTGGAGATGGGGAGAACATTATAGTGTAGAGCTGCTGCCTCACAGCTCCAGTGTATCAGGTTCAGTCCTGACCTCCAGTGTCATCTGTGTGGAATTTTGCACTTTCCCCCTGTGACTGCTCCAGTTTTCTCCCACATCCCAAAGGCATATGGGTTGGTAGGTTAAATGGCCACTGTAAATTACCCCTTTAAATTTGTAGGTGGGTGATGGAATCTGATGGGAGTTGAAATGGAAGTGGGAAGAATAAAATAAGATTAGTGTAGGATTAGTGTCAATGAGCAAGGACAGACTCAGTGAGCTGAAGGGCCAGTTTCCCTACTGTATTTCTCAATTACAGTAGAGGAGGTGCTGGATATCTTGAAAGGGATGAAAGTGGACATATCTCCAGGGCCTGACCAGGTATATACAAGAACACTGTGGGAGGCCAGAAAAGAAATTGTAGGAGGTCTGGCTGAGTTATTTGCATCATTATTAGCCATGGGTGAGGTGCCAGTAGACTGGAAGGTAGAGAATTTCTTGGACTGGAGGCCCATGGCTAGTGGTATGCCTCAGGGGTCAGTGCCAGGCACATTCTTATCCATATCAATGATTTGGATAAGTATGTACAAGGCATGGTTAGTAAGCTTGAATGACACTAAAATAGGTTGTACAGTGGACAACAAAGAGGTTGTCAAAAATTACAGGGGGTCTTGATCAGCTGAGTAAGTGGGCTGAGGAATGGCAAATGGAGTTTAATTTGGATCAGTGCAAGTTGTTGCATTTCAAAAAAGTCAAATCCAGGTAGGACATTCAAAGTGAAAAGCAGGGGCCTGGGAAGTGTTGCAGGACAGAGGGACCTTGAAATACAAGTACATGGTTCCCTGAAAGTGGAATCACAGGCAGACAGGGTGGTGAAGAAGGCTTCATTAGTCAGGGCATTGAGTATAAAAGTTGAGAGGTCATGGTACAGTTGTACAGGACACTGGTGAGGCCACACTTGGAGTATTGTGTTCAGTTTTGGTTGCCCTGCTATAGGAAAGATGTTATTAATCTGCAAAGAGTCCATAAAATATTTACAAGAATGTTGCCAGGTCTTGAAGGACTGAGTTATAGGGAGAGATTGAACAGGCTATGACTTTATTCCTTGGTGCACATGAAACTGGAGGTGATCTTACAGAGGTGTATAAAAATCATGAGGAGCATAGAGAGGGTGAATACACTCAATCTTTTTCCCAGGGTTGAGGAATCAAGAACTGGAGGGCATTCATTTAAAGTGAGAGGGGAAAGGTCTAATAGGAACTTGAGTGCAACTTTTTTACACGGAGGATGGTATGTATGTGAAATGAGCTGCCAGAGGAAATGGTTGAGGCAGGTACAAAATCAACTTTTAAAAGACAGTTGGACAGGTACATAGATAGGAAAGGCTTAGAAGGTTATGAGCCAAATGCTGGCAAATGGGACTAGCTTTGATGGAACATCTTGGTCGGCATGGACCATGCTGTATGACTCTATGAACTCTATGACTGTATCCTACAGATTCTGTGGAGGGATGATGTTAGGAAGACTGTGAGCGGTGAGACTTGATGATATGTCCTTCAATGTTATCATATTCCTTTTACTCCTACCATACTAACTGAAGTCTCATCTTTGCAGCACAATACATGACAAATTGCAACTGTTTTTGCCATATCCTCAATTTGCTCTGCTGATTCCTTTCAGGAGAAGTAAATAACAAGCCCCTAGAGGATGAGAGCTGAAAGAGGGCTGGACTGACAACAGAGCATCAATTAACCTGGCATACACCAGCTCAGAGTCTAGCCCCATGCAATTTTTTTCAAGGATAGGCTAGGTGAGTCAGCAACAGGCAACTCATTGAAACTTCATATGCTTAAGCATAGGCAGGGGGATAGGAAGTAGCTCACTGGAGAGAAAATTCACATCCTTGTTCTGCTGAGGAGGGCACAAACAAACAATTGGAGGAAACATGTTCTATAAAAAGACTGGTTGTTCCATGCCAGAACCATCCAACAGAGGTGGCCAGCCTGCCATTCTGCCTGCAAACTATGGCAAAGAGAGCACAGAGGAGAACAGCTCCAACCTGCATGGTGTTGTCACGAAGTCAACAATGGAATGAGTCTAGGAACATTGCAGTTTGGCCCACAATAATGATTGTCCAGAATTTACTATCAGCTGGCAGAATGCATGGCAAAGTATTTCAAGATTTCTGCATCTGTACATTGTAGCACAGAAGTTGGAAATACACAAGACATCATACCTGTGCAGATATGTCCTCTCACTTTACCCCTGGACTCAGTATTAAGTAGCAGAGCTAAGGCATTAGATACACTTTCTATCCAACCCCTCAGCTTTCTCCTAGCCATGGACGTCGCATCAACTGCTTTCTAGCCTTCATTTAAATGGTGTTTAGGTAAGTATTTCTATTTATTGTTTAGATGTAAAACTATCAGGCTTTCAGTACATACAGGAGAACAAGAGTAAGACATAATTATTATAGTTATTAGACTGGCAGCCTAGAACTTGAAAGCAGACACAAGAAATTCTGCAGATGCTGGAATCTGGAGCAATACACAAAAAGTGCTGGAGAAACTCAGCAGGTCAGGCAGCATCCATGGAGAGAAATAAACAGTCGACTTTTCAGGCCGAGACCCTTCATCAGGACTGGAAAAGAAGAGGGCAAAAGCCGTAACTTGAAAGAAAAATTTGTCTGGTAATGCTAACCATGGATTCTCCTGGTTGTTGTAAAACCTCACCTGGTCCTAAAGTCCTTCAGGAATAAAAAGCTGCTCTCTTTACCTAGTCTATTTGTGACTCTAAACCCACCAATATGGTTTGTTTATAACTTCCTCCTTTCAGGGCCATTGGCTATGGACAATAAATCCCTACATTGCCAGTGGTGTCCATATTCCATGAATGAATGAACGAAAAAAATGAACGTGGAGAGCATGAATAAGGCTTGCTGAACACTAATGCACACCTATACTGTTTCCTCACAAAGCAGTGGGAATGTGGACAAATACGGTATATTTTGTCCGTTACAGATGGTTAGATGTTGTCATGGTTCTGGTTTCTTTGTTATATAATTGGAACACCCACAATGTAATGATGTTTGAGGTATTTTGATGGGTGAAGATTTTGTCATATCTCAGGAGGACTTTTAATCTGATGAGAGAATAAAGGAGAGAATGCTCAAGGAACCCTCCATCAGGATAACTTATTTCTTTACATTTCTTGTGACGTTGTTCATCCTTGGTCTTCAGTATCCTTTGTTTCCATGTCCTTCTTCCTCATTCACTTGTCCCCCTGCTCCCAGGTTTAACCAAGCCAAATTGGCAGAATTTTGCAGCAAACCACAATTGTTCCAGAGCAGTCCAAACATCAAAACATCTGTCTGAGCTCATCAATTATTCTCTCACTGGGAGATTTAGTTTATGTGTAGAAGCACATAATGGTGCTTTGCATTTATGCTGGGTGATGTCATGAACCAGTTACAGTGGGGACACTCCTTGTCTGCACAGAGCATTGTCTAGCTTGAAGTGTCTGGGTTGGAGATGTTGTGTGTGTGTGCATGTGTGTATTTTGTGTGTGTCTATCATGTGTGTGTGTATTTTGTGTGTGTGTCAATAGTGTGTTTTGTGTGTGTTATATTATGTGTATGTGTGTGCATTTTATGTGTTTCTATATTGTGTGTGCATGTATTTTGTGTGTGTCTATATTGTGTGCGTATGTATTTTGTGCATGTGTCTATATTATGCGTGTGCCTATATTGTGTGTGTGTGTGTGTGCATATGTATTTTGTGTGTATTTTGTGTGTGTGTCTATATTGTTTGTGTATGTGTGTGCATGTGTATTTTGTGTGTGTCTATATTATGTGTGTGTTTATGTGTGTGTGTATGCAAGTGCATTGTATGTGTGTGTGTGTGTGTGTGTGTGTGTGTGTGTGTGTGTGCGTATTTTGTGTGTATGTTTGTGTGTGGAGTTGTAGGCTGGGATGGGTGGGTGGGCAAGTAGGAGGTGGGACATGTTGGTAAATTGAAAAGTTATCATGTGAACACCTTAGGACTATTCATGGAAAGCAAGCATAGACCTGCATTATCAGCTCTCTGTGGCTGCAAGATGAATAAGAAAACTCTTCCCTGATATAAAATGTGGCTGATTTTGGAAGTGGAAATGTGCAACAACATGTGTGCAGTCAATTGTATTGATCACCTGGTGAAATACAGCCCCACGAGCAAACCCAAGAGTTCTCTCAGGCTAATCAGCAGCTCCTAAGAGGAGAGTGATTTATTGGTGTCTTCACGGCCACCTGCCTGATTGCCTTGTGGACAACAAACTGATTGATGTTGCTGAAGTCACCTGTTGCAGCTTGCATTAAGCCTGTGGTGTGGATGCTGAGGCCAATGTGATACTCACAGCCACAGGGAACCCTAAGTGAGCTGCTGTTTGACTCCAATTCCTACTAAAACAGATGACATGGATTGGTAAATATTTGTCTATTCATATAACATTATTATGTTTAGCAATAACATTGTACTCTGAAAGGCAAACATTATTTTCCAGAAGACACTCCTATTCTACATAGTTTCCTGGTGCTGCCCACCCCCCTTTCTTTTAACTTGAGGTTTTGTAGATCAGTGCTGCTACATGTGCTGACGTTATCACTGATCCCTCTGGTCAGGCAGCTCTGGAACTCAGGGTGTAATCCCAACTTTTCCCTACAACTTATAAAAGTACTGCAGCTGCAGCCAACAGTCATTTCATAGAACACAGAACATAGAACACTACAGCACAGTACAAAACCTTCGGCCCACAATGTGGTGCTGACATTTTATCCTGCTGTAAGATATATCTAACTCCTCCCTCCCACATAGCCCCCTATTTCTCTATCATTTATGTGTCTATCTAAAGGTCTCTTAAATGTCCCTAATGTATCTGCCCCCACAACCTCTGCCGGCAGTGCGTTCCATACACCCACCACTCTCTGTGTAATAAACTTACCCCTGACGTTCCCCTTATACCTTCCTCCAATCACCTTAAAATTATGTCCCCTCATGTTAGCCATTGTCACACTGGGAAAAAGTCTCTGACTGCCCACTCAATCTATGCCTCTTATCATCTTGTACACCTCTATTAAGTCACCTCTCATCTTCCTTCTCTCCAAAGAGAAAAGCTCTAGCTCGCTCAACCTATCCTCATAAGACATGCTCTCCAATCCAGGCAACATCCTGGTAAATCTCCTCTGCAGCATCTCTAAAGCTTCCACATCCTTTCTACAATGAGGCGACCAGAACTGAACCAAATGTGGTCTGACCAGAGTTCTATAGAGCTGCAACATCATCTCGCGGCTCTTGAACTCAATACCCAACTAATGAAGGCCAACACTCCATATGCCTTCTTAACAACTTTATCGACCTGCGCACCAACCTTGAGGGATCGATAGACATGGACCCCAAGATCCCTCTGTTCCTCCGCACTGCTAAGAGTCCTGCCATTAACCTTGTATTCTGCCTTCAAATTTGATCTCCCAAAGTGTATCACTTCACACTTACCCAGGTTTCTCCAACACGTATGTCAAAACCAAATGGATCCCAAAATTGGTCAAAACAACCACAACACGTCCATGTTCAAAGACTCAGCTGCCAGCCTTGATGAGTATGTCACCACCATCACGGACTTCATCAGCAAATGTGTGGAGGACTGTGTACCAAAGAAGACAATACGGGTGTTCCCAAACAGGAAACCATGGATGAACCGGGAGATCCACTCCCAACTGAAGGAGAGAACTGCTGCACACAAATCTGATGATCCTGATCTGTACAAGAAATCGAGGTATGACCTTTGGAAAGCTATCAGAGATGCCAAGAGGCAAAAGCAACTCAAAATAGAGTCCCTGACCAGCCGCCAGTTATAGCAGGGCTTACATGCCATAACAAGCTACAAGATGAAGTCGGGCTGCATAGCTAACAACAACGCATCCCTTCCTGACGAAGTTAATGCATTCTATGCACGTTTTGAACAAAAGGGAAGTGGATTGTCACCATCCACCCTGACAGCCGCCAACACAGCTTAACCTGTGATCACAGTGGAGGATGTAAGGTCAGTCTTCCGGAGAGTGAACACGAAAAAAGCGCCTGGCCCAGATGGTGTCCTAGGCTACATGCTCAGATCTTGTGCTGATCAGCTGGCAGAAGTATTTGTGGACATATTCAACCTCTCCCTACTTCAATCTCAGGTTCCCTCCTGTTTCAAGAAGACCACTATCATCCCAGTACCAAAGAAAAGCAAGGTAACATGCCCCAATGAATACCGACCAGTGGGTCTGACATCCACCATCATGAAGTGCTTCGAGAGGTTGGTCATGGCACGCATCAACTCCAGCCTACCAGACAACCTGGACCCATTGCAATTCACCTATCGGTGAAACAGGTCGACAGCAGATGCCATCTCCCTGGCTCTACACTCAGCTCTGGAGCATCTGGACAGTAAAGATACATACATTAGACTATTGCTTATTGACTATAGCTCTGCCTTCAATACAATAATTCCAAGCAAGCTTGTCACCAAATTCCAAGACCTAGGACTCAACACCTCCCTCTGTAACTGGATCCTTGACTTTCTAACAAACAGACTGCAACCAGTGAGGATAGGCAGCAATACCTCCGGCACGATTATTCTCAGCACTGGTGCCCTACAAGGCTGTGTCCTCAGCCCTCTACTCTACTCCCTATTCACTCATGACTGTGTGGCCAGATTCTGCTCTAACTCCACCTACAAGTTTGCAGATGATACCACCGTTGTAGGCCGTATCTCAAACAGCGACAGGTAGAGTACAGGAAGGAGATAGAGAGCTTAGTGGAATGGTGTCATGACAACATTTCCCTCAGTGTCAACAAAACAAAAGAGCTAGTCATTGACTTCAGGAAAGGGGGCGGTGTACATGCACCTGTCTATATCAATGGTGCTGAGGTCGAGAGGGTTGAGAGCTTCAAGTTCCTGGGAGTGAACATCACCAACAGCCTGTCCTGGTCAAATCATGTTGATGCCATGGCCAAGAAAGATCACCAGCGCCTCTACTTCCTCAGGAGACTAAAGAAATTTGGTTTGTCCCCTTTGGATCTCACCAACTTTTACTGATGCACTATAGAAAGCATCCTATCTGGATGTATCACGGCTTGGTACGGCAACTGCTCTGCCCAGGACCTCAAGAAGATGCAGAGAGTTGTGGACACAGCCCAGCACATCACAGACACCAGCCTCCCCTCCTTGGACTCTGTCTTTACCTCTCGTCGTCCTGGTGTAGCAGCCAATATAATCAAAGACCCCACCCACCCTGGACATTCTCTCTTCTCTCCTCTTCCATTGGGTAGAAGATACGGGAGCCTGAGGGCACGAACCACCAGACTTAAGGACAGCTTCTACCCCACTGTGATAAGACTATTGAATGGTTCCCTTATACAATGAGATGGACTATGGCCTCACGATTGACCTTGTTGTGACCTTCCACCTTATTGCACTGCACTTTCTCTGTAGCTGTGACACTTTACTCTGTACTGTTATTGTTTTTACCTGTACTACATCAGTGCACTCTGTACTAACTCAAAGTAACTGCACTGTGTACTGAATTGATTTGTAAGACAAGCTTTTCACTGTACCTCAGTACAAGTGACAATAATAAACCAATAATAAATGCCCATCCATCGGCATGTCCTGATGGAATCAGAAAATGCTTACAGTGCTGGGCTGCCATTCGGCCAGTCAAGTCCATGCCAGCTCTGTATATGAGCAATCCAGCTAATCCCACTCTCCCACCTTTTCCTCATTGTCCTGCAATGACTTTGCTCTCAGAGAGTTATCCAGCTCTGTTTTGAATGTTGCAATAGAATTGGGCCCCATGACTACCCCTGCCAATGCATTCTGGATGCTGACCATTTGCTGTATAAATACAATTTTCCTTATATCACTTTTGGTTGTTTTGCTGATTACCTTTGTTACATGAGCCCTCCGCCAATGTGAACACTTTCTCTCTGTCTGCTCAGACTGTACCTTTCATAATTTTAGATAAACCTTACAACTTCTGTTCCAGGAATAACCCTCCCTTCTCCAGCCTTTCAGCCTCCAGACAGAACAAAGTCCCTCATCTCTGGAACCATTTCAGTAATCTCTTCATCACTCTCTCTAAAGCTGTCACATCTCACCTAAAGTTTGGTGCCCAGAACTGGATGTGATACTTCAGTTACAGCTGATCCAATGTTTTATAAAGGTTCTTCACAACCTCTTTGTTTTTTGTACATTTGCTTTGTTTTATGAAGCCGAGGATCCCATATGCTTCTTAGCCTGCTCTGCCACTTGCAATGAATTATGCACATAAACTCCAAGATCTCTCTGTTCTTTTACCCCTTTTAGAATTATTCCCTCTAATTTGTATTGCCTCTTCACATTCTTGATACCAAAATGTGATACTTTACACCTCTTGTCAATAAAGGTCATTTGCTACCTTTCGGCATGTTCCATCAGCCTCTCTATATCTGCACGTCCAGATGAAGGGTCTTGACCCAAAACCCCAACTATCTACTTCCCTCTACAGATACTGCCTGACCTATTGAGCTCCTCCAGCATTTTGTTTTTTGCTCCAGATTCCAGCATCTGCAGTCTCTTGTCACTCCTGTCTATATCTCCTTGCACTCTATAACTAGCCTCCTCATAGTTCATTGCAGCTTCAGGTTTGTTACATCTGCAATATTGGAAATTGTGCCCTGTGTACCCAAGTCCATATCATTAATATACATTAAGAAAAGCAGTGGTGTTAGAACTGAATCCTGGAGAAGTCACTATACAATTCCCTCTAGATAAAAACAACCTTTTAGTACGGCTGTTTCCTGTTACTCAGCCAATATTCTTCCCATGTCACTACAGTACCTTTTATTTCCATGGCCTTCAGTCTTGATGAAACTAAAATAATCTAATCTCTTTTGAAAGTCCATAAATACCACATCAGTCTATATCTGCAACATTACTGAACGTACATTAAGAAGACCAGGTGATGAGACCAGGTGTGTGTGTGTGTGTGTGTGTGTGTGTGTGTGTGTGTGTGTGTGTGTGTGTGTGTGTGTGTGTGTGTGTGTGTGTGTGTGTGTGTGTGTGTGTGTGTGTGTGAGAGAGAGAGAGAGAGAGAGAGAGAGAAAGAGAGAGATGTATAATAACTAAAGGTTTAGCTGTCTTCTCTGACACCCTGTGTTTTTTGACTATGCACAAGGCTATATTATCCACAATACAGTGAAAGTAAGGCTCTATAAGTTCACTTCATAATTAGAACTTTGGGGAAATGCCAGTAGTCAGGGGATGCTGAACTGAAATCCCATCAGAAGGGGTACTTGGCTAAGTGAACAAAAAGGCTGCAATTGGAAACTCTGCTCTGTGCCTGATGTTCTTGTTTGTTAGAACATAGGACACTGCAGCACAGGAAAGGCCCCTTGGCCCATGATGTCTGTGGTTAGCTAGTTTCAGGCACAGGGGTGCGAGAAGAAGTTCTGAAATTTGTATTTTCCAGCCTAAAATGTAATGTCTTTGTGAATAAGTAATTCCATTAACTCTTACTTCCCACCTGAAATTGTATTATAAGTATAACCCCATGATGACTATTGAAATTATGATTAAATATCTGGAATGTATTTCAAAATTATGATTTTCTGTGTAACTTATTAAAATTGTATCAGCTGAAACAAATACCAGACAGAAGAAGGGGAGAGAACTGAAACACAGTTTATTCAGGCCAGGATGGGAAGCGTTTAATGCAAAACTTAGTGTTAGATCAAAGGGAAAGTTACAATTACAGTTATTAATAGTTATCAAGATTTTATTTAAAAATTGAGACTTCTCAGCAATGAAGGCACTGCAGCTGGGGTACAGTGACCTGGTTCAGGCAATGACCATCACGCAACATCAGATAGTCAGTGACAATCATCACTGATATCATGCATCATCAGATAATCAGTGATGATTGTCACTGACTATCTGATGATGCATGATATTTATTGTCTGAACCTATCCGTAAGATGGACATGAGTACACAAGGATCAGCTCATAGCACACAGAGGAAGAAAGAACGAGGAAGGTATTGATAATGCCAGCTGTAACATTGTTACCGTCACCTGTCAAACTCATATAAAGGTACTTCACTATAGAAGAGGATTTTTTGTTATGTACTACAACCTTTAGTCAAGACTTCTTGCAACCAGCAGTAATTCAATGACAATGAAAAACAGTGATGCTGGAGGAACTCAGCAGGCCAGGCAGCATCCATGGAGAAAAGCAGGTGGTCAACGTTTTGGGTCAGGACCCTTCTTCAGGACTGAAGATAGGAAAAGGGGGAAGCCCAATATATAGGAAGGAAAAATAGAGCAGTGATAGGTGGACAAAAAAGGGGAGGTGGGGTGGGCACAAGGTGGTGATAGGTAGGTGCAGGTAAGAGATAGTGATAGGCAGGTAGCGAACGAGAGTGTTAGTGGATGTTACTGGAGGAGAGTGCTAGTGGTGGTGGAGGAGAGTGTTAGCATCTCCACGGATGTTGCCTGGCCTACTGAGTTCCTCCAGCATCATAGTGTTTTTCATCTAGATTCCAGCATCTGCAGTCCTTTGTTTCTCTAGTAATTCGATAACAGCCCATTGTAAACACAGGTAGGCAGGAAAAGACACCAGTAATATATATCCAAACAACCTGGGATCAATTCCCACTGCTGTTCTTAAGGAGTTTAGGCATGCTATGTTGGCACTGGAAGAGTGGCGACCCTTGCGGGCTGCCCCCAGCACATTCTCAGTAATCAAAAAGACACATTTCACTGTGCGTTTCAATGTACATGTGACTAATAAATAAATATCTTATCTTACTTCATCAAAGAATTCTTATTGTTGGTAGATTTGCCTTTAACAAATCCATGCTGACTTTTTCTAATCAACCCACACTTGTTCAATTGACTGGTAATTCTGACCTTAATTATGGTTCCTGGAGTATTTCCCATTATTGAGGTTGAACAGCATGGATGATGATGATGATGATCTTTATCAGTCACATGTACATGAAACACACAGTGAAATACATCATTTTGTGTAGTATTCTGGGGGCAGCCCGCAAGTGTCGCCATGCTTCCAGCGCCAACGTAGCATGCCCACAACTTCCTAACATGTACATCTTTGGAATGTGGGATGAAACCGGAACACCCGGAGGAAATCCATGCAGATACAGGGAGAACATACAAACTCCTCGCAGACAGTGGCCGGATTTGAATCCAGGTCGCTGGTGCTGTAAAGTGTTACATTAACTGCTACACTACTGTGCGGTTTGTGGTTACTGTGTTTATCTTCAAACCCTTTTTTGGAAAAGGGATGTAACACTTAAAAATTTCCAGTCTGTATGACCATCATGATCATGATGGAAGATTATGGCTAAGATCTCTGCAAACTCCTCGCTTGTTTCCTTCAGCAACTTAGGGTGCATCACAAGTTGTCCAGGATGTTTATCCACTTCATTTGCAGCTAGTACATTCTCTTTATCAATTTCTTGAACATACAGAACTACATTTTCCTTTGCTGAGACTCCAGCAGCACTTTCTTCCTTGGAAAAGATTAGTGCAAAATACCCATTTAGTACCTCACCCATGTCTTCTACTTCTGTGATTGGATTTTGTTTTTAGTGTCTGATCTCCTATCCGCTTACAATCCTTTTCTTGTTCACATATCCACAGAATATTTTTTGTTAATTGCCATTAATTTCTTTATTGCTTAATTGTTATGAGAATTTTCATTACCCTGGCCTTGCTGTGCTTCAGTAAACAAAATGTGGAATTGGAATTTAAATAAAATTGCTCATTGGTATTTCCCAGAAGCCAGCTCCAGAGATTAATAGAAAAGTTGTCAGACCAGAGATTGGAGAAAGTCTCCATCATTGTAGTCTCATCTGAGGAAACATTGGCAAAGTTGCCCAATCTAATTTTACTTTGGTCACACACCAAGTATTCCCATGGCTAAAGGAAACAACCAAGGTGAAACAGAGCATTGTTTTTACTGGATGGGATGTTCAACTGTTCATCCCCTGGTACTAAAGTTGACGGGAAGGAACTCTTACCAAAAAACTGAGGGCAGTGCTTTAGTCAGGCTTAGGATTCTAAGAGGTGATTAGGATGAGCAATATTAGGTACACAGGGGAGAAAGTATGAGAGAGGCCCAGATATTTCATACAGTATCACCAGATCAGGGAAAGCATGGGATAGATGATAGGTGTAGCTAGGTAAAGAAACAACATTGCTTCAAAAGAGGAAGGAATTTCACCCTCTGTTGCATGTGCTAGATGCTCAATATAATCGTTTATGCGCATTCAATTCCACTTCTGAATTTCAGCTCCACTGAAATCATTGAAACCAAATCACAGAAGTGGAGCAAAATATCACCATTCAGCACATGACCATGAATGAAGTCAGGCATGGAATATTACAAAGGAAGACCTGCCAACTTTTCCTGTTTGCTGCTGGCCATATAACCTCAGCTACAATAAAGTAATTTTAGATATCAAAAATGAGAATTTAGACATATCAGTTTTATTTCTATTGTGAGTAAAACAGTTATCAAACACAAATTTAAGGACAATTCTTTTGTTAATACATTAATTAACAACCATCTAGCTTCTGAAAGAAATAATCTTGTGCTTCCAACTTCTCAACAACTGTGACCTATGTAAAACAGTAAGACATGGCAGCCCTAAACTTTCAGAAAGCCTTTGATAAATTTCCTCATGGAAGACAGATACCAAAGCAAAGCATACTGTAGTACTTAAGGCAAAATCTCTGAAGGAATAAGAAATCATGTGAAGGGCAGGAAACAGCATGCAGTTGCTAACGAGTTCCTGGAGTGCTCCAGGAATTGTGTTTTGAATTTGAAATCAGAAACTGAATATGAATGTGTTAAAACTGTGGCTAATTTTGATAGGTCTTGTAGGCAAGTCATTATGCTACCAAAGGTCCAGAGGTCATAATCATCCTGTGTCAAGTAATGAGACAGAATAAAATAAATCTCATAATTTGCAGGACAGGAATGGAAAATGTCATAAGCACTACTGGAGTGTTGTAAAGTCAACTTATTCAGTAATGTGTATCAGGGAAGGAAACTGGCCTCTCTTACTTGACCTCATTTACATACGATCACTGTGTGCTAATATATTCAAGAAAACCAAGGGATGAGTAGAAAATACTTTCTTTCCAGCACTGTCCACATTGGAAGTAAAAATATTAAATAAAGTGGAAATCGAGAAAGGGTCTACTTTACTACTGATTTACACAGATTTGCTTTCAATTCCACATTAAGATCATTTCAATGTGCCAGGTTAAGCTTGCTTATTAGGAAAACAATCCCATTGGTATAATCCTTTTTATCCTATGCACTGAATCCTGAATGATATCTATCCAATGTTGCACTTGCTACAGGTCCTGTCCTGCAGCTCCTGATCATATTGAAGGCACTGTCAAATACCACTAAAGCACACAGGTTGCTCCAAAAAGTATAGCTTCCTACACCTAAGCACTTAGAAACAATAAAGATTTGTGATTTGCAGCTCTCAAAATATAGCTCAATTGAGGCCAAAAAGTTATCCTTTAATGAATTCCCAACAAACCTGCAAAGAGTTAAGGATCCCTTTAAACAGGAGAGGTGTGGGGTTTCTTCCAACTGTTTCAACCTAGTTTTCTGTTTGTGTCATGCATTGTGCGTTAGGTGCAAAGGGAGCTCAACTGGTCTTCATGTATATTTAATTTATTTCCTTATGACACAGAAAGAAATTTGGCTCATTGAGTCTATGCTGGTTTTCAGGAAATCCCATCAATCCAATTCTCCCACTACTTCCCTGTAATCTGTTCTCTCTCACATGCTCACCAACTCCCCACCTACCCACATTAAGAGTATTTTACAATAGGCAATTAACTACTGACCAGCACACTGGAGGAAACATATGCAGTTACAGAGAGAATGTGCAATGTCCACTACTGCACTATTCTTGAGAATTTGTTAAGGATTGGCACTCTGGTGAATTCCAAGTGCTTTGGGCATGCATTCAATGCACATGGAATTCAATTCAATGTTGCACTTTATAGGAAGCATGTTATAATGCATTGATTAACAATCGCAATTCAAATTGTGCATAACTCATGACCCATAGTGCAGAAAATAGACCTGTGCCACGGAAACAGATTTCTACCCTCCTGTTCCAAAGGAATGGTTGTCAACAGGTTTAATGTTGTTCTATTCAATTTGGACAGCTTGATATTTTCTTTATTAAAGCAAACATTTCCATACATATGAATGAATGAATGACCAAGTTTTGAACATAAGTGTTAATTTGAAAATTCATGCAGAATTATACTGCTCTTGATAGAGCAGCAGTGTAGATCTTCCCTTGTTGCTGATTTGGAGCTATAAACTTGATATTAAAAAATAACAATTGCATTGAATATTATTCATTTTTCTGCTTAATGTTCAATAAGCTTGTGTTGTTTTATAAATGAAGTCTGACAGAGATTTATTCTTATTCCCACTGAGAGAGATTACGGCAACAGGTGATATATTCCTTTAAGTCAGGGCCCAGTGGAAAGGGTGCCAAGTTCAAACCCAAACTCTCACTATTTTTACCTGGATTCTGACAATCGAAAATGTGTAGAATTATTTATGTTGAACCCAATTGGTATATGACACATTTTAAAAAAACACAGAAAATGTTACACTAATTCTTGGGAAGAAAAATAGAGTTAACATTTCAGGTCTGATCTGTTAAGTATTTCCAGTGTTTTCTGTCCAGTTTTAGATTTCCAGAATCTGCAGTTTGTGTTAATTTTCACTGTAATTCTTGGATTGGAAGATGGATGTGAGTCAGAAAATCAATATCAATATCTTTGGATACAAGGAGCTTGCAGAGGGAACATCAAATTCATGAAACGTCATTGCTTTCCAGGCTATGACTGAGGAGTTCTATACTTAAGATTTGATTTTATAACTGATTGGACATCTTTTTGAACTAAACTTTAATTATCATTGGTGGTAACGTGGATACAGAACTTCAAAAGAACATAATGATTAAAAATAACGTAAAGATGAGGTGAATGAATAATGTGATGAGTCATTTTGCTTCATCCTTGATTTGGAATTCTGCGTTATCTACTTAACTACTGCTACAAGATATATTGCAAGAAGTAGGCACAGTGGCTTCCTGAAAAGACCGAATTTAACAAGCCACCTATCTCTTTTTATTAGATGTTATCAGCTGCATCTGATCTACTTGGTACAGGCAATTGTCCTGCAATGATGTCTTGGTATCTTTCATGTTTGGTTTTCTGAATTTATCCTTTAGTTCAGTAAAGCTGACAATATAGATTCTGGAGCCCAATATCTTACTTATATCAACTCTCTTCCAGTCATTGCATATTCAAAGTAATTCACTGTGTGTGAAGCTTCTCAGGAGGCTTCTAAAAGACATGAGGAAGTACTAGTTAAACCTCTTCCTTTAAGAATACTGATGAGAGATGCTCCAACTGTGCTTACTGCCTGAACACTTGAGATTCCTCCGGCAAACATTACCAAGTGACTTCTTGGCAATCTGCAAAGTTTCATAACATTTTCCAACCATGTGGCTAATGTTTGTAAGCAAGTCACTGAAATATGCATTCTTGCTTCTGACTTAACTGTCATTTTACCCGATTTTGGTATGGGAATGGTGAAGTAATTCTAATGGCTGCAATGATTACAGGTGATTATTTGATTACATGACCTGGTAGCTCCTATTCAAATCCACATCTCCCTCTTTCACATGTTTAAACAGTAAATTAATAACGGGTCTTCCATTAAATTAGTGAAATATTCTGTTTACCTTGTTTTGGTGATACTGATATTCTGCTAAAAGGCTCATTGCTGAGAGGACCTATCATTGCTCCATTGTAATGACATATTTTCGTTACACATACGTAACCATGTAGTTGGGCACAATGTGTGTATTTTGTCAGCTCCTTACAGAACAAGACAACATATAATAACTTGAAAATCATTTGAAGGTAAATGCATATTAGTTGACACAAGAAGTTGGAGAGTTGTGTTATATCTGTGTTTCAGAAATCACAAATTCTGAAACACGGGCATGGTCTTGTGTTTTTATGTCATTATTAAAAAGAAGAATAGCAAATGCTGAAAATCTGAAATAAAAACAGAAAGTTCTGGAAATACTCAACAAGTCAGGCAGCCTCCATTGAAGGAGAAACAGTTTCTGGTCAATGACCTTGCATCAGACTCGATGAAGGTTAATTTGAAAGGTTCCTGAACTGAAACATTAACTGTTTCTCCCTCTGCAAATGCAGCCTGACTCATGGATTACTTTCAGGATTTTCTGTTTCTATTTCTGTTATTTTATAAGTATGTACATTGTATGTATTTGCAACTGGTCGTAATCTCTCTTACTCCTCAATGAGCAAACAAAGCATGCAATGAAACAAGTGAATAGTTTGTGCTGTGTGCTTTGGCTACAGAATAAGAGTGTAGTACATGTTCAAGCTGGTTAATTTACAATATTTATTTCTGTCAGTATTTGGGTAGGTAGAGGTGGGAAATAGGACTTGAACTCAGCTTTGTGCATCAAATCCATGAAAAGATACATTGGCCTTTGAATTACATAATATATCTTCAACAAAATGATGCCAGAGTTTGAAGCATTAAATTATGAGCAAATGCAGGATGCGCAGTCTCTAAGTATTGTGACTACAAAGGTGACTTGCAAGTGTTGGTTCATCAATGAACTTGCTTCAGTAATTTCTGCATGAATGGCAGATAGATAGGATTAAGTAAAATTGTGAATATTAAGCAGATCGTAAGTGGGGCAGGGGGCACATTCTGAGGCTGGGAGGAGCAGTAAATTTCTTGTGGAATAGGTGAATCATTATATACATTTTTAAAAATAATGAGAGATGACCATCTCTAGAACAAACAATTCACATTTTTCTATTTGAAGAAATCAATGCCAAAATTGATGGTGCTCAAATATTATTGGAAAGTCATCTTTAAAAAAATCATTTCTTTCCTTGGATTCTGAAGAAATCAATAACCAAACTAAAATAATAAATTCTGTTTTCTACAAGTAGACATCTCTGTTTTCAAAATTGATATCAGCTGCTGCACCATACATATTAAATGTGTGAAATTAACTATATGTGGCGATTCACCGTCTAGTCGGGCGAACCGGCTCGGCAGTCGGGTCGCGCGGCGTCGGTGCGACGAGGCCCAAGATGGCGGCGGGCCTCGTCTTTCCGAGCGATGGGGAGAACCCGCGCGCGGGAAAGTCCTGATGATGTAGGACTTACGTCATTACCGGTTGTTTTGGGCGGGAACATTCTCCCTTAAAGGGCCCGCGCAAGGCGGGAAAATAAACCAGTTCTGTTTGGCAATCCTCCGAGTAGAGTCTTGTTTCATTCCGCGGTAGCAACCGCTACATTGGTGACCCCGACGGTCCAAACGGCTTTTGGACCCGCAAAATGAACGACAGCGCAGCAGCCAATGCAGTGGCCCTCAAGCTGCCCACCTTTTGGACACTTCGGCCCAGCGTCTGGTTTGACCAGACCGAAGCGCAATTCTACCTTCGGCAGATCACCTCCGACTCCACGAAGTACTACCATGTGGTTAGCTCTCTGGACCAGGAGACAGCCGCCCAGGTTGGAGACTTCATCCAGTCGCCTCCGGAGGAAGATAAGTACCCGGCTTTCAAAGACCTTTTGATCCGGACCTTCGGCCTCTCCCGTCGTGAGTGCGCCACCCGCCTGCTTCATCTGGATGGCCTGGGGGACAGATCCCCATCCGCCCTAATGAATGAGATGCTGGTGTTGGCCGAGGGTCACAAGCCATGCCTGATGTTCGAACAGGCCTTCCTCGAACAGCTCCCCGATGATATCCACTTGTTGTTAGCTGATGCCGACTTCAGCAACCCCCGTGAGGTGGCCTCCCGGGCAGATGTTCTGTGGAGGGCCAAGCGCGAGAGAGGATCGTCCGTCAGTCAAATCACCAGGCCGTGAGCCCAACGCCCGCCTCGCCCGGCCCCAGCAACCGAGCAACCACGCCCCAGGACTTCGCAGCGAACTTACACGGGGCCCGCATCTTTTCCAAAGTGGACCTTGTTAGGGGATACCACCAAATCCCGGTCCATCCGGATGACGTCCCCAAAACTGCGATTATCACCCCATTCGGCCTGTTTGAATTCCTTCGGATGCCGTTCGGCCTTAAGAACGCCGCGCAGACCTTCCAGCGGCTGAGAGACGTGGTAGGCCGAGACCTGGACTTGGTGTTCATTTACTTGGACGACATACTGATCACCAGCCGTAACCGCCAGGAACACCTTTCCCACCTCTGCCAGCTGTATTCCCGCCTCCGCGATTTCGGCCTCACGATCAACCCGTCCAAGTGCCAATTCGGACTTGACTCTATCGATTTCCTCGGCCACAAAATCACCAGCGATGGGGCAACACCCCTAGCTGCCAAGGTGGATGCTATCCGCCATTTTGCCCGCCCCGACACACTCAAAGGCCTACAGGAATTCCTTGGGATGGTCAACTTTTACCATCGTTTCATCCCTGCAGCAGCCCGTATCATGCGCCCTCTGTTCTCGCTGCTGGCTGGTAAGGGCAAGGACATCACCTGGACTGACGAGGCTGCGGCTGCTTTCGTTAAGGCCAAAGACGCCCTGGCAGACGCCACGATGCTGGTACACCCCAGGACTGACGTCCCGACTGCCCTCACGGTAGACGCGTCCAACACCGCGGTGGGTGGGGTACTGGAACAGCTACTCGAAGGCCGCTGGGGACCCTTGGCATTTTTCAGCAAGCACCTTAGACCGCCCGAACTGAAGTACAGCGCTTTTGATCGGGAACTTCTAGCGCTGTATCTGGCGGTCCGGCATTTCCGATACTTTCTAGAAGGCAGGCCTTTCACCGCTTTCACCGATCATAAGCCTCTGTCCTTTGCCTTCTCCAAAGTCTCCGATCCCTGGTCAGCTCGTCAGCAGAGACATTTATCCTACATTTCCGAGTTCACAACTGACATCCAACATGTCTCCGGAAAGGATAATGTCGTTGCTGATGCACTTTCCAGACCAACCATCCACAACCTATCCTTGGGTGTCGTCTACACGGCCCTAGCTGACGCACAGCAAGCCGACGACGAACTGCCCAGCTACAGAACCGCAGTCTCGGGTCTGCAGCTCCGAGATTTCTTGGTTGGTCCAGGTCAGCGGACCCTACTTTTCGACGTTGCAACAGGTCAGCCCCGCCCTATAGTCCCTGAAGCCTGGCGGAGACGCGTTTTTGACTCGGTACATGGGTTGGCGCACCCGTCCATCAGATCTACTGTCCGACTGGTCGCCAACAAGTTTGTCTGGCATGGCCTGTGCAAACAGGTCAGTGAGTGGGCCAGGACTTGTCCGCACTGCCAGACGTCAAAAATCCAGCGACACACCAAGGTCCCACCACAGCAGTTCGAGCCTACCCGTAGGAGGTTCGAACACATACACGTCAACCTCGTGGGCCCTCTGCCGGTTTCATGAGGAGCCCGGTACCTCCTTACCATCGTGGACCGGTTCACGAAGTGGCCTGAGGCAACCCCCCTGACTGACATCACAACTGATTCCTGCGCCCGGGCGCTGCTCACAACTTGGGTCTCACGTTTTGGCGTTCCGGCCCACATCACTTCAGACAGAGGCACCCAATTCACTTCCAGTCTCTGGGCTGCATTAGCAAACCTGCTAGGGACGCAGCTGCACACCACCATGGCCTACCATCCTCAATCAAACGGGTTGGTGGAACGTTTTCACCGCCATCTGAAATCGGCCTTGATGGCCCGCCTGAAGGGTCCTAACTGGGTTGACGAGCTGCCTTGAGTCCTGCTCGGCATACGCACTGCCCCTAAAGAAGACCTCCGCACTTCGTCAGCTGAGCTTGTATACGGGGCGCCACTAGTTGTCCCCGGGGATTTCATACCTGCCCTTCGGGACCAAGGGGAACAACCCCCAGCAGTCCTACAAAGACTGCGCGAGAAGCTTGGCGACTTGGCCCCGATTCCCACCTCACGACACGGTCAAGTCCCATCCTGCCAGCCCAAGGAACTACGGGACTGTAAGTTTGTTTTCTTTCGCAGGGGCACACCTCGGGCGCCATTGCAACGACCATATGAGGGACCGTTCCGAGTCATACGGAATAACGGATCCACTTTTATTTTAGACATTGGAGGCAGGGAACAGGTTTTCACGGCGGACCGCCTCAAACCGGCCCATTTGGATCTGCAACAGCCTGTCGAGGTTGCCACGCCGCGACGCAGAGGCCGCCCCCCTAAGCGGCAGCTGGCACAGCCCACGGACCTTGGGGACTGTATCGCCGGTTCTGGGGGGGGGTTGTGTGGCGACTCACCGTCTAGTCGGGTGAACCGGCTCGGCAGTCGGGTCGCGCGGCGTCGGAGCGACGAGGCCCAAGATGGCGGCGGGCCTCGTCTTTCCGAGCGAAGGGGAGAACCCGTGCGCGGGAAAGTCCTGATGACGTAGGACTTACGTCATTACCAGTTGTTTTGGGTGGGAACATTCCCCCTTAAAGGGCCCGCGCAAGGCGGGAAAATAAACCAGTTCTGTTTGGCAATCCTCCGAGTAGAGTCTTGTTTTATTCCGCGGTAGCAACCGCTACATATAAATCATTTTTTGAGATTTAACATTAATGGAAGCAAAACTTAGCAAATGGAGGAGAGAGTGAGGTGATCCTCATATGAGGTATGTTTTAGTTGAAGGATCCACTTTGCCCTTCTGTGGGGCTCAATGGAGGTTCCCAAGTTCCCAATTCATCTTGTGGTCAAGTTGCTACCGGTACCAGCCAATGGTTTTATGACCATGTTATTGATTGGATGGTGAGGTGTTTGACAGTGTGCCACTATTTAAATACAGAATGCAGTCCATTAAAGGTAAAATCCACTTTCAATGGCATCTCTCAAGTCTTCTTACATTAGAGACCCATAAGTTTCAGTCTCTAATATCTTGTCTATTTGATCAGGTTGGGATATCCAATGGTTAAGATCTTCAGCCACATCACAGAGAAACTACATTATGGTCTTCTGTAGCTTAATGGAATCATCAAGGTGTAGCCCAATGGCAAGAATACCTATGTAATGGGAATGGAACCGGTTGTCCTCTTAAAATAACAGGTTATATACAACCTCACCAACATCTCAACCACCAGCCAATTATTGCAGTATATGTCTGAACCGTCCTATGCCTAAAGCCCTAGAGATTGTTGACCAGTAGCAAGCAAAGTTCATTTGTCTGACCCACAACAGTATTCTACTTCTCAGGCAACAGAGTGCCTTGTAGTGTATTATATTTGGTAGGAGGGAACTTAATATAGACTATAGTGTCTCAGTCTAGGGTGAGAAGCAGGACCAGGAACTGCTGATATAATGGTTTCTACAATCCATTTTAAAAACTTATGCAGAGAAGGTTTCTTCATGAGCAAATTATTTTAGTTGACTTTGAAATCAATGTTGGTCTTTGGGTAGATGAAACCTATTTATATGGAAGATGATAGGCATGACTAAATGAAGTGTAAATAAGTATTGTTCTGAAACTACTGAACAGACAAGTGTCGCAGACCTATATCATAGTTATATTAAGCTATTATGGGGGGGGGGGTGCGATCGGGCGAGACGATGTGCGGCGCTCACCCTCCCTCTCGCCTCTCCCCACAGGTCCCAGTCCAAGTCCAAAAGCAAGAAGAAACACAGGTGAGAACTGCCTTTCAGTGGGACGTGGTCCGGTCTACAACACGGTGGGGGGGGGGGGCGGGGGGCAGGAGCGGCCAAAGCCATTGGCTCTCGGCTCCGGAGAACTGGGCTGGATCCCCGTCTCCCCTGGTCTGTGTGTGCCTGTGTGCGTCAGTGGGTTGCAGTCACAGACACTGACACACACAGACACTGACACACGCACAGAAACTGAGACACGAACACTGAGACACACGCACACACACACACAGACACACACAGACACACACAGAGACACACATACACAGACACACACAGACATGCACACAGACACTGAGACACACACACACAGACAGAGACACTATAGGTCCATAGGTCCCTAGCTCTTATTCATGGTCCTGACTTAAGAACAGTTCCTGAGCTGTGAATCAAGTGTACAGTTCAAGACCCTTGACTCCATGTAATTTGTCACTTGCTGCTAAGGGCAAACAATGATTGTGGGTAAACAGAGGACTGAGACAAGGTAAGTTTGTTATGGGAGTATCCAGAAAAATAGGCACACACCTGCCTGATGAGGTGCTGTTTATTAAAGTTAAAAAAATTAATGGAGCGGAAATCCTCACAGTCTCTGAGCCCACATTGTGATATGGCTGCAGCTGACACACTCTGCATGGCAGAAGCCTATGATCTCTCTTGAGGCTTCTGGTTATCAATATGGAAAATGATGGCTGTGTAGCAATAAGAAAACTGACATCAATCATCTGCTTAATCCAACCATTAACTTCATATTACTGATGTTAGTGATATTCTTAGATATATTCTACAAGGTGAGAGAGGCAACAAAATTAAGGCTACTGTGTCCTGAGCTGCAACAGACAACAATGTGTGCTGGTTTTGTCAATTTCTTGTAATTTTTATTGCAGGTCATGACATCGCACTCTGACAGCCTCACTAGAGAAACACAAACTTCTTTGGTGCTGCTTCTCATAGAATTGCAAATATGTTCTCCTGGCCTAGTACATTTGAGTTGACAAAGTGATGATTTCTATGATCATGCTTTCTTCTACAAAATCTCCCTGCAACACATCCGTCACTGCTCCTTTCTGCCACTGTTCTTTACTTCCCCCTCCTTGTCCTCTAAGTGTCATAGTATTTCCAGTACTCCTTGCATGAAGCAGGTAAGTGTATTGTCAGATCCCCCTTAAGAGTTTGTGTTATAATACAACCACTCCATGCACTTTAAAGTTGTCAAAGTACCAAACAAGACGTTTTGCAAACCTGAAGGTATTTCAGCTGAGTGAGTGCAAGGATTTCTTTACATATTTCTGGAAAAAGTCTGCCAACTGGCTTGTATTGATTGCAGTTTGTGGCTAAATTGGGATAACATCAACATGAGATGAAAATGGCAATCAAATTAGCCTCTGTTTGCATATATTAATATCATCGTATAGTTTCCAGCAGGACTCTGGATACTTAAACTGTGTTTGGCCCAGCACATAAGTCAATAATTCGGTTTCTAATGTGATTTTAGTCACATAACTGGAAAGATTTTTAGGCAGAAAACATTCTCTTTGTAACTTCTCATTTTAAACACTGTTGTTTGCAGAACCACTACATAACAGATTACAAACAAATAATAATTACCTGAACATATTATATGTTCCATTGCAATCCATGTAATGATCCAATTCTCTCACTTGGCTTAACCACATTTAGCTTTCCACTCTTTATCGCAGCCCATTATGGACCCATTCAGTTATCGATCTTGTTTGTACTTGTGTTTTCACCTTCATAAATCACTGAGAATGGTGAATTCCACAAACCATTTTGGAAAGATTGATTTCCATTGAATGCCATTGATGTGTTTGGACTGTAAGTGAACCCTCGCATGAGGAAGCTGGGATTATTTGTGGATGAAATGTAATTAATTAATGTGGTGCTGCATTAAGGAGAACAATCCAAGCACACTGATGCATTTATAGTGGCTACTTTACTTGCTGGAGCTTCAATGGATTCTTTCTTGCATTCTAATTCACAGTGTTTTCAAATATTCATAAGACAACATTTCCAAATATTCATAAGATAACATTTCCTTGAAAAGATGACTTCAACGATGCAAAATTTTAAGGTTTTCCTACTTGTTGACCAATATTGATGTTTCCAACTGGATCAATGCATACATCTTCAGAAAATGGAAAAAGGTGTTGTTTATATTGACTCAATAGTTTTTTTATTTCTGTATCACATCTGTATTTGCAGAACTTGCAAAAATTTAGGCAGATTTTTCTTTGATTTAAAACAACCAGTGATCTGACCACTACTCATATTCCAAACACGGCAGAGGCAGCACTCATTTCTATTCTGTAGAGTTCTCCCTTCTTGCTTTGAATGGAATCCCAACATTTTAAATTAAAGATTGGATTTGCAATTGGATTGCTTAACATAACTGCAGTGACCATAGTTACATTCGTTACATTTTAGAATTCAAGTGTTTTCTTACAACCATAGCATTCAAATAAACCTCGTCTTATTTTCAATTATCAATTCCTCTTCTATCCTTCTATTCATTATTAAATCTGGATTTTTTCAACACTCACCTTTATTTTCTATATATTGTTGTCTGCTAGTAGTTCAAAGATAATTGCACAATGTTGCCATGCTGTGAAGTATGCAGGATATTTTTATTTCACATTTTCTAATGTCGTAGGAGGAGGTTATTTGGCCCATCAAGTCTATGTCAGATCTCCTCAGTTGTATTCATCCATTTGGTATTTGGTAATTATTATTTTTATTATTGTCACATGTAGCAAGATACAGTGAAAAGCTTTTGTTTGCATGCTATCCATGCAGGTCATTCCAAAACAAAGTACATTGAGGTAGTACAAAAGGAAAGGCAATAACAGAATGCAGAATATAGTGTTACAGTTAGAGAAAAAATGCAGTGCTGGTAGACAAATAAAGTGCAAGAGCCATGACGAGGTCGATTGAGAGATCAAGAATTCATCTTTATTGTATTAGAGGTCCATTCAAGAGTCTTATAATAGCGGAATAGAAGTTGTCCTTGAGCCTTGTAGTATCTCAGACTTTTGTATTTTCTACCAGGTGGAAGGTGGGGAGAAGAGAGAATGACCTGGGTGGGAGGGGTTTTTGACTAAGTTGGCTGCTTTCCTGAGACAGCGGGAAGTGCAGACAGAGAAAATGTAGGGGAGGCTGGTTTTTGTAATAGAGTGGGCTGCATTCACAACTCTCTGCACCTTCCTGCAGTCTTGGGCGGAACAGTTGCCATCCCAAACTATGATGCATCTGGATAGGATGATTTCTATGGTGCCTCTATAAAAACTGGTGAGAGTCATTGGGGATATGCTGTGTTTCCTTAGCCTTCTGAGGAAGTAGAGGCACTGGTGTGCTTTCCTGGTCATAGTGTCTATGTGACTGGACCAGAACAAGTTTTTGGTGATATTTACACCTTGGAAATTGAAGCTCTCCACCACCTCCAACTCAGCAGCATTACAGGAGTATGTACTCTTTCCTGAAGACTACGTTTTGCTGACATTGTGGGTGAGATTGTTATCTTGACACCATGCCACTAGGTTCTCTATCTCCTTCCTGTAGTCTGTATCACTGTATCATCATTGTTTGAGATCCAGCCCACTACGGTGGTGTCATCTGCAAACTTGTAAATGAAGTTAGAGCAGAATCTGGCCATACAATTGTGAGTGTACAGGGAGTAGAGTTGGGGTGTTGAAGATAATTGTGGCAGAGGTGTTGTGGTCTGTTGGTCAGAAAGTCAAGGATCCAGTTGCAGAGGGAGCTGCAGAGTCTTATGTTTAGAAATTTGGAGATGAATTTGCTTGGAATTATGGTAATGAAGGTGGATCTATAGTCAATAACTAGGAGTTTGATGTAGATGCCTTTGTTATCCAAATGTTCCAGAAACGAGTGTAGGGCCAGGAAGATGGCTTTTGCCATGGACCTGCTTCAGTGGTAGGCGAATTGCAGTGGGTCAAGGTTGCTTGGAGGCTGGAGTTGTCATGTGCCATGACCAACCTCTCGAAGCACTTCATGATTATGGATGTCAGAGCCACTGTGCGGTAGTTGTTAAAGCATGTGACCTTATTTTTCTTTGACACTGGTTTGATAGTGGTCTTCTTAAAGCAGGTGGGAACAACAGATTGGAATAAGGAGAGGATAAAGATGTCTCTGAATACTTCTGCCAGCTGATGGCCACAGGATCTGAGGACATGGCTGGGGGTCCATCTGGCCCGGTTGATTTTCACAGGTTCACTCTCAGGAAAGCTGATCTGATGTCTGTGGCAGTGACCATGGGTATAGGTGCATCAGAGGCTGTTGGGGTGGGTAGTGCATAGAATGCATTGAGCTTATCGGGGAGGAATGAGTTGCTGCTATCGATACTGCCTGACTTCATTTGTAGCCCGTTATAGCAGGCAAGCCTTGCCACAACTGATGACTGGTCTGGGACTCTAGTTTGGTCTGGTATTGTCTCTTGGCATCTCTGATAGCTTTATGAAGCTATCTGGGCAGATTTAAAATGTATACAGATGTTCATTTCCATTCATTTGTACTAAATTACCTGCATTGTAGCAGCTGCATGGTCCACTCCTCTTCTGAAATTTCTGTCATTGGCTTTTTGAAGGCAGAGTAGAACATGTATATAGTGCAAATAGTGAAATTTCTAGGTAAAGATTTGTTGGGTCTCTATTCTAAATCACCTGCTTTGCTCAATGTTGAGAAGTCTGTTTTAAATTCAGGATATTGTGAATTGAATTCATACTCTAGGCTTTGAGTACATCTAAGATATTGGCTTAAGTCAATCGGCAGGGTCGGGGTGGTGTGCAAAGAATTTTTACACAAAGTAGCATTGTTCCAGCGGACTATTGGATGTCCACTGACAGGGGACATGCTCACTAATTCACCAGTTTCTGGAGTAACTGTTTTATACAGAAACCTTGAAGTAAAGACAAAATCGTTCATCATCACTCCCTGCTGGCCATAACAAAGCACAAAGTCCTTGTAGAACTGTAGTTACAGCCCATTAAAAATTCAATCAGCAAGCAGGAGATCAACATTTAAAGAGCACTGCTGCTGATCAGATCTCCACTTATGCTTGACTGAAAGAAATCAATGGTTACAGCTTTGTACTCCAGTTTGGCAGCACTGGGGACAAATCTTTTTTTTTACACTGATTGATATTTGCAGGTGACAACATTATAATGGGCCAAATCTAAAATAACGATGAGTCGGAGTACAGGAAAGAGATAGACAGCTGAGTGGCATGGTGCATGACAAAAAACCTTTTCCTCAATGTCAGCAAAATAAAAGAGCTGGTCATTGACTTCAAGAAAGGAGGTGGTGCAAACGCTCCTGTTTACACCAATGGTTCTGAGGTGGAGAGGGTTGAGAGCTTCAAGTTCCCAGGAGTGAATATCACCAATAGGCTGTCCTGGTCCAACCATGTAGATGCCATGGCCGATAAAGCACACCAGCACCTCTACTTCCTCAAGAGACTAAAGAAATTCAGCATGTCCTCGTTGATCCTTGCCAATTTTTATAGATACACTGTAGAAAGTATCCTCTCCTGATGCATCACAGTTTGGTATCAAAACTGCACTGCCCGAGACCATAAGAAACTGCAGCAAGTTGTGGACACAGCTCAGCACATCACAAAAATCAGCCTCCCCTCCTTAGACTCTGTCTAAACTTCCTGCTGCCTTAAACTAACCGCGGCATGATAGCGTAGCGGTTAGCGCAACGTTTTTACAGCGCCAGTGATCAGGGTTTGATTCTCGTCGCTGTCTGTAAGGAGCTTGTACATTCTCCCGTGTCTGCGTGGGTTTCCTCTGGGTGCTCTGGTTTCTTCCCACATTGCAAAGATGTACGGGTAGGTTAATTTGGGTTTAAAATGGGCGGCGCAGACTCGTTGGGCTGGAAAGACATGTTACCACGCTGTAAATAAAATTTAAAAATTTAAATTTAAAGCAGCCAACAGCATCAAAGACCCCTCCCACCCTGGTCATTCTCCCTTTAACCCCCTTCCCATCGGGCAAAAGATACAAAAGCCTGAAAGCATATGCCACCAGGCTCAAGGACAGCTTCCATCTCGCTGTTATAAGACTATTGAATGGTCCCTTGGTACAATAAGATGGATTCTTGACGTCATAATCTAACTCATCATGGCCTTGCACATTATTGGCTACCTGCACTGCATTTTCTCTGTAACTGTGACACTATATTCTGCATTCTGTCATTGTTTGTCCCTTGTACTACCTCAATGTATTGATGTGATAAAATGATCTGTATAGATGGCATGCAAAACAAAGTTTTTCACTGTACCTTGATACATGTGACAATAATAAACCAATTACCAATTACTCTGTCAACTTCTGCGGCATGGTAGCATAGCGGTTAGTGTAACCAGCAACCCAGGTTCAAATCAGGCCGCTGCCTGTAAGGAGTTTGTACATTCTCCCCATGTCTGCGTGAGTTTTCTTTGGGTGCTCCGGTTTTCTCCCATGTTCCAAAGTGTACGGGTTAGGAGCTGTGGGCATGTTATGTTGGCACCGGAAGCATGGTGACACTTTGCAGGCTACCCCCAGAACATTCTAAGCAAAGGTACATTTCACAATGTGTTTTGATGTACATGTGAGTAATAAGGAAATCTTATCTTAATATCTGCACATGCCCTAACATTTTTACTGGTTGTACAATTGGCACAACTTGCACTGCAAATATGCATGTGTGCATTGGCTGGTACATTACAACAATGGCAACACATAGTACCTGAAAAAAGGTGGTAACAACGCATGTATTCCTACACATTTTGCACAGTTTCTCTAAAGCGATAGGGTTCATAGACTGTACTCAGGATGGGAATAGGTGAATAGGGTATTTTAAATCTAGTATTATGTAATAAGACAGGTTAATTCATGATCTCATAGGAAAGGATCTACCAGGAAAGAGGAATCGTATCACAGTAATATTTCAGATATTGACATTGAGAAACTAGTACCCTAAATTTAAATAAAGTCACTTACAATGGTACGAGAGCAGATTTGGTGGAAGTGGATTAGGAAAATAGATTTAAGAGTAAGACAGACATTTCAGGAGACACTTTACAAATCTCAGCAAAGGCATATTCCAGTGAGAAAGGAAGCTTGTTGGAGAAGGATGAACCATCTGTGCCTAACTAAGGAAGTTAAGGATGGCATTAAATTCAGAGAAAAGGCCGACAAAGTTACACAGATTAGTGGTGGGCCAGAGGATTGGGATTTTTTTAGAAATCAGCAAATGGTGACTAAAAAAGTTATAGAGGAAGAAGAAAGAGAATGAGAGGAGCCTAGCAAATATTATAAAAGCAGATAGTAAGAGATTCCACAGGGATATTAAAAGAAAGAGAATAGCTGAAGTAGCAGCTAATGATGGATGAGACTGGAGAATTAATAATTGGAAACAGAGAAATGGCAGAGATTCTATATAGCTATTTTGGATTGGTCTTCATGCTTTAGGACATTTAAAACACCCCAATAATAATTATAATCAAGGGGCTGGGAGGAGGGTAGGAGGGAGTAACTTGAAAACGACCTCTAGCACAAGATGAAAAAATACCAAGCAAACTACTGGGCCTAATGGCCAACATGTCCCCTGAATATGATGGCCTGCATCTTTGACTTTTAAAGGAAGTAGCTACAGAGTTAGCAGGTAAACTAATTTTAAACTCCTGGATTCCGTAGAGGTCTCAGAAGGTTGAAGAAGAACAGATGTAACACCATTATTTAAGAAAGTGGGAGAGATAGAAATCAAAAAACTATTAGTCATTTTGCCGAACATCTGTCATTGGGAAAATCCTGCAATTAATGGCTAAGGAGGGAATATCAGGACATTCAGAATATCATGTAAATCAAGTTGAGTCAGTGGTTTTATGAAAGAGAAATCATGTTTGATAAATGAGCTTTTGAGGATGTACAAGCAGGATAAATAAAGGAGAATCAGTAGATATAATGTATTAGGATTTCTGGAAGATTTTTGATAGAATGTCACATAAAAGGTTATTGCACAAGAGTGCATGGGGGTGGTGTTAATACACTTACATAGATAAGGGATTGGCTAACTAACATAAACAGAGTCAGGTTAAGTGGGTAATATTCCAACTGACAATCAGTAACTAATAGGCTGCCACAGGGATTAATGCTGGGGTCTCAACTATTTATATCCTGCATAAATGAATTAGATGAAGAGACTGTGTGTACAATAGCCAAGGATAGGTGGGTTAGAAAGTTGTGAGGAAGACACAATGATCCTCCAAAGGGAGTGGACAAAAGGCTGGCTGATACAATATGATGTTAGTAAATGTGAGCTTTATCCACTTTGGAATGAAAAAGCAAATTATTATTTAAATGGAATGATGCAAAGATTTTAGGATGTGGCATAGCAAGTAATTAGAGAGGATAATGGAAAATTTTCCTTCATTGAAAAGTTTATAGAATATAAAAGTAAGGAAGTATGATGCAACTTACAGGGCACTGGTGAGATCCGCATCTAGACTATGCATTCAGTTTAGTCTCTATATTTGAGGACTATATTTGCCTTGGAATCACTACAAAGGAGGTTCATTGAATTGATTCCTGGCATGATGGGGCTGATACATGAAAAAGGCTGAGCAGGTTGGACCTACATTCATTGGAATTTAGAAGAATGGGAGGTGATCTTATTGAGACAATATTTTAGTGTGCTACTTGACAAAATTTTACTCTGAAATCACATTGTTACATGAAATCCATGCTTGAGTTTACCATTATTATTCTTTACAAAATTTCAAACCAGTCCTCTGTGCAAACATTATTCATACTCATGGAGGTCATTGGGTATGCTCAATATATTCATTGAGCAATATATTCATTGAGCATGCACATGATTGGCATAACTGTCATGAAATTCTACTATGTGGTGTTGACTCAGAACATTGTTGCAAACCAAAACAGCAGGGTCAAGAGCCCATCATTTCTTCGTTTAAATTCATTGAGTCAACCAAAGACTTCAGTCAAGTCTGATGTCACCAAAGTTGTCCAGCCTGAACTAAATGCAACAATTTCCTTAGGAGCATTCCCACCAATGTCCAATGAAAAGACTGGTCGTTGGAGTTGCATGATAACCATTCATACACCCTTTCTGCCACTCCAGGGCACAAGCACCAAAGCAGCATGACTTATTGAAGCAGTAGTCTTCAACTCTCCCATAGATGGTCACTTTATGCATGATTAACACAAAAGGCCAAGGATTTGCAATTCTGCCACACGTGATGCATTATATCTCATGCATGGTAGAATACAGCTCATATGGTGGTCTCACACCAAATTGAGATATTCCACGCCCAGACCCTAAGAAGCACAAATTTAAAGTTCATTTACATGCTCAATAGAGTTCTAATGCAAAATGTTTTCATGGCAAAAATGCATTCCTTTTTCAGTTGTTATAACTCAGCATCGCAGAAGAGAACTATCTGGGAAAAACTTGCTTTCAAGACTATAAACCCATTGATAATCTGTTGGCCAATTAGCCAGGTCTAGCAGTTCCTCTCAGTATGAGAAGGCCATTGCAAAGGTTATCTACACCAGTACTTGCAATACTTGATAAGTATAAACTTGGTACTTAGTGCCTAGAGCATTGCTCATTAAATAGAAATTTCAGTGATAATGTAAATGAACTTTAAACTTTTTTCTACTTTCTCACTCAAGATCAAGATTGACAGTTATGTCAGCCTTAATTTCATTCCTGCCAGCTGTCCTTTTCCCACCCGCCACATGCATCTGGCAGCAGTATGCATCAAATGGGAGATGCTTCAGCTCTTGCCCATCTCCCTCTGACCAATGTCTCTTACTGCCATTCCCTGGAACCTCTGAATGAAGGAAGAAATAGACCCTGTTGCAGATATTCTTAGCCATTGCTAACAATGTACATTTCCTGTCCCAGATTTTGCCATTGTAATGATGGCAAAATAATCACTCTTCACTACCTTCACAGTATAATTCTGACAGCAATTTCTGAGTTATACCAATGAGCACTGAGACACCAAAATCCAGAAGCTCCTGTCAGTGATTCCCTGCTCCCACTTTAAGTCCCTGTGTAATCATTTATAATCAGTAAACTAGCAAAAAAAACCTATTTATCAACAATGTTCACTGTAATCAAATACCTAAAACCATTATTCTTTAGGTTTTAGTGAGTTTTCAATGACACATTAAACCATAGTTGCAGCTTAATAGCCTCTCTGGTCAAAATGTTCTGACTTTCTATGTACGGTTTGTTATTCTCACACATAAATCTTTCAAAATTCAATGGATCTCAAAGTAATGAATTTTAAACCTGATAAATCCCACCAATTGTTGTTGCCTTTTTTATATATTTCTCTCAATGCAGTTCTGTAACAGCTTGCATAACATAATTACACAAATATTTTTAAAAACATTGAAAAAGCAGAATCTAAATGAATTTATTTCTTCAAGTAAGTAGCAAGTTTCTTTACTATGGAGCATATTTATTTTAGTCTAACAAGGATAGTGTGATTTGGTATTTTATCAGATTATTCCCTTATAACAAGTAGTTGCTATTTCATCTTAATCATAAATATACCTCTGATCCTGCACCATTTGTTGACAGTTAATTCCTTTGTTCTACAGAAATATTATTGGAAATAAATAATATTTACCCAGAGGATATTTTATTTACTTGGACAATGCTTTATAATGTCATTGATTACAGCTCCTATAGCTCAGGGACCAGAGTATGTTCTATTATGTTCCTAATTGTGTTTCGCTTATTAAAATGGTTACTTCTGCAAAGGTGGTTTCAGTTCAAAATTTCAGTTGTCACCACTTTAAATTGAATCATGCTTCTCCATTTAACAGAGTTAAAAACTACAGAAAAAACAGTGGCGGTACAACAATAGTACACTTGAAGTGGATATAGTTAACCCTTTATTTACATTTTCCCTTTAAAGTTAGTTTTGGAACAGCAACGGCACTTAAAAGTTGATTGATTCAGAACATGCTCCTCAGCCAAGACTTCCAGAGAAAATGCCAATTAGCTACAATGCAAGCGTCAGCATGTTCTGGAGTTGTACAATGTGTGCAATCCATCTGTGTACAATGGACAGAAGTGCAGAATACACTGGGGTTCAGATGCAAGTATATCTGACTTCTTGCTCTGCTCTTGGATTCAGCATTGAGTCAATGGGGATTCCATAATGCATTGAATTGAGGGACCAGAAATATTTTATATCTGACATATCAACTTTACACCAGCCATAGCTAGTCAAACAAGTACAGCTCTGTTCATTTGAATTACGTCACCAACTTTCATTGATAAGGTAAGTGGTTTGTTTTTAAATTTATTTTAATTTTCATTTATTTACATAAGTTAAATGCTTTTTAAAATATAACAATTTTTGTTAGTTTTTAATTTTAAAAATTATTTTAATATTTTTCATTTGGTTTAACAGTTTCAAAATGTCTCTAATGATCAGAGTAACTTCGAAACAATGGAATACAGAATGAACTACAAAGAGGTTAACAGGGTGGTACACATGTGGGGCCTCGATTTCTGAGGCAAGTAGTTTAGTCACTGCTCCACCTTGCTGGACAACTACAACAGTGAAACCAGCAGTACACTGGGAGCCAGGAGACCATAAAAGGGAAATGCAACCATAGGCATCCCACAATAGGTGAATGCGAGATTCCAGCCATGCCAAGCTCAATCCAACCCACTTCATCATCATTGTACATCTGTCTTGATCTATTCTGTTGCAAAGATCTCTACCTTTTTATGTTAAAATATGAGAATATGATCTTCTATCTTGCACAGGAAATACACACAACAAAATCTTTCATGGGTGAAAGTTGTCTCAGTATTCCCTTAACTTTATCCATAATGTGAATAACCTAAATTTTATTTTTGTGGGGTACTCCCAAAATTTGGTCGATTTTAATTCAATTTTTCAGATGTCAATGACTTTGGAGGGGTACCTCCTGGTTGCTTCATCAATTTTACTGGAAAAAAAGCTTTAAGTTGACAGAAAATGCTTTCTGTTTCCTGAGCCACATAAACCTTTTCCTGGACATATTAATGCATCTTCATGCATTCTGTTTTCTGTTACTTCATGCCACTACTGCTGCACTCGCAAGAGATCATAAACCATAACTCATGCAGAATGAGTCACTCTTCTAGTCTTTATTTCAAACGATGGGAGACAGGGGTGAGGGGGGCGAGTCTGAATGCCATGTTGGGTAGTGACCAATTTGTGAAATGCTTTCTCTTTATTGCTCAGTAAAGGCAATGACAACTTCAAGATATGGTTATTATTTGCCATTATTAAATGCAGATTTCATACTTTTAGCAGACAGTATGTTGATTCAATATTGATTCCTTTAGATGATTGCTGCCCAGGTCATTTGCATTACTCATTTGCGTTACTCAGGAGAGGATAAAACTGTTCAGAGTCTGATATTATGGCCCATTTTTTCTGCTCCTTCCTTAGGAATTCAGTAACTTCCTCAGGCCCAATTTAGTTAAACAATCTCACCATTAGTCATGTAGGAATCGTACAGTACAATTAAACTATTATTTCTCTTTAATAGTAAATAAATAGCCCTTGTTGTTTGGTTGAATACTTTATTAAAATGTATTTTTGTTTTTAATACCCCCCTTAGATCTCATTCAAATATCATGTAGATAGTCCCTAGTTAATACTTAAGCAAGTTAATTTCTTTCTTCCATTGCTTCAGATGCTTATTTAGATACTTTATCCATTGCTTTTGAATCAATTTTACCTTTTCAGGATCAAGCTAATTCCAAATAGTAGTACCAATCTACAAGATAAGGAATGCTAGTTACTTTAAACTTTGATGTCAGGAATCTTGAGTACAAGTACCTCTATCTTAATACCAGAACAGTTTCAGAATGTTTGGCAATTGGAACCTCTTTCCTATTTGTAGAAATAGTATGTATTTAAAATAATCCTTTCTGCATTTTCAAATCCCAAAGGCCTTGAACAGTTTCAATATAACCAGTAATTTCCCTCCCTCAGCATGAACAATGGTGTGGATATGTTTTCCATTGTCTAAACCTAGTTTGTACTCCATTGAAAATAGACAATGTTGGAAATACCCAGCAGGTCAAGCAGGTATGAAGTGAGAAGCAGAATCAATGTTCCTCTTTATCAAGTGTTGCTTGACCTGCTGAGTATTTCCAGCACTTTCTTCAGATTTTCCAGAGAATTTGAACAGTAGGTGATGTCAATAGAATCTGCTTTTGCAAAATATTGTAATATTTCATATTTTCTTTTGACATAGAATACGTCGATTTGACCCATCGGGTCTATGCCACTTCTCAGAGAAATCTCATCAATCTCATTCCCCTCTTATACATTGGAAGCAGTTCAATGGGGCTATACTAGACTAATACTTGGAATAGGCAGTTGTCTTATGAGAAGAGGTTGGACAAATGGGGCTTGTATCTGCTGGATTTTAGAAATGTGAAAGGGGACTTAATTGAAATATTCAGGATGCTGAAGGTTCTTAACAAAGTGGATATGGAGAGGATCTTTCCTATTGTGGGAGAATTTGGAATTAGGTATCACCGTTAAGGGGTTACTTTTAAATTTAAAATTAAATTTTATTTACAGCGTGGTAACAGGCCCTTCCGGCCCAACAAGTCCTCGCTTCCCATTTTAAACTGAATTAACCTACCCGTATGTCTTTGCGATGTCGGAGGAAACCGGAGCACCCGGAGGAAACCCATGCAGACACGGGAGAACATACAAACTCCTTACAGACAGCGACGGGAATCGAACTCCGATTGCTGGCATTGTAATAGCGTCGCGCTAACCACTACGCTACCGTGTTTAAAATGTAAATGAGATGAAATAATTTCCCTCTCTCCATCCAAACAGATCCATTTAATTCCCTGAAAACATTAGTCAAGTCACTCTTTTATCTTCTCCATTCCAGGGAATACAACACGAGCTTCTGTTTTTTTCCAATTTGAAGAACAAATTTGGAAATTAAGAAGCGATATCAGTAACCAAGAAGTAACTGGTTCCCCATTATTTTTTAAAGCAGGAAACCTGACGTCCAAGCCATGTGACAATATCTACCTGGATATTGATGAGTTTATCTTGAGAATGTTAACTCATCATTAAGCAGTATTTCTGCACTGAATCAAATTCTGTTCAGTAGGATTGTGCTCCTTGTTTATGATCCTTGTCTTTCAGCATAAACATATGTGAGAAAGTGGAGCTGAGGTTATAAGCAGATCAGTACTATGTGTGTATGAGCAAACCAGAGAGAGGAGGTTAATTAATTCATTAATCTAGAATTTTAAGAAATGTATTCTCAGTGAAACATAGTTGTAAATACCAGTCTGGTTCAGGGAAACTACCCTGCCACCATTGTCTATATGTTACTGCAGACCCTACACCAATGTCCTCAACACTTAACACTCCTCCGAAATGGTCAAGTTGCACCAAATATTTGCCCTGCGGAAACATAGTTAAAATAAAACTGGATAACAACCTGACATCACCCAAGGTGCTAACTTCAGACAGCTTGAAGGTGGTCTCAGCCCATTCAACACTGCAAAGTTCTCCTTACATGCAGAATTTATAAGTTCTGCAGATGCTTGGAATCTGAAGTTGAAACAAAAAATTCTGGAAATACTCAACATATCAGACAGCATCTGTGGAGAGAGGAAATGAAGTTAACATTACAGGTTGCTGACCCTTCGTCAGAATTAGGCAGTGAGAGGATGTGTAGCCAAGAAAGCTGTGATGATCTCCAAGCTTGTGATACACATTGGTCACTGAGGTGGAGATAAAGGTAGGGAAGGGAAGGGTCAGATTTGGACAATGTGAAACTGAGTGCAGGTGAATATCAACTATAACTTTATTGACCAGCCAGTAATGTGTAATGGTAGAAACACGATGTAACCATCAAATATGATACAGGGCAAGAGGGTGGAATGACTATCACGTACTTCCATCCACCCCCACCCCTCCCCATTAATCTAAATTAACCACTGGAAACCACCTATTTACTGTGCTAAAAGGACTTTCCTCTTTTTGCCTTGCTTCTTCTGTGTCCTTTCATTTGCAATCCTTCCAACAATGGGCATACTTTCCCTCCATCTACTCTGTCTGGACCCCTCATTACTTCTACTACATCTTCTCTCAACCTTCTCTCCTCTGAAGGAAACAATCTTGGTGACTCTTTCCCATAATAATAACATAATCTTCAGCCCTACAACCATTTTAAAAGGTCTTTACTGCACTTTCACCATGGCCTTCACATCCTGCCGAAAGAGTGGTGACCAGAATTTTGTGCGAAGTTCTATTTGTGGCCTAACTAGTATTTTGTTAAGGTTCCTCGTAACATTGTAATCCTACGGTGGGACTTGAGCTACATTCTATAACAATATCACATAACCAGTATGCAACCTCACCTGTGAGCCAGCATCAGCTAAAGTCCATTGGAATCCAACAGCATAGAAGCTGTGTTGCAGCCATCATTCAATGCAGATTTATTTGACATTAGGTCAGGTCACTGAGTTTCTATGAGAGCTAGTTCGGAGAAATTGAAACAGGGAATTGGGTTTGTCAGTTAGGAAAGATTTTTTTTGAAGGTTGGGATTATCATGCAGTCTACATTTACCAGATTAATGGCAGCATTCAGCTTCAATGAGACCTTACTGCACTGAGTCAGCATTGTGATAGACAGAGTGTTTGCTTTCAAATTTATCTACAGTGTTACAGATTCCGAGCACTCTCCTGCTGCATGGCTTTCACACGTCCCTTGAGACAACACAACCGAGTCTGTGCTTTGATAACCAGGTGTCAGAGAACGCTGCTGATGCCTTACTCTCCCACAATCCAAGCCTGATAAAATTCAGTTCAGATTTCAGGAAAATAGATGGAAACAAGTATGTCAAATGTCAGTGTGGTAGATTTCAAAATATTTTGCTTGATATGTCTGTACTCATAGGAATGAGAATGTCGGCAGGCAAGTGTGATGGTTAAAATTTTGCTGCTTGTCAGCATACAATTTTTTCTTCTTGAGCTCTGAGAGGAGGTTCACCTGTCAGACTTCCATGAAATATGCCACCTCTGATGCCGATAATATTATTACTGTTAACTATTGTCAATATTCGTGCAAAGATTTGGGTTATAACATAGAGGAGTGACATTGAACAGATTGTTGAACCAATATGATTACTGAAAATGTAATATAAATGTAAATTAGCAAAATTAAAGTTTTTGACACCCCATGTAAGGAATTGTACCTTACTGTAATTGAATATAAATGATAGGTCAGGATTAATTCTGACATAACAAGCAAGGTATGAGATAAATGGGCTGATCTTAAATTCAGAGATCTGAATTTACTGGAATTCAGACAGTCCATGTAGAACCATAAAGCACCTGAGAGTAAAGCTAATTATTCCCAGATAGAATAATATCTTGTGTAGGTGACTTGACAGCTCCTTAGGGAGACAAAATGTCAGGCAGCTGTTTTATTGTGTCTTCTCTGCTCTGTTAAACAGGATAGAACCATCTTGACATACCCTATCCAAACATTCTAATGATTCCATGCTTTCAAGGGAGTCAGGATCAGTATCAGGATGAGTAGCTCCAGAAATCTGAGAACTTCAGTGTAGTGGTTAGCACAACGTTATTACAGCGCCAGCGACCCGGGTTTGATTCCGGCCGCTGTCTATAAGGAGTTTGTATGTTCTCCCTGTGCCTGCATGGGTTTCCTCCAGGTGGTCTGGTTTCCTGCCACATTCCAAAGACGTAGCGTTAGGAAGTTGTGGGCATGCTATGTTGGTGCTGGAAGCGTGGCAATACTTGCAGGCTGCCCCCAGAACATGCTACGCAAAAGATGCATTTCACTGTGTGGTTCGATGTACATGTGACTAATAAAGACATCTTACCTTATCATTCTTCCAACAATGGAGAAAATGATGTAGGAGATACAACACCTGTCCTTTCACTTCTTCCCTTTCTAGCATCCGGGGACCCAAACAGTCCTTCTAGGTGAGGCAACAATTCATTTGCACTTCTTCTAACCTAGTGTACTGCTTTGGTTTCACAATGTGGCCTCCTCTACAAAGGAAACAAAAAATTGGTCATGATTTTGAGGAGGACCTGTGTTTTATCCGCAGAAGTGACCATGAGCTTCTGATTGCCTGCCACTTTAATTTTTGATCCTGCTCCCATTCTGATCCATCTTTCAGTGGCCTTCTGTGCTGTTATAACAAAGCCCAAAGGAAGCTTGAGGCACAATACTTCATCTTCCATCTGGGCACATTGCAGCCTACTGGACTCAATAATGAATTCCCCAACTTTCGGTACTTGCACTTTCTTTCTGTTTGTATCAAAACTAGTCATTTCTGCTATCATCCATCTGTGATTTTGGATCAATTTTTCTCTTTCTATTAGTATAGTCTGGCCTGTTGGGCATGACCTACAGCCTTGCTATTAGCAACACACCACACAGACAAAGCAGCATAATCTGATTCTTCCTGCCACATGAATGTATTTGGTCTCACCCTATCAAAAATATTCTCTTTGTTTCCCCATCCCTCCCCTAATTTCTTTGCTACTGAAAGTTAACTTGTGGTTTCCTCTGTCCTATTTCTGATGAAGGGCCCAACACCTGAAACATTGACTCTGTTTCTCTTTCTACAGTCTGATGCTGTCTCATCCATTGAGTTTGTCCAGCACATTCTGCTTTTATTCCAGATTTCCAGCAGCTGCTGTTATTTTTTGATTTTCAATTGAGAATAGGTTTTGGAATGAACACCAGGACAATGACAGATGAGTAAGTCAGTTGATTTATGTAGGATGACAACTGAGCCAACAGCTTTGCTTATGAAACTCTCGACAAAGGGCAAATAAAAAGTGAATTCTTCCCAAACGCTGGCATTGAAGTTATTTATCCCCCTAAATTTGGGGAAATTATAATCAATTCAAACTGAATAATTTGCTTTAATGGTGAGAATTTGAAAACATCATAAATTGTAGAAGTAGGTCATATAGAGCTTTGTACCTGCTCTGCCCTTCAAAGCAAATGTGGTTCATCGTTCACTTTCCTGTCTGATCCTTTTGGCATCTGAAGATCTATCCACCTCAGCCCTGAATGTAGTCAATTGAGCAATCATATTTTTAAATCAGAGATTCAAAACCCTCTGAATAAATAAATTTCTCATCTTAGTTTGAATTATCCTCGACCTTATTCTAATATTCTTCCCTAATGTTTAGCATCTCCAGCCACAAGAAATGACCTCCCAACATCTTACCATGTCAATTAATGTCAGAATCTTGCCACGTTTCACAAGGTCACCACCCATTTCTCAAAACTCTTTTGAGTATAAGCCCATCCTACTCCATTTCTCCTCATGGATAAGTTGAGAAACTCAGGAGTCATTGAAGCAAATTTACACCGCACTTACTTACTTAGATATTGAAAGCAAAGCTGCACAGGTTACTCCAGGATTGATTTAAAAAAACCTGCACAATTGCAGCAAGACATCCTTACGCTTGAATTCAAAATTCCCTGCAATGAAAGCCAACACACCATTTCCTTCTCTCATTACGTGATATACTTGCATGATAAAATTTGTATTGAGTAACAGCATACCCATATTTCTTTGCACTTGAGCATTTATTAGTCATAGAGTCATACAGCAAGGAAACAGGCCACTTGGCCCAACTGAGCCATGCTGACCAAAATGCCCATCCAAGCTTGTCCCATTTGCCAAGATTTGGCCCATAAACATCCAAACCTATCCTATTCGTGTACCTGTCCAACTATTTTTTAAAAGTTGTTATTGTACCTGCCTCAACCACTTCCTCTAGCAGCTCATTCAATATATGTATCACCCTCTGTGTAAAAAAGTTTCCCCTCAAGCTCCTATCAAATCTTTCCCCTCTCACCTTAAACCTATTTCACACTGAACTCAGGGCTGAGCCCAGTGGCGGTGTAAGAGTTTGAATGGACCTGCATCTGACCTCCGGATCAATTCTGACTTCTGCATTTCACTGCGAAGACATGGGAGTCGGAGATGAGCTGACCATGAGGAGAACATCGCTTGGCAATTCTCTCTGGAATCATTGGCATATAGTTAAAGTGATTGTTTCCTCTTCACAGTTTACTTTCATAGCCAGCTCCACATTATCAGAAAACCCAGGTGCATTGTAGTCAGTCTTTCAGTCATTATTAGAGATTGTAAATAGCGGAGACTCCAGCAGAAATCCATGTGACATCCTACTAGTAACAGCTCGTCAACCTCAACACAACCTACTTATTCCTAATCTTTTCTTCTTTAGCTATCATCTATCCATGATTTATACCAAATGTATCAACACCCTTTAAGAATTCTAGATATAATATAGATTGATGAAAAGGATTTTTTGTTTATTGTTGGGGGTCATTCACATCTCAAGGAAAAAACAAAACACCTCTGGTCCATGTCTTCCATGAAATTTACAAATAATACTGGCATCTCAACAAAGATAGAGTTTTCCTTGCCTGAAACTCTGGGGAAACCAATAACAGCAACAAAAAAAAATATAACTTCTGCTATCTACCCATTGTCTCTTCGAATTCCTCCTAAAAAGGATGAATCTGTCAGAATTCTTGAACAGTACATCAGTCAACTGCTGAATACAAATGGGCTTGGTACACTGATGAATGCCAACAAAATAACCCTGGTAGCTGGAATGACCCTATAGTTAGGAAATTGATTGTCGCAGTCAATTTTACACCTTCACAGCCATTGGCAAAGCAATTTGAGCAACTAAAGAGCCCTCCAATTTGGATGCAATCAACTGACACAGTTTTGTTATCTACCTGGAAAGTGTGAACAGCCATGGAGAGTAATTAATTTCCTGGGGTATGACTGGGTTCTGGTACACTCCTCCATTAGTTCCTTAGCATGCCTATCATGTTCTCACACACTGATTGCTATTGTGCACGATATTGCATTTACCATTTTATGGGAAGCATGATCCTCACCCTTCTGCCATACTTAGATTGTGACACAATTGCAGTATTTGTCTTTCAGCATATCTTTAGTCACATCAATTCAGTTCATTTAAATTCATCCAATTGTATTTGACTCAATTGACCCATTGGTGGAAATCATCCAGTCATAGAGTCATACAGCATGGAAGCAAGCCCTTTGTCCCACCTCGTCCCTGCTGACTGGGTTGCTCTGAGCAAGTCCCATCTGTCCGCGTTTGGCCCATAGCCCTCTAAACCTCTCCTATCTATATACTTATCTAGATAACTTTTAAATGTTGCTAATGTGCCTTTCTCAACCACTATTTCTGGCAGCTCATTCCAAATATGCACCACCCTTTACGTGAAGAAGCTGCCCCTGATATACTTTTTAAATCTCTCACCTCTAATCTTAAACCTATGTCTTCTTGCTTTTATCACTCCCTCCCTGGAAAAAGGACAATGTGCTTTCGCCCTGTCTATGTCCCACATGGTCTTATATACCTCTATCAGGTCACCCCTCAATCTCCTATGTTTCAGGAAATAAGATAAGATTTCTTTATTAGTCACACGTACTTTGAAACACACAGTGAAATGCATCTTTTGCATAGAATGTTCAGGCGGCCAGCCCTGAAGTCCTAACTTATGTAACCTTTCCTTGTAACTTAGACCCCCAAATCCAGGCAACATCCTGATATATCTTTTCTGCACTCTTTCTAGTTTAATAACTTCTTTCCTATAACAGGATGACCAAAATTGTGCACAATTGATCAAAGTGCGACCTCACCAATGTCTCATATAACTGCAACATAACTTCCCAACTCCTGTACTCAATAGGCCTGACCGATGAAGGCCAATGTGCCAAACACCTTCTTCAACACTCTATCTACCTGTGACACCACCTTCAGTGAACTATGCACTTGAACTCCTAGGTCTCTCAGTTTCATAACACTTCCCAGGGCCTTACCATTAACTGTATAAGTCCTACCCTGGTTTGATCACCCAAAGTTTACAGATAAACCTCACATTTATCTGGATTGAAGGCTATTTCTAATCCTCAGCCCACATACTTAGCTGATTAAGATCTCCCTGTAATTTTTCATAACTTTCTGCACTATCTACACTGCAAACTTGCTAACCATGCCTTGTACATTCACACCCAAATCATTTATATAAATTACAAACAATAAAGGTCCCAACACTGACCCCGTGATAGGCCACTAGACACAGGCTCCCATCCGAGAAACAACCCTCGATCATCATTCTCTGCTTCCTACCACTGAGCCAATTAATACAATCTGTTATCTCTCCCTGGATCCCATGCAATCTAACCTTCCAGATTAGCCTGCCATGAGGTACCTTGTCAAAGGCCTTGCTGAAGTCCAAACAGACAACATCCACTGCCCCACCCTCATCTACCCTCTCAGTCACCTCCTCGAAGAACTCCAAGAGAATTTGTCAGACATGACTTCCCATGCACAGAGCTATGATGACTGTCCCAAATCAGACCCTGTCTCTCCAAGTGTTGGTAGATTGTGTCCCTCAGTGTTCCCTCCTGCAAGTTACCCACGCCCCAATATCAGACTCATTGACCTGTATTTTCCTGGCTTGTTTTTGCTACCCTTTTTAAACAATGGTATCACATTAGCCACTCTCTAATCCTCTGGAACCTCACTCACAGCTAGAAATAAGCAAAAATCTCTGCAAGTCTTGCAATAAACTGATACCATTGAAATTGCACAGGAAGACTTCAGCAACAGGTTTGAATATCACAAGCGATGCTACCAATGTGTTAATATTAAGTGTAATTAGGATGACAGGTAAGAAAGGCATTATTTTCTTCCTGACTTCTAATGCCAATGTTGAGCCACAAAATGATGACTACCAAGATGACTGGGACAACTGAAATGTTCTTTTTACTGCTAAATAAGTCAGCAAAATTGAAATTAACTAAGTGACATGATAATCTCATTTAGCTCTGCTTCCAAGCTAGCACACTGCCAAATGAACAGACTGATTGTTGGTGGGGTGGCAGCTGGTTGCAATCTGGGACTCTTAGTGCAATCCCTAGCAATTAGGACGCTGGAGAGGACCTATGGTTGGAAATGGCAGAGAGCCGATGATCAAGAGAGGCAGGATTGATGAGGCTAGGGAGAAGTCTTCAGTTGAGAGGGCTGGGGGATGGAGATATGCTAAGTAGGTTATAAACAATGTTGAAGCAAGCCCTGATATAATGGAACTGGCAACACCCAACTCCCCTCCATTGCCATGTGTTGTGACTTCTAGAAAACATGCATCTTCAATCAGTTTTAACATGTTAATTAGGTGTCTTGCATCTTGACCACAGCCAGCCAATATCTGCTGCTGTAAAAATAAGGGATGCACTTGTTGAAAGTTTGGAAGTCATGTTTAACTGTTTCAAACAGTTATTTTCTAAATCCCTCCTACTAATCATGGGTCTGGGATGAGGAGAATGAAGAGAAGGTGTTATTCTCAAAACCATTCTCAGGTGTCAAAGAAGTGAGTTTTAAGGAGAGTTTTCGTGAGACTTTTCTGCATCCTTGCCAAGTCCTTCACATCCTGCTTAAAGAACGTTGACCAGAATTTGGTGCATGCTCCATGTATGGCCTAACCAGTATCTTGTACAGATTCATTATAATTTTGAAATTCTATGGGTGGGATTTGAGTTGCATTCTGTGGATCCTCACATTTGGTAACACTAATCAACATTATTGATAATGCAAGTCAACATCAACCAAAGTGCATTGGAGACTTAGTGCATTAAGCTAAGGGTTTTATTGCATTTTAATTGGTCTTTTTTAAATGAAAAATATGGCAGGGGAGTTCATTTCTGGTTTGTACTGCTTGTAGCATGCTGCAATGTTAGCAGCTGTAGCTTGTAGCAATTCTGAGAGACTTTTATGGTCTAGGTGACCACATCTACAGGCAGTACTTCCAGTTTGAGTGCCAGGTTTTGGAGATTGAGCACTTAAGAGCCAAGATCATGGCACTCTGGGTGGCTAAACAGTATGGGTGGTGAGATTGAAGGGTTGGGGGGGAGAGGGGGTGTTTGAGGAGCAGGAGTCCGAAGACAATAGTGGCAGGAGATTCAATAGTGAGGGGAATGGACAGATATTTCTGCAGCCATAGATGTAAATTCAGGGTGCTTTGTTACCTTCCTGGTGTTGGGGTCAAAGATGTCACAGGACTGTTGCTCGGCATTCTTTAGTGGAGGGCAAACAGTTAGAGGTTGAGAATTACATTATAACACTGATAAAAAGAGGGATGAGATCGCACAATATGAATTTAGGGAGCTAGGTTGTAGATTAAAGATTACAATCTCTGGATTACTTCTGGCGCTCCATGCTACTAAATATAAGAGTTGAAGAACAGGTAGAATAAATGTGTGGTTAAAAAGATGGAGTCGGAGGCAGGACTTTACACTTCTGGATCACTGGCACCATTTCTGCAGAAGCTTGGACCTATATAAACTGGATGGATTGCATTTAAATCAGAAATGGTCCAACATCCTTACAAGGAGCCTTAGTGCATTTTAATTGGCCTTTTTTAAATGAAAAAATATGGCAGGGGAGTTCAGTTCTGGTTTGTGCTGCTTGTAGCAATTCTGAGACACTTTTTATGGTCTAGGTGACCACATCTACAGTGGGTGCTTTCAGTTTGAGATTGCAGATGCTGGAATCTGGAGCAACAAGCAACCTGCTGGAGGAACTCAGTGGATTGAGCAGCATCTGTGAGGGAGAAAGGAATGGTTGATGTTTTGTATAGAAACCCTGCATCCTTACAAGAAGGTTTGCTCATGCTGTTGAAGGGTATTCAGACTAATTTGGCATGGGAATGGGACACAGAGTAGATGTACAGTTGGTGGTGTGTGGGGGTGATGGTGGTGGAGGGGAAGGTGCAGTCAAATACAGAAAGAAAACTAAGTTAAACTAGAAGCAGAGCACACATAGAGGTAAAAAGGCACATGGGAGGAATGTAGGGTTAATAGCATCTATTTTAGTGTCAGGAACCTTACTAGTAATAAAGATGAACTGAGAGGGTTGATTAGCAAATTGGAGTATTTTATTGTTGTTCTCATGGAGACCATGTTGAAAGAAGGAAAGGACATAGAATCTTCAGGCATGATGTTGGAATGGGGAATAGAAGAAACAAAAGAGGAGGTGACAATGCAAAATTGATTAAGGAAAATCACTACAGTAAAGTCTGTTGTGAATCAGCTTTAGGTAGCAGAGGCACACATTACTGCTGCCGTGGTGGAGGTAGACACTAAAGGAGAAAGGGAAAGTGGTCTCACCTTTACTTAAAGGGACTTGAAATTCCTGGTCAATAAGTCAAATGAGGCCACATCAGTGAGCATAGAGAAAAAAAGGGATGGCGATCACTTTGTTGGAGTATACTACAAACAGTCACTCGGAGATAGAGGAATAGATTAGGAGACAATTCACAGAAGGGTGTAAGAATAATGGGATTTAGTAGGAGGGGATTTCAACTTCTTAACTATTAACTGGGATTGCTTCAGTGGGAAAAGCTTAGAGGGGATGGAGGTTTTAACGAGAAGAGCTTTTTGAGCCAATATCGACACAGGCTCATAGAGAGAAGATTCTGCAAAAGAGCCTGTAAAATTACAGTCTATAATGCAAGCCATGATATTCTCCACATTCCTTTCATTACCACCAACACAGTGCTCTAATAACCTTGGTAGGAATGCCCAGATCACACATTAAAATTTGTCATATCCTGCTGCATTGAAGCATGAAGTAATTTGGTTCCAATTAGTAAATAGAATTACTTCTACATCTCTGTATTTCCTGAGGAATAGCACCTCACTTAAATATTCAGACCTCCACATGAAAAGCAATTTCCTGTCAGGATGTCCACTCGACAGATGTGAATAATGATGCATGGAACTCCTCGGCATATCTCATGGAATTTCTTTTAACATTGATCCATTGTATGGGGATTGTCACTCCTTGAGGAGTCTACTGTCATACCATTTCCTTCCAAGCTCCTCTTTGGTGGGCCTGGTGGTGTTTGAAAGATTTCATTGAAAAGCAATGAACTAGGAGACTCACCCATTGTGTCAGTGACCTTCTGAATACAGAGGTGAGTTGTGTTGTTCCTGAAGACTAAAGCATTAACAATTTAACTTCCTTGCATCTCAAAATGATAAACTTTTCCAGTTAAATACAGAACCACAGGAAGAAAGCATTGGTTACCTGTTTTTAGTGTTGGGCTGGAAAGATGGAAGGTGGGTGAAAGTTGAACATTCTTGTAGATGGAAAGAATTCACATGGAGTCCAGGGTTTACCTTCAGAACAAACTTTCTCTTTATTATAAGCTGACGTCAACAGGGGAGTCACTTGTCCTGGAATAAATGCTCCCCAGTCCAAAGTTTCCATTATTCTTATACTATTTCTTATCTACTTTTTCCCCCACTATCTCTAACCCGCTTGTGCTAAGTATACATAGAGTGAGGTAGGCCTTTTGCAGGGTCAAGCTTCAGTGCCTATGTGCTATGTGAGCTGTCAAGCTTGAGCACCTCATGTGCTTACACGAGCCATGTTCAGTTCCATCTTTACCTTATATGAACAATGACAAGCTTCTATCCTGGAGTTTATGGGATTGTAGTTAGGCTGGTAACCAGGCATGAGTTTACTATAGTTCACTTTAGCCTGCAGATCATGGTTTGGGTTGGTTTGAACCAGTTCCAGACTTTCTCTGCCTGCTACCAACCCTGCAGAGTCCCCCTTTATCTCTCTGCCGCATGATCATCCCCCTGTTCTCTGCTACAGTGCTACAGAGCCATTTCACTATTCCCTACTACAACTCTGGATGTGAAGTTATCTTAAAGGAGATCAATTCATCCTCACAGAATGTCCCTGCCACTATCCCAGTTGTCATTAACCATTTAACTAACACAGGATCAGGATTTAACTCTCCAGATAAGAGATGCTTCAGTATTTAATGTCAATACAAATCATAATTGAACCTTTAAGACGTTGCAAGCTACATCCATACATCACTGCACATGCTTGGCAACCTCTATACATGCACAGGTCTGGAGTAATGGAAATACATGCAAAGTAGCTAAGTGCACTTTGTGATTGGATTTTTGATTAACTTCCATTAGACTTCACATAAAACAGTTCCTTGAGCAATAAAATTCTTATCCCAATGGTTAAAAGCAGCACCTATTTTCAGCACACCTCATTAAAGTGGGTACCTGATCATTACATAGTAGAGCACACACGTCTATAATAATTTCCACATTATGGTCTTGTAATTCATTTCTTTGTGATAAAAACCCTAGAGTTCTATAAATGCCATGGAGTGAGCATTGAACTCCTGGAAATATGTTTTGGTTTACATTTTTCCAACTTATTTCACTTTTTCTACCCCTGCCTTTTAAATAAACTAGGAAGAGAAAGTTCCCATTGAGAAATCCATTTCACTGTTGAAAAATCAAAAGTCTCCATTAATTAGCTTTGATGCCAGGTGAAATGTTTCATTAAGATTTAGAGAACAAATGAGCAATTAGTTCATTGGTGTTGGAAATACGGTGCATATCTTCTCCAATGTCTTCTCCCTGTCTCTTCATGGGAAGTATCTCATGACACAGAACACGTTGAAGGAAATTACTTGATCAGTTCTATCCATCCCATAGTCAACTCTAACAGGATGAATTCAAGGCACATATTCATTCTGAGTGGCCACATTAGAGAGCAGAACTGTAATGGGCACTTCTTCGGATTGGATTATATTGTAAACAGCCCACCCCACCAGTCAGATTTTAGTTTTCCTTTTCTTTCATTTTTGTATCTCGAAATTGAAAACGGCAGCAGTTCAAAGGAAAACTCAGCCCTAAACGCATAACTAAAGAAGGCAAAATAAATAAAACATCCTTCCCCTTTTCCCAATGACTGCATTAATATTTAGACTGAAATAACTTAATTAGTATTGCATTTGATTAACATTTCTGTTGTGTACTGGAACTGCAAAATATTATGATTTAAACCACTATATTAGTTTTAATTGAAATCTATTATGCACAATAGCATGAAGCAAAGATGCAATTTCATCGTAAATATGTAAACTAATCCTGGGAAATCCTGATATTTAAACCCTGATGTAGAATCTCCAGATGTCTAATATTTCTAATTCAGAACATAATTGAGTATGATAGAAGTAAAAGCAGAATCCTTATAAATTGAGTTGGTCTTAAATGTAAAAAAAAATGTTTGGACTCATCTTTGTTTAATGTAATAAATGTTCAGGAAAACAGTTTTAACCATTTCCTACATCTCTAATAATGTAACCATTATCTAAACATCAGATAAATTAGAATGTATAGACATATAATACCAACCATCTGAGACTGTCGTCAACCCTCTTTGTGAATCACTTGGGCAATCAGTTTGGTGCCTCTGAATCAATGAAATGCAATAGGACTTGTTGCTGTTTCATATGTGATTATGTGAAGTACACTATTTTTGTCCATTTCAAAGTAGTCAAAGGAGCGCCCAAATACAAAGAGACAAATTGAATTCTGGTTGATGGTCTCTAGAGTTGGAGAGGATTAAGAAGAAGGATTTGCTGAAAAAGTAATGGATGAGTGCTTATACTTTAATTCATGTGAAAATCATCCAGCAATTTGTTATGAGAAAGGAGATCACAAGAACCACGAATCACCACAAGTTGTTGCCTCTATTGCATTCCTACCCTGTAAGATTCACAAAAGTTCATCTTACCCTTGACCTGTGCATGAGTTTATCGAATCACTGCATTTTCACATCATTTAATACAATAGAGCATTAATTTACTAATTAATAGCATCATAGATTCAGTACAGTATGAAAACAGGCCCTTTGGCCCAACTCATCTCTGCCAACCAAGGTGCCTTGCTGAGCTGGTCCCACTTGACTGCATGGGGTCCATATCCCTCTAAACCTTTCCTATCCCTGAACCTGTCAAAATGACTTAAACATTGTTATTGTAACCTCCTCTACCACTTCCTCTAGAAGCTTGTCTCATACATCCACCATCTTCTGTGTGACAAACTTGCTCTTCAGATCGACTATAAATCTTTCCTCTCTCACCTTAAACCTATGCCCTCCAGTTTTAGACTCCTCTAGCCTGGGAAAAAGACTGTGTCTATCAACCTTAACCGTGCCCATCATGATTTTATAAACCTCAAAAAGATCAGCACTCAGCCTCCTTCACTCAGGAAAAGACAATCCAAGCCTATCCAGTCTCTCCTTATAACTCAAGCCCTCCAGTCCCAGCAACATCCCTGTGTATCCTTTCTGGACCCTCTCTAGCTTTAATCACATCTTTCCTATAATTTGACGACCAGAACTGCACAGGATATTCCAGAAGTTCCAGGTGAAGTCTCACCAGCATCTTATACAGTTGTTACATGATGTCTGAACTCTTGTAGTCAATGCCCCATCTGATGAAGGCAAGTGTACCATACACCTTGTTCACTACCTTGTTTACCTGCATTACCACTTTCAGGGGACTATGTACTTGTACCCCTAGTTCTCTCTGCTCTACAACACTCCCCAGGGCCTGCCATTCACTGTGTATGTCCTGCCCTGATTTAACTTCCCAAAATGCATCACTTTGCACTTTGCACTTTTCTGAGTTAACTTCCATCTGCCATTCCTTTGCCCACTTTTCCAGTTGACTTAGATCATGTTGTAAACTTAGGCAACCTTCATTGTCCACCACACCACCAACTTTGATGTAATCCACAAACCTACTAAATCATGCCACCTACATTCTCATTCAAATACATATTAATGTATATGATAAACAACAGTGAACACAGTACTGATCCCTGCAGCACACCACTGGTCACAGGCTTCACCACCAACCCTCCACCATCACCCTCTGACTCCTTCCATCAAGTTAATTTTGTATCCAATCAACTGGATCCTATATGGTCTCATCTTCCTGACCAGTCTAACATGCGGGACCTTGTCAAACACCTTGTCAAAGTCCAATTTGTCAACGTCTATTGCCCTGCCCTCATCAACCCTTTTGGTCACCTCTTCAAAAAACTCAATCAGATTCATGAGACATGATTTCCTGCACACAAAGGAATGCTGACTATCCTTTATTGGTCCTTACCTTTCCAAATGCAGACAGATACTCTCTCAGAAGGCCTCCAGTAACTTTCCCCCAACTGATGTTAGGCTCGCTAGCCTGTAGAAGCCTAGCTTGTCCTTGCAGCCCTTCTTAAATAAAGGCCCAATGTTACAGGTCAGGTTGCTATTTGGTGAATGTCCCTTTAAGGTACCTGGACAGTAGAGTGGTAGTGTGTGTGTGTGGTGTTATCAAGACAGCAAGACTATAACAATGTGCTGATGGTTTTGCTCAGTGAGTGGAAATGAGTGAGAAAGAGAGAGAGAGAGAGAGAGAGAGACAGAGAGAGAGAGACTGACTGACTGCTGGTCTCCATAACAATGGATGAAAAACAATAGCTGTGTCTGTCACTACAATCCATGTATGGATTTTTGGAGCAATCAAGTGGAGTCCACTTTGTCATTAACCTGTACTGGAAAACAGGTATTTCTGTGGATGGCCACGTATCGAATGCCATCGGGGTGGCAGACACTTTGGAACAAAGCAATGGAGATCATTGGCGATTGAGGTGTCGTTAGGGTTCCATCGCGGAACATGTGGATTTAGTAATTTCTCTCTACATTTTCTCTATATTTTCTCTTCAGTCAACAGTGGTTTTGCAAAAACCTTTGCTCATGTTTCACCTGATGACTTGCTGAACTGAACTTTGAGAACTATTCCTAGACTTGGAGTTTGGGAATTCGCCACACGTACACTTTGAGTTTATTAGTTTTGGGGATTATGTTTGATATCTAACTATTTTACTTTTCTTATTATTACAAGTAGTTATTAGTAAAATAGTTTTTAACACTTGTACATGACTCAGTGTGTTTCTATTGTTGCTGGTACATAACACCAACATTAACTACCTTCCAGTCTTCTAGTACCTCACCTGTAGCTAAGGAAGATACAAAAATCTCTGCCAGGGCCCCAGCAATTCCTTCCCTTGCTTCCCACGATGTCCTAGAATATACTTGGTAATGCCCTGGGGATTTATCCACCTTTATGTGCCTCAAAACCGCCCGCACCTCATCTTTTGTAATATAGATACGTTTCAGGACATCATTTTTCTCTTCCCTAGCTTCTTTGACTCTCTGCATGGTAAATACAGATGAGAAGTATTCATTTAAGACCTGGTCCATCTCCCATGCCTCCACACAGAGGTATCCACACTGATTGTTGAGGGGACCTATTCTCTCTCTAGTTACCTTTTTGCTTGATCCCAGCTGCCCATACCTGGCATATGCCTCCTTCTTTTTCTGACAAGAGCTTCAAAATCCCTTGTTAGCCAGGATTTCCCAATCTTGCCCTTCACTCTAACAGGAACATGTTAGCCCTGAACTCTCCCTATCTCATTTTTAAAAGCCTCCAACTTGTCAGTTGTCCCTTTACCTGCTAGCAGCCTCCCCAATCAACCTTTGCAAGTTCCTGTCTAACGCAATCAAAATTATCGTCGCCCCAATTTAGGATTCCAACTTGTCAACCAGTTCTACCTTTTTCCATAACTATTTTAAAAAGAATAGAATTATGGTCACTGGTCCCAGAGTGCTCCTCTACTGTCACTTCAGCCACTTGCCCAGCCTCATTTCCCAAAAGGAGGTCGAATGTGACCCCTTGTCTAGTAGGGCCATCGACATATTGCTAGAGAAAACTTTCCTGGACATAGTTACATTCTGCCCCATCTAATTCCTTAGCACTATGTCTGTCCCAGTCAATATTAGCAAAGTTAAAATCACCTAGTATTATAACCCTATTATTCCATTGTTATCTGTGATCTCTCTAAGTATTTGCTCCCCTAATTCCCACTGACTATTGAGGAATCTATAGCACTTATAGAGGGCAAGCACGGTAGTGTAGCGGTTAGCGTAACACTTTACAGCGTCAGCGACCTGGGTTCAATTCCGGCCACTGTCTGTAAGAAGTTTGTACGTTCTCCCTGTGTCTGCGTGGGTTTCCTCCGGGTGCTCTGGTTTCCTCCCACATTCTAAAGACGTGTGGGTTATATCACAAGATCACAAGACAAGGGAGCAGAAGTAGGCCATTTGGCCCATCAAGTCTGCTCCAAGGAAAAGGGAAAAAAGAAAAAGAAATGAGAAATTGGGGGGCAGGGGGCAGGTGCAAAAAAAAAACACTATTCTAACCCCAATTTCCAGCCTTATCCCCATATCCCTTGATACCCCGACTATTTAGATATCTATCTATCTCTTCCTTAAACGCCTCCAATGATCTGGCCTCCACTGCTGTACGTGGCAAGGAATTCCATAAATTCACTACCCTCTGGCGAAAGAAATTTCTCCTCATCTCTATTTTAAACCTGTACCCTCTAATTCTAAGATTGTGCCCTTTGGTCCTGAACTCACCCACCAAGGGAAACAGCCTAGCCACATCTACTCTGTCCAGTCTTTTCAACATTTTAAATATGTCTATAAGGTCCCCTCTCATTCTTCTGTACTCCAGTGAGTACAGTCCAAGAGCCGACAAACGCTCATCATATGTAAGCCCTTTCATTTCGGGAATCATCCTTGTAAATCTCCTCTGAACCCTCTCCAATATCAGCACATCTTTCCTAAGATATGGGGCCCAAAACTGCGCACAGTATTCCAAATGAGGGCTCACTAGTGCCCCATAGCGCCTCATCAACACTTCCTTACTTTTATACACTATACCTCTGGAAATGAATGCCAACATAGCATTCGCTTTCTTTACTACCAATCTGACCTGGTGTTAACCTTTAAGGTATCCTGCACGAGTATCCCCAAGTCCCTTTGTACTTCTGTACTTTGAATTTTCTCTCCTTCTAGATAATAAACTGCCTGTTTATTTCTGTTTCCAAAGTGTACAACTGCACATTTCTCAACATTGAATCTCATCTGCCATTTCCTTGCCCATTCTCCTAAACTATCTAGGCCTCTCTGCAACCTTCCTGTCTCCTCAATACTCCCTACTCCTCCACCTATCTTGGTGTCATCCGCAAACTTAGCCACAAAACCATTTACTCCATCATCCAAGTGGGGAGTTGTGGACGTGCTATGTTGGCACCGGAAGCATGGCGACACTTGTGGGCTGCCCCCAGAACACTCTGTGCAAAAGATGCATTTCACTGTGTGTTTCGATGTACATGTGACCAATAAAGATATCTTATCTTGTATTACAATCCCATCAAATTGATCACCCCTTTTTATTTCTAAGTTCAACCTATATAACCTCACTGGACTTTCCCCCAGAAATATTCTGAGTATGACCGTGTTATTCTCCCTATTCAAAATCTCAACTCATGCTTCTCCCTTACCTCTTCCTTTGTCACACATGCAGCATCTGTACCCCAGAACATTGAGCTTCCAGTCCTGCTATACTTTCAACCATGTTTCCATAATAGTGATAATATCATAATCCCATGTGCCTATCAGTGCCGTGAGTTCATCTGCCTTACCTGTCAGGCTTCTTGCATTAAAATAAATGCAGGTTATCCTATCAGTTCTTCCTTGCTCCCTTGTCCTGCCCCTGCCTGGTCCTGCCGACTGAACTGGCTCGCTTTAATTTCAATATTTGCTTCATCTTTCTCACTTGCCATACAACTATTATGGGTCTCACCCCTTGCGAGACTAGTTTAAACCCCAACCCCCGCCTCCCCCGAGTAGCTCTAGCATATATATTGGTTTCCCTCCAGTTCAGGTGCAACCCGTCACTCTTGCCAAGGTCAACTCTGCCCCAGAAGAGTGCCCAAAAGTCCAAGAAAATGAATCCCTCATTTCTGCTCCAGCTTCTCAGTCGTGCTTTCATCCGCCCTATTTCTACTCTCATTAGCGTGTAGACAGGGACTTGCAACACTTCAAACAGGAAGCTTTTATTTAATGCTATGCAAATTATCAATTACAGTCAATCAATTTCTCTACCTAGAAAGTAAACAATTAAAAGTTGGGCCCATCCTTTTCGGTAAGACTTCATTGGAGAATGTTTTAAAAAATATGTCAAATTCTGAATTTAATGCTTTTGTTTAGTTTTAATTTGTATCATTTTTCAGCTATCTTAATCTAATCATTCTTTTTATTTCTCTTTCAGTGTCTAACCTAAGATTGAATTCACTCACTCTGGTTTACCTATCTTCTCAGCCCTTGCAGAGTTTATTTGTCAGCCCTTCAATCTTTTTGGTTAAGCAGATGCAATATTGGACCCATCATTCACCAATGTCCCTGATGCTATGTTGCTCTCACTTTGCCATGATTAGTTTGCACTTCCAGCAACAAATCGAGCAGATTAGCTTTCAACTGAAAGGTACAAGGAAAGAAATGAGGCAATCACACTGCAAATTCATCTCCAACGAATTCTAGCCCTGCACATAACTGATGTTTGGAACTCATGGCATTTGGCCAGTGTTATTTATTTGAATTTCAAATTTTTCTTTGCTCTCTCCCCTTTTTTATAGAAACTAGTCTAAAATGGTCTGAGCTATCTCTTCAATTCCCAAGACAACTTTTACTCAAGGTGCATAACTAAGTATCTTAATTGGTCTTCAGGTGACATCATAAGTAAGCAGTCCGGTCACAGAAAAGTTTTGAATTATGTCAAAAAACAGCTGAAGACCCTCCTGTTTGAGGTGCTATAAGTCCATCTGCCAGGCTCTGCTCCTGGTCTTCAAAAAGCATGAGTTCAAAACAAATTAAGCCTCAGTCTGCACTTTCCCACCAAACACACACAGGGCAAGTTGGAAAATAAAGAATGTCTTCCAATTCATAAGCACTTGCAGATAAAACACAACACTGATAAAAATTAAAACATGAAGAACTATATGGGTCAAGTGGAAAAAACTCTGGTAATTTTATTGGCAATTTCTCAATATTAGTCACCAATTAGAAGATAGTCACTGTTAATTACTGGTGCTCGCCAACATTTGCTTCCATAGACTTTGGTGGAATGTGATTAGGAGTAAAAACAGTGGCTAATAGTCCCATATGTATTATCACAAGCAATCATGGATAAATTTATCCCCCACTCACACACATTAAAACTAAAAGTCTGCAATCCAAGCAGTTTTTAAGAGGTCACATTCAGAAAAAGGATGAGAACATGTGAACAAACTGCACTCGTTATCTGCAAGGACAAATGTGGTTTGTTCCAGGCAAGAGACCAGGCAGTCAAAAGAATAACTGAATTCAAGAAGGTAATGGAGAAAATACCAGGAATTACCATGGAAAGGAAAGGAACAAAACAGGAAAATAATACTGTGAAAGGACTAGAAAGCATAGCATTGACTCATTAAAAAATCTATAACCAAGGAAAGCAAATTGCTGAAAATAGAAGTTAGATACCATCTGTGAAGAGAATGTCACTGTTTCAACTCAATGATCTTTCATCGGAATGGGAAAAAGTTAAGGGCAAAACATATCTTAGAATGGCAAGAAAGCAAGGATGGGAGGAATGAACAGAAGTGAAAGTTTGTTATAGGATGTCTAGCTGGAACTTTAACTCTGTCTTTTAGTCCTCAGGTAGTGCTTGCGTATTTCCAGTATTTTCTGTTGTGTTCCAAATCGTCGAACATCAACAGTACCTCATTTTTGGTTTAAGTGTGGAATAAGGTGAAAGGAAGAAGATATTAAATGACCAAAAAGATAATAGCAAGGCAAAAGAGGTTCATAGCAGTACAGGTAATGAAGCAAAAGAAAGATTAGGTGGAGGTGTGAGGGAGAATCATTATCTGAAATCTTGAGCTTATTGCTGAGTCCATAAAATTGTAATATGCCCACAATGAAGTGCTTTACTTCTGGCTTATGATGAAGTTATTGAAACCATTCAGAGGATCACAGGACACAAGGTTGGACTAGAAGTTATGTGGAAAACTAATATGACTGACAATTGGAAGTTCAGGTTTTCACTCGTGGACTGAAAAGATGTTTTCTGCAAAGTGGTCATGTAAAATGAACTTAACTGCCTTGGAACTGAAGCCATTAATGACTTTTTTATATTTTAAATGCACATAAAGTCATTTTGCACACACTTTAATGTGATTTTGCCATTGTCAGGTTGACGTTATGCCTGTCAAGAAACTGGACCAGGCACCTCTGAGCACAGTTCGCCTCAGAGCAGCTGACATTTGCACACATAATATCACATGCTATCAATGTGGACAATACTCATGTCTTCCTTAATGAGTGAAATTGACGCAAATTGTGCAACCTATGACCCGCATGTTTCATTCACTGTCAAACGTGAAGAAAAGCCTGTGCCAAGTTAGAAGCCATGCAGGAATTAAAGTGTGCCCACTGGGCCATCATTGTTTGGTTTCTTCATTTTGCCTGTCTGTCTGATCACTAATCTTTACATGCAGCAGATCATTTCTGTGTGCTTGAGTGTCTGCAGTGGCTTTTCATTGCAAAGATCACTGCTCCATTCTCTGTTAGTATTATGATTCTGCTTCATATTGCCTCAGGTCTACTTAGCCTCTGAAACATTCCCTGTAAGTTCTAGTAGCAAGGATGTGATAGTTGTGATCTCTGCAGGCAGAAGACATTGGGAATCAAAGGCTTTTGTCTTAACACACCAAAAGTGGGAAATCACACTAATCAATTTTTAAGGCTAAATTTCCCCAAATTAGCTACTTTTTGTAGATCCCCTGAATGAGAGTTAGTGCAATAAAAAAGGATAAAATTCAATTTCTAGTCAAGTGTTCCCAATGCAGAGGAGTCCATTTCATGAGCAGTAAATGTGTCTATTAAATTGAACAAATCACAGCTGTTTACTTGGAAACAATTTTTACTTGGAAAAAAAACAATTAGGGCCCTGTATACTGGGGAGATAGGACATAAGCTGGCAGGTGTTGCATCTCCTGGAATTGTGTGGAAATAGAAAGGGATGTTAGTGATAATTTAAGAGTGAACTATGAAGCCATGAAAGGAACTGTCCCTTCAGAATATCTCTGGGAGGTGGAGGGAAGATGGGGGGAGGTGGGGTGGTGGTGTAGATGGAAGCGGGTGGAACGTGCTTGGTGGTGGCATCAAATTGCAGATGCCATAAATGGTGGAGAATGATCTGTTGAATGTTAATTCTGGTGAGGTACTGTACAAGGGCAACTCCATCATTGCAGCAGAGTGGTACAGCTGGTAAAGCAGCTGTCTCCCAGTTCCAGTGACCCAGGTTCAATCCTGTTCTGTTCTGCTGACAATGCGGAGTTTGCATGTCCTCCCTAAGACTATGTAGGTTTCCTCTGGGTATTCTGGTTTCCTCCTACACTCCAAAGACGTTGATAGGTTCAATGAGCGCTGTAAAATGCCCCGAATACAGATGAGGAGTAGAATCTGGGAGAGTTAATGGAAATGTGGGTAGGATAAAATTGGTGTCAGATTAGTCTAAATGGGTGCTGGATGATCAGCGTGGAATTTGGTGCATCTAAGGGCCTGTTTCCATGCTGCATCACTCTATGATTCTATTGTTGTGAGAAGAAAGAAGGGAAACAGGGTCCTTGACCATGTCTATTACAACACTTACAATTCCGCTCTACCCCTTTGCTCATAAACACGGTGATGTTGTCTTGTCCTACCAGCTTTCATATTCAAAGGATCATCCTCCGCCATTTAAGGTAATGCTTGTACCAAAGCCATCTACCTTTTCCTCTGATTTTTACTTTCAAAAAGGGCCGTTCACTCCATAGCACATTAATTCACTCGTCAAACCTTCTTCCCATGACACCTTCAAATGCAACCCCAGGGGAACCAATGCCTGATTTTGTACCTCCTCCTTCAGATACAATGGTCTAGAAAGCAGCATTGGGGGGAGAGGGGTGTGGGGCACACACAACACAACACAACACCTGCACTCCTCTGGCCATTGGGAAATGCTGTTTCTTTACCATGGTTGCATTAGTAACAGGGACCTCACCTCGATAAGCTAGTGGATCATAGCACCTTCAGGAGGGGTATCCTCTATTTGGAGGGGGAGGCAGAAAAGGGCACATTGACTAGGATTAGCAACATTGATTTTGAAAAATTTCTTTTCATTCCCAACCCCCATGACCCTACCCTCCTGGTAATCGTGTCAAAATTAGATAGCAGCCCTCCTCTGCAATTGCCTGGGATATTTGTTGGCACTTATTACATGACTAAGAAAATTCTTACATGGACATGAAGAAATTTTCATAGAGGATTGAACTTTCTTCAGAGTAAACAATTTTCTATTTAACTATGGAGCATCTTTTCTTATATGGGAGAACTAGTTACTCTGACAGAGATCCTCCATGGCTAAAGACACAATAAACTGCATTGCCCTGCCAGGAGGTCACCAGGAAGGTCTCCATCTGAACTTGTGCAGTGTCTGAGTGCCCGCACTATGAGAAAACCTGTAGCAACACCAAATGCCTGTGGCTGGTTTGACTGTTCCTGTGGGTTGATGGAAAAGTAAGTGAAGTCTGATGTTGTGGAGTAGAAGGTTTCAAAGATACCACTCCCTCCATCCACCTCTTCACCCTCAATGCAGCACTAAACAATAAGCTGTGAGTTATAAATATATCATCAGATACACACTGGAATTGTCCTGAGGCTAAGAATGATAACTTTAACTGTGAGACCAGTGGGAAGTTATTGTGAACTTGAAGTTTTCTGAAGTCACGTATGCTTGTGAGGATTATGAATTGATTCTGCAGATATTGTCCTCTAAGACATGTAGATAAGTAGAAGCCAGTGTGGATAAGTTGTTGGTGCTGAACTCGTGAAACCTCCTGTGCAAAGGTCCCCTTGGATGCCTGTGGTAATTGAAAGCCATCTATTGCACCCCATGTTGTTCATTAAAAGAATTATTAGGTATTGTATGTCAGTTTTCATTTCAATAAAGTGGAGGTGTGAGGGTGGGTCAGATTTCAGTGTATAGGCTGATAAGCAGCAGTCTGGGTATGAGAGCGGGTCCAGTTTGATTGACATCTTGAATAACACTGTTTCTGAGCATAATGTTAGAAGGAGCTGTTTCCTTTGAGAATGAACAGCCCTTTTCATGCCAATGTGGTGGAAAATCTCACTGTTGATGAATTTTGAAGTTTACACTACAGTTAGCATTATTTAGATGAGTCTGGTGCTGGAGAAACTGTATCAGCGAAAACAAAAATCTTGCCCAATAGTGAGCAGACGATGACACCAACAGGAGTTAAGACACCTGGAAACTTGAAAACCTGCTTTACTTGGGGTTGATGCAGTCTTCAACTTTGCTATATTGTTTCTTTTGGCATTCCACTCACACATTTCCAGGCCTGTATTCACTACCCACAGTGTAAACTTGTTTGCATTGGAGGTGAAAAAGTATATTCAGTGCCTGCTCGGCAACCCAAACTTGCGGGTTCCTGTAACTTTAATTTTCCATGACTTCCCTATCCCCAGTTTTCTATCTTGTTCAAATGCTCTGTGAAGATTTTAGGGACATTGCAGCTTTTCAGATTCAAAAGTGAGTTAAACAATTCCAGGTAATTCTGTTATTCCCATGTACTCTTCCTCTTGTCCAATCTTTTGTTTCTTACCAGAGGAGATGCAACACATGTGCTGGAAGACTGGAGGATAGTGAATGTTGTGCCTTTATTTAAGAAGAGCTGCAATGAAAAACCTGGGAAGTATGGACCAGTATGCCTAAAATTTGCTGTAGGTAAGTTACTGGAGACAATTCTGAGGAATAAGATATACTTGCATCTGGAAAGACAGGGGTTGATTAGGGGTACTCAGCATGGCTTTGCACATGAGAGATCATGTCTTATGAACTTGATTGAGTTTTTTGAAGATGTGACCAAGAAGGTCAATGAGGGCAGGGCAGTAGACATGGTTTATATGAACTTCAGCGTGGCCTTTGATAAGCTTCCACATGGTAGGTAGCTCTGAAGGGTTAGATTGCATGGAATCCAGGGAGAGCTGACTAATTGGATACAAAATTCACCTGATTGTAGGAAGCAGAGAGTGATGGTGGAAGTTTCTTTCTCGAACTGGAGGCCAATGACTAATGGTATGCCCCAAGAGGTGGTGCTGGGCCCATTGTTGTTTGTCATCTATATCAACTATTTGGAGAACTGTAAGGCATGGTTAGTAAGTTTATGGATGACACTAAATTAGGTGGTATCATTGACAGTGAAGGAGGTTATCAAGAATTACAATGGGATCTTGATCAACTGGGTAAGTGGGCCAAGGAATGGCAAAAAGAGTTTTATTCAGATAAATGCGAGGTGTTACATTTTGGAAAGTCAAATCAAGGTAGGACTTTGATGATAAATGGTAGGGCACTGGGAAGTGTTGTAGAACAGAGGAAGTTCAGGTACATGGTTCCCTGAAAGTGGAGACACAGGTAGACAGGATGGTGAAGAAGGTTTTTGGCACACACACCTTTAGCAGTCAGGGCATTGAGTATAGAAGTTGGGAGGTTATGTTGCACTTGTACAGGATGCTGGTGAGACTGCACTTGGAGTATTGTGTTCAGTTTTGGTTATCCTGCCACAGGAAAGATGTTCTTAAGCTGGAAAGAGTGCAGAAGAGATTTGCAAAAATGCTGCCAGAACTCAAGGGATTGAGTTATAGGGAGCAGTTGGACAGGCTAGGATATTTTTCCTTGGAGCGTAGGAGACTGAGAGTTGATCTTACAGAAGTGTATAAAATCATGAGGGCCATAAATAGGGTTTTCCCCAGGATTGGGGAATCAAGAACTAGAGGGCATAGGTTTAAAGTAAGAGGGGAAAGTTTTAATAGGAACTTGAGGGGCAACTTTTTAACCCAGAGGGTGGTATATATATAGAATGAGCTGCCAGAGGAAGTGGTTGAGGCAGGTACAATAACAACTTTTAAATGACATTTGTACTGGTACATGGAAAGGAAGAGGGATACAGGCCAGACTCAGTAGCATAGTGGTTAGCATAATGCTTTACAGCGCCAGCGACTTGTGTTCAAATCCGGCCACTGTCTGTAAGGAGTTTGTACGTTCTCCCTGTGTCTGTGTGGGTTTCCTCCGGATGCTCTGGTTTCCTCCCACATTCCAAAGACGTACAGGTTAGGAAGTTATGGGCATGCTATGTTGGCACCAGAAGCATGGCGACACTTGCGGGCTGCCCCCCAAAATCACTACGCAAAAGATGTATTTCACTGTGTGTTTCGATGTACATGTGACTAATAAAGATCTTATCTTATCTTAAACGTAGGCAAATGGAATTAGCTTGGATGGGCATCTTGGGCCGAAGGGCCTGTTTCCATGCTGTGTGACTCTATGATATGTTTTTTCATCTCTTCCCTATCCAGCATCCAGGGACCCAACAGTTCTTCCAAGTTAGGCAGAAATTCATTTGCACTTCTTCCAATCTAGTCACTGCATTTGGTGTTCACAATGTTTGTCTCTTCTGCATTGGAGAAACCAAATGAAGACTGGGTGATTGTTTTGCAGATCACCTTTCTCAGCCCACAGGAATGACTCTGAGCTCCCTCTTACCTGCTATGTTTCATCCCCATCCCATTCCCATTCTGACCTATCTGTCTGTGGTCTCCAACGCTGCTACAAACAGGCCCTATGCAAACTTGAGGAACAAAACCTCATCTTTTGTCTGGACATATTGCAGTTTTCTAGATTCAATAATAAATTCTCCAACTTATATAACTTACTTTCTCTGTCTGTATCCGAACTAGCTATTTCCGTCATAGATCGTCCATCTGTGATACTCATTCAGTTTTTCTCTTTCCATTAGTATAGCCTGAACTGCTCAGCATGTCCCACAGCCCTGCTTTTAAAGGAAACAAAGAAGCATAATCACCTTCCAATTGCCCCATTAATCCAATTTACTTAGTCTCACTTTATCACAGATATTCCCTTTGTCCTATCCATCCCTATTTCCACTTCCTCTGCAATTTAAAACTCCTTTTTTAATCTCTCATTCCAGTTCCAATGAAGAGCTTCAGACCTGAAACGTTAACTTTGCTACCACTTCCACAGATGCTACCTGACCTACTTGTGTTTACACCATTTTGTGATTTTATTCTTATTATCACCTTTTTCTTTGTATCACCATGTCACCATCCATTCTATCATTTAGTGTAACCTGCTTCTCATCCTATCCTTGGCTATCTGATTGGTATTTTCATTCCCCTCCCCCAACCCCACCAACCACCCATCCCTTGACATAGATGCACACACACTTTTCTTGGCATCTTTCCAGTATTTTCTTTTTCATATATGTAATTTACACAAGGATCCATGGGTTAAAAGGCTATGGGATTTATGAAAAAAATGTCAAAAGTATGTTTTCATCACCTGCATTAGCAAAACTTAAAAAACACAAAGATTTGAAAACCTTAAAATTTAATATATCGTTGAATCAGGAGTCAATAGTTTATTAAGTAATTAAATCACATTCAATTTATATCATAATTAAGGCAAATGTTAATTAATTAGATCTAAAGATATAGGATTAAAGATAAACAGAGAATTCTAATGTTAAAGTCTTCTGAATATCATCAAATTTACATATGCCACATAAATAATAGAGGAACCCAAGAAGGAACAAGTTAATAACTTAATAAATAATATAAGGTTAATAAACTACAACTAAATTTGAATTTAAGTTATATGTGCTAGTTAAGTATAACCTAGATCTCAAGTATTTGTTCAAAATCTGAAGCTGGTTAATTAACTAACTGACTAGATAGACATGAACTTGACACTACTGTATGATTTGGGAGCTTGTGGACAAGAGTGTCATTACAATTTATGTCAGCTTAAGCTTTATTGCAGTTGAATTTCAATGTTAACAAGTGGGAGGAGGTACATTTACGTAGAAAAATCATGAGAATGCATAAACTTTTGAAAACTAGTGTGAAAGATTGGAATAGCTGAGCAATTAGCAGTGCAGATATTCCAACAGAAGTCAAGCAGATTAATAACGTTATCCAATGTGTACAAAACTGATGTTCATCTCTAACTGACAGAATTTTTAAAAAAATTTATGGAACCTCAATTAGATTACAATTGGTGTATTTCTTGTCATATGATATTGTACCAGTTGAAGGTACAAAAGAATTAACGTAATATCAGAACTAAAAGATTATACCTATCAGGAAGGATTGACAAGGGTGGGGCACTTATTTACAGAAAAGATTGAAAGATGTCATGATTTTGCTATTTAGGATTACCAGATGATTTTATAGGATAGACGTAAAGAAGACATTTCCAGTGTGAGCAAAAGTGTGGGTTATAAGTATGATATTCCACAAAAATTCAGGCTGAACTGCTTTATCCAGAGACTAGTAAGAATTACTCACTATCATAAGGAGTAAAGGTTGAGGTAATCAATAGAGATGCATTTTAAGGGAAACACTGACAAACAATGGGGAGGAAGTAATAGAAGGATCCATTGACAGGGTTGGATGAAAAAGGATGGGAGTCTGGAGTGCTGGAGAAACCCTGGCATGGGCTCACTGGTTTGAAAGGTCTTTTACTCTGCTGAAAATACAGCATGATGGAACTCTGTGCACAATAGGAATGAGTAATATCACTCAGCACTGGCTGTCAGTTCCATAGGGAACCACGGGCAAAGTCCTGTTCACTGGTCAACTCGCCATTGACTTCTGCACCTGCACATTGAAGTGATTGGAAACCAAGCCCAGCACCAAAGGTGAAGTAGTGCTTTTTGCATTCTGTTGTTTAACACCATTCTGTTGTTCTGCTCTTATTGCTGTATTTATTGTTGTATTTATTATCATGTATACTGTTTACTCTGTGAGCTTCATACAAACACGGAATTTCATTGTACCCTGTCGTAAATGAAAATAAACTGATCTGAATCTAATGTTGGTCAGCAGTTTGCACCCAGTCCCTCAGCAGTTCCTTAAATTAGATCTTCCAGCCTGAGTAAAATGGCAAATGCAGGTAAGTCATTCATTTATTTTTCTTTATTTCTTTATTTTACGTCATGTTAATGTTTAAGATTAATTTCCAGTACTTTAGCTTTTTATTATTTATTTTAATACCTTTTATTTCTTTACTATTTAATTCTACTTGAACTGTTTTTAAACACCATTGATTATTAGAGACATTTCAAAAAGGCCATTGATAGCAGCAAACTGTCCAAAGACCATTAGGACAGCGCCTCAGATCTCACCACCACAATCCGCTCTGCATTATATATCCAAATCATGTTAGTGCAAATTGTATCCGGATCAAGTTAGTGCAAACACTATGAATGATGAGTCAGATCCAGTAAAATCCAGTTCATAAACTATGTGTTGCCTTGTAATAAATAAATAAAACTGAATGTTTTAAAACAGGCGAGCTGGGAGGAAGATGTACATGTATAGTCTATATTTGACGAAAGCTCGAATTGACTTAGCAAGTCCAGATGAAGGGTCTCAACCCGAAACGCTGACTGTCCATTTCCCTCCATTGATGCTGCCCCACCTGCTGAGTTCCTCCAGCATTTTGTATGTTGCTTGGAGGAGAGCTTTATTGGAATAATATTGGATTAAAAAAAAGTTAAATTATAAATATAAATTATACAAAATTGGATTGTATTCACCTGAAAATAGAAGATTGCTATCACTCCATTAATCTTCTCTTCACATTTTGCTTGTGTTTCTGTGTTTTTCTCTTTTTGTTTATAACTTAATTTTCTTCTGCTTATTTTTTCCTCTTTTGCCATTTAATCTCTTCTTCTTGTACTTATTTTCTTGCTTAGCTTTAATTATCATAAGCTCATTGATCTGTTTCAATATTAAGCATTAATCTGCGTTTACAAGCTGCCATGTCTGTCTTTACAACTTGAACTTTTATGCAATCATCCTGTTCCTGGGACCTAAAAAATCCTTTAATCACATACTGCTTCAACTGTGTCTGGTCCTACATATAAAAAAAAAGGAGCAGAAGAAAATCTCTGCAGTAAAGACAGGAATCAAAATTCTAGTAATTCACACTTTTGTTTTGATGATAAAAGACTATTCTGTAGCTGGGAAAAAAAAGACCCAAAGGCAGCAACATGGGTACCATCAGAAGGAAACTTCCTCTGTCTAACAAAGTGCCAGAGACTTGATATCACATCAGCCATAAAAGCTTTCCATGTGTATGAGGATGTCATTAAAGCATATCAGAGGCACAGCATTCCCAGTCTGGACCCTAATTAACAATATTGGTGATTACAGGAGACAGAAGTTGATGCTTGTGCCTCAAGAGTCATATTTGAGGTAATTGAAGCAATTATCTCTTCAAATTTGACACTTGTACTATTTGCCTTTGGAATATAACTGACTTTAAATAAATTGGATCTCAGATGCAAATCATGAGATTTCCCTTAATTCTATCAAATAGATATAACCTACTCTATAAACAACAGTGGAAAAATGAGTGGGAAATGTTGGTCCTTCCATTCAGTATATTGTATAGCCCAGCTATTGTAGGTTAGCAGATCCCTTTCCTTATTAAACCAGCTTCCTACAGAGACAAATATATATATTTAAATATGTATCTATAATTTAGATCTTCTCGCTGATCAGTACTTCAGTGCTATTTGTCTTTGCCCTGTTTTGTTTCTCATACCTTTGATACAGATCTTGTATGTGCTAATTTGAAATTGACTTGATTCTCTTGGCCTGCAGGCATTCTGGATTAAGCCTGAGAACAAGCATTTCTGACACATATCTTGTATGAACATGTCATGATCAGAGCAAGCTCAATTTGTTCAGAATCCTGTTTCTCAAAGCATTGCATTTTCTTATTCGTTCTTTATCCACGTTGTGTGTGGATGACTGAATGCATTTGCATTGTCTCCCCCCACAGTAGAACTCTGGCAATTCTTGATCTGGTGTAGTGTGGCACACTGCAGGTCAATGATTGCCTGCACGTGCCCTGCCTCTTGGATGTCATGCTCCTGACTTGAAGACCATGAAAAATATACCGAGGAAATGTGCAACAATTGAATGGAAGTCCTCGTCTTTAAGATGAGATGAAACAAAAGTGATGGGTTGAAGGTGGAAAATTCCTTAAGTTTTGCAGCCAACCTCCACAATATTCCAACTCCAACCACAAGAAGATCAAACTAGGTTGGAAGCATAAAGTAGCTGGAATAAGAGGCTATAAATGTACCTGCATCATCCCAGTGTCTGGTCCTGTGACTGAGATGTATAGTATTCTTGTGCACAAACTATTTGGAACTAGTTGATTTCAGGCCAGTAATGAGTACCTAATAGAATGGTAAATGAAAACAACAGCCTCACTGGGCAATTCAAAGCAGGAGAAGCTAATAACTTAAAGAAAAGTATTCATCATTTCTTAACCAGAAAAGGCACAGAAACTTTAAACCTGGAATGAAATGTTTTTTTTTACCGTTTTTATCTTCTCAGTCTTATATCGAATTAGATCTCTACCAGGTCAGGACAAATATTGATATCCAGACTTGCACAGATACCAGGTGAGAACCAGCAATGATTTCCAGATTTGATCCTATATAAGGTCAGGACCAACATCTATAACCAGATTTGTATGCAGTTCCTGTGCTGAAGTTTGTCCTATATCATAGAACAAAAACTCACCTTTGACAATTTGATTGAATCAATCCCAGCCCCCCTTCCCCTTCCAATCTCTTGAATGTACCATCTTTATCCTGGCTATTTATTGTGAAGTCCGTAAATTTGATAATTAAGTGAATTTGTTCATTGTGTCTGATGTTTGATCATTATCACAACAAAGTTTTGATGGAGTAAAGCTCTGAGTTTCCAGAGATTCTGAAAGATTGATGTATGGATTTACTTTGGTGATGTCTCTGTCGTTAACATTTTCAAAGACTGTTGCGGATAAATGGACTTGGTGGAACCATATTGTTGCTATGTGTTGCCTTGCAAATCTTGTTGACAGTGAACTCCAGAGGATCAGTGAAGATAGCAGTTAAATTCCAACAAACACATATCACTGTATGGTATGATCACTCAATTTATTTTCTTAGGTTAGTGAAATGTCCACCTTGTTTGTGCCTTTGTATGACTGACTTCTCCCGTATTTAGTTCCGGTCACAGCCTGTTTAAGAAGTTCGCATTAAAGTCCCATTGATCAATTTTTATGTGCAAAAGCCACAATGTTGTTTTGACAACACAGCTGCCTGATCCCGTTGACAAATGTGTATTTGCTGGAGCTTTTGCTACACTGACTTGTCCAATCCTCTATCTCAGTCCCTATGGAGAGAGTGTCTCCGCCTCTGACTATTTCCTTCCATTTGTTTTCCATTCCCTGACCATTTCACTGTGTAAATGATTTTGATAGCCTTAACTGTTCCCTTCTATCCACATACCTTTCATAACTCATTTCCTGCAATGAAGGTAATTCCACAGCTCCCACGTGTATTTTTTTTACCACCTGACTCTTTGGTGACATTATCAACTTGCACTTTCAGTAAATCTAAAAAACCTACAAAGACTTCAACTTAAGTTCAAGAACATGCACTATTACAGTAAATTCCAGTCCATAGGTACAGCTGCAGTCTGCTGTTCATACGAGTGATTTGATAAAGAGAAGTCAAAGGAATCAGAAACAGTTGTTCATTTTGTTTGCATCAATAGCACACTGCAGTTTGTAGGCTGAACAAATTAGAATGAATCAACACTACTATTTTGTCTAAAAGTTGCTGCTCCATCTAAACCATAAAGATATGGGGGATCGATGTCATTAATGAAACAAGAGATAATATTTCTTACACAAGGCTCATGATATCATTCTCTTGTGTATCCACCAGTTTAATGTGTGTTAAATAGGAGTGCAAACTCCCATAACTGAACAGCAAACTGCAAGGGTAGAAGACCATGAAGAGGAGATGCATGTCCCTCAGGCAGAGTCAGCAAGTTTGGAAATTAGGTTATTTTGGGTTTGGCTTGCTCAGTAGATTTCAGTCTTTTTTTTTTGCAGAGTAGTGGCCAGCTTTGGATGATGCCCAACACAGCTGGAACTTTGCTTAACAAATGTACCTTTTAGGATATTGGTGTGTCCTTGCGAGGAATTATCATTGTGAAAATGATTAGTAGGGAACAGAGACTTGGCTGAATTTGACACTTGACACACATCATTTCACTAGTCATCCTGAGTTCTGGATTAAGAAAGTTACCAATCTGAATAGTGAGGGACCTCTCGTCAGCATAGATAACTTTATGGTTGTGGTTGCAAGCCAAAGATTTACAGTATATGTAAATTAAACTGTGAGCCTAGAATTTATCCTGGGGGTGTCCATGTGTTGAATAAGGTATTAGCCAACATCTGCAATTCAGCTAAGTAGGAGAAGAAATGTGAAAGAGCTTTTAATGTTTTAACCAGAAGAATCACATCCCAGTAAGTGTTAAAGGTTGCTGTTAGATCAACACACATACACCAGTGTCAATGGTGTCTCTGGGCCCCTCCTTAATTTATGCAGATTAATGGTCATTGATTGGAGATATATTTCTAAAATTCAATTGACACAGAAACTGGCAGTTCAGCATAAATTTTCTGTGTCATTGTGAAAATATTACAGTTCAATGTTTGCAATCTCTTCAGATGCATTGTGAACTTACACAAATGAACACAACTCACAGTCTCAGGTGTTTTGATGGGATTGTAATATATTAATGAGCCCAAACAGAGGCAACAAATGGTCACTGAAATTCTTGAATGCTGAGGTTTTGACATAAAACCATAAAACTAACACAAGTCAGTTAGCTACACATTTCTGCAGAAAAATACAGTGGAAAGTAACCCTCACTATTGTGTCAAGACTGATATGAATATGAACTTATTATTTAGTATACACTACATTGGAAAATATGATGTTGAGCAGCTTAGTACGCTCTTAATATAAATCCATTTAATATAACTTGCACTAAGAAATTATGTTATTAAACAGCTTTAAGCAGAGATTTTAAAAGTTTAGGGTGCATTTGTTAACAAGATCCCAGGTTGCCCTGGTTGGTAAGGTCAGTCTAACCTATTAATACCTTATAAACTGTAAACAAACACAATAACGCTTCTGATACTTGTTGTCATTACAAGAGAAAACAGGAGAATGATCTGTACAGCATGACAGGGGCAATCTGTTAATCCCCTCATATATTTTTATGAGCAAACTGCTTCCATAAAAGAGAGAATTTTTGTTGCACTCAGTTTTGGTACTAAACAAGTTATAAACTTTAATACTTTGAACCAACATATCAAGATGCAAGTTCAATTATATCAGTCTTGCTTAGCCAGTCCAAAGCCAAACAAAGTAATTGATGTCCTAACTTGAATTGGTAAAATAATGCAAAGTGGATTTACAAAATCTCCATGGAGCTAATCATCAATGGACTAGAAATCAGTTACAATCTATTTTCTGGCACTTGTCCAAGGTATGCTGGTTACACAAACCCAAACCAAATGCCCTGAGGTTGACCCAAGGCTGGGCCTCAGGCCTCACTTCCATCATTAGAGTGGCCTGCTTACCCATGCTACACAGAGGCAACTCATCAATTTAAAAAGGATGAATATCCAGCAAAAATACTTTGTCAGCAGTCGCCTTCAGGTATTTCTTGGCAGACAGATGGTTGTCTGGCCACAGACCTCAGCAAAGCCAAGCGGCTGAAAAGAGCATTCAGGCTTGTCTTGGCTCCACATCAAGCTTTCATAATAAATAGGGTATTTTTTCATTGGTGTCTGTTTGCATAATTGCAGTGGCTCCACTGAGTTTCACTGTCAGATATTTCAGTTACATTTGCAAGGGGCACAATGTCTGCTTCATATAGCCACCAGCAATGCTAGAAACTTGATCCACTGTCCAGCTACACATCCTTCTGGTGCCCATGGTGTGTGGGGTATTTGCTTCAGAAATTGAAACTATTTGTGCAAACTATCCAGAAGAAGAAGTATAATGGATCATTTTTCTCCAATTTTATACCATTGCTCTTGATTTTCAATATTTGTGTACAAATCTCTTTATTCATTGTGCATTAGGATTTCAATTAATGATGGAGATGAATTCTATTAGTTCTTTTCTGATAAGGACATTAAAAAAATTGATTGATCTATGAAGCCAATTTCTTCCACAAGATTGTCTGAAATTAGCTGTTGAATTTTATGCACTAAGTCCATGTAAAAACACATCTAACCCATGTTTTGTTTGTGTTTATTTCCCACCCATTAGGAAATTGTACTGGCAATACATCCCAACACTGATGTTATTTTCCGGTTGTATTGTGTGCACATGATGATGTCACCAAAGCAGGCAACACCTGCTCTTCATTTACTGAGATATATTCGGTCAAAAACTTGTTGCTTACAATCTTCATAATTAACACACAGTTCAATAAGAAGTACAGTACACTGCTAAAGTGAATCATTTTTGATTGTAAGGAACTTCTCTGAGGCATTGTTTCTATATATTATAAATCTCTTCCCAGTCGCTTTAATTTATTTAAACTCCAGGCACCAAGTGAAATATCCCTGTACTGATTCCTCCAGTTTACAGATGCTCGATCAGTGGAAGCTGCTGTCAGTGGTGACTTGGGGGCTTGATCAGGTCACTCTCCAACAAGGGGGTGCCTACCATAACTAGTGAAACCCTTCCCCTCGATCCCCCACGTCTGGTTCTTGCCCTTTCTCCCCCTACCCCTCCATGTCTACTCACTGAATCCCCTCCCCCATCTGGTTCCATCTGCCTTTCATCTCTCCCATTATACTTCCCATTATCACCTTCCTTGCTTATCAGATTCCAGCACTGGTAGCCTTTGTGTTCCCACTTACCACCCTCCAGCAAGTGTCTCCACCTTCACACTCCCTCCACCTGACTCCATCTGCCCTCTTCTTTCCTTGTCTGCTTTCACCTGTTATTCACCCGCCTCCTGTGTCTCAACTCCACCCCTCCCCTACCCGGATCCATCTGCCCATCATCCCTCATCCTTCCTTGGTCCACCTATCACTTGCCAGCCCTGTCACACCCCTCCCCCTCTCCTCTCTATACCAGCTATCTTTCCTCTCCACTCTCAGTCCTGACGCAAGCTCTCAACCCGAAACGTCGACAATTCCTTTCCCTCCACAGCTGCTGCGCAACCCATTGAGCTCCTCCAGCAGTTCCTGTGTCTGCTACTCCCCTGCAGGCTCTGTGTGAGTAAGAGGGCAGCTTACTGCAGTTGTCATGTGTGAAAGGGAGTAAACCAGAGTAGCAATGATGTTCCAGTTCTGTCACCTTTCGGGACCCTGACTTGTTAAAATAAGGTACCCGTGTTGCACACTAGAAATAGTGAGCTAACATTTTCCAGCACATCTTCATAAACTAAATCTATAGACTTTTTTATCTTTAATCACCCGGCTCACACTCTCACCCCCACCCACAGCCTCTGCATTTATTGGCAAATGTAAAAAAAGAATCCAGAGGGTGATTTTGTTTTTTCTGGAAGCTTCTCTCCATCTGCTAAAAAATTCAGATCAAACCCAAAAGAATATCACTCGGTAAAGGTCTCTTCCACTCAAGTTACAAGTTCTAAATAGAGTCATAGAATCATAGACGACTACAGCACAGAAACAGGCCCTTCGGCCCATCTCGTCCATGCCGACCTGATCTTCTGCCTAGTCTCATCTACCTGCACCCGGACCATATCCCTCCAAATCCCTCCCATCCATGTACCTATCCAAACCTCTCTGAAATACGACAATTGAACCTGCATCTACCAGTTCCACTGTCAGCTCATTCCACATTCACACCGTTCCCTGAGTGAAGAAGTTCCCACTCAGATTCCCCTTACAGTATATATTTCACCATTCACCCTAAACCTATGTCCTCTAGTTCTAGTCTCACCCAACCTTAGCGGAAAAAGCCTGTATGCATTCACCTTACATATACTCCTCATAATTTTGTGCACCTCTGTAAGATCTCCCCTCATTCTCTTGCGCTACAGGGAAGAAAGTCCTGATCTATTCAACCTTTCCCTATAACTCAGGTCCTCAAGTCCCGGCAACATCTATGTAAATTTTCTCTGCACTTTTTCAAGCTTATTGATATCTGTCCTGCAGATAGGTGAACAGAACTGCACACAATACTCCAAATTCGGCCTCACCAACATCTTGTACAACTTCACATAGCACCCCAACTCCTGTACTCAATGCCCTGATTTATGAAGGCCAAAGTGTCAAAAGCTCGTTTTATGACCATATCTACCTGTGACACCACTTTCAAGGAATTATGGATCTGTATTCCCAGGTTCCTTTGGTCAAGCACACACCTCAAAGCCCTGCTGTTCACTGTGTAATTCTTACCCTGATTTGGCCTCCCAAAGTGCAACACCTCACACTTTGCAATAAATTCCACCTGCCATTTTTCAGCCCATTTTCCTACCTGGTCAAATCACTTTGCAAGCTTTGATAGCCTTCCTTGCTGTCCACTATGCCTCCAGTCTTGGTGTCATTTGTAAATCTGCTGATCCAGTTTACCACATTATCATCTAAATCATCAATATAGATGATAAACAACATGGACCAGCACCGATCCCTGTGGCACACCACTAGTCACAGGCCTCCAGTCTACTACCACTTTCTGGCTTCTCCTGCTAAACCAATGTTGAATCCAATTGGCTACTTTATCCTGAATGCCAAGTGACTTAACCTTCTGGAGCAGCCTCCCATGCGGGACTTTGTCAAAGGTCTTGCTAAAGTCCATGTAGACAATATCCACTGCCTTTCCCTCATTGACCTTCTTGGTAACCCCTTCAAAGAATTCTATAAGATTGGTTAGACAGGACAGGAGTGCCACCACCAAATTCAACCTGTTTTATTTTTACTGGCATGGCAATAAGTTGATCATGGCCCAAAAAAGAACATTTGTGCGACAGAATGATTAGGATAGATCAGTAGGCAGTAAGCAAGTACCCTTTAACTGTGCAAATGCACAATTATTTCTAGCTTCTATTCTGCACAATTGCTTTGGACTTACATTTCAAAACTCATTTAAAAAGATGGCCTCAAGTAGAGAGCTATTGTTATATGTATAATTTAAGTGGACTCCTTCACCATCCTGACTCCACTAATGTCTTCATCCAACCTGCTGTGCAATTTCCCATAAAAGGAGATAAATTCACGAATATAAATGTCATCTTGCACCTTTCCCAAATTGAAGATGTGCCACATCTTACGTGGACCAAATTTTACTGGCCAAAGATTCCAAAAGGAGTTGCAGGGATTCAACATCCCCACATAAGTAAGTCATGGAGTTATCGGGATTCACTGGCACATCTGTTGTTCTGTTCTGCCACTGAATTCCATACCATATTCAAAAGCAAAACCTTCTGGAATTCTTCAGCATTCATTTGAATGTGGAGTCTTGATCCAGAGATTAGAAGGAAAAAGGTTATTTATGTTTCAATTGCATTAAATATATAAGTTAATTATTTCACTGTGTTATAATGTATTTGTTTTTTTTAAATTTGGTTTTCATTTTTTTGTGTTCAAGTATTCAAAACAATTTTAATATTCTCAAATTCCTTTGGTATGTAAGAACTTTACAAAGCCTAGCCTCTGATTAAAGGCTGTCAGGGCAGTTGGTGGTGGAGATGGTTGGTGGTGGTGCTCAGAGGTACCCCCTCTGAGCCTTCTGTACCAGTGAGTTCTCTCTAAACCTTCCAGTTGTGACAGTGGTAAATGTGGGCAGGTGACAAGCCAAAGGAAGCTCGATTCAGCCCATTATATGCTCAGAGAGCTCATTAAAAGAGTTTTGTCCATTAAGTAAACATTGTGCTCATCCTCTGATATCCAAAGATAGTGTACTTTGCACACTAGCAAGTCATCTGATAGGTCCAAGTAATATCCTAAAAAATAATAACAAACAACACAAGAAAATCCTACACATAGAATATGGAACACTACAAAGTAGAAATTGTAGCGACTCACCGTCCGAGCAAGCGAACCGGCTCGGTGGTCGGGTCGCGCGTTGTCAGAGCAGTGAGGCCCAAGATGGTGGTGGGCCTTCGTCTTCCCCGAGCGACAGGAAGAACCCGCGCGCGGGTAAGATTTGATGACGTAGCATATACGTCATTGCCGTTTTGAGTGGATGGGAACAGGCTCTCTTAAAAGGCCCGTGCAAGGTGGGAAAATAAACCAGTTCTTCTTCTGAAACCCTTCGACTAGTGTCTTGTTTTCCACATTGTGGTAGCAGCCGCTACAAAATTATATTTTGTACTTATTTTTAACAAATGTTCTAGTTCTGATGCAATGGGAAGCAGTATAATATCCAGGTTGAGATTACTTCTAACTATGGTTGTGAATCAAGACCTATATATGAAAATAGTCAAAATCCCTCTGCTTATCTACACAGATATTTCACATTTAAGTGTCCCTGTTCCACAATTCTGCCTCACTCCAAATTTTGGACTTATTCTGTCTCCACGTTTCCACCCTGAGGATATTGGTTCATGCAGGAATCTGGTTCATTAATTGGCCATTACTGTTCTACAGCCGGAACTGTGAAGCTACACCACACACTTCATTGCAGCTGAGATGAGCTAAGTCAATAAAAATGAGAAATCAAATATCGAATCTGCTGGTGTATAAGGTTCAGACACACAATGCCTTACCAATGTAGGCATCAGGATATTATTTACTTTAAGCTTAAAAGCTCTGTTTTTAGGTCACCACCTCTAATCTGATGGAACGAGGTAATTCTCAGTTGATCGCCTACAGAATAAATATACTGTGGAATTATCACCATTAAGCTCCAAGGGCAGTTATAAAACATTCTCTAATTTCACATACAGATATAAAATTCCAAATTATTATTTCTCCTGTGCCTCTTTTTCTAAACTATCAACTCCTTCCCAAAAGCATTTTCCCATTACAGTGATTAATTTGCTTCCTTTTTGAAATAGGGTCTCGAAATCCCTTTTGGCAGGAATTTTTGTTTTGAACTTCCATGTAATTCTCTTCCTTCTACCCCTTCTGTGAAAAGACTGATTTGTTCTTTCCATGGCTGCTGCTTGGCATTTTTGATCAAACACTCATGCCTGAGCTTGACGCTGAATTTCATCAGGAGTAACTGAGCAATTTCCATTTTGCTATGCACTCCCAATTTTTTAAAAATTCCTGTTGTATACTCCTGCCACCTCCTTAGCCAGAAACAGCTGGCTCAGCACAGATGAAAGATTGAACATTATTTATGGTGTCCAAACCCCCAGTCATGACGATGTTGGAAGAGCTGCTAATTTTAAGGATGACTGCCTGAATCCATTTATCTTTGTGCCTGACAGTTCACCATCACAAAATGTAATATAATTATAAATATAATTAGGACAAAATTAGGCAAAACGAGACACAAGAGCAGCGGACACTCTTAACAGACGGTGTGTTGCCACTGAGCTCCTAAATGTAACTCCTTCCTGTTCTTCTTCTCTTTGTTTATTTCCTTTTTCTTCATTTTCCTTTTGTTCTTCCCATGTCTTTCTCTTCACTGTTCTAGTTTAATTTAATCTGTTTTTCGCTTCTCTCACTTCTATATTTATTTTTACTTGCTGGCTCATCGTGTAATGGGGAGGAAGGGATTTAGAAATCTACCAGTACCGGTGGATTTTTTCTTAAAATGCATGTTACAGCAGTATATTGGAAAAAGCTTATTTTTAGTTGCTGGCTTTCCTTTCTCTTCTGATGATGTTGAAAGATTTGCCAATTGTTATTGAACTCAATAAGTAATAAATCCTGAACCAGACTTGGAAAGCAACAAAGGCTTAATTTACTCTAAAACCAATCCCCTGGATTTTGATTATCATTCACGTCTTTTACCATGTGCACATTTACCTCAATTCTTATTGTATTGCTAAAAGCTTCTGGGACACAAATACCCTGAAAATATTATAGTTCTTTTCACCTTTGGCACTTAGGTAAGTCTTTACCTTAATAATGTAGTTTTCAAATAGGAGAAGCACATTTTGTGGAACACATGGTTGAAATTAATTTGATTTCTCCTAAAAATTCTCTTTAGTTTATTCAATCTTCTGAGGAAAACATTGGTCAATATTCCAAAGTCAAATTTTGGAAGAACTAGATGACTTGCAAACTTCTACATTGTTATTTTAGCCTAATTGCATGGTCACATGAGCAATCCTTACAGTTAGGGCTCCTTTTGAACTTTAATTAGCTCAAGTTATTGTATCAGACTAAACTCATCAAGTTCTATTTTAAGACAATACCCTTTGTGTGAATCCTCAGAGGGAATGATTTGGAGTATTTAATTTGGCCAGTGTCATCGAACTAACCTTGTTCTCTTTCATCTCAAAATCCACCAGAAATCACAGAATAAAGTTTTGTGTGAGATTCTGATTCCCTCCATTTTCCTCTCTAAATTATAGTTGACCTTTTCTGGGAATAGAGAAAAGGTAATGACCTCCTCTGAGGTTGACCTGCCATTCCATTAAATCATAGCTGATTTGTTCTTCATTTACCCACCGTAGATCCATTTACTGAAAGAAAATGGTGAATCTCACTTATATAAAATTGAAAATGGTAGAGATCTAATTTTAAGGTTTCTGAGCATGCCTGACAGATACAACCCTTCGGCATCTACTCTGTAGAATAATTTTATCATTTTATACACACAGGTTAGACCAGCTCAAAACTTGGTAAACTCTAATAAACACAAGTCAACTTTAGGCAATCAACATAATAGGGTATGACTTTTAACTTGTTTTACACAATGAATATGCAGAATGGCTGGATAAGATAGACCTCCAGCTAATCTGATCTGCACTTCATTCAAAACACCAGGTATTTTACAATCAGTTTCAAGTTTCCTCCCACATGTGAGGGATTGAAAAACATCTCAATCTCAGGAAACATTGACACGTGAGGACTTCAGTGTCGCAATATTTGATTACGTAGACTGTGTTTGGCTGTGAGTAAGACCAATTATTGGGTGCACTATTATATTTAATACAAACTATATTGGCCACCATATTCAGAAGAGGACTAACATTTCATTCTCTGAAGATATCCAGAACAGGCAAACATTAATCTGTGTGGAATCTGGTAGTTTGCTTCAAAGCCAGGTTCAGGGCATGGAAGTGCCTTGCTACCATAGTTCTGAAGAATTCCTTTGCTCAGTTAAAGTCTTGATTACCATAGTGATGGCACCAAGAACAAGCCTAATATCTCCAAATACCACTTTCCTACAGAGGTCTTCTATATTTCTTACCTCATGTTCTGTTAGTTAACTTTCCCCATTATATGCATTTGCTTAAGAGAACAGGTCTCCCAATATGTTAATTTATGTATCCATCAATATGCCTCCTATAAATGGGTTTTGTCCCAACTCAAGTCCCTAGTTACCACAAGGAGACAGCCTTGGGGACTATTCTGGAGTTATCCCTGCTATTTCTGAAAGTAGTACTCAGATCCTGTCATCTTCTGTGAAGATAAATGATTCAGAATTCTCTGAACCAAAAAACATTCCATTGGGCTGTTTGTTGGTTCAGAGAAACCTGATCTAACTTGTTTGATGGGCAGGGATATTCCTTATCATCAATGTGCCAACCAATATAAAATTTTTAGTTCATATTTCCTTACATCATAGAAGTAGGCTATTCAGCCCATTGAGGCTCTCAGAGCATTCCCGATGATTCGATTTCCTCATTTATTTCCATGCAACCTATTTTCTCTCACATGCACCTCAGCTACTGATTCTTCTGCCACCCTCGTGCATGGGTAGGGGGGCAGTTTATAGGAGTCGATTAACCTATCAGTGGGGGAAAACTGCAGCATCCAGGAGAAATGCATATGCTAATGAGAATGTGTAAACTCCACACAGACAGCACCCAAGGTCAGGATCAAACTAGGGTACCTGGAGCTCTAACTGCTGCACTACTGTGCCATCCTTGGTCCCTGTGTCCATGCCAAGTACCACCTCGCTAGGACAACAAGGTTTAAGTACCCCCATATTGCTCACAAGTGGACATTGTGTCAGAGAGCAAGAGTGACTCACACCAAGTTGTACCTATCTGAATTTCCAAGGTGCCCATAAAGACTAAGAAAAGGCTGCTATTGCATTTTACTCTGGGAAAACAAAATCAATTTTCAACAGCATGACTCTGAAACAAAAGCAGCATTTTGTGATTGAATATTGCAGGTAATCATTCCCCATTGCCAGAAAGCAGTGAGTGGAACAACTACGTGGATCTGCAAGGATCTTAGGCTTTCCCTTGATGGTGCGCACTGTGGATACAGGATGAAGGGTGCTATACATCTGAGACGTACTATAATTGAAAGGATTCAACTCTTCCAGCACTCAGCTGGTGACTGACCAAAGCAAATGTAACATTCAGATTCAGACCATGAAAGAAGCCCAATTTCTGACCCAGAGTTTTTCACTGTGGGATTTTGTTCTTCTGTGCACATCATTCGTTAGTGTAACGCTATTACAGCACTAGAAACCCGGGTTCAATTCCTGCCGCTGTAAGGAGTTTGTATGTTCTCCCCGTGTCTGTGTGGGTTTCCTCCGGGTGCTCTGGTTTCTTCTCGTATTCCAAAGATGTATGGGTTAGGAAGTTGTGGCACGCTATGTGGGAGCCGGAAGCGTGGTGTGGTGTGGTGTTTCGATGACATTGTCACAAACCAGCAACAAAAGAAACACACTGAGCATGATTCAGTGTTAAAAACTATTTTATTAATCACTACTTATGATAATACGTAAAATAAAAGTAAAAAAAATGTTAGTATGTTAGAATTCAAGAATGTTAAACCTCGAACGTTAACCCCAAAACTAAACTCTTCGTGTGTGTGTGTGACAAAGTCCAAAACTCCCAGTTCCTGAATGGTTCTTAAAGTTCAGTTCCGCAAGCCATAAGGTGAAACATGAGCAAGGGCTTCTTCAACAACCACCGTTGTCTGAAGATAAGATGTAGATGTAGAAAAACATAGAGAGAGTACATACGAAATCCAAATGTTCCACGATGGAACCCAAACGACACTTCAGTGTTTACTCGGTAGTGACTTCCTCACCCCGAAAAGCATCCGAACCGTGGTCGTCCACATACAAATACCTGTTTCCTTCTACAGGTCAGCAACAAAGTGAACTCCACCGGATTACTTCCAACTTCCATACATGGATTTCAGTGGCAAACACAGTTATTGTTTCTCATCCATCGATAGAGAAAAACAAGCAGGCTGGTGTCTCTCTCCCTTCTCTCTCTCTCTTCTTCTTCTTCTTCTTCTTCAACAACGTCATTACGTCCTTTATCTTCTATTGACGTAAGCACGCCCCACACACACATACACACACACTCTCTATCTTAAAGGGACTTTCACTGAGTCCGTAACAACATGTATATCGAAACACCACACTTGTGGGCTGCCCCCAGAACACTCTATGCAAAAGATGCATTTCACTCTGTGTTTCAATGTACATGTGACTAATGAAGATATTTTATCTTAACTTAGTATTTATTTTCTTTACCTGAAGAAGCTCAAGCTCTTTCTGTGCATGTTACCATCTGCATTTTCTTGGAATAAAGAAATGACATAGTATTTTCAAAGCATCATCATTGTGGGTAGCTGAACTATTGGATATACAACAAATCTTAAACTATATCTATCAGTGAAAGGGGATGAAATGTAATTGTAATTGGATGGTTACATTAGAAAAAATAACACTTCACTAACGTATAAATGGTGTTCAGTTAATTAATGACAACATTAATAACATGCAGATAACTCTTAAAGGAAAGTATTTGATATTCAATGCTTACAACTAACATTTAATCAGCAGGTAGAATCAATAATTATTAGTCACTCACGGGTGTGAAAAGATGCCTATACTGTAACTTGTACTAAAAATAATATACTCAGTGTTTGTCATGTCATCAAACTGTTTCAAAAGTATGGTAGAAAGTATCTGTATTTACTTGTAGCTAAGACATAACTCCTCTCTAACATGAAATAGTGTGAAGAAATGAATCGGAGTTACTCCAAGAATGAATTGGAGTTACTCTTTAAGCATGCACTCACCTCACTGCAACATCTTGCACACTGTACTGAAAAAAAACACACAAGATACATAGGGAGACCATACAAATGGCTTCCACCTATGCTGGTTTTGGTGTATCTTAGTCATCAAGAGGCTGAATATACTCACCAAAACTGAGGTCAGACACCAAAACCAAGCTGCCAACTAGAGTAGTATCAGTCAGGCAGTGACACTATGTTGATGGGCATTACCACAAGGTGGAAGATGGGCGTATTTCAAAGTACACATTACTTGGAAAAACTGCAAGTGGAGAGAGAAGAGTAGGGTGCCTAAAACTGCACTTTAAGCAGGACCTGAAGGCTTTTGCAATCGACCAAAACTTCTGGAAGGTCATGGCAGGACACAGGACAAAGTGCCTTACTCTTCTCAAACATGATGCCCGCTATTGTGATGAGGAATTATCACTCCAATTATTGCAGAGATATTACCAAAGTCTGTCTACAGAGTATCCATGAACACCATGTGAACATTTTGGAAGCAATTTAAGTCTCTCCTGCCACTAGAAAGAATGTACCACCAGTCATTACTGCAATAACTGCAAAATCCTCTATTCTCTGAAGATCAGATTCTAATCAACCAGATGTAGGCATACAGTGATATCATAGGGAGATCATGGTCCAAGTCAGGGATAAAATATTGGTTGCTAGACATCAGAAACAAAACATTACATTTGGGACAATCAATGAACTATTCAATTATGATGTGTTCACTGTTTTTAAAAATAGAATCATTTGAAAACGTATTACTTCTGATTGGTCCATAACTAAAATGCAGGTCACTATTCCACATTATTATTAAAAAGAAACACATGATAACAAGCTATTAAAATTAAAAAAGAGAAGTAATCCAATGTAAATAAATGGCTATTTTACACTATATGGAGAAAGTTAATATCTTGAAAGCCTTATTGTGCTGGCTCATATTTGAAATCAGTCACAGATATTCATTAGATTCTTTGTAATTAATCAACGACATATTTTGTTAGAGGTTCAATGGAAAACAAATTAAAATTGCTTCTATGCATCACTCTTGTTAAATCAAGGGTGTATCTTATTGATTCAGTATCTCTTTTTAAGATAATGATTATTTAGGATTGGGTTTATGTGTTCCTGCAGTTCTGGATTTTATTTATGATGTTGCATTGTGATGGTTATTCTTTTGAGTTGTGACATAATTTCATGCTGCTCTTTTCATGTTGAAATATTAAAAGACTGGATCCATATGCAGCTTGTACTTTACCTTAATGAAAACAATGCAATGTAATTTAGGTGTGAAGTCTCCCAATTCATCTCAAACATGTCGTGTTAGATCACCTCTGTGAGTGGCTGTCAGATGGTTCCATCTTCATACTTGCTCCAGTAGAATCACTTGAGGCGGTAAGATCCAAATGGACTTGTGCTCATAAGGGCCGTTTCACTCTCCAGATCATGACATGAAACTGGCTATGTGCCAAAGGTGTCTTACCCCTTGTAGTCACCAACAAGTAATAGTCTCTGTCACCCACTTAGTAACATTGCCTTTAGGTGACAAGGTTGTCACTGTGATAAAAAGTTGTTTGTTACTGTTGGAGGAGTGGCTATTGTTTATAAATTACATGAATAGGAAATGCAGGTTTAGCAATACAACATTTCATGAATTAAAAAGGGAAGTTAAAATAAAAATGGATTTATCTAAAATGTAAGGTAATAAACAGAATTGACTGTTATTCAGGGATTACAAAAACAGACAGTCATGAGATTTGGACGGAATACCCGCCAATCCCATTCTGCCTTGATGTGCAAGTATGGTCTTTAAGAAATCGCTATCCCTTGGGCTTTTCAGAAACTTAGGTTCATTTGAAATTGACCAAGATAATCTTTGAAGTCACATTTCCAACCAATACACTATGTAACACATTGCTTCGCTGATAAATTCAAGATAATACCCAGAGAAGAGGCACAGTGGTAGTGACAGAAAGCTTTGCATGTTTATACTGACCTTTGAGGCAAAATAATCAGCTAAGGAATAATTTGCTTTTCAAATCTTCATTGCTCCATCTCATTTACATTATGAAGAAGGTCTGGGATGGATTTTTTGTGATAGGTGGATCATGTTTAGCAGACAGACTGTGGGCTAATCTGCTTAGATTGTAAAAATAGATATGAATATTATGTGGAGAAAGACTGAGAAAATAGCTAATCCATAACAGAATAGTGAATGACTGAATATAACAATCAATGAATTGAATCTTTAAAGAAAATGCCAACTGTCAAAAAGTGAGGTGAAAATAAATAAATGTTTGTCCAGATACTGAAGAAGATCAGAGAAAGGTAAAGTTAAAGCTGTAAAATTGTCAATGAAAATTAATTAAAAATAATTAACACCTTCTAAAAAGCTGACACTCTCTTAAAATGTTGGCAATCAAATACTGCTCTGAAAATGAGCTTCCAAATAACATTTTGGAACCATTTTTTTTCTCAACCATCTGCATGGGCTTCGAAGAGCCAAACTGTTAAATTGCCCAACATGACTTGAGCCTCCTTATGTTTCTAAGTTTTGGTATGAGTGCTGGTCTCACATTCGTCAAATCTATTCCTTGGCAGAGTCCAGTGTCCAGAATTGGGACCTGAAATCCAGACTCATTTTCTTTAACTGGACTGTACATTTTATAACATGGTCCTGGAGTGCTAGTTGTGCCCAGTCCTCAACACTCACGGCTGACCCAACACTGTGACCCATTTGGCACTTGGACTTGCTTGCCCTACATATGGCCTGACTAGATGTAAAAACTGCCTTGTTCATTGTCTGTGCAGAACGTCTCAGCAGAGTCTTGCATTTATGCCCACGTGCCCTGATTATTTACCTATTCATTATTAAACTTTTGATTTCAGTGTATGTTACCTATCCAATATTCTCCTCAGATTTTTGGTTGTGAACTTGCCTGTACAAATGTTTATATTCATTACTTTAACATGAACAACTTCACAGAGAATGTATTAGTTTATGTAGTCCTCTTCCACATTTTAGGATGGTTGCTATAGACCTGAACTAATTTCTGTCTGCCACTTTTTCTCAGAGTTTGGGGCAAGATTGATTTGAGTTGAATAATTGGAATAGAAAGCTATAGATAGAAAAAAAGACAATGGAATGAGAAAGGATACTTTCTCTGAAAAGAGAATTAGAGAAATGCATGCAGAGAGTGGTGGGTATAAGGAATGAGCTGCCAGGGGAGATGGTAGAGGCAAGTACATGTACATGGACATGACTTTGGACAGGTAAAGTCAAAGTCAAGTTTATTGTCATATGCACAAGTGCATGTATGCACAGGTACAATGAAAAACTTACTTGCAGCAGCAGTACACATACATAGAATAATATAAGCAGCATTCACAAGAAAAACATAAAGATAAATTATACACAATTTTTACAAGAAAGAACGCAATTAGAACAAAAAGAAGACCATTTTAGTGCAAAGTGATCAAAGTGGTCACAGTGTTGCTAAACTGTAGTGATTAGTTCTGTGTTGATTGGTCCAAGAACCAAATGTTTGAAGGAAGTTGCTGTTCTTGAACTTGGTGGTGAGGTATTTCAGGCTTCTGTACCTCCTGCCCGATTATAGCTGTGAGAAGATGGCATGGCCTGGATGGTGGGGATCTTTGATGATGGATATCGCCTTCTTGAGGCAATGCCTCCTCCAGATACTACTGATGGTGGGGAGGGATGTTCCTGTGATGTATTGGGCAGAGTTCACTACTCTCTGCAGCTTCTCACATTCCTGCGCATTTGAATTGCCGTACCAGACCATGATGCAACCAGTCAGGATAGTTTCAACAGTACATCTGTAGAAGATTGTTAAAGTGTTCAGTGACAAGCCAAGGCTCCTTAACCTCCAGAGAAAGTAAAGATGCTGGCGCTGGTACATGGATAGGAAAGGTTTAGAGGGATATGGGCCAAATGCAGGAAAATGGGATTAGCATAGATAGGCATCTTGATCGCATGGATGAATTGCACGACAGGGCCTGGTTTTGTACCATATAACTTGATGAATCTATGAACAATATAAATGTTTAGCTATGTACAATTTTCAATGAATAATATAAGGGTAGTACTTTTACCTTTTCTAAGATGATTCTTTATATGTGAAAGTTGTTTCTTGTGTTTTATTTCAGTACGTGAAAGAGAAAAACCATAGAACCATAGAACAATACAGCACAATACAGGCCCTTCAGTCCACCAAGTTGTGCCGAACTTCAAACCATTTCAAAGACTACCTACGCCCTTCCTCCCATATATCCCTCTGTCTTAAATTCCCCCATATGCTTATCTAACAATCTCTTGAACTTGCCCAACATATCAGCCTCCACCACCACCCCCGGCAGCACATTCCATGCACCAACCACTCTCTGGGTGAAAAACCTCCCTCTGACATCTCCTTTGAACTTCCCACCCATTAGCTTAAAGCCATGGCCTCTTGTATTGAGCATTGGTGCCCTGGGAAAGAGGTGCTGTCTGTCCACCCTATCTATTCCTCTTACTATTTTGTATATCTCTATCATGTCTCCCCTCATCATCCTACTCTCCAATGAGTAAAGCCCTAGCTCCTTTAGTCTCTCCTCATAATCCATACTCTCTAATCCAGGCAGCGTCCTGGTAAATCTCCTCTGCACCCTTTCCAACGCTTCCACATACTTCCTATAATGAGGTGATCAGAACTGGACACAGTACTCTAAGTGTGGTCTAACCAGAGTTTTGAAAAGCTGAATCATCACTTCGCGGCTCTTAAACGCGATCCCACGACTTATGAAAGCTAACATCCCATAAGCTTTCTTAACTACCCTATCCACCTATGTGGCACATTTCAGTGATCTGTGGATATGAACCCCCAGATCCCTCTGCTCCTCTACACTGCCCAGAATCCTGCCATTTACCTTATATTCCGCCTTGGATTTGTCCTTCCAAAGTGTACCATCTCACACTTCTCTGGATTGAACTCCATTTGCCACTTGTCAGCCCAGCTTTGCATCCTATCAATATCTCTCTGTAAGCTTCGACAGCCCTCCACACTATCCACAACACCACCGATCTTTGTGTCATCTGCAAACTTGCTAACCCACCCTTCCACCCCCTCATCCAAGTCATTAATAAATATCACAAAAAGTAGAGGTCCCAGAACCGATCCCTGTGGAACACCACTAGTTACAGCCCTCCAATCCGAATGCTGTCCCTCTACCACAACCCTCTGCTTTCTACAGGCAAGCCAATTCTGAATCCACACGGCCAGGTCTCCCTGGATCCCTTGGCCTCTGACCTTCTGAAGAAGCCTACCATGCGGAAACCTGTCAAATGCCTTACTAAAATCCATGTAGACCACATCTACTGCACTACCCTCATCAATCTTCCTGGTCACCTCTTCAAAAACCCTATTAGGCTAGTGAGGAAAGATCTTCCCTTCACAAATCCATGCTGGCTGTCCCTAATCAGTCCATGATTCTCTAAATACTCATATACCTTATCTCTAAGAATCCTTTCCAACAGCTTGCCCACCACAGATGTAAGGCTCACTGGTCTGTAATTCCCTGGACTGTCCCTACTACTTTTTTTGAACAAGTGAACAACATTCGCCACCCTCCAATCCTCCGGTACCATCCCCTTGGACAACGAGGACTCAAAGATCTTAGCCAACAGTTCAGCAATCTCCTCCCTCACCTCATGAAGCAGCCTGGGGAATATTCCGTCAGGCCCCAGGGACTTAACTGTCCTAATATTTTCTAACAGCTCCAACACATCCTCTCTCTTGATGTCTACATACTCTAGAACATTACCCTTACCAACACTGTCCTCAGTGTCATCAAGACACCTCTCCTTGGTGAATACTGAAGAGAAGTATTCATTGAGAACCTCACCCACTTCCACAGCTTCCAGACATATCTTCCCACCTTTGTCTTTAATCAGACCTACCTTTACTCTCGCCATCCTTCTGCTCTTCATGTACGAGTAAATAGCTTTGGGATTCAATTTAACCTTACTCGCCAAAGCCTTTTCATGTCCCCATCTCGCTCTCCTCAGCCCCTTCTTAAGTTCCCTCCTTGCTACTCTATATTCCTCACGAGCCCTGTCTGATCCTTGCTGCTTACACCTTATGTATGCTGCTTTCTTCTTCCTAACTAGTTGTTCCACCTTTCTCGTCACCCATGGTTCCTTCACCCTGCCATTCCTTCTCTGCCTCACCGGGACAAATTTATCCCTAACATCCTGCAAGAGATTCCTGAACATCGACCACACCTCTATAGTACATTTTCCCTCGAAAATGTCACCCCAGTTTACACTCTCAAGTTCTCGCCTTATAGCCCCATGATTTGCCTTTCCCCAATTAAATATCTTCCCGTCCTCTTTGCTCCTCTCCCTGTCCATGACAATTCTAAAGGTTATGGAGCAGTGGTCGCTGTTCCCCAGATGCTCACCCACTGATAGATCTATCACCTGACCCGATCTAAAAGAGTCCAATTTAATTTTAAATATTCAGTATTTTTCGATTCATGATTTAGTGGTTGAGCATCACTTTATATTTTACTCCAGTGCTCTTGGTTTGCTCCCACACAAGATACAAAGGATGCCTGCAACCTCTTTCCTGATTTTCCACCACTCCATACTCTGCTGTTAAACCTGTTGCAATGGAAAAGGAGAGCTGGACCAGGGAATAAAGTGAAGCACTGGATCTGCAAGTGAAGGACTAGGAAAAGCTTTGCAAAAGACAGGCTGGGAACTTGTAAAGGCAGCAGAGACAAGTGGAGGCAAAGTGGAGGTGGACTTTCATTATAAGAAAAGGATTACTCTAGTGAGCACAACCCCCACATGAGATGGTTAGAAGGTACATGGATAGAAGAATTGAATAGCACATCTAAAAATGAAATTGAATCCCATATTTTATAGGTAGGTAGAAGGCTATCCAGGAGTGGCAGAACATATTTCTGGCTGATTCTATTCAAGAATGAGCATGCAGCACTAACAGTAAACTGCCTTCCCATGAAATGACTCCTGTCAAGGGTACTAAACCTGCTTCTGATAATTTGTTTGGTCTAAGGGACCGGACCTTGATCAAGAATAAAATCAGACATTTACAGAACAGCACTGCAGATTATTTGAGGGTGAACAGATTTGGCTATATGACCCCTGCAATAGTCTCTGTCTGCTTTCCGTGTCCCCCAGCAGCAACCCACAATGTTCCCTACAAGTATCAGCACAGTGGATGGCTAATGTAGCAATTAGTCAAACTGCACAAACCAGATGAGCATGATATTCCAATCTGTTAGCTCTCTCTTTCATAGTTTGAGATACCAATGCCTCATTAGCCAAAGAGATGGGTTACTAAAGAACGAAGTGGAAACAGAAGCCTGTCAAATCCACAATCATTAAACCACAGGGCACACATTCAACTCTTACATTGTAGGTTGGTTAGCCATCATTCCTTTGGAAACTGAGAGAAATTAGGTTTTTCAAACTATTTTCACGAAGTTTATATCAATGTTTCCACATACAATGTGCTGTATAAATCAATGTGTAATTGTGTTTTGCACCATTCAGAGCAATACTGTATACTCATCTGCTCAAACTGAAAACAAATAAAAGGTCACCAGACAGCAGGGGTAAAGCCAATGTCACCTTATATAAACAGTGTGATGAATGAAGCTTGTAACTTGAATTTCACAAGGAAACAAAGCAAACTGACAAAAGTAATAATTCACATTGATTCATATGTTAAGAATTCATATTAATTCCCATTGTTGGCTTCCTTCAGTTAGCTGGTTGCAATGTCTGCTGCTATAGAACAGGTTACCTTTCTTAAATCATTAATAAAAGTGGAAAATACTGGCAATGCCTGCAGTTATTGCCAAACCTAATTGATCTTGAGAAGGTGATGTTGAACCATTTAACCACTGCAGTCCATATGGTCTTTATCATAGCAAGGTGTTGCTCTTCTCCCATCCATAGGACTGAGCCACTGAGTTCTTGAACACAACATTCTTTGGATGCTGCAGGCATGTGATGATGGAGTAGAAGAGGCTCTTCACGGCATCAGAGCTAATGTTTAAAAGCAATCACTGAATAGGAACAAAGTATACACTACTGAGGCCACTGAAGAAATTGCACTGTAATCCCTCTCAATCAGTGGGCAACCTTTGAATGAGGGGGAATTTCACACGCTCTTTAGAATAGAAGTGCAATACTGGGATCCTGGAAATCTGAAATAAAGACAAAAAATGCCAGAAATATTGATCAAGTCAAACATCCTGTGCAGAGAGAGAAACAGAGTTAACAATTCATGTTGATGACTTAATTTTGGTACTCCACTTTAAGAAATATGTTTACTACCTAACTATTGGTATTCCCAGGTGGAAATCCCATCTCCAAGTAGAAGGTGTACCTACCTGTCAACTGTTCAATGTCAAGGCAGCCTGCCACAGACATGCAAATCCAAGCCTTCCAGCTACGCAACTGTGCAGTGTGACCTGACACATCACCTCCTCAGCATGCCCCAGGTAAAAGCTATTACTTTAATGGAGCAAAACATCTTTAATTAACATCACAGTTATCATCTTGCAGAATCTGACAGTTTTATTTCTACTTGGCATTTTCCCCACCTGTTGCAGAAGAAAGTAGATTATCTTTAATACATCCTGAGCATTTCCAAAGCTAGATAGTGAAATCATATTTACATGAAAACATTTTAACAGTTCAGCACCTTTTCCCATTTTTCCTTCACAACATGACAATCCAAAACGACCTTTTGTTCTGCAGGAACTTTATTATGCCTTATGTACCTGAGATGAAGAGAAGAATGAACACCACAAATAATTGGCCCTGAAGGGTTTATCCTTCTCTTACATTTTTATTGCTTTAGATTTTTGGATGATGGTTGACAGTGCCAAGTGTCCACAATATAGCCTATGGTTGAGGCAGCATTTTATATTGATCAGCAGTCAAATTCAGCTGTCTACCCATCATGAAATAGTGCTGATTGTTGGCAAATAGTTATGTAGGTAAAGTAATTTCTTCATAGAAATCCTGTAAGCATTTTATGATTGCAATTGCAAAATCTAGTACAGAGCAGTGCCAATTACAGATTCTATTAAGGTTTATGCTCATGTGATAGTTATTCATTCCTTGTGTTTTAAAATTTATTGCAACCCGCATTTGCCATGGACAAGATGACTTTGTAGGACCTTGATGATGTCATCCTAAAAAGTAATTCAGAAATTGATCATCTTTTTGTGATTTATCTTCAATTTTGCAAGTGGCTCCACTGAAACCAGTAGATGATATCACTAGCTGATGCTTGGGTCCTAGCAAGCCAGTACTGTTTTATTGTCTGTCTGGTTCAGAATAGTGTATTTCCAAATATGGACATAATTATACCAGGAAGAGTCATATGATATAGCTACTTTGCAACACCAACAACAACTGGAACAATGTTTAGTTTGAGCTGGGAGGAAAAACATGTACATAATTTAGGTGCTAAGTGTTCAGCCTTTTTATATTATATTGCCATAATTATATGTTGATATTCAATTGTACGTGTAGCACCACATGCTGAAGACATTTTACAATGGGGATAATGATGGGATAAAACTACATGGCAGAAAGAAATCCTTCTCCCAAATACTTAACTGTGAATTTAGCAAAAGCTCAGCACCAGTTTCAGTAAAACAGCAGTGGTCCTGAAACCTCTGTAATGTAAGTGCAGTCATGACAGTTGTTATTATTTTAAGTGTTGCAGGAACAGTGTATGTAGCAATACAATTTTTTGCATAAAATGGACCTGAGGCAGTCATATTCCATGACAATAGAACAGTTTGCCAGGCACCTGATGGTTTCTGTTGTGGGGAAAGAATAACTCGCACTGTCCATACCTCAGAGGAAACAGATGTATATTTATTTTGATGTATATTTATACTTACACATGCAAGTGGAAGAAGGCGGTTCACAATTTCTCCCCAATTGTACAAAGTATGGCATTTTTATACATAATCAGAGACATGGTACAGACGTTCCCTTATCATCACAGAGCCAATCAGATAAGAGTGACCTCATGATTAGTCATTGTTAACATTACCGGCACCAGGCTTTATAGTCCCTATCTCCACCAAGATCCATACTGTTAAGAAAGGAAGGGCTTGCCCTGCCATGTTCAAGTGCTGTACCAAGAAAAAAACTAAGAGTTTCCACTGCAAAAAACAAACTGCTGGAGGAATTCAGCAGGTTGAGCAGCATCTGTGGGGTGAAGAGGAATTGTCAATGTTTTGGGTCAGGACTCTGCATCAGGACAGTTTCTACTTTTGTATTCCTCACAAAAGGAGCTTAGTAGTCTTTGCTATGTGGTGTAAACACGAGTGGGGGCAGGGTGTGGTCCTATACGATCACAATCCTGGTTACTCACTGTCATACTAATTCCCATCACATTCCTTGTTTTTATTGTATACTGTGGTGTCCAGCAGTCTCTAAAGCCTTCTCATATGGTCCAGATGAGAGTTTCTATTCTCTTCTACCTATTTCTTCTTGTCATACTGTTGTTTACCTGCAGACCCTCCAAAGCTGCTAACTAACTAAAATGCAGTGAGCACATTATCACAGTTTCTTCATTGCAGAAATTAACCCTTTATGGTACTCATCCTTATTCATACAAAAGAAATTAGGATCAACCCTCTCCAATGTAACATGGAAATCACCTTCGAAAAAACAGTACTGGCTTGCTTGCTACTTAATGGCTCAAACAGTGCAGCCATTGAACTAATGGTTCCAAAGCAGCAAGAGAACTTTGCGTGCCTGTGTGCAATGTTATTTCTTTTGGTGCCAATGAGATAAAAAGAAGACAATCTAGCTACTTTTCCTTCTTTGTTGGAAAGCTTAGAGCTTCATAAATTGAATAGATGGAGAACTTCTTTAAAGTGCTGAAAATACTGAAATACTCGACGAGCCGATTCAAGAAAATGATCTTCTTAAACGAAATTGGATTGGAGATGCACAAATTTTACTCACACCTCAAATAGTAAATGCAGTCAGGAGATTAAAGGAGCACTTCAACATACACAGTTTGAAATAATTTTCTGTCCCTCCTTCCATTCCCTGCTCTATATGTTTAAAGCTTTGAAGCTTTTTTTAGGTTTGTAAGGACATTGACTTAAAATGTTAATTTTTTTTCTCCCTTCATCGATGCTTTCTGATGTGCTGTGATAATCCACAATTTGCACATTTTTATTTCCTATTTCTGGTAATTTCTTTTTCGCCAGTTGTACTGAAATTTTACTACTTTTGTTCACTTGAAAACACATGATGAAATTGGCATTTTGGCTGTAGGCAGATATTGCAAAGAGGAAATATCAACTGTCAATTTTTTTTGTAACTGATATAAAGCGATTTTTCAGTATTATCATTTCACTCTTCATTCCCTTCTGTAACAGTAAAGCATCACCAATTTTCTAACAACAAAAATACATCAATGTAGAAAATGTGTGTGGCAGTAATTTAACCACAATCTGCAGGAGTAATGATGATACCCATAAATAATTTGCTATCCAGTTAGGTCCTATGAAAGTTGTAGCATCAAAAAAATTAGCAAGACAATCAAAGCAATAAATTGCTTTTAAGACATCCAATCATTGTTAAAAGAGCTCAAACTTGAGCCCTATTGAGTTTGGTAAGCTGTGAGCAGGTGTGAGCAGTTAATAAAAAAACATGCTATTCAGCATGCAGTGGAGCTTTAACTTCAATGTGTTCAATAGCTTTTTCTAAAGTATTCATGGCCAGGAATCAGCCTGATTAACAGCCTTGATTTCCTGTCAGATTGGTATAGGGTGTTTTAATATGTTGAATGTGTCATCACTGACATCTGCGTTGTACCAATTGCAGCTAGGAGTTGGGAGGAGATGTTGAATAAGCTGCTAATTCTTGTTCAAGCTCTTAAATCTTTGTCTGTTTCCTAAAGCTCACTTTACTATAGTTTCATTTACATCAGGAGCTGCACTGGTACCAAACAGATTAGACTACTCAGTGGAGAAGACTCAGCAACAGATCACAATGGCAGGTCTGAAGCTGGTAGTGCGAGGGAGTTGGTTAGGGGATGGTGAATCCTGTATAAGGGTTGGGGTTGTATAGTCCTTGACCTTGGTGTGACTGGAGAATAGGTAACGTTTGATCTTGACGGCCAAAGGGGAAGATCCAATTAGGGTGTATCTTTGGATGGCTATGTATTCCATCAAATGGAAGGATGTAAGCTTGAGTTAATAGGGAAAAAACCCCTTATCCAAAAAATTTAGGATACCTACCCTTCCCCTTTTCCTTTAATCCTCTTTGTCTCGTTTGAGTGACCAGGAGTCCTCAGCCTTGGAAACTTGGTCAAATAAACCAAAACAGGAAAAACAAAATATATGTTTCTCACATTAAATGACTGAAATAGTAAAGACACCTCAAGGAGTGGGGTGTGTTCCTGCCCTCTCTTGTCCTTGTTGAAGTCCAGGTTGGAAATGACTCAGATCTGAGATCTTAACTTCTCACCTGACCTCAACTCTCTCACTTTGGAGATTAAAAGTACCCCTTTTGTCCAATATGCAAATTTGTTCACATTGTGCTTGACTAACAATAGGTGATCACCAGTAGAGGTAGATGAAAATTTTAAAATATGTAAATTTAACAGTTTAGGTTTTAAGGAGGGAGTCACTCTTGAAAAAATTAAGGGTTAGATATAGGGTTTCAACACTGAAGAATTACTTCTCCCACCTTAATTTCTGCTAATTGAACCAGTCACTTGTAACTCCATTATCACTGAAGTTCACCTACCTTATGTGAACAGCACATGGTTCGGGTCACAAGATCAAAGACATATTCACATTAATAAGAATCTGTGCCTTATTTGATCCCAGTATTTCAGAATGCATAATCATTTTCCCATTACATATCAGCTGTGGCCAACTTGAGACTACATTTGCCTGGGGAACCAAAGCTTTTAGGTATAAACCTCTTCCAGGGACTTGAATATGAAAATCCAGGCTAACCACCTGGTGCAGTGCTGAAGGAATGCTGCATTGTCAAATGCACTGTCTTTTGGATGAAATATTAAACCAAGGTGTTATTTGCACTCTCATCTCCATGTAGGAAGGTAAATTTGGGGTGGTGCTTCCTTCAAAGGTTTGCAGGTAAGAGCACATTTTACTCCCTACAGCTGCTTTCATGCCCAATTATATTAAATCTCCAGGGATGTGGATTTGTTAAGAATCCTTTCTTTAGTATTCAAGGGATACATTCCATTGGATGATGTAATCTGCTGTGGTAAATACTAGAGTCTTTTGTCAGGAATAATCATTTTCCTACTCAATGGTTTAACCTCCACAGGCATCCTACTCCAGTTAAACTCCAGTATAAGTGATAAGACAACATTACTGGACTGATGATGCACTGAGCTATGAGAGTTACTGTGAGATCATTTCTTGGCATTAAACATCCCACCTGGCTTTAACATTGGCTGAAGTGCAAATGAAGAAACTTTCATAAACTTAGTTCTTAAACTATATCATGTCAATCAAGACTTGTTCAGTAAAGTTGTAAGTGTAATTATTAATTGGATACAGATAATTATTTGACCGTGAGCGTTTTTTTCTTGACAAGGATGCAAAGTCAGCAATGTGACAATGTGCTGATTGCTCATCTCCTCTAAAGCAGGTAGTCCTGTCAAACATTTATTTGAAGAAAGCTGCATCAAGAGAGCACATTGCTCTCTCTGTGGAGCATTAAAGCAGAGCAGTACTGCAGAGCAGAATGAGCATCTTGTTTAGTGGGCCTGCAGCAGGTAGTTTTAAGGCTGAGAGTTAATGATTCTATCAGGAGATCTCCAGATCTGTTAGGGATAATTAAAAAGGCGTGAACAAAACAGGCAGATGGTTCCAAAATACAGACAGCTGGATCTGTCTAATTTAACAACTGGTGATAATGGCTACACAAATCTAGCATCATTTTATGCATTCTACCAAGGCTGAATGCTAGAACTGCAATTTGCTTTTTTAGTTCACATGCTAACAAGAGCCATATGACAAAAACAGAACCCAGTAGAAAAAAATGATACATTCACAACAAATGTTTATGCAACTGAAGTGCAGAAAATCTAAGTGCATGTTAACATTCCCCAAAGCTGAGCAACGCATGATTGTAGTTGTAACATTAACCATTCCTTATTTACATATTTTCTTTAGTTCTGATTTTGGTATGGGGTAATTTAAATATGATCCTCTGGGGATGATTTTAACTGTTGTGTTGGTTGGAATAGCAGGTTAAAATTGACAAGTGGGCTTACTGCTGAAAGCCCATACATAGAAGGCCATTGTTAATAATGCCAGTAAGATCCCAAGGCAATTTAATCCTCTGAATAAAGAAATCATAAACAATCCCAAAGGCATGTGAAGGTTGGTGATAGTCAAAAGACAGGCCAGATGATTTTCATGCACTCATGGTCTTACATATTCCCTCATTTCCCAGAATCTTGTGTCTTCCTTTGCACTTAAATAAAAACTGAAGATACTGGAAACAGTCAGCAGGCCAGGCAGCATCTGTGGAAAGAAAAACAGCTATCCCATCCCATCTCTTTTTATCTTATAGCAATTTATCAGCCCTGTCTGATTCAGCCAGCAGTCTGCATTGTAAGGTAGTAATGAGGCCTGAGCATTCAAATTGGCCACGCTCCACTCCAATTTCTCCTCATTGGAGTGCCACCTGCTTCCTTGCCCCTGACATGTTCATCCTGCTCTAAATTAGAACAACCCTAATACATTTAAACTAAGTCATTTAGATCAGATGGCGACGCATCGACACTTCAATGGACCAGTTGTCCATTGTAATTCAGGCCTAAATAGGCAATTTGTTTAATTCAGTCAGAAAGCCTACAAGAGATGAAATGATAATTACTGCTGTGCAGCAAAAAAAAATCAGTCAAGTAACACTGGTGGAAGCATAGGATTTTCATTAGCATCGTATAAATAAAATACAATTTCTCTTAGGCATCAACTTCATCTGCCAGATTAGTTCATTTAAACAATGTGTGCCCTATTAAGGAAATAATTCATCTGTTTCATGTTGAAATTAGTGGACACTTCATATTAAAAAGTAATCCTTCAACTTTCATTAAGGTTAATATAACACGTTGCTGACATTGATTAAAATAAGCAAAGTTTGGAGACTTTTTTCTTCGTGAAAAGGTAGTACTGTAATAGTACTGCCAACGGATTCTGCTGTAGTAATGGCTAAAGTTCTAGAGCCTGTATCAGCAGATACAAGGAAAGTCTATGGCGACTATTTTTGGAGACTGACTCATCACTCCATCTTTCCTGTAATCATCCTTCAGTGACAGGGCAAATCGATTCCAACACAGACTGGGACAGGGATTTGTTTGCTGAATGAATAGCGGGTGTGTTGAAGGATGAAATCCTGCAGTTGGTGGAAAGGTTGTTAATAAAGCCTTGTTCAATGCATAGTAAATGAGAGTGATATGAGTTTTCTGCTGTTTGTGAAGGCTTTAAAATGAAAACAGGTGTAGTCTCATAAAGATTTTATTTGATGTTTTATGGAGTAGAGTAACAAAGTAGAGGATATTTTAAATCAACAAGATTAATGTAATGATAAGTAAGGCAAGATTTCATTCTTGGGTTCATTCAAAATGAAAGAAAAAGTATTAAGTATATGAGATTGTGCCAGATAGATTTCATTTATGAATATGATTGTATTTGGTAAATAGGAAAGCTGTAATCAAAATAGACATGAAGTGTATGGATTCTAAATGCTCAATAAGCCTCTTGCAATTTAGATCACTTCATTACTTGATATTTTGTTGTAATTATTAATCAAAAGTCAATTACTTCTCTATTCTTGAAGTTAAAAATAAAATATGAAGCCAGTGCATTTGGAGAATCAGTGCAAAGCGTTTTGCTTAATAAATGCAAATAGAGGCAATTGATTAGACCAAATAGGTGAAACAAAGTTAAATGCAAAACCTTAGCAAAGGCTCACATGATTGCTCAGAATTAGAATGACCTGGTACACTCTGGTATCATGAAAAATGATGTATAGCTATTAAAGCTTTAAAGAAGAGCATCAATGTGAAATTTTGTACACATGTATCAGAAGGCTGTCCAATCAAGACTTCCAAGTGTAATCCAGATTGACACCCCAGTGTAGTATTGAGAGTGTGCTGTCGTATTAAAGGTTCCATCCTTTTGATGAAAAAAAATCATGTCTACAATTCAGCTTATTCAGGTGGTGCTGTACACAGGACAACAGCTCATGGTATTAGTGGAAGTGTGTTAGCATGGATTGAAGATTGGTTGTTGCATCGGAGACAGAGTAAACAGGTCTTTTTCTAGCTGGAAGGATATGGTTAGTCATAGTTATATAGCATGAAAACAGGCCCTTTGGCCCAACTCATCCATGCCAACCATGTTGTCTACTTGAACTAGTCCCATTTTCCTGCATTTGACATAGTCCTCTGAACCATTCCTTTCCATATACCTGTCTAAATGTCTTTTAAACATAACTGTACCTGCCTCCACCACTTCCTCTGGCAGCTTGTTCCATATACTCACCAAACTTTGTGTGAAAAAGTTGCCCATCAGATCCCTTTTAAATCTTTCTCCTCTAACCTTAAACCTGTGTCCTCTTAGTTTTAGGCTCCCCTATCCTGGGAAAAAGGCTATGACTATCTATATTATCCATGCCCCTCATGATTTTATAACTCTCTATAAGGTCAAACCCTCAGCCTCCCATGTTCCAAAGTTCCAGCCTATCCTGTCTCTCCTTATAGTTCAAGCCCTCTAGTCATAGTAACATCCTTGTGAATCCTTCCTGTACCCTTTCCAGTTTAATGACATACCTTCCAATACCCAGATGACCAGAAATGCACATAGCATCCCAAGTGCAGTCTCTCACCAATGTCTTGTACAGCTGTAACATGATGTCCCAACTCTTGTACTCAATGCCTTGACCAATGAAGGCAAGCATGCCATAGGCCTTCTTTACCATTTTGTCTACCTGCATCACCACTTTCAGGCAACTATGTACTTGTACCCCCAGGGGTCTGTCTGTTCCACAACACTCTCCAGGTTTACCGCGTAAGTCCTGCCCTGGTTTAACTTACCAAAGTGCAACACCTCACCCTTGTCCAAGTTAAATTCCATTTCCCAGTCTCGAGCTCACTTCCCAAATTGGTCTAGATCCACTTGTAAACTTAGATAACACTGTCAACTACTCCACTAATTTTGGTGTCATCCATAAACTTACTAACCACATTAACAACATTGTCATCCAACTCATTCATATAGATGACAAACAAGAGAGGACCCAGCACTGATCCCTGCAGCACACCACTGTCACAGGTCTCCAATCTGAGAAACAACCATCCACTACCACCCTCTGCCTCCTTCCACTAAGCCAATTTTGTATCCAATTGGCTAGCTCACCTTGGAATCCATGTGATCTAACCTTCCAGACTATCAAATTCATGAGATGTGTTTTCCCATGCACAAAGCCATACTGACTATCAATCCTTGCCTTTCCAAATGCTGGCAGATCCTGTGTCTCAAAATCCCCTCCAGTAACTTTCCCATTATTGATGAATGGCTTATCAGCCTGTAGTTCCCTGGCAACCCTTCTTAAACAAAGGCACAACATTAGCCACCCTCTAATCTTCTGGTACCTCACCTGCAGCTAAGGAAGATGCAAATATCTCTGCCAGTTCCTGTAATTTCTTCCCTCACTTCTCACAATGCCCTAGGGTATACTTGGTCAGGCCCTGGGGATTTGTCCACCATAATATGCTTTATGACTGCCAGCACTTCTCTTTGGTAATGTGGATATGTTCCAAGACAACACTATTGATGTCTCTTAATTCATTAGCTTGCATGACTTTCACCACAGTAAAGAGAAATATTCATAGAACATAGAGCAGTGTAGCACAGAATAGGCCCTTTGGCCCACAATGTTGTGCCGACATAGCTAATTCCTCCTACCTACAGAATGCCCATGTACTTCTATTTTCCTCTCATTCATGTGCCTATCCAAGCCCCTCTTAAAAGCCCCTAATGAATTTGCCTCCACCACCCTATCAGGCAACGAATTCCAGGCATCCACCACTCTCTGAGTGAAAAATGTACCCCTCACGTCTGTTCTGAACCTATCCCCTCTCACCTTAAATGCATTCCCTCTGGTATTGGATCGCTCAATAATGGGAAAAGGATATTTCTTGTCCACCCTATCTATGCCCCTCATAATTTTAGACACTTCCAACAGATCACCCCTCAGCCTCTGCTGCCCCAGATAAAACAGCCCAAGTTGTCCAGCCTCTCCTGATAAACACATGCCCTCTAATCCAGGCAGCACCCAAGTAAACCTCCTCTGCACCCTCTCTAAAGCCTCAACATCCTTCCTATAGTGAGATCTCATCTCAATATACCATATCACCATAAGAAGATGACATAATTTAAGATCTCACCCATCCCTTGTGGCTCCACACATAGGTGACTACATTGATCCTTAAGGGGAGCTATATTCTCCCCAGTAATCATTTTGCTCTTAATATATTTGTAGAATCTCTTAGAGTTCTCCTTTACCTTATCTGCCGGAGATATCTCATGTCCTCTTTTTGTCCTCCTGATTTCCCTCTTAAGTGTGCTCCTAAATCTCTTATACTCCTTAAATAATTTGCTTGATGCCAGCTGCCTATACCTATCATATGCCTCCTTCTTTTATGTGACCAGAGCCTACAGGGCTCCCTAATCCTGACAGTCTTGCCCTTCACTCTAACAGGAACATGCTGTCCCTGAACTCTTCCTATCTCACTTTAAAAGCCTCCCTCTTGCCAGCTATCCTGTAACCTGCCAGACAGCCTTTGCCAGTGGAACAGCTCAAGAATCAGTACTTGGCCGCAGTTACTTATAATTTACATTAATGACCTGGAGGAGAGGGCAGAGTGTAAGGTATCTAAGTTTGCCAGTGACATGAAAGTAGGTGGGAGGGCATGTTGCAATGAAGAGATTTGGACTCTGCAACAGGATATGGATAGAATGAGTGGGTGGAAATATGGAAAATTGGGTTCAGTGAGTGAAAGTGTGAGGCCATGCACTTTGGTAAGAGAAATCTAAAGGCAGACTATTATCTAAATGGAAAAAGATTGCAGATGATCAAAGTACAGAAAGATCAAGGTGCACTTGTGCACAAATCATAAGAAGTCAGCAGGCATATGCAGTGAGTGGTTAGGAAGATAAATTAGGCCTTTGTTACAAAAGAGTGGGAATTTAGAATTATGGAAGCATTGTTTGAATTGTCCAGGGTAGTGGTGAAGCCGCACCTGGAGTACTGTGCAGTTTTCGTCCCCTTATTTAAAAAATAGGATATACTGGCACTGGAGATTCATTATTCTAATCATTGGAATGAAAGGATTGTCCAATCATGAGTGGCCAGAGATATTGGATCTATATTCGTTGGAGTTTAGAAAAATGAGGGGTGATCTTCTTGAAACACAAAATCCTGAGGGGGCATGACAGGGTAGTGGAAGAATCTCAAATGAGGGGATATTGTTACAAAATCAGGGGGTAGACATTTAAGATTGCCGTATGTAGGAACTTCTTACAGAAGATGAAGAATCCTTATAGTTGTTCACCAACGAGATTGTCGATGAAAGATCATTAGGGTATTTAAAGAGAAAGTAGGTGCGCTTTTGAAAGATCAGGGGATCGAGGGCTATGGGGAACTGGCATAGAGAAGTAGGTGGGACAGGTCAGCCATGATCATATGAAATGGTGGGGCAGGCTTGAGGGGCCGAGTAGCCCAATCCTGCTCCTATTTTTTTTAACCATTGCTCTACTTAAAGAAGAGCATGACATTATTTTAGTTCACCGGGGACCCTGGTTCCCTCTGTCAACATCTCCAAAGGAAGATTACCTGCTTGTGTATTTTCTTGGTGTTTATGGGAACTTGCTACCTGTGTTTTCCTACACAATGATATCATAGCATCCCATTAATTCACTACATGCAAAGCATGTTGAGATTCTTGTGAGGAACATGACAATTTTCTCTGTAAATATAAGTCTGATTTTCATCCTGAAATGTATGGAGTCTCCATAAGCTAGTTCAGAAATAGCTAACAACAAATTCCATTTGGGTAAACTTTTAACTCCATTGAGGTGAAGAAACAATTTATTTCTGCCTTTATGTGAGTTTAGTCTCAGATCGAATAACAAAAAAAACAATGCTAAAGGCAGATTGGGTCAGTGCCCCCTGTGTGAAAGTTCAAAACTGTTTAAAAAGCAAACCCAGAAAATGTTCTGTACCATAAGTCTAGCTAACAGAAGTTTATTCCACTAGCAACATTGGCACTTTCTAAGCAAACATTGCCATATTTTGTCCATTCTGTTGCACTTCATCTGTAGACCATGTGAAATTATGGCCAGAGCAAATTGTCCATTGCCCAATAGATTACATAAAGTTTGAAGATCACAAGATCACAAGACAAGGGAGCAGAAGTAGGCCATTCGGCCCATCGAGTCTGCTCCAAAGAAAAGAAAGAGAAAAAGAAAAAAAGAAATGAGAAATGAGGCGGGGGGGGGGGGGGGGGATTCTGCTCCATGAGCAAAAAAAAACACTATTCTAACCCTAATTTCCGGCCTTATCCCCATATCCCTTGATACCTTGACTAATTAGATATCTATCTAACTCCTCCTTAAACGCCTCCAATGATCTGGCCTCCACTGCTGTACGTGTCAAGGAATTCCATAAATTCACTACCCTCTGGCTAAAGAAATTTCTCCTCATCTCTGTTTTAACCCTGTACCCTCTAATTCTAAGATTGTGCCCTCTGGTTCTGGACTTACCCACCAAGGGAAACAACTTGGCCACATCTACTCTGTCCAGTCCTTTCAACATTTTAAATGTTTCTATGAGGTCCCCTCTCATTCTTCTGTACTCCAGTGAGTACAGCCCAAGATCCGACAAATTCTCATCATATGTAAGCCCTTTCATTCTGGGAATCATCCTCGTTAATCTCCTCTGAACCCTCTCCAACATCAGCACATCCTTCCTAAGATATGCGGCCCAAAACTGTACACAGTATCCCAAATGAGGCCTCACTAGTACCCCGTAGAGCCTCATCAACACTTCCTTACTTTTATACACTATACCTCTCGAAATGAATGCCAACATAGCATTCGTTTTCCTTACCACCGATCAGACCTGGTGGTTAACCTTCAGGGTATCCTGCACGAGTACCCACAAGTCCCTTTGTACTTCTGTACTTTGAATTTTCTCCCCTTCTAGATAATAATCTGCCTGTTTATTTCTGTTTGCAAAGTCTACAATGGCACATTTCTCAACCTTGAATTTCAACTGCCATTTCCTTGCCCATTCTCCTAAACTATCTAGGTCTCTCTGCAACCTTTCTGTCTCCTCAATATTCCCTACTCCTCCACCTATCTTGGTGTCATCCGCAAACTTAGCCATAAAACCATTTACTCCATCATCCAAATTGTTAATGTACGGAGTAAAATGAAGCGGCCCCAACACTGAACCCTGCGGAATACCACTAGTAACCGGTAGCCACCCAGAACAGGATCCTTTTATTCCCACCCTTTGCTTTCTGCCAACCAACTAATGCTCCACCCATTCCAATATCTTACCTGTAATTCCATGACCTCTCATCTTATTAATCAGCCTCTTGTGTGGCACCTTGTCGAAGGCCTTTTGAAAGTCTAAATACACAACATCTACTGCATCTCCCTTATCCACCCTATGTGATGGGGAATTACATTACTTCCCTTCACAAAAGGGAATGCTAACTGCATCATTTGGAGAAGTTCACATCATACTTCAAACATCTTTTTGGAAAGAAATGAATTAATGTCAGTTACAACAGTTTATGCTGTTATACAGTGGCAGGGTGAACCTTCAAGTCATTCCTCTTCACCCAAGGATAAAGGAAAAGTTCATCCCAAAATTATGGATTAGATTTCAGTGTGTATTGTCCATAGGATATAGATTGTGTGCTGTATATCCATCCATGAGGATATTATATTAATTTTCTTTTTATACAGGTATAAGTTTGCTTCTGTCAAATATGTATTCTATCCCTTCAAGGCGTAGATTATGTGTTGAATTGTTCTGCCATCACCCAGATTGATGGTTTGTTGTCTCACTGTTGCACCATTTTTGCACTCACAAACTGCCCAGTTTTGCTAAAACAACATCCAAACTAATTATAAGAAAGTCAAATCTCAAATAGAAACAGAAAATATTCGAAACACTCAGCAGGTCAGGCAGCATCTGTGGAAAGAGAAACAGCTAATGTTTTGGGTCCAGGACACTTCATCAAAATTAATTTCAAGATCAATGTCTCTGGGGCATCCTGCTGAAGAAAATAAAATGGGATTAGTATAGATTAGTGTAAGGGGGTGGATTCATTGGGACAAATGGCCAGTTTCTGTGGTGAATAACTCTATGATTCTATGACCTTGCCTGGCATCTCACCATGTGCAGTTCCTGCCCCAGTGTGCTCAAATAAATTCTGCTCATTATCCACAATGCACACTAAGTGCGTAACTAAATTATAGTATGTCTTTATCATCATTGTCTTTTTCCATCTGCACTGCCTTGTCAGATCATGAGTTCCAAAATAAAATGGTATCTTACAACGTACAAGCAGTCTTTGGTAACTAAAGGGTGGAAAATGATGTGTATGTTTACATCACTGCAATCTATACATCACAAGAGAGCATGGGTTTAGGAGGAGATGGGTTGTGTGGTAGAGGAATAAATATGCAGATGTAATTATCTTAGAAGTTTCCAGCCCTGCTTCTGGGGTAGACATCCACTGATACCCAGCATAAGATATAATCTCCCTTCTATTAGTTGCTGCTCCATCTAACTTTCTGCATGTTGTCTTGCAAGGGAGAGGGCAGCGGGCTAATGAATGTTTATAATTTGTTTCAGCAACACCTTTGCAAATTGGTTGAATACTACCAGTGAACGCAGGCTGAGCTCTGGTGTAAGTGTGGGTAAATCTAAGTTTGTGAAAGGACAAATGATTCATGATAGAGATTTCTTCCAACAGACTGATCAGGTGGTAGATGAAGTTAGAAGTCTGAAGTTTGTGGTGTAGATGTTGGGATATAGCTTTTGAATGCTTTGCCTCTGACCTTAATCATGTTGCATCAGTTCACATGACTTCTTGTAGCACTACATCCAGGTCCTTAAGATTGGACTTCTTACTGTACCTTTCATAAACTGTCTGCTCCCACTGTCTTCTGAATATGTTTTTGGAGACCTTTTCAGCTCCCTGTGACTCAGAGACTCTCATCTACAACATTCTCACTGGATGCATTGGGCATAAGGTAGTCAAATGCCAAATCCCAACAACTTCACCCTCAAATATGGTGAAGGGTTGGATTATCCATCCAGGGTTCAGTTTTAAAATACTTATTTGAAAGTATTTAATTATTTATTAGTGTTTTAATGTATTTTAATAAATCTTACCTTTCTGTTTAATTTTTTAATGATTCATCTTAATTTTAATAGTTTTGAAATGCCTCTGTATATCAGAAAGGTAAACAATATATTTGTCTGGAGATAAACAATGATCACATTATAGTTCTCGCATCAAAGTAACAGTATGACAACTGCTTAACTATGTAAAATCAACAATGTTGTGTGGATAATTTCAATAATCTATTGTGTAGCTTTGTTTCTTTTTATTTTTTCCCTCCTCACCAAATGTATCATTCCAATTGCAGTTTAGAAACAAGCACCAGCATAGCTGCTCCAGTCCAAGACATAGTTGGCACTCATAGGATTGTTCAGAAAGTCATTGCCCTATACCCTACTACATACTTCTTCACATTGACTGCTTGACATTTTACTTGACTTTAGAAAGTTTAGGATTATGAAAACAGCCAGGTTAAAATGATCTGCACTACAATCCGATTACAGAGCTTAAAAGCTAACTGTTATTCAGGTTGAAGGCATATTATGCTTTGATACTCTCAAATGTTACCGTTATTCTGATTAAAGAGGATTAGGATTCTAAGAATCTGTTGAGCTGGGCCTAGTGACTTTATCCAAAAAAGCTACACACAGTCTGTAAAACCAAATGGAAACTTTAGGGGTGATAGTCAACTGCTGCATGTGTGTTGTCCTGAAAATTGGACAACCAGGAGATGAAAATTGTAGGAAGACCTAGACTGTCTCTTGGATGGCCAAAGTCACCTGACCCAAAAGAGTGAAATATTTTCAGAGGGAAACTATTTTTAATGTGAAAAAAACAGATCCTATGCCATTGTATGGTCTTCATTTCCCATTCAATTTTAAACAAACCTCTGCTCTGATTTCTGATCTGTGATAAGAGACAATGGAGTCATTCCTATTGAATAAAGAGTTTCACTGGTCTTCCTTATCCAGCAGTGCATGGAAGACTGTAAGGGGTTGTAAGTATCTCCAATTCCACTTAGAAGGAGCCCAATACATAAAATATCATCACCTTGATCACCACAATAGCCCCTGGCAACCTGGTCCTTGAAATGGCAATTCTGGTCAGACCAGATGATACATTTCCTTGTGCATGTACTTATGGAAGTACGGAAGTCTTGCACTATATTACTAACTGAGGTTCAGGTGGGACCATTGTTCCCCGAGTTCTCTGGATCTTGCTGCAGGTGCTGTTCCTAAAGATTACATGTCAAACACGTAAGTGACAGATGGCAGCATTATTTCTATTTCAGTCCCCAACAAGCTTCTAAAAGTAGTAAACATGAGAATTGTCACTGGAGTAAGACACATTCACCACCTCTTCAGAATGCTAATAAGCTTAAACTTTTCCTACCGAAGTGTTTTTGTTGCATTTATGGTCCAATATCAAATATTTCTATTTTAGCTTGTTCACAGTCTTAGAGCACGGCAAACAACATGAAGATGGTATAATCAAAAAGTCAATCAAGTAGTCACAGGTATGATTTTTGTGATACACAATGAAGAAGGTTTAGGGCAGTCTTTGGCAACTTACAAGAGGCTATGTGTAGTTCTGTATGACATTCAATGTAAGTTATGATGGAAATTATCCAGTTAAAGAGTGAGTAATAATTTAAAGTGATGCAAGGAAACTAGAGATAATGTTGGCAGAATCAGAGGGAAGTACACGAGTGGATGTCATAGCTACAACTGAAGGTTAAAACTCTATAAATTTGTACTGCAGAGATCTTTTAGTGTATAATAGTTTGTACTATTTTACATCATTCAACTTGGATGATTTCTTCCAACTCTTCATATCATATTATTTTCAGAATTTGTATTTATATTCTTTTATTTGTGGCGTATGCTTAATTTTAATTAACTTTCAAAAGAGCTCAGGGTTGTGCTACCCAGTGAACCTTAACTAGTTCAAACTCATCTGGTAGATTCAGGCCAAGATCAGGGAATAGGTGTAAGAAACAACTATCTGTGAAATCCATTGCCTATAAAATTTAACAGCTTTAAAGAACTTGAGAAAGAACCAAACAGATGAGGAATTGTAGCAACAATTGTAAGAAATCGACTTGCAAATAGTTGGAGAGCTCTTTAAATAGTGGTGGTAGAATTGAGAGGGGTGGGATAGGGAATCCTACTTGTGACTCAATTTGTGTTCAGTCATTCAAGGGTTATGTTAGAGCATGAGATGAATATCCATGCTATAAACTGGCAGCAAGCAGACAGAGCAACAGAGAGCTCTTTTTAAAGATTATCGAGATTGAACAAACACCACATGGATTGTTATACAGTCCTAGCCATAGCCTCTTGTAATTTGTCAAAGACTGCATTAAGCCCTCTTCATTGAATAACACCAAAATCTGCCTGCTCTGCTTACTTCCAGTGATCAGTTGCTATGCATTGATACCCTGACCAGAATAATGGCCAGTGCACTTTACCCAATCAAGGGTACCAAGGTCCAAGCACCTTTATCAATATTGTGTTTGCTTTTCCTACCATTTATCTTCTTCTAATCATCTTTCTTTCATTTTACACTCTATTTCCTACATTTTAATATTCCTTCTTATTTTTAAAACCCTGCTTAACTTAAAAATAAAACCTCTAAGGCATTTTCAGAGTAACACACATGAATATTTTTCAGATGCTGCAGGAAACAGTGTTAGTTCATTCCCTTTGTTAAAAGCCAGGACATTTTTATTTTATATGAGATTAGCATTTTCCAAAGGTCATTTACACAACTTAAAGGAACCACAGCATTTTCAACAAAAAATAAATTAGACACTGCTTAAAGGCTCACAAGCATCCACAATTGGCAGACAATCTCTTATTCCTCACTGCCACAGTAAACTCTGTCTTTTTTTCATTTCCTTTAATATGCTGCCAGAGCTCACAGTCAGCAAAGATCCTGGATCTCTTTTATAGTTGCTTTTCTTAAGACTTGCTGTCATAGTTTGCTTCCATACCAGGTCGCTGCTCGTGGTATTTGTTTATCACTCACTGGTGTTTTCAGTAACTTTGACTTGTCAGTAGTAAAATTCACTCCAAGTGTCTGGTGTTGGTCCCTTTCTTTACTTACTTGTAATCTGATGTTTTAGCAAAAATGCTTAACACACGGTGAACCAAAATTGACCTGAAATTAACCAAAATTTCTATCGCAAGATGCTGTATCAGCACTAAACTTTTCAAACAGTAAGAGGCAAAAGAAATCTTGAAGTATTTGTTGATACAAACAGAAGTTTATCTTCTGGTATGTTGACAAAATGGCTTTTGTATGTCAAGTTTTGAGCCAAACTGGTTTTTGAAAGTGTAAATATCAAGAAAAAATGTTACTTATGTTTTAGACAGGCCAAAACTTTTCCCCCATCAAAGCATCTTTGTTGTGCTAATGACTGGATATTTAACACTTTTGTATTGAACAACTCATGGTCTTGTTGCTTGCAGACTGCATGAAGGTGCTACAATCAAAACAGAAGGTTGCCTCAAAGTATTATGGATGTGTGATTTTTGTAATGCAGGGTTCAGGACAAACATCAGTAGCTTTCAAGGGGACTGCGGACAGAGTTGTTCTCCCGTATAGGGTTACAGACTGAACAATAGCTGAAGTTGAAGATGATTTTGCCATGGAGCTTCAGATTGATTTGATTGATTGTTCACAGTTGGAGAAAGGTGTATGTGAGTACACGATGTAAGTTACAGATAAAAGTTAGTTATATCAAAATACAGAAGTCATTCCAGTATCAAACAGATGGTAGTATTTTACATCGTATCTTTAATAACTTTATACAACATTGCATGTCACATAATTTGAAGTGTTTTTACTTGTATTAGCTAATTTATGGCATTTCTCAGTTGTAAGAAACCTTTTAAAGTGTGCTAGATGGTACTTCTCTGTGAGCTTTGCCAAGACTTAGCCCATCTAGATTGCTTCAGGCTGAATTCAGAGGTAAGAGAAACTTATCTATATATTGTAACATGGAACATAGAACATAGTATGACACAGTACGGGCCCTTTGGCCCACAATGATGTACCGACCTGTATAAACCTACTCAACAATTGATCCAACCCTACCCTCCTATACAACCCATAACCCTCCATTTTTCTTACATCCATGTGCCTATCTAAGAGTCTTTTAAATGTTCCTATTATATTAGTCTCTATCGCCACCCCCAGCAATGTGTTGCAGGCACCCACCACTCTCTGTGTAAAAAACCTTCCTCTGACATGTCCCCTAAACTTTCCTCCACTCACCTGGTATCACCTGGATGTCCTCTGGTATTGGCCATTGCCACCCTGGGTAAAAGGTGCTGGCTGTCCACTCTATCTATGCTCCTCATAATCCTATACACCTCTATCAAGTCGCTCCAAAGAGTAAAGCCTTAGCTCATTCAACCTTTCCTGATAAGACGTGTTCTCTAATCCAGGCAGCATCCTGGTAAATCTCCTCTTTACCCTCTCTAAAGCTTTCACATCCTTCCTACAATGAGGTGATCAGAACTGAACACAATACTCTAAGTGTGGTCTAACCAGAGTTTTACAGAGCTGCAACATTACCTTGCGGCTCTTGAACTCAAACCCGACTAATGAAGGCCAGCACACCATACACCTTCTTAACTACCCTATCAACTTGTGTGGCAACATTGAGGGATCTATGGACTTGGGCCCCAAGATCCCTCTGTTCCTCCACACTGCTAAGAATCCTGCCTTCAAGTTTGATCTACTGAAGTGTATCACTTCACACTTTTCCGGACTGAATTCCATCTACCAGTCCTCCGCCCAAATCTGCATCCTGTCTATAGCCCGTTGTAATCTCTGATGACCTTCTACACTATCCACAACACTTCCAACCTCCATGTCATCTGCAAACTTACTAACCCACCCATCCACTTCCTCATCCAAATCATTTTAAAAAAATCACATAGAGCAGGGGTTCCAGAACAGATCCCTGCAGAACACCACTAGTCATCGACCTCCAGGCAGAATACTCTCCATCTACTACTAACCCCTGCCTTCTGTGTGCAAGCCAATTCCAAATCCACACAGCCAAGTCTCCATGGATCCCATGCCTCATGACTTTCTGAATGAGCCTATCATGGGGAACCTCGTCAAACTCCATAATAAGATCCATATACACCACATCCACCGCTCTACCTTCATCAATTTGTTTTGTCACCTCTTCGAAAAACTCAGTTAGGCTCTTGAGGCATGACCTGCCCCTCACAAAGCCATACTGACTATCCCTAATAAGACTATGTTTCTCCAAATGCTCGTAAATCCTGTCCCTAAGAATCTTCTCTGATAGTTTGCCTACCACTGACATAAGACTCACTGGTCTGTAATTCCCAGGATTATCCCTATTACCTTTCTTGGACAACAGAACAACATTTGCTATCCTCCAATCCTCTGGTACCACACCTGAGGCCGGGGAGGATTCAACACCCCAGCAATATCTACCCACACTTTCCGTAGTAACCTAGGGTATATCCTGTCCGGCCCCGGGGACTTATCTACCCTAATGTTTTTCAGGAGCTCCAACACTACCTCTTTCTTAACCTGAACATGCTCCAGCACATTAGCCTGTTCTACTCTGACCTCACATTTGTCAAAGTCTCTCTCCCTGGTGAACACTGAAGCGAAGTATTCATTAAGGGCCTCCCCAATGTCCTCTGCCTCCAGGTACATGTTTCTCCCTTTATCCCTGAGCGGTCTTACCCTCACTCTCGTAATCCTCCTGTTCTTTACGTACGTTTAGAATGCCTTGGGGTTTTCCTCAATCCTACTCACCAAGGCTTTCTCATGTCCCCTGTAGCTCTCCTAAGTCCCTTCTTAAACTCCTTCCTGGTTATGTTATAATTCTCAAGAGCCCTGCCTGATTTTTGCTAGCTAAACCCTAAGTATGCTTCTTTCTTCCTCTTGACTAAGTGTTCCACCCCTCTTGTCAACAATGGTTCCTTCACCCTCCCAACCTTTCCCTGTCTTAGTGGGACAAAACTATCCAGAACCCCGTGCAAATGGTCCCTCAACAACCTCCACATTTCTGCTATGCATTTATATGAGAACATCTGTTCCCAACTTATGCTCCCAAGTTCCTACCTAACACCATCGTAATTAGCCCTCCCCCAATTAAAAACTTTCCCATATCATCTGGTTCTATTCCTGTCCATGGCTACACTAAAGGTCAGGAAGTTGTGTTCACTATTTCCGAAACGCTCACCCACTGAGAGGTCTGTCACCCAACCAGGTTCATTGCCTAGTACTAGATCCAGTATGGCCTCTCCTCTGGTCGGCCTGTCCACATACTGTGTCAGGAATTCTTCCTGGACACACCTAACAAATTCTACCCCATCTAAACCTTTTGAACTAAGGAGGTGCCAATCAATATTCGGGAAGTTGAAGTCATCCATGACAACAACCCTGCTATTTTTGCACCTTTCCAAAATCTGCCTACTTCTCTGCTCTTCAGTGTCCCAGTGGCTATTGTGGGCCCTATAGAATACTCCCAATAGAGTGATTGCTCCCGTCCTGTTTCTGACTTATACCCACACTGACTTAGTCGATGATCTCTCCATGACATCCTCCCTTTCTGCAGCTGTGATATTTCCCCTGATTAGCAATGCCACTCCACCCCCCTCCCTTTTACCTCCCTCCCTATCTCTTTTGAAACATCTAAAGCCCGGAACATCAAACAGCCAATCCTGCCCTTGCAACAGCCAACTCTCTATAAAGGCCACAACATCGTAATATGTATTGCTTTCCCTTGGAATTGGGAAGTTGCCACTGACACGTCAGCTATGCTTTAGAAAACTTCTTTGGGGAGCTGTTTACTGGCTTTATTTCATATAAACTATCTCTTACATTTTTGATTAGTGCAGCTAAGATCCCTTATTTCCTCAGAGATCTTCAGCAGTACCCCTTTTACGTGAGGCTTGTGATCATTGTAAAGTCAGGGTGACTATCCAGACAAGACCTATCGATCCCTGTTTAACAACTTTACTCCCAATATCTGTTCAATTCTGATCCTTAAACGAATGTCTTACAATTTTAACTTAAAAAGATATAGAAGCAAAAGTAAAATACTGCAGATGTTGAAAAAGTGAAGTAAAGGAGAACTGCTTGAAATATATAATAGGTCAGACAGCATCTATCAAGGGACTTCTAACATCACAGATGCTGTGCTTTGTGCTAAATACACATGTCAGATTCTGAGAAATAGCAGTGCAAACACTGGAAAAGGCTCAAGTGTAGATCCTTCGTCAGAACATTGGGTTCTGCAGTAGAGTTTTCATTAGGTTTTCAGATCTCAAACTGACCATCTGATTGATTCCAGCAGTTTTAATTTTTGGCTTACCAATATTTCTCTGCTCCACAAAGAAGTACTGGGAATAATATACCAAGATCTGTTAAATGCAGTTTCAAGCTTGTACATACATCATTTCATGACACACTGATTTACTAAATGACCTGTCAGGGTACCCTTTTTATGTGTTGTTGTGGTAAAAACAAAACATGTTCTTGATTCTGCCTTTTTTTCAGTGGCAGCAGCTCCGTGGAAGCAAATAAGAGGAGGCAGTTTTCAACTTTCATTCATTTCTGATATGAAATGTCCTTGCTAAGGTTATTTTGTATTATGGTTGAGATCATGTGCAGAAATGCCCTCAGTAAATGAACATCAAAAAACATGGAGATGCTGGAAATCTGAAACAAAACCATAAAATTCTGGAAACACTCAGCAAACTGAGTTGATGTTTTAAGTCATCAGAAGAGCCTTCAACTTGAAACATCTCTGTTCAAGAGAAACTCTGTTTCTCTCTACATAGGTGCTGACTGACCTGCTGAGTGTTTCCAGCATTTTCTGTTTCTGTCCTCAACCTGTCTGAACTTAAAGGAGCACAGCATTCAGCAAAACAAATTGATGTTTTACCTCATCCTTAAGTCTGTGTAGAGAGAGGTGCATACAATCAGTTTAATAGATTGGCTGCTTCCACTCATCTATCTGACACAATAATAAACATTATTATATCATTCAGAAGAATTATAACGTATGAAGGATAATGGATCAGTAGGGATTATAAGATGGAAATATATAATGTAATGCACACAGGAGCAGAAGAATGGGAACCAATGTAAAAGGGTATTCATCAGAAATGATATAAGGAGAAAAGCCAAATGTGTTCAATAGTCAATGCAAAGCTGGTATTAGAAAAATAATGGAAAATTGAGATGTATCTTGAGGGAATTTAGTGATGTCTAGAATTGTTTTTAACTGTCTGATGAATGTGTCAACATGCTAGTGGTGGCATTCTTGCAGCTGTACAGTTCAAACCCCAGTTCACAATGTCACTATTTAATTTAGGCTGAGAATTCTGGGGTACTTAAAGTAGGCTGCACTGCTGGGTTTTCTTAAATCACTGCAGTCCTTCTGGTAAAGGCACTCCCACAGATTAAAGGAAAGTAATAAAGCAATTTATATCCAAGGGAGGATGTGTGTGATTTGGAGAGGAACCTGCAGTTGATGGTGTTTCTGTGTAATTGCTACCTTTGTCCTTATGGGTGGCAGAGGTTCTAAATTTGGGAAGTGCTGTCAAAAGAGCCTTGATGAGTAGCTTCACTGTATTTTGTGGATGATACAGGTTGTAGTCAAAGTGCATTAGTGGAGAGCAGAATAAATGTTTAGGGTGGTGGAAGGGTTGCCAAATAAATGGGCTGCTTTGTCCTGCTGGCATGTTTCTTAAGTGTTGTTGAAGCTGCACTCATCCAGGAAAGTGAAGGGTATTCGATTACCATCCTGTCTTTTGCCTTGTAGATGGTGGAAAGGCTAAAGGGAGTAAATGGGTGAGTCATTCTCTGTAACTTCTGACTTGCTAGTGCAGCCACAATATGATGTGACAGTTCTGGTTATGTTTCTGATCATTGGTGACTCCCAATATATTGATTGTAAGGACTTAGCAATGATGTAATAATTGTTAATTAGATCATCAGCTAGACTCTATTGTTGATTTTTGATGAAGGGTTAAAGACCTGAAAAATTAGCTCTGTCTCTTGTTCCACAGACGCTGCCTGACCTGCTGAGTATTTTCAATATTTTGTTATTTCCCCCATTGAAGATGAACATTGCCTGGCACCAGGGCAACGTAAGTGTTACTTGTGACTTACTGACCAATTCATTTTTGGATGTTGTGAAGGACATACTGCAAACATGCATGGTTTTCCAAGGAGTTGTGAATAGAACTGAATGTTACACAATCAGCAAACATCCCCATTTCTGAACACAGGTTAGTTTGGCCCTCAAACTGCACTGCTATTCAGTTCATGGTTGATTCAATCTTGGACTGAACACTCAACCGGCACAGTGATGCAGCTATCAGAGCTTCTGCCTCATGGATTCAGTAACCCAGGTTCAATCCTGACTTCTGTTTGCATATTTTCCCAATGACCGCTCCCAAATATGTGCAGGTTAGTAGGTTAACTGTAAATTGCCCCTAATGTGCAGGTGAGTTTTGGGACAGTTGATTAGAGCATGGGGAAAATAAAATGGGATTAGTGTAGGATTTGTGTTAGAATAGCTGCTCCCTGATCGGCACAGACTCAGTGGGCCTAAAAGCCTGCGTACTGTACTGTACAACTGTATGATTGTATGACTCTGTGACCATTCTCTCACTCTCTCCTCTTATCTCTTGAATCTCTTATAGTTCAAATGTCTGTCAATCTCAGAGTTAAATATATTCAATGATTCTGTCTCCACAGATCTATAGGGTAATGAATTCTAAAGATTCATGGCCCTCTGAGAGAAGAAATTCCTTCTCATCTCCAACTGAAATGGGTGAACCCTTATTCTGAAATTTGCTCCTAGTTCTAGATGCCTTCAAAAGGGGAAATATTCTCAGCAATGAACCAGTCAACCCTCGTCAGAATCTAAAATGTATCAAGAAGATTACATTTCTTTCTTCTAAACTACAATGAGCATAGGCCTAACCTGATCAATGAGCATAGGCCTAACCTGCTCAATGTTTCTTCATCTTAGGGAAAAACCTTGTGAAACTTTATTGCATGCTGCCAATACAAACACATCCTTCCTAAGATACGGAAACCAAAACAGTACATAGTACTTCAGGTGCGATCTCATTTCTGGCCTATAAACTTGCATCAAAACTTCCTTATGTTTATACTTTTATCTCTTGCATACTCCCTAAAATTGAAGGAAGACTACTGATGAAGCAGATGAATAGGTTTACATATGGACACTGTTCTGAAGATCCATTGCAGTGGAGCTTGGATGGTTGACCTCCAAAAAATAACAACCATCTTCGTTTTATGTAAGGTATACCTCCAGGCACCAAAACACCCATTGACTTCAGGTTTATCAGAGTTCCTCGATGTCACTACTAGTTAAACCCTGACTTGGTGTTATAGGCAGTCCACTCTCACCTTGCCTCTGGAATTCAGCTTTTTAGTCCAACTTTGAACCAAAGCTGCAATGGGATCTGGAGTTGAGGGGGGTCCAGTGAAATCCAGAAGAATGTAAAGATACTGCAGCCTTAGTTAACTTATACAGTTCACTCCTGTCGAACATTAGCTGGGTATGTATTTCATTTCCTATTTCTGATTATCAATTGTAAAGTTCTTTCGCATGTCCTAAGGACATTAAGGTTACTATGTAAATGTCAGGTTTTTCTGAAAAGCACAAATAATGTACAGACCTGCTCCTCGTCACCTCACACATGTCTATTAATGTCTTTCTAAAGTCATTCCTGTCATGGCCATTTCACTGAATTTTCATATGTTGAGGTTGCCCAAGAGCTCAACCTGAGGAAGGTATCACAGCAGAAGCTGAACAGAAGCTCTGGTTTGTCTCATGTTAAGTCGTATACATTAGTCATCTCTTCATAGACTTTGGAAGCAAAGCAGTAACAGCATAGTTCTGGGGAATGAGGAAACATATTTCTTAAATAATATACAAACTAATATTCAAGAGCTGAAGAGAAAGAATAGAAGAATATAAATTGTTTGGAAATCAGAGAGCTAAGAAATAAAATCAAAGACAAATTAAAGAAACAAAAGTTGGACTGAGGGTTACTGATTTGGTTTATGTAGTGACCATGGTATCTAGTCTGCTTTTGCTAAAATACACAAAAATAACAATTTAATGCCCTAAGAGTGTGAGATGGATTATATATGCACAAACAAAAAGAAACTTCAGAAAGAGAGAGAGAGAGAGAGAGTTCCATGGACGTAAAAATAAACATTTGCCAACCAGAGCTCTGAGAAGGTCAATGAATGAAATGAATCTATATAGTTTTCAAACTACCTTAACTGTTGGAAAATGGTCGTGACTTTATTATAATGAAACTGGATTGTTATTCTGGGGAAGGAGTGAGGCCAAGGAGGGATTTGAAATAGGGAAAGGAATTTTAAAATAAAGGAAATTCAGGAGGTAGGTCAAAAAGCAAGGGTCTACCAGGAGTTCCTCTCAGTTAAGCAAAATATTTTGGATGAGCTCAATCTTAAAGTAGGATGCAAGCTGGGACATTAGCCAGCAGAGCATTGGAATAGTCAAGACATAAGCTTACAGAGGAATGTATAAACATTTCATCAGCTAATAAGCTGACAGGGATGGAGAGACTCAATAATACAAACGTGGACATTTGTAATCTTAGTCACGGAGTAGATATAAAGTTGGAAACTCAGCTCACAATTAAATCAGAAACGAAGACTGCAAGGATTCTGGCTCTTTAATATTGAAGATAGAGAGATGAGGTCATAGAGTCATAGAACCATACAGTACGGAAACAGGCCCTTCAGCTCAACTGGTCCATACCGACCAAGAGTCCCATCTTGGCTTGTCCCATTTGCCTGCATTTTGCCCATATCCCTCTAAACCTTTCCTATTCATGTACCTGTCCACATATCTTTTAAATGTTGTTAACGTACCTGCCTCAACCACTTCCTCTGACAGCTCATTCCATAAATGGACCACTCTCTGGATGAAAAAGTTGCCCCTCAGGTCCCTATTAAATCTCTCCCCTCTCTCCTTAAACCTATGCCTTCCAGTTCTGGATCCCCCAACCATGGGAAAAAGACTGTGTGCATTCACCCTAACTATGCCCCTCATAATATTATACCCTTTTATAAGATCGCCCCTCATTCTCCTGTGCTCCAATGGATAAAGTCCCAAACTGCTCAACCTCTCTGCATAACTCAGTCCCTCGAGTCCTGGCAACATCCTTGTAAGTTTCCTCTGCACTCTTTCCATATAATGGCATCTTTGCTAGAACAAGGTGACCAAAACTGAACACAATTTTCCAAATGTGGCCTCACCAACATCTTGTACAAGTATACAGGTACAGATAGAGGTATGCAGGTATGCAGGTACAGGTAGATGAACAGCTAAGGAACAGAGTAAGAGTAGGGAGCCCAACTTCAATGGCTTCAGTCTCCCTAGTGTTTCATTAGAAGAAGTCTACTCAATCAGAAATGGGCACGAGACAAGCAACCTAACAAATCAACGTTAAAAACGGGAATGAGACAGCAGGGGGTCATCAGCATTCATATCGTCCTGACAAGGTGTTTTTGAATGATGTTATCAAGGAGAAGCATGAAAATTAAAAAGGTATAAAGGCAATTGAAGGGGGGCATGGTAAGGATGGATTCAGGAACATTGGTGTGTCAAGTAAACCAATTGCAGACAGTTCTCTGGCTATGATTATGTAGACAATATTGGCTATGTATTGTTAGTGTCATTTAGCTGAATGAAGGAGGAAAGGCAGTGGAGGAGAATGCAATGGTCAACTGCATCACAAATGGCAACCTGGTTGAGAAGGTTGAAGTGAGACGTTTACCACAATCATGGTCAAAAAGAGGATGCAATTTTTAACTTTGGTAAGGGCTGTTTCTGTGCTGTGTTAGGGAAGGAATCTCCTTGGAGGTGTTCAAGTATATATTCAGAGGAAAGACAGGCAAGGCTTTGGAGGAAACAATTTGTGAAGACACTTTGGAGTGAAAAGAGGGTTCTAAATGTATGGTACTATGGAACATCAGAGTGGTCAAGGATGGGGTAGATTTGAAGTGGTGAAGTTAGGAGGAGAGCACCTAAAGAGTTTGAATTATTAATAACATCAGCTAACAATGGTTAATAAAAAAAACAATTAAATAATGAACATGCATTCAAGAAATAATGAACAGCAAAACCAGAAAGCCAATTACAAGATGAAGTACTAAAACCTCATTATTAGGATCACATTTGGAGCATTAGAGTGAGGTTTAGTGTCTTCCCTTCTGACATGGAGTCTCACTCAATAGGTTTGCACATCAAAGAATATGACAGAAAAATAAACATGCCTGGTGTCTGGGAGTGGGAATGTAAATGCAAGGTGACTATTTGATTAGGGTTATGAAGACAGTACAAGTTGACATGAGCAAAAAAAGAATGCCGATAACGGTTAATTGAATGGTCTTTAGCAGTTCCCACACTGCTGGGATCATAGATATGTCACCTATAGAATGAAATTACCAGGTTTGAATAATGGACCACAAGGTGTAGGTGGAATTTATAGGGTCTTGATTATCTGCCTGGGGATCAGTAAGAAATAGTTTCAGAACTTTCCCTCTGACAATTATGGTAATAGAGTAGAATCCATTATCGGACATTGTAGACATTGGCAGGCAGAATTTGTAGGAGTAATCTGGTGAGGTGGATCACATATCCTTAATTGAACAGGCATGAATTTTATTCTGTTGGTTCTCATATGTTGAGAAGTAGGTTGTTCCAAGTAGAGCAAGCAATCAATCCTCTGAATTATGGCCAGGTTATCGAGCTCTGTATAGAAGAAGCAGGTCTGCTGAGCCAGGAGCTCTCATTCTTTTCTCCATAGGGGTAATTTGAACTCAAACTTTCTAAGCAGAACACCAAAGGGATTGGGTATAGCACACTAGTTTTACACATTGATAATATTACTCTTCAGTCATTTCGAGAGAAAAATTGAGAGGGTGGAAAAACAGCACAACTCTTGATCCTCTTAGTTTCCTGACAGGCAGGTTAGTAAAAATTGTCTCTTGTTCTTATTCTATCTGAAGTACTCCTTTCTGTAGTAAGTGTTCTTGCTGATGTAATAAGCAGCATATCAACTAATTTCAATCATCACTCACAGCTCCATACTGTTCCTCCTATGATCCGCTTTATTCCATTGCTAAACACTTTGAAGGAAGAAAGGAGCTAAAATGGCACTCCTTTAATACACAGAGTTATTACTTTTGGAGCATTACTTGAAGAATTCTTTTTGTCTGAAATCTATAGTCAGTTTGAAGTTCCTGTAAAATGTATATGTGTGCATAAAGCATTAACTTTCAAGGTAACGTTGGATGAGAATTGACAAAAACATGCAACATCATAAAATGAAATCGTTATTACTCTGAGGGATTTATAAATAATGCAACAAACATTTGAAGGTGCTTTACTTGAATGTTGATAGTGCTTTCAAATGGATCATTTTACAAACATTTAGATATAATGATACTATTTGTACTCCTGACAAAGACATTCAATTTATTATCAATATAGTGACAGAATAGAATAGTGGCAGCCAAAAGCAGACACATATGTTATTTTCTTTTTAATGCTTAGTCACACCAAGTGAAGTGATAAATAAGCTAATGCTACTTTCCTAAAGCTTTGGTGCTTTAGATTATTTTAACCCCATAAAACATTACAAAGGCGGGGTCCAGTTCAGTGATCAAGTTTTCCTACAAGTAGGCTGAGTAGCAAAGGAGAATGAGCAGCAGTGACTGTTTAAAAAGACAGGGTAAACATTAGAGATTGATTTCTTTATCCCTTCTGGCAGCATATAAAATGGAGGCAAACCCTATAGGGAGTGGCCATTTTGAGAGGGACTGCCTTGAAGTTGAAATGCTGCTGTTCAGCTTGAAGTGCAGGTTTTGGTGAATGTTGGGCTTTGGTGAGAAAGATGAGCATCATTAAGGTAAAGTAAGGTTTTTTTCTCTTTTTATCCAATTGTTAGTAGAGGGGTAGTAATGACAGTTGGCTGAGTAGTATGCTTTTCCGATGAGATGTGGGAGGTCAAGAAGAATCAAGTGTTCCTGAAGACTATGTCTGCAGGAAGTGTGTCCAGTTACATCTCCTCTTAGACCACATGGATCAGTTGGATCAGCACATGGACTCGCTGCAGAGCAAACAGGAGACAGAGAGTGTTATAGATAAGAGTTTCAGCGATATGGTCTTACCAAAGGTTCAGCCAGATAGATGGGTGACCACTAGGAAGGACAGGCAGGTAGTGCAGGAGTCTTCTGTGGCTGTTCTCCTCTCAAACAAATATACTACTTTGGCTGCTGTTGGGGGGAATGGCCACTCAGGGGGAAGCAACAGCAGCAACCAGATCAGTAGCACCACGACTGCCTCTATTGTAAGGTTTGAGGTGCAAGCAAGCGATAGTGATAGGGGACTCTCTAGTCAGGGGCACAGATAGGTGCTTCTGTTGTCTCAAGCGAGACTCTAGGATGGTGTGTTGCCTCCTTAGTGCCAGGGTCAAGGATGTCTCTGAGTGGACACATGACATTCTGAAAGGGGAGGGTGAGCAGATTGAAGTTGTGGCCCATAATGGTACCAACAACATAGGCAGGAAGAGGGATGTGGTCCTGCAAAGGGAATTTAAGGAGTTAGGTAGAAAGTTACAAAGCAGGAGTATAATCTCAGGATTACTCCTTGTGCCACGTGCAAGCAAGGGAAGAAATAGGAAGATGGTACCGATGAATGCGTGGCTAAAGAGTTGGTGTAGGAGGGAGGTCTTCAGATATGATAGATCATTGGTTTCTCTTCCAGTGCAGGTGGGACCTGTACAAGAGGGATGGGTTGCACCTAAACTGGACAGGCACCAATATCCTTGCAGGAAGGTTTAGTAGTGCTACTCAGGAGGGTTTAAACTAGTATGGCAGGGGGATAGGAAGCAGAGCAGTAGGTCAGCAGATGGAGAGACTGAGGAGAAGGTAGAGGTTAAGTCAAGTAGGTCTAACAGGAAGAACAGGTAGGGCCAGGTTATTGAACATAGTGAGACTGATGATCTGAAATGTATTTATTTTAATTCAGGGAGTATAACAGGTAGGGCAGGTGAATTTAGGGCCATTACAGAAACTTGGTTGAGAGAAGGGCAGGACTGGCATCTCAACAGTCTATAATTTAGACGTTTCAGATGTGATAGAAAGGGATATAAAAGAGGTGGGGGAGTTGCATTACTATGTAGGGAGAAATTATTAACTATCTTTTCATTCCACCTCACCTTCTAATCTAATATTTATTTTTCCTGTTTCCACTTTATCTCTCTTCAAGGAAGATTTTATCACTGGTGCATAATTCAGACATTTGCTCACTGCTGTGATAATGTTTTATTGTGTAAATCTGAAAATAAAATCCCATTACAATACACACAGCATTTTATATATATAAACCTGACCTAGACTTTATCCAATGACCACATTACTGTGCTTTCAGCAAGAAAAGGTATAGAGCAGAATAGTTCCTTCATTCAGATACTTTGAAGTCAACAAAGTCAGCTTGCATTACTGACCTGACTGAGGTCAGCTAACCTGATAAAAGACAGCCTTTTTTTTGTGATACATTTACTTGCTGAATCATCAGAAGAATCCTTGCTTTCACATTACATATGGTCCTTTGTACTAAAATGAACAGGCTATCTGATTAGTAAATATTTCTGTTTGGTAGAGAGAATTCAGAGCATGTGGAATATGAACATACAAAAAAGACAGCAAAAGATCCACTGAAATGATCCTATTTAAATAACAAAGAGAGGAATAGTTCTGGAATATTAATCAGTTGCTGTGTATAATTGTTATTAATAATTCCTCGACTGTAATATGAACTTTTATTGGTTTTTCATGTTTGACTCTTTTCTTCCTGTATTCCAGAAGTTGTTTTTTGGGTTAAATTACCTGCAAAAGGATGATAGACTAACTATAAACTCAGGTGTGGTTGCAAAGGAGAATGTGTCAGTACTGCATTCCCATCAGATGTGAGCATCAGATGGGGATATCAGCCTGAGTGCTATGCACCTGCATTTTCACACTTTAATATTTATTTACAAGCTGTCAGTGTCTTTGAGTTCCCTACATATGTACCCATTTCCAATTGATCTTTAAGTGGTGGTGAGCTGCTTTCTTGAAATGCAGTAACTTGTCTGGTGAAGGTTCTCCAATAGTGATATTAGATAGGGAATTCCAAGATTTAGACCCAACAGCAGTGAATGAATCGTGGTATAGTTCCATGTCAGTTTGATGCATGGGCCAACAGCTGGGGCACTGATGCATGGCCTTGGGAGTCTTTCTGATTACTGATTCTCTTTCACCATCCACCAAGTAAACAAGGACCACTGTACCCACCAACAGAAGGCTCAATGATTGGCAGATGAACAGGAGAAAAAGAAAGGTTGTATGTGCCTTGGAGACTGACATGTAGATGATGGTGTTTCCAAGCCCCTGCTGCCCTTGATATTCCATGTTTTAGAGATTGTGGGTTTGGGTTCAAGTTGATGCAATGCATTTTATGAATGGTTCACACTGCAAGCACAGTGTACATGGTGTACATCAGTAACACATTTCCACCCAATATTTTGCAAACGTTTAAATAAGATTACATGTCTTTTTGGCTGCATACATGGAGAATGTTTCAAGCCATTGCATTTATGAAATTTTGCTCAAAAGAAGATATAAAGTTTAATTTAAGGTAAGATTGTATATATTGCGCTGGTAGTGAATTGGTGCCCATGGCATTGAATCAACCAATAGACTTTAAGGTTGAAATTATAATTGATATAAAATCCTGCTCTGTACATTTGTTAGAAGCTGGACTAAAATTTGGGAGGAGCAGATAGACTTTAACATGTGTATGCCACCAATCACAATTTCTATTTTTTAACTTGCCTAAAGAAAAGAGGTTAGTGACTTAACTGTGGTAATCCTTAATTAAGGACTGGACACTAACAGAGCAACAGATGTCAAAAAGATGTGCTCAGATCCTGAAATTTGCACTGAACTGTTCGTGTTCAAAGGGTTGAACAGTATCAGTGTTCCTTTGTCATTTGCCCTTACAAAGAGTTGCTTCTGAGAACATGTTTCAAACCCACTTGTCCAACAGTGAGCTATTTATGCTGGCTTTGATTACCTCATTAAAAGTCATCTCTTCTCTGGCAGTGTATTCAGGAATATCATTGCAGGTAGAACAGTAATTCTAACCCATCTCTAACCTAATAAGTAAATGGACATCACATTCCAATGACTACTGCACATTGTATATATTGATTTTGATCTCATTTCTTCACATCAAAGATGATAGCCTTCACTCATAGCATGTAAATTGGGTTACCTCTATACAAACAAACAGTATTAGCATATATGAACAAGATCCCACAACTCAATAAAACAAATTGGATCTCAGCCACATTGCACACACTGAAAAAAAAAGCTATTGCAGAATATTTAAATATGTAGTGCTGATGTTGGGCTGATAACACTTTCAGAATTACACTATCGATAATTAATTATAAAATCGACACATTTTGAAGAATGTGCTTTCCACTCAGATTAAGTGCCCCTAAAATTTAACCTGACAGGGAAATGAAATAAAATAGGATATATTTATTTATAGAAAAAGTTATCATTTATATGGTTTGTTTAATGTAGCAAAAACTGCTCCAGAGCTGCAATATAGTGGCATTATTCGACAAAAAACTGAAGCCAAGCCACATAAGGAGCTATTAGGGCAAATGAGCAAAAGTATGGCAATTGATTAAAGTTTAAAGATTGACCATAGAGTCATAGAGTTATACAGTATGGAAACAGGCCCTTTGGCCCAACTCATCCATGCCAGCAAGGTACCTTCCTGAGCTAGTCCCATTTGGCTGCATTTGTCCCATTTCTCTCTAAACCTTTCCTATCCATGAACTTGCCTTTTAAGTGTTGTAATTATACCTGCCTCTAACACTTCCTCTGGCAGCTCATTCCATATACCCACCACCCTCTGTGTGAAAAAACTTGCCTTTCAGGTCCCCTTTAAATCTTTCCCCTCTAACTGTGACTAATTACCTTATGTATGCCCCTCATGATTTTATAAACCTTTATAAGTTCACTCCTCAACCTCCTTCGCTTCAGGGAAAACAGACCCAGCTTATCCAGTCTCTCCTTATAATTCAAGCCTTCCAGTCCCAGCAACATCCTCGTTAATCTTTTCTGGTCTACATCCTTTTGTAACCTTAGATAACCTTCTTCACCGTCCACCACTCCACCAATGTTGGAGTCACTGGTAAACTTACTAATCATGCCATCTACATTGTCATCTACTCTCATTCAAGGGAAAAAAGAGAAATAGAAAGGCTTAGGGAAGGAATTTCAAAACTTTGGGCCTTGGCAGCTGAAAGCAAGATCGCCAAGGGCAGATCAGTTAAATCTGCCAATGAGCAAGTGGCTAGAACTAGAGAAATGCAGATATCTTAAAAAGTATGGAGTTGGAGGATATATATAAATAGAGAGGCTTGAGAAAATGAAGAAATATGCAAACAAGGATGAGAATTCTAAAATCAAGACTTTGCTTAACCAGGATCTAGTGTAGGAGAGCAAGCACCAAGGTGATAGGTAGAAGGGACTTGGTGTAGTTTAGGGCATAGCAACAGAACAAGAAAGGCTGGTAAGCTGTGCAGTGGGATAGCTGAGTCCAGAGGTAATAAGCAGATGGATGACTGAGTGTAAATAGAATCAATAACTTGTTTTGGAATATTGTCTTCTCATGAAGTAATCAGCAAACCTGTGAAAATGTCCTTTAATTGAGTTTTTGTAAACAACGCAAAGAATGGTTTTGATTTTACACAAATTGACTTGGTCTGTTGGCAAATATTCAACGTCCTGCTAAATTTCACTAAATTGAATCCATAACACGTCATAAATTAACAATAAAGACTAAATAAGTAGGGGGAGTCTATAAACCTACTTAGAGATCACCATGAGCAGGTGTGGAAAGTTTACAAGAATAACCAATCAAGAGGACCAATAATTTTTTTAAAAGCTAAATTGAAATGAAGTAATTACTCCTAAAATGTCGCAATAGATTTGCATGAAACTAGAGGAGAAATATACAGGTTATTGGAATACTCAAAGGAAGAATCTGGTGTTAGAAACATCTGAAGTTGACCTACAACGTGTACTTAACACCAATTTTAGATTGCAATTGCATGTTTCATGATTTGCAGCTTTGCAATTGGAAAAAGACTGAAAGTTGAGCTCAGTGATGACACTGCTAAAACTAATTCAACCAACAGAGACCACAAAACTGGTATGGCAATGTTTGTGAGATGTGTCAACTGAGAGACAAACTCATTTGGCATATCTTCATAGATGAATGGAAAGAAATAATTTGGAAGTTTCAGCCTATTGAATATTTACTTCAACCCACGAACCTTGATATAGTCAAATTAAAATCAATGGTCTTCAAAGTTTGTATCAATTTCAATATGAACTATAATAACAAAGGAAGAGAAAAAAAGACTTGCATTTGAACAGCATTTTATGATCTCATTACAGAGTCCTTTATACCAGATGAAATTCTTTTGAAATGCAGTCACTAATGTAATGTGAGAAACTTTGTCCATTGCCATCAGAGGCAAAGAAACCAAATTATCTTTCAGTTAATTATTTGAGTGATTAATTGTGATTGTTTACAATCTTACTATTTGATATTAACACCATATATATCTGCTCATCACATGAACATTTGTATGCCTTCTTCCCATATTTTATCTCCATGCCACCAGAAGGTTTATGTTCAGATATTGAGAATGACTGCACACTATTATGAAGTTGCCTTCCCCTCACCATCCCCTAATTCTGCAATCGAAATGACACACACTGTTAGGGAAATCATCTCTTACATAGGTATATTAACTCTTCCATTTTACTCACCAGTAATTAGAGTGGGAGTTGACCCCCTGGACTTAGAGAGGCCTTTACATTCCTGAAACAATGTTAAGGTGATGTCAGCTGATTTGCATGAAGTTTCTCAGCTTTCCCCAAAGTCAGCTGCACCTCATTCAATAACTTCCTATTGAGTTAACTGACTTTGTGGATCTCCCACAAAGGAGAGAAATGTTTGTAGCTTATCAAAAGATAACATTTCTCCGGGTTGCTCTGCAATGAGTTGGACAGCTACTGCATGTTGGCACACAATAGAGCAGTGAGCTCCATTTGTATCCTGCCATCTGCAACAAACATTGAGAGAGGTCACACAGAACCTCCATGTTCAGTGGGTACATTGCTCACAGCATTGTTATTAATCTGCAGAGATCCACAGACATCCAACTGCATTAGGCTCCTTTTACAGATATGCATCTTTGATGTCCTTACAATTTGTGGCTGTAAAACGTTTTGGGAAGTGTTAAGAGCATAATAGGTGCAGTATAAATGTCATTCTTTCATTCTTTATGTGCAGAGGTTGTGAATGCTCACCGGCAATTTGGTATCTGGAATTGATTGTGGATCAAAAAATCATTGGTGCATGGCCTGTGAATTTCTGATTTGCGAATCACAGTCAGGGTTAGGATACACCACTAAAGGTGACAGCTCAGGCTATTGTTGTAACTGCATAAGATAAATGGAGAGGAGATTGAATAATTTTAAATTAATTGAAATGACAACATGTACCAGAAAAAAGGCACCATTTAAATAAGTGCTGCAACACTGACAATCATTTGTGTATTTAAAATAAAATACACCTTATATAAATGACTTATTTTAAATGTATAATCAGAAGGGCAGTGAATGTTTTATACCAATGTATCCCATCCTCTTTGTTATCACAGATTAACAAAAGAAGATATAAAAACATCAGAGAAAGACCATTAATTCAAGCCAACGCTGTATGATGAATTAAGTACCTTTAAAGCTGCACTAAAAGTGAAAAATGCTGGATGTAAACAGCAGGACCACTGATGAAAAGATATTTCTGATAATGTGTTGTTGTCATATTATTCTAATAAACTGCTTTCACCTGTAACATTAAACTTTTTTCCTTTTAGGGATTCTGATAGAATGCCATGTATACTTAGTACTTCCAGATTTTACTGCGGACATTTGGCTTTTGTAGTTCTTTGTAAAATTCCAGATGTCACAGATTCTCCACATTTACTTGATTGCCCAAAGGATGCAAGTAAACACCAGACAAACTAGCAAGAAAGCACTGTGAAAATTGACCTTGACCTTTCAAGAATATCCGAATTAATCTTCATATTAATCTACCTTTACTGCTCACAATATTCCACCCTGTCCTAATACTTCCCACCATTAATCTTCTTTCAGATAGCAGTAGGATTAGACTGATTCTGTGGGCTAGTTACTTCCACCAATTGATCATTTGTCAGAAGCTAAGAGGCAATTTTAACCAAGCCATGCTTGGAGAGGTATTTGGGAAAATTTACAATACAGTCCAAGCCCATCCAAAATATTAAGCAAAATAAATTGTCCAAAGCTATATTTGATTAGATTTCATTGCAAGTTTGGATTTGTAATGGTTTAAGATAAATGACTTGATTACTACTAACATGAAGGAAAGGAATTGACCACAAAACTCAACATTGTGGTGGCAGTGGTGGTGGGGAGGGGGGTGGGGGGAGGTGGTTCCTGGGCACCCAATTGGTTCCAACTTGGCATACACATACCTAATGATGCAAGTCAAAGTGGACAAAGTATTGATGAGGGTATCAGTGCATGCACAGCCAATACCCACTGGAAATACACAGATTGTGATAGCAACCAACATGCAGCACTGGTTTAGCATCCCAACACTGCCATTTTGGAGCCTAGTTCTCCAGTCAAAGTCATCTCTTAACCTTGCACAGTTGAACATATATTCTCGGGGAAATCTTTCCCAGGTGCATTCATTGAGACATTCTCACTGAAAGTTACCTTCAGCTCCACTGTGTACATGTCATACAATCATGAAATCCTATGAAGTCATTAAGATTGGAAACAGCTCCTATGGCTCCAGTGTTTGTGCTGACCATTAAACACCTATCTATACTGATCCCATTTCCAGCATTCAGCCTTAATGCCATGTTGCTTCAAGTGATTATCTTCAAACTTCTCAAATGTTTAGAGGGTACCTGCTTCCACCACCTTCCTCAGGCAGATTTCAAATATGCCCTGGGTGAAAAAAAGTCTTTCTCAAATTCCCTCTAAATTTCTGACCTTTCATCTAAAACCTTAGCTATCTAGAGACACTTCTGCAAAGGAGAAAAGTTTCTCTCCGATTGCCCTTTCTATGCTCTTCACAATTTTGTACACAACTATCAGGTCGCCTCTCAGCCTTTTCTGCTTGAAGGAAAACAAATCCAGATTATACAGTCTCTCATCATAACTGAAACGTTCCGTTCCAAGCAACATCCTAGTGAATCTCCTCTGCAACATCTCCAGCACAATCACATTTCTACTGTATTGTAATGACCAGAACCATACACAGAACTCCAGCAGTGGCCAAGCAAATGTTTTATATAATTTTATCATAACATCCCTATTCCATGCCCAAGTTATGTCTTCTTAACCACCTTACCTACCTGTGCTGCTGCCTTCAGGTATCCTTGGACAAGTACACCAAAATACATCTCTGTTCCTCAGTACTTCCTGGAGATCAACTATTTATTGTGTAGGTTGAGCCATGATTGTCCTTCCAAAGTCCATCACCTCACGTTTTGCAGAATTAAGTTCCATTGGCCATTGCTATGTCTATCTTACCAACTCACCAATATCATTATTCAATTTAAGACTTCCCTCCTCATTATTAACAACATCACCAATTTTAATGTTATTAGTGAATTTAGTAATCCTACATCCTGCAAAGACATCCAGATCATTAATAAGATAAGATAAGATATCTCTATTAGTCACATGTACATTGAAACACACAGTGAAATACATCTTTTTGCATAGAGTGTTCTGGGGGCAGCCCGCAAGTGTCGAAGAGCAAGTGTCTCAGCACCGATCTCTGATGTACACCACTGGTTGACAAGCTTCCAATCTTAGAAGCAACGCTAGACCGTCACCCTCTAAGTTCCTCCAGCAGATTGTTTGTTGCTCCAGTTTTGGATCCAATTCACCAAATTTCACTGGATTCCATGGGTTCCAACCTTTTGGATCATTTTCTCATATGGGACCAAGTCTAAGGCACTACTGAGATCCATATAGGCTACATCCACTGCACTACCTTCATCAACATACTTAGATACCTCTTCAAAATATCCAGTCAGAATAGTTAGACTGGATCTCCCCTTAACAAAATCATGCTGATTATCCTTGATTAGACCTCTTTTTCCAAATGTGCATTAATCCTATTGCTTAGATTTTTTCCCCAATTATTTCTTTATCATTGATATTAAACTCACCAGCCTGCAATTACCTGGCTTATTAATAAAGTTATCACATTTTCTGTCCACTTCTATGTGGCTGGAAAAAATTTGAAAGTGTCTGTCAAAACCTTAGCAATCTCCTCCCTTCCATCCCATGGCAACCTGGGATACCTGTCATCAGGTCCTGGGATTTCTTCACCTTTAAGCCCACTGAGATATCTAATATCTCCTTTTTAATAATAATATGCTCTAGAAGCCACTTCCCCCCCCCCCCCCGAATTTTCCAATTACAATATCCTTCTCTATAGTGAATACAGATAAAAAGTGTTAATTTAAGACCTTACCTATGTCTTTTGACTCCACCAACAGATTGCCATTTTGGTCCCTTATAGATCCAACCCTTTCCCTAGTTATGCTCTTTCCCTTAATATGCTTATAAGATGCCTAAGGATTTTTCTAAATATTGCTCCATTAAAAAGGACTACTTTCTAAATGTGGCTAAGGTCATGCACCTGCCCTCACCAATGTGCAACTATTTTTGCAACTATCCATTGTGTGAAAGCCATGCCATGTGTTTATTGATCTTCTGAAGCTGAGGTCAGCCTATGATTGCTGGTACGAGTTCTGAATGATAGAAGTTGCTGAAAAGTAAATGATAGGTTGCAGTTCATTGAGCAGTCCCAAAGACAACAGCTTAATTGTTGGTTTATGGTATATAGGATGCGTTCACTGATCTTGACCACACATGTGAGGTCTTTGAACCTTTTTACAGCACTGCAGCCTGGTTCTTGACATTGACTACTATAACTGCCTGTTGCCACAGCCTTTGCAGAATTTACCTGGAGGGCCTCATAGATCCAAATAAATCACATCCTCCCCTCCACCAAAGCTTCCAATGCAACATCAAAGTATGTTGCAGCCCACTCTCTTCTGTGTTGTGTAAGTCTTTAATGTCTCTCATATCACGATGCTCAGAACACCTGTCAACATCTGCTGGAGTTACGTGTCTCCTGCTCTATCACAGCTGCTGTGCATCTTTAGCAGTGCAAGCATGCATAAAGTATCCCTGCTGCTGAGGCTTGCAGTTACTGGCAGCACTTCAGCACAGACTGTATGGAACAGTAACACAGACTTTTACCTCGCACCAGTTTGGTGTGACACAGTTGCAGGATAATCACAGATTACGTCTGCGGTGACACTAAAGGAAATGATGAATCAGAATTGGAATTGGTTGGAATTGGTTTATTATTGTCACATGTACCGAGGTACAGTGAAAAGCTTGTCTTGCATACCATTCATATGGATCAATTCATTACACAGTGCATTAAGGTAGTACAAGGTGAAAGAATAACAGAATGCAGAGAAAAGTGTAACAGCTACAGAGAAAGTGCAGTGCAGGCAGATAATAAGGTAAAAGGTCGGAACAAGGTAGATTATGAGTTCAAGAGTCCATCTTATTGTACTAGGAAACCATTCAATAATGTTACATAAGCAGGATAGAAGCTGTCCTTGAGCCTGGTGGTACGTGCTTTCAAGTTTTTCTATCTTCTGCCTGATGGGAGAGGGGAGAAGAGAGAATGTACGGGGTGGGTGGGGTCTTTGATTATGTTGGCTGCTTTACCGAGACAGTGAGAAGTATCGACAGAGTCCATGGAGGGGAGGGTGGTTTCTGTGATGGGCTGAGCTGTGACAGGCTATTGGTGATGTTCACCCCTAGGAACTTGAAACTCTCAACCCTCTCAAACTCTGCACTGTTAATGTAGACAGGAATATGTGCATCACCCCCTTCCTGAAGTCAATGATGAGCTCTTTTGTTTTGCTGACATTGAGGGAGAGGTTATTGTCATGACACATGTCACTAAGCTCTCTATCTCCTTCCTGCACTAAGACTTATCATTGTTTGAGATACAGCCCACTATGATGGCATTATTGTTTATTATTGTCTCTTGTACCAAGGTACAATGAAAAACATGTCTTGCATGACCTTCATACAGATTAAATCATTACACAGGGCATTGAGGTAGTATGGAGAATAAAGTGTCACAGATACAGAGAAAGTGCAGTGCAGGTAGACAATAAGGTGCAAGGTCATAACGAGGTAGAGTGTGAGGTCAAGAGTCCATCTCATCGTACTAGGGAACTGTACAATAGTCTTATAACAACAAGATAGAAGCTGTTCTTGAGCCTGGTGGTACGTGCTTTCAGGCTTTTATATCTTCTGCCCAATGGGAGATGGGAGAAGAGAGAATGCCCCGAATGGGTGAGATCTTTGATTATGCTGGCTGCTTTACTGGGGCAGTGAGGAGTATGGCAGTGGGGAGGCTGGTTTCTGTGAGCTGTGTCTACAACTCTCTGAAGTTTCTTGCTGTCCCGGGCAAAGCAGTTGCCATACCAAGCCGTGATGCATCCAGATAGGATGCTTTCTCTAGTGCATTAGTGAAAATTAGTGAGCATCAAAGTGAACATGCCAAATTTCTTTATCCTCTTGAGGAAGTAGAGGTATTGGTGAGTACTCTTTGCTGTGGCGCCCATGTAGTTGGACCAGGGCAGGCTATTGGTGATGTTCACTCCTAGGAACTTGAAGCTCTCAATCCTCTCGACCTCTGCACTGTAGATGTAGACAAATGCATGTGCACCGCCCCCGTCCTGAAGTCAATGACCAGCTCTTTTGTTTTGCTGATATTGTGGGAAAGGTTGTTGTCATGACACCATGTCACTAAGTTCTCTTTCTCCTTCCTGTGCTCTGACTCATCGTTGTTTGATATATGGCCCACTATGGTGATATCATCTGCAAACTTGTAGATGGAGTTAGAGCAGAATCTGGCCATGCAATAATGAGTCCTGATCTGCACAAGACCTAAGGACACAGCCAGGGACAGCATCCAGGCCAGATGCTTTCCTTGGGTTCACTCTCCAGAAGACTGATTTCACGTCCTCAAAGGTGACTATGAGTTTAGGTGCATTGGAGGCTGTCAGGGTGAGCGGTGACATACCAATCCCCTTCTGTTCAAAACGTGCATAGAATACGTTAAGCTCATCAGGAAGGGATGCACTTAAGGGATTACATACACCTTTCCCATTCCTTTTTTCCCTTAACCCTTTCAATTTGGCTTCTTTCTGGTTTAACAGCAGTTCTAATGAGAGATCTTCAGTTGGAAACATTGCCACTGATGTTGTCTGGACTGCTGAGTGTTTCAAACATTTTCCATTTTTCATTTAACTATTTTGTTTGAAACTATGAAAAGTGAATGAACTGAGTAATTGTTGTGAGAGGCAGAGGTTTCCAATAGTGTGATTGGTCAATAAGATCCACATACATGATGCAAAAGGAATGAACTGTTTTAGCAGACGTTATGATGCTTCAGAACACTGTGCTTTTGCACTATATCCTGCAGTCATGCACATCACCCTGAACTGTTTAACGTTGTTTGCCAAGCAAATAATGTGCAATGTAAGAACACTACAGCTCAACAACAAGCCTCAGGTTAGGAGCAGATCAGGAAGGATCCCGAGTATCTGGATATCTTTATTCGATTCCAAGACTCAATCTACTGAACTTTTGTTGCAATTTCACCACGAAAAGTATATCTTTGGTTACTGTTCCAATTACTGTAGTTGTAATTTCCACTCATTTAGAATCAGCAATGAGGTTAATTTCCTAAAGAAATGGGTCAAATGCAATTAATTTGCAGAGGTGGGAAGTGGAGATCCTAAGACGGCAATGATTGAAAAGACCATTACTACGTTAGCTTGTAAATTTCTGCAAGAATATTATGAAAAGATGTTACATTTCTGGGAAGGGATTTAGCCATCTGCAAACAGAAATGCAATAGATGTAAAGAAATGCTTTCAGCATCAGTTTAATCCAATGACTGATTTCCAATTGTGTTTTAGTTTTCAGAGATCACAGGAAGGTCACATTGCAAATCAATACCCTTCAGTTGACACTACAAGTTCCACAGCTAATCATTCTGAGATTTGTGTATATAGGAGTAACAGTTATTCTTCCTAAATGAAAATAAAAATAGGGCCTACCATTGTCTTGTCAATTGAGAAATTGTGAGCCAAATTATTTAATCAAATTAATGAGCTCAGATATTGGAATTATTCACAAGCATGGTAAATACAGGGTTCACTTTAAGAAACAATTTAAAGAGATAACATGATGATTTACTTCAGCATTGAGAAAAATACCTATTGCACAATTATCAGGAGTAAGGTTGTGGTAATATCTTTGAGGCTGTTTTATAATGTGCACTGAAGACATTCTAAATAAATTTGAACAATATTCACAATCTATAGTGGTTCAAATGCTTTCTCCATGATTTGTTTGGTGACATTGGGATTGCATGTAACTTGTGTGATTGTGATGTTATGGAAACCAGATCAGAACTCATACATTGAAGTCTATTGTACTTCATCTGTTTTGAAATATCCACACAGTCAATTAAATAATTAAATTGCATTCCACCTTCCTTGAGATTCCATTAATATCCCCTATAACTAGACTAATAGTAAAATAATCCATATTTTCAGGCTTGCAGGTGAGAATATATTTTGAATAGTTTAGCAAAAGTAACTCCAGTCAACTAGATTACAGTATAATAAATTACATCACTGAATCATTGAAGGTCAGTACAAATGTTGGTTTCCTAATCAGATGTAACAACAAAGCTGGCATTCAAAAGAGCAGGGATTAAAGAGCAGGATGAACCAATAATATACAAATGTTCCAAGTCCAGTCATCCACTTTTGCGCTTAAATCCTTCAAATGTGTGTTGACACTTTTTCCTTTTTTTTCTACAAGAAGTACACTATGTCATATATTCTGATTTTGTTGTCTTTCCAGATCTCTTTTGTTGTGTGTGCTGGTGGTTTGCCTGTCTTGCTTTATTTTAAAGTTTATTGGATTTATTTCCTGCCTGGGTTTCCTATTACAGAGTTATTGACAGCCAAAATTTATGTCACTTCAATGAAATTCAACCAACATGAATCTGTTTGGAATTACTCCCTGTCTATTTGTTTTGCAGTAAGAAAAAAATATGAAAAGAATCGGTGTCTTCTTTCATTCATTCTCTAAGATACTGGAGGAGAGCCAGTAATATAAGCCAACAAACAGAAGTACTTAATGGAATTTAAATTTTGCAATGTAGCAATTTGTCCAGTGGTCTTCTTGACAGACTCAGGCAGCCTCAGCCAGCTTTGACACAGAAACATCGTAGCAACAGAGAGCAGTGGTCTCCAAACAATTCTGAAAGGGGTGCCATCGAAAATTATAATTGTTTCATCCCTCCTTCAGTAATGAAATTAAAAACAAAAAGAGAAAAAAAGTCACATCCAGAACAGCTACCCAGTCTCTATTTTCTCCAGTGTAGTTTGAGTCTTTTGAGATCTAGCCATAACTGATAAAGGTTCTCCTGGGGCCTGTTGTTGAGCGTTAGTGTTCTTACTATGCAAGGTTAAGAGCATAAGAAGATAAGGAGACCAGGATGGGCCATTCAATAATATTACGGCTGATCTTTTATCTCAACACCACTTTATTGATCCTAAATCCCTTGATTCCTTTAATATCTTATATAACATAAATATATATATATATATATATATATATATATATATATATATATACACACACACAAATAATCAATCTCTTCCTAGAATATACTCAGCTGGTGAGCCTCCACAGTCCTCTTGGATAGAGAATTCCAAAAATTCATCACCCTCTGGGTGAAGAAAAGTTCTCATCTTTGTGTGTGATCCCTATTCCTAGACATTCCATTTAGGGGAAACTTTATCCCTGCATCTATTCCTTCAAGCCCTGTCAGATGATCACCTCTCATTCTCCTTAACTTTCTTGAGAAAGGGGCGGCACGGTAGCGTAACGGTTAGCGCAACGCTATTACAGCGCCAGCGATCGGGGTTCGATTCCCGTCGCTGTCTGTAAAGAGTTTGTATGTTCTCCCGTGTCTGCGTGGGTTTCCTCCGGGTGCTCCGGTTTCCTCCCACATTACAAAGACGTACGGGTAGGTCAATTTGGGTTTAAACTGGGCGGCGCAGACTCATTGGGCCGGAAGGGCCTGTTACCATGCTGTAAATAAAAATAAATAAAATAAATAAAATAGGTTGATTCTACTTAATCTCTCTTGATCAGGATAATCCCATTTTCCAAGAATCAATTGAGTGAACCTTTGTTGCACTCCCTCCATCAAAAGAATCAGAATCAGGTTTGTTATCACTATCTTATATGACGTGATATTTGTTGTTTTGCGGCAGCAGTACAGTGCAAAAACATAAGATTACTATAATATTACAAGATAAATAAATTTTCAAAAAGCAGGAATAATGAGGTAGTTTTCAATGGGTTCATGGACCGTTCAGAAATCTGATGACGGAGGGGAAGAAGCTGTTCCTGAATCATTGAGTGTGGGTCTTAAGGCTCTTGTAACTCCTCCCTTATGTTAGCAATGAGAAGAGGGCATGTCCCAGATGGTGAGGGTCCCTCATGATCGATTCCACCTCCTTGAGGCACTGCCTCTTGAAGATGTCCTCGATGGTAGGGAGGGTTGTGCCTACGATGGAGCTGGCTGAGTCTACAACCCTCTGCAGCCTTTTGAGATCCCGTGCATTGGAGCCTCCATACCAGGCGGTGATGAAACCAGTCAGAATGCTCTCCACCATACATCTATAGAAATTTGCAAGAGTCTTTGGTGACATACCAAATCTTATCAAACTCCTAATGAAGTAGAGCTGCTGGCATGCCTTCTTCATGAACACATCAATGTGTTGGACCCAGGACAGATCCTTAGAGATGTTGACACCCAGGAACTTAAAGCTGCTCACCCTTTCCACCGCTGACCCCTCAGTGAAGACTGGTGCATGTTCTCCTGACTTCCCCTTCCTGAAGTCCACAATCAATTCCTTGGTCTTGCTGATGTTGAGTGTAAAGTTGTTGTTGCGACACCACTCAACCAGCCAATCTATTTCACTCCTTAAGCCTTCTTCAAAGTATATCTTTCTTAGGTAAGAAAGCCAAATCTGTGCACAATATTCTGGGTGCAGTCTCACCGGAGCCCTATAACTGCAGTGAGAGCCCTTATTCTTGAAACCCTGTTGCAATAGATACAGCTTGCTGTACTAACATGTCAACTTTCAGTGATTCATGTGCAAGGACACTCAGGTCCCTATGAACACCAACACTTTTCGATCTCTCACCTTTTGTAATTTTTTTTCCAAAGTGGATAACTTCATATTTTTTCAACATCATATTCCATCTGCCATATCCCCATCTATTTCCTTAACCAATCTTTATTCCCTAGAAGCTTCTCTGCATCTTCCTCACAACTTATACTCTCACCCAGTTTTATATCAGTAGCAAACTTGGATAGATTACACTTGCTCCCCTCACCCAAGTCATTGATGGAGCTTGCGGATATCTTGCAGCCCAAGTACTGACCCTTGTGTCATTCCACAGTCTCCCAATTCACGATCTCTGTAGCCTAAGTCAGAAGAGTCTTGAAGGAAACTATAGCCATAATTTTTGAGGCTCCACTGCAGGCAACCTTGGAGTTGCCATGTGTTTCAAGCAGTTTGATTAGGCAGTTGTACATTATTGCATTGATATAAATAATGTACACAGTTCCAGGGGATTAACCAAGGACTGATTGAGAAAATAAATGCTTACATAAAAAGGTTTCCTTTGTGTATAGGCTTGATAAAGTTCCAATCTTTGGACTTGGCATTTGAGGGAAGACTCCATCACCTCTTACCCCTCCTTCTGAAACACGATAGAAGTATGCCAATATTATCTTCTCAAACACCTCACAAGACCCTGTACTAATTAATTCTAGTGGTAGGCACAAGCACAGGGTGAGAACAGGAAAGCAGGGGAATTTATGTTGAGATCATTGTTATATTGCATGAATTGCAAAGCATAAGTGAGGAAATTCTTCCCTTCCTGGAGACATAGAAACAGGAGATGAGTGTATGTTAGATTACTAGTAATATGGCAAGTGTAGAGAACACTTGATTTGCCAGTCCTCATGTGTTTCAAAATTTTTGCTCTAGGCAGGCAGAAGATTGAATTAATTTACTTGGCCAGTCTCACCTATGCAGATCCAACATTGCCCCAATAGTAGTGTTTGTTGGCTTCATACAGGACAATACTCCTGATTGTGAATGAAGCAACAATACATCTACCTCACCAGGTGCCAAATAAGAGATCAAGAATTGAATCACTTCATCACTTATTCCAAAAGACCAAAGTTCCACTTTGAGTTTTCTTCATTAGTTCTTACTTTAATTGGTATTGGTTTATTATTGTCACTTGTACCAAGGTACAGTGAAAAGCTTGTCTTACAAACCGATCGTACAGGTCAATTCATTACATAGTGCAATTACATTGAGTCAGTACAGAGTGCATTGATGTAATACAGGTAAAAACAATAACAGTACAGAGTAAGGTGTCACAGCTACAGAGAAAGTGCAGTGCGGTAAGGTGCGAGGTCACAACAAGATAGATCGTGATAGTCTTATCACAGTGAGGTAGAAGCTGTCCTTAAGTCTGGTGGTACGTGCCCTCGGGATCCTGTATCTTCTACCTGATGGAAGAGGAGAGAAGAGAGAATGTCCAGGGTGGGTGGGGTCTTTGATTATGCTGGCTGCTACACCAAGACAACGAGAGGTGAAGACAGAGTCCAAGGAGGGGAGGCTGGTGTCCATGATGTGCTGGGCTGTGTCCACAATTCTCTGCAGCTTCTTGTGGTCCTGGGCGGGCAGTTGCCATACCAAGCCGTGATACATCCAGATAGGTTGCTTTCTATAGTGCATCGGTAAAATTTGGTGAGAGTCAAAGGGGACAAACCAAATTTCTTTAGCCTCCTGAGGAAGTAGAAGCGCTGGTGAGCTTTCTTGGCCGTGGCATCTACGTGATTTGACCAGGACAGGCTGTTGGTGACGTTCACTCCCAGGAACTTGAAGCTCTCAACCCTCTCGACCTCAGCACCATTGATGTAGACAGGTGCATGTACACCGCCCCCTTTCCTGAAGTCAATGACCAGCTCTTTTATTTTGTTGACATTGAGGGAAAGGTTGTTGTCATGACACCATTCCACTAAGCACTCTATCTCCTTCCTGTACTCCGACTCATTGCTGTTTGAGATACGGCCTACAACGGTGGTATCATCTGCAAACTTGTAGATGGAGTTAGAGCAGAATCTGGCCACACAGTCATGAGTGTATAGGGAGTAGAGTAGAGGGCTGAGGACACAGCCTTGTGGGACATCAGTGTTGAGAATAATCGTGTCGGAGGTATTGCTGCCTATCTTCACTGATTGCGGTCTGTTTGTTAGAAAGTCATAATGCCACATCCAAGCAAAGATTGTTAATTAATTTGAATGTCGAGCTTTCAAACACTACATATTTGTGAGGGCATGTCTCTCTTTTCTTCCTTTACTCCTCCTCCAAGATCAGGTAAGATTAATGCTCAAGATATGTTCCTTGATGAGAATAATGATTCAAATTAACCTATTGTCAAAAATGGCCAGAAGCTAGTGCATGAACAATATGCCTATCAATGGATGTTTTTCTTATCAGTAGTACCTGTTGAGAGTACATCTTAATATAGCTTTAAGAGAACATATCGACAATTCATAAATATTCATGCTTGGTCACAATTGTTGCACATGTATTTAATTTATTTTCTATTAATGAAGGTCTTGATATATTTGTGACCAAAACAATATTTCATCTTTAATCAAAAAGGAATTTCCTGTACTTTTCTTACATTACCATGGCTTCACAAGGTGATGAAGTAAATAGAACACTGCAGTATCTGTAAGTTTCTTTATGTTGCTGCTTAGATAAGGAACTAAACACAAACAGAGCTATAAACAGGATGTTTTTTTTAATTGAAGTTAATAACTCTCAACTGAACTGCAGTGGCTGGATGCAAAATATATCTTGAGTTATACTGTGTGATGCAAGCCAGTCATTAACAATATGCTGCAGATATAATAGCACTATATTGTTTTTCCTTATGTAAAGGAATGGGCTGCCGGCAACGATGGTGGAGGCTAATACGACAGGGTCACAAGATCACAAGACAAGGGAGCAGAAGTAGGCCATTTGGCCCATCGAGTCTGCTCCAAGGAAAAGGGAAAAAAGAAAAAGAAATGAGAAATGGGGGGCGGGGGGAGGAAAAAAACTATTCTAATCCCAATTTCCGGCCTTATACCCCGACTATTTAGATATCTATCTATCTCTTTCTTAAACGCCTCCAATGACTTGGCCTCCACTGCTGTACCTGGCAAGAAATTCCACAAATTAACCACCCTCTGGCTAAAGAAATTTCTCCTCATCTCTGTTTTGAAACTGTACCCTCTAATTCTAAGAAGGTCTTTCAAGAGACTGTTAGATTGGTATATGGAGCTGAGTAAAATAGAGGGCTATGTGTAAGCCTAGTAATTTCTAGGGTAGGGACATGTTCGGCACAGCTTTGTGGGCCGAAGGGCCTGAATTTTGCTGTAGTTTTTCTATGTTCTATGTTCTAAAGAAATAAACATATCCAATCAATTAAACTATTTATCCATATGAAATTATTCAGTTGGTTAAGCATTTCCTTCAAAATGCAGGAATAAATCCAACTTATATGAATCAATTCAATCTCCTGTTCTCTTCATTAACTGGAATCTGCAACTCAAAATTTATTTGGTTCAGCATTTCTTTTAAAGGCAGTTATTTTTATCCTTCATGTTGGACTCCTCCTGGGGCACTGATGTGTTTTTGTTTCTACTGCTCCTGTGATCTCTCAGAGTATCTCCCACTATCGGTGACCACCCTCTGTCTCTCTGCACTATGGAAATGAAAGAATTGATAGTTAGTTTATGAGCTGATTGTTACCATCAATTCATTAATTTCCATAGTTATTTTGTTTGAACTTTAGTCTTTAACCCTTGGCTGCAAGTATCTGCTAGCTGTAGGCTTCCTGACCTTTCTCAAAACCACTTGACCAGTTATGTTCAGGCATGGCCAGTGAACCCTAGATCTCTTTGCTGGTCAAGTCTATGATCTTCTTAAAAACACTGTCCTCAATGTAAGTGCCTTGATCCAGTCTTTTCTCAGGATTGCTAGCACACACTCATTAACCATACTGGACACGACCTTCCCTATCAGACACCCAGCTTATCATCCAACCCACAAGACAGAGGATACTTCCTGAGTTGGTATTCAACACCATCCTGGTCCACTGTAGCAGATGATGAAATATTCCATTGTTGAATGTTGACAACACATGTATTTATAGTCACTTTCTCAATTGGCATAGTGTCCTGAAATGTATCCCATTTATTGCTCTCTTCAGATTTGTCATGAATGCATTATCCATTTTATGTACGGTTCCATAGACTTGTCTTCCTGCCTCCAAGATAAATGGGGACTTGCACTTCTATTTGTCTGTGCACTTTTGCCCACTGTAACGCTGGGCCATCTTAAATGCACATTCTGAGACTGAGTGGCTGCCACAGCAGCTTTAACATGGCCTCCTGAGTTTCTACCTACTGTATGTATCCTTCCCACCTTTAGAACTCAGGTGATTTACTTATTTGCAGCCAAACACTTTTGCAATGTCCACATGGCTCTCTCATGAAGCAGAACACATCACCATTGCCAACTTTCTAGGTGTGTTCTTCAGCTCCATATTATAAGGAATCTCACATGGTCCTGCAACTATTATATTTCTTCATATTAAGTCACTTTGCTTGAATTCTCTGAACAATTTTGGATGGCGTTGGATTAAAGTGTCCCTTCAAAGGTTTCACTACATCCTTATATTGACCTTCTCTGTGGTTCATGGGGCTCATCAATATCTCCTATTTTTCCGGCTCTACCACCAGCCTTCCTCACCAGCATCACCTTCCTCTTCTCACATACTGCTCTGATATGCTCTCCCAAGACCTTGACAATATAGTTTCCACTAGTTCTGTATATATGTGTGGGAGATTTCAATGATCAATCTCGACACAGTCTGATGATATCCAATCAGAAATCATCCTTTTAAATACATACTTAAAAGGTTACAGTGTGGGAATTGTCCCTTATCTCATGCAACTGTCCTGTCTGATTCTTGCTCATATTGCCACATCCGACTTCAACATCAGTAAGCAACAGAAGTTTCCATGCTGATAATATTCCCTTCCAACATGTCCCACTGAACAGGGTGAATGCTTGAGTCCACTCAAATCTCTCAATACACTGACATATCTAACACATTCACTGCTCTCCATCATCATGGTTCTTCTAAGGGAATCTCAGTTTCCATTTTCCTCACCCCCTTGCCACTCCCCCAAGCAGCAACATCCTGAACTTGACACCGTTATAATGTTTGTGGGTTTCTTTGTGCAGCTGCTTACAGTAGAGCAATGAACCGAAGGTAGCAACCATCTACTAAACTGCACTGGGTACAACAATTTATCAAGAGCCATGCTATTTAGAACAAACATTTCTTAAATCATCCACCACAACATGAAAGTGCATTTTCCTCAATTAATAGTAATGATGGTGGCATTCCAGCTATTTGCAAGACTTAGCCAGTTAATTGCTCTGAATATTTAACAAGATACAAACACTTTATCCAGGGCTACTTAGATTTATTATGATCAAAGCAGTAACTGATTTGGGAAAGCTGCAGGAGTTATAGATAGCAATTCACCAATGTGGAAATTAATGCTTTTCAGATATCCTTGAGCATGGGACATTAGCTCCAAAGATTTTTTTTTATTGTGGAGCATCAAGAAATAATTTCCACTGCCACCTCTCTCTATTCATAGCCCACGATAGATTTCCATTTATTATATTCTAAAAAATAGAAAGTCATTTGAAACATGAGCAATATACACAAAACGCTGGAGGAACTCAGCAGGTCAGGCAGCATCTATGGAGGGAAGTGAACAATCAATGTTTCGGGAAGGGTCTCGGCCCGAAACGTTGACTGTTCATTTCCGTCCATAGATGCTACCTGACCTGCTGAGTTCCTTCAATATTTTGTGTGTGTCGCTCTAGATTTCCAGCATCTGCACTCTCTCTTGTGTCACCCTTTGAAACATGAGTTAGGTTTATTGACCTCCACTTTACAATTATGTACTTTACACTTTACATCTGTATATTTGTGTCTGAAATATAAACTTTTAAAAGTTGTTCTTCATCCCTAGCACAGCATGCATTATTTAAAATGTTAGTCATGTAGTCCTTATTGAATAATTTTCCATTGATATGGACACAAACTTAAAAATCTTCTTCTCCCAATGGGATGAACATATAGGTATATCAATGGAAGAAACTTGATAATAGAACAGTGGTCCTCCCAATGTCATTGTAGGGCTGCTTAGAACGAGCAGTCAGCTTTGCACCTTGTGGGATTCTGAACAGATCCAGTGTGCTGTGTGCTTTGGATTCCTGTTCACTGTCCAGATATTGAAATACACTAGCACAATGAAGGGTTTCTCTTGGATGGCATGGTATTCTGGCATGTGCTGCCTTAAGTACACCATTAATATCAAACTATCCAAATGCAGTTTTGTTTTCCTTTTTTTCCTGAAGTAAGTAAGTACAGAAAATATTGCTTCATTGGTATTATTATTCCCTTCATTGTCACCAGAATGCATCATTCACAGAAGTAAAAATTAATACCCGAAAAATAAACTTTTCAAAGGAAACTGTAAAATTGTTACTTAACAAAGGTCCACAAGAATTAACCACAAATGCTTCCAATCAGAGACAAGTACAGGAGTTCATTCATTCCCTGCTCCTGGAATTTAATTGCTGTTTGTGATATTATAAATTGCAATTGCTGCTGATACTTGTGGAAGTTCTGTTTTTATTTTGTTTTCAGAAAAAATACATGACATTCAAGATGACATTCAATTATATTTATGTTAAAATACCCTTTTAAATATGATGGGCCTGATTCTTCTCAAAAATCAGGCAGTACAGCCAGCAGAAACCTCAGAAATACCACCTATACTTGATATTTATCATCATTATGATCAAGAATGGGGTCACCATTGACCAGAACCTCAGCCAGACAAATTGAAGAAATACTATAGCTGCAAAAGCAGATCAGAGAGTAAGTATCCATTTCCTGATTCATGTTCTGAATTCTCAAAGCCTTTCCATAAGGAACAAATCAGGTGTGTGATGGAATGCCATTTATTTGCCTTGTTGAGTTCAGCTCCAATAGCACTCAAATAATATAAAACATCTTACTTGATCAACACCCCATCAACCACTTTAAACTACCTCAAACAGTCAATCTCTCCACCAGCAGTACAACATTGTTATACTGTGTACCATATGCAAAATGCACTGCAGCAACTCACCAAGGTTTCTCTGGCAGTACCTCCCAAATCTATGACCTCTGCCACCTGAAAGGACAAAAACAAGATGATGGGAATACCACCACCTTCAAGTTCCATCCTATTCTTGAGGACACTTCTCATATTTAAGCAGTGACTTTACCTCTTCTGGTGTAATAAGTATCAAGTTTTTCTTGTTGGCAGCACCAGTCTCTGCAAATAGGCTGAACCTGAGAAAATTGCTCAAACACCTGGAGAGTTTGGGTTGATCGTTTTAAGTTCCTGTTCACTCCTTCTATCTCCAAGGTAATTTCAGCGCTGTACCCATACATTTATGAAAAAGAATCCACAGATGATTATGCAAAATTAATGGAGCAATTACAAACGACTAACTTCAGTAATGGAACTTCAACTATTTCTAACTATCATTTGAACCCTACAAATAACTGTTCAATGGAGAAAGAAAGAATTGTAGTAGTTTTTTTACAGAGTGCATGTCCCACAATACCCATGCAGACTGATCCAGATGACTTTTAATGGCAGACCACTTTACAGATCTGTGAGCTGGTACAGTATTTCTATACAACAAGTGGAACTTTCAATATAGAGCATCTCCACATACCTTCCTTTATCCCCTCTCCTGTTCAAATGGGAAAAAGTTCAATTCGCAATGCCCTTTCCAAAGAAATTGAATTGGTACAATGGTATAGCTCCACGCACACTTTTCTGGGCATTTTATCATATATCTGAAACAAGAAGTGACAGAAGTGTCAACAATTTATCCCCGGACCTGATTTATGAATTCAGTGCAAGGGGCTGGCTCTGTCCCACCCCAGCAAAAGACTCATCCCACGAGATTCATCTGTCTGAATCTTCCTGCCCTGAATCTGTGGGTTTGGCTGGAATGAGTCCCCTGCCACCAGCTTCCCCGTTTAAGTTGGGTTGGAGTGGCTTATCAAGGCCCAGCTCAACCCAGGATCTCTGCAATTGTAAGAGCTCTGACAACTGGTTAAACTGTGTCCTGTAGACGCATGGGCTGTGACTATTCTCAAAAACGGATCAAATGTTTGCGAATATCTTTTACATTCACAAACATTGAAAATTATTAAAACGCTTAAAATTAGAAAACTCATAGAAGTATCAATACATTAGAAAACTACTAAAACAAATAAAAATTAAATTAAAATTTACTGAATTAAATTTAAAAGAAATAGAAAATTGCCTTTGCTCCCTGCAGCTGTTCCATTCTACAAAAATGAGTGGAGACTTTTCCTACACCAGCAGATTTTGTAACACTGAGGGATCTGGGGAAGCTTGCAATGAACTGTTGGACTCCACAAGGAGTCTGATCTTACAGCACAGTCATGAAGTCCCTAGTGATCAGCTGTGTCAATGTTCAAGGCTTTGTTGTTTGTACATGAGTCTCAAGTTTCCACACAGTCAGGGAGGAACTGTCAGCAGTTTAACATGGCCTCAAGTAACTTACAAAAGGGAAACTTGCACAGAACCTCCTCCTCCTCCTCCTTCTCCTCCTCCCTCCTCCTCCTTCCTCTTTTCCTGAAAATGCTTTAAGTGTAATTGGTGTTCAAGAACGCACAGTGGAATCCTGATTGAGGCTTCTCGGCCTGATGCTTACCCCACCCATCCAAGTGTTCCTTATGGAAACCAGATCACTGTCTGATATATTCCTGATATTTTTCATGATTGCCATCTACCTGAGAAATATAACATACAATTTTAGTGGTGGGATCAATGGATGCACAGATTGGGACAAGCCTTTCACTATTAAACCACCAGAATTTGTGACAGTTCTACACTTGAAGAACATGTGCAACATACACCATTTTATATTCCATTGTTTCTTTTGTGATTTGTATGATATTTATTTTCTGCTTCATTTTAGGGTTTTATAATTTTGTGCCAATTTTCATTGGAGATAAATGGATTCCCCTTTATTGTTCTTCTGCTTCAAGTGAAAATTAAGGCAAAGAAGATTAAGAGGAAGTTACAATAATACTTTGCCTTTGAATTGGAAAATGAATGTGATTTGTGATTGTATCAGTATCACTCTCCAAGATACTTGAGAATAGCCAGTAAGTTAAACTCGTGTGCTTTATTAAGCTAAGAACTTAATAGCATTTGTTTTCTAGATGTAGCCTTTTAATACCTACTATGTCACGCGATAGAGAATAGTTGGTTATATAATCCACTATGTCACATCCCTTCATTAAAAATGAAAAGCAAACAGAAAAAAAACACCTCAAATAATTGTTTTGTATCTTTGGACTTTACCTTGAGACAAATTTTTCCACATACTTGGGTTGATGGGCTGTCCTTTGTGATCTGGTCATAACTAGTTGCAGTTCATTGCCTGTTGCCAAGCTGTGATGTGCTTGCTCTGCAGGATTAATGGATCACTCCCTTGTATCTGCACATCTTCTTCTGTCAAGAAAGCCTCTTCCGAGGTCTTCCTGAGACCGTGCCTTTTTTTGAGATGGGATAGTCTCTTCCCAAAACATTGTTTGATCTGGGGTGTGGTGTATGTTGAATCACCACTGTCTTATGGCATGTCCATTGTTAGTTTAATGTGCCTCTAACTCTCTGCAGTGGCAGACCTTTGGCACTCTGCTGCCGAAGTATGTTGGTCTCCTGAAAGCCACCTCTAGTTGTCCTTCTACATGTCCCTTACATCTTTGGTTCAAATAATCTTTCCTTTGTTGGGAATAGAGTCCTCGTGGATCCATCCATACACTCATGCAAAGGACTGCTCACTATCTTTTTGACCATGGTATTGCAGAAGGATATCAGAATTAGAATCAAATTTATTACCACTGACTTATATAACGTGAAATTGTTGTTTTGCAGCAGCAGTCGGAGTACAGTACAAAGACATAAAAATCTATAAACTATAAAATAAATAGTACAAATAAAAGAATAATAAGGTAGTGTTCATGGGTTCATGGACTGTTGATGGAAGGGAAGAAGCTGTTTCTGAATTGTTGAGTGTGGGTCTTCAGGCTCCTGTACCTCCTCCCTGATGTAATAATGAGAAGAGGGCATGTCCCGCATGGTGAGGATCCTAAGTGATGGATGCCACCTTCTTGAGGCACCGCCTCTTGAAGATATCCTCAGAGGTGGGGAAGGTTGTGCCCGTGATGGATCTTGCTGAGTCTACAACCCTCTGCAGCATCTTGTGATTGGAGTCTCCATAGTAGGCAGTGGTGCAACCAGTCAGAAAGCTCTCCACCATACAAATATAGAAATTTGCAGGTGTCTTTGTTGACATGCCAAATCTCCTCAAACTCTTAATGAAGTAGAGCTGCTGATGTACCTTTTTCATGATTGCATCTATGTATTGGGCCCAGGATAAATCCTCTGAGATGTTGATGCCCAGGAACTTGAAGTTGCTCAACCTTTGACCCCTCAGTGAGGACCGGTGTGTGTTCTCCTGACTTCCTCTTTCTGAAGTCCACAATCAATCCCTTGGTCTTGCTGATGTTGTGTACGAGGTTGTTGTTGCAACACCACTACCTCACTCCTGTATGCCTCGTCGTTGACATCTGAGATTCTACCAAGAACAGTGGTGTTATAGGCAAATTTATAGGTGGCATTTGAGCTGTGCTTAGCCACTAAGTCCTGAGTGTAGAGTAAGTAGAGCAGTGGGCTAAGCTCGCATCCTTGAGGTGCCTGTATTGATTGTCAGCAAGGAGGAGATGTTATTACCAATCTGCACTGACTGTGGTCTCCCTGTAAGGAAGTCAAGGATCCAGTTGCATAGGGAGGTACAGAGGCCCAGGTTTTTAACCTTGTTGATTAGTACTCAGGGGATGATGGTGTTGAATGCCAACCTGTAACAGATAAACAGCAGCCTGACATTTTTTTTGCGGTTGTCTAGGTTCTCCAGAGCAGAGTGGAGAGCCAGTGAGATGGCATCTGCTGTCGACCTGTTGTAGCTGTGGGTGAATTGTTGTCAGTCCAGGTCCATGCTCAGGCAAGGGTTAAGTCTAGCCATAACCAACTTCTCGAAATACTTCATTACGGTAGATGTGAATGCTACCGGGTGACAGTTGTTGAAGCAGCTCATCTTGCTCTTCGTGGGCACCGGTATGATTAATGTTCTTTTGAAGCAGGTGGGAACCTCATACCATAACAGTGAGAGGTTGAAGATATCCTTGAACACTCCAGCCAGCTAGTCGACACAGGTTTTCAGTACTTGGCCAGGTACATTGTAGGGGCCTGATGCCTGACGCCTTCAGTCTCTTGAAGGATTTTCTGCCTCTTGATGATATTCTGACAACAGCCTCTGAGCCAGAGATCACAGGGTTACCGGATGCTGTGGGGATTTGCACAGTTGCAGTGTTATTCTCCCTTTCAAAGTGTGCTTAAAAGGTGTTCAGCTCATCAGGGAGTGGAGCATCACTGCCATTCATGCCGTTAGGTTTTGCCTTATAGGAAGTAATGGCATGCAAACCCTGCCACAGCTGTCCTGTATCCAATTGTGTCTCTAGCTTCACTCGGAATTGTCCTTGTGTTTTCACGATGGCCCTCTGTAGGTCGTACCTGAACTTCTTGTTCTGGATCGCTGGTCTTGAATGCCACAGATCTAGCCCACAGCAGACTGCGAATGTTCTGGTTCATCCAGGGCTTCTGGTTTGGGAAGACTTAGTAGGTTCTTGAAGGCACACACTCGTTCATGCAGGTCTTGATGAAGTCAGTGACAGCTGTTGTATTTTCATTCAGATAGATGGTTCAACAGTCTGACCATGATGATTTAGAGTTTTTCAGTAGTGTTTTGGCCACCTTGACTATGGTCTGTCCTTCCATTAACTGGCAGAAAGTGAAGAATCTGGTGACAAATCTCAGAAGGTTGTCTGCTGTGGACTACGACTTCAGGGATGCCATTTTTTGTTTTTTAACCTTGCAAATAGCTGGATATTAATGGCTGTTTCCAAAGAAATCCATCTTTTCAAAATTTGGAAAATAACCAGTTATCACCCATTTTCCCATCCAGATGAACTTGACAACCTGACAACTGCTCAGGGTCTATCCAGATAAGGTGAAGCAAGTTCAAGTTTATTGTCATAGGCACACATACTCAGGGTATAAATGCCATTAATATTAGCTTTTTACAGCAGCAGCACAGTACATTACAAACATAACAACATAAATAAAACATATCTGTTGGTTGGCTGGTTCTTTGCAGAGATTTTCAGGTATTGCCCTCCTGTACATAGTTCCTGAACTATCCATTCATCACTGGCCATTAGGTAGGTCCCTTCATTCTGTGCGGCAATCATGAGGAATGAACTTGTTTGAGCATATTGTACTTTCGTTGCTTGGAGCAATTACCTTTCATCTCTGAAGAACAGGTCACATGTGAGACAGGTCCATGTTTCTGATGGAAGCATGGTTTGAGAACTGGTTAACCTGAGTCTCTTTCCAACCTTTTTGAATCACTTGCTTCAGGTAATGTATTGTATCATCCTGATGGTTGCCTCCTAAATCCTCTGTATCAGTGTCTGAGAGAATGAAATACCATATATCTCGCCATGATGGTTGTCACAAGCTTAGTATACTTGGTATCTTGTGTCCTTGAGATAGGGTCCAGAAGACATGAACTATCACTTGAGAATCAAGTTGAAATGTCACTCATTGCTCTTGCACCAGCATCTTAGTGCAGATTCATCTAGTGGATATTCCATCCACAGAACTGAACGTGTTTGACACCAGGTACATTTTGCTCAACTGGTGCTCTGACCCTGTTCTTTCCCAGAAAAGCTTATCTTTTCACTCCATTAACATTGTGTGTCCTCTTCATTAAGCACTGTCTTCACAAATGATTTTCCAATCTACTTCATGGACAATTTTTCCAAACATGGGATATTTATGTTTTTGCCTCACATGTTGTCACCTTCAATACTGGCAACATCTAAGCTAGCAGTTCCTTCCCTACTTTTCATTTTATCTTACATTTTATCATATATATTTCTTCTTGTTGGCTGAACAGCATTTCTAACCTGGCTGATGACGTTCATGTTAGTTAGGGTTAACACAGTCTCTCATCAGCCGCCTTCATATTTCAAGCACAGAGTCTAAATTTCAAAATTTCAGCAAACCAGAATCAGTATCGTTCCATTAGACACCAGGAAGATAGCTCATAAGTTGAAGTAACAATTCTCTCTCCCTCTCTCTCTATCTCTTCCCCCACCCCCACCTCTCCCGCCAACATTCCTCCACCCACTTTCTCAGTCACTCACTTCAGCCCTTCCCCTGCCCATCCTTCCAAACAGAAAACTGAACTTAGCCCATTCAATTTTAACTATGTAACAATATATATGAAGAAAGTAATTGGTCACATGGTAAAACCTTTACAGGGAAACATACCAAATATTACATAAGCTTCATATGTTACCATTGTTATGCTGAATTAATATCTGATCATCTAAAGTGTTGCTATCAAGATTGAAGTATTAAATCCTAATATAAGTGTAGTTATCAAATTCATTAAAGCCATTCCTGTCTTAGGAATGGCTAAATTTCAACTATTCTGATAATCTGATTTTCTGATTTTGATTGGGGTTTGTCATTCTTAAGGATTCTTGGAATCCATAAGAAATATCAGTTCGATCTCACTTGATGGAACTAGAATCTCCATTCCTTCCAAATCAAATAGCCATGTGGTTTATTGATAGCAAACCTCCACCATCATCTCAGCCCACCCATAGACTCACCTTTATTTGGAGCAGTGGAGGAATGGGGTGAAGAAAGGAGTGACCTAGTCATCTTAAAAGTATTGCCACTGTGATGTGATTCAGAAACCTATTCTATGCCTATCCTTCAAACTCATATAAACCCCTTGTTGTACATTGACATCCTTAACTTGGATAGGATTAAGTCTCAAAGAAAGGACAAAAAAGAACACGATTACAAGCTGACCATAATTATTAGACCAAATTGTGAAACAATAGAAAAATACTTAATCGTATGTAAATAATTCCTTTCAATGCACAATAAACAACAATGATACAATTTTTTGATCTCTTACAATTGAAAGATATTTGATACTAGATGTTTAAAAGATATGTGCATTGAGATGTGACAGGGAGATGGCAGTAGAATTTAATAAGTACTTTGGATCTGTCTTCACGGGGGAAGACATAAGAAATCTCCCAGAGGTAAGGATGGACAAAAGGCAGATGGTGACAGAGGAACTGAAGTGGATTGACATTAGGAAAGAAATGGTGATGGGTAGACTAATGGGGCTGAAGACTGACAAATCCCCAGGTCCAGATGGTCTGCATCCCAGGGTACTAAAGGAGGCGGCTCTAGAAATTGTGGATGCATTGGTGATCATTTTCCAATGTTCCTTAGATTCGGGGTCAGTTCCTGAGGATTGGAGAATGGCTAATGTTATCCCACTTTTTAAGAAAGGAGGGAGGGAGAAAACGGGGAACTATCGTCCAGTTAGCCTAACATCTGTGGTGGGGAAGATGCTAGAGTCCATTATTAAGGATGAAATAACGGCATATTTGGATAGCAATGATAGGATTGGGTCGAGTCAACATGGATTTACTAAGGGCAAATCATGTTTGACTAATCTACTGGAGTTTTTTGAGGGTGTAACCAGGAAAATAGATGAGGGAGATTCAGTGGATATTGTATACCTCGACTTTCAGAAGGCATTTGATAAAGTGCCACACAGGAGAGATTGGTGGGTAAAATTAGGGCTCATGGAATTGGGGGGCGGGTATTAACATGGATAGAAAACTGGTTGGCGGATAGGAAACAAAGGGTAGGGGTGAATGGATGTTTCTCAGAATGGCAGGCCGTGACTAGTGGGTTGCCACAGGGCTCGGTGCTGGGACCACAGCTGTTTACGATCTATGTTGATGATTTAGATGAAGGCATTGTGAATAACATTAGCAAGTTTGCTGATGATACAAAGTTGGGTGGCAGTGCGACATGTGTAGAGGAAGTTAGGAGAATTCAAGGTGATTTGGATAGGTTGGGTAAGTGGGCAGATACTTGGCAGATGAAGTTTAATGTGGATAAGTGTGAGGTTATCCACTTTGGGAGCAGGAACAGGAAGGCGGATTATTATCTGAATGGTGTGGAGTTAGGTAAGGGGGAAATACAAAGGGATCTGGGAGTCCTTGTTCATCAGTCACTGGAAGTGAATGAGCAAGTGCAGCAGGCAGTGATGAAGGCTAATGGAATGTTGGCCTGTATTACAAGAGGAGTTGAGTACAAAAGCAAAGAGATTCTTTTGCATTTGTACAGGGCCCTGGTGAGACCACTCCTGGAGTATTGTGTACAGTTTTGGTCTCCAGGGTTAAGGAAGGATATCCTGGCTGTAGAGGGTGTGCAGCGTAGGTTTACGAGGTTAGTTCCGGGGATGTCGGGACTGTCTTATGCTGAGAGGTTGGAGAGACCGGGATTGTACACGCTGGAATTGAGAAGATTGAGAGGGGATCTGATTGAAACATACAGGATTATTAAGGGATTGGACAAGATAGAGACAGGAAATATGTTCCAGATGTTGGGGAAGTCCAGGACCCAGGGGGCATGATTTAAGAATAAGGGCTAGGCCATTTAGGATAGAGGGGAGGAAAAACTTCTTTTCCCAGAGGGTTGTGAATTTGTGGAATGCACTGCCTCAGAGGTCAGCGGAGGCCAATTCTCTGGGCACTTTCAAGAAGGAGCTAGATAGGTTTCTTATAGATAGGGGAATCAAGGGATATGGGGACAAGGCAGGAACAGGATATTGATTGTTGAGGATCAACCATGATCTCAAAATGGTGGTGCAGACTCGAAGGGCCGAATGGTCTACTTCTGCTCCTATTGTCTATTGTCTATTGTCCTGTTTTCAGTTCAATCTGTGGTGGAGTGTCACACTTCTTGCACTCAGCACAATCTCCAAACTCCTTAAAATTAAAGGAAGCACAGAAAATTCCAAGGTTGGTCAACGGCCTGTCTTTATTGAACAGGTAGGCATGGAAAAACATCAGCCACAAAGTGTGAAAGAAAGGGCAAAGTAATGCGGGAACCCACAGAGAAAAGGAGAATGAAGTACTTTAGTAGGAAGAATATTTGTTATACGTTTGTAGGTGATCTGTGAACCAGGCTTGTAGAGCAGATAAATATGGTCAGTAATAGTTGGCTAGAATGCCCCATCTGCTAGTTGCTGGCTTTCAACTTGAGATTGACTATTGCACCACCTAGCAAAACCCAGTCATCCTAGCAAATACGCAACTGAGCTCACAACCCCTTCCCTCTATTGAATCCTGCCCACATTGATCTCATCAGCGGGCACATTCCCTCCTCCTGCCTAAGAACAGGTTTGTCATGTCAAGTTCTATAGGTTTCCTGAGTGGACATGTTTAATCTGTAAGTCATGGGCTTTTCTGCTCTTGTTACTTATGATCTGTGAAGCTCATCATTCTTCAGTCGTAAGATAGAATGTTCCCAGGTTATGCTAGGCTGCTGGTGGAAAGCTTTCAGTCCACATAATTGTGCAATGGAATGCTAGGGCCGGGACTGGGGTTGCTTTGATCCATTGCAGACAACGTAACTGTCCTGAACCTGGGAAAAGAGTGAACAGTATTTCAAAATAGAGACTGCATTGCAAGGGAATGGATAGTTCAGTGCAGAATTAGCTTTGGAAGCAAGAATAGGGATAGGAAGTACATCTTAAAAGATGTTTCAAATACAGTTGATGCAGATTTCAGTGTGATGTGCCCCTAAACTTAGAAATCGGATCCATTATTGTATGATTCCAGGTGAAAACCATGCTAACACCTTTAAAAATGTATATATGGCGAATTTCATGGCATTTTGCACAGGATTTGATTGGGTATCAAGGTAATGAATTAAAAAGTGATGAAATCCAATTTCCAGGCACTAGGGCTTTTGAATGACTGCTTATTCAAGATCATGGGTTGTACCTAAAAGCTACAGTTTTGCTTTTACGTGGTGTGCGGTTTATGACGTCATTAAGTATGTAACTGATGCTAGGAAAACTTCAGACATACTACCATGCACTCCATGAGTTTAGACTAATTTCTCATTGGCCACATTCAGTCAAAAGTGATCACTAAACACAGGCTAAATCACTTTTATGAGAGAATTGCACCTGAAAAATGAGCACTAATGGACCCAATTTTTAGGCTTAAATATTTTTGATTATTGCAAATACTAGCCCAATGTTCAAAGTTGCTTGCTGCAGTCTTCATATTTACAAGGCCAGTATACTCTGAGTATAATTCACGTAAGATTCAACTTCTCATGACATTGGGTTTGACTATTCTATATCCCCATTTTGGACATCTTTAATCAGTGGATAATTTGAATCTTCTATTTTAAGATGGACACTTACCTTAATTGGTTCAGTCATTGAGTGAGTTATGAAATTTGTTTCAGACATTTTTCTACATGTATGTGAAGAATAGAAGGATGACTAGAGTGAGAGTAGGACTGATCAGGGATAAAAGAGGAAGCATGTGCCTGGAGTCGGAAGAGGTAGGGGAGGTCCTTAATGAATACTTTGCTTCAGTAATCACCAGAGAGGGAGACCTTGATGTTTGTGAGGATGTCATATGAGAGGCTGATATGCTAGGGCATGTTGACATGAGGAAAGAGGATGTGCTGGAACTTTGAAAAATATTAGGATAGATAAGTCACCGGGGCCGGACAAGATATATCCAAGGTTGTTACGGGAAGCGAGGGAACAGATTGCTGCACCTTTGGCAATGATCTTTGTGTCCTCACTGACCACAGGAATAGTGTCAGATGATTGGGGGGTGACAAATGTTGTTCCTTCATTTAAGAAAAGGAGTAGGGATAACCCTGGGAATTATAGACCAGTGAGTCTTACTTCAGTGGTGGGCAAATTACTGGACAAGATTCCTCGAGACAGGATTTATGGGCATTTGGAGAAGCATAGGCTGGTTAGGGACAGTCAGCATGGCTTTGTGAGGGGCAGGTCATGCCTCACGAGCCTGATTGAATTCTTTGAGGATGTGACAAAGCACATTGATGAAGGGAGAACAGTGGATGTGGTGTACATGGATTTTAGTAAGGCACTTGATAAGGTTTCTCATGGAAGGCTTATTCAGAAAGTCAGGAGGCATGGCATCCATGGAAACTTGGCTGTGTGGATTCAGAATTGGCTCGCCGATACAAGACAGAGGGTGGTGGTAGATGGAGCGTATTCTGCCTGGAGTCGGTGACCAATGGTATTCTACAGGGATCTGTTCTGGGACCCCTGCTCTTTGTGATTTTTATAAATGACTTGGATAAGGATGTGGAAGGGTGGGTTAGTAAGTTTGCTGATGATACAAAGGTCGGTGATGTTGTGGATAGTGCAGAAGGTTGCTGTAGATTACAACAGGATATTGATGGAATGCAGAGCTGGGTTGAGAAGAGGCAGATGGAGTTCAACCCAGAAAAGTGTGAAGTGATACACTTCAGGAGATCAAATTTGAAAGCAGAATACAAGGTTAATGGCAGGACTCTTAGCAATGTGGAGGAACAGGGGGATCTTGGGGTTCATGTCCATAGATCCCTCAATGTTGCCGCGCAGGTTGATGGGGTTGTTAAGAAGGCGTATGGTGTTTTGGCCTTCATTAGTCGGGGTATTGAGTTCAAGAGCCGTGAGGTGATATTGCAGCTCTGTAGAACTCTGGTTAGACCACATGTAGAGTGTTGTGTTCAGTTCTGGTCACCTCGTTATAGGAAGGACGTGGAGGATTTAGAGACGGTGCAGAATAGATTTACCAGGATGTTACCTGGATTAGAGAGCAAGTCTGATGAGGATAGGTTGAGTGAGCTAGGGCTTCACTCTTTGGAGAGAAGGAAGATGAGAAGTGACTTGCTAGAGGTGTACAAGATGACAAGAGGCATGGATCAAGTGGACAGTCAGAGACTTTTTTTTCCCAGGGAGACAATGGCTAACATAAGGGGACATAATTTTAAGGTGATTGGAGGAAGATGTAAGGATGATGTCAGGGGTTAGTTTTTTACATAGCGAATGATGGGTGCGTGGAACACACTGCCGGCAGAGGTTGTGGGGCAGATACATTAGGGACATTTAAGAGACTCTTAGATAGACACATGGATGATAGCGAAATGGAGGGCTATGTGGGAGGGAAGGGTTAGATAGATCTTAGAGCAGGATAAAATGTCAGCACAACATTATGGGCTGAAGGGCTATTACTGTGCTGTAACGTTCTATGTTCTAAGTGTACTTTTTTGTGTTTTCGACATGATTTCTGTTCATGTGACTGCAAAATCATTGTAAACTAGTTTCAAGGTAAAAATAGTCTGTCACTACCCATGGCAGCATCTCCATCTGATAGTATAGATGGAGCATTAGCAGTTGTGGTTTGTTTGGAAGACCAGTAGCCAATATTGGTTTAACAAAGCCGCCCATCTTTGTAGCTAGGAAAATTCCAAGGCTGGAATCTCTGATTTTGTATCTTTATTGTTTATTAGGGGTTGATGATCCATAACTAAAATGAAAAATCTTCCAAAAAAAAAACTGGTGAAACTTGTGAAGCTTCTTCACTCTAAAAATGACACCTCGTGCCTCCTTCTCAACCTGTGTAGGATTCCAATTGCTTTTGTACAAAATGTCATGTACAAATATTATTGACTTCCCTGACTGTCATCAATAATGTGACTGATAACAGTTTGAAGCATCACACCTGAGCATCAATGTGCTCGTTGCATAAAAATGTACCAATAAATACTCATTGCTTAAACTCTGATTGCATAAATTATAGGTTTTCTGTTGATCCTCACTCCATCTCCATTTTTCATTCTTTTTAATCAACAGATGCAGTGGTGTAAGCATCATTGCTAAATCTGCTGAAAATCTAGACTAATATTGAACCATGTCCAAAAATGATCTGAACTCTGCCACATTTTCTGGTTTTTCACCATTATAATGGCTTCAGCTTTCCCCTTGGTGGTTTGTAAGCCATGATTTCTCCTTTAGTTTGAGGTAGACAACTGCTGGTTGGATAAAGGCACATTTAATTTATTTAACTCTCATATTATGGTGATATACTTGTTTGAGGAACTCTTCTATAATGCAACAACTGTTTTTCTCAGTAGTGGTAGCAATAAGGAACCCATCCTGAGTACATAAGGAATGTCTTTTATCTGATGTCCACTGGAAAATTTTCAGTGATGACATAAACCCACATGGTAACTTGGTATAAAAGTACAGACTCCTTTGTGTATCTATGTTGAGGTAATATTTACTCTATTTGTCTACATTTAATAGAGTTTATACATATGATATCTCTAATTTTATTAAAAACTTGACACCCACCAATTCTGCATAAAGATCTTGCGGCATTAGTAGTAGGTACTACTTATCATTGACTGGTTCTTGATCATCACTGCATAGTTCATCCACCTTGTCAGCCATGTGTACTACATCTATTGGGGTTGTCCATTCACTTTTTGTCATTTTCACTAAGACTTTATTGTTCTCTATCTTAATATAGAACAAAGAACAGTACAGGACTGAACAGGCCATTCGGCCCACAATGTTGTGGCGATCTTGATGCCAATTTGTACTGAATAACCTCTTTCTGTGTATCATCCACATCCATCCATTCCCTTCATATTCATGTGTCATGTGTCATGCATTATCATCTTGCCTACCTCTATGATTTTCTGATAAATTTTATACAGCTTCAGGTTTATAATACATAAATTTGGGTGAAGGCTTGATACGTATGTGTATTTTATAATATGTAATGCCAATATAAAGATTTCTTCATATTAGTGTAACAACATTTCCAAGCATGATTTCAGAGTATCTGTATAAATACTGAATACAACTTGCTAATCTATGTTTAGTATTCTCAGCCAATTCCTCTTTTGTAATGTTGGACATTGTGTAATCAGGTACGACTATTGGTAATTCTGATTGTTTGCCCATTAGAACACACAATGCATTATATTTGTCCTAGAGCTTTCAGTACTACACTTGAGTATATCTTAAGTCTAACTGTGCTTTCTTTCAAAAGGAATTGGCTGAATTTCCTGCAGACAGAATCTCTGCCTTTGGCACAATAATAAATTGCTACAACTACACTCATTTCTACTGATTGATCATTTATTTGTACAATTTATTGCTGCTTCCTGTCATTCCACTAACAGCATAGATATTATACAAATCTAGTTCTTCTCTATTAGAATTAGCTTCAACGTTATGCAGGCTGACTCTCTCAATTTTTTACTGAACCAATTTCCTCTCAGTGTAGGCTAACACTGCTCAGGTTACTTGTTCTGAGTTAGGATTTATATGCTGCTGTTATATGTCTCTTCTAAAACGAGTGATGAGAAGGTGCCGTTATATCTGCTGCAAGAATCTGCAGACATATTCACCTGACCTTGTTTCAGGTATGAAGCTTTCATTACTGCCCTCGGACTATAATTTATGCCATGACAATGGTGGAAATTCCTTGGCATTTTTCACTGCCATTTTCATTGAGTTTGCAATCTTGCATGGCAGTCAAATGCTGAACTCTGCACACCCAAATCAATCCAACAATTAAGCCACATACAGATGTATCTCACAGTACAAAGTTACAATGTCTGGATAAATCTTTCAATACAGCAACAAAATTACAGTCTGTCTCTCTTGCTCTTTGATTCCTCATGTTAAACCTGTAACTCTCTGCTATTGCAAGTGGTGATGGACTGAAATAATTTTCCAATTTTTGTACTACTTCCGTGAAAGGAAAATCTTTGGCTTTGCAATGGGCAATGAGATTAGAAAGTTGGCCACAGATCTTAGGTTCAATTGCCATCAATAGAGTAACCTTCTTATACTCACTATGGCAGTATTCAATTTCTGCTCCTTTACAAAAGTTTTAAGATTATATTTGACCATACCAGACATTTTCAACCTTTCCATGCATGCTGCCAATGAATCACATACTCAATTTTACATTTCCAAGCTGGCTCCCTAGCCTCTCTGTGCCTAAGCTGCTACTTTGTCCTATTTCCCATCTGAACAGTATTGCTTCTGGTCTCAAGGCGTCCCTACCCTCTGCTCATTTCTCTTGTGTGCTTAATTCTCCATTTATCAGTACTTCACTTCATGCCACAGACTATCATTTTTTTTAACTGTATCCTTTTTCCCATTTGCCATTATCTGTGCAGATTTACTGATTTGCTGTGCACCCAGGAAAATTACTGCCACCCAAGCCATTTTTTTTCCCTACCCTGCTCTGGAGTTTTGAGACTTTGTAGTCTGTGGTGGTGATCAGCAATAATGATAGATATTTTGAAGAGTTTCTTCAAACCACCATGTTTTTCTCAGAGATGACACACATTGTTGTTTTTGCTAACCTTGCTGCAAGTCACAATTTATTTGGAGCTGTCCTGTGAACCAGACCAGCTGTGGTGGTAAGTACTATCTATATTAATCTCTGGAAGTCAATCGGAGTTTAAGAAAATGGGAGTATATTATATTACAAGCTACCAGGTCCTCCCAGGTTATGGCAGGGTTCTGTTTCTGTGAACTGTTCATAACCCAAACAATTCGCAAGTTGGAAGTACATCTACGAACTGAGTTCCCAGGTGGCAGAAAATGCCTGCAGCCCCACAGCAGCTGGCAAATCCATCCCGTCAGTCTCCCAAATGTTCATTCATATGAATAGGCTGTACGTAAACTGGATGCTAATAATTTGGGAAGGATCTGTAACAATAACCAACATGTGTCCATGTCACATGACTGATGAACTACTTGGTTTACAACCAGAGATTTACAAACAAATACATGAAAAAAACAAAGTGCTTTCTCCCATTTGTTTAATATAATTGCTTTTCCCATGTATACCTGTTGAATTATGGGACAGTTAACTCAGTACCATAGAGTTGGAGAGCCTACAGACTAAATCACAGAGTTTTGTTCACAGGTTCCCTGTTAGATTGCTTTAGCATTTTCTTTCCTTCATTCATTTCCTTCACATTTCATTTTTCAAGCATTAAATAAAAAACAAAAACTCTCCTTAATGATTGCAAAACTTTTTATTTGACTTTTTTTTAATTTCCCTATAAACTCCATTTCCACTCCTTTATCATTATGAACTGATGAGTGGAGAGAATATATCTCCCAAGCTGAATCCCAAATTGCGTATCTAGGTTTTTTAGATTTTTCCTGCTCTTTCATATTCGATTTTTAGAGCTTGCTTAAACTGTTCTTATTGACCAACTTTTGAATTTGACTCTGCATTCTATTATCAATCACTACTTGCACAGTCAAATTTTAACCTTAATACTCAGATAAGGATAAATCCCTTCTTAGCTTCTCTTGTAATGAACGTGCATCAGGATTTCATCATGTAAGGTAGGATGTAACTTTTGAGCAAAAGATCCCAGTTAGTCCAGTTTGCTTATAAAATAAATGTGTATACAATTCTACTTTGTTACAGTTCATTCATACTGTTCAGGTAAAGAATATGTGCAACGTCAGAAAAGTACAGAAAGGAAGTCTGAAAACTGAAATAGAAGGGAAATGAGAGTGTGAGATCAGTAGCTAACATAAAAGGGGGTCATAGAAGTCTCTTATAGACTTACAAATAGCAAAGGAGTAGAAAAGGAGTGGTGGAGGTGATGCAGGATCAAAAGGATCTTTCTGTGAAGGCAGATGGCATGGCTGAGGTGTGATGAAACGAAGAGGATGTTGCCAATGGAACGGTAAAGGAAGAGGTAATGTTGATATTTTAATAGAATAAAATAATTTAAGAGGTGATACTTAGTTTGCGTAATTTAAAGGTGTGTTTAGGGGTGTGATTTATACATATTGAATCTCCAGGAAAGAATGGTTTGCAGCCAGCCTGGGGAAAGGATGGCACAAAATTCTAATGCTAAGTATTCAGAAGATAACTTGATTGGACAGCATCCAGGGGAAGGTTCTTGGGTGTGCATAGCAAAATGCCAGGGCCATTGGAGGGTCTGTCAGAAAGCCTGTGTTCAATGTCAGTGAGTCTGGGGGGAGTCCAACGTCAATCCCATGACCCATCCTTTTCTCTATTAACACATTTTCTGACCCAGCCACTATGCAGTTTCTGATGGATAACATCTCATCTTCCACTGCTGAAGCTACCCAAACTCTGGGAGCTACAGTGGAAGTCTAGACTTCATTCACACAATCTCAGCTTGCTGCCACAGCAACCCAGACAATGGGGCAAGCAGGGTGTTATGACAGTTTCTTTGGATGGCAACATTTGTGATCCTCCCACTAGCACTGCCACTGCTACTGTCACTCTCCCAGTGCCTCTGGTATTGTCTGTCAGACAGTCAGCTCAGACTTTAGCTGTCCATAATTTGAAGGTCCAGTCCAGAGCAAGGCATCCTGGGCATCACTTTGACCTTATGACCAAACAGACACCGTGATGATGAGTGGCAGACAAAAGTTAAAATAGAAAATGGGTTGGTTGGGATTGGTTGCACAATCAGATGAATCGGTCGCAGAAGGCCCGCTCGGAAGGAAACTGTTTATGTTTTGTGTTCTCCTTATTCTCTTCCTCCCCCTACGGTCACTGATCCATAGCTGTCCATCATACAGCCGGTGGAAAGGACTGAGTCCTCTGGTAAGGTTATACAGTATATACCAGAGTACTGTATAAGTACTTGGCTCAACCTGCATTGTTTGTGGCAGCAAGGAATTCACCATATGCAATATGGCCCCCAAACACTGGGGATGGCCCTTGTCACCCAATATTTTTGCTTTGATGATTCAATTCCAGATCACACTGCAGACAGTTGAAAAGTGAAGGCAGCATGATTTTGGCTAAGAACCAGACAATGAGGTAAATGCTGTGCTGTGTGTGAATGCTCACTAGCAAGCGGCTGATAGAGCAGAGTTCCCCTGAGCTGTGGTACACCTCCAAGCTGACCTGTCACCCAAAGAGCAAAATACATGCGGGCAATGTTCCCCTGCACCATCGCAATGCCAGCTAGTCTCATGAAGCTTTATGCACACCCCACCTACTATTTTTCTCCTGGCAAGAAAGAGAGAAACTTACTAAGCAAACTTGAAAGAGAGCTGAGAAATTAGAGGTAGAGGAGGATGAATTTGAGACACATTCTAATACCATCTTAATTTTCCAACTCAGTCACGTCTTGATTCCTTTGCTAAATCATCATTTTCTAGTTCTATTCCCATGACATCCCACACCACTCCAAACCATCAACAAATCAATCACCCTTTGCAGATCCTCATTCCAGCTGAACCAGACAGATTTAGTGTCCATAATTCAAAACGTAATTGATGAGAATTTAAAGATGCACAAATTTGTAAACAGCAAATTTTCTTCTGACAAATTTAGTGCATGTTGACATAGTGTCCAATACAACATATAATTAAAGGTGGTCAATCTGGATTTTAGGAAGACACGAAGCAATATTTTTTGCAAAAACGTAGGCATCCCTTGTCTGTTCGATTAACAGCACTATATAAAAGCAAATAGAATTGAATTTTGTAAGAATAGAATGGATAGCTGCTGCAATATACTGCACTTAGCTTTACTAACTGAAGAATATGGTTGTGAAACACAGCATTTTCAGAAGGCTGGTTGATGGATGAGAGACAAAGGGTTAGGGTTTGATGGGTGCTGCTTAGAATTGAGAGGAATTGGAAGGGTTGTACTTTACTGAACAAGACTGGGCACCATTTTGTTCTGTAACAAAGAAGTGATTTGGATTTTGTCATAATATTGAAATCTAAAGAAGAAAGGGACCTGGGACATAACTCCTCCCTTCGCAACAGAATCCTTGACTTCCTGACCAACAGACTGCAATCAGTGAGGATAGGCAGCAACACCTCCACCATGATTATCCTCAACACTGGTGCCCTGCAAGGCTGCATCCTCAGCCCCCTACTTTACTCCTTATATGCTTACGACTGTGTGACCAGATTCTGCTCTAACTTCATCTACAAGTTTGCAGGTGACACCACTGTAGTCGGCCCATTCTCAAATAACAATGAATCAGGGTACAGGAAGGAGATAGAGAGCCTAGTGTCATGGTGTCATGACAACAACCTTTCCTTCAATGTCAGCAAAACATAAGAGCTGGTCATTGACTTCAGAATGGGGGATGGTGCACATGCTCCTGTTTACCTCAATGGTGCTGAGGTCGAGAGGGTTGAAAGCTTCAAGTTCCTAGGAGTCACCGATAGTCTATCCTATTGTTGCCACCAATAGCCTATAGTCTGTAATTTTAACTTTCCATTCTGCATTCTGTTATTGCACTACCTCAATGCACTGTTGTAATGAAATGATCTGTATGGATGGCACGCAAAACAAAGTTTTTCACTGTACCTCAGTACAGGTGACAATAATAAACCAATTTACCAATTTAAAAGTAGCGGTTCTGATAAATAGAAATTGTAAAAGACGGAAAGAGGATTACAGGCCAGGTGAGAGATATAAGTTACTGCTCAGAAATTCCAGTGATCTTCAATGTAGAAATGCTTATGTGAATGGAACTTACAAAAATAACACAAGAAATAGAAACAAGAGTAGGTCATTCAGCCCTTCAAGCCTGATTTGTCATTCAACATCATGGTTGATCTTCCACTCAACACTGTTTCCCTGCCCTGTGGTCATACCCTTTGGTCTCTCAATATCTAAAAATGATTTCAGTTTTGAATAAAATCAGTGACTGAACCTCCTCAGATCTCTGGAGTAGAGAAGTTCAATAATTGACCCCCTTCTGTGTGCTGAAATTTCTCCTTAATTCATTCAAAGTGGCCTAATCCCTACTTTGAAACTTTTACCCCTAATTTTAGAGTTCTCGGCAATGGAAACATCCTTCTCATATTAAGTCTGACAACTACTCTGTGAATTTTGTAGTTTCAAAGAGGTTATCTCCCATTCTTCTAACTTGTTTTCTCTCCTTCCCAATTCTGATGAAGAGTCCTGAACCTGAAATGTTAAATGTTTCTATTTCCACAGATGCTGCTTGACCTGCTGAGTGTTTCTAGCCTTTTCTGTTTTTATTTCAGATTTCTAGCATCTGCATTACTTTGAATTTTCATTTACTGTTGAATTCATTCACACTTCTCTTCCAGGAATGTCATACTTGAAAAAGTTCTCCTTGGCTTTCCAGCAGGGTTTCTGTCTATCCCTTTCACCTTGTTCACCCTCAGGTTTCTCCTTCCCTTCTGGTCTTTGATAAAGGACTGACCAAAACTTGCTTCCACAACCAGATCTCTTACCTTTGTAAATGTCTCCAACTTCATCTTATTAGGATGGAAGATGCAGGAACACAAAAGCACTGACACTCACTGCAATCTTGTCCAGTGACTCTTTTCTAGGAAACCAAGTTGACACAGTTGATTTTAAACACATTTTAAACTCTCCTATCAGGCAGAAGATACAGGAGCCTGAGGGCACATACTACCAGGCTCAAGGACAGCTTCTATTACCACTGTGATAAGACTATTGAACGGTTCCCTTATACGATGGGATGGACTCTTGACCTCAAAATCTACTTTGTTATGACCTTGCACTTTTTTGTCTACCTGCAATGCACTTCCCCATAGCTGTAACACTTTACACTGTATTCTATTATTGTTTTTCCCCTGTACTGCCTCAATGCACTGTGTAATCAATTGATCTGTATGTACGGTATGCAAGACAAGTTTTTCACTGTACCTTGTGACAATAAACCAATACCAATACCAATACATTGAATGCTGGTGTCATCAGTTACAGTGCTACTTAGTGAGCATAACAACCTGGATTTGTTTGAGCTTCCAGTCATTTTTTCTCCAGAAGTGATTGTTCCTGCCAGGTGGTAGTTGGCACTGGATTTCAGTTTTCTTTACATCAAAGGGATGCAGCATGGTCAAAGGAACTCAGTAAATGCTGCAGATAATTCTCAGAAATGGTAACAAATCCTGAGATGTCAGCTGTCAACTCTTTATTGCATTATGTTTGGATTTTATTTTGACCTTGATTCTGCTCTCAGACAATATTGTTGGGGTGATACCTGCAGTGGTAAAACATGCAGTAACATGCCAGCTAAGAACAGAATAAATAATAGAAGGATAAGCACACAGCTCTGTTTAACCCCATAGGCTACGTGTATCAAATGAGTTCACACCCCTGGCACGTGGTTTGCATGTTGCCATGGAAGCAGCATCTGAAGTTCAACAGCTTGTCTAGGCAGTCAAGTATGGCAAGGAAGCATCAGGAAGCAGAGCTGAATGCCAACTAATGTTGTTAAAGGCAATGCACACAGGCATTTATTGTTTAGAAATTTTATTTTGTAAGTGTCATAATGTCAAAAACATCATAGTGGTTGGCAGCGCTGCATGCTGAACAGAAATAACACTGGGATTCAGGGAATGCTTTGTCTACAATAACATGGAACTTTTGCAGAAATAGCTTGCCAACAGTCTTACAAGGCTGGAGAGGAGAGAAGAGCAGTCATGTCTGTCTCCTTTGTGCTTGTGAAATGTTTTCAAGTTGGTACTATCAAAACCCCTGAGGTGCAAGTCAGAATAACATGGATCTTGGAGGAGAACTTACACCCCTTGACCCTTTAGTTTTTGGAGTTTGCGGAGTTGGTAGGTGCTGTCATAGAAGCCTTGACAAGAAGCTATGGTATATCTTATGGAAGGTGCACACTGCAGCTACTGTGGTGGTAGAGGGAGTGAAAGTTCTTTGTGATGAAATTTTTTGAAGTGGATGGTGTCATGCTTCTTGAATGTTTTTTAAGAAGCATTTAGACAAGCACTTGAATCGCCAGGAATAGTAAACTGTGGACCAAATGCTAGTAAATGGGATTAGTATAGATAGGGGCTTGATAGCCAGCATGGACATAGTGGGCTGAAGGGCCTGTTTCTGAGCTCTATGACTCTTTGACTCTATGAAAGCCCAGATCTGTGTTGCTACTGTTTACATGACGTGTTTACTGTGGCGAGTTCCATGAGCCTCAAGTTAAGTACAAAAATCTAGGTCAACTTCACTCTAATTGACTGACTGATTGGCAACTTGACAACCCTCAGGTCGGGTGACAGGGAACAGGGTGGAAGAGATGGGATTTCATGGACAGAATACAATGCAGAAGTCAGTGAACTGGATCTGGCTTTCCTATCTGCAAACCTTTTTAATTATATTAATCCCCTCTCAAATGAATGCAATCTGACACACTTTTCCAGGTCACAATTCCCTCCTCGTTTTCCATTGCTTGAATATTCTTTACCTCTCAATTGAATGTTCCAATTTGTACTTTTCTTTTTATTCAGTCTAATCTTTCACTTTTACTGCACAATAACATTGGTTTGTACCAATTGTTTGACTGAATTTAATGCTTTTTAATCCGCTTTCCTGTTTATGCTTCCACATCTTCGTATATTTCATAGTTTAATAGCAATTTTTTTTTACTTTCCACCAGACTGCATAACTTTTCCAGAGTTTTAAACAAAGGTGGAGTAGATGGAGTTTAGTTACAGGACACAATAAAATAGAATGGTGGAATGTGCTTGAATGCCTCCTCCATTAATTTGAATGCAGAGTAAAGACTGACAAGGAGTTCTGATTCTGAATTTACTCCAATCTGTTGGGTAGACTGCATTACAAGAAAGGATTGTGTATGTAATTTAATCACATGCAAGATCATATTGTATGTTTCTCATCAGAAGTAAACTGATGATATTTCTGAACTCAATAGGAGATTTCTGCATATTGGGTTGAAAATCTCCCTCTTGTCTTAACATTAACCTCCTGGAAGTGAACTTGAATCCAATGCAGTTTTACAATATTGCACAGAACGTTTCATCTTCCAAGATATTGAATCATAAAGCATTGCATTTTTATGAGATTTAATGTCAATGCTGTTGTGTGTAAACTGCAAAATTAATCATTTTGAGAGAAGCACGCAGTTTGTATAAGTTAAGCTGGCACTTCAGATTGTGCAGCAGATGCATGCAGAATAATATTATCCATCACACAATGTTTATTTAGAGGATTGGCAACTGAAATTGGATCAAATTTTCCTGGTTTAGTGTTATGAGAAAGGTTCTTTCGAGTCTCAGAAGTAGAGGTATCTGGACACACAGTCTTGTACTTTAAGAAGGAGAATTTATTTACAAAGACAGACGCGGGAACAGGATGAAAAGGAACAGATGCACAATCACACTCGGGTAATCGCGCAACGTGAGGGGAGTCGCAACTGTGGTGAAGTGCGCGCACGCGTGCACACACACACACACACACACACACACACACAAAATGAACTGGTACAAATGATCAAGGAATAAACAATTCATTGCCTGAACCCCCTGAATCTGGACAAGCAACGGCTCTACGCTACTGGGAATCTACTTAAGACACTCCTAGACCCCTGTGGAAGTGCACCCTCTTACTAGTGGTCCCTCGGTGTGGCCTTGACCCTGGCAGCAATCAGCAAGGAGAAAGAGCTACCATCTTTTATAGGGTTTGAGAGCTGGGTGGAGCCTGCTCAGGTAATTCAAGCAAGCCAATGATTCAGGGTCAAGAACAAAGGAATGTTACAAAGCCAATCCTTAGATGTGCTGTGGATGGGTGGGGCGGAGCCAAACCCTTGATTGACAATGGTGTCACTTCCGACCCGATGGGCAATGTTATCATCCGACCATGGGGGTCAGTAGTGTTGTCACTGTCATCTGACAGCCATGGCCTTACATACTAAATTTAGAAAAAACTGTTTGCCGCTCACTGAAGAACCAGTCTTCATTCGGTGCTATATGGTAGCACAGTGGTTTAGCTACACGACTAGCAGCAAGATTTCCAGATCACTTATCTAGAGACATAAGTTTGAATTTCACTATGGCAGGTGGGGAATTTAAACTGAATTAATTGAATCAATCTGGAATTTAAAAAACAATTGCTACTCTCTGTACTGTTAACCACAAAACTCCCAAATTATCAGAAAACCCATCAGAGGAAATCTGTCATGCTCACCACATCTGGCCGATAAGTGACTCCAGACCCACCAACGTAGTTAACTTTTGACTTCCTTCTTAGTTCAGAGGCAATTAAGATGATAATAATTGTTAACATTGCCAGTGATACCCACATTCTATGAACGAAAAGAAAGTTAAAATAGTTATGCTATTAAAAATGCTACTGATGCATGATGCTTGCACCCGCAGTCTCCTGAAGTGAATTCCAGTGGCTTGGGAAATTGGAGGCTGCTACAAGTTAACTGGAAGGTAATGTTGGGAAATCACAGTCCACTAACACAGTACCAGCCTCTTATATTAATTTGCTATAGTGTCTTGCTGAGAAGATACCAGATTAGGTATTGCGAATGAAAAGTACCTGTCTGAGCCTGAAGGTAGAGAGGGAGAGAAGAAGAGAGAGAATGGGAGAGAATGAGAGAAAGGGGTAGTGCTGGAGTTAGGAGAGGGTGAGAGAAAAGTTGTGACAGACAGGGAAGAAGGAAGTAAGATGGGGAAAGAGCAGGGTGTAGGAGAGATGGATTGGGAAAGATAATGAAGTGTTTGGAGAAAGGAAGTGAGAGAGGGCTGGGAGACAATGTGTTTGGGAGCAAGAGAAAGTAGGCTGAGTGTGAGAGAGAGGCATGTGGGGGAGAGAGAGAGAGAGAAAAGTTTAGGTGATGGAAGAGAGATACTAAGGATTGGGAGATTAAAAAGTGCTGAGACTCTCTTTATTTCTCTCTTCTTCCCAGCCTTGGTCCCTCCTCCCTCTTCCCTTCCTTCCTACTCTCTCTTTGTCTCTTTCTGTTCCTCTCCCATCCATCTGGTCTATTTCTTTCATCAATGCTCATGTTGCCCCCACAGGTTGAACAGCAGAAAGAGTCAAGAGTCATTACCTTAAATCCATGAACTTAGCAACAAAGGTGAGGTAGCTGAAACTTGAATATGTCACGAAGCAACTGGAGTGCTGGAGGAGGGTCCAAGATCTGGTGTGAGTGGAGGAGGGGGTAGTGGGTGTTTGTTAAGCTCTAAGTAATGTGCTGAACCTGAACCCCATGTAAGTTGCTTGCCTCAAATGATTAACACATTATGTATGTTGGCACATTAATTTGTTTCTGCATTGACCATGAGTGTCACTGGCGATCATTTGACAGTTCCAATGTATATTTTTTTCTCGAGAATGGCGAGGATGTGGGACTCGTGTAGTTGAGATAAATGGGACAAGTTCATTTCAATATATTGGACAGGTACATGGAAAATAAAGGTTTAGAAGGATATGGGCCAAATGCGAGCAAGTGGGACTAGCTTGGTCAGCATGGACCAATTAGGCCGAAGAGCCTGTTTCTGTGCTGTCGTTGTCTATGACTCTATGTTGACAAATGAACAGAAGGATAGGGTGACAGGGTTTGATAAGACAATGTTGGGTAGGATGATCTGAGGAGCAGAAACCCCTGCACAGATCTGTTGAGCTGATTAAACCTCTGGCTGTGTTATAAATTTTACGTCATTTGATACAGATTGTTCTTTTTGAGTGGCCATTCTGGCAACAGAGGGAATAATGTAAGTTGGGGCCTTATTTCAATCTAACCAGCAGGCAACAGGGGCCAAGTGGATTGCCTGAGGCAGCTCGCTGGTTTTGCATTATGTGAACATTGAACTTCTGGGACCTCTGTGATGTAAAGTGGCAAGAGGAATTGAGGCAGCAGGATCTGGGCTAGCAGCAACCTACTTCTCCTGGTCCCACAAAGACAACATAAGTACAGTAAAACTAAGAAACCACTATCCTATTATTCAGAAATCCCCATGGTTTGGTATCTGGCTCACTAGCTGATGTTTCCTACACTCACTTTAAACACACTAGTACCCCATTTTCCATGGCCCCTTTAAACTCAACAGGGTCCTATTTCCTCTGCTCTGTTTAAAATCACCTGATTCTGTTTCCTGCATGCCTCTGAAATTGACTTGGGGCTCTGGTTCCTGCCCTCCTTTAAACTTACCTGGTTCCGTTTTCCATGTAACAAAAAAGTGAATTAAAATTGTATTGGGGCATTAATATATAAATAGGAATAACATCCAACAATCCAGAAAATCTGTCAGTGCAGCACCACCACAGCCCCAAGATGTCTCCTGTATCTGAGGGATCCACTCCCTTTAGCCTACTAACTGGTACTAGAAAGTGTGTGCAGAGTAAACTATCTATTCCCTGGTCTCCAAAAAAAAGTGGGTCCTCTTTCCATCAGGGGCTACAATCTGCATTCTGAAGGAACTTACAGTCTGATTAGGAGGACACTCCAGTTGCCCAGTGATAAGACTGGAAAAGATCAGAATGAGGATACTACCTTTTGTTTCTGGTGGGATAGGAGGGCTTGAACTATAATCCACTTTATAGTCCTGAACAAAGAATACTAGACCATTGATTTCATTTGTATTCTCACGAGGAATTGATATTCAAAGAATGAAACCATTTTCAATTATGAAAGACTCTTCACTTTCAGAAACTGCTTAGATTGAAACTTCTGTTCAGTCCATTGATGTCTGAAAACAACTGATATTTGAGAAAGTCTGTGACAGCGTAAAACTTTCATTCACCTTGTGATTGCTGCTCAATAAAATAGAGCTCCATGGACTTGTTTTGTCTGCCCAAGAAGTAATGCCAGAATTGAGTGTTTGTGTCTGAAGAATCAGATGACATAAGATTAGCCATCACTGAGATCTCAAAGAAGAAGAACAGGCATGCCCAGCAGACAGCTTCCACATCCAGCAGTAAACTTCCACACCCAGCGAAGGCTATTTAAGAAGAACTGAGCTATTTGCATGATCAAATGTTTGATTACATAATATGACCCCATACAACAGCTATCCATTTATATTCTTCTGTCCAGAAGCCCTTTGATGAATAGAAGTATCATTTCTTCAGAAACAGATGAAATTTATATTCACTTGATGGAAATTCTACTGGATCATGTGGAATGTTAATTTTGCATATTGCTTAATTTTGTAATCCATAAAAATATTTGCTTATCTTGTCTCTGACTACCTCAGTCAATTTCACACCATTTGCAAAGCACCCTTAATCTTGTAGGACCGTGCACAACATATTTTACGTCACTAATAAAACATAACTATTCCATGACAACACAAAATATACACCCTGTTTACAATAACAAGCTATCAACTAACTTCTTTAACCACGACTGCTTTACATTCTGAGTTAAAAGGGATAACTTTAATCCCATCTACCTGCAGAATGAGATAGGTAATTAGGTAGTTAGAGTGTGCAGAGGATGGGGCGTTGGTACAAGGTTACAAAAAGATGCTTGAATAAGGAAAATCACATAGAAGTTTGCCTCTTGTCCCTGAATAGTTGACACTATTATTTCATCATTATGTCATTACTAATCAACTAATTAACTCACCTCAGAGGAGATATTGGCTAAATTTGATAGTTGCGAATTCCAAATAATGTATATGCTGCCTTAATTGTAACCACTGCCAACTTCAAAGGCCCAAGTTCAGATAATCCATTTAAATTCATTGCAAAGTTTCTCGTGGTACAGGATTAGTGGGAATGCCCAGCCACACTTCCGTCTCTCATCTCGCCATCCTGCCAAACCCCCAGCTTCAATTTACCTTGCTGGAGATGGATTAGAAGCTCAGCAGTACAAGTCCCTCCCCCAACCTTAGCACCCACCCACCCACAATTATTCCCACTATTTCTGGAGGTCAAAATTGGAGCATGCAAATGATGCTTAAAATTATGATGAAATCTCCAAGGTTTCCCAGTCGAGGGGAATTGAGAATCCACCATCTACTTCAATACCCTCAAATAAAAATCCAGAGGTAAGGTGTCATGAACCAGTTAAATTAAATACCACATCACATATTCTGCCAAACTATTTCTTCAATATTTGTCACAAAATCAAACACATATTTTCATAATCATAGTTATGATTTTGTTTCAGGAAGCAAACAGGTAGGACTGATCAGGGATAAAAGAGGAAACATGTGCCTGGAGTCGGAAGAGGTAGGGGAGGTCCTTAATGAATATTTTGCTTCAGTAATCACCAGAGAGAGAGACCTTGACGTTTGTGAGGATGGTGTACAACAGGCTGATATGCTAGGACATGTCGACGTGAGGAAAGATGATGTGCTGGAACTTTTGAAAAACATTAGGATAGATAAGTCATCAGGGCCGGATGGGGTATATCCAAGGTTGTTACAGGAAGCGAGGGAACAGATTGCTGCACTTTTGGTGATGATCTCTGTGTCCTCACTGGCCACAGGAGTAGTACCAGATGATTGGAGGGTGGCAAATGTTGTTCCTTTGTTTAAGAAAGGGAGTATGGATAACCCTGTGAATTACAGACCAGTGAGTCTTACTTCAGTAGTGGGCAAATTACTGGAAAAGATTCTTAGAGACAGGATTTATGGGCATTTGGAGAAGCATAGGCTGGTAAGGAACAGTCAGCATGGCTTTGTGGGGGGAAGGTCATGCCTCACAAGCTTGATTGAATTCTTTGAGGATGTGACAAAGCACATTGATGAAGGTCGAGCAGCGGGTGTGCTGTACATGGACTTCAGTAAGGCATTTGATAAGATTCCTCATGGAAGGCTCATTCAGAAAGTCAGGAGGCATGGCATCCAGGGAAATTTGGCTGTGTGGATTCAGAATTGGCTCTCCCATAGAAGACAGGGGATGGTTGTAGACAGAGTGCATTCTGCCTGGAGGTCGGTGACCAGTGGTGTTCCACAGTGGTGTTCCACAGGTGTTCTGGGACCCCTGCTCTTTGTGATTTTTATAAATGACTAGGATAGAGATGTGTAAGGGTGGGTTAGTAAGTTTGCTGATGATACAAAAGTTGGTGGTGTTGTGGATAGTGTAGAAGTTTGCTGTAGATTACAACAGGATATTGATAGGATGCAGACCTGGGCTGAGAAGTGGCAGAAGGAGTTCAACCCGGAAAAGTATGAAGTTATACACTTCGAGAGATTGAATTTGAAGGCATAATACAAGGTTAATGGCAGGACTCTTGGCAGTGTGGAGGAACAGAGGGATCTTGGGGTCCATGTCCGTAGATCCCTCAAGGTTTCCACGCGGGTCGATAGGCTTGTTAAGAAGACATATGGTGTGTTGGCCTTCATTAGTTGGGGTAATAAGTTCAAGAGCCACGAGGTGATGTTGCAGCTCAAAAGAACTCTGGTTAGACCACACTTGCAGTATTGTGTTCGTTTCTGGTCACCTCATTACAGAAGGTTGTGGAAGCTTTAGAAAGAGTGCAGGGGAGATTTACCAGGATGCTGCCTGAATTGGAGAGCATATCTTATGAGGATAGGTTGAGCAAGCAGGGGCTTTTCTCTTTGGAGATAAAGAGCTTGAGAGGTGACTTGATAGAGGTGTACAAGATGATAAGAGGCATAGATCGAGTGGACAGTCAGAGACTTTTTCCCAAGGAGACAATGGCTAACATGAGGGGATATAATTTTAAGGTGATTGGAGGAAAGTATAAGGGGGAATGTCAGGGGTACTTCTTTTACACAGTGAGTGGTGGGTGCATGGAATGATCTGTCGGCAGAGGTGTAGGGCAGATACATTAGAGACATTTAATGATAGCCACATGAATGATAGAGAAATGTGGGGTTATGTGGGAGGGATCTTAGAGAAGGATAAAATGTCAGCACAACATTGTGGGCTGAAGGGCTATTACTGTGCTGTAATATTCTATGTTCTATGTTCAAAGGAATCCTTTCTATCTGTTCCAAAGTATTATGAAATGGACATTTTGAAATAAATGGTAAATCTTGGGCAAACCAAAATAGAATCATCCAATAATTTTCTGTGTTCCTTCCACACTTTCAGACCTGATACAGGGTCTCAACCCGAAACGTCGACCATTCCTTTGCCTCCACAGATGCTGCTTGACCCACTGAATTCTTCCAGCAGTTTATTTTTGGCTTCAGGTTCTAACATTTGCAGTCTATTGTGTCTCCAACCAATTACTGTGTTTTCTTTTCATTCACAGCGAAGGACATTAAAAAAGGTTCATATTAGTTACCCTATTTTTCTATTTGATGCATTAAGAAGTATACTTCAGTGAAGTCCATCAAAGGAGACCATTTAAATCTGACCACATCAGGATGAGGTCAATTTAATATCCAGTGAGTTATAGTTGTAGTTCCAAGTAAAAGAAAAACAAATCTGCTATTACCTTGGCAATGTACGGTAAAACTATTAGTTGCGTGTTCTATTCAGTTGACAACTTAAATCTGTTTTCAACTGATCAACTTATACTTACAAAATAAAATATTTGGCATTTCAAATTGGTTAGAAAAAAAATCAATTATGTTTTAGAATCTTCAAAATGGCAGTGCTTTCAAAGAATTAAGATTATCTGTCATCTTTCTATTTCTCCCCATCCACTTCTGTCAGCTCCAGTTACATTCATTTTAAAATAATGATCACTGATGCCTTATTTGAGGAAAGTGTGTGTGAGAAACCAATCTTATGACAGGACTGGTTTAAAGAAGAAAGTTAAACTGGAACAAAATAGCTGAAGTACCCTGAGTTAAAGATTATGGCATTTTAAATTCAAAGATTTCTTCATGCCACACAGATTACTAAAATCTCCAAACCGGTAACTGGAAATATGTTATCAATGCCAAATACTGGACAGTAAATATTTGGAAAGTATACAATATAACAGGAATAATGAGAAAGTTAACAGAATTATTTGAAATGCGTGGACTTTCAGTAGTGGTTGTGACAGTGAAATGTCCCCTTTAAAGATAATTGGCAATTATACAATTCTTGAAGACACATCTTCTTTTGGTCCTCATTGTGTACACTTGATGGATGTAGTTGCCAAGTAACTGGCCAGTTGATACTCGGTCAGCTTATGGTGAAAGGATGTATATTGACCTCATGTCCTATGGTCTGAACAACCACAGGAGTAGTGCCAGATGATTGGAGGTGGCAAATGTTGTTCCTTTGTTCAAGAAAGGGAGTAGGGACAACCCTGTGAATTACAGGCCAGTGAGCCTTACTTCAATGGTGGGCAAATTACTGGAGAAGATTCTTAGAGACAGGATTTATGGGCAATTGGAGAAGCATAGGCTGATTAGGGACAGTCAGCATGGCTTTGTGAGGAGAAGGATGTGCCTCACGAGCCTGATTGAATTCTTCGAGGATGTGACAAAGCACATTGATGAAGGTCGAGCAGTGGATGTGGTGTACATGGACTTCATTAAGGCATTTGATAAGATTCCTCATGGAAGGCTTATTCAGAAAGTCAGGAGGCATGGCATCCAGGGAAACTTGGCTGTGTGGAATCAGAATTGGCTCTCTCATAGAAGACAGGGGATGGCTGTAGATGGAGCATTTTCTAACTGGGTGTCGGTGACCAGTCATGTTCCGCAGGGATCTGTTCTGGGACCCCTGCTCCTTGTGATTTTTATAAATGACCTGGATAACGATGTGGAAGGGTGGATTAGTAAGTTTGCAGATGATACGAAGGTTGATGGTGTTGTGGATAGTGTGGAAGGTTGCTGTAGATTACAACAGGACATTGGTAGGATGCAGACATGGGCTGAGAAGTGGCAGATGGAGTTCAACCCAGAAAAGTGTGAAGTTTTACACTCTGGAATATCGAGTTTGAAAGCACAATACAAGGTTAATGGCAGGACTCTTAGCAGTGTGGAGGACTAGAAGGATCTTAGGGTCCACGTTGGTAGATCCCTCAAAGTTGTCACACAGGTTGATAGGGTTGTTGAGAAGGCATGTGGTGTGTTAGCCTTCATTAGTTAGGGTATTGAGTTCAAGAGACGCCAGGTAATGTTGCAGTTCTATAAAACTCTTGTTAGACCACACTTGGAGTTTTGTTCAGTTCTGGTCGCCGCATTATTAGAAGGATGTGGAAGCTTTAGAGAGGGTGCAGAGGAGATTTACCAGGATGCTGCCTAGTTTGGAGAGCATGTCTTATGAGGATAAGTTGAGCGAGCTAGGACTTTTCACTTTGGAGTGAAGGAGGATGAGAGGTGACTTGATAGAGGTGTACAAGATGATAAGAGGCATAGATCGAGTGGACAGTCAGAGAATTTTTCCCAGGGAGACAATGGCTAACATGACGGGATATAATTTTAAGGTGATTGGAGGAAGGTATAGGGGGAATGTCAGGTGTACGTTTTTTTACACAGTGAGTGGTGGGTGCATGGAACGCTCTGCCGACAGAGGTTGTGGGGGCAGAAACATTAGGGACATTTAAGAGACTCTTAGATAGTCACATGAATGATAGAGAAATGTGGGGTTATGTGGGAGAGAAGGGTTAGATAGATCTCAGAGCAGGATAAAATGTCAGCACAACATCGTGGGCCGAAGGACCTGCACTGCACTGTAATATTCTCTGTTCTATGAACAACACTTCAATAAGCAGCAATTTAACTTATTTGGTGCTTTTAACAAAAAAATTCCAAAGGGTTTCACTAAGATCTAATTGTACATTATTATCTAAGTGTCTTTATATCATATTATATTGTGTGGATTGCAGCATTTTCCCCAATACCGACTTCAGGCTAATGGATCATAATACCCTGTTCTCCCTTTCTCTCCTTTCTGAAAGTGGTAGTGTGTAGGTTTCCAATGCACCATGGATGGGGTGTTGAATAGCCTTTGCTCCAGTGTTAAGATGAAAGTGAGCTTCCAGTCACAGTGGAGGTATAGGTTGCAGCCCCTGTTTTGTAGCTGGTCAGAATTCATGTCCAACATGTTCCTATGAGGAATAAAAACAAGGATGGCAAGGGCCAGGAATCTTGAATGATGAGAGATGTTACAAATCCAGTCAAAAAGTAAGATGAAGTATATGTAAGGTTTGGAAAGCTGAAATCGGACTAGGCCCCTCAGGAATAGAAAAGAAACAGAAAAGAACTTAAAATGGGAATTGGAAGGCCAAAAGGGGCCATGAAATGTCCTTGAAGATTCAGATTAAGGAGAATCCCAAAGCATTTTATACATACGTTAAGAACAAGAAAGTAACTAGGGAGAGGGTAGAACTCAAGAACAAAGGAGGGAATTTATGCCTGGAGCCAGAGGAAGTGGGTGAGATTCTAAAATAGTATTTTCATTGGTATTTACCAAGAAGAAGGACATCAAGGGTTTCTTGATATTCTAGGACATATTGATAAGAAGGAGGAGGAGGTGTTGTGTGTTTCAAAGAACATTAAGGCGGATAAGTCCTCAGGGCCTGATAGGATCTATCCCAGGATATTGAAAGAGGCAAGAGGGAAGATTGCTAAGGAGAGAGGAGATTGCTAGGGCCTTGACAGAGATCTTTGTATCCTCTTTAGCAACAGGGGAGGTCCTAGACAACTGGGGGTAAGCACAAATTCTGCCAGTCAGAGGAGGGTGATGATGGAAGGTCCTCAAGCCCTCATCCTCCTCTTGGACATGCCCCTCTGGCCTCCTGCCCTCTTTGGATTTTTTCATCTCTGTCAATGGGACATCAGCTGTCTCATCTTCACCTCTTCCCTCACCCTTTCCAATCTCACCCCTCCTGAATGCACTTCTCTCCACTCTCTCCGCACTAATCCCAACTTGACCATCAAACCCGCAGACAAGGACGGTGCTGTTGTAGTCTGGCAGACTGACTCTCTACCTGGCAGAGCCCAGACGGCAGCTCTTGGACACCTTCTTACACCTACCCACTGAGGATCATCGGGCCACCGTCTCCAACACCATCACTGACCTTATCACCTCCAGAGATCCCCACCGCACAGCCGCCAACCTCATTGTTCCCCAACCCCGCACTGCTCATTTATACCTCCTACCCAAGATTCACAAATTTAACTGCCCTAATAGGACCATTGTTTCTGCCTGCCCCTGCCCCTGCCCATGCCCATGCCCATGCCCCTGTCCGACCAAACTCATCTCCTCGTATCTTGACTCCATCTTGTTCCCCTGGACCAGTCCCTTCCCACCTACATCCTTGATACCTTGCATGCTCTCGACCACTTCAACAACCTTCAGTTCCCTGGCCCTGACCGCCTCATTTTCACTATGGACGTCCAGTCCCTGTACACTTCCATCCCCCATCAGGAAGCCCTCATAGCTCTCTGTTTCTTTCTGGAAAACAGACCCAGCCAGTTCCCCTCCATCGTAACCCTCCTCTGCCTGGCAAAACTTGTGCTTATGTTCAAAAACTTCTGTAGCGGCTAGCATAATGCTATACAGTGCCAGCGACCCGGGTTCAATTCTCGCCGCTGTCTGTAAGGAGTTTGTACGTTCTCCCCATGTCTACATGGATTTCCACCGGGTGCTCCGGTTTCCTCCCACATTCCAAAGATGTACAGGTTAAGAAGTTGTGGGCAGGCTATGTTGGCACCAGAAGCATGGGCGGCACTTGTGGGCTGCCCCCAGAACACTCTACGCAAAACATGTATGTCACTGTGTGTTTCGACGTACCTGTGACTAATGAAGATATCTTATCTTATCTTGTCTTGTCTTATCTTGTCTTATCTCCTACTTTCTCCAAACCAATGGTGTAGCCACGGGCACTCGCATGGTAGCCAGCTATGCCTGCTTTTTTGTTGGACACATGGAACAACCCATGTTCCAAACCTACCCTGGCACTGCAACTCTTTCTCCACTACATTGACGACTGTATTGGTGCCATTTCCTGCACCCATACTGAGCTCGTCAATTTCATCAACTTTGCCTCCAACTTCCACCCCACCCTCAAATTCACTTGATCCATCTCCAGCACCTCTCCCCCCTTTCTTGATCTCTCTGTCTCCATCTCAGGAGACAGATTATCCACCGACATCTTCTTTAAACCCATTAACTCCCACTGTTACCTCGAAGACAACTCTTCCTACCCTGTTTGTTGCAAGGACGTCATTCCCTTTTCTCAGTTTCTCCATCTCTGCCGCATCTGTTCTCGTGATGAAGCTCTCGTCCGCTCATCCCTCCCCACCGATCCCCCGCCCTCCCCAGGCACTAGCCCCTGTAACTGTGCAAAGTGTTACACCTGCCCCCTACACCTCCTCCCTCATGACCAGCCAGGGCCCTAAACAGTCCTTCCAAGTGGGGAGGTCCTTCACACATGAATCCATTGGTGTTATTGCATCCAGTGCCCCCGGTGCAGCCTCCTCTACATCAGTGAGATCGGATGCAGATTGGGGGGTTCGCTTCGTCCAGCACTTCTGCTCCGTCCGCCGCAACAGCCAGGATTTCCCAGTGGCCGGCAATTTTGATTCCACCCTGTTCCCATACCAACATGTCTGTCCACAGCCTCCCCCACTCCCGGGTCACAGCCAAACGAAAATTAGAGCAACGATGCCTCATATTCCGCCTGGGCAGCCTCCAACCCGGTGGCATGAACATCGAATTCTCAAACATCCAGTAACTGCTCCCCTATGCCAATAACCACCAGTGCTGATGAAGAGTCTCGGCCCGAAACATCGACTGTTCTTTTCCCTCCTTAGAGACTGCCTGATCTGCTGAGTTCCTCCAGCACTTTATGTGTGTTGAACCACTCCCTCACGTTTCTTTTTCTTTTTTTTCACTTCCCTCCTGACCCAACTGGACCCCAACACCCTATCTCTTTCCGCTCCCCCACCCTCTACATCTGCCCATCACCCACACACTCCTCTCACCAGTTCCCCTCCCCACCTCCCTCCCTTTATTCCAAGCTCCACTGTCCTCTCATATCATATTCCATCATCTTCAGCCCTTTGTCACTTCCATCCGTCACCTCCAAGCTCCTGACGTCACTCCCACTCTCACCTGCCTATCACCCCACTCACCTGGATCCACCTATCGCCCGCCAGCTCTTGCTCCACCCCTTCCCTCCACCTTTTTATACTAGTTACGTCCCCCTTCCTTTCCAGTCCAGATGAAGGGTCTTGACCCGAAATGTTAGCTGTTCATTTCCCTCCAGAGATGCTGCCTAGCCTGCTGTGTTCCACCAGTGTTTTTAGTGTTGCTCCATATTCCAGCATCTGCAGTCTCTTGTGACTCCTCTGTTCTATCTTCTATGTTCTATCTTCAGAGTAAGGCTCCACCACTAACCCTTGCTTTAAGAAGGATATAAAGACTTCAGAGTGGATGCACTATAGAGGGAGGAGTTACAAAATTATGTGAGAAGATATGAAAACCTCGGTTTGTTCCTGTAGAGCAGATAAGTTTAAGGGGATATTTTGAAGGTGTTTTGAAAATTTTGATGGGTTTGCACACATAACTTACAGGAACAAATTTTAAAAAACTCTTTTCACGGCTACTAAATTAGAACCAAAGAATTTCAAATAGTTGTCTAAAGGGCTTGTGTGATATCAGTTATCAAGTGGCATTTACCCATCAATAACTCACTCACTGATGTTCAGCTTGGGTTTTGCCAGAACCACTCATTTCTATACCTCAATAGTCTTGGTCCAAATATGGACATGGCAGTGACCTTCCTTGACACCAAGGCACCCAGATGCAACTAAGGTCAATGGACTTCAAGAGTTATATCTCACATAAAGGAAGGTGGCTGTGGTTGTCAGTGGTTGACCATCCCAGCCCCTAGATGTCATTGCAAGAGTTCCTTAGGGCAGTGTCCTGGGTCCAACCATCTTCAGCTGCTTCATCAACAACTTTCCTTCTATCATAACTTCAGAAGCTGGATGTTTATAGATGAATTCAATTCAATCTGTAATTTCTTAGTGAATGAAGTAATCTTGCAAGCAGCAAGGCCTAACTTACATAGTAGCTTGAGATTATAAGTGGCATTTTATAAGTTACATTTTTACTACAGAAGTGTCAGGCAATAACCATCTTCAAAAAAGGGAGTAAAAACACCTTGACATTCAATAGCCTTACCATCAACAAGAGCCCACCATAAGTATCCATTGACCAGTAATCCATCTGAAGCAGCCACATAAATAGTGCGGCTGCAAGAGCAGGTCAGAGACTGGGTATCCTGCAGCAAGTAACACACCTCCTGACACCATCTACAGGGCACTAATCAGGAGTGTGATGGAATACTATCCACTTGCCTGGATGAGCACAGAACCAACAGCTCTGAAAAAGTTCAACATTACTCAGAACAAAGAGAAGTACTTGATTAGTATTTCATCCATTCATGCTCTCCACCACGACTGTCCAGAAGCTGTAATATTTAACATGTACAAAATGCATTGCAGTTACTCACCTAGTCCATCCAACAGCATCTCCCAAACTCTTGACATCAAGTACTAAGAAGGAGAAGGACAGCAGGTACATAGGAGGACCACCCATTGCAGGTTTCCTTCAAGTTGCACACCATCCTGACCTGGAAATGTTCCACTGTTCCTTCATCAATGCTGAATCAAAGCCCTGGATCTCCCTCCTCAATGGTACCGTGAGATACCATCACCAGAAGGATTGCAGAGGTTTAAGAAGATGTTTCGCCCACCACCTTGGCAAGGGCTATCAGGGAAGAGTGGTGAATGTGGTCTTGTCAGCCATACACAAATTCCAGAAATGAATTAAAAAAAGAAGAAATACGTTTATACTGCCAGTTTTTAATGATTTGAATTTCACTGCTTTGAAACAAATTCAATAACCTTCCAGAAGGACATAAATTTATACTTGAAAGGGAAATACCGCAGTCTAAGGGAGAACACCAAGAAAATGGGATTAATTTCAAAGACTGACATAAACAAAATAGGTTGAGTGGCCTGCTTATGTGATGTATGACTAAAATTCACAGCAGGAGGGACTGGAATGGAAGCTAGTCAAGTAGTTACTGGGGCAAGACCATTAATCATGCGTCAACTTCTATAATTCTTTGACGAGTGTAGCTTTATGATCTTGGTTTTCTGGTTGTCTCAGAGGGGTTTATTTCCCAGCTTTTGAAATAACTACAATGACTACAATTCAATATTTCTCTTGTAAGATCAGAATTAGATAACAAAGGTTGCTTTACTTCTCTGTCTTCACATAAGAGTTTGCCACAAAATGCAGAGTCAGCCTAGCATATATCCAAAATGAGGAAAGTTTTAATTTTATGCCCAGGCAGCTACTTCTCACAGCCTGGTAACTTGCTGATCTCAGATCCTTTTTTGTTAAATGACTTATTCTCTGTCCTGCTTCAAACACTATTACACTATATTCTGCATTCTGTTGTTGTTTTTCCCTCTGTACCACCTCAATGTACTTATCTTCTGAAATGGTCTGACTGGATGGCATGCAAAACAACGTTTTTCACTGTACCTCGGTACATGTGACAATTACCAATTACCAATTATCAACTTTTGCCCCTGGCTGCTCCCAGCTTTCTTCAACAGGAGGACATTCCAAATAATGTTTACAGTGGATATATCATATGAAAAAATCTTAATTTGTTCCAAACAATGAAAGTGTACAAAACTATTTCATTAACACCCAAACCAAATTCATTAAGATCTTTGTAAATTGATGAAATAATTTCAAAATATCAGGTCTTTAAGTCATGGACGAGACAAAAAAAAATACGGAAGTATAATATTGCTGTGTATTGCAGTAGCATAGTCCGTGGCCATGTCCTTAGATCCTATGCAGATCGGCTAGCGGGGGTATTTGCAAACATTTTTAACCTCTCCCTGCTGCAATTTGAGGTTCCCACCTGCTTTAAGAAAACCACTGTCATCCCTGTACCTAAGGAAAACAAGGCAACGTGCCTTAATGACTACTCCCCGGTGGTTCTAACATCCACCATCATGAAGTGCTTCAAGAGGCTGGTCATGGCACGCTTTAACTCCAGCCTCCCAGACAACCTTGACCCAGTGCAATTCACCTACTGCTGAAATAGGCTGATGGTGGACATCCTCTCCCTGGCCCTACATCAGCTCCGGAGCATCTGGACCGTAAAGACACCTACATTAGACTATTATTTATTGACTACAGCTCCACCTTCAATACAATAATTCCAAGCAAATTCATCTTCAAACTTTGAGTCCTGGGACTCCACACTTCCCTTTGCAACTGGATCCTTACCTTCTTTACCAGCAGACTGCAATCAGTGAGGATAGGCAGCAACACCTCTGCCACGATTATTCTCAACACTGGTGCCCCACAAGGCTGCGTCCTCAGCCCCCTACATGACTCCCTATACACTTATGACTGCTGGGCCAGATTCTGCTCTAACTCCACCTACAAGTTTGCAGGTGACATCACTGTAGTAGGCCGTATCTCAAATAAACAATGAGTTGGAATACAGGAAAGAGACAGAGAGCTTAGTGACGTGGTATCATGATAACAACCTTTCCCTCAGTGTCGGTAAAACTAAACAGCTAGTCATTGACTTCAAAAAGGGGGCAGTGCACATGTTCCTGTCTACATCAATGGTGTTGAGGTTGAGGAGGTTGAGAACTTAAAGTTCCTAGGATTGAACATCGACAATAGCCTATCCTGGTCCAAACATGTTGATGTCACGGCCAAGAAAGCTCACCAGAACCTCTACTTCCTCAGGAGGCTAAATAAATTTGGCATGTCCCCTTTAATTCTCATCAATTTTTATCAATGCACCACAGAAAGTATCCTATCCAAATGCATCACGGCTTGGTATGGCAACTGCTCTGCCCATGACAGCATGAAACTGCAGAGAGTTGTGGACGCAGCCCAGCACATCACAGAAACCAGCCTCCCCTCCATGGACTCTGTCTATACTTCTTGCTTCCTCAGTAAAGCAGCCAGCATAATCAAAGACCCCACCCACCTGGGACATTCTCCCATCGGGCAGAAGATACAAAAGCCTGAAAGCACGTACCACCAGGCTGAAGGACAGCTTCTATCCCACTGTTACAAGACTATTGAACAGTTCCCTAGTATGATAAGGTGGACCCTTGACCTCACAATCTACCTCATTATGACCTTGTACATTATTGGCTACCTGCACTGCACTTTCTCTGTAACTGTAACACTTTATTCTCATCTGCTTCCCATGGTTATGATTTTGATATTCTCTGTGCATCTTGGTTAAAGAAGTTGTCCTGAATTTTCCCTCTGATTTCTTGGTAAATATCTTATATTGACATCCTCCAGTTTTGCTCTTCTCCAATGGAGATGACACTCTGTGTCTATCAGAAAGCTTCATAATAATGTTCTCTTTTAAGAAGCTCAGGATGGTATTTATCCTTTATTGACAAGTATATTCTCACAGTTCCTTTATCATTCTCATAAGCAGTTTTTCCTCTCTCTTCATTGCTTCTATATCCTATTTATAACATGGTGAATAGAACATGCATATTCCCATGAAGTCTAACCAGGGCTAAAACTACTTACTTTTTAGTTATATCCTTTTAGATATAACCCTTAGGGCATATGTTTAGTGATTGAGTATTAGTATTCCTAGATTCCATTCATTCTGCACCCCGTGTTTGCAATTTAAATGTGACTTACTCTTTATTCCAAAAGTTATTCCTCATATTAATCCATTTGAAATTTATTTGCTGATTACTCATCCATTCTGCAAGTTTATTAACATACCTTGCAATGTGATATAGTCCTCTGAGTAATGACTATTTCTCACAGTTTGGCGGTTGTGCACTTAAAAATTGTCTTTTGATTCAATTGTGAATGTATCCAATGTTGCAACCTTACCAGCTTGACCCTTCAATAGAAGGACAGCTTCTATCCCACTGTGATAAGACTATTGAACAGTTCCCTTATACGATGAGATGGACTCTTGACCTCACAATCCACCTTGTTATGACCTTGCACCTTATTGTCTACCTGCAATGCACTTCCCTGTAGCTGTGACACTTTACTCTGTATTCTGTTATTGTTATTACCCTGTGCTACCTCAATGCACTACTTCAATACACTGTGTAATGAATTGATCTGTATGAACGATATGCAAGACAAGTTTTTCACTGTATCTCGGTACAAATGACAATAATAAACCAATACCAATACCAATTTTTGGTACATCTGGTTCTGCTGCTGGCATGGCCTTTGAATCTCCTCGTTGATCCAAGGTTTGTTCCCTGAATGAATGGTAATAGTAGAATGTGGGATGTGCCAAATGGTGTTAGAGCTCTGTTCTAATCTTGTTGTTGATTATTGCAGTGCCACACAACATTAGAATGCCCTTCGTGTGAAGTTAGGACTTTGTCTCCACAGGGACTGCTGGTCACTCCCACCACTGTAATCATGCACAGAATGATAGAGGTCTTCATTCATCCAATTCCAGAAAACTCTATTCTATTCCAGAAAAGAATAGAGTTTTCTGGAATTGACCTGATATAATTTTAAATTACCTGACTACTTGTTCAGGGGAACAGGAAATGGTACTCTGGCCCTTCCAATCTGTCCAACATACTTGTAATATCAAGCATATCCCATCTAAATACATGGAGAACTCCTGAAAAAAATCAAAATACAACTGGAATAAATCTCAAACCAGTTTGTTGAAATACATACTTGCCAAGCCCTGGGTGATATTCAGAAGTATATTGAGGGAAGCTATTCCCATTAGTGGATGGTTCAAGGACCAGGAGACATAGATTTACAATTTTGACCCAAAGGTACGATGGGGACATAAGGAAAAGCTTTTTATACATTGCGATGTTATGATTTGAAATTCACTGCCTGGATGGGTGGTGGAAACAGAATCAATCGGTGCCTTCAAAAGAGATTTGAAAAGGTACTTAAGAGAGAATAATTTGCAGGGCAGTGGGGAAATAGCAGTGAAATGGGAGTCAAGGGATTAGCCTGCTATGAGCCAGCATAGACTCAATGTCCAAATAGCTTCCTTCTATGCTGTACCAATTCAGGAAAAGCATCAAATGCAGTCCTACTGGTCATTCATTTGTCGCTGCAATATTAATGTGGGCAAATTTTGATGCTGTGTGTGTCTACACCACAACCGTGGCTACAGTTAAAAAGTGACGCATGAAAGCAATTGATTTTTTCCATTTCTTCTATATAATCGTCTGCAGTACATTCATGTTTTTATTTATCACTGTTTCCTTTGTCTCAATTCCATGTCATTTTTGGGTTACAAATGAAGCTTGCAAAAAAGAGCAAGATTAACACAAAGAGTTTGTACTGTAGCTGCACGCAACGCGCTACTAAAGGAACACACGCAGGCAGAGAGTGCTGAACTCAAAAACCCTTTACTGGTTCAAAATTGCGTGCTTAAATCTCCCATCCCATGGGCCCCTGCGACCCACGGGGCAAACATGACATCTGAATGTCCCCTGAGGGTCCACCCCGAGCAGGTAGTTCCAAACACGCTACCGCATGTCTACCTGCGGCTCCCGATGGCGGTTCAAGTCCCACGTGTGTGGGCTGCCACACCACCTCCCCCCCCCCCCCCAGAAACGTCCATTGGGGGAGTGGAGCACTCAGTCTGTGTGGCTTGCCTGGGTGGCCGGCCATGCCGGCGCGGTGTGGGTACCCTCACTGGCTGCTCAATGTCCAGGTGCGCCAGTTTGAGGCGGTCCACTGTAAAAGTCTCTTCCTGGCCACCCACCTCCACGACACACGTGGATCCGTTGTGCCGGATCACCTTGAAGGGTCCCTCGTACGGCTGCTGTGGAGGTGACCTGCGCATGGACCTGTGAATAAAAACATACTCACAGACTTGGTCTTTAGGGGTGAAGGATGGTGTGGGACCATGCCTGGAGGTTGGGACCAGTGCCAGGGTCCCTACCTTGTCCCGCAGCCTCGTTAGCACTGCTGCTGGAGTTTCTTCCGAACCTCGGGCCTCTGGTACGAACTCACCCGGGACTGTCAGGGGGGTGCCGTAGACCAATTCCACTGAGGAGGTGCCCAGGTCCTCCTTGGGGGCTGGGTGGATGCCCAGTAGGACCCAGGGAAGTTCATCTGTCCAGTTGGGGCCCCTGAGATGTGCCATCAAGGCCGACTTGAGATGCTGGTGGAATCGCTCTACCAAACCGTTGGACTGGGGGTGGTACGCTGTGGTGTGATGCAGCTGGGTGCCTAGGAGCTGCACAGTGCTTTCCACAAACCAGACGTGAACTGCACCCCTCTGTCGGAGGTGATGTCCGTTGGGAGGCCAAACCTGGTGATCCAGTTTGCAATGAGCATCCTGGCGGTACGGCTTCCGGCCATCTGGTGAACCTGTCTACCATGGTAAGGTTATACCTGGCACCCTGGGAGACTGGCAGGGGGCCAACAATGTCCATGTGGATGTGTTGGAAACTCCCGTGAGTCTGGGATGCCCATGGGCTGTCTGAGCGGTCCTGGCGCACCAAAGATGAGGTTCAGGCGCGCGCCGCTGCCGTCCACCATGTGCTTTTCCAGGAAACACCAGGGCCAGCCGTCACTAATGGCCACGATGGCTGGCCACCGAGACAGCCTCCTGTACCCCTCGAACATGGACACTCGTAACGCTGTCCCAGGCCCCGAACTCACCGCTGTAAATGGCACCAGTATTCAGACGTACACCCCGTGAACTATCTCACTGCGTTTCCATCTCTTCCATCTTACGGAACTCCCCCTTGGCGAGGTGGAGCTTGTCGGGTGGGAGCCTGCGAGCTCAAGTGTGCAGCGGCAGTCCTTTGCGTGGGGATGTGGTGCTGCATGCTATGCTTGAGGTCGGCCGTGAAGAACTGCGGGGTGACTATGGAGGGGAAATCTGCCAACACCCTGGCGAATCGTTACCCGAGAGGGTCACGGAATCCAGGTGGAGGGCCGGTAGCTTGGCTTCTCTGAGTTGGAAAGTCTGGAACGTCTCGGCATGGACCAAACGCCGGTCTCTTAGGTCGACCAGGAAGCAGTTGGCTCGTAGGAAATCTGCCCCTAGTAGTGGCTGTGACATACTGCCAACGTGAAAGTCCAAGTTAAATGGCTGGACCCGAAACGCAGTGAGATAGTTTGTGGGCTGTACGTCTGAATACTGGTGTCATTTGCAGCAGTGAGTTCGGGACCTGGGACCGCGTTACGAGTGTCCATGTTCGAGGGGTACAGGAGGCTGTCTCGGCGGCCAGCCGTCGTAGCCATTAGCGACGGCTGGCCCCGGCGTTTCCCAAGAAAGCACATGGTGGACGGCAGCGGCACGCGCCTGAACCCCATCTTTGGTGATAGAAACACCATGGTTCCGAACTTTCGTCTTTTTCCCCCACATGTCTCGACGGCTTCGGTTGTGGGTCCTGGGCTTCGGTTGCGGGGCCTGGGCTTTGGGGCGCGCGCTCGTGGCTAGACCGATGGAGGCTGCTCCACGTTGCTTACTCTGCCAAAGGACGTCTGCTTTAGCCGCGACCTTGCGTGGGTTGCTGAAATCCTCACTCGCGAGGAGAAGGCGAATGTCCTCTGGCATTTGCTCGAGGAACAACTGTTCAAACAAAAGGCATGGCTTATGGCCATCCATAAGCGCCAGCATATCATTCACGAGCTCGGATGGTGTTCGGTCGCCCAGACTGTCCATGTGTAGGAGCTGCGTGGCCCGTTCGCTGCGGGAGAGTCCGAAGGTACGGATCAGGAGCGCCTTAAGAGTGTACCTGTCCTCTGCTGGTGGCTGGCGTAGGAAGTCGATGATCTGGCCTGCCGTGTCCTGGTTGAGCGTGCTGACCACGTAGTAGTACCGCGTGGTGTCGGCTGTAATGTCTCTGATATTGAACTGGGCCTCAGCCTGCTCAAACCAACCATGGGGCTGTGTGGCCCAGAAAGTTGGGAGCTTCAGAGAGACCGCGCTGTGCGAATTGCTCGAACTCATGGCTAGTCACTGAGTCGCCGGCTCCAGATGCCATCTGGAATGTTGGGGTCACCAATGTAACCGCACGCAATGCGCTACTAAAGGAACACACAGAGGCAGAGAGTGCTGACCTTGAAAAACCTTTACTGATTCAAAATCGTGCGTTTAAATCTCCCATCCCTTGGGCCCCTGTGACCTGTGGGGCTGATTTGACGTCAAAATGTCCCCTGAGGGTCCTCCCCGAGCGGGTAGTTCCAAACGCGCTACCGCGTGTCTGCCCATGGCTCCTGATGGCGGTTCAAGTCCCGCGTGTGCGGGCTGCCACAGTACGATTATTTTCGAAGAAAAAAGGTACACAATGGTAAATGTAAGCCTTTTACAAACAGAATGGGGATACATTGGTCATGAAGATAAGGAAATGGTGTACTTACTGGAAGTTACTTTGTATCAGTTTTACAGAGTAGGGTAATGTAAATGGCCTAGATCTTGGATCCCATTACCATAGAACCATAGAACCATACAGCACAAAACAGTCCCTTCGGCCCACCATGTTGTGCCGTCCATCAAACCACCCTTACACTTTCTAACCCTTTCCTCCCGCATATCCATCCATCTCACATTCCTCCATATGCCTATCCAACAAACTCTTGAACCTGTCCAATGTATCTGCCTCCACCACCACCCCAGGCAGTGCATTCCACGCACCAACAACTCTCTGGGTGAAAAACCTCCCCCTGACATCTCCCCTGAACCTCGCACCCATAACCTTAAAGCCATGCCCTCTTGTCTTGAGCATTGGTGCCTTATTCACTTTGTTTGGTACACATTGGTACACTTTCTTTGTGCAACAAAGTAACAGCTCCAATTTTTTAAATTGCATTTAATGCTGCACTGGAAATTAATTAGCTACTTCCATCATTTTTCATTCTTCTGAAGTTATGTAATCAGTGCACTTTAATGGCCCCATTTCAAGTGGAACATTCCTTTTGGAATGTCGTACAGGAAATTGAATGACATTGTTCATGGATCAACCATTAACCAGTGACTGTGTGTTCACTTCCAGCTGTGTCTTATTAATATAAATATAGATGAAAGGACTTGTACAGGAGTTATCTATAGAAAGGACCTATACAGGAGCTATCTTTCACTTACCTCTTTACCCAAGCACAACTTCAGACAGAATTGAACTCCTCGCTCAGCCCTGAGCCCCTGGCTTCCAATCAACCCCTCTGCCATTCCCTCTGCAGAATTGTGATCACCCCTCAACTATTGATTACATTGGATTCCCAATCAGCCCCAATTCCGATCAGCCCTGACTCTCAATCACTGCCTTAGTCCCGATTCCTGATCAGACCGTCTCGGGGCCCCTTTCATCAATGCTCTTTTCACAATCATGAATCCCCAAATCCTATCCCATGAGGTCCAACACATAGCCCATTGTCCCTTAGATCTCGATTCACTTGCTGACCCCTGAAGAACCAACCCCCAACCCTGGGCCATGATTCTCTGTCCTTGGACCCTCATCACTAATTCAGCCCTCCTGACACCATCTACAATGCCTACAATATTCCTGTCCCATTGACCATGGAGGCCCTCCTGTGCCTCTGACCAGCAGGCAAAAAACCTTCCCTACCACGGTACCATTATCACTAACATTAATATCAATGCCGGCTGCTCCTAGGAAGGCACAAACCCCCTGAACATATTACCTGGTGGAACATTTTCTTTTGGGTTATTGTGAACTTTGGAGCTCTTCAGCGCTATCCAATACTGGAAATCTGGAGCAAGACACAAAGGAGCTGGAGGAACTCAGTGGGTCAGGCAGCATCTATGGAGGGAAATGGGCAGTTGAGACCCTTCATCAGGACTGGAAAGAAAAAGAATGATAGAAACTAGAATAAAGAAAACTAGAACTCAAGGAAGTTAATATAAGCATGAAAGCATGATTAGTGACGAACAATGGCATTGCAGATAAATGTATACAGAGAATGTTATTATTTCCCAAGGATTCTAAAAGAAGCATGTGAGGAATTTATAGATACTTTAGGCATACTGTTCTGAAATTCTCTTGATTTATTATTCATCCCTTTAGACTGGAAAATTCCAAATGTAACTCCATTAGAACGTAGAACATAGAAAACCTATAGCCCAATTCAGGCCCTTTGGCCCACAAAGCTGTGCCGAACATGTCCCTACTTTAGAAATTACTAGGCTTACCCATAGCCCTCTATTTTTCTAAACTCCATGTACCTACCCAAAAGTTTCTTAAAAGACCCTATTGTATCCGCCTCCACCCCCATTGCTGGCAGACCATTCCATGCACTCACCACTCTCTGAGTAAAAAACTTACCCATGACATCTCCTCAATACTTACTCCCCAACACCTTAAACCTGTGTCCTCTTGTGGCAACCATTTAAGCCCTGGGAAAAAGCTTCAGACTATCCACACGATCAATGCCTCTCATCATCTTATACACCTTTATCAAGTCACCCCTCATCCTCAGTCACTCCAAGGAGAAAAGGCCAAGTTCACTCAAACTGTTTTTATAAGGCATACTCCCCAATCCAGGCAACATCCTTGTAAATCTCCTCTGCACCCTTTCTATGGCTTCCACATCCTTCCTGTAGTGAGGCGACCAGAACTGAGCACAGTACTCCAAGTGGGGTCTGACCAGGGTCCTATGTAGCTGCAACATTACTTATGGGCTCCTAAATTCAATTCCATGATTGATGAAGGACAATACACCGTATACCTTCTTAACCACAGAGTCAACCATTATTGAAGAAAATTGGGAGAAAGAAGCAGGGGCATATTATATATCTGTTGGTCTAATATTTATAATTAAGAGCCATATGACTGAGCGCTGAGAGAAATATAAATAGTTAAAGAGAGAGAGACAACATGCATAATGTCCAATGAAATTTCCTTTGTGGAAATCAGAATAGATAGGATATGATGGATATTGTTTATCTAGACTTTCAGGTGGCTTTCTATAAAGTTCTACATAACTTCCACACTTTCTATAAAGTTCTGTGGCACAGTAGCGTAGCGGTTAGCGTAACACTATTACAGCGCCAGTGATCGGGGTTCAATTCCCGTCACTGTCTGTAAGGAGCTTGTATGTTTTCCCCGTGAGTGTGTGGGTTTCCTCTGAATGCTCCTGTTTCCTCTCACATTCCAAAGACATATGGGTAGGTAGGTTAACATAGGTATAATTGGGCAGCGCCAGCTTGTTGGGCCGGAAGGGCCTGTTACCATGCTGTATAAATAAAGTTTAAAGTTTAAAGAGACTGTCAGCTAAGTTTAAAATTCCAAAACAGTTCAAATGTTACCCAAAATTTTGGAGGAGGAAATAAAGAGGAGGGGAGGTATGTTGGGCTATATCAGACATCAGACTGCAAGAGCATGAATGCAGTCACAAGGAACACAATGTTCTCACTGGCATGGTCAAGGTCAATAAATGCAACTCCAAATGTCGTAACCCATTGGTTGGAACATTAACCTCATCAAGACTCCACACCCATCACTCACATCCCTATCACGCACAAAGCAGCAACCTTAATGCCTTATCAATTATCCACCAGATATTTTGTTGGACTGACCATTAAGTAAAATCTTGCTTCATTAATTAGCTCACAACCACCAAACACAATACACAATAAATCACCTTATATTTGCTCTTTGTGTTGTATCCATCTTCTGTTCCCGATGGAGGACATTGCTCTACCACACATGTGTGGCCAACGGTTGTTCATTATCCACCAATTCCTATTATCCATTTCCCAATATAATGGGCCACAAACAATGGCTCCACTGAAGATCAATGGCTAGGCATTGTCTCTTCCTCAGTTTGAATAAAATTATCTTTTTGGCACAGGGCAAAATTTGCTGAAGAAGCCAAAACCACATAATATAAAACTACAAATAACAGCAATTATTAAAAAAATACAGAGTCCTCATCGGCCTGACTTGTGGCTCATTTCCAGAAGTTCTCCTTTCTATCATTTCAGCAGTTGCTGCTATTTTACTTTTATTTCAGAAATTCTTTGAAAAGCTGTCATCTGCAAAAACTGATAAATTTCCCTCAAATCCATATTCAGAGCTGATTTGAAAAAAAAGTTTAGTTAAAAATCTCAACAGCCACACCAAGGTTTACGTGGAGGTGAACCCTCTTGTTATTTTCCCTTTGAACTTTACTAGAATCTCCACTATGTTTGTGACATCTCCTCAATCCTTAAAAAATGTCTGAGATAGAGAAAATATAAACAACTTATTTTTTCAACAGAGTTCTGCATAGATTTTGGGTGACTACTATTGAAGTATTTAATAAAATGCAAGGAAACTTGATTGAAGGAGACTGTAATGGCAATTTGGGAATGAAGAACAAAGGGCCAAAAATGACATTTAACTGTAAGAGATTCAGGAAAAAACAGTTTGGATGTATTGGAACAGATGGGTAAATATAATTGGAAGAATTTATTCATTTGCACCACAAACACAGATATGGATTGGCTGGCTGAATGGTTTATTTCTATGATGCAAGTTTTATGCTTTTCTCTTTCCATTTAGCTTTTCAGAATCTGAATTCTCACTTTGCACTATTATATACTTTTAGCCCATAACTTAAAATGGATTGATTTGAGCACAATCCTGGGTTAGAACTCTTGTTAAACCACACTTGGAGTATTGTGTTCATTTCTGGTCGCCTCATTATAGAAAGAATGTGGAAGCTTTAGAGAGGGTGCAGAGGAGATTTACCAGGATGTTGCCTGGATTGGAGAGCATGTCTTATGATGAGAGGCTGAGTGAACTAAGGCTTTTCTCTTTGAAATGAAGGAAGATGAGAGATGACTTGATAGAGGTGTACAAGATGATAAGAGGCATAGATTGAGTGGACAGTCAGAGACTTTTTCCCAGGGCAAAAATGGCTCACGTGAAGGGGCATAATTTTAGGTTGGTTGGGGGACTGTTATAGGGGTGATGACAGGGGTAAGTTTTTTACACAGAGAGTGGTGGGTGTGTGGAACGCACAACTGGCAGAGGTTGTGGGGGAAGATACTTTAGGGTCATTTAAGAGACTTTTAGACAGCTATATGAATGAGAGAGAAATGAAGGGCTATGTGGGATGGAAGGGTTAGATAGATCTTATAGCAGGATAAAATGTTGGCACAACATTGTGGGCAGAAGGGCCTGTACTATGCTGTAATGTTCTATGGGCATGAGTTTGCAGCACAATGTTCTGCCCCTATATCCTCTCCAGCACAAATCTATCTGGCACCAGCTTTGTAACATGCCCACTTTCCTCAGTTCATTTATTACTGTAAATGCCATGTTTGTCACATCGAGACTTGACTTTTCACCATCCCTTTGGCTGGCCTTGAATTCACAACTTTGATAGACATCAGCCGATCCAAAACTATGCTATCCTTCACTTTTCAGCTACATCCTTTCTGATCGAATGCTTTTGGTTTAATTATTTGTTCTGATATTTATATCTCTTTGTACTCTTGCCCTTCCTACCACTGTAATTTCCTTCTTCCCGATAGACTCCCAAAATCTCTACACAGGTTACAACAGGGTTTCGTTCCAGTGAACTGTTTGCAACTCAAACAGTTCGCAATTTGGAAATGCAGCCACAAACTGAGTTCCCACATGGCAGAATATAGCTGCAGCCCCACAGCAGCTAGCAAATCCATCCCACCAGTCTCCCAAACACTCGCTCATATGTATGGGCTGTATATAAGTTGAGCATTCGTAAGCTGGGGAGCACCTGCATGCATGACTCTGATTTTCTCTGCATTCCTCATTTCTTTCATCCCAAGAATGGTGCCTGTGCCTCAACCCTTCAGATTCCAGAATCTATCTACCTCCTCATCTGCCTCTCTTTATTTAACTCTCCTTAATACCCATCTGCTCAACCTTACTTATTGTCTAATTTTTAAGCTCTAGATAATTGCTTTCCTTTTATTAAACTTCTGTGAAAGCCCCTTGGAATGTTTATCTTTATTTTAAAGCCTTTGTATAAATAGGCACTGTTGTTACGATTGGGTTTCACAATTCTATTCTGTTCATTCATGGGCATTGCTGGCAAGGTTATCTTTTATTGCCCATGACTAATTAATTCATAATTTTATATTTCCTTATTAAATTGAAGGAAGACACTTCACCTATCTGGCTCTTAATCCCATCAATCCTATTTCCTCACCTACTGCTGCCTTTCTCCTTCCTGTTGATAGAAGTTGTGGGTTTGGAAGATGCTGCTCAAGAGACTTTGTGAGTTACTTTAGTGTATCGTGTGGATGGTGCAAACCACAGCCACACTCCACTACCAATGGTGGGGGTCACTGATTAGGATGGTGAATGACGTGCCAATGAAGTGGGCTTTTATGACCTAGCTGGTATCAAGTTTACTGAGTGTTGTTGAAGCAGAGTTCACTCAGGAAAGTAGAACACATTCCTCCACACTCCCAGATCAGGGTGTGTAGATTGCATGGGGATGATGAGTTACTCATTGCATGATATCCAATTTCTGGACCTCTTTAATCATAGCAGTTGGAGATTATCATTGATTACCATTTATGTTGTGTGTAAGTTCATTGGTACTTGTGAGTCCATAATTAGAATACTGGGAATACACGGCCTCACTTTCTGAGGAGATACCAATCATACTGAACATTGTCCAATCATCAATGACCATCCCCATTTCTGATTTAAGATGGAGGGAAAGTCATTGATGAAGATGGAGGCACAAGAGACTGCAGATCTGGAATCTGGAGCAACAAACAATCTGCTGGAGGAACTTAGTGGGGTGAGCAGCATCTTTTGGGAGGAAAGGAATCGTAGATGTTTCAAATGCCAACAATTCCTTACCCCTACAGATGCTATTTGACCCACTGCATTCCTCCAGCAGATTGTTTGTTGCATTGGTGAAGATAGTTGGGCCTAATGTCCTTGGGGCTGTTTTGATTGATCTCCAACAACAGGAGCCATCTCCCTTTGTGCTCAGTTTGATTCTAACAAGTAGGGAGATTTCCTCTTCATTCAAGTTCCTTTCATTTTTACTGTGGCTCCTTGATGCCACACTCAATCTTGATATCAAGAAACTCATTTTTACCTCATCTATGGAATTCAAAATTTGAATAAGTATGGAACAAAGCTGTAATGAAGTGTGGAATCAACAGAACCCAAACTAACATTGGTGGGTAGGTTGCTGGTGGCACTGCCAATTCCATCCCTCATTACTTTGATAATGTCAGAGTGCAGGTGCATAGTGCAATAATTGATCAGATTGGATTTTCCTTCCTTTTTGTGGACATGATGCACCTGAGCTGTATTCTACATTGTTGGATAGATTTTAGTGTTGTAGCTGTACTGGAATAACTTAGCTTGAGGTGCAGCTGGTACTGAAGTACAAGCCTTTGGCACTCTGAATGGGATGTTGTTGGACACTTAACCTTTTTTTCGTGTCCATTGAATCAGCTCTTTCTTAATATCATAAGAGGATCAACTTGGCTGAAGACTAGCCTCTGTAATGATGAGGACCTCAAAAGAAGGATGAGGTGGATCCACAACATACCAGTCTGAAGATGGTTTCATATGCCTTGTCTCGTGCCGATTCCACCCTTATTGTGGATGAGAGAGTTCATGGAACCCCTTATCCTGTTAGCTGTTTAATTGTGCACCTTCAGTGTTTAATACCAGATTTTCAATTTAAATGTAAATGGATATCAAGACTTAAATATTTTTTTAAAATTGAGCATGTCATCACATCCCCACACATAAAGTTCAGGCAGCACCTTTTGATAGCTTCATGCTTTGTCCATGACTTTGTCAACCTATCCAATGTTGTTATCCACTTACTTGAGTTTTTATAAGTGCTGTAGCATGACTGCATTCTAGCAAACATGTGGGGAACACACAGAGCCATTTTAAATAGGAACTCTTTCTGAAAATATGATGTTTACATACAACTAATCCACATTTCCCTCTTTTAAGGCAAATAAGTCCACTGAAGGCAAGGTGGTCAATTGACTCCAGAGCTGGAGAGACCACATCTCATCTTTAAAACAACAACTTCTCTGTGAGGCTTGGGACATCTATCTGGCAATGAACAGAAAGAAATTCCTCAGCATGTTCTTTGTTGTTGTAATGGCATTTGCAGAATCTTACCATCTGCTATAAGAACACCTGTAGCCAACATCAATTAGAAGAACAACAGTGACTGTCAAGAGCCATAATCTCTCTCCTTTCAGGTTATCAACAACAGCAGCACTTGTCTAATACTTGACATCTGTTGTATGGAAAGTGATTTTCATTCCACATCACAACTTAACCATCCAAACTCACTGCCCTGTTGCCTTTGAAACATATAGAGAGCCATTGACAACATCCACATGATCCATTGTTCAGACATTTTTCTGGCTCAGTAACAGAAAGTGGACTCCAAAACTAGCGTGTGTTCCCATGATTTGAATTGTGAAGCACCAATGAGACTTCAATATGACTATTTGGGTTCAATTTTTGTGCTATTTCACTGTAAGACCATTCCTATTAAGCAGATGAAGGACCTTAAGGTTGGAAACAAATGCTTAAGAGATTTTTTAAATTACTTTCCCTCACTTTATTCATAATAGAATTTTATACCAGAATATTGATCCCACACGACAGAAGATGCCCGCAACCCTGCAGCCACAGGCAAATCCATTCCACTGGTCTCCCAAGTGCTCGTCCGTATGAATGAGCTCTACATAAGCTGAGCATCCATAAGCTGGGGTGGACCTGTACTGTAAAATACAATAAACTATAAGACACTAACGTGATCTCAATACCTTGTAAATAGTTTCAACCCTTCACTGCAACTATGTCTTCAACTTCCATGCATTCTCTCTAATTCTGACTCTCTTCAGTAATCAGCTGAAAGAGTTCAACCCCATCTGTGCAGATGTTCACTTGCAAGCTGCCCTTTAAGTTTAAATACTACTCACGTTTTAATTCGAGACGGATTTGAATCTAACTCACCTCAGTGATCACTTGGAGAAACATGTTGCCACGTATACAGTCCTGTCTGGAGCTTCCTGCAATTTGTTAATGTTTGGCAGAACATTCCTTATTTCATACTACATAAAATCACACCTGTGATAATTTGATAGACAAAACTGCAGACTCCTCCATCTCTCTTACCATCTCCCTCCTGTTTGTCTGTTGCAAGACTATGCATTGCCTGATCTGGAAATCTCAGGTGTTTACCAATTAACACAACTGAAATGCTTGCAGAGGGAAAAGTCTGAGTTATCAGCACTCTGAAAAGTTGGTGTTTGATTTAGTAATGATTTTGATGTTCACAACATAGAACGTAGAACAGTACCACACAGTATGGACACGGGTTGGCCCACAGTGTTGTGCCGACCTATGTAAACACTTACTTAATTTAACCCTTTTCTCCTACACAGCCCAAAACCCTCCATTTTACTTTCTTTCATGTGCCTATCTAACAGACTTTTAAATGTCCCTATTGTATCAACCTCCACCACCACCACTGGCAGTGCATTCCAGGCACCCACCATTCGCTGTGTATAAAAACTACATCCGGTATGTCCCCTAAACTTTCCTGCTCTGACAAACTGATGTCCTTGGATATTGGCCATTGCCGCCCTGGGGAAAAGGTGCTGGCTGTCCACTCTATCTATGCCCCTCATAATCTTAAACACCTCTATCAAGTCACCTCTTATCCTGCATCACTCCAAAGAGTAAAGCACTAGCTCACTCAACCTCTTCTCATAGTTTCAGAGTTTTATAGAGCTGCAACATTACCTCATGGCTCTTGAAGTCAATCCCCCGACAAATGAAGGCCAGCACACCATGCGCCTTCTTAACCACCCTATTAACTTGTGTGGCAACTTTGAGGGATCGATGGACTTGGACCCCAAGGTCACTCTGTTCTTCTACACTGCTAAGAATCCTGCCATTAACCTTGTACTCTGCCTTCAATTCTTTTCTTCCAAAGTTTATCACTTCACACTTTTCCAGATTAAACTCCATCTGCCACCTCTCTGCCCAACTCTGCCTCGTGTCTGTATCCCATTGTAACCTACGACAACCTTCTACACTATCCACAACATCTCCAACCTTCATGTCATCTGCAAACTTACTAACTCATCCCTCTACTTCCTCATCCGTCATTCATAAAAATGACAAAGAGCAGGGGTCCCAGCACAGATCCCTGCAGAACACCACTAGTCACTGACCTCCAGGCAGAATCCTCTCCATCTACTATTACCCTCTGCCCTCTGTGGGCAAGCCAATTCCAAATCCATGCAGCCAAGTCTCTAAGGATCCCATGCCTTATGACTTTCTCGATGAGCCTACCATGGGTAACTTTGTCAAATGCCTTACTAAAGTCCATATACACCATATCCACAGCTCTACCTTCATCATTTTGTTTTGTTACCTCTTCAAAAAACTCAATTAAGTTTGTGAGGCACGGCCTGCCCCTCACAAATCCATGCTGACTATCCCTAATAAGACTATGTTTCTCCAAATGCTCGTAAATCCTGTCCCTGAGAATTCTCTCCAATAGCTTGCCCACCACTGACGTAAGACTCATTGGTCTATAATTCCCAGGATTATCCCTATTACCTTTCTTGAACAACGGAACAACATTTGCCATCCTCTAATTCTCTGGTACCACTTCTATGGCCAGGGAGGGCGTTAATATGATCATCAATGCCCCAGCAATCTCTTCCCTCGCTTCCTATAGTAACCTGGGGTATATCCCATCTGGCCCTGGTGACATCTATCCTAATGTTTTTCAGAAGTTCCAACACTACTTCTAATTTGAGTTTCCCTTTTCCCTACCTTCAGTCCTGAAGAAGGGACCTGATCCAAGACTTTGACCACCTGCTTTTGTCCACGGATGCTGTCTGGCCTGCTGAGTTCCTCCAGCATGATAGTGTTTTTCATCTAGATTCCAGCATCTACAGTCCTTTGGTTCACTACTTCTTTTTCAATGTCAACATGCTCCAGCACATTAACCTGTTCTACATTGACCTCACGTTCATCAATGTCCCTCTCCCTAGTGAACACTGAAGCAAAGTATTCATTAAGGACTTCCCATTCCTTCTCCACCTCCAGTCACATGTTTCCCCCTTTATCTTTGAGAGGTCCTACCCTCACTCCAGTCATCCTCCTGTTCTTTACATATGTGTTGAATGCCCTGGGGTTTTCCTTAATTCTCCTCACCAAGGCTTTCTCATGTTCCCTTCCACCTCATTGAGCCCCTTCTTAAGCTTCTGCCTGGGTACCTTATAATCCTCAGGAGCCTTGCCTGATTTTTGCTTCCTCAACCTTAAGTATGTTTCCTTCTTCCTCTTGACTAAATGTTTCACCTCTCTTGTCAACCATGGTTCCTTTACCCTACCGTCCTTTCCCTGTCTCAGTGGGACAAAACTATCCAGAACCCCATGCAAGTGTTCCCTAAACAGCCTCCACATTTCTGCTGTGCATTTCCCTGGCCTCCTAAATTCCTCCAGCATAGTAGTGCTTTTCATCTAGAGAACATCTGTTCCCAGTTTTTGATCCTAAGTTCCTGCCTAATACCATTGTAATTAGCCCTCCCCCAATTAAAAACTTTCCCATATTGTCTGCTCCTATCCCTCTCCATGGCTATTGCTAAAGGTTAGGGAGTTGTGGTCACTATCTCCAAAATGCTCGCCCACCGAGAGGTCTGTCACCTGACCAGATTCATTGCTTAGTACTAGATCCAGTATGGCCTGTCCACACACTGTGTCAGTCAGGAATCCTTCCTGGACACACCTAATAAATTCTGCCCCATCTAAACCTTTTGCACTAAGGAGGTGCCAATCAGTATTAGGGAAGTTGAAGTCTCCTATGACAACAACCCTGTTATTTTTTTCACCTTTCGAAAATCTGCCTACTTCTCTGCTCTTCGGTGTCCTGGTGGCTCTTGGGGGGCCTATAGAATACTCTCAATAGAGTGATTGAGTGATTGCTCCCTTCCTGTTTCTGACTTCCACCCACACTGAATCAGTGGACGATCTTTCCATGACATCCTCCCTTTATGTATCTATGATATTATTCCTGATTAGCAATGCCACTCCCCCCCCTTTTACCTCCTTCCCTATCCCTTTTGAAACATCTAAACCTCAGAACATCAAGCAGCCAATCCTGCCCTTGAAACAACAAAACCTCTGTAAATGGCCACAACATTGTAATTTCATGTACTGATCCGTAATCTGTTCATCACCCTTATTCTTAATACTTATCGCATTAAAGTAAACACATTTCAACCCATCCAACTGACTGCATTTATACCCTATCAACTGCCTCTCTGAACAATGCATCAACCTTTACATCAACTGCTCCGTCATCTGACCTGACACTCCGGTTCCCAACCCCCTGTCAACCTAGTTTAAACCCTCCCCAACAGCTCTAGCAAACCTGCCTGCAAGGACGTTGGTGTCTCTCAAGTTCAGGTGTAACCTGTCCCTGTTGTATAGGTCATACCTTCCCCAAAAGAGATCCAGTTATCTGCAACTCTGAAACCTTGCCCCCTGCACCAATTCTTCAGCCATGCATTCATCTGCCATTTCTTCCTATTCTTACCCTCACTGGTGGGTGTCACAGGCAGCAATCCAGAGATTACCACCCTTGAGGTCCTGCTTTTTATCTTCCTTCCGAACTCCCTATATTCCCTCTTCAGGACCTCATCCCTTTTCCTATCTATGTCATTGGTACCAACGTGTAATGTGACTTTTGGCTGCTCTCCCTCCCCCTTAAGAATGTTGTGGACTCGATCTGAGACATCTCTGACCCTGGGACCCAGCTGGGAGTCTTATTCTCATCCACAGAATCTCCCTTCTGTTCCCCTGTTTACCACTTAAAAAGGCTTAATGTTACCACTTAATGTTTACCACTTAAAAAGACTGCTGGGGACAGAACCAAACAAGCTAGCACCACCTTCACTAATTATGAGTTCCCTTGTAAATCTTTGTTGATAGTCTGACCATAGAGGTTTGGATCAGGACACAAAAAGTAATATTCCATTTATATCCTGTTTGTGTTTATATGAACAGCCGCTTCACCATTTCCTCTCAGATCATACAGCATGCATGCAAAATTCTTTACAAAGTCCCTTGGTTTCTCACAGCATACTGCAATAGAAATTTTGTTCACATTTTAGCCCATATCAGTTTAAATTGAGGTGCACACTGGAAAAAATTATCATAACCCTGAAAGATGAATGACAAATTGAAAAATACCATCCCCTTTATTAATACAGATATTTAGATTTCTGATACAGTGCTCAAAAATTCAATTCCCATACATGTAGTTCCTAGAGCAGCATGACAGAATGTTAGTCACAATCAGAGCCCAAAACAAAAGGTAGCTCAAGAATAGCGGTGTGCGGGACACCTAATTCCACAAGCACAGACAGGAATGCAGAAATTGAATATTTAATCGATAGAAACACTGACTTATATTCAATGATTGTCATTGACGGTAGATGTATAGAATAAAATAAGAAATTATCCTGAATAATAGAAATAATGTGAGGTTAGAATAGTGCAAACAAGTGACAAGGAAAAGCACCTGGGAGACTAATACAATAAAACTTTTGATGCACAATCCCTGACAAGGTCTCCACTGAAACATGACTCTTACAAAAGGAATATAATATTGAATATTTGAATTTCCATGCTCACCCTTGGCTACCTTATCCAAAGGCACAAAGGCAGATTCCATAGAAACATTGACAACACATAGTTCTATCTCACCATCACCTCTCTTGACTGCTCCACTGCATATAAATTGTCAGCCTGCTTATTCAACATTCAATATGAGATGGAAAGAAATTTCTTCCAATTAAAAAGTGAAAAGGCCAGTGACATTTCCCACAATCTCTGTCACTATCCTTAGCCTCTGATTCCATCATTCTCCCTGAGAATCACCTTGTGCTCTCTCCAGAGAAGGTCCAGAGGAGGTTCACAAGAATGATCCCAGTAATGAAAGGGTTAACCTATGAGGACGTTTGATATTTCTGGCCCTGCACTGGATGGAGTTCAGAAGGGTGAGGGGGGATCTCTGAAACCTATTGGATACTGAAAGGCCTGGATAGTGTGGACATGGAGAGGATGTTTCCGTTAGTAGGAGAGTCTAGGATCTGAGGGCACAGACTCAGAATAAAGTGACATCCCTTTAAACCTGAGATGAGGAGGAATTTCTTCAGCCAGAGGATGGTGAATCTGTGGAATTCGTTGCCACAGAGTGCTGTGGAGGCCAAATTATTGGGTGTATTTAAAGCAGAGATTGATAGGTTCTTGATTGGTGAGGGGGGTTAAGGAGGGAGAATGAGGTTGAAAAAAAAATCAGTCATGATTGAATAGTGGAGCAGACTCGATAGGTCAAATGGCATAATTCCATTCCTGTATATCTTATATGGTTCATAAACTTATGTATTTTGGTGGGGGGGGGAGAATAAAGAAGACCAAACAATTTGGTTTCCTTTCTCACCTCAAGATATCTTTTGGACCACACAACTGTACCATTGCTATGGCTGCCTGAATCCACCCAGGAAATGCTGGTAATACTCAGCAGTTCAGGACACATCAGTGGGAAGAGAAACAGAGTTATCATTTCAGATTGAAGATCCTTCGGCAGAACTCAAGTTGAGAAGTTAACTCTGTTTCTCTTCCCACAGACGCAGCCTGACCTATCGAGTGTTTCCAGCATGTTCTGATTTTTATTAGATTTCCAACATCTGTAGTATTTTTGATTTTCATTTGCCTCTATCTATCCTTGTTTCATTGCTTAACCTTGCTCCTGCCTCAACTCCTCAGATGTTGAAATCTTGATACATCAAGAATCAATGACTCCAATCCATACCTGTTTGCCCTCCCAAGGAATAAAATTATCCCAATCCTTACCAAGACGCTCTCATCCATCAATTCTGTAAGTGTAGACTTCTCAGACTATTATCAACTTTACAGATCTGACCCTTGTTTTCATGTCATGCCGTGGATCTTGTCACTTCCTATCACACCATCGCTCCTCCAATTTCACTTCTTCATCACCCTCAGATTTTGTCACTTCACCATTGGCAGCTGCCATGTCCCTTAACCCTGGAATCCCACCCCAAATCCTTTATGCCTCTTCACCAACTCTTTAAGAATCTCCATAAAACACTGTTGATTAACAATGCTTTTGGTCATCTATCTTAATATCTGCTTATGTTTCTTAGAATCAAATTTCTTTCTGATAATGTTCCTATGAGGTAGCATGTCATATGGAAGATACAGTGTAAATACAAGTTGGTGGTATTGTTGACTGGATGCAGACAGACATTCTGGGTTTAGAAGATTTAACATCAGCTATCAAAGGATGCCTCCACTACTTAGAAGTCACATCCTGAATAATAGAAATAATGTGAGCTTAGAATAGTGCAAACAAGTGACAAAGAAAAGCACTTGGGATACTGAACCTTGCTTTTTGTAAATCAAATAAAAAGCTAGATGTGAACAATGGAAATGTGGGGGAAAAGTTGACAATTTAAAGCGTTTAACATATTTAAAACTGATCTGGTGTTACAGTTGAAAATCTGTATTTCTCTCTTGTTGTTGCCGCAGTCTTTTACTAACTGTCTCTGACTTTCAGCTTTTCTGGCTCCCTTCTTGCGTTCTTTTCATCTCTCTCACACATATCCAATCATACTTCACTTTATTTATTGTCTCCATTGTTAAGTCAAGAAAGAAAGTCAGGTGAACATTGCAGAAATTTCCAGCCCAGGTTACTGGTAAAGATGCCATATGGAATGGACTCTAGAAACCGTCAAACACAGTTAACCTGGTTTTACAGCTGATTTCCCTGTAGCATTAAATAGTGTGTGAAGTGGGGCCACAGGATAACAAGGGTGGCATCTGAAAAAGAAAATCCATTGATTATTAATTATTTGTGAAACATAATGAAGACATAAAAAGTACTGTAAATTACAAGTTTTTACATCCATTTGCTTTGAAATTATTGACAGTTTACATTTTTGATCTGTTAATCATGTCATGTTAATTGCCATTGCATTGAGGAATTGGTCTAATATTGGCTTTGATAGCTGTAAGAATATGAGTCCACTAAACGTAAAGCTGAGCATTCAGTTAGCCATTCTGAATATTTTTGTTCTTGTCTATGACAAATTAATGAACTATGCACATGTGCCATTAATTCTTTTTGTGACTGCACCAAGCTTCTCACAATTTAGAAAGTATAAAGTTTGATCATTATTCGGTATAAAGCGGATTGCCATACATTGGGCTTTGTTGAAAATCTATTGCCACATTTTTCTATATTTGCTTAACTAATTAATATCATCAATAAGATTGTCCTTCCAAATGCATTTTTTACAAAGCCACATTTCTTTGTGTCATCAAAAAACTTAGGTCGAGGCATTCAATTCCATCATCTAAATCATGCAAGGTCACAGATCCTTGCAAGATACCACCAGTCACATCCTATCAACTTGTATCTGTCTATTGTCCCTTCTCCACATTTCCTTCCACTCAGCAATTTCTTAATCAGGTCATTAATTTGCTTTAAATTCCATGATCCAGAAGTTATATCATGCAGTATGAATTTTATGGGCAATATGTGAAGAATTCAATTTCCGTGAAGAAAATCATGGACTGAGCACGTAGCTCATTAATTTTGTGATTAGCTTTCTGGTTCATCCATTTTCCTTCAGCATAACACCGGCAATGGTGTGCTATGTATGGTCAAGCCTGCCTCAAGATAAAGGAAGCCTTAGGTAAAGTGCGGGAGGAGGTAGGAGACAGTGGTTGATGGAGACTGAGACTCCAGGGATTGGAGTGTGGGTGGGGAGTCTGAGGGACTGAGGGTTTGGGTTTGGGGAGGTCAGACACTTTCTTTGGGACCCAAAGGAGTACCAGAATGAAGCAAAACAATGGGAATTACATGCTTCCCAGCCACTCCTGGATCAACTGAGCACAACTGCTAACACTTGGGTGAAGAGCAATTTCAAGAAGCTGTCAGCCCTTAAAGGCACACTCCTCATGGCAGTCAGCCAGCAGCAACACACTTTCCATCATGGCTCAGTAGATATGCATTTTATCAGATGCCATTGTGAACACTCGGATTGATTTTGGTTTAAGGAGTCTGTGATGGATTTCCAACTTCTGTTTGGTTAATGGCTGAGTGTTTATTTATTAACTTGGCCCTCTTGAGAGATTATGTGTTTGAGAGGGCCCACACAGGTATTGTGATGTGGTCAGGCTTCTTGCACCAATTAATATTTTTCTCCCTGTAATATTTGTATGGACAATTGGTCTATTAACTTAATATTTTGGTTCTGCCCAGGTATATATTTTTTAAATTTTGGTGCTATATTAGCCCCCTTCACTCCATGGGAGAAATCCTATCTCCGTAGTGGGTTATTAAATACAGAAACCAGCAACACTAAATTTTTCTGAGTTTATGAAGCTTCTCATTGTACTGGCATTCAAATAAGATTAACTCCAATGGCATTGTGCAGTTCTATAGTTGCTCATCCTGCAGCAGGATTAATGACATTTTCAATACTAATCCTGCTGAGCAGTGAGCAACTCCAGAACTGCACACAGCAAAGGCGGTAATGAATTAATATTCGTGAAGAATCTTCTTACATTCTCAGCAAGTGGTGATTTTTTTGTGCTGCAGCTGATCGCTAAGTTTTGTTGGCATTACCATGAACTGAATTTTCAGGATTTGCACTTTCCAAGCTACACACTTCCATGATTTTGCTGAAGCACTAATCTGAATAAAGAGTATTTTTGGGAAAAATGGGCACCTGGACCCCTTGCATTGCAAGGTTAAGAAAAAAACACTTAGAAAGTGCCTAGAAATTGGACTGCACAGTACTTCCTTTTTCAGCACTGCAGGATGAAAAAAAATGATCAAATATGCAGTGGAGCACAAACTGTTTTTCTGTGAATCTTGTGGCAAATTGGATGATGTGTGTTATCATATGTCATATGTTTGAAGCATAGATTGCATAAAGAATCCTTGTGCAACACCAGGAGAAAAGAATTGGGTCACACCTTTCAAATTAAGTTGGGTCATTCACACAGAAGATCACTTTTTTTTGTTCTAATTGTATTCTTTCTTGTCAAAATTGTGTTTAATGTATGTTTTCCTTGCAAATGCTAATTATCTGATGCTGTATGCCTGTGATGCTGCTGCAAGTAAGTTTTACATTGCACCTGTGCTTACATGTAGTTGTGCATATGGCAATAAACTCAACTTTGACTTTGACTTTTTCATAATTCTTTATTCTTGATTTAAAGAAAGCAACAAACAATCTGCTGGAGTAACTCAGCAGATCGAGTAGCATCTGTGAGGGGAAGGGAACTGTCGACATTACGGGTTGAAACTCTGCATCAGGATTGATCATAAACGTTGACAATTCCTTTTTCCCCACAGGTGCTGCTCAGCCCTCTGAATTCCTCTAGCAAATTGTTTGTTGCTCACAGATCCCAGTGTCAGCAGTCTCTTGTCTCCAATTTAAAGGAATACACACAGTTTTCCCAAACTTCTGCATTTATAAAACATAGAACATAGAATCATCAGATGTTTTGATAGATTAAGTGAATGGCAAAAAGTTAGTAAACAGAATATAATGTGGGAAAATGTGAAGTTGTTCACTTTGGAAGGAAGAACAACTTCATATTTCACAACTTCACAATAAAACAGTTTATTCCTTAAATGGAAAGTTTATTATTTAAACAGAGTAAGCTGTGGCACATAGTAAGCTGTGTAGCACATAGTAAGCTGAGTAAGCCGTGGCACTCATGTATGAAACACATAAAGCTCCCATGCAGGTGGAACAAGCCATTGGGAAGGTTAATGGAATGCTGTTCTTTATTTCAAGTGGATTAGAGTAACAAGAACAGTTTTGGTTCTTCTATTTTATAAAAGGTTCATTATCATTGGAGGCGTTTCAACAAAAATTCACTAAGATGTTCTGGAGGAAAATATGAATAGGGTGAGTCTGTGTTCATTGGAGTTTTGAAGAATGAGAGGCAATCTTATAGAAACATGTACAATTTTTAGAGGGCTTGACAGGTAATTGATGGGAGCATGTTTTCCCTCGTAGGAGAGTCAAGATCCAGAGGGCATAGTCTCAAATAAGGCATCTATTTAAGAGTGAGACAAAGAAGAATACCTTCTGTCTAACGGTCATGAGTGTTTGGAAATTCTTGCCCCAGAAGGCTGTGGAGACTGAATCCTTGAATATATTCAAAGTGGAGAGGAATCAATTTTTAATTAGTAAAGGAATCAAGAGTTATGGAAAAAGGGCGAGAAAGGAGGAAAGTTTGATTCGCCTTGATCTTATTGAATGATGGAGCAGGGTCAAGTGGCTGAATGGTCTACTCCTGTTCCTATGTGTTAATGTTTTATGGTAAAAATACAACATTCTAGATTTATTATAACTTAATTAAACATTGCATCATAAAACAAATAATATCTATGAGACTAAAATATGCAAAAAGACAAAATTATGCAGAAAAAAGCAACATTATTAAGTGTCCGCAAGTATCTGAAGAATACCACTGATTGATTTTTCCATCTGGCAGTGCTGAGAAAGGCACCTTGCTTGCTGACTTGAAATGCTGCTCCTACAAATTATGATGACTTTGATCCACTGCCACTTCAAAATGTAGAACCTCCTTCACATGGTGATCCCACTGGCTCTGTGCAAGACTTGGTACAGCAGGTGTTGGAGAAAACATAGACATACCCGGGATATCCAGGAAAGCTAGAAGACCCCATCCTCCAAAGGGTTTTAGAGAGACGCACTTACATCTTGAGCTCTCCAAAAAGTGAAGTCTCTGGAAGCTAAGACTTTAAAAGTCAGCAGGGACAGAGAGTTGCATACTTCTACAGCCATGAGAAATTTCATGCACCTAATTCGTGGTTTGCTTTGCCGATAAAGAGAAACATCTTTGTCATGATTAGTTGAGAGGGTGCCAGATCTGTGATCATTGCAGATTTCCTAAATGGTGTGGGGACAAAAGAATGCATTCTTTGGGTTCTCCACCAGAAGCCAGAGCTCTTCATGAATCACAAAGTTTGCCACTTCCCGACTATACAAGTTGTGGTCAATTATAAGAAATTCCTCATGATCACTGGCAGGTATCTGGAGAAAATGTTTCATGTGGAGATGTGAGTGTAAGGAGGTGGGTGTGGGAGCGTGTGGCGGTGGAGCTTGCTGTCTATGGAGGTGGGGTATTTTGGGTAGAGGGCTGCTGTGTGTGTGGGCGAGTGATGGTTGCAGGGTGTGGGGGTGGGCAAGGGGTTTGCTATTTGAAAAGGTGAGTATGTGTAGGGCTGTGAATGGCTGTGGCCTGAGTGTGTCTGGAACCAAGATCATTTAGGTGGAGCAGGAGCCCTCCCTTTGCAGTATTTTCTAGCATTACTCAATGCTTGGATCATCATTTCTAAGGGTCAGCACCTCCACCATCTCCTGCTCAGTTCTCCTGTACTGTGTTGCTGCAGCAGGATATTTTACTTGTCCCAACATGGAATGAATGAATTTCTAGGGAACAGTTTCCAGCCCTCTGTCCATTCATGCCACTAGGACATTCCTCTACATTAATGACTGTATAAAAATACAGGTTGATCCTAAACTCCTTATTCAATTGTTATTCAATCTTATAAACCAGTCAGTCCAATTACAAACATTAAGTTGTGTTGTGCTAAAACTAATTAGTCCTATACTGTAAAAATATTGAAAGTAGTGCACCTGGTTATACTCATTCTGCCTATTAGTCACCAGTGAGACAGTTTAAGGAAGGGGCAGGAATGAATAAGGATTCTGGACTGCAACAACAGTGACTGCCAAATAGAAGTAAATTTGTCACTTCGAACTATATTCTTGCATGTTTAACATTAATTAGAAGAGCTGTGTTTTGTCACTTTTTTTTTCTTTGTTTTAATTGAGGGTTTCGTATTTTCCATTGTTCATTGGCTGAGAATAACAATGATAGCATAAAACATGGTATCATTACACAACAAGAGCCAATCTAAAAATAGCCACATTGTGAGGTGCACCAGATAGAATTATTATTGTAAGTTTGAGTGTAGTATGATCATTGTTTTAGCAATAAACTGTCACAGTAAATTCAGCTTTGCTCTTGACTGGAACCTTTTCAGAGGCACTACCTCTACTATTACGATATAATGAGAAATCAAATTGTAACCCAACCCTAAGAAGTCAGGGTTTGACCATTTCTGGGTATATAGTTACAGCGGTGCTAGCACCTGATGGGTAAGGTCTGAGAAACATCCAATATTGGATTTTGAGCCTCTTTAACATTGTTGGGTCTAAATTCTGGAACTCCTCTCTCCTCAACAGCATGACTGTCTTCACCAGAAGGATTACAGCAGTTATTGCCTCCTAAGGGAAAATGAGATGGGTACTAAATTCTTGCCTTACCAGTGATACCCACATCTTGAAAAATGAATTTTTAAAAAATCAAGTTGGTAGGTGAAGGACCAGCAATTACTAAAGCAAAGTCAGGTAAGAGGAAGAGGTTGAGACATTAGGGTAGTGCGGATGAGTCATGGCTATCCTTGGGTGGAAAAGTAGAATATAAACCTTGTTCTACTACTTTTCTACCGAAAACCTTGTGTGGAAAAGTCGTAAAAGTTGTTTTTGGTTGAAATTATTAACCATGGGTACTAATGGCTGCAGTTATTGCTGTGCAGCTGGATTCTGGTGGAGGAAGATTGGAGGTAGGGAGCTGGTGGTATAGGTGCTGTACAAATGAAATACTTGAACAGTCAGAAAATAGGAGTGGATCGTGCAATGTGCACAGGACCCTCATTTAAGTAAACTCATTTAATCTATTCAGAACTCCACAGTTCAGGCTGGCATTGCCTGTTTACTTACTTCTCACCATCTTGTATACTAAAACATATAATAATAATGCTGTGTGGTGCATCTCATAAGGTGTCTACTTTTGGATTGGCTCTGTTTGTGTAATGAACTATGTTTTTTATGCTATCATTGTTATTCTCAGTCAATGAACATGGAAAATGCTGAAAACCGCAATTAAAACAAAGAAAAAACCCAGTCACAAAACACAGCTCTTCCAATTGGAGTTAAGCATGTGAGAATATAATTCAAAATGACACATTTGCTTCTATTTGTCCATTGCTGTTTTTTCAAGGGAAGATCAACTTAAGGTTTGTCTGTGCAGATGAATTACTAAACCCTTTGTTATCACCATTTAAACAAGAAGAAATATTTGTTTTTGTTGAATCAGTGGCTCTTTGGAGAAAAAAATGATTAAACTTTTGGAGTTTTGCCATAAAATCCAGTCAACGATTTTATTTTGGAAATAGCACATGCACTTATTTTACAGTACTAGGACTGAATCTATTAATCTTGAATAAGCACTGTTAAAAAAACCTGCCCACATTTTGCAAGTGTGTGCTCATGTTGTGAGCCCATGTTGTGTGATTAATATGAACCAAGAACAACCTTGTTTCATCTATTTTATAAAATTTGAATCCAGTGACATATTTAAATTGAGATCTTCTTTATATGGTAAATTGTTTACAAAAAAGCACATGTGTTATTTTTCAATATCAGAGTTTGCTGAATTGGAAGAGGAAAGCTCAGAATTTCTTCAAAGGACTTCTGTTTTTGTTCATTTCTTTGATACTGTAGAGTATTTCTGTTGAAAAAGTAAGTCCTGGTAACATAACCTGGGATCTGATGCAAGAGAGTTACTGCACCTGATACTGTGTTGAAATTGAATTATTATAATGCAGTAAAATGTGAATCTGTAATGTTCATGCTTTGTGGCTGACTCTTCGCCTAAAAGTAGTACATTACCCTGGAAATGAAACTCTGTTTTGTCTCTAATGGATAGCATTGTCTTGATTCCAGGTTGTCTTGTTTATCAAGCCTGAGTCAAAATCGAGAGTGACAATTACTCAGGGCCCAACTTTTGATCTGTGACCCCATAAGTATTTATAAAACTTCCCTATTTATCATCCTGCCATAGCCTTCAGCGCCAAGGGATCACACAGAACTTTTCATCAGGGCAAGGTGCAGTTCCTAAAATAGAAATGCACAGATTCAAAGGGCTAGATGGCCTCCTTCTCTGCCACTATAATTCAATGCAAAGCATGGAATGATAAGTATTCCAATAAAGCGATGGAACTGCTTTCTGATCCAACAGATTTTATACCTTCATATTACATATCACCCAAGATGTAAGTCGGAAAATTCACCTTTTATGGGACAAAAATCAAGCAGTGGGAGCAAAAGGGAAGGAAACCAAATTTCTATAATTATTGTTGAGATATTCCAATGAACTGGGGAGAGAATATTCTGTGTCACTATTTAAACAGTAGCAATAAAGGTTGATAAAAATTGAATAGAAATTACCGCAGAACTAAAGATTAGAATCTTACTTATAGTCTTTTGAGACATTGATCTTTTAACAGGAGGCATAATGGTAGTGAATTCTTTTTCAGTCCAAACATTAAAGTGCCTTATTCAAAATGTTAACCTTTCATTTTCTCTCTGAATAATGCTGTCATTTCCTAATTTAACAGATATTAAATAGCTATTAAATGACAATTAAGTTAATTCATTTTTATTTTAAATCCTTATTTTTCCAATGCCTCTCTAAGTACTTGTGTAACATGTTTCTTATTCTTTATTTTTCAGTCAGAAATGTAAAAGAGGGAAAGAATGAAACTCAAAAGGAGATCATTAATGAGTCTCACCAAAACCTTGATTCCCTCTCCTTCATCCCAAAAGTTTTATCTCACTGGAAACTTAATGGAATTTTTGGGAAAAGCTGTAGCCAAGCACATACTAGAGGGTTATTGAGGAAGTAGAGGAATAGAAGTGTACCTAAACCATTGGTGCTAAACACAGAAAAGCAAAGGTATATTAAAGTAGTGAATCCTGGTCCAGAAATTCTCTCATGCAGTGTAACATTTGTGCTTGAGAACTTACTGTGTGGTCCATAACGATTGCAATGTTCCTTTCATGTTCTCTGTTGTAAGATTTTAACCTTTTTAAAGATCACAGACTATCCATAGAGTTAAATATTAGAACAATGTGTTGCTTCATGAGGAAATGAGAGTTACTGTGATTATCACAATATATAATGATCCAAGACACACAGAATGAAAATATGAACCACAACAGACCATTCACATTAGATTGATCAGCCAGGCAGTGAACAGTGAAATAATTAGTCTTGGATGTAGCTAGTGTCGGCCTTCTTCTTGGTCTTCTTCTTCTTCTTCTTGGTCATCTCCTTCTTGGGGTTGTTCAAGTTGTTATGCCAAGGCATGCATGTGGGGTTTCACCTCAAAAAAAGCTCTTGACTAGTTGCCTATTCCTCACCTTTCATGCACCAGTTTAAAGTGTTGATAAATATCCCGTTGGTCTATCTCAAGCTCAATTGTCTCATCTCACTAATGGATCAATCAAAAAGAGAAGACAGGAGATGAAATCCTCCCTGAGGAGACACTTTATGTCAGGCTTTAAGCAAGTGTTTTTTCTTTATCTCATTTAGACAACTCCTCTACATAAGACCACTATGGAGGCTCTGACCCAATGAACTTAATTGCCTTTCTGATCAATATCTACTGGTGCCACAGTCTCCCTTTCTCAAATCTATATTCCAGCTGGCATGGTATATTCAATTTACCTCCCAAGAAGCACATATATTAGCCTGGTTTTGGTTCTTCCAGGTGCATAAGCTGCCTTTGGAGTTTGTTGAAAGCTATTTTTGAAACATCTAACTTAAAGAGCATAGATTTGAAATTCAGTAGTGTCACATTTTGTATATTAAGGCAGTGTTACAAGCTGTTACTGTATATAAAAGCCTTTAAAGAATGAGCAATTTATTAACAATAGCAGAGGATCAACATTGTAATACTTTTTCATGTGGATGACCAGGTCCCTTAGGTGCCTGTTATACCTCGGAGGAGACTTTTGTACCTGCATGTCATCCATAAAGAGATCCACACAAATCGAAATTGTAGGTCTATTTTGGTCACAGCAAGCTGAAGATACAAGGAAGGGTGAGTGTTGAGTGTGGGCAATCTGCTGAATAAGTTGTGAGTGTGTATAGTGGTGTACAGTAGTCTGACCATGACAACAGGTTGATTGTGAATGGCCCTTTAAATAATGTTCTGAATGGGTCTTCAGCGTTAGTAGAGGCTGGGTCACCTGTGAGTGAACAGTGCTTGTTTTTATTTACACTAATGTGGGTAGAAAGTATTGCTGGTGACCAGTTTTGAACATGCACTACTGTCACTTCAGCAAGCTGAATGCCAGGAAAAATGGAGCTGGGATACAAAAAATTCTTGCACAGAAAACATGCACTATTAATAACCAGCTTTAATAGTCCCAGAAACGTGAGTAACAATTGATTAATGCTGTATTAATGCAATTTTCATCTGTGACCTGCTGGAAAAAATAGCATCACACAGATAAATTTCTAGGCCACTGCCTTAACATTCATCTGTTAACCTTTTCCATATGCATAGCTCCCACACTTTTATAATCTATCTAACTACTACTGTATTCTGGTTATTAATATACTTGTACTTACGAGTGTATTAATAACCAGAATTCAGTATTTAGCTAGTCACCTACTTTCTAGTGCAAGAATAACATAGGTCTAGAAATTGGATTGCATCCATTTTTGGTGAATTAAAACAGAGCAGAGCTTACCACTAACAGCTGTTGAATCCAATGAGAAAATTTTTGAATTTACCCGAAACCAAGTGTGAAAAGGCCTGAGTGTGGTTTGAACCCAGAGATACATGGTAAAGCAGGATCTGCATGATTCCGAAAGGGACTTCACTCAGTTTAATGCATCTCCCAACTCTTTGCTAAACATTCAAAGATGGATATCAGCCCTCAAGCGCACACCCCCTCACAGCAGCAACACACTTTGCCTGCTATGAAACAGGTAGAGGTTGTAGGGGAAAGGGAGACAATTTCTATTATCACTTAAATGGACAGGCAAGTCCTGTTCAACAAGATACAATGTAGGACAAAGATCCTATGTGTTTCAGGAACAGGGGTCCTGCCAAACCCAGAATAAGAGGAAGCTGATGGGAACGGCTATGGTAGTGTCCTCCAGGACTGGCAATGCCCACATAATGTAGCACTAGTGAAAGAAATTTCATATCTTCACAAAATCTGTCAAAAATTTAGGACAGATTTGGAGTATTGTGCGCAGTTCTGGTCGCCACATTACGGGAAGGATGTGGAGGCTTTCAAGAGAGTGTAGAAGAGGTTCACCAGGATGTTGAATGGATTAGAAAGTATTAGTAAGGAGAGGCTGGGCAAAATTGGATTGTTTTCTCATTGTTTTAGCATCAGAGGCTGAGGGTGATCTGATAGAAGTATATAAAATTATGCTGAGGTTGTTCCACCACATTCCTACTGTTGAGCTTTGAGCTGCAATTTATGCAGGCAGGAATTTCAGATGCTCCAACAAGAATAGTGCACAGAAGTGTCCAGTCCAGTTTTATATTTGGTGATATTTTACCCAAATGAAGATCACTGGCACAATCATCTCTGGGAAAAGGAGAAATTGAATTGTATGGTGTTGAAAAAATAGGTGCTGTGCTTTCTAATTTCTAGACTATAACAACTAAAATCCTACACCATGCTTTTGACTAGGTAATGCATGGAGGCAGCTGAACAAGAGAAGTGACATTGACTATGGTGCACTTCCACAGCTGATACATGAATACCCTGAGCATGCTCTGGGCCAGATATGTTGCAGCAGAGATCTGCTTTGATGGACAATTTATGGCCTGTGGGATCTGCCTTTTTGGCTCAACTCTGCTCTCCTCACATCCCACTTCTGTCCTATCTGGCCACCTGCTGTGTTGCTCCCAGGAATTCCCAGGACAGGCCCAGCACCTTATAAAGAGTGGCTGTGATGTTATCAGGGGAAGTTATGGAAGAATACTGTGGAGACATGACTGAAGTGAGCAAGGTAAAACTCAACTCTTGAACCTGGGCCCCAGAATTCAGGACCCATATAATTCTGGGTCCTGGCTAATTCTGGAACCCAGGACCCAGGGATGAGATATCAAAGACTATCTTAGGCCCAATCTGATCTTCTGGGCCTGAGTTCAGATCCAGGGCTACAGCCAGCTGTAGTACAGCTGTTGGAGTTACTGCTTCACAGCTCCAATGATGTGTGTTCAATTCTCACCTCCGGTGCTGTCTCTGTGGGTTTCCTCTGGGTGCTCTGGTTTCCTTCCACATCCAAGGACATGCAACTTGGAAGGTTAATTGGCCAATGTAAAATGCCCATTGTATAAATCTGGGGGAATTGCTGGAATTGTGAGAATAGTATAATTGGGTCTCGGTGGTCAGCGCAACTTTAATGAAAAATCTTGCCCTGAATGGTGGTTCTCCCTCAGGCCACCAACACCCTCCCAATCATGACTCCTAATCACAAACTCCAACCCTCTCATTGCCTAAGAGATCCATGACCAGATTGTGCCTCCAAGCCAATGATTATGATGACACAAGAGACTGCAAATACTGGAAATCTGGAGCAACACATAAAAGAGCTGGAGGAATTCAATGGGTCAGGCAGCATCAATGGGAGGGAAATGGACAGGTGACATTTCAGGTTGAGGCCCTTCATAGATGCTGCCTGACCCGATGAGTTCCTCCAGCTCCTTTGTGTGTTGCAGCTGATTATGATTCTTTGATGTTCCAAAGACTCTTTGTGACTTTGAACTGAATCTTTCTCCACCTACATGTGCTCAGGATGTTATGCCTATTCTACTCAACAAGCCCTCTGGGCCTGATGCACTACTGAATTTTGCCACAACATTCCCTTTAGAAAAAAATTGGCCTACTACACACTATCCCTTTGTTACACCTTTCCAGATGATGAATGATGTCTACGACCCTGCCTTTTATACTTTCTTTGTCAGTAACTGGAGAACTCTGAAACCATTCACTGACAATCACATACTAAGCACATGTTTAGTACTACAAGCAGATGTTGTTTGGAGATGTGCATTTACTTAATTTTTAAACAATATTTTAAGGTTTATGGCCAATCATCAAAGTACCAGTGTTGGAAATCTATAACCAAAGCAGAAAATATTGGATTCATGCAGGTGAGGCAGAAACTCAGGAGTGCACATCAATCAGACCAGATTTTTCTGAAAATTCCAGCTGTTCCATACTTAAATTTTTTGTTGGAAAATCACTAGAACAAGTTGGCAAAGGGTATTTCAAAGGAGGAAAATGACTGTCAGGGATTAAAACATTTGTAGATTATTTCCTATTGTTTATTTTCTTGAAAGTTTATCTGTATTTATTTTTAATATTTATCTCATTTTTTTGTATTTCTTTAATAGTTTAATTAATTTTTGAGCAATTAAACATGCAAAAATATTTTAGAATGTCAGAAACTGTTGTGAAAGCTCTGAGAGCTGGCTAAACTGGGGCAGCTCAGCCTGCAGTCAGGATATTAATTGCAATTTTGTGCGTGGAGCTTGATCTGCCATCCCCTTAATGATAAATTAATGTGTGGAAGGCCATACCATGGAGCAAGTCTTTGCCAGGAAGTTTTGATAAATGAGATCTCCACAAAGTGTATTTACACTCAGTTTAAAGTAGACAACAGCAAATGTGGTGGCTGTTTGTTACAGACTGTTAAATCTGGGTCAATGTTTCACAGCACCAGGAAGCTGTCCATTTGTAAAATGGTCTTCTGAGGAAAAGTCTTGTACCTGAAGCTTTGACTTTTGTTCTCTTGCCAGGTGCTACCTGATCTATTAAGAATGTATGTGCTCCTTTTACTAAGCCTTGTAGGAGAGTGGTTGATGAGTCAGATTGCTGGCATTTGCTTTGAATATCAGCAGCTAAAAAATGTTTTTGTTTTGATTGTTGGACCAGAAGCCAAAGGAAATTGAAGGAGAAATTTGTATTGAATACAAACTTTAGATGTTGTGCTACAGGGATGTATCTAGCTGTCTCTGCATGGTATACATTTGGGGGAGAATACTGGTGATGAATTAAGATATCAGATAATAACTACTAGGTGCAATCTTACCTCATATCCCAGAATCAATATTGCTAGTTAGTTAGTCTCCTGTACCTACTAGTACAAAAGGCAGCTCATTCCTGCCATTGCTACTTGTCCAGAGCTTCCATCTCAGGATGAGGTTGTTGGAGAAAATGCATTATGTAAAGGATCATCGACATGCTTGTATTTAACCTTATTGCATAGCCACATTCCTTGCTCCAGCAAGTGCCATCCAACCCTTCTTCCACTTGCTCCATTCTGGCTTTGCTGCAGTAGGTATGCTTGCATAAGGGAAACATAATTACTTGTAAACATCTGTAGATCTGAAAAAGAATGATTTCCATTTGAATATGCAGCTCATCAGCAAGTGAACAGTTATCAAATAGAGTTCTACTGTTAATGTCCAATTTCTTCCATATTGGACATACCAGTCCTTTTGATAGAGAATCTTCCTCAAATATTCCAAGTTGTGAGATGATTAATGACGGTACTAGATTGTCAGTGTAAGTTTTGTCCAACCCACCTCTGGAGATGACACATAAGCCAATTACTTTGCAATACGAAATGTAAGAGGCTCGACTTGCTGGATCTGCAATTTATCGATGAAGCTGAAAACTAAAAGAGTGAGAGTTCAATTTGTCCAGAGCTCTGCACCACTAAATTGAACATGATACTGTGCAATTGCAATTCTAAACCATATTTGGTCTCTCTGCAGCCATCAAATTAATGGCTTCCCCATCCTTGAATGTATCAGAAGAAGAGGATATTGCTGAGAAAAGTGCTCAGGGAATGAAATGTCTGATTAATCCATTCAGGTTTGGCATGGTGCAGGTCACACATAAAAATTAAACTTCTGTATTATCATCATTTCAGCATTCAACCTGCATTAACCATGTTGTTTATTGTCTTAGAACATACAGTGGCATGCAAGAATGTGGGCACCCCTGGTCAAAATTTCTGTTACTGTGAATAGCTAAGCGAGTAAAAGATGACCTGATTTCCAAAAGACATAAAGTTAAAGATGACACATTTCTTTAATACCTTAAGCAAGATTACTCTTTTATTTCCATCTTTTACAGTTTCAAAATAACAGAAAAGGAAAACAGCCTGATGCAAAAGTTTGGGCACCCTGCATGGTCAGTACTTAGTGACACCCCCTTTGGCAAGTACCACAGCTTGTAAATGCTTCCTTTAGCCAGCTAAGAGTCTTTCAATTCTTGTTTGGGGGATTTTCACTCATTCTTCCTTGCAAAAGACTTCTAGTTCTATGAGATTCTTGGGCCATCTTGCATGCACTGCTCTTTTGAGGTCTATCCACAGATTTTCGATGATGTTTCGGTCGGGGGACTGTGAAGGCCATGGCAAAACCTTCAGCTTGTGCCTCTTGAGGTAGTCCATTGTGGATTTTGAAGTGTGTTTAGGATGGTTATCCTGTTGTAGAAGCCATCGTCTTTTCATCTTCACCTTTTTTACGGGCGGTGTGATGTTTGCTTCCAGAATTTGCTGATATTTAATTGAATTCATTCTTCCCTCTACCAGTGAAATGTTCCCATGCCACTGGCTGCAACACAAGCCCAAAGCATGACCGATCCACCCCCATGCTTAACAACTGGAGAGGTGTTCTTTTCATGAAATTCTGCACCCTTTTTTCTCCAAACATACCTTTGCTTATTGAGGCTAAAAAGTTCTATTTTAACTTCATCAGTCCACAGGACTTGTTTCCAAAATGCATCAGGCTTGTTTAGATGTTCCTTTGCAAACTCCTGACGCTGAATTTTGTGATGAAGATGCAGGAAAGTTTGGAGAAAAAAAGGTGCAGAATTTCATGTTGATGAATGCAACTATTCATCCATGCTGGGCACATCACTTGAATACACTGCAAGATACTATGTAATGCACATCCCTTGAACATGAAAACGATGGTAGTAATGCACTTGCTACATCCATCAACTTAGAAAAAGATAGTGCTAGTTATTACTGAAGTGTCCAAGATGTCCAGCAATATCATAAAAAACAATGAAGATAATATTACCATCTCTAATTATCTGACAAACATCCAGCCTTTCCTTCATTCCACAATATTTTCTAGTTTACAAGACCCAAGTGCTGTAAGTATGTAACCCCATTACTTTTATGTAACACTGTTCTTTTGCCTTTATCCTTGATCCCATGATCCCTACAACTCACCTCTTCTTCAAACCTAGTGATATCCTCATCACACAGATTCCTCCTGTTGTACAATTTCTTCAAAACACAAATGACCTCCACACAATCTGACCAACTAAGTGGTGATCTCACCAAGCTGCAACCTCTTCATTTCCTCTTGATCACTATGGTCCGCTGATCCCTTCAAACCCCTTATAAATCTCTTCATCCAGCTTCCAAACTCACCAGTCCATGATGTTCCTTCAAACCAATCTGTGATCTCCTCCCAACATAACTTTTCAACATCCCTTGATCTCCAATACCACAATCACCCATATTCTTTCAATCAGTCCCTGCAATTTCTCCAGCCAACCTGTTCTTTCCCATACCCCACAAGCTCTTCCCCCACACAACATCCCCATCCTGTCCTTGAGATGTCCTTCAAACTCCATGATCTTGCTGATTCACAATCACTTCACTCTCATGCCATATATAAGGAAGTTATTCTAAAATGATACAGAACTGCAGTCAAACCGTGCACTGTGCATGATGTGTCTTTCTTTCAAAGATACTCAGAGTGACAATCAAAGGGTGAGCATCAAATAGTTGAGTTATCAAGAGAGACTGGAAAAACCTAGGTTTTCTAATCTTGAATGAAGGTGACAGATGGATGTGTCTACAATAGCAAAAGATTTTGAAAGAACAAAGCTGAAACACTAGTTCAAATTGAACCATGGCATCAGAGTGAGATTCAGACTAACAAAAGATCTATGTTGAGACCTTCATACAAAGCATAATCATCAGTGAAATACATTTCTAAATAACCCAATTCAGGCAATAACTTGGAATCTTTTAGGGGTATGGTTTGGACATTTGGGCTTCTTTTGGATAATTAAATTAAAATGCTCCTTTTAATCCATAACTATTTTGTGGAAACATCTCCGAGTTTTATCTTGTTGGAATTGATCTTTGGATGTTCATAGGGGAAAAATGCACAACTTCTATTATCTGAACTGCTGATGTAAAAACATTTTCAACTCCATGCACTTTGAAGAAATTTTAAGCAATCAATCTTTGTTGAATTGTTTATTGGTGTGATCTTTAGATGACTCCACATCTTTTTAACTAGCGAGAAACTCTGGCATTTTCCATTGGTTTATTTGGTAAGGCAGGCAGCTAGTTATTGTCTTGTAGTTATTACCAGTGTGTTGATCATGATTGTTTAAGTTATCTGCTACTTTAGTTGAGGAAAACTGAGTGCAGAACAATGATATTCAAGTGTTTAAAATCTTTGTGAATGAATATTGAAAATAGGTATTCCAAGCTAGTTGTTCAGTTTGGTTGCAAGAAAATTGGAAACCCATTTGCACTGTTTTTATGCGCATTATGCTCTAAACTCTATCAAGATTTTATGGATTTTATGCTCAATTTTTTTTCAATAAGTCTGTATGAGTATCCATAGAACCATAGAACAATACAGCACAATACAGGCCCTTCGGCCCACCATGTTGTGCTGACCTTCAAACCATGCCTAAGACTATCTAACCCCTTCCTCCCACATATCCTTCTATCTTAAATTCCTCCATATGCTTATCTAACAATCTCTTGAATTTGACTAATGTATCAGCCTCCATCACCACCCCAGGCAGCGCGTTCCATGCCCCAACCACTCTCTGGGTGAAAAACCTCCCTCTGACATCTCCCTTGAACTTCCCACCCATTACCTTAAAGCCATGCCCTCTTGTATTGAGTATTGGTGCCCTGAGAAAGAGGCGCTGGCTGAACACTTTATCTATTCCTTTTAATATTTTGTATACCTTTAACATGTGTCCTCTCATCCTCCTTCTCTCCAATGATTAAAGCCCTAGCTCCTTTAGTCTCTCCTCATAATCCATCCTCTCTAATCCAGGTGGTATCCTGGTAAATCTAGTCTGCACCCTTTCCAACGCCTCCACATCCTTCCTATAATGGATGATAAAATAAAATTGTTTTGAAGTGTAATGTGAAAAATATAGCAGCCAACTTGTAGTGAACAAGATCCCAAAACAAAATGAAGTAAATGAGTAATAGTCTATTTAGGTACAAGTTAAGTGAAGGATATTTGCTGGATATTGGGGACAGGGGTAGGAGTTTGTATGGGGGGGGGGGTTAAGAGGAACTGTACTGCTTTTCTACAAATACTGCTGTTGGATCTTTTCTATCCACAAGGTAGCAGATAGGCTTCAGTTTAATATCTCATCCAACAGATGACACCTTCTATCAAAGTCCTGCAGTCCTGCCTAATCAAAACATGAACATTGGTGGACAATTAAACAGGAGGAGGTTACTCCAAGATCACCCCCGTTCTTAATGATGCTGAGACCCAGCACACGAGTTCTATAGATTAAGATAAAGTGCTCTCCACCATGTCAGTCAGAAGGATGTGGTGAATTATCCATCTCGGTTTCCTCCTGACATCACCTGCAACACGGAAACCAGTCTTCAGTCAGTTCACTTCACCTCACGTAATGTCAAGAAACAGCTGACAGCTCTGGACACAGCAGGTGCCACAGCACTAGACAGTATCCCCGTTGCAGTACTGAAGGCAAGTACTCCAGAACCAGCCACGCCTCTAAATTGCCCTTTTTGATGGATTTTAGAGGTGGCACAGCAATTAAATTACTAGATTAGTAATGCCAGAAGCCTGAACTAATGACCCAGAGACCAGAGCTCAAATCCCACTGAGGCAGCTGTGGAATTTAATTGTTGATGATAATCAATGAAAGGACATTGACCTGAAATGTAACTCTGTTTCCCTCTCCACAGATGCTGCCTAACCTACTGAGTATTTCCATAGGGAAGCAAAGTGTTCTTTTGAGTTAGAACATCAGTCAAATTTTATACTCCAACTCATATTTCATTTTTTTATCTATTGTTGAATTCTCCCCCATCAAGAAATTGGACTGGTCACTTCCAGCCATGATTCATACTAACACAATGTCCCTATTGTATGCATGTAATGACATCATCAGCGTGCACAACAGTTATTTATTACTTACCACAGAAATTGGATCCATAGATCTTGACCAATAATGTTCATTTTGAATTCAAACAGGAGAACGTCATGCTGAAAATAGTAAACCTCATCTGATTGCAGGTGTTCCCTCTGGAACATTGCATTTTACATTTTATAAATCCCCCTGTAAATTCAATGTGTTAAAAGTCTCATTGTGGGCAGCCCTCATGTGTCAAGCATGTCCCCACCTGGATACCTGCTTACAGTGTCACAGTAGTAGGTCTCATAGCTCTAGAGACCTGAGTTCAAATCTGACCTCTGTTGCTGTCTGTTTAGAGTTTGCATCTTTGCCTGCGGCTGTGTGAGTTTCCTCCAGGTGCTCCAGTTTCCTCTGACATCTCAAATGTGTGTGGGTTGGTAGATTAATCGGCCATTCTAAATTTGCCTCTAGCATGTGCAGATGGGTGGTGGAATCTAGGGGAGAACTGATGGGAATGTAGGGAGAATAAAATGGCTTAGGGTAGGATTTCTGTAAAAATGGGTTCGCGTGGACCGGGTGAGGTAAAAGGTTTATTTCCATGCTGCATTTCCCTTTCAACCTGTTTTCCCTCACTGTTATTGGTAGCCTGTGGCTTCCCATGGTCAACTTGCAAATGCCACAGACTGTTTGATTGTGTCAGATTTAAGGTGTCTTAAACGGGAGGAAACCACTATATTTATTTTTTAACAGGAAGGATGTCCCATTTTCAAATTTCTATTTTAATGACATCCACACAGCATTAAAACAAAATATACCCGTCTTTGTGCACCAAAACTGAGTGAAAGCTAATTTCTAATCATGGCTTTCTTATAAAGAGTTATGGTTTTAGATCTACCCAGGTATTATAATGAAAATCTTGATTGGCATGGACCAATTGAGCCAAGGACCTATTTCTATGTTGTATGACTCTATGACTCCATAATCAGGTCCAATTGCTTTCATTCTCCAGCATATTGCATTCATCACATTTTGTCCCATTCTAATATCAGAGATTACTCACTTTAGTGGAAGAATCATCGTTATGTATTTGACCTCAGTAACCTCGATGCCACATGGACCTTGAACATGACTTAATACTTGAATAGAATTAACCCATCAGTTTACAGATCCTGCAGTGTGAAGAACATTTCCATTTTCCTTCTCCAGTTCTGCATGTTGGATTCGACTGTTTTAATTAGTTTTTTTAACATGTATAGTGTTTAATACACCTCAAGTGGCTGCACAAGGAATGGCCATTTACTAGCTTATTGGTTCATCCATCGGGTGAATATGTGGTTTTTTCATTGGTTGGTTTGGCCACAAGTATCTAATAGGTTTCCTGATTGGACTATTGTTATCAAAGGAGTATCTCTTATCTCAGGTATAAAAGGTGTCTTTTTTTTGTTAATCTCTCTCTTGATCTCCTCACCCCCTCCCCCGGCCCTAGCTCATCTTTAGTGCCCTTTGTGTCGGCTCATCTCCTAGTAGTAAAGCTAGTGCCATGTGCTCTGTGACTGTTTCTTTGTTTTAAACTTTTCCAATAAAACTTTGTGAAGCACCAAGTTGTTTTCAACTTATTCCTGGACTCCTGAAAGAACTTGTGGATTCAAAAATAACCAGATCCGACATTTTTCTCAGGAGGGATGGGATTACCCTGCACTGATCTTTTTTAAGATAAGCTATTGGGGTTTTGCTGAGGTTGTTTGTTGTGGGAGTGTTTTTCATGTTGGACATGAAAACAGCTGGTTGCCTAGCAGCCATCGATTATACGCCTTGCCGATCATTTTTATGGGTTCTTATTCTCAATGGCCCTGTTTACTATTCTCACTAAAGTTGCACATTTATACATTATAGATAGGATATTCTGAATTGAAGTCACATTATTTTCTCCCCACTGATCCTGGTACCTACATGGAAGCTTAAGGGTGCTTCTTTGAGGTTGTTTTAAGTTGTTTCTTTCCCAATGGTGATGCCCTATTCAGTGTTGAAAAGTGAGCAAACATTCTTTCCCAAATCAAGTTTGGCACCTTACATGGGGCAACTATCTATGAATGTTTTCTTCTGTGTAAGCAAGTAGCACTAGAGTTTCTGGCCTTGGTGAGTGGAAGAGAACTCAAGAATATTTTTATTGTGGCTCGGCCAAAAAAATGCCCTCTTCAGAACAGGTGCCTGACTGATCTTTGCATAGTCTATTGTGGTCAAAATGAAAGGGAGTTAGGGCCACTGAGCCTGATTTCACTGCCACTGCAATTTTGGGGCCAGTCAGCCAATGTCACACAATGGCAATCTCCAACAACAACCCATTGCATTAAACAATTTTCCATGTCTGAAAACTTATAATTTACATTTTGATGCTCCAATTTTATAATATATTCACAGTTTCAAACTCAATAATAAAACTAAAATGTTTTTCATGGTAAACCTAAATTGCTCAAAGACCCCCTCTCTCGGTTTGTTTCTCAAAACTCATCCACATTGCAGACACAAGAGACTGCAGATGTTGGAATCTGGAGCAAAGTGAACAAACTGCTGGAAGAGCTCGGTGGGTCAAGCAGCATCTGTGGAGGCAAAGGGACGGTCAGTCATTTGGGTCAAGACCCTGCAACAGGACTGAGAGTGTAGAGGGAAGATAGCCAGTATGTAGAAGTGAATGGGAGGGGTGAGACAGAGGCTGAAAGGTGATAGGTAGAACCAGATGAGGGAAGGATGATGGGCAGGTGGTTCAAGGTGGGGTAAGGGGAGAGGAGAACGTTGAGACAAAGACTGATAGATAAGAGACGAAACCAGGTTGGGGAGGGGCTTGGGTGAGTGATGGGCAGATGGAACCAGGTGGTTAGGGAGGGGAGGCGAGGGAATAAAAGGTGAACAAAGAGAGAACCAGGCTGGACTGGTGAGAGTGGGAAAGCACTCAGCATTTGGGGGGGGGGGGGGGGAGGTGAGGGGGCGGCTCCTCAGGGAATGGTGAAGACACAGAAGAGTTTGAAGCAGAGATGAGGTGTGATAGTAAATAAGAAAGAGGGGTCAATGGGAGAAATGGAGTGGGGGGAAGGGAGGAGAGAGGGGATGAAGCAGGGTCGAGGTTGGTGCTGTCACTGGGGGTGGAATATGGATTGGAGGAGGGTGGGCAGGCAAGGGGGGGGGGTGTCCACGTGGTGAAGGGGGTGGGAGAGATGGGGGTAGAGTAAAGGGCCCCCCATGGAATATTGGGGAGCGTTCTGCACCTGCACTCAGTGTGCCACGGCTGCCTTGAGCTACCGGTTGCTTGTCGTGTCAACTCCTTTTCCCATTCTCACACTGACCTGCCTGTCCTCAGCCTTCTCCACTGCCATAGTGAGGCCAAGTGCAACTGAAGAAGACGGCACCCCATTTTCCACTTCTGTAGCCTGCAACCCAAAGGTAAGAACATTGAATTTTCCATTTTCAGGTGATGCACACCCCTTCTGTCCCTTTCCCTCCTAGATTCTCTCTCCCTTCGTTCACTTTTTCTATCCCTCTTCCCCTTGTTCTCCTTCTCACCTGGTTTCATCTGCCCAGCACCCACGTACCTGGGTTTCTTCTCCCTTGTTTCACTTTTCCTCTCCCCTCCCCCACCTGCTCATCATCCTTCCTTTATCAGTTTCCACCTATCACCTACCAACCTCTCTCTCACCCTTTTACCTCTATATACTGACTATCTTCCCTGAACACTTTTAGTCCTGATGGAGAATCTACCCCACACACCAACCATCCCTTCACCTCCACAGATGCTGCTTTACCTGCTGCATTCTTCCAGAAGTTTGGTTTTTCCTCCAAACTGCAGATTTGTGAGAAAATACAAAGTACACATTTCAATACTTCCAAGCTTGCCAAAAGTGTAAATTCTGTCCAGCTGATTTTCTCTATCAGACTCGATACTGTGATAATTCTTAGCTTTATTGTACAGCTGCACTTTATAACTGAATTGTTGGATGAATCAGTAGCTGTTCATTATTTAGTATATTGCATTTACTCGTTTAAAAATGAGTCCGTACCATGGTAGATTTATGTAAGTGTAGACGTGGGTTCTATTGCTACATTTCATTAGCTCTGTGTTGTTTTGCTCTCTTGAAAACCTTGAAAAAGAGTCATTGCAAACAAAAATAAAAGAGATTTACGTATAAACAACTGCCACCCCCTGCCCAAAATAAGAACCTTTCTTTTTGCTTTCAAATCTTGACGGACTTGGCCTGTACTTCCAGTTTCATGTTCTAATCAGAAAGTAGTTAACGCAGGCTGAGTCAGTGAGAGTCATCCATCAGGACCAGGATTCTAGATATTTTCAAGATTTTATGTGATGGTGGAACAGAAGATAGCAATTTGGCTCCGTGTATTATTTTTCCAAACTGATAATCTGATTGGGAAGATTGAGATGGCAATGCATTGTGACCTCAACGCATTGAGATGATGATGAGATGGTGGGGGCTGGGGGTACAGTTTCACCATAGGTAATGGGTTATCTTAGATCCAGCTGAAGTTAAATGTACAACCAGTTACAGAATTACAGAATCACAGAAGGGTTAGATCAGAGAAGGAGCCTGTTCAGCCCATCAAGCCCATACTGATTCTTTGTAAGAGCAATCCAGCAAGTCCCACACACCTGCTTCTCTCCCCACAGCCCTGAAAATCCTTTCCTTTCAGAAACTTATCCAATTTACTTTTTGAATGCTATGATTAAATCTGCGTCCACTACTATACCTGGTAGGAGATTCTGGATCCTATGCACTAGCTGATTAAAAAAAATGATTTTCTTGTCTTTTGCTGTTTTTGTAAATCACCTTCAGTCTATGTTATTGACCCTTCCACCAATGGGAACAGGCTCTCTATATCTACTCTATCTATACCCTTCATGGCTTCAATAACTCAATCAAATTCTTTTGCAACTTCTGTTCCTACTGTACCATCTCCAGTCTATCCCCTTAGCCAAAGCTCCTCGTCCCTAGAACTACTTGGATAAATCTTTTGCTGCACACTCTCTAATCCTTGATACTTTTCCAAAAATATGGCACCCAGAATAGGATGCAATATGGTAACATTCTGATAATCCAACACCTTTAGGGTTTAGATAATGATGGGCTAGCAGATTTTCCAGATTATTGCATATCACTCTTATTAAAACCGCAACACATTTTTCATTCCCTTTTTTCAATGTTATACTGGTGTTTAAAAAGGAGTGCAGAAACAGGCCCCCAGTGAGGCAGATGCCAAACCGTTGGGATTTCTAAACAACGGGATAGCAGACTATCAGAGTTTTCCTCTGTTCCAGCCGTGGAGTATATAGGTTAATCATTATCTCATTATCTTTGTACTCTGTACTTCAATTTATAAAACCCGGAATCCCATTTTTTTACCTATATTCTCAAGCTACCCCAGTATTTTTTACTTAATTATACACATGCATCATAGAATATAGAACATAGAACAATACAGCACAGAAACAGACCCTTCGGCCCACAACGTTGTGCCAAGCCAATTCTATTAGTAATAAATGTCTAACTAAACTTATCTCTTCTATCTACACAATGTCCATATCCTACCACTTCCCTCATATTCATGTGTCTACCTAAGAGCTTCTTGAACACCCCGATCGTATTTGCCTCCACCACCGCCCTTGGCCGTGCATTCCAGGCACCCACCACTCTCTGTGTAAAAAAAATCTTGCCCCACACATCTCCTTTGAACTTTCTCCCTCTCACCTGAAATGCATGGCCTCTGGTATTAGACATTTCAACCCTGGGGAAAAAGATATTAGCTGTCTACTCTATCTTTGCCTCTCATAATCTTATAAACCTATATCAGTTTTCCCCTCAGCCTCCGCCACTTCGGAGAAAAAACCCAAATTTGTCCAACCTACCCTCATAGCACATGCCCTCTAATCCAGGCAGCATCTTGGTAAATCTCTTCTCCACCCTCTCCAAAGCCTCAACATCCTTCCTATAATGGGGTGACTGGAAGTGAATGCAATACTGCAGATGCAGCCGAACTGAAGTTTTATAAATCAGCAGCATAACTTCCTGACTCTTGAACTCAATGCCTCGACTAATGAAGGCAAGCCTGCCGTATGCCTTCTTTACCGCCCTATCAACCTGTGTAGCCGTTCCAGGAAGCTATGAACTTGGACCCCAAGATCCCTCTGTTCATCAACACTGTTAAGGGTCTTGCCATTAGTAGTGTACTGTCTCTTTACATTTGATCTCCCAAGGTGCAAGACTTCACATTTGGCCAGGTTGAAGTCCATCTGCCATTTCTCCACCCATATCTGCAACTGATCTATATCCTGCTGTATCATTTGCAAGTCTTCTACGCTATCCACAACACCACCAATCTTCGTATCATCTGCAAATTTACTAACCCACCCATGTACACTTTCATCCTGGTCATTTATATACATCATAACAGCAGAGGTCCCAGTGTGGATTCCTGAGAAATGTCACTAGTCACAGACCTCCAGCTAGAATAAGTCCCCTTGACCACTACCCTCTGTCTTCTACGGCAAGCCAGTTCTGAATCCAAATGGCCAATTCACCTTGGATCCCATGCATCTTAATCTTCTGGGTTAGCCTCCCATGAGGGACTTTGTCAAACACATTACTAAAATCCATGTAGATGAAGTCCACAGCTCTACCTCCATCAATCACCCTCGTCACCTCATCAAAAAACTCTAACAAGTTAGTAAGGCATGACTTGCTCTGCACAAAGCCGTGCTGGCTGTCCCTAATTAGGCTATGGATTTCCAAATGCTCATAAATCCTATCCCGAAGTATCTTCTCCAGCAACTTCCCTACCACTGACATGAGACTCACCGTTCTATAGTTTCCAGGATTATCCCTGTTTCCCTTCTTGAATAATGGAACAACAGTATCTACTCACCAGTCCCCTGGGACCTCGCCTGTTGCTAGAGAGGACAGGAAGATATTGGTCAAGGCCCCAGCAATCTCATCTCTTGCCTCTCTCAATAACCTGGGGTATATCCCATCAGGCTCTGGGGACTTATCTACCTTAATGCTCTTTAAGAGACCCAACTCTACCTCCCCCTTCATCTTAAAATTCCCTAACATATTAGCATGCTCCACACTGATCCCCCTATCCCCCATGTCCTTCTCCTTGGCAAATATTGATGCAAAGTACTCATTAAGGACTTCACCCATATTCTCCGCTTCAAAGCACATGTTCCCTTCTTTATCCTTGAGTGGTCCTATCCTCTCCCAAGTTCTCCTCTTGCTCTTGCTGTATGTATAGAACGCCTTGGGGTTCTCTTTAATCCTCCTTGCCAAGGACTTTTCTTGGCCCTTCCTGGATTTCCTAATTCCCTTCTTGAGTTCCTTTCTGGCTTCTTTATAATCCTCAAGTGCTCTGTTTGATCCTAGCTTCCTAAGCTTTGCATACTTTTCCTTTTTCTTCTTAACTAAATTCACCACCTCTCTTGACATTCAAGGTTCTCTTACATGCCATTCTTGTCCTTCCTTCTTACTGGAACATACCTGTCCTGTACTCTGTGCAGTTGGTCTCTAAACACCATCCACATGTCAGATGTGGACTCGCCCATATTTGTTCCTCAGTGTCCCGGTAGCTATCAGGGGGTCTGTAATGTAATCCCATCAGAGTGGTTGCACCTTTCTTATTTTTGATTTTACCCATATATACTCAGTGGACGAGCCCTCCTCTATGTCCCCTCTATCACACTTTCTCACATATTAAATACCCCTTTTAGAATTATGATCTCCAGCTTTTATGTTGCCACTTCTTATTGACCCCTGACTTACTAACTTAGGTTAGGTAAATCACTACACGAATCTTAATGAATTCAAAACTCACTTTATTGTATCTATGCAAATTTCCACATAAATTATGTTGACCTCAGGCCAACAATTTAGATTCCTGAATGCTGCTGTTCCTTCTGTACCAGTACTCACACAAACCACCACTTCAATTTATAATACCAAAACAGGGGATCTCCCACTGACCAAATGATTGATCTTTCTTCTCCCTGCCCTGGGCATGGGGGTCTTTTTTGCAATAGTTAGGCTCCTGAGTTCCCGCTGATCTACATCTGAAATCCTTCACTTTATCCTTTTTTCTTATCAGTTTTGCACCACTGTGCTTTAATTCCGTTGGTTCTGTCTTAGCTGGCTAGCCTTTCAGCCTTTCATTGTCTCTGGCCCAAGGCTACAGGGAGCATTATCTCATTGCTGTTCTCCCAAATGAGGACTTGCCTCTGATGTGGTAAATGCAGGCTCACTCTTAAGTTTTAAGAATAAATTGGATAGATACATGGATGGGAGAGGTCTGGAGGGTTATGGACTGGGTGCAGGTCAATGGGATTAGTGGAATAAAGTTTTGGCACAAACTAGAAGGGACGAATGGCCTGTTTTCTATGCTGGAGTGTTCTATGGTTCTATGTCATTCCTTTGCTTCTCCCTGACCCAAGCCAGTTGAAACCAGTTACAGCCAGCTCAGGCCAGACACTGGGCTCAGGTTACTTCAGTTCACAGACACAGACTGCCCTTCCATAAGTCTACAGTTTCTCACCCTCCTAAAGAATAGTTCGCAAACAATTCTTTATTTGGAAATGATCCTTGGTTTAGCAGATTATTGGTAGGGTCCTCATTATGTCCACTTTCAATTGCTCTGATCCACCATCCCTGAGCAAGAACCAGATCACAAAACAGTTCACAACATGGTGGTCACAAGAACAATCCCACAAAATGGCAGCCTCCTTTCCTTCCACCACATGGCAATGACAAAGACATTTGCTTTGTCTCCTTCCATTGTTCTTGACTCATTCTAGTTAGCTGCTTTGCAGACTTTGATTCCTTCATGGCCAACACAACTAAAATGCAACATTTCACATCTTTCACAATTAAATCTCATCTGCCACCCATCTGTCCATTCCATCAAACTTGATGTCAGTTACTATCCTCCTCACAGTTTACAGTGCCTCCAAGTTTTTGGTGAGTTGCAGCTTTGGAAATTGTGCCCCATTCACCTAAGTCCACATCATTCATATGTCCTAAGGAGAGCAGTGGTTCCAGTACTGACCCCTGGGGAATGCCACTGTGCAATTCTCCCCATTCTGATAAATCACCTTCAACTACTTCTCTGCTTATATGATTGTTATCCATCCTGCTAGAAGCCTTTTTATTCCATAGCCTTCAATCTTGATGATAAGCTTATTTTATGCCACTTAATCAAGCACCTTTTGGAATTCCACACATGCCACATCAGCTGCATTCCCCTTATTAATCCTTTCTGTTGCTCATCAAAAAATTCTATCAAGTTAGTTAACCACAATTTTCCTTGAATAAATTCTTGCTGGTTTTTCCTTAATATATCCACACCTGTCCAAGCAACTGACAATTCTGTCCCTTTCAGAACTTCCCCCAATGGCTAAGCTGACTGGTCTGCGGTCACTGAGTTTAAACCTTCACCATTTTTTGAACAAGGGTGTAATGTTTGCAATCCACAATCCAGGCAACTGTCCTTCATCTGTGGAATACTGATTATGCATTGTAATTCCATGGCAGGATAAACTGTTCAAATAACATAGAACTATAGTCTGCCAAATTCAAATCTCGGTGTAGCACTGGAGGTTAAAACAATGAATGAAATGAGTCATGCAAAGCTCCTGGTAGGTAACAGTGAGTTATACCAGAAGATTCCCAACAGGAAAGCGTTCTAGTCTCCTGATGAATGATTATAATTTACATATGGGGACAATGAAAATCTGATCAGGATTTTGAGTTGAGCATGGGAAAAATGCACTTCCCTCAGAATGAGCCAGGCACCATCTTGATGTATGAGACAGGCATATTCCAGATATGCAGCTACAGTGGTTGTTTAACCAACCTGCCTCATGCAATATCCTTTAATGAACTCAACTGGGATATTGCTGAGAGCCATTCAGAAGTGTGATGCAGATTATATCCCATGAATGTTTGAGATTGGTAAATCCAGAGTATGTCCTTGGTATTGTTTTACATAAGGGCCCAACTAAAGAAGGAATGGGCAGAAAGACATTTTGTTTCATTTCTCTCTCTGTCAAAGCCCACAGTTCTGATTGTGTAACACCCTCTTAGTATAGCACTGAAACATCAGCAACTTTAGTGCTCAAATCTTGAGAGTAGAACTTGAACATATTGCTCACTTCATACGTTCTTCCAAATCTATGGAATTAAATGCTATTTTCTTAATCGTTCCTGTTTCTTCGACAGTCATTGCTACTGACTCGTGAACTGAAGGATAGCATTTAGAGTTCATTGTTCTTCATAATTGTTTTCACATACTGAAACAGTTCGTGCTGAGCTTTCTACTTGCTATTCCCTTTGGAGATATCTATCGTTCTGAATGATTGAAGATTGTTGGAGGATCGATTTTAAAGGACAGATGTTGGTGAACTGCAGATTAGGGATATAGATGCACTGGTACTCACTGAAGACAGACGTGTAATTTTTTTATGCTTATGATGCACCATGCGAATGTTTTCTGTAATCAATTGATTCGGTATATTTTAATAAATGTATTGGCCTTTTTTTTTCCAGGAGTAATCCATTTTGTTGCAAGTGCACGCTTTCAGAAACATAACTTCTGTATTCACCTTTTAAGTTTTTTCATCAATGTGAGAGTACAGCAGGGGATCAAGGCCATCAAAAATAATTACGTGTCTTCAAAGAAACAAATTCATAGCGTAACATTGCAGGAAACAGGACTTTTATTAGAAATACATAGGCTGCTATGGGATCCCATCAGTATGAGCAATCTCGTTCTTTGCTCACCCCTTAATTTCCAGATTCTATTGCCATACAAGGCTTGTCATGTGCATAATTGAACTTTCCTGTCATAGCACAAGTTAGAGAATTAAGTGATTTTTTTTCCCTGACAAGGCAGCAGGATTTTGCATTTCACCTATCTACACCACTGATAAACATTGTCAATTGTCGATCCTTCTTAATAGTTTTCTACCAACCTATTTCACATTGAAAACTGAAATTTTGAATGCAGAATTCAATCTGTTTCTTCCTTGAGTTTACTAACCTGACCAGCATCCTTCTTGTATTTGAGAAGGTTTGATTGAAGGTTATTAGTGGGGTTCTTTTTCCCTGCATAATGAATCATCACCAAGTGCATTTCATGCTATGCCAATTAGGCCAGAAAAGGTGTGATATAAAGTAGAAGTATACGCAACACGTGTCAACTTCTGAAAGAGAGTGATAGATCAATGTGGTCTTTGCCACAACATTATCAAGAAGGTCCAATCCATAGTTTTCAGAGGGTTAGGTCAACCAGTTTGGTACGGGTGAAGAGTGCTAAAGTGACAGCTTTGTAATGCAGGCTAACTTTTTTTTAATTAAAAGAGTAGCAGAGGATATTCCATCTTGTTTTATACAATTTTACAAAATGGCAATAGTAAACAATCACCCCATCACCCCATTCCTATCCCCTCCCCCAGCCTCTCGATCTGCCCATCGCCTACACATTCCTCCTTCTGGTTCCCCTCCTCATCCCTTTGATCCATGGTCCACTGTCCTCTCCTATCAGATTCCATCTTCTTCAGCCGTTTGTCACTTCCACCTATCATCTCTCAGCTTCTTACATCATTCCCACTCTCCCCCTCCCTCACTTGCCTATCATCCCTCCTCACCTGGATCCACCTATCACCCGCCAGCTTTTGCTCCACCCCTTTCCCCCACCATTTTATACTGGCTACCTCTCTTCTTTCTTTCCAGTCCTGATGAAGGGTCTCGACTGTCCACTTCCCTCCACAGATACTGCCTGACCCATTGAGTTCCTCCAGAATTTTGTGTGTTGGATTTCCAGCATCTGCAGTCTCTCCTGTGTCTCCAGTGAACGATATTTATTGAGTCAGAAAATGATTGTCATAATCGTACAAAGGTTCGAAAGGAGTTTGACTGAGTTGTTTTCAGTTATATATTAATTGATGTATCTGCAGTAAAGGATAGCTTGATTGTTGAGGGAAAAATAATAAACTGGGAACTTAACTGAGAAATGCTTGGATCAGAGGTTCAAAAATAAAAATAAAAGCATTAAATGCTTTTGGGGAAATCTAGGCCAATAGATGATTATACCAGAACAGGAGTAAGTAAAGTGACATGTCATTCCATGCTTGATAACCTTGTTTAATTTGGTCATTTAATGTGCCTTTTTTAACCGCTCTTGCATACCCTTTGCTCAGGAAGTAAAATTGGATGCATCAAGTTTGCAGCAAAAGATTGCAGTGTTGTTTGAAGTCATGTTGCAATACAACGTGAGTGTGTAAGTGTGTAATTTTTGGCCCAGTAAGAACCTGGTCTTTTTGGACATGTTCCTTTTAAGTAGAAATAAAGCTGATAGATTGTCTTCTGTATTTTCACATCTTGCAGAGCATTTCATTGCATCGGTTACAAAAAAGTTTCATTTTTGTCTGGACTTATTGTTGAGTTTCATCTGTTTTGCTGTTGGTTTATTGCTTTTAGCAACTATTAGGATTTGGCATTTTTACAATGCTAAACTCTGACTTCATTATTTTTTGTTCTGCTTTCATCTGCTGTCATGCAGCAAAAAAATGGTGTAAACTAAAAACCATTTGGAGTTTAATGCCCTTCCAAAATCTGAGAAAGGAAAATTAATATTAGAACAGACTGGGAAGGGAGCTTGGGTTTACCAGAATGATAAAATATGTACTCATCCTTCCCCAAGGCTCATATGCACAGGGCTAGCCAGAGACCAGTCACTGGCGCCATCTCTTAAATTCAACCTCACAACTTTTACCATAGGTATGGATCTTCCCAGGTCATTCAAATCATCATGTTTTTAAAGAAAGCTTGTATTGCAGGGCTGATGTTGATGTTGATGTTGATGTTAATGGAAGAGTAGGAACAAAATCTGAGGATGCTTGCTGCCTTCCTGTTTCTATTCCTTCAATGCTCAGATTTAGCAAAACATCAATGGTGGCCTTTTCTCAAGAAAAAAGCCTACAACCTATCTTCCCCCTCTCACCTGGACTCACCTATCACCTGTCAGCTCATGGTCCTCCTCCTCCCCCTACCCTTTTATTCTGGCTTCTGCCCTCTTTCTTTCCAGTCTTGATGAAGGGTCTTGGCCCAGAATGTTAACTGTTCATTTTCCTCCATAGTTGCTGCCTGACCCACTGATTTCCTCCAGCATTTTGTGTGTTACTCCAGGTTTCCAGCATCTGCAGTCTTTCTTGTGTTTCCAATTTTTCAATGTTCTTTGTTAGTCAGATGGAACAGGAATACTTCTGCTAGGGATTTAAGAAAAGACTTTCCCAGCTCTAAGTGGCTCTCTGCTCCCCATCCCAAAACAATAGACCTGCCCTACTACAGATGCAATCATAAGCCTCTCCACTCAGCATCATTTCCTAACCTCCCCAAGATTTTCCCAAGCTCCTTCACCCTCCTCCACTGCCTGCCTATCCCAGGGCCTGTACTCCCTCCTGAATGCAAGATTCATCCTCCCATCTCAATGAAGCCTTCTCCCTTGCTCCCTCCTAATCATGACCCTTCACTTCCCAGTCATGGGATCCTTTCCTTTCCCACTTGTCAAAGGCTGTCCTCAATTGTCCCTAGTTGTAATCTCCTGCCACTAGTATATCCTAGGCTGCATCCAGATACCAAGCAAGAGACAACTCTACAACATAGTTCACCAGAGCTGCCATTACATCAATGGTATGTGCATTTCTCTGGCTGTTCCAACCAAGGAAATGCTGTCTAGATTGTCACCTTGTTGTGGTGGAGAAGCTTGTGTGGTCCAGAGATCCCAAGAGCGATACCATCTGGAGCTATGCTCCTGGTAGGGTCACCCATGGCGGTAAGGTCGATGGTGAGGTCCCTGACAAAGAACAATCCAACCAACACCTCAACGGTGGAACAGGCGGACGAAGTTACTTTGAACTCAATGACTGTGAAAGCGGATGAAGGCTGCAACAAATCCATCAGCTCCAATCGTCATGGTTTCCATGCCATTGGAATTGGTTTATTTGTGAAGTATCGTGTGTTTTTTGTGGTGCAACATCAAGTACACATTAAACAAATACACACACAGGCATCTTCGCTCTGTGGGCTACTTCTCAAGTCTTTTGGTGATTGGGGGAGGGCGACGGGAGCAGGCAATGTGATGGCTGGAAGCTCCTAGTCAAGAACCGGCATGAAAGCGGTGAATGCTTGATTCAGTTGCTCAACTTTTGGACAAGAAGGAAAGTTGTTCAGTAGCAGTATTCACATCTAAGCAACCCTATTTAGAATCCACTCTACTCACCCTGAACTCGGAGGGGGCTAGAAAAGGTGCCCTAAAAATAGTCTGCTTCACCCACTCTGTCTGGAAAGCCGTGTCCAGAGGGATCACCATCATGCAGTCGAACAACATCAAGAAGTGAAACTATGAAATTTGGAACCTGGAATATATGAACTCTGATGGATAACCCAAACTCAGACTGACCAGAGCAGAGAACTTTGTTGCCCGGGATCTTCAAAAGTTCAACTTTGACATTATTGCTCTGAGTGAGACCTGCAGAGCTGGAGAAGGGCAACTAAAGGAAGAGCAAGGTCAATACACTTTTTTTTGGAAAGGACCTGAACAACTGAGGATCCGTGGAGTAGGTTTTGCCATCTGAAACAGCCTACTTCAGAAGCTGACAGAGCAACCACTGGGAATCAATGAACATCTCATGACTCTGGGAATCCAGCTCATCAAGAACCAACATGTCACCATCATCAACGCCTATGCTCCAACTCTGGATGCTGAAGATGAAGTAAAGATGAACTTCTACACCCAACTTGATGACGTCCTTTCCTCTGTTCCCAACAATGATCATTCTCTTGGGAGACTTCAATGCTAGAGTCGGGAAAGATCAAAAGCTCTGGACTGGAATAATAAGCAAGGAAGGAGTTGGCAAGGTCAATGCCAATTGAACACTCCTCCTCACCAAATATGCTGAACACAACCTGGTGATTACAAACACCCTACTTCACCAGAAAAACAGGCACAAAGTCTCCTGGTAGCATCCACGCTTCAAACACTGGCACCTCATCGACTACATATTTGTACAGTCTCAGGACCAACAAGATGCACTGATAACAAGAGCTGTTACTAGCGCCGATGAGCGCTGGACAGACCATTGACTCATCTCGTCCACCATGAGAATGAAGATTCGGCCCAAAAGGAGGCACTAAAATCGGAACACTATTGAGAAATTCAATGTTGACATCCTTCAAGACGTCAACCATATACAGAAGTTACAACAAAATCTTCAAGAACAACTACCTCAACACATCCCACCATCTAGAAGAACACTGGAATCAATTGAAGAATGCTATCATCACGTCCTGCAAGGAAACAATTGGGTTCAAGACAAAAATACATCAGGATTGGTTCGATGATAACGACAAACCATTCCAACAACTCATCGATGAAAAGAGAAATGCCTTCATCATTTTACAAAATGACCAACAATTGGCTACTAAAAGGAAATGTTATCAGGAATGCAAGGCTGCAGTCCAGAAGAGCACCCAAAACCTGTAAAACCAATTGTGGAGGAAGAAAGCTCAGGAAATCCAACAACTAGCAGACACCAACGACACTCAAGGCTTTTTTAATGCAACTAAAGCTATTTTTGGCCCATCCATTCATGGTCAAGCCCCTCTCAAAAGTAAAGATTGTTCAACCATCCTGAAGAGCAATGCTGACATCAATTCTAGATGAAGGGAGCACTTTGAAGTTCTTCTAAATCAAACCATCTCGTATGACAGGAATATGATTAACAACATGCCAAAACAGCCTGTTTATGACTCCCTAAGCAAAATATCAACACTTGAAGAAGTCCAGCAAACCATCAAAACCTTGAAAAACGACAAAGCCGCTGGACTCGACGGAATACCAGTCGAAGTCTACAAAATTGGAGGTGACCTGCTTCATTACCAACTGCATCAACTGCTCATCAAGATCTGGATAAATGAAGACGTACCAGCAGACTTTAGAGACTCAGCAATCATTACCATCTACAAAAGGAAAGGTAATTGATCCAAATACGGAAACTATCGTGGAATTTCCCTGTTAGCAACAGCAGGAAAGATCCTCACCCGCATCATGAACAACTATCTCAAACCTTTAGCCGAGAAGATCCTTCTGGAGACACAAGCCGGTTTTAGACCATCACATGGAGCAATCGACATGATCTTCACAATACGACAACTGCAAGAAAAATGTTGTGAACAACTTCAACCTTTGTACATGGGATTCATCGACCTCACCAAAACCTTTGACTTGGTATCAAGGCAACTCCTATGGGATGTCCTATCCACCTATGGATGCTCTGAAAAGTACATTCGAATCCTGAGACTCCTCCACAATGGCATGCTTGCCACAGTCATGGTCAGCAACAGTAACTATGAGCCTTTTCAAGTCAAATCAGGAGTAAAACAAGGATGAGTGATTGCCCCAACTTTGTTCACCATCTTCATTGTGACAATCATCCACATCATCAAGGACGATCTAGCCCCAGGAATAGAAATTGTCTACAGAACAGATGGCAAACTTTTCAATCTTGCCCATCTCAAGTCCAAAAACAAGACATCCATGAGTTCCCTCATTGAGTTCCAATACACAGATGACAACTGTGTTGCAGCTCTCTCAGAAAACCACCTACAACAGATTCTGACTGCCTTCAACCATGCGTACATGAAACTTGGACTTACCATCAATTCCAAGAAGACTCAGATCATCTACCAACCGTCACCAACTGAGACAAACTGGATAGAACCATCAATTCAACCTGGTGAAACAACCCTGGAAAATGTGGACCACTTTCCATATCTTGGAAGTCACCTCTCCTCCAATGTCGACCTTAAGAATGAGATCCAACATCGTCTTAAACGCGCTGGAACAGCTTTTGGACGTCACTGAACAAGAGTATTTCATGATCGTGATATCCGAACAGACACTAAAATGTTAGTGTACAAAGAAGTGGTGATCCCAACGCTCCTGTATGCATCAGAAACCTGGACAACATACTGACGACATCTGAAGGCAATTGAAAAGTTCCATCAACGCTGTCTTCAAAACATCTTAAATATCAGCTGGGAAGATAAAAGAATCATCATTAGTGTGCTAAATGAAGCAAAAACAACAAGCATTGAAGCCTATGTTATCAAGAACCAACTAAGATGAAGTGGTCATGTTGTGCGGATGAAAGACAAATCTTCTACTCCCAGCTTAAAGTAGGCAAACGTAAAAGGGGCGGACAACAGAACAGATTCAAAGACGTCTTAAAAGCCAACATGAAGAAATGTAACATTGACATCAACAATTGGGAAACCAATGTCAAGGACAGGAAACTCTGGCAAACCATCATCCGAGAAGGAACAGCAACTTTCGAAGCCAACAGCTGTGTAGAATTAGAAGAAAAGAGAAGAAAATGGAAAGAGAGGCAGCAACAACCAAAGCCCAATCTGCCGTCTGGAACTACCTGTCCTGAATGCGGAAGAACCTTTAGAGCCAAGATTGGACTCATAAGCCACTTGAGAGCCCATAAATAGATCAACGGAAGGAAGACCATCATCCTCGACCTCGAGGGATAGCCACAATGATGATGACAGCATCACCTCCCTCCCTCTCATCTCCCCATAAATATCAGCACTTACTGTTTGAAGAATATTGAATGATTTTGAGGAAGATCATCTGTTGGTTAGACAACCAAAACAAGTAATATGTGTCCCTTATCTAAAAAAAAGTTCCTTTTCAAATTATGTCCAATGCATATTCTATTTTCATCATTTTTGTTTAATTCTTATATGCAACTTACTGCATCTACTTAAAGCATCTAATAATATCTCCAAGTTATAGCTGCTGCCAATAACAGTTAAATGGAACAGACATCTTTCACAAGTGTGTGAGATGAATATTCATTTGATGAAAACGAGATTGATAAGGGTAGTGACAACATGTTCAATTAACTGTAAAGAATACTGTTCATTATCATCATTCAGCTACTCTCATGACATGGTTGCAGCCAGCATTCCATTAAGAAGTAAGAGTAAATGCTCTTTGAAAAGTTGAAACTTGTGTGCTTTATAATACTAATAAAAATACATACATTTGAAGCTAGTTTGTCTGCATTTATCATCAGAAGAACTTGTTTTAACATATTTGCAATCTTCAGCTATCATCTCCCAGCAGTGTAGCAGTCCCCTTAATCATGAAACATGTATGTTTCAAAAATTAAAAATAATTTTGCGAGGTAAGATAAAAACTGCCTGTTGATGCTAATTACAGTGTTGGAATATTACTGGTTGAATGCATGTCTTTAATATATCTGTTTATAAAATACATTTAAGGTTTTGCTCAGTACAGAGCTTGTGATAAGTTGTAAAACAACATGCTAATGTTCATTCAATGCAAAGTAAGAAAAATTTGCATTAAGTATTTCTATCAAGTACTGTAGTCGTCCCCTCTGTTAGCTCAGTGAATGGTATCATTTTCAATTAAAGGTTCACAATCCCTTTTTTGTGTAATATAAGTGCTTATGCCATGCCAGCTCTACAGATTGCAAGGAGGTAGCTAGTCATTTAGCATCAAGTTGTTGCTATGGCAATCAATTCTGCAGTAATACAATGACCTTCCATTGACAGTTCACTGAGAATAAAGTTTCAATTGATCTCAAACAACAGATATGATTAGATTAACCACATACTGTTTTCTGCAATGATTTTTCAGCAGGTGGGTCATAATATAAAAATATATCTTCTGTTGGCATAGATAGTAAGAGCTAACATTTCAGTGTGATGACATTTAACTTTCACTTCATTCTCAATGGAGATCACAAAATATTTATTCCTTGTCCCTAGCAGGATCTATGGTGGGAGTAGCAAAGGTGTCTAACATGATATGGGATACCCGGGAGGAATTTCTGTCCACCTCTTACTGCTGCATTAATGCAGTGACCTCAACATTATTTTATCTACCGGTTTAGTTCTAGTTGCATGATGTGGACCCACATGCCACAATCTCAATTGCAGTATTCAACGTTGCTTCTCTGGATGTACTGCTGAGATTGGGAAGGAGTCAAAGAGAGATATGTTTCTACATAAATAGGATTAGGAAGCTTGCTGCTGACAAAGAGGTGGCAAAGCTGGAAGTGCCAAGGAAGACATCAGCAGGAGCATTCTGCTACACAACTGAATTAGTGTAGGAACAAATTTAATGCCTGACAGAGATCAGGAAAGTTAAGTATTGTTGCATATTACTACTGCTGTGCACACAACCGTCACTTTATTTATTCTGTCATGTCCTTCCACACACCAACTTACCTTTCAAATGCACTCACCACCTCTTTCTACACACTTCCTCACATTACCAGTGCCACTCAACCTGATTCTTGTCCATTGTCACGATCCTTATCTAACCGAGGGTGCATTTCATCAAAGAAAGGAGAAGCATTTTTGGCGTGATCCTTCATAAATCTCAAGATGAAAACCCCCAAAGCAGGTTTAACAAAAGATATGTAGTGTTTTAGCAATTCAGAGGATCTGGAGCCAGGGAGCTTCCAGCTACCTGGAGACAAAATTATATATCAACAACCTACATGCCATATAACTATCAGGCATATTAAAGTGAATTAAATAGTAAGCAAATTGTGATCATCTCCATAATATTAATTTACAATATTTTTTCTTTGCTGGTGTTAAATCAGAATGCATTTTCACACAAAGAACATAGAACAAAGAACAGAACAGGAGTATTTGGGAGATGCTTATTTTGTGAAGTTTCTCTTCTTTAGTAAATTCATCTAATGTGTACTGCTTTGCATAATTTAAATGTGTTCTAAGCTGCCTTTAAACTTCTTAGACGGTGAGTGAGAAAATGTATTTTGGTGAGGACCCTAACCCTAAGCAGCCTGCCTGCCTCTACCCTTGTCCACAAACGAATGGGAGGAAAATGAAGAGTAAAGCTTTGCTGTTGCATAGGGGTCTACATGTGAATATTTGGAGAATGCTTATTGTGTGAAGTTTCCCTTTTTTAGTAAATTCATCTAATGTGTACTGCTTTGCACAATTTAAATGTGTTGCCTATTCTTAGCTGCCTTTAAACTGGTTAGATGGTGAGTGTGAAGACGTATCTTGGTGAGGACCAAAAGCGAATGTTCAAGGTGTGAAAGCTTGTAAATGTGCTTTGTGCCAGCAGCATTGAGATAGGGTGGGGAGGCAGGAAAAGTAACTGTTGGATTGCTGTGTGACGTGGGACTACTGATATAACCTCAGTCAAGTTTGGATTAATAATGGCACCCTCAGCAGCCCAGGAAAGAACGTGAGCAATCATTGCCTTCATTGGTCATCTTTTCCCTCCTTTCTCTCGAATCATCTGAAAAGGATCCATTGGTCTTGTTCCTCTTAGAAACTTGCTGTTGCAAAATATAACCATTTTGGGGACCTTGGGTGATTAATCTTAAAGGATTCAGCGTGGCACTGGGTTTGTTTACTTATAAATCGTTTCTGACTTGCTCTCAAATGGCATTCATTTTACCACTTTTGGACTTCATAAATCACTTTTTAGATGGTGATATGCAGGAGTCCCTTAGGAACCATTCCATAATTGTATTTCCAAGTCTAAAATGTTCAAGAGGGGGGATTGCCGCTGAGTTACAGTGGCACGGCAGTTTCCTGGGAATCTTGGACCCTCTTAGGAAATATATTTCTGAAATCACACGGCAGTTACACATTGTTAGAGTGAAAAGCCCAGCAGTTGATAAATACTCCTGCATGATTTGCGGTCGCCTGGATTGTCATGAACATCCAGTCATGGGCAATGGGGATGTACATCTTGATCCAAACCTGTCAGTTCAGAAGGCAACTTCAAAGGCAAAATTCACATAATTACCAGTCTTGGCCAACAAATAATCTGGGAAGTAGGATTAACTAAACATTCCTCTCTTCTAATCTTGGGCACTCTGAACATTGTGAGGGGGCAATCTCAGGGATGAAGTATGAGGGGTGAACTCTTAGATTGAAGTGCTGTGGAGAAATATTTCCCTCAGAGAATGGGCATCAGAAGTTCTTTGTATATAATAAACAGAAGAAAAGTATTACAAGTGAGAATTGGTGGAATTTAACTACAAAGCTATTCTGATGTATTCTCCTCCAACTGCAGCCTGCACCCTTGGAAAACACAATCACCCTCAATATGGCTGCTTTAAAAATTCCTGCAAGTATATGTCCATAAATATATTTGGTTGGATTAATTGCAATAGTTGCAACTACTTCTTTCAAGGCAAAATTGAACAGTTTTGCATCATTCACACATTTTTCTTTTAAAGAATGATGTGAATGAGGATATGAATTCCCTCATCTGCAGCAGTTTGCATAATTTTACATCTCTTCACATTTAAGTGGTTCAGAAAAACAAGTATGTGATCACAGCTGTAATTAATTAGCATGGTCCCACTGCGGGTTACCAACAATAATGCCATAAAGCCAGTTATTATTCCTTCATAGCCAGGATTACATTTTAGTCACAATGTAAGCACTTTGAGTTAATATAAAGGCCACTATATAAAATAAGCTTATTTTTGCATCTCCTGAAACTAATTTGTGCTATGCACAAGTATTTTATTTGCCTGCTAAGAAATGAGAGCTCCAAATGCCAAAACTACATTCTTTGCAAATATTTGAGGTATCTGTCTGCACTGATAGCTTTGCACTTGCGTTTGTACACTATCAACACAACACAGACAAGATTAATTTTAACCAGCCCTGAATGCCCTTAAAGGAATGGGAAACCAGAGGAAATGATAGAAAACATCAACTTATGAGTTTTTTTTCAGCCTCCACTGCTGGCTTTTGGCAAAACATTAGAAGAATTCTTTCTCTGACATCCACACAAATCCTTGTCACATTTCATGGTCATGGAAGTTAGGAGGTTTGAGCAAAATGAAACTGTACAATACTGGAGATCAGAGACAAAAACTGGTATTGCTGGTGGCTCTCAGCAGGTCAGGCTAGATCTCCTGAGAAAACACAAGTGAACTGCCCACAGTTCTGTGGACAATAATATACTTGAAATGCAGAGTAATGTGTATTTCCACAACAGACACTGTCTGACCAACGGAATGTTCCAGCCTTTACAAGTTTCTGCTTAAAGAAGACAAACAGTTATTTTTGTAGCCCTCAGTTTTCCTTTGCTTTTTTTGCTTTGGCCTCAATTTTCCTCCTGGGATCCATCCAGATGATTTTAGTGGAAGACCAGCAGAACTCCACAAATGGCCAGTGGACTGTGCGCCCATCCCTGCAAAGACATATAGACATAAGAGTAGTTGAACAAAAATGCTGCTAATTTTGTATTGCATACAGTGGCACTGCTCAAATGAGATACTTTGAACCAGAAGCATTGACATCCCTCTTTAACTGGCTGTGTGCCACAGGGCCCAGTCGAAGCTGGTGGAGGATTTATGGCTGGAGGTCAATGATTTCTACTGAATTCTTGGCCGTTCATAAGGACCCTTAGACCTACCATTATTAATGGTCATCAAAATTGCAGAGTCAATTTATCATGGATGCTAATGGTGGTAGTAATGTGTGGATGCCATTATGTACATTGCATTGAAATTACCTTTCATTCTCCTGAACCCAAACAGTATAGGCCCACCCTGCTCAATATCTCCTCTTATGACACACCCACCATCATACTTTGAAACACTAAAATAAAAACAGAAAAAGCTGAAAAACTTATCAGGCCAGGCAGCATCCATAACAATAGTTAATGTACCAAGTCAATGTGTTTAGAAACTGTATTAATTTCCAATTTTTATGCCACAGTATTACTAAATATTGGATATATTTGCAATAGAATGCAGCAAAGATTCCTGGAATTGTGGGTTTGTTGTATGAGGAGACATTCAGCAGACTGGGCCTAAACTGCTTGAGAAGTTAGAAAAATGAGAGGTGAACTTGCTGAAATGTATATAATTGTTATAGCACCTGGCATGGTAGATGTGGAGTGAAAGTTTCTCCTGGCTGGTGTACCTAGAACCAGGGATCAGTGACTCAAAATAAGAGGTAGGCCATACAGAGCAGAAATAAGGGGAAATATCTTCATCCTGAGTTCACAAGATCACAAGACAAGGGAGCAGAAGCAGGCCATTCGGCCCATCGAGTCTGCTCCAAGGAAAAGGGAAAAAGAAATGGGGTGGGAAAAAAAGAAAAAAAAGAAAAGAAAAAGAAAAAAAGAAAAGAAAAAGAAAAAAAAAGAAAAAAAAACTATTCTAATCCCATTTTCCAGCCTTATCCCCATATCCCTTGATACCCTGACTATTTAGATATCTGTCTATCTCCTCCTTGAACACCCCCACTGATCTGGCCTCCACTGCTGTGCGTGGCAAGGAGTTCCACAATTTCACCACCCTCTGGGTAAAGAAATTTCTCCTCATCTCTGTCTTGAAACTGTACCCTCTAATTCTAAGATTGTGCCCTCTGGTCCTGGACTCGCCCACCAAGGGAAACAGCCTAGCCACATCTACTCTATCCTTACCTGTCAACATTTTAAATGTCGCTACGAGGTCCCCTCTCATCCTTCTGTACTCCAGTACCCATTGGGCTGTGCAGGCTTAATCACTCAACAGATTAAGACAGGAACTGACAGATATTTTTTGATAGGAAAGGAATTAAGGGATATGGAATTAACAAAAGAAATTGATGCTCAGGTGTAAAAATACAGCCCTGATCTTATTGATTGGTGCAGCAGGAATGAGCGACCAAATGACCCACTCCAGCTTCTCTTTCTTATGCTCTTCTGCTGTCAGAGCTAAACCACTGACAGCAGCAGGAGTGGAATTCATCAACATCATTTAAAGTAGAGAATTGCTGAGAATCGGATCTTTGGCATGTGGTGACAGGGGAATCTTAACACTTAGAATACAAGTTAAACCCTTGAAAGCTAAATTGTAAAGCAGCTTACGGTGAATCCTGTCCATGTGATTGGCTGAATAGGGGATAGGGAATAGGCTCAATAGTAGCTGATAGAGCAATCAAGATTTGGCTGTGGCACAAATGTGAATTGGATTAAAAGATACCCACCAAGCACCAGCAGAGAAAGAGATCTGAACCACAGCACAGCATAGATGGTGAATATTGTAAAAAATGTAGGAAGCTAAGAATTTGGTGAGAAAGAGTATTCAGTGAGAGAGGGAAGGAGATGCCTTTCATTAACAATATACGTTTCGCAGTTCTGACAAAGTGTCACTGATCCAAAGTGTTAACTGTTTCTCTTTCCACAGATGTTGCCTGACCTGCTGAACTCTTCCAGCATTTTCTGTTTTTGTTTCAGAATACGTTTAGTGGTCTGCTTGAAGAAGTAAATATTTAACATATGTTTTGTGTTTTAGGATTTAGTGCAAAGTTAATGTGTAAAAAAAAATTAAAACAACTAGAAATAAATATAGACAAAGATACATAAGAGAAAAATAGGATCATGTAACCAGGTTTAAAAAAATCGTGGGATGTGCCAATACCGTCCATTCTTGAGATAAATAGTTGCCAGGCATGATGATATTCAGGATTGCTTGTTGGTTGGTGAGCAATAAACTGTTTTAAGCTTGAAATTGGGGAAGTAGTGTAAACTAGAAACAAGGGCCAAGAAATTGAGTTTCTTACTGCTTTATATTAATAGTGCAAGATGATGCAAAATGATTTTAACCTGCAGCATGAATCATAAGCCTTTATTTGGGATGTCCAGTAAATTGATTAATGCTCTAGCATGTGTGTTTCATGTGCAGTCCAGAATTAGGCAGGGTATAAGAACTCACACAATTCTAATTTGTCTCCAGTTCCGCCAAATTTGGCCATGTCCATCCAGTTGATGTACTTTGTTAACTATTCTTGGGAAATCAGCTGTTAAGCAGCATAAAATCATGCTATTTCTTGGAGTCCTTAATTACCTGCAGGCTTATTGTGGATTAAGTCAAAGTTGACTTTATTGGGAAGAGGTGTAATCTTTGCTGCTGGAGTCTTCAGACATATTGTGTGGGTTCCCGACTTGGGGGTTTTGGCTGTGCTGATGTGCTGCTGGGAGGTGAACGAGAGGATCCCCTCCTCCCCCAAGCAGAGCAGCATGCGGGATGAAGGAAGAGGAGGAGAAGGTTGAGGTCAGCCAAAGACCTTATTCAGAGGGGTTAAGGAGCAGTCTTCACATGTGCACCAATTGGAAGAGCAGTGCCTAGGAAGAACCATTTCTTTTGCATTATGAAAGGGGCACTCACAGGGGCCTGCCTCACAATCTGCTGTGGAATGCTGAAAGACACCTTTATCAGTTGGAATTGAACTCACAGTGGTTCTGGGTTTCCTTGATGCTGGGTGGACAGGTGGAGAAACTTCAACTCTGCTGTCCATGCTGTATCAGGAAGCTCACAGTCATGGACTTGCACCTTATTTCTCTACCTGCATTCCACTTACTCTGTAACTGTAACACTATATTCTGCATCCTGTTATTGCTTTCCCTTTTGTACTCAGTTGATGTACTTGCATTTGGAATGATCTGCCTGGATAGCATGCAAAACAACATTTTTCACTGTATATCAGTACATGTGACAATAATAAACCAATTACCAATAAATTGCAAAGTGCTTTGTGATATCCTGAAAGGTACATAAACAGAGCAAGTCTTTCTTCCTTCAAATCAGACAAGGTTATGAGATGAGAAAGACATCAGGGGATTTTTCATAAGAATTTTATCAGCTTCTTGAGCCTGTGGCTACAGATTCTGAGACAGCAGCTTCAACATTACTGAGTGCTCTTTTCTTCAGCACAATAAGTTCCGGGAGATGTGTGAGATCCTTGCTACTCTGACTCTGTTGTTGTTTTCATTGTATCACATCTCCTCTTGTAGGAAAGAGAAACAGGTGTCAGAGAATGCCACAGAATAACTACACACAGTGCAGACTGTAGACGTTTTGCTGGCAGTGTGCAGATGTTGTAAGATGTGGGTGTCATGCTGAGAATAGTAAGTTTGTGATGCAACAATAAATGTTATGAAGAGTCCTGCTTGCCAGAGATAGTTGGTCGCTTAAGGCTAAGGATGTCTTGCATTGAGCCAGGCAGGAGGCCAATGGAGTACATGGAGAATTGGAATGAAAATATTTCATGAACCTCGATTACTCACATAGAATGATTAAACTTTCTCCCACACTGGAGGCAGGCACTTGGGGCTTGATTCTTGACTGATTTCACATCTTTGCCTTGACACTTTGCTCTGTGTCTGGAGGTCTTTGTGTACTTCAGAGGGCAGAGAACACTCTCCCCCTTTCCATCTCACCCACCAGTACCTCTATAGTCACACCTGAAAATTGTGTGGCTTGTTCTGCCTGATGCTACATTATCCCCTCTGCAAAATGACATCAGCTCCATTTGCAACCACTGACCAGCTGCCTTGTAAGAGGTGCAAGTCTAGGCTTAATACTGCTGACTTTTTAGATGCTTATAGAAACTGGAGAGAATGTGTTCATCTTAAAACCCATAAAGAAGTGGGCTTATCACTGCCTGATTGCTAAATAATGGCAGAGAGGTGTGAACACAACCTTACTGTACAGATCCTCTGGCTTCACTTGGCATGGGTGAATTGCACATGTGAATTCCATGATTGTTTTCTAGTGCTGTCAAATTTATGTCCTGTGAACCTATTACTAATAAATTAAATTTATTAGTTTGGCAAAAGTGTACAAATAAGAAAAACATTGATTATACAAAAACATGAAAAACAAGGTTAGCCTCAGATTGCAGATGAGAATAGACTAAGTGCAACACGATCAAATCTGCAGTAAGTGTTTGCAGAGAACTTCAGCTTTGAGTTATTAGGAGTTTATTGTGCAAATAATGTGATGCATGCTTGGAGAAGAGGGTCTCCTGAACATTTTGAGCCAGCAGGGAGAGGAGGCAGCTTGTGGGCCGAACCCAGAACACTACACAAAAAAAGATGTATTTCACTGTGTGTTTCAATGTACATGTGACTAATAAATATATCTTATCTAAAAAAACAAAAAAAGGTAGCAATTCAGATTATGATAGTGGTCAAAAATAGAATGTAACTATTGTCCTTATTCACACCGGTGGTAAGTATTTCATTCCTGATGTGATTCAGGTTGACGGAAAAAATTTTTTTCAACCTTTGCCACTAGTGAGTAGGATTGAACCAGCTACTAGCAATATTAAGAACTAAGACTGTAAGGGCATTGTGATACCAAAAGCTGTTCACGTTGGGCTGTGAAAATTAATGTGAAAGTGACTCAGCACAAGATAGCCAGGGCTATTGATCCTGTTCTCTGCAGCCATAGTAAACACTGTGTCCACAGGAAGCAAGACAGAGGCTGGATATCCAACCCCCTGACACCTCAAAGACTTTCTACTATCTACAAGTCAGGAGTGTGCTGGAATACTTACTGCTTGCCTGGATGAATGAACTTCCAACAACACTGGGGTCCAAGTCCCGGAACTTTCTACCCAAAAGCAGTGTGGGAATACTTTCACCAGTAGGACTGCAGTAGTTCAAGAGGGTGGCTTACCACCACTATCTTAATACAGTCAGGAATAGACAATGTATGCTGATCTTGCCAGTGACACCCAGATTCCAAAAAAGTGAATATAAACTAATACATCAGCAGTGGCGAACACGGTGGTGAAAAAGGTGTTTACCGCTGGCCTTCATCAGTCAGGCCATTGAACATAGGAGTTGGGACTTTATGTTGCCGTTAAATAAGTCATTGGTGAGGCCACACTTGGAGTACTGTGCACAGTTTTGGTCACCCTGTTATAGGAAAGATGTGGTTAAAGTGGAAAGAGTGCAGAAAAAATTTACAAGGATGTTGCCAGGACTTGGGGGCCTGAGTTGTAGGGAAAGGTTGGCCAGGCTAGGTCTTTATTCCTTGGAACATAGGAGATTGAGGGTTAATCTTATAGAAGTGTTTAAAATGACGAGAGGCATAGATAAGGTGGATGGTAACAGTCTTTTCCCCAGGGCAGGGGAGTCCAAAACTATGGGGCATAGGTTTAATGTGAGAGGGGAAAGATTTAAAAGGGACCTGAGGGGCAAATCTTTCACACAGAGGGTGGTGAGTATGTATAATGAGCTGCCAGAGGAAGTGGTTGAGGCAGGTAGAAACATAGAAACATAGAAAAACTACAGCAAAATTCAGGCCCTTAGGCCCACAAAGCTGTGCCGAACATGTCCCTACTCTAGAAATTACTAGGCTTACCTTTAGCCCTCTATTTTATTCAGCTCCATGTACCTATCTAACAGTCTCTTGAAAGACCCTATCATATCCTTCTCCATCACCGTTTCCGGCAGCCCATTCCACGCACTCACCACTCTCTGAGTAAAAAACTTACCCCTGACATCTCCTCTACATCTACTCCCCAGCACCTTAAACCTCTGTCTTCTTATGGCCACCATTTCAGCCCTGGGTACAATAGTATCATTTAAGAGGCACTTGGATAGGTACATGGAGGGGTGGGGCTTGGAGGGATATGGGCCGAGCACAGGAAATTGGGACTAGCTGGATGTGCACTATGGTCAGCATGGATTGGTTCAGCTGGAGGGCCTGTATCCGTGCTGTATTGCTCGATGACTCTATGACTCAGTCCCTAAGGGCCAGGGGATATGACTTCTCCTGGCTGGAGAAGAACTTGGAGCAGGAGGAGAGGATCATAGCTGTCATAACCCACATGGGATCCAACAACTCAGGAGGAGCTATAAAAGAGGACACCAAGATGGTAACTCTTGGATTGCTACCTAAACAATGCAGAACTTAGTGTAGGAATAAATAAATTAGAAGTTTGTGGCTGAAAGAGTAATTTGAAAGGTGAAATCTAAATTAACATGGCACAGTTACTAGTGCTGACGAAATAGGGAGTTCCTCTGTTGGAAAGGACTCCACTCCAACCAGGTAAATTAATTAACAGAATATACTGTAGATAGGTTTTGAAATTATGAAGAGGAAGATAGGTTTAGATGAGGGTAATGCTAAAAATATGAAAAAAAAGCCAAAGGTGTTTTGCAGAGCAATGTCATTGAGGGAGAATTTAAAAATTGTACTCGAGCAATACAACTAAGACCACAAAGATGTATATGGAAAATAATTAAAATTAATGCTCTTGTATCTGAATGCACAAACTATTCATCAAATTTAGGTAAAATAAAGGTTCAGTTGGTTAAAAATATGTTGATTCTGGTCATTCTGATGATCAAAGTTGGGAACTAATTTTCCAGGATATTTATATTTTTTCATAAAATAGGAAAAATACAAAAGGAGGTTGGGTTGCCCTGACACTAAAGGATCAGATAAAGGCAGGAGTGAATGAACTATCTCAGATTAGATAACCAGGCTAGAAGTACAAAATTCGCTCAGTGACCAATATTACATCCCAGTTAAGCTATGTTTTAGTTATAAAGTACTCATCCTTGCTTTCAAATCCCTTCATGACCTTGCCCCTCCCTATTTCTGCAATGTGTTCAACCTGTAAAACCCTCCAGAGTATCTGCACTACTCCAATTTTGGTCGCTTGTGCATCCCCAAGTTCATTGGTTTGATTTACTTCCCTGCTCCACTCCTAACCTCAGTTCCATCTCAATGGGCCGACACAAGCAAAGGCCATTGAACCACATTTTCTACTGCTCGCTTAGTGTACAATTGATCTGAAATATAAACTTCTACATGGAAACTTCAACCCAGGAAGTAATTAGAATGAGATTAATTTTACTGCACAGTTCATTCTTCTTAAAAGGAAAATATTACTAAACACATGTTTCTATTCTTTCATTGGACATGTTACACATGGCTGGAGCTAGAGAATATTTTTTCACCTGTTGCTTCCATCTCTGTTGCTGTTTTCCATTTTACGCTGATATGCTTTGGCTGCATTCAATGATCAGTCAGTAATATTATGCAGCACCTCTGCAGATGCAGTTCCTTAGAGTTAACACTCAGTTAACAAAATGGGATTGGCTTGTGCTGCTCTGAATAGTTTGTCACAGGTAAATTGCTCATTTAAATTATCAAACTGCAGGAGGTAGAATTTCCATTTTGTAGAAATCGATGCTTCTGGGGGAAATTCCTCTAGAAACTGCACCATTCTGTACAATGTTCATCCTTCCCAAGTTTTTATTCAAACTCACTTGCATATTATCAAACACAGAAACTGCCATGAATGAACACAATCATGCAATGTTTCACAATGTTTGTTTTCCCTAAGTAAATCCTTTAACAAGATTATCTGACATATATTTAGCTCTAAATTGATAAAGTTTGGATAAGTGAAAATGGACTTATCACAAAAAGAAAACATTTTAAATCACAATATGAATCCATCACTTGTGAGGAGAACTTTATTTTCCACATCATTTTCTAATAGTTCCATTTAAAAAATTAAAATATTCAAATGCTTTCAAGACTTATATATGCTAGTGCCTATGCATCTAGCTTAACTTTGGAGCCTCCTCAAAGGCTTGTAAAGAAAAGCAATTAGTGTTTACTCCCAATGGTGATTAATTTATCTCAGGGACATGGCTTATTTTGTGGGCAAGTCTGCTTCCAGCGTGATTTTTTTCAAGCTGCAGCAAAAATTATAGAAACGTGAACTGAAATCAATTTGTGCTTTAAGTTCTCTGATCCTTCCCACTGGCTATTCTGATATTGGGCCAAATGCAACAAACACCCTGTGCAGTCGTGCAGAAACATCAGTCCCAGCTCTTTAATTACAAGTTGGTGCATTCTGCAGGAGGCCAATAAAGAATCAATCATCACCACAATTCTCCCCTCACCCACTCTGTTATTGATTATACTGCTGCCAATTTAATAGGGAGCTTGATGTGCAGCTGCAGGACCCTGCACATTCAACACACAAAATAACAGCAGCAACTTGGATATTTTTCCAAAGATTTGTTGCAGTTGGGCCCATATGTCATTTGCACTAATCTCAGAAACCGTAGCTGGGATCTTCGATTATCGTTTGGTCATTTCAACTCCTGTGGAATAAAACTGCCAATCAAACAGCTTTCTTTCTGATACCCTTGATCTTAATTTCCTCAACGCAATTTTGTCACATACATAAGTAGTCCATTTGCAATTTCTAAAAATTATTCTGACAAAAAAAACACTTCAGATACAAACTGCTCCTATATCTTATGGCCTTATGTTGGTGTGCCCACACAAAATTCAACAATTGCTACATTTGATAATGAGCTACATTAAATGCATCTGATAAGTATAATCATATTTGCAACTTGTAAGAATGTACATGGGTTCGGATGTTAGCATGAAAAGTAATTACTTTGAATCAATGTTCCTTCATGGATACTGAAGATTTTTTACAACTTTTATTGAGCAGCAAAAGCAACAAATTAAGGCCTAGAACTTTCATGTTTTGGTAAAATCAGTGATGTGGATTATGTTTGGTAATAATTGATGTCTACAATTATTAGTGCAGGCTCCCTAAAGTTGATGGTTTTTGTAAGCAACCAACATAACAGCAGAAACTTGGATATTGTGTTCAGACCTGAAATGTTAACTTTTGTTTCCCTTTCCACAGAGGCTGCCTGACCTGCTGTTTTTCTTCCTGATTTTCACTACCTGTTCTGCATACCCATAGGGGAGTGTGGAAGGTGAAGTGAGGAAGGCGAAGTGAGGGAGGCTGATATCAGGAGGAATCTACACTGTTTGAAGTCAGATACGAACTTTCAAAGGAAAGTTTTGTGACTACAAGTAAAGTAGGGAAATGCTGTTTGGAAAACCAAAATGGCTGAAGGGTATGGGCACCAAGATTCTTGGATGCTGCATAGGAGGCCTTAGTGCAGGGAGCAGAGAAAAGGGAGGATTCTCTATCCTCCCCAGGACTAGGAAACCTCTCAATCTGATAATGAGGTGTATTGGCAGCATTGCACCCAGCTCATGGATGTTGTTCCATAAGTAGCTTAATAATTTAACGGGAGTTGTATTGCATGGACATGCTTTTCTCTCTCTCTGCATTTATATGTGTGTTCAAGTGTGATTCTGATTAGATAGGAGAGTCATATTGTGTGCCTGCTTTATAAAATATAAAGCTATCATGGTAAAATCTTATAAAGAGCAGATCATTGTTTGTCTAACAAGATAATCTGTTGATTATCTTGTTAGACAAGCAATCTGGACAGAAAATGAATATTTAACTTTGCAGGAAGAGTTCTGGAAATTAAAAGCATGATATAAAGATGAAATTAAGCAACTATGTGTTGGTTTGAAGGGTAATGCTAACAGCCTACAGGCAGTGAAGAAAAAAAGGAGGCCATCACAAATTTATCTACTCGAAAATATACTGGAGCAATTGCTATTCCTATAAAAAATTACACACAATGCCTTTCAGATCTTACAAATGTGCTCAGACCATCGGAACTATTGTGGAAAAAGAATGTGGAATGAATACTCAGCAAGAGGCAAGAAAATCTGAGCAAGTGACATTCATCTTGATGCTGCACATAAATTGAAATTGGCATGTGATGCGTCAAATTACGGTATTGGTGCATTGATAAATCAAGAGAAATCCATTGCTTTTGCATCCTGTGGTATCAGAAGAAGCCATGCGTTGCGCACAAATTGAGAAGAAGGCACTTAGGATCATGCTAGGAATCAGAAATTCCATCATATTTTTTATGAGATAGATCTTTTAACCGGTGACAGATTATAACCTATAAATAGCACTGTTAGGTCCCAATCAGCTGTAATGAACAAACATTCACCACCCTCTCTTGGATGGCACCACCACCTTTTGAGCCATGTAGTCTCCCTTGATCTCCACCCTACCATAAACATTCCCACTGTTCTCTCCACAACCGATGCTCCCAAATCCCTTCCGCCATACCCCCAACCTTCTCTGCAACTTAAATCATGTCTGATTTTGAACTTTTACTACCTCTGATGAAAGGTTAACATGTAACATCGACTATGTTTTTCTCTCTCCACTCATGCTGCCTGACTTACTGTGTATCTTCAGCACTTCCTGCTTTTATTTCATATTTCCAGTATCTGCAGTTTCTAGTTTTCAATACCTAATACGGAATATCTGGTTGATATCTTGTTATGGTCTCTGAGCACTTGTTGTGTACAACTTAGTTGTTATATTTCCTGCATTGCAAGTGTTCACACTTTCAAAGCATTTTAGTGGCTGTATAGTTCTTTTAGTCATCCTGGGGTCAAGAAGAATGCTAAATAAACAAAATTCTTTCTTTCTTTGGTGTCCTGTTGAGATTTCAGTGAAGATCTTCCCTCTGGCCTTGGAAAACAACTTCAAGCAGCTTTGAAACTAGAGAACACACTGCAGAATACACCATCTCTTCATGGGTTGTAGAATTATGGGCTGGACTGTGAAAGATGTGGATGAAGTGGTTGTTGAATCAAAACACACAGTGAAATGCATCTTTGTGTAGAATGTCTGGGGGCAGCCCACAAGTGTCGCCACGCTTCCAGCACCAACATAGCATGCCCACAACTTCCTAACCCGCATGTCTTTGGAAAGAGGGAAAAATGTTTTCATAAGGTTATAATAAAGTTGATATTGTTGGTCATGAAGGAATTAAAATCTGCAAAACAGCTAACTGGAATGAGCCAAGGAGACAGAAGGAGACAAAACAAATGTCTTTGTCATTGTCATGTGGTGGAAGAAAATGAGGTTGCTATTTTGTGAACTGTTCTTGCAACCACCAGTTTGTGAACTGTTCTTGCTCAGGAATGGCTGGATCAGATCCAATTGAAAGTGGACACAATGAGCCCCCTACTGATAATCTGTTAAACTAAGGATCATTTCCAAAAAAGGGGGTTGCTTATGAACTGTTCTTTGAGAAAATAAGATCTGCAGATTTATGGAAGAGCAGTCTGTGTCTGTGAATTGAAGTAACCTGAGCCCAGTATCTAGCCTGAGCTGGCTGTAACTGGTTTCAATTGGCCTGACTCATTGAGAAGCTAGGGAATGACATCAGAGGCAAGTCCTCATTTGGGAGAAGAACAATGAGGTAATGCTATCTGTAGCCTTGGGCCAGAACCAGGATAGCCAAGTAAGCCAGAATCAATGGAATTGAAGTATAACAGTTCAAAACAGAGTAGGAGTGTTTTAATAAAGCTATATAATGTTGACATAGACTGGAATAAAATCAATGATGGTGGGAAAAATGTGTAAAATGAAATCAGGACTATCTTCTGAATAAGTATATTGTCCAGATATTCTTTTGCAGTTAAAATACACATGAAAATATTGTCGAGCAAGGCCATGGGAGAGAGGGATCCAACACTCTAGAAGCACAAATTCTAGGTCTTCTGCATCACCATACAATGTCACACAAGAAGTGAGAATCTTCCAGCACCACCTTTCATCAATGTGGGAGCACTTAAATATTTCCTTAGGCATCTCCTGGGGCATCATGAAGGCAAAGTGTGTGTACCCAGGCCAGACATTATCATCATTGGAGACCATCACCAAGAAAGAAAAATATCTTGAAGATAGTAAATATTTTGACCGTCCTTGACAACTGTTAAGCTTGCTGACAACAGTTCAGATAGAAACAAGAGCCTTAAGTTATGTTGCAGTAATCTGATACTCTCTGGTTGATGTTGCTTCTGTGCTTGAGGTGCACACTAATTCTGACATGTCTATCCATGCCAGAACATGATAAATGTAAGGTCTAACATGACGATAAATGTGTCTTGAATGTGGAAGACTCCACAATTTCCCAAAACATACTCTGTTATATTTTATATTTTATCCCATATTTTCCTTACGGCATAGAAAGAGGCTGTTCAACCCATCAAGTCCATAATACTTCTCAGAGCATTGCCACGGGTCCCATTCTCCCATTTATTTCCCTGTAACTTATTCTCTCTCACATGCCCATCAATGGCCTGATTCTCCTGTCAGCCAAATGCACTTGGAGCAAAGTATAGTAGCTAATTAACCTACCAACATGTCTTTCGGATGTGGGAGGGAACTGGAGCATCCAGGGGAAACAGACCACAATCACAGGGAGATGTACAAACTCCACACAGAAAAGACCTGAAGTCACAATTGAACCCAAATCACTGGAGCTATAAGGCAGCAGCACTAACTGCCTCATAATCATGCCATCTGCATTTATGGAGTGGCTGGTAGCTCTCACTGACTGATTTTACCATTAAATATGTGCTTAGTGTTTAAAAATGTTGCCCTACATTTTGGAAGGTAGTACTGAGTGACTTATGGTGCCATCCTTGCAGTGCGTGTATTTCCATGGCGTTGTTGAGTGGGAAGTTTTGTGATTTAGAGTTAGCAACACTGAAGGAATGGTGTATATTTCGAAGTCATCATGGTGTGTGCCATGGAAGAGAACACATACATCGAAAGCTCCTTTTTTTCAAGATGATAGAGGTTGCAGGTTTGAGAGGTCCTGTTGCAGAAGGATTTGCAGATTCATGCCATGCAATTTCCAGAACGTGCATACCACAGCCTCAGCATGCTACTGATGAAGCAGGGGGTGGAGGAGCAGCAGTAGGATATTCAGTGTCATAGATTAGGGATTGTGCAAGTCGTCTGCTTTGTTCTGGATGGTGTCAGCCTTTCTGGGTGTCAGCGGAGCTGTATTTGTACAGACAAATTTTATCTTACATTTATTGACCATCATTTGTTACCTGTTCTTGAACAGCCATTGGTTGCCTATTACAGTTCAGAGGGCAGTATGAGACAATATATTGGTGGGTCTGGAGTCATATACAGGCCGAGCTGGGTAAGGGTGATCTCTGAAGGACACCGGTTAACAAAGTGTTCTTTGAATGACAATGAAACATTTTATGATCAATGTTATCAGTGGCTAAAGAAATAAGATCCATACTCTTTGGACTTTAGAAGAATGAGGGGTGATTTTATTGAAACATATAGGTCAAATTCAGAGTATCAGTGGAAAACAGTGTATAGTATACAATGCCAAATGAAGTTGATTCTGTGGAAAGAACATCCGATAAAGGTATCCATATCAAGATGTTGGTGTAAGGACAATCAGTGACATTTTATTTTGATGCAGGAGTAATCTGTAATGCCCTCCAAAAACAAGCCATTAATCTCAAGGCAATGAAGTTAAAACTAATGAGTCATGCAACCGAAGTACAACATGACGACGCCAAAAAATAAAAACAGGAAAACATTTGTTTGATTTTCATGACTACATTGAAGACTGCTGGGAGATGCTTTCTGAAAGTGGTGAATCAAGAAAGGTGTGAGTTCATCACAGGGTACAAGAAAGAGGTCACATCTAGATTTGGTACGAGTGCAGTCCTGCAGATAGGATTAGTAAAGATACACCATGATATGATCCTGGAGCTTGTCAGAAGAATGCAGCCACAGAGGTACTAAAGACCATCTTATCTTATCTTTAAGTTTAGATCCTTTAAAGAATGTAGCATGAGAACAAATGTTCATTGTATATATTGCAACAATCTTTCGTGAAATATATCTATCAAGTTTGCCTTTCTGAAAAATCTGCCTTCTTCATTTGTGTAGTAGGCAGTCACAGAGGAAGGATGTGTCTCTTTGTGAGTTGTTTGGCATAATAAAGTTCTTTGTTAGTTTAACTTAACAATCATCCTCCACTGTGTTGGAGAGTGATGCTGAATTAGAGGCTTTAGCGAGCCAGATATATTTGTAAAGCACCTTGATTTAAGAGGTATTTGGATAGGTACATGAAGGGAGGGGCTTGGAGGATTTTGGGCTGAATGCGGGCAACTGGGACTAACAGGATGCTGTTGTCAGCATGGACCAATTGGGCCAAATGGCCTGTTTCTGTGCTGTATTATAGTACCAGTAATGGTGACAATAGAACTATCCTTTTTATTCCAGATTATTTAATTTAGTGAATTTAAATTCGGTAATCAAGGTGGGATTGGAAGTCTCTGAATTATCATTTCAGTCCTTTGGATTACTAGTCCATTAACAAAATTTGTTTGGATCCATTTTTGAAATGGAGTTAGATTTATTGCCAGTTCATTCAAAAGAAATAAATAATCAATAACACAAATTTGATTTGAAATACTTATTCTGAATATAATGGCCTCTCTCAACCATTCACAATGCTAACTCACATCTTTGAGTGGTGCAGCTACCTCACCCTGTGGGTGGATGTTTGTTATCCTGAAGGCTTTTATGTTTCTTTTGTACTCCTCCTTTCAAAAATGCCTACCTTTCTCAGACAGAATAGTGAGTGAGGATGGTTCCTTGCAGAACAGATGTATCCTGCTTGTCGACATAATTCCATCATCTGTGGACAAATAATGACAACACAGTCAAGCATTATTATTTAAGAGACTATTAGCTTATGAAGTCTTCCTTCCATTGCTGAGATAGATTAGGGACATCCTTACATTACAGCCAAGTAAAGATGACAGGAATTATAAATGCTTGTCATTTGCTGCATCATTTTGCATTTTGAAGGGATTGGACCTACCATCTGCTGAAGCAGAAGAGGAAACAAGTGAAGGCCATCAATTCCCTGATAATGGCAAGGACAGCCAGGAAAGAGAGGAATTGTAACTTCTCCAGGAACGAGATGGATTTGATGACATTATATTTTGTTGAGAGAGAAACATTAACCAATCCTATATTACAATCTGCCTCTTTTCAATGAAAGAAGATTTACGAAGCTTAATCACTGAAAATGGAGAGTTCTAGGGGCCTTCATAAATATAATTCATAGACACACATTTATTGAATGCCTTATCATAATGTTCTATTGATATTGCTTATTATTGTGCTCTTTCCTTGGGCTTAAAACTCTTCTTCCAAGTGAACCTAATCTCTTGTTCCATGAGAGGAATACCAATATCAGAAAGTGGATATGTTGAGTAACCATGATTGTAGTGATAGAGACATCGAGGTTTCAGGTGGGACCTGCCCCAGTGGTACTACAGAATATGCATCCATTATCATGTTTCTTGCACATCCAAAGTTTATCAGGCCTAGGCCTGAGATCCCTTTGGTGCGCTTGAACTGACGAGAAACAGGAATATTTTTTACCACCTTGGTCACAGAGAGGGAAAGCTGTTCAGCTGGACCAGAAATCTAGTTGACAGCAGATGAGAGCCAATTAAAGGATGATATAGGAGTACACAAGGGCTTCCATAGCAGTCGTGGATGTCACCAAAAAATTAGCAAATAGGCACAGCAAGAAGGTGTATTGTCTCGAATGTGGCAAAAAATATGCAAACCTCTTCACAGGTCGGCTTTTGAACTAAATTAGATTCTGACACATTAAAATGTTATTCAACAATATGACTCAAAACTTGGTCAACCATATTGAAATTAAGGTATCTTTTGATTCAATAAAGAGCTAGAGAGAGGAAGACATTTAAGAAGAGAATTCCAGAGATTCAGACCTTAGAAGCTGAAGGCATGGCCCTTAACAGCAGAGTAATTAATGTTGAGATGATCAAGAAGCCAGAATAATATGAACACAGATATCACAGAGGGTGGTGTAGATGGATCCAGCTTCTGAAGATAGAGAACAATAAGGCCTTGGAGCGACTTGAAAGCAAGGAAGAGCATTTTAAAATCAGGACTGAAGACAATGTAGTATAAGTGCTTGGTGAATGGGATTTGGTATCAGTCAGCCCATGGGAAGTTGGACAGCCTCGAGATTAAGAAGATTAGAATAAGAGAGAAGAGCCAGAAGTACACTGGAAGAGTGAAGTCTTGTGTTTACAGTTGGGCCAATGAAAGTTTCAACAGCTGAGATTAAGGTAGAGTCAGGAAATGTTCAAAGAGCTTGGCAATAACTTGAAGATGTGTTCAGGAGCTTATCAAAGGGTACCAAAGCTTGCATTTTGTCTGCCTAGGTTGCATATAGTTGCCAGGGAAATAAATAGTCAAGTGGCTAGGATATAGCTTGTGACAGGAATAGAAGACAATGGCTTCCCAATACTTAGTTGAAATAAATTTCTCTTATCAAATAATGGGTGTCAGGGAAGCAGTCTGACAATTTAGAGACAGGAATATGTTTGAGAGAATATTAAAAGGGTATTTTCAGCATACATGTGGAAAGCAAAATATTGCAGGAATAGGAAATATAAAATATAAACAGAAGATGCTATCATAGGACTTTCAAAGATGTTCAATGAAATACCACTAATACCACCTGTTTTCAAAATTAGAGCTACAGTATTAAAGGTATGGTAACTAAATTGGCTCAGAGATAAAAAGCAGGGAATAATGTTGTTTGGCAAACTAGAGGGAGATAAATATCAGTGAACATTAATACATATTTATCCTTACTGGTGAAAAAGGCTACTGGTCTTTTTGATGTATACTAATGATGTGAGCTTGGGTGTAATTTCAAAGTTTGCAAAGTTGGACATTTATTAAAATGAGGAGGACAGTAATAGACTCAATAAGTCGTAGACATAAAAGTAATACAAATGAGAGGTTCTTTGAACCAAGTGAGCTAGTGGAGCTGCTGCTTCACTGCACCAGCGATCAGGGTCAATCCTGATCCCCAGTGCTCTCTGTGAAGTTTGTACATTCTCCCCGTGACCAGGTGGGTTTCTTTCAGGTGCTCTAGTTTCCGCCCACAAGACAAATATGTTTAGGTAGGTTAATTGGCCACTGTAAATTGCCCTTTGTGTGCAGGTGAGGTTAGAATCTGGGGGAAGTTGATGAGAAAGCAAGGTGAAGAGGTTACATGAAAGTAGTGGGAGAAAGGTATTGCTCTGTGAGCTGGCATAGACTTGATGGGCCAAATGGCCTTCCTCTATGTCATAGGAGATATGAAAAAAATGTTAAAGGTGGTGTAGAAACATTGAAGACTGCACACATATATTGGAAAGCTGCAGAAAAACTTGAGGAGATGTTAATAAAAGCTTATGGAATCAATGTCAATATGTTTGTGGCATTGAATACAAATGCAAGTAGGTTATGCTGGATATTTGCAAGTTCACTGTTTAGGGTTCAGACAGAATACTGCATCCATCTCTGGGCACCAAATCTTAGAAAGAATGTCATGACTTGAGAGAGGACATGGAAGAGATTTGTTAGAATAAGACCAGGGGCATATAACTTTAGGGAGTATCTGGAAAAGCTGGGATTGCACTCCACTGAGTTGAGGAAATTAAAAAGCCATTTAATAAAGATGCTTAAAATCATAACTGTATTTTATAACATAAGTCAATGTCAAATGCATAAGTCAATTGACATAAGGTTTGCTAACCAGAGGGCACAGATTTAAAGTGAACATGAAGAAACTTTTATTTTAAACACAGCAACTTGTTGTGATTTATTTGCCCTTACAGTTTAGAGTATTGCATTTGCTAGTCACAGTGTGGTCTCCTCTACAGTGAAGAAACCAAACACAGATTGTGTGACCAAAATTTTCAGAGTATCTCTGTTCAGTCTGAAGATATGACTCTGAACTTCCTATTGCCTGCCACTTTAATTCCCCATCCCATTCTGACCCATGCATCTGTGGTCTCCTATATTGTTATGATGAAGTCCAATGCAAACTTAAGGAATAACATTTCATCTTCTCTCTGGGCTTGTTGCTGCCTTCTGAACTCAATCTCAAATTTTCTGACATCTGTCAGAACTGGCCAATTCTGTTGTAAATCTTCTATCTGTGACATTGGCTCAATTCTTGTCTCTCCATTAGTAAAGCCTGACCCGCTGTTCACAACATGTTATGCTATTTTTTCTGTATTATCGTCTCTATCTGTCCCCATCCAACCAATTGACCAGGGGAACTCTATAACTTATCTCCATGGAAACCCTGGGCTCACACTATTACAGCTATTCCTTTTGTCCTATCCTTCCCTCCCTCCACCTTTCCTGCAACTTAAAACTAAGCTGTTTTTCCTCCCTTTCCCAGTTCTGCTGAGAGGTCTTTGACCTGAAACATTAACCGTTTTCCTTTCTGCGGAGCCTGCCTGACTTAATGAATGTTTTCTGGTTTTTTTTATTGTTGTGACCTGGAATGCAGGAACTGAAAGTGTGATGGGAGCATATCAAAGGGTAACTTTCAAAATGAAACTGAATAAATTCTTAAAAGAACAGAAAATTACAGGGCTGTAGAGGAGGAGGTGTGCGGTGCTAACCAGACAGCTGAACTAAAGAGTCTCACAGGCACAATGGTCTTCCTCTGCACTACATCAGTTTATGATTGTTCACAAGGAGAAACTAATTCTGTTGATGGGGAGCCCTCTGAAGAGGCCATAGTAAATCAGCAGTGATGCACTTCTTCAAATATGGAGTGCGGGAAATCTGGAATTCTTCCCTTGAAATGAAGAGGCTAGATCAATTGAAAGTTGGTATTAAAGGTTACAAAATGAAAACAGATAAATGGAATTAAATACAGATCACTCATGACCTCACTAAATGACCCTGCAACTTTTTGTCCCTTTAAGGATTTCCCTCCAACTTCCCAATTAACTTAAAACCTTTCTACTCAAGAGTTGTGGGATGGCAGAGAAGGACTGCAGATGCCAAGATTAATTTTTCATACTGACTGTCTTACTTATCTGTTCATTTATATTATTTGGATTGAAGAATAATATATTGCTGAATCACAAATTGAGTACTATTTTACAATCACCCTGAGTTGCCCACACCTTCATCTGGATAACCATCAGATCACAAATATGTTCCCTGTACTATATTTATATTGTGACTTCTGGTGGTATAGAGTCACTTTCTTCATACAGTTACATAATTTACACCTTCCTCTCTTGGATGCCAGAAAGTCATTACATTTATATTTTACACTAACATAATGTCAACAGAAGCTTCTGGTAATCTCTGTTCTTTTTTCACAAACAAAGTCTTGTTTCTCATTTTGTCATTCAAAATCTCTTTGTTTGTTCTTGTTCTCTTCATCCTTCTCACACAATTTTCTGTACTTTTAAACTGTTGCAGTATTTCTGTACTTTGTGGTATTGGTATTGGTATTGCTATTGGTATTGGTTTATTATTGTCGCTTGTACCGAGGTACATGGAATATCATGCAGAAGCTGGATTCTGGTGAAAACCAGCCCCCCCACCCCCGCCCCCCCCCCCAATATATAGTAAGGGACCCACTCATTGAGAATGTTCTTGGCCACTAGAACATGAGCAAGTGTAAGTCTTATGTCTAGACTTTTCTTCTATGAGCCAGAGAAGTACAGACTCAAGAGCAAATAGTTGTTTCTTTGACTGAAAAAAAAGATTATGCAATACTACAAAGATATGTACTGTGGGATCAAAATATAAACATTTTCTGGTGATTTGTTATAAAGTACAAGCAAAGCCAGCTGATGGTACCAAATTAAGGAAGCTGTGGGAACAGAGGCAACAGTCGGGTTTTGATGGGTTTGAGGAGGACGCAGCAATGTGGTGCATTCAGTAAATGTAAATAGTGTGAAAAATGTAGAGAATGGAACTATAAACCAATAGAATTGAAAAGCAGGAAAATCACAAGCACAAAGAAGAATTTACCAATGGATAATGCCATGAAAAGATGAAGTGGGATCTTGTTCCGAAATTCCAGGAGGGAAGCAGGAAAGTTCTCTTTGAGAGTTATGTGAACAGCTGAAAACCCTTCTTCAGATTTTTACCAGACTCTGACCTGATTGTTTTAGCAGACTGACCTGAGATAAGGATAAAAACCGTTGCTGTGGAACCCCAAATTTTTGATGGTTTTGGGCTACCAACTAGTTCATGAATGATACCTGGCATAAGACCTGTGGAGTGGTGGGGCAACCACAGTTCCATCTCCTGTGGATCCTTGAGTAGACTCATGGTCTCTTTGGTATCACAACAACATCACATGCCATAAGGTTATTGGTGAATTATGGCATATGTGTTCAACAAAGTAAATCAAACAATTTATATTCATTCATTGACTGTATCTGGGTTTCTCTGAGTAGTACATAATTCCTAGTTGACCTGAGCAAATGGTGGTGGAGGGGGGAGGGGGCTGAGGTAGTTGCTGTGGGGGTTGCTTTCAGAGGTTAGTCCAATTGTCAACTACAATTGTCTGTCCAGAGTCACATATTGTCAGCGTGACAAATTCCCTTCCCTGAAGGTCATGATAACCAGGATGGATATTTTGTAATGTAATTTTTTTTGTTTTCCCCATTATTGATGCCAGCCTTTAAAAATAATCCAGGTTAATAAAACTGAAGGAATTTAAATACCCCATTTGGCTTTGTGAGATTTGAACTCACATCCCTAAGTCTTAGTGCAGATTCTCTGGGTTATTAGTCACATTGAAATTTTTATTTGTAAATAGAAAACTTAGTTGAAGCCTGAATCTGAATAAAGAGGGTCAGCAAACACAAAGTGAAGCAAGAGTGGTGAATGGAGCTTTTTATTCCTCTTGTGTTTGACGCTGAGAGAATGTTTTCATTTTGGATAATAAGGAAATCAAGGCATATGGAGTTAGTACAAGAATGTGGTACTGAAGTAAAATATCAGCATTGATCTGATGGAAAGATCTAGTAGGGACAAAGGGTCAAATGGCCCTTTTCTGCACCTTTATCTTCTGTTCTTTTGGCCTTAAGTTACAGTTTAAACCAAGAGCTACAAGGTGCATCCTGACATTGTCAAAGATTTGTACATTGTATTTCTTATTTTGTCTAGTGCAGAGAGAGTATGTTAAATAATAACATTGACAGTAAAATCTCTGGACTTCAGGTGCCCCAGACAAGTCTTTCACCTTGGTGATTTTATCTGTTTAGATATTCAAAGCCTGCCTTCTTTTCATCTGTTCAATCTATTCAGCTTTTTTATGTCCAATTTAAGATTTTACTACACTCCCTGAACAGTTGTCCAATCTGAAGTTTACTACCTCATTTGAAACAGAGGATTCACTGTCTGGATTTCTATTCAATAGAAATGCTTCCTGCACAGCCTGTGTACACTTAAACACAACTAGAATAAATAAATGTGTTCTGAGCAAAAAGGGAAATCACTAAAAGAGATGATCTCTCTTCAGTATTGTACCTTTGTACAGAAAATCAATTCATTAAAATTTTTGGTGCACAATATTTAATTTAATCAATCAACATAAAGTATTAGTTCAATCCTCACAAGGAAGGCAGAATACCACACAGCCATGTAATTTATTGGTTTAGTGAAATACATTGCCTGCTCAATCAATAATGGGGACTTTTTGTGTCTCTCTGCCATTTTGCTATCAGAAAAGACCTCAGGAAGAAAATCGGAACCGGCATTTGAATGCGAACCTCGCTACTGCTTTAAATAAATGTGATGTTATCAAACAAAACAGAAGTAACAGCCAAGAGATGGGCAGTATATATACAAAGTAAGGACAGTGGAAATATTGAGGAAACAATTGAGAATCATTTAAACTAAATGGTGGGCTGGGAGAAATTCACATCATCAGCAAGATTGGTTGGAGCTGTGCCAATAGACTAGAGCTTTACCAGGTGCAAATTCAATCAATGAGCAGTCACTACCAATAAAAAAGAATGAGCCCAGTCTATAATAGGGTGTAAAGGTTTGAATGATGGTACTATTAGGAATAAAACACCCAAATTTGACTGCTGCTACAGCAAAACACTAAGTGTAAGAGGAATATCAGATAATCCGGGAGGATGATGTTCATCGTGTAAAACCATGGACTGGTTAGGTAAGATAAGCAAAGGATGTAATATAGTGGTGAGGTACCTGAAAGGTGATAAGAGGTGATTCAATGGCTTGTTTGAGGGTCAAAAATAAGAAACTAGATTTTACAGCACCATTTTTTGTATGATGCAGATCTAATTTCAGTGAAAACTGAAGTAACATTTTAAATTGGGAACCATGCAATTTGAGGGTCCACCCAACATATGGAATACCCTGACATGTGAAGTAGTGTTCAGTGACATGCAATACATGTCTACACCTCACTGCCTTAAGTTTCAGAGATGCATTTGTAACCTGTGCCATTTATGGTCTGCTTATGCAAAAGTAGTTTTCCCAGCAGCTGTGAAGACCGCTTCAGTGTACTTCACTGTGCGCAGGCTGGGAAACTGACTCAGGTAGGCTAATACTTCCCCAATGCTCTGTCACTCTCTCCTCCCAGTGATCCCGTCTGCACCCAGCCATGTGAACCCTGCCTCATCTACTCCCCACCATATGACCTCTATGTTTGACATCTGATCACATCCCCCTCCCTCCACTCCCATTCTCCTGAATCCTAAACCCATTCTCCAACCACCAGTTACACGGACTAACCACTGAAAGCACCCCAACTACTAATCCTGCTCCTCAACCACTGAACTTTCCTGTCTTCTCCCAGCTTTGCAGAAAGGTGTGTTGCAGGCCAGCAGCTCAACATTCATAGAGTGGGAGAGTCATACAACATGGAAACCTCCCTCAGCATCAAACCTGGTCTTCACCAACTTCCAGGATGACAGTGAGTAGGAAAGAAAGATGTTGGTCTAGAAATTGGATTATCTGGTGTTATTTTAGCATGCAAATTGCACAGAAATTGGCTTAGCACAGAGTTTACCACACCAGCGATCATCTTAGGAAAAGTCATGGCCATTGCAGAAGTAGGCAGGGGACTTTTGAGCACTGGTCTATCAGCGCACATAATGTTTTTCCAGTGTCAGACACGCACCCAAGGATATCACTCTTCCCACAATGTTCATTGTCACATTTCCAACTTGGATTGCATCCTAGGGCTTTAAATTATGATGGTCAGAGAACAGTTTCAATACACCTGGCAGTAAATTGCACTGTTTTTTTTATTTTTACTATTATTTACATGGACACTCTGGCAACATTGAGAGTCCTGACTGGGCAGTTTCAGAGGTCACTGCAGGCTGTTCAAACATTTTCACATGTTCACAGAGTGCACTACAAGCAGTGAATGTTTCCTCAAGCACTTAGCTGTTGATGTACTCATTCAAAGGGCGCCTCAATGGTGACCCTGATTGTAGCACTCCATTAGTAACCTGTCTAAGTGAGGCTCAACAGTATTTGCAGCAATGCCAGAAGCTGCCACATCACTTATCTCTGCTCACAGAGAGGCATTGGCAGTGTTGGTGTCTTCAGAATTAATTGTGTGGGTTTCCTCTGGGTGCATGGTTTCCTACTACAACCCATAGGTAAGTGGGTTGGTAAGTTAATTGGCCATTTTGAATTGTCCCTAGTCTGCAGATGTGGTAGAATCTGGGGGGCGGTGGGTGTTGGTGGGGGGGTGGGAGCTGATGGGAACATGAGGAGAATAGGATTAGTGTAAAATGGTACTTGATGGTCAATAGAGACTTGGTGGGCTGAAGGGTCCGTTTCCATGTTTTATGACCCTACCACTCTATGAAAGCCAAGCTGCTGACCTGCAACAGATCTTTGTTCCAGTAGAACTGTGAGCTGCTAAGGGATAATGTCCCTGTTTCCACTGAGAAGCAAGAATCTGCTCACAAGTGGCATTGCTTTGCTCGCCAAAGACATCAATCTTCCCCTATGTGATATATCGCTGTTCCTGGACAGCTTTAAGCTGCCGCTATGTGGCAGGGGAAAGACTTTCTAACTTTCAAGGGGAAGACTGCATAAAAGCAGGAAGATTTTGTGTTGCCTCCATCTGTGCCTCTGAACAGCTGTCACCTGAACAGAGAGCCACAGTGTGATGAGAATGTCACATCGCTCGCAAAGAAGTGCATATGGCCTTCAGAGCAGAAGTTATGGTCTCCTGGATCCTGACATCCTCCTGAGAGAGAATGGAAATTTTGTTTTATTTCAGAAATAAACATTATTCATAAAAAATATTAACAAGAAATACAAAACAGTACATGCCTTTCTTTACATTTATAGTTTGTCAACACTATACATTTGTAGTGTCATTCTATGTACAATGCATCAATGGCACTCATGTGGCCTCTTTGAACAAAACACCCTTCAAATATTTGCAGGGCTCTAATACCGGACCCAGCCCTTCAGAGTTTAATGGTGGCAGGACCTAAGACTGCATTCCTTCCCCACAAAGCCTTTTCATTGGCTGCACTGAGTTTCAATGAGTCCCTTAGCACGTAGTCCTGCATCCTGGAATGTGCCAGCTGGCAGTATCTACCAAGGACAGCTATTGTACTGGAAGACCAACACATTTTGGGCGGGATGAAGTACATCTTTCAGTGGGTTGATGATTTTTCAGCTACACTTGATATTTGTCTCGTATGCATCCCTGGGAACAGCACATAGATCAGAGAATTCTCTGTTATACAACTGTAGGTGCAAACCTCAACAAGGATCCTTGCAACTTCTTCTTTGTAAACACACAGTCCACAGAAAAGGTAGGCAATCATCTTGTCCTCATGGTGGCTGTCTCAAGGGCAGTGCGCCATGGGAGTGAGATTCTGACTGTGCAGGAAGAAGCTGGTGAGGAGGGCCCCTCTCATTGCCAGTCAAGCAAGTTCTTGGTACTTGTTGGTGAGTTCCGATGATATGGCATTCTGCCAAATGGTTTTGACAGTCTGCTCAGGGAACTAAAGGTGGACATTCAACATTCCTTATCATCTCCTGTCTTTGATCAGGTCAGCCTGAAAACACACTCACAATCTAGGACTACATCCACACCAATCACGTGATGGCAGAGCCCTAATTACGGTCCCTATCCAAGCCCCCAGGCACATTACAGATGCGTAGCCTCTACCCAGCTTCTGTCCCACTGCCCCACCCTTGGGGAAGCTCCTTATACCTAGACTGCAGCTTATGAGTACCTGGTGCATCACCCTGTGACATGCATCCTTGCTAACCTAATTTGCTGATTGTGGACCCACTGAGGTAGTATTACAGGATGTCAGGCACAATGATGCACTGTGGTCATCATCATCATCCCCATCCTCCTACCTCTCACCATCCTCTATACCCTCCACTTCTGGATGATGGGGAAAGATGTGCCCTAGTGTGATAACTTGTAATGATAAAAGTGAAAATATTTGCACTTTATGGTGATGCAGCAGCGTAGTTAGAAAAGTGGATGTTGACTGTTGGGGGATGTAGATCACAAGGAAATATTGTCAGGGAGAATACCAGGCAGATTGTGTTTCATGTCTGATCTTGTGGTGGTCTGGGGGCTCAGTGTCCATCAGGAGGATGGTCTTCTCTATCTGGGAAGGCACTGTGCTTATGAGGGCCCCTCCCATTCGGAAGGAATATTTCCTTGTCCTTGCTGTCTTTTCCAAAACAAGGAGATGAATAATATTGGGTAACTTTTCCATTATCATTCCTTCACATGGTTAGAGGAGGGGTTAGAATATCTATGGTGGGTTGAGGGTGGGGATAGTGTAGGAGAGGGTGGACTGTGTGGTTGGTAACAACTTGTGCTTATCCACGTGTTTGTGTTGTTCATGAGAAAGAGGGAGAGACCATGCAGGAGCAGTATTTAAATGGCTACAGAGTGCACCTTCACAAATCTCATAACTTCAAGAAATGTGTCAGAATTGCTCCATTTTTCATGAATTCACATTGCAGGCAGCACCCCCTGCTAGGTTTTTCTCATGGCTGCTCTGTTGGGGTCTCCATTCCTTCATTCCATTCACAGGACAACTCTCCTGGCCTGCGTCTCCTACACTGAGTCTTCGGTATTACATTGCGTCAATCCACCAGCTCTTTCCCTTTCCCTTCAGTCTCTATGCCCTCCATAACAACTATTATGTGTTCTGGGCTCTGTCAACGTTGAACTTTACCTATGTTTATACAGGATGCTTTACACAGTCCCAAAATTCACAAACTACTTTGTAATTGGTTGACTTTTAGAGAAATAATTGACAGATTAACTCTCCAGAACAATGACATTGTCGCTTGCATGCACAAAAATAGAACTATAAATTATTTTATAATCATGTGTTCCACCAATGGAATTTGCTTCTTCCTGAAAGTGCAATATGTTCTTTTATCTATGTTCAAGGAAGGAGACAGGCTACATGGAAATGATCAATGACTTATATTTATATAGCTCCATGATATTATAAGATGGACAAAAATCATAGATATTTACAGTATGATGGGCAATTCAGCCCTTTATATCCATGGTTGTGAAACTGAACCAATCTCATTTTCCAGTTCCTCATTCACAGTACATCAAGTCCTCGTCCATGAGTATTTTAAATGTAACATCAGCTTCTGCCTCAACTGCCATGCCAGGAAGAGTTTCCGTTCGATGCCATTCTTTGAGAAAAGAATATTATGCAAACTTTACACAAACAGTAATTAAAGAGGTAACTGTAATTTACCATGAATGAGATTTGCATAATTTGAAATCTCACTGATTTGATCAGAACCTATCGATGTTAAGCTCAGGTTTGTAATGTTGAAGGTACGTGCATGGAAAAACCACCTCAGCTGCGGGTGTTTCACAGCAATGTTTGCCCATTTTAATTAATTTCTGAAAATTGGCTTTATTGAAGTCTATCGACTGATGGCTGGCAACTTATACATGACCCCTCTCTGTAAATTTAGTTTTAAGTGTGGCTGAGCAATTATACCCAACAAACTCACTGCAATGGAAAACAATAGTCCATCATCAAATTTCCCATCACTGCAGCAATCAAGGGAGTATTATTAATCTGTTCAGAAAATGCTCAGTGACTGAGGACGGGACTTCAGACTACAGATCCCCAAATATTTTAGTAGGCAATTTAGCCTCTTCTTGATCCTAAATCATTAACCCCTGTGACCCCCAGTTTGTGACTCCAAAGCCAAAGGAAACATTCTCCTAGCATCCACCATGTCAAAGCCTGACTGGTTGCAGCATGGTCCAGTATGGCAATTCAAATGTGTAGAGCCATAAGAAGCTGCAGAGAGTAGTGGATTCTGCCCAATACCTCAGAGCACATCCCTCCCAACCATCAGTTGTATCTACAGGAAGCACTACTTCAAAAAGGCAATATCCATGATCAAAGATCCCCACCATCTGGGCCATGCCATCTTTTCATAGCCACCATCAGGCAGGAGGTACAGAATGCTGAAGTCCCACACCATCAGGTTCAAGAGTAGCTACTTCCCTTCAACCATTCAGTTCTTGAACCAACTGGCACAACCCTAATCACTACAGTTTAACAATACTATGATCATTTTGATCACTTTGCACTAAAATGGACTTTGTTTTGTTTTGTTCTAATTGGATTCCTTCTTGTAAAAGTTGTGTAAAATTTATGTTTATGTTTTTCTTATGAATGCTGCTTATATGATGCTATGTGCCTGTGGTGCTGCTGAAAGAAAGTTTTTCATTGTAGCTGTGCATACATGTACTTGTGTATATGGCAATAGACTCAACTTTGACTTTGAAAAGTTTTACATGTTTTAATGAAGTGACCTCTCGTTCCTCTAAATTCCATAATGCACCCAAATAGGGTTACCTTACTCCATTGCTGTAAGTTTGCCATTCACTTAATCTGTTAGTATCACTGTGTTCACTCCAAGTGTCTGCTTCAAAGCTTACTTTCCTACCTAGTTTTGTATCATCAGCAGATTTGGCTGCACATCACATCACAAGGTCCCAGCTTTGAAGTCATGATATAAATTGCAAATTGATTCTTTGCATTACCTTATAAATTACAGTCTGTAAATATGAATGACAGATTTGGTTTAACTTTGTTTTCTGTCCAGCAACATCCTCCATCTATGCACTTTAACCTCTTGGATGGCACCTTGCATCATGCTTTTGGAAGTCCAAATATGCCACACCCACTGGTTCTCCCTTATCTATTCTGCTAGAACAAAAACTACAACAGAACAAAACCTACAACAAAAACTCAAGCAAATTTAAGAAACATTGTGTAAAGTCATATGGTTTTCTAAGTGTCTTGTTACCATGTTCATTACAGATTCTAGCATTTCTCCATTATGGACATGCAATTAACTTATGAGTCCTTGTTTTTCCTTCCTTAAGGAATTTTGGGTTGGATATGCTATCTTCCAGTTCTTGGGAATCTTCTAAAATCCATGTAATTTTAGATCATTGAAACCTATGCATCTATTATTTCTGTAGCCTTTTCTTCATGAACATAGATTAGCTGGCCCAGGAGATTTACCCCATTAACATGTTCATCACTATTTCCTCATTAATCCTATAAATTCCTTATACTTACCAGACCCTTGGGCCACCACTCTCCTGAACGTCTTTTGTGCCTTCTATTGTGAAAGCAACTATAAATTGTAAAGCCTCTTCCATTTTCTCATTTGCAAATATAATTTCTCCTGTCTTAAGTATGCTAATGCCTACGTGAAATTTGTTGATCTGGTCTTTTTTACACAGCTGTGAAAACTTTTTCTATGCCTCTTGCTAGTTGACCCCCATTGCTCAGATAATAATTCAGAGATTATTCCTCATTCCTAATACTGCTCTTGTTGGTTCCTAGATGAACAATGCAGTCTGAATCCTCCATAGCATTCGAAGTACATAGGAGGATAAGTGTAAATCACCCAATGACCACTTTCACTGGCTCCTACACCAGATCTACAGTGGGTGATCTTCCAACCTAATTTTCTATGCAGAGCTAGATTAAATTGGCATCATGTGGAGGCTATGGAGAGGGTGCAGAAGAAATTTACCATGATGCTGCCTGCATTAAAGGGTATGTGGTGTAAGGAGAGGTTGGACAAACTAGGGTTGTTTTCTTTGGAGCAGTGGAAATTGAGGGGAGACTTGACAGAAATTTATAAAATTATGAGAGGCAAAGACAGAGTAGATAGCTGGTACCTTTATACCAAGGTTAAAATATCTAATGCTAGAGGGCATGCATTTAAGGTGAGAGGAGGAAATTTCAAAGGAGATGTGGAGGACAGGTATCTTTTATTTACACAGAGAGTGGTGGATGCCTGGAATACACTGCCAGGGGTGGTGCTGGATGTAGATACGATAGAGGTGTTAAGAGGTTCTTAGATTAACACATAAATATGCACTGAGAGGAGAGATATGGACAAATGCGGACAGAGGGGATTAAGTGTGATTAGTTTAATTAGTTTGGCACAACATTGTGGGATAAAGGGCCTCTTCCTTTACTGTACTGTTCTATGTTCTATGTGTGGTAATGACTACATTATGCCATTCTCTCTGTGTAGTACTGGACCTAACCTCTTCAAGGAGCAACACACACAAAATGCTGGAGGAACTCAGCAGGTCAGGCAGCATCTATGCAGGGAAATAAACAGTCGACGTTTCCAGTTGAGACCCTTCATCAGGACTGGAAAGGAAGAGGGCAGAAACCAGAATAAAAATGTTGGGGGAAGGGGAGTGTATTATTATGTGTTATTATGTAGTTATAATAAAAAACTACAGGTCCCAGTAGGCAATGCAAGTGGTCACATGGGGGAACAGGAAGTGGCTGTGAAAGAGCAGGAAAGCAAGCCAGTCTGTTGTTGTTTTAATAAATGTTCAAATGTTAAACCCACACCAAGTTTGTCTCTTGATGAAGAACAAACATAACATGGTGCCAGAAGTTGGTGTGAGGTCTGAACAAGAGAGTAAATGAATACTGTGTGCAATTGAGAAAGAGACTCAGTGAGTACGAAAGAAAAGCTGTAAAAAGACAGAGAAAAAGCTGGCCGGCGTGGCAAAGGAGCACATTGTTCTTGAAGTTCAGCAGTCACCGGATTTGCCAAGAGAGATTCAGGTGAAAAGCCGAGAATTCCCGTTATGGATAAGCTAACTCCTCCCAAGCCTATGCAGTTTACTGGCAAGCTAACCGATAATTGGAAACACTTCAAACAGTGATTCAACATATATTTAGATGCTAGTGGAGCGGGAAGGAACGATGAAAAATTGAAAGCATCTACTTTTCTGCACGTGGTTGGTGAAGATACTTTGGACATCTATAACAGCTTTCAAATTGAAGAGACAGCTTTTGAGTTGGGCACCTTGATGGAAAAATTTGAGGAGTATTTTATCCCAAGTAAAAACATCACATTTGAGAGATATAATTTTTTTTCCTGTGACCAGAAAAAAGGGGTTAGCTTCGACCAATACTTAGCTGAGCTTCACACACTGAGTAAGTCTTGTGAATTTGGAGATTTGAGAAACTCACTAGTTAAAGACAGAATAGTTTGTGGAACTCCAGATAATGGACTCAGAGAAAGACTGTTGCGTGAAAAAGATTTGACCCTGGAAAAGGCGGTGAATATGTATAAGTCAGCAGAAACCACACGAGCACAAGTTAAGGAGCTGTACAGAACAGACACAACAGCACATGCTATGAAAACAGAGAAGCAGCTCCCAAGGCATTTCCAAAGGCAACAGCAAAGCAAAGAGGAAGGCTCAAACAGCAAATGCAGCAGATGTGGAGGTAAACACATTCCAAAGACATGTCCTGCTTATGTGAAGTCCTGCAATAGCTGTGGGAAGAAGAATCACTTTGCAAGGTGCTGCAAAGCTTGGGCTAACAAGATAAAGGTGCACACAATTGATGAGAAAATGGAAGGATTCTTTGTGGATTCTGTACAGACTGTGGCTGCTGGTAAAACAGAATGGATTGTTCCAGTAACTGTGAATGAGACAGTAATTCCATTCAAGCTTGACACTGGAGCTGAGGTGAATCTGTTATCCATGAATGTTTATAAGACTCTCACAGTAAAGAATAAGATTTACCCTGTGAAGTTAAAACTGACAGGCTACACTGGAGAGAAATTTCCAGTAAAAGGGGGCTGTATGGTGACCTTTAAGCACAAAGGGCAGCATTTAAATTCACAGCTACTGATTGTAGAAAAAAGAGTACAGCCAATATTAGGTCTGAGTGCATGTGAAAAGCCCAACCTAGTGAAAAGAGTTTCCGTAGTAGCATCACATACCAAAGATGACCACAGAACACTCATGGAAGAGTATGCAGATGTCTTTGAAGGGCTCAGATGCTTACCTGGTGTACATAAAATTCACATAGATGAGGCAGAGGCTCCTGTTGTCCATTCATGCAGGAAAGTTCCGTTTCAACTTAGAGATGAACTTAAACAAGAACTAGCACACATGGAACGAATGAATGTCATACAGAAAATTGAAGAACCAACAGACTGGGTGAGTTCACTGGTCATTGCGCAAAAGAAAAATGGTGCATTGCAGATATGTCTAGACCCAAGAGATCTCAATAAAGCCATCAAGAGAGACCATTTTAAATTGCCAACACAGGACGAGATCATGTCCCAGTTTTCAGGTGCCAAATGATTTAGCAAGCTCGACACATTGTCTGGGTTTTGGCAGATGAAGCTTAATGAGGCAAGTTCGAGACTGTGTACTTTTAACACACCACAGGGAAGATATCACTACCTTCAACTGCCATATGGGATCCTGTCCGCACCAGAAGTCCACCATAAAACCATCCACATGATTTTTGAGGGCATACCTGGTGTCCAGACCATGATGGATGACATCATCATCGGGGGTCCACCAAGGAGGAACACAATACTCGACTGAGACAAGTACTTGACGTGACAAGGAATGTCAATTTGAAATTAAATAAAGGGAAATGTGAGTTTAGTGTTAAGACACTGATCTTCATAGCAGATGTCATATCAGAAGAGGGAGTGAAGCCTGACCCAAAAAAGACATCAGCCATTGAAAAAATGGAGAGGCCCCAAAGCAAAGAGGAGGTGCAACTTTTCTTAGGGATGGTGACTTACCTGGCTAAGTTCATCCCTCGACTGTCAACAGTGTCAGCACCACTTAGATCATTCCTTGAGCAACAAAATGAATGGATTTGGTCTCATGAGCAAGAAGAGTGTTTCCAGACGTTGAAAAGGGTCCTAACTGAAGAGCCCGTGCTGAAGTTTTATGATCTGGAAAGGTGTATCAGGATATTAGCTGATGCGTCCCAGCACAGCCTTGGATCAGTACTACTGCAGCAGAATGATGGCAGATGGCAACCTATGGCCTATGCATCAAGGGCTTTAACAGGTGCAGAAGCCAACTATGCACAAATAGAGAAAGAACTTCTTGCCACTACATACGCATGTGAAAGGTTCCATCAGTACATCTATGGGCAAGCTATTGAATTGGAGACAGACCATAAATCATTGGTCTCAATTATGTCCAAACCACTGAATGATTGTCCCATGAGGATACAGCGCATGTTGATAAGGCTGCAGAAATATGATGTGAAGATGATCTACACACTGGGAAAATATATGTTTGCTGCTGATGCTCTGTCTCAAGCAGTTGACAAGACAGAAAAGAGTGAACAACAGATTAATGCAGATATACAGGCCTATGTTGACATGATTGTTACTTCTCTTCCAGTACCTCCGGATAGAACAGAGCAGATTAGGAAAGCAGCAGAGGCAGATGAAACAATGAAAGTACTCAAGGATATAATCCGGAAAGGATGGCCAGCAGCAAAGGATGACTGTCCAACATGTATTCGGGATTATTGGGCATGCAGAGCTGAACTGTCAGTAGTGAAAGATATGGTTTTCAAAGGGAACAGGTTTGTGATTCCAGTGTCAATACACAAGGAGATGCTGCAGAAGATACACGAAGGGCATCTTGGGGAGGAAAAATGTAAACGTAGAGCATGTGAAGTGATGTACTGGCCAAGAATGAACCAAGACATCAGCCGGACTACTGCTTCATATAAAATATGCCTTACCTACAGACCAAAGCAGCAAGCAGAACCAATTACACCACACCCTGTACCAGACAGGCCATATTTCAGAGTTGGAGTGGATTTGTTTGACTGTAATGGCAAGAGCCATATTATGGTAACGGACTACTTTTCCAATTACCCAGAGGTTGCAACACTGCAATCAACTTCCAGCAAAGCAGTTATCACGTTCCTGAAAGCTGTGTTTGAGAAGCATTGGAGTTCCATGTGAGGTAGAATCAGATAATGGTCCACAATTTTCGAGCTGTGAATTTGAATCCTTTGCCAATGTTTGGGGGTTTCGACATATAACCTCAAGCCCACATCACCCAAAATGTAATGGCCCAGCAGAGAATTCAGTTAAGGTGGTGAAGGGCCTCATGAAGGAAGCGCAAGATGGATGAGAGGATTTCCACAGAAATCTAATGATTTACAGAAGTGCGCCACTGCAGAACGGCCTTTCACCAGCCCAAATGCTGATAGGTCGACTCATATGCACTAACCTTCCAATACATGAACCTGTTGACACCTGAAGGAGCACACAAGGTCGAAAAGGCTAAAGAGGAAGGGAAAGAAAAACAGAAACAGAATCATGACAAGACAGCGAAAAGCCTACCAGTCCTGAAGTCTGGGGATCAAGTGTGAATCCAAGATCATGATTCTGGCACGTGGTCCATGCAAGGAATTGTGCAAGAGGAAGTAAATCCACATTCATACCAGATCCAGATGGAGAAAGGGACACCTCTGAGGAGGAACCACGTGGATCTACGACCACAAGCTCCAACCCATGGCTGTGACCCGCCCCCTGTCAGTACACCAAAGGGGCCAGCATATGGAGAAAATGAACATGTGGACCAGAGTTCCCAGGAAAACACCAATGCAGCAAATGAAAGCAACACACCTGCGAAAACAAGTACCAGACCAAAAAGGTCAATGTAAACAACCTCAAGAGACTGATTGAAAGCTGCTGAGTGGACAAGGGTTCTTGGCAGGTTTATAAGGACAAAGTATTGTGTTTGTTTTTCTTTAAAGGGGTAAGATATGTTATTATGTGTTATTATGCAGTTATAATAAAGAACTACAGTTCCCAGTAGGCAATGCAAGGGGTCACATGGGGAACAGGAGGTGGCTGTGAAAGAGCAGGAAAGCAAGCCAGTCTGTTGTTGTTGTTTTAATAAATGTTCAGATGTTAAACCCACACCAAGTTTGTCTCTTGATGAAGAACAAACACAAAAGGGAGGAGCAAAGCCGGGCAGGTGAGAGGTGAGTCCAGCTGAGAGGGGGAAGGTAGGTGGGTGGGGTAGGGGCAATGAAAAGGAATGATGTGAGAAGCTGGGAGGTGATAGGTAGAAGAGGAAAAGGGCTGAAGAAGAAGGAATCTGATAGGAGAGGACAGTAGACCATGGAATAAATGGATTGAAGTGGGGAACCAGAGGGACGTGATGGGCAAGTCATGAGGGAGGGGAGGGGAAAGAGAAAGGGTGAGGGGGTCATAGGAATAAGGGAAAACAAAGGAGGGGGGGGGGAACAGAGGGAAGTGTTTACCAGAAGTTAGAGAAATCAATGTTTATGCATTTGCTTTATGATCAGCAGTAGCCAAAATTGTTACATGGAGATGCTCTGCCAACATCATTTCAGATTATTGCCATTCACCTACAGTGGGCTAGAAGCTGTGAAGACACAGAGCAAAGTGGCAGAGGGATGAAGCCACAATGGAAATGAGCACCAGGAACTGGATTCATTACAGGAAAACTTAATGCCCTCATATGCATGCTCAAGCTTTGGAGTACTTAATTTCCTTTCCCAAATGCAATACTAGCCTCACATACTGATTAGATAAGATAAGATATTCATTTATTAGTCACATGTACATCGTAACACAATGCAATACCCCCCTATCATTCACTTAATAACAATTATTATGAGGCAAGATTCAGATTTAATATCCAGCATACACTCACACACTTTCAACTAGTCCAAACCTCACTCACTGTCAGTTATTCATTTGTGGCAGGCACAGGCAGGATAAAATGGCACAGAGTCACCAGTAACATCATTAGAGATCAAATGTACCTCTGTGCTAACTGGCCAAGGTCTCACTGTTGCCAGTGCTTTCATTGCAGTCATTATTTCAAAGCAGACACTGAAAACATAGAAGATGGTGGATTGTTTATGATCAATCCCTCTTGAACGTTTCAACTCTTTTTCACCCCACAAACCCTTCTGATTTACAAGATCACGATTCTCTCTCTTTCCCAGCCCTGACAAAAAATCTTTGATCTGAAAACTTAACAGTTCCTCTTTCCACAAATTCTTCCTAGCATGCTGAGTATATTCATCATCTTTTGTTTTTATTTCAGATTTCTAGCACAAAGGCATATAGCACAGAAACAGATCCTACAGCCCACCTTGTCTATGTCGACCATGAAGTATCTATCTATACTAATTACATTTACTAACACTTCGTCCATAGCCTACTATGGATGTTAGGGATAACTTTGTCCCAGTGAGGCAGAGAAAGAATGGCAGGGTGAAGGAACCATGGCTGACAAGAGAGGTGGAACATCTGGTTAGGAGGAAGAAGGCAGCATACATAAGGTTTAGGCAGCAAGGATCAGATAGGTATCTTGAGGAATATAGGGTAGCAAGGAAGGAACTTAAGAAGGGGCTAGGGAGAGCAAGAAGGAGACATGAAAAGGCCTTGGTGAGTAGGGTTAAGGAAAACCCCAAGGCATTTTTCAGTTATGTGAAGTGCAGAAGGATGACGGGAGTAAAGGTAGGGACAAAGGTGGGAAGATGTGCCTGGAAGCTGTGTAAGTGGGTGAGGTCCACAATGAATACTTCTCTTCAGTATTCACCAAGGAGAGGGGCCTTGATGATGCTGAAGATAGTGTTGGTAAGGTTAATATTCCAGACCATGTTGATATCAAGAGAGAGGATGTGTTGGAGCTGTTAGAAAATATTAGGACAGTTAAGTTCCCAGGACCTGACGGAATATTCCTCAGGCTGCTCCGCGAGGTGAGGGAAGAGATTACTGAGCCTTTGGCTAGGATCTTTGAGTTCTCGTTGTCCATGGGAATGGTACCGGAAGATTGGAGGGTGGTAAATGTTGTCCCCTTATTCAAAAAAAGGTAGTAGGGATAGTCCAGGGAATTATAGACCAGTGAGCCTTATGTCTGTGGTGGGCAAGCTGTTGGAAAGAATTCTTAAAGATAGGATCTATGGGCAGTTAGAGAATCATGGTCTGATCAGGGACAGCCAGCATGGCTTTGTGACGGGCAGATCATGTCTCACAAGCCTGATAGTGTTCTTTGAGGAGGTGACCAGACAGATTGATGAGGGTAGTGCAGTAGATGTGGTCCACATGGATTTTAGTAAGGCATTTGACAAGGTTCCACACGGTAGGCTTCTTCAGAAGGTCAGAGATCATGGGATCCAGGGAGGATTGGCCGTGTGGATTCAGAATTGGCTTGCCTGTAGAAAGCAGAGGGTTGTGGTGGAGGGAGTGCATTCAGATTGGAGGGCTGTGACTAGCGGGGTCCCACGAGGATCTGTTCTGGGACCTCTGCTTCTCATGATCTTTATTAATGACTTGGATGAGGGGGTAGAAGGGTGGGTTGGCAAGTTGGCAGATGACACAAAGGTTGGTGGTGTTGTGGATAGTGTAGTAGCTTGTCGAAGATTACAGAGCTGGGCTGAGAAGTGGCAGATGGAGTTCAATCTGGAGAAGAGTGAGGTGGTACACTCTGGAAGTACAAACTCCAAGGCAGTGTACAAAGTTAATGGCAGGATTCTGGGTAGTGTGGAGGAGCAGAGGGATCTGGGGGTCCATATCCACAGATCCCTGAAAGTTGCCTCACAGGTGGATAGGGTAGTTAAGAAAGCTTATGGGATGTTAGCATTCGTAAGTCGTGGGATCGAGTTTAAGAGCCACAAGGTAATGATGCAGCTCTGTAAAACTCTGGTTAGACCACACTTAGAGTACTGTGTCCAGTTCTGGTCGCCTCATTATAAGAAGGATGTGGAAGCATTAGAAAGAGTACAGAGGAGATTTACCAGGATGCTGCCTGGTTTAGAGAGTATGGATGATGAGGATAGACTAAGGGAGCTAGGGCTTTACTCTTTGGAGAGAAGGAGGATGAGAGGAGACATGATAGAAAGTCCAAAATATCTAGAGGAATAGGTAGAGTGGACAGCCAGCGCCTCTTTCCCAGGGCACCAATGCTCAACACAAGAGGGCATGCCTTTAAAGTAATGGGTGGGAAGTTCAAGGGAGATATCAGAGGGAGGTTTTTTACCCAGAGAGTGGTTGGGGCATGGAATGCGCTGCCTGGGGCAGTGGTGGAGGCAGGTACATTGGTCAAATTCAAGAGATTACTGGATCAGCATATGGAGGAATTTAAAATAAAGGGATATGAGGGAGGAAGGGGTTAGATAGTCTTAGGCGAGGTTTAAAGGTCGGCACTACATTGTGGGCCGAAGGGCCTGTATTGTTCTATGTTCTATGTATGCCTTAGTGATTCAAGTGCTTGTCCAGTTGTTTCATTATTGTTGTGATAGTACATTCCCCCACCCCCATCTTCTCAGGCCATGTGTTCCAGATTGCAACCACCCTCCGGGTGAAAACCATATTTCCTCAGTTCTCCTCTAAACCTCTTACTATGTCCCCTGGACTTAGATACCTCTGTCATGGGGAAAATTGTCTTACCATCTTACCTATCTATGCCTCTCATAATTTTATAAACCTCATTCAGGTCCCTCTTTAGCTTCCTCAGCTCCAAGGAAAATAAACCCAATCTATCAGGTGACTCCTTCCCAGGATTGAAACACTCCATCCCAGGCAACATCCTGGTGAATCTCCTCTGCACCTTCCTCAGTGCAATTACATCCTTCCTATCATACATTTCCCATATCATGCAGCCTGTCCCAACAGCAATAAATAGGAGGAAGAGGGTTTTCTTCCAAATGTCAACAGTAAGAAGCATGAGGTAACACAATAAGATGCATGGTGCATTGGGTGGCTTGCTGGAAAACCTGAATGTAACATCAATGAGCACAGCACCAACACTTGTATAAGACTTTGAGCCCAACCTTTCCAACAAGAGGTTGGTGGCAGCTAATCATCCTCTCCTTAATGCCCTTCCTGTTGGGCTGTTGGTCCAGGTCGCCACTGTTTATTGTAAGAGAGTGCATTGACCCCAGGCAATGTAGTCATTCTCATGGACATCTGCAGCTCCCTCAGAAGCCTTCCAACAGCCCTGCAAGATCCTGGGCAAAGGATAGACAAAAAGGGTTAAGGCACTAAGAAGACACAAGGGTGATCAGTTGATGTTCTTGGGGTTGAATTTTATAGTTCCATCCATGGAGAAAAATGTGGTTAATTAGTAAGGAAAACAGGTGACAATATTGGTATTGGTATTGGTATTGGTTTATTATTGTCACTTGTACCAAGGTACAGTGAAAAACTTGTCTTGCATACTGATCGTACAGGTCAATTCATTACACAGTGCAGTTACATTGAGTTAGTACAGAGTCCATTGATATAGTACAGGTAAAAACAGTAACAGTACAGAGTAAAGTGTCACAGCTACAGAGAAAGTGCAGTGCAATAAGATGCAAGGTCACAACAAGGTAGATCGTGAGGTCATAGGTTATAGTCCATCTCATTGTATAAGGGAACCATTCAATAGTCTTATCACAGTGGGGTAGAAGCTGTCCTTAAGTCTTGTGGTACGAGCCCTCAGACTCCTGTATCTTCTACCCGATGGAAGAGGAGAGAAGAGAGAATGTCCCGGGTGGGTAGGGTCTTTGATTATGCTGGCTGCTTCACTAAAATAACGAGAGGTAAAGACAGAGTCCAAGGAGGGGAGGCTGTTGTCCGTGCTGTGCTGGGCTGTGCCCACAACTCTCTGCAGTTTCTTGTGGTCTTGGGCAGAGCAGTTGCCGTACCAAGCGGTGATACATCCAGATAGGATGGTGCATCGGTAAAAGTTGGTGAGAGTCAAAAGGGACAAACCAAATTTCTTTAGCCTCCTGAGGAAGTAGAGGCGCTGGTGAGCTTTCTTGGCCGTGGCATCTACATGATTTGACCAGGACAGGCTGTTGGTGATGTTCACTCCCAGGAACTTGAAGCTCTCAACCCTCTCAACCTCAGCACCATTGATGTCAACAGGTGCAAGTACACTGCCCCCTTTCCTGAAGTCAATGACCAGTTCTTTTGTCTTTGAACAAAGGAACAAACATGGTATGGAACAGATGGAAAGTGAAATGAGATATAATGTTTTCACAGCAAATGTTATGAAACTGCAAAGGAAATGGCTGACCACCCCAGCCTGGTTGGATTGAAATGTGCAATGCCATTTATGAGATCTTTTCCAGGACCAGAGCTTCAGCATGGAAGGATTCTGTGCAAAGGAATTCCAGGGCACTTTGGCCTTTACCATTATTGGTCAGATAGTCTGGCCCTGTTCTGTGGATCTGCCACATGTTAGATACTTGCATTATTTCCTCAGCACGACAATGTAAGTTATCACAGAAACAATCTCTTTAAAAATGGGCTCTTGGAATTTGTGCTGCAATTTGGAGACTTTTTTGTCTGCTGGAGCACTGGAAGAAACGACACTGAGGGACATGGCTTCTCGATCATATATCTGGACATCATCACAAGCTCATCTCCCTTGCCATTGACTTCATCCTGTCCTTGGCTGGGGTCTGAGGATCAATGAGAGTATTCTCAAGTTTGTTTCCCATGCTTCAAGGAAGCCTGTCTGATATTAATGTCAGTTTTAGAGCTGCGTACACCTTTTAAATAACTTTTTCCTTCAAAGTGAAAGGGAATTGATTACAGCCATTAACTTCTTGCCGATAACATAATACTCTCATCAACAATGCCTGAGGTAGTTCAGGCAGCAGGGTTGTATGATAAAGCACCTAAATGAATTTTGAAGACGCAAGAGATTCTGCAGATGCTGGAATCTGGAGGAACATATACAAAATGCTGGAGGAACCCAGCAGATCAGGCAGCATCTATAGAGAGAAATAAACAGTCACTGTTTTGGGTCAACACCCTTCACCAGGACTGGAAAGGAAAAGGGCAGAAGCCGGAATAAGAAGGTGGGGGAAGGGGGAGGAGTACATGCAGGCAGCTGATAGTGAGTTCAGGTGATAGGTGAGTCCAGGTGAGAGGGGGGAAGTAGGAGGGCAGGGGAGGGGAGAGAAGTAAGAAGCTGAGAGGTGATAGGTAGAAGAGGCAAAAGGCTGAAGAAGAAGGAATCCGGTAGGAGAGGGCAGTGGACCATGGAATAAAGGGAAGGAGGTGGGGAATAGACCAGCAGGTCATGAGGGTGAGGGAAGGGTTGGGCAGGTCAAGAGGGTGGGGGAAGGGGAAAGAGAAGCGGGAAGGGGGTCACAGGAATGAGGGAAGACAAAGGAGAAATAAAGGGAGGGGGAGAAGAAGGGAGAGGGTATCGGAAGTTAGAGAAATCGATGTTGAGGCTGTCAGGTTGGAGACTACCAAGGCAAAATATGAAGATTCTTGCTTTTCTTTATATAAAACAAATTTGAACTAATTAAAGGCTGGAGCCAGGACCCAACAAAACAATGTATTGGCCTTTAAATTTAAAGGTGTTGGATAAACTTCTGTTGATGTTACCTGCCTGGAGCTTCTTTAGCACTTGGGAGAATGTACAAATAGGCTGTATATGGGAGGGGCAAAAGCCGGAGAGAGAGTGCAGGGGACAGGGGAAGCTATTCAGGTCAAGGTCAAATGGGGGTATTGCTTGTCATGTTTGTGGTTTGGATTATAATGGTGAGGGACAATGACAAGTGGTTAGGGAACCCGAGATGAAACTGTTTCAAGAGGTTAAAGTGGACCAACCCAATGGTAATTATTAATTGGTTTATTATTGTCGAGGTAGTACAAATGCTTCAAGTACAAGTGGTTGGACCAGGACAAGCTATTAGTGATGTTTACACCTAGTGCCGTGGGGTAGACAGAGTCTCTTTATCTACACCAAAACACATAATGTTATGAAGACCTGCTAATGTTGCAGCTACCCTGGTCAAACCACACTTGGAGTACTGTGCTCAGTTCTGGTTGCCTCACTACAGGAAGTATGTGGAAGCCATAGAGAGGGTGCAGAGGAGATTTGCAAAGATGTTGCCTGGATTAGGGAGCATGCCTTATGAAAACAGGTTGAGTGAACTCAGCCTTTTCTCCTTGGAGCGATGGAAGATGAGAGGTGACCTGATAGAGGTGTATAAGATGATAAGAGGCATTGATCGTGTGGATAGTCAGAGGTTTCTTCCCAGGGCTGAAATGCTTGCCACAAGGGCACACAGGTTTAAGGTGCTGGGGAGTAGGTACAGAGGAGATGTCAGGGGTAAGTCTTTTGAGTGCGTGGAATGGTCTGCCGGCAACGGTGGTGGAGGCAGATACAATAGGGTCTTTTAAGAGACTTTTGGATAGGTACATGGAGCTTAGAAAAATTGAGGGCTATGGGTAAGCCTAGTAATTTCTAAGGTAGCGACATGTTTGGCACAACTTTTTGGGCCAAAGGGCCTGTATGTGCTGTAGGTTTTCTATGTTTCTATGTTACATAAGTGGTCCTTGCTATCTACATTGCATGGGTTGCACAACAGAAAGTTGGTGAGAGGGTGAGCCTTGGATGCAGAGAAGATCCTGGTCAATTTAGACAGTTGGGGGAGTGGACAAATACATGGCAGATGCAGGATAATGTGGATAAATATGAAGTCATTCACTGTGATTGCAATAACAGGAAGGCAGATTATCTGGAAGATGACAGATTGGGAAAGGAGGAAGTGCGACCAGACCTGGGTGTTCTGAAGCACCAGTCACTGAAGGTGAGCATGCAGGTGCAGCAGGTGATTAAGAAGGCAAATGGTACTCTGATCTTCAGAGTGAAAGTATTCAAGTATAGGAGGAGGGTTGTCCTGCTGCAATTAGATAGGGAGTTGCATAAACCACATCTTGAGTACTGTACCTCTTTATCTAAGGAGGGAGTTCAACAAAGGTTCACAATTCCTGGGATGCCAGGACTGACTGATGAAGAGAGATTGGATCAGTTAGGTTTATGTTTATTTGAGTTTAGAAGAATGAGGGGAATCTCAGACAAGACTACAACATTGGAACAGGACAAAACAATTTAGATGCTGCAAGGATTTTCCTACTATCAGCAAAGAGCAAGAGTCACAGTCTAAGGATAAGGAGATAAGCCATTTAAGACAGAGATGAGGAGAAATTTCTTCTCCCAGAGAGTGATGAGCCTGTGGAGTTCTCAACAACAGAAAACAGTTGAAGCCAAATCATTAAATATATTTCAGAAAGAGTTAGATTCTCCACCCATATCTCCACAATGGCTATTAGATCAATGTATTTTATTTTTGTCTGATGCGATTAATTCATCTATTTTGCAATGAAAGCTTATTGCAGGCAGATATTGTACTGTCAGTTTTAACCTTTTATTCTGTTTTTTTTTCCTATTGACTGGGCTCCATTCAGCCCACTGCACACATTTAATTCCCACCACTTTTCCAATGAGTAAATCGATGTGCTAAACTCATAATACTAAGTTTATCCACTAAGTAGGATGGCCTGAGGTGGAGGCATCACTTCAATGGTCATCAGGCAGGGCAGATTGTGCCTTGTGACCCAACCAAGCCTCAGCCTGTGGATCCTGGAGGCCTCAGCCCCTAGAATATCCAGATGACCTTCAGATAGTTTGCTGATGTCGCAAGACTTTGAACTAAGTTTAAGGTGCTCTAAGCAAAGATTTAAAATATTTAAAATTAATTTAAATAATTTAGAACAATGATTAAAATATTTATTAATAGTAAATTCACTTAAAATATTTTAAAGCAATAGAACTTAATTTAAAAACAGAAGGATAAGGTACAATATAAAAAAAAACAAACCACTTCCTGCTTTTTCTACCATAATCAATGATCTTTTGGTTGGCATAAGAGCTCTGTGCTCAGCCCCTGGGCTCAATGGAGAGTCCAATGGGAAAGCAGGAGGTCAGATATGCTGGCATCTAGGATTAAGCTTGTCTCTGACATCTGTATTTCAATGTGAAAGAGACAAGCTGACCCCCTCAGACATAAATAATCATTCCCATGGAACCACTTACAAAAGGCAAATACACTTAGGATTATTGTCATGTTTGTCGCTGGTGTCCTCGTATCACTATCCCTTCCTAACTGTTCTGCTTACTTTAATGAAGTTACTACTGCGCTACAATTTCGACATTTCTCTTACCTCTTACTTGGAATCTATTTGCTGGTTTTGTAACTAATTGAAAAAAAAATTATTTGAAGCCTGTGTTATTATGTAGTTATAATAAAGAACTACAGTTCTCAGCAGGCAATGCAAGGGGTCACATAGGGGAACAGGAAGTGGCCAGAAAAAGTGAGAAAAGCCAGCCAGCCAGCCTGGTGAAGTAAGTCTGTGCAGTCTGTTGTTTTGTTGTTTTTCAATAAATGTTCAGATGTTAAACCCACGCCAAGTTTGTCTCGTGATGAAGACCAAATATAACATGGTGTCAGAAGTTGGTGTGAGGTCTGAACAAGGAAAGTAAATGAACACTGTGTGCAATTGAGAAAGAGACTCAGTGAGTCGAAAGAAAAGCTGTAAAAAGACGGAGAAAAAGCTGGCCAGCGTGGCGAAGGAGCACATCGTTCCTGAAGTTCAACAGTCACTGGATTTGCCAAGAGAGATTCAGGTGAGAGGCCGAGAGTTCCCGTAATGGATAAGCTAAGTCCTCTCAAGCCTATGCAGTTTATTGGGAATCTAGCCGATAATTGGAAAAGCTTCAAACAGTGATTCAACATATACTTAGATGCTAGTGGAGCGGGAAGGAATGATGAAAAATTGAAAGCATCTACTTTTCTGCACGTGATTGGCAAAGATGCGTTGGACATCTATAACAGCTTTCAAGTTGATGAGACAGCTTTTGAGTTGGGCACCTTGATCGAAAAATTTGAGGAGTATTTTATCCCAAGTAAAAACATCACATTTGAGAGATATAAATTTTTTTCCTGTGACCAGAAAAAAGGTGTTAGCTTCGACCAATACTTAGCTGAGCTTCACACACTGAGTAAGTCTTGTGAATTTGGAGATTTGAGAAACTCACTAGTTAAAGACAGAATAGTTTGTGGAACTCCAGATAATGGACTCAGAGAAAGACTGTTGTGTGAAAAAGATTTGACCCTGGAAAAGGAGGTGAGTACGTGTAGGTCAGCAGAAACCACACGAGCTCAAGCTAAGGAGCTGTACAGAGCAGACACAACAGTACATGCTGTGAAGACAGAGAAGCAACTCTCAAGGCGTTTCTGAAAGCAACAGCAAATCAAAGAGGAAGGCTCAAACAACAAGTGCAGCAGATGTGGAGGTAGAAACATTCCAAAAATGTGTCCTGCTTATGTGAAGTCCTGCAATAGCTGTAGGAAGAAGAATCACTTTGCAAGGTGCTGCAAAGCTGGGGCTAACAAGAGAAAGGTGCACACAATTGATGAGAAATTGGAGGAATTCTTTGTGGATTCTGTACAGACTGTGGCTGCTGGTAAAACAGAATGGATTGTTCCAAAACTGTGAATGAGACAGGAAGTCCATTCAAGCTTGACACTGGAGCTCAGGTGAATCTGTTGTCCATGGATAATTACAAGACTCTCACAGTAAAGAGTAAGATTTACCCTGTGGTTAAAACTGACAGGCTACACTGGAGAGAAATTTCCAGTAAAAGGGGGCTGTATGGTGACCTTTAAGCACAAAGGGCAGCATTTAAAATCATAGCTACTGATTGTAGAAAAGAGAGTACAGCCAATATTAGGTCTGAGTGCATGTGAAAAGCTCAACCTAGTGAAAAGAGTTTTCATAGTAGCTTCACGTACCAAAGATGACCACACAACACTCATGAGATGAGTATGCAGATGTCTTTGAGGGGCTCGGATGCTTACCTGGTGTACATAAAATTCACATAGGTGAGACAGTGGCTCCTGTTGTCCATTCATGCAGGAAAGTTCCGTTTCAACTTAGAGCTAAACTTAAACAAGAACTAGCACACATGGAACGAATGAATGTCATACAGAAGATTGAAGAACCAACAGACTGGATGAGTTCCCTGGTCATTGCGCAAAAGAAAAATGGAGCATTGCGAATATGTCTAGATCCAAGAGATCTCAATAAAGTTATCAAGAGAGAGCATTTTAAATTGCCAACACGGGAAGAGATCATGTCTCGGTTTTCAGGTGCCAAACGGTTTAGCAAGCTCGACGCATCGTCTGGGTTTTGGCAGATGAAGCTTGATGAGGCAAGTTCGAGACTGTGTACTTTTAACTCACCACAGGGAAGATATCACTACCTTCAACTGCCATATGGGATCCTGTCCGCACCAGAAGTCTACCATAGAACCATCCACTTGATTTTTGAGGGCACACCTGGTGTCGAGAACATGATGGATGACATCATCATCTGGGGTTCCACCAAGGAGGAACACGATACTCGACTGAGACAAGTGCTTGACGTGACAAGGGATATCAATTTGAAATTAAATAAAGAGAAATGTGAGTTTGGTGTTAAGACACTGATCTTCATAGGAGATGTCATATCTGAAGAGGGGGTAAAACCTGACCCAAGAAAGACATCAGCCACTAAAAACATGGAGAGGCCTCAAAACAAAGAGGAGGTGAGACGTTTCTTAGGGATGGTGACTTACCTGGCTAAGTTCATCCCTCGACTGTCAGCAGTGTCAGCACCACTTAGGTCACTCCTTGAGCAACAAAATGAATGGATTTGGTCTCATGAGCAAGAAGAGTGTTTCCAGACATTGAAAAGGGTCCTAACTGAAGAGCCCATGCTGAAGTTTTATGATCTGGAAAGGTGTATCAGGATATCAGCTGATGCGTCCCAGCACAGCCTTGGATCAGTACTACTGCAGCAGAATGATGGCAAACGGCAACCTGTGGCCTATGCATCAATGGCTTTAACAAGCGCGGAAGCCAACTATGCACAAATAGAGAAAGAGCTTCTTGCCACCACATGTGCATGTGAAAGGTTCCATCAGTACATCTATGGGCAAGCTATTGAAGTGGAGACAGACCATAAACTATTGGTCTCAATTATGTCCAAACCACTGAATGACTGTCCCATGAGCATACAGCGCATGTTGATAAAGCTGCAGAAATATGATGTGAAGATGATTTACACACTGGGAAAATATATGTTTGCTGCTGATGCTCTGTCTCGAGCAGTCGACAAGACAGAAAAGAGTGAACAACAGGTTAATGCAGATATACAGGCCTATGTTGACAGATCGTCACCTCTCTTCCAGTATCTCCAGATAGAACAGAGCAGATTAGGAAAGCAGCAGAGGCAGATGAAACAATGAAAGTACTCAAGGATACAATATGGAAAGGATGGCCAGCAGCAAAGGATGACTGTCCAATGTGTATTCGGGATTATTGGGCATGTAGAGCTGAACTGTCAGTAGTGAAAGATATGGTTTTCAAAGGGAACAGGTTTGTGATTCCAGAAGATACACAAAGGGCATCTTGGGGAGGAAAAATGTAAACGTAGAGCACATGAAGTGATGTACTGGCCAAGAATGAACCAAGTCACCAGCCGGACTACTGCTTCATGTGAAATATGCCTTACCTACAGACCAAAGCAGCAAACAGAGCTAATTACACCACACCCACTACCAGACAGGCCGTATTTCAAAGTTGGAGTGGATTTGTTTGACTGTAATGGGAAGAGCCATATTGTTGTAACAGACTACTTTTCCAATTACCCAGAGGTCACGACACTGCAATCAACATCCAGCAAAGCAGTTATCACGTTCGTGAAAGCTGTGTTTGCGAGGCATGGAATTCCATGTGAGGTAGTATCAGACAATGGTCCACAATTTTTGAGCAGTGAATTTGAAACCTTTGCCAATATTTGGGGGTTTCGACATATAACCTCAAGCCCATGTCACCCAAAATGTAATGGCCTGGCAGAGAGTTCAGCTAAGGTGGTGAAGGGCCTCATGAAGAAAGTGCAAGATTGACGAGAGGATTTCCATAGAAGTCTAATGATTTACAGAAATGCGCCACTGCAGAACGGCCTTTCACCAGCCCAAATGCTGATAGGTCGACGCATACGCACTATCCTTCCAAAACATGAAAACCTATTGACATCTGAAGGAGTACACAAGGTCAAACTGGCTAAATAGGAAGGGAAAGAAAAACAGAAACAAAATCATGACAAGACAGCGAAAAGCCTACCAGTCTTGAAGCCTGGGGATCAAGTGCGAATCCGAGATCATGGTTCTGGCACGTGGTCCATGCAAGGAGTTGACCAAGAGGAAGTAAATCCACATTCATACCAGATCCAGGTGGAGTGAGGGACACCACTGAGGAGGAACCATGTGGATCTACGACCACAAGCTCCAACCCATGGCTGTGACCCATCTCCTGTCAGTACGCCAAAGGGCCCAGCATATGGAGAAAATGAACATGTGGACCAGAGTTCCCAGGAAAACAGCAATGCAGCAAATGAAGGCAACACACCAGCGGAAACAAGCACCAGACCAAAAAGGACCATTAAACCACCTCAGAGACTGATTGAAAGCTGCTGAGTGGACAAGGGTTCTTGGCAGGTTTATAAGGACAAGGTATTGTGTTTGTTTTGTTTTTCTTTAAAGTGGGAAGATGTGTTATTATGCAGTTATAATAAAGAACTACAGTTCCCAGCAGGCAATGCAAGGGTCACATGGGGGAACAGGAAGTGGCTGGAAAGAGCGGAAAAAGCCAACCAGCCAGCCTGGTGTTGTAATTCTGTGCAGTCTGTTGTTTTGTTGTTTTTCAATAAATGTTCAGATGTTAAACACATGCCAAGTTTGTCTTGTGATGAAGAACAAACATAACAAAGCCTTCCTACAATATTCATCTTTCTTCCTCAACATCAAATATACTGACAATTTTTGTATTAACTGCTAACTTCTTAATCAAAGACATTATTTAACTCTGAACTATTGACATATACCCTAAAACATAAAGGAGCTTGCACTGAGCTGTGTGGAACTCCACTGCACACAGCCTCCCCAGACACCAAAAAATTATTGACCTTTACCCTTTGCTTGCCCCCAACTTTGGTTCTGACTATTTACTTTCCCTCTGATCTCATGGGCTTTTACTTTTATGATCTGTCATCTATGTGAGACTTTATTAAGAATCTTGCTAAAATCCTCTCCAAATGCTTTACTGTCCTCACTACCACCTCAAAAAAACTGCCCAGATTCAGTAACAACCTTCCCTTAATAGTCTGACAATCCTTGATTATACTATTCCTTTCAAAAGACTGGTTTGTGCAGCTTATCATTTTTTCCAATAATTTGCCTGTCATGATTGGCTTATATCTGCTCTGTTTAACATGATCTTAATTCTTTACAAAATACAAAACAAAGCTGAAAATGTACCTGTTCCATTTTAATTAATATGGCAAGCATTCCGAATCAATGAGTGTCTCACAAAAAGTTCAAGCATCCTACAGTTCATTACACCATACTAATGCACTGTGAAATGTTACAGGAAGGAATATATGATAAATCTGAGCCGGTGCATCAATCTATCATCATTGTCATAATATGCATTTAATTCTATGCTTTATGCATATCTACAACTAAACACTAAGGTTGTATAGGTTCTGCATGAGTAGATTAAATGTTCCAATTCAGCCATTCCTCAAATAATTACTGTACCATTCATTCATCTGCCAATGGAATCAACTGTGTGCTTTTCTTTTAGAATTCTGATAGCTTCATTTATGCCAGAAATTTTGCTTTCTCCATTTGACATCCTTTCTGGATAATTATTCTGATGAATAGTCGTCCAATTTTTGAACCAGGATCTTCACCGGTACCTAAGGATAACTGTGCAGGTAAAGCAAAGGGAAGGTCGTTAGTGACTCTCTGTCAAAACTAATTTTAGGCTGCATGTTATTTGCCTTGTCTGCATTAAACACAATTTATGCTCGTTTTGACATACAATCCCAAACCAATTAAAAATAATATGATAACTACTACACTAGTAGGCCATTGTGTAACTCTATAATAATAAGATTCAAATAGAAAAGACCATGTTCGTTTAGATGTAGGCGCCAGTTAGCATTTTTTTCTTCAGGAATTTGCATTAAGTATTTTAAAGTCTTACATCAATGGCAGGTTCAGGAAATCTCTCTGTGCTCACTGCCTTTGTTTCATGCATTACAATGCAACTACTCAAGCATCAGGAATCATAATATCAAATCGATCCTAAACCACTGAAACAAACATACAAAACATTAAGGAAAAAGCATTAAAGATGAAAACTAAATTCATTCTACCCTATTATCCAACCTATGTTGTGACTATTTCATTCTTTTCTTTCACTGTTATTCTCTAAATTTAACTCAAATGTATTTTGAACCATTGTACCTCTCACCTGAACTATCTATTTTAACTCTCCTTTTAACAGTGGGTTAGTTCATTTAAAGCTTTAAGGACAGTTCATCAGTCCATGATTTGTTGAGATAATAGTAATATCTAAGATGCACAATCTGATACTGATAATCATGACAAATCTGCAAAGCACTTGTCATTCACCAATTTATCCATCTTCACACACCACAACTCATAAATGTTCAAATATCATTAAAATCTATGAACACTTGTAAATGCTGTGAATTAAAGTTTCTGAACTATGTGATCTACAAGTTCTTCTTATACTCTAGTTACGGCTACAACAAGTGAAAGATTTTAGTTTTTTGACGAGCAGATCCTCCACATACTGTTCCTCACTATGTTTCAGGTACAAGAAATGCAGCTCATCCTTCTGCCTCTTCCTGCTCTGAATGTCCTCTGTACATTTTCACAGTTGTGTATACTCTGAGTGGAATGCCATATCATGCACCATTTTCTGGGAGCAATTGGCTTCTACAAATAACTTGAAGTTAGAACAAAGTCCTCCACTGCCTCCCAAACCACTTCCCAGCAGACTTCTACAAAGGAACATTATTATACCAAACATTTGTGGAATCACTTCAGTAACCAGAGGAAATCAACCAGCAACTAACTTTTAGTGGTTGATGTACCTTTTTAATTACATAAGTCTGGGCCACAGTGGAGCTTTGTCGCTGTTTCTTAAAAAAAGCCATACAAAGTGAGAGAAGAGTCTTGTCCACCGCATTGATCTCAAAAATGGTGTTCCATAGGATTGGTGTTGGAGCTTTTGCGAGTGAGCAAACAACTTAACTGGATATGGAAACCGTAACATGTTATATGTACAATCTGTTCCTTTACTGCTGTTAACATTCTTGCCAAGTCATCGGTGATGGTGAGAGGTTTCCAATTCTAGGCCATCTACTTTAACCTTCAACCTACATCATACAACATTACTATCGGAACGAGCAGTTTTTACCTAAAGAATATTCTGCTTTCCCAGATAAAATTTGGCATCATGGTCAGCACAGACATTATGGGCCCATAAGCTTGTTCTTGTGCTGTTCTGTCCTATGTATTATTCCATTTATAGTTTACTCAGTAATTTTGTTGCTTGCACAGATGATGAAGTAATAAAATGCTACACTTGCATATTTCCAATCTTTTACCAAATAAAATCTCACTAATGCTTCAGTCATACATAACACATCCTGAAGCCATTACTGATGCTAACTCAGCCTCTTTTTGTTTTAACACCCCATAAGTAATCAGGTTACTTAATCATAGAATACACATTACTTCTCACTTGTCTTGATGGATTGTAGAGAGAAGCTATTTTCTGTGAATCATGGGATACTGCAACAATAGAATTGCACAATCATTATGGCACAGAAGGAGTCCATTTAATCTATTGAGTTGATGTCGGCCCCTTGTAGACAATCTATTCATTCCCATTCTTGCCCTCTCCTCAGCCTGCAAATTTTACTTCGGGTGCCCAGCCCACCCACTTTTGAAAGTCTGAATTGATTCCATTTCCATCAACCTTACAATCAGTGAGTTCCACATCACAACCATTATCTACACAAAAAAAAATTCTCCCCTTATGCTCCAACTGTCTTTCCACCATCACATTGAATTGATGCCCTCTTGCCCTCAAGTCATATCCTAATGGGAACAGCTTTCCTCTATATACTCTGACTAACTAAATCATTGTCTCATACACCTCTTTCAAATCTTATCTCACTACCTTTGCTCCAAGGAGAACAACCTCCAGATTCTCCAGTCTAACATTGTCACTGGAATCCATCATCCATGGAACCATTCTGGTAAAACTCTTCTTCATGTTCTCTAGAACCTTGACATCATTACTAAAGAGCAGTGACCAGAATTGGATGCAATGTCCCAACTATGACCAAACCTACTGTATGTCTTATAAAGGCTCAACATAACTTCTCTGCCTTATTACTCCAAGCCTCTATTTACAAAGACTGAAATCTCTGACAAATGGATTGGTCATCAGAGATCATAGAATAAAGTAATCTGCATGCAAAATATTGTTTAAGCATGGAATGCATGAACAGATAAAATGGTGGAAAAAGGGCTCAGACTTTGCTGAATACAGTCTGCCACCACAGTTACAGATTATCTTCCCTATTTCCTGCATTCACCCACCTCAAGTCCACAAGGCTAAACTTTCCAGCTGAAAGTCAATGGCGAGACACTGCATGTCATTAGGTGTGATGTAATTACGTCACATAGGTGGGCCAGAACAAGCTCTGCCTACAAGACAGCCAACCAAATCTTTGACAGACAGCAAAGCAATATCTCCACTTTTGTCATCTGTTTGAGCTGCCAAGTTTTTGGAATGTTTCTGAACAAATTGAGAAATATTCCAAAACTGTTGAAATTAAAAAAAACAATTAAAAATTATTAACTTCAAGATTAAAATTAAAATGATGCAAGATCTGTGAGCAGATTCCCTAGTACAAGTTGGTGAATCTTAGTAAGGTCGGTGGGAATAATGTGACAGTGGGTCTGGGACTTCCATGTTTGACCGTGCAGGCTTCAATGTCTCTTGTACTTATGGTCATAAATGCTGTTTTTTGATGTGGAACGATCAACAATTACTAACAATGTTCACCCCAGGAATCCATGATAACTTTTACAATGCAATTGGATGTAATTGAGAGGACTAATTTCAGCATTAAAGGGAAAAATCTGGAATTTGGGGTGAAATCGTCATGCTCTTTAAGACACATTTAGACAGGGAACAAAAAGGATGATACTGGAGGGATATAGACCATATGCAGGCCAATGCAATTAGTTTAAAGTGGCATTGTCGTCAGCACAGGTATCGAGGGCTGAAGGATCTCTTCTGTGTGGTACTGTTCTACGTTTTATGTCTTATGTTCTATCAATGAGCCAATGCCATATTAATGGGCTGAATAGCCTTTTTCAGTGTTGTAAGATTCTCTCCGTGACTTGTTGCTTACAAAGCATATTTTTTGTTTAATTCTTTCTTTTTTTTAAATATCCACATTGAATTATTTTATCCTTCTATGTTTGATATATTCTCATTTTTTGCATTAAGTGATAGGTGGCTTAACAACAATGTACCAGAGGCAATGGTAACATTGTGAGAAAATCTAGAGAATAGTATAATACTTCATTATACTTATTTGTACTGCTCGCATTAAAAGCATTACCTTTTTATATAGCTTCTCTTCCTCCAGTGTTGTTTATTAATTTACAAAGTTTAGCTTTCTAGGCTTTTTACAATCAGCTGTCCTAATCTGATGTTTTGATTTTATTACCTCTTGCTCCAACCCCAGTATGGTATCAAATTTAATCAGAATGTGATGTCTGGTACTCTAATGTTCTACCATCTCATAGTTCTACTAAAAACTAGATCAAGCCCAGCCTCTTGATCTGCTTTCAAGCTCCTCGAGCTGTCCTGAAATAGCCCTATTAGTTTATATTTCTGTTCAAAGAGCTCCATCTTCGTTCTACTTTAGTTCATAATAATTATGCTTTGTAGTTTTAGAATGTGTTTTGTCATGTGTTAACATTCTGAAATTCCTATCATTTTACCAGAGGTAGAAAGAAAATTATTTGTTACAGTTCATTACAAATATCTTAGTGAGATTTCATTATCTTCACACTCCTTTAGAATCAGGATGAGCCATTTCTTTGAAATAGGGGATATCCAAAGCTACTGTAGCTTCTTACACTACAGAACGGAAACACCAAAGAGGAATGCCTCAACATGGCTCACTTCTGCACTTAAATTAAAAATTGAAACACTATTTATATGCTGTCAAGGAAATTCTAGTCCTGTTGCAATGATTTCTTATAAATTATGGTATTCTGCTCCATGATGTTTTTTTGTAAGTCTGAAAATGAGATTTTGAAGGAGGAAACTGACGGTGACCCTTCCAGATAGATAGACATGGACCCAAAAAGGACATAGCAGGGTGACCGAGTGTTGCTGAAAGTCAGCCGTAAACCAACCTCATCTGAATGAATTTCAGTAATCTTTGATTGTTTTACAGCTCTACAATATCTATAACATAGAGCTTGTTTCACACAATGTAAACCTATTGTCATTCAAAACACTTCACTTATCATTAATTCTCATCATTGAATTCATACACTACCTTATATTTTCTGTTCTAAAACAATAAATAGATGTTGATCAAAAAACATTAATACTTCTGGATTTTTATAAATACATGGTCATTTGTTTTATCACTATGCAGCCATTGTCTGGAAAATGGAAAACAATCTGTTCAAACACACTCAAATATCACAGAAAGGGCCAGCATTCCAGAAAGGTCTTACTATCCTTTACAAGGCTCTGAGAAGACTAAGCAGTGAATTCTTTGATGATTCTAAAGTGGCCTGAGTTCATGGGGGGAAATCTAACATGCTGCTTTTAATATTAGGCAATTCACAGGCAAAGCAACCCAGCAGTTGCATCTCTTCTCCTTGCAACGTCTGCTGCATGTAATATTTCTGCATGGCTTTCCAACCAAGTACTAACCAAGCCATAGTCTGCTCAAAACCAGATGGGCATCACATGATTCCTGACCCAGAACATTTCTGGAAAGATCAAAACCAATGACAGAATATTGAATACCATTAACTTTTTGAAGAGCAGGCCTTAATAAATTACTAGTGCATCTTAATCCCCAAGAGATTGTTTTGAATAACCTGTAAATCTTAAAGAATTGTGTTCTGGAGATCTCATAAGACAATAACAGTTGTTCTTCACTCACCAACCACAGCTGCAGGTCCTTCCATTTCTACTTCCTCACTATCTCAACCAAGTTGGATTCCAAAATATCTATGGCCTCTTTGACCTTCATTAATCCATGGCATTTGTCTTCTATGAGTTCAATGGTACCAACATTGTTCCAACATAAAATTAATCCTTGCTTCTCTTAGACCCGTGTTTCTTTGATTTCTAGCACAGAACGTGCATCTTATAGAATTCCCATTGAGAAAATGTCCCAAAGAGGATTCCATGACCAATACAATTTAGTTGCTTCATATGAAGTAACCTGTGTAGGTCACTTAGCTCAGTCTTATACCCATATTTGTCTCATTGTACTGGAACTATTTGCTTCAATTGATTGTAAAGTTTAAACATAAAAGAATAGCTGCTTTCTGCCATCCTTTGCTTATTAAGTTTGAGTTGATTAAACCTCACAGTGCTCAAAGCACGTCCATGGATCTGCCACTCACTACCCATATCACTTCCCTTCACATTTCCTTGTTCGCTCTTTCTTGGCACATTTCATTAAAGTCAAAAGTAATTTCCTTCTCAAAGAGTTTACCATTCTTGGGGGCTGAATTTTTCATTTTTCATTCAGTTTAGGGATACTTTACCAATTCTTCTATCAGTGTTATCAATGTTATACAATTTTTGCTATTAAAATGCACTTTTGTGATAAAGTGTAACTAAATCAAAACCAGATAAATTACAATTTTATTAATTAAGCCTCAATTATTATTATTTCTTTGACAATGTCATCATTAGGCTTTGTGTAATCTCAAACACCTTAAACTAGAATTTGAATCATGTAGTGTTACGTATGTGAACCCACACCATGCCTCTGATATTCTAATTCTGAAAAATGACACAAGTCCAGCCAGATGGGGTACACAACTCATTACAACTCAGTATTTGCTTAACTGTTTATTGTAGTACAGATAACATACATACACACTGATACATTCTTTAACTTCAAAAACAATTCACTCTATCAATCATTTCGAGTGGTTTGTCTTTATTTATGCAGGAGACAGGCTTATCCATGGGTGCCTTGCAAGTTGCTGAGGAAACAACCATGAAATTTACCTTTTCTATAATAAAAAATGAATCATTGACAACGAATTGACACAAGCTCTTCTGATGCACCATCTTAATGTTACCTATCGAGATTAAATCCCTACTTTTGCAAATCAACAAAGTGGTTGATTTGAAAAACCTCCCACTCCTGAGCAGTGCATGATCCATTTTCAGTTTCTTTCCCCCACCCCCCACCACCACATATTTATTCTTTTTTCAGAATGCAGACTTCAGTGGCAAGGCCATTGCTTATTTCCCATTCCTAATTGTTCTTGAGAGGATAGTGGCAAGCTGCCTACTTGAACTACTGCAGTACTGGTGAAGGTTCTCACTTGATGCTGCTGGGTACCAGGAATTAAATCCAGCAACAATCACAACAACAGTCTAAATAAGGATGATGTGTGACTTAGAGGAACCTTCAGGTGGCCTGCTGTCATTATTCATCTTGCTGGTAGTGATCAATGGTTTGTGAAATGCTATCAGAATGGCTTAGACAAGTAACTGTAGTGCATTTTGTAGATGAAATATACTACAGCCACTGTGATTGTTATGGAGGGAATGAATGTTTAGGATGCTGGATGAGGCATTTTATCCCAGAGTGTTGAGAATGCACTATTAAAGCTGCACTTCTCCATCCATGTGGAGAGTATTTCAGCACATTCTTGACTTGTTCCTAATAAATAGCGGAAAGGCATTAGAAGACAAGTCACTAACCACCAAGGTACCTAGCCTCTGACCTGCTCTTGTAACCACAGTATTTATGTGGCTGCTCCAATTGAGTTGTTGGTTAATGTGAACCCCCCACGATGTTGGTGGTGGGGATCATGGCAATTGCAAGGCCACTGAATGTCAAGTATAGGTTACCAACTTCTCTCATTGATAATGGTCATTGTCTAGTACTTTTGTGGCACGAATATCACTTGCCCAAGTCCGAATGTTGTCTAGTTCAGGCTGCATGTAGGCCTGGACTGTTTTATTTACTGAGATGAGAATGGAATTGAACATTGTGGAATCATCAGTGGTTGTCCCCTCATCTGACCTTATGATGGGGCTAATTCCTAAAACTTTCTACTTCATTAAGATTCTAAGGAGTTGGTAAATGGATTTCACTCAAACAACAACCCTGACATTTCCAAAAAGGTGACTGAACAGATTCAGACTTGGTTGAATTATCTGATGTCCTTCTTTGGCAATCTCATTAACAGCCTGACCACAGGGGTTCAACAGACAGGCCAGTCAGTTAGTTTCAACAAATATATGTCACCGTATGATCTGATTAAAACACTATTTTAGAACTGTCGTTGTTTTCTTCTTCAGCCACACAGAACATTCACAAGGTCAATCAATCCTGTTTGTGCTTCATTCCTTACTTGTAGAAACAATTCTGTTTTGTATTCCATTTAGTTCACTCCGTTTTGAAGATCCATTTAAAGTCCTGTTGGGTCCTTGAGAGAAATTTAAGTTAAATACTTTCTTGTTGCAGACTTTGTCTAAAACACAAATTTTTTTTACATCACAGAGGAAGACCACATAAACAATTATTTGTGTGTGAAATCAAAGAACAGTGAAATGGAAACAGCCACTCTGTGCATTATCTATGTTGGTGCATGTGACCCTTTGCCCAGCATCAGTTGCAAATCCAATCACATCACCATTCACACACTGACTGGTTGCATCATGGTCTGGTACGGAAATTTGAATCCGCAAGAACGCAAAAAGCTGCAGGGAGTAGTGGATTCAGCCCGATACATCATGGCATATCCCTCCCCACCATCGGTAGTATCTACAGGAGGCGCCACCTCAAGAAGGCAACATCAATCAAAGATCACCACCATCTGCGCCATGCCATCTTCTTGGCACCACCATTGGGCAGGAAGGACAGAAACCTAAGTCCCGCACCACAAGGTTCAAGAACAGCTCCTTCCCTTCAATCATTTGGTTCTTGAACCAACCTGTACAACCCTAATTACTACAGTTTAGCAAAACTATGTCCACTTTGATCACTCGGCACTAAAATTGACTTCTTGCTGTTCTTATTGTGTTCTCATAATTGTGTTCTTTCTTGTAAAAATTGTGTATAATTTATGTTAAACTTATGTTTTTCTTGTGAATGCTGCTTATATGATGCTACAGTATGTGCCTGTGATACTGCTGCAAAGTAAGTTTTTCATTGTACCTGTGCATACATGTACTTGTGCATACGACTATAAACCCTACTTTGACTTTGCATATTTTCACCCACACTGACATTATTTGGAGCTAAAAGCTTCAAACTGCATGTTGTGATTTTGAATGAACCATACAGAGGTTGGAGCTGTCGATGTAAAAACGCCTTTATTCAAAAGGGTAAGCAGGCATTCTGGAAGAACCTCTTGGGCAAATCTTAAAAGAATCTCACTGAACTCAAAATACATTGAGGTTTTATACTCTGTTAAGCACAAAGATAACAACAACGATTAAGTACAATTTCAATAGTTACAATAACATAGTTTATTTCAACGTTTTATAGAATTACATATTTATAATGCGAGCACATCATAACTGGCAATTTACATTTGAATATTCAAACACCTATGGCTGGTCTGAGAGTTTCTGAGCACAAAACATAGTTCTTTTATCATTGTACTGGGGGACAGCTTTACATTAAAAGACATTTGGACAGGTATATGGATAGGAAAGCTTTAGAGGGAAATGGGTCAAACACAGGTAAATGAGACTAGCTTAGATGGGTCATTGTAAGTGTGTGTTTGATGGTAGGTGTGGATTCAATGGGCTGAGGGACCTATTTCCCTGATGTATGACACTCTGACTATGACCAAGAGAGATCTGGGCACTGGGAGGAGGAGAAGTGGGGAGACCATGAGGAAACCCACCAAGACTACCACTAAAATAACCTAGGAGGTGGTAGCTCAAGTTTGCCTTCCTGAGGCGTGGAAGTCCTTGGATGATGGAGAGATATTAAAAGACATTTCACAAACTGACCGGTTGGGCCGAAGGGCCTGTTTGCATGCTTATTGACTCCAGTTCCCTGGATATATAAACATTCCAAATTTTGATTGGCAGAACAAATGTCTTTAGCTATGTGTTAAGAGGAAGGAATATGTAGTTCAGAATTTTCAAATTACTTCCCTACCACTGGCATGAGACTAAATGTCTTCTAATTAATTGGTCATCCAGACAACAGGATACGTCTCAGAATCCCCTCATGCTGCAAGATGCAGACCACACAACTCACCTACCATATGTTCCTCAGAAAAGACCACACTCTGAGACAAATGCATTCCAAAATCCATTGTGAAACACTATGCTGTTGTTTCTGTTTTTAAGCACTCAAAAAGCTTTAGACCAGTCAACTGAAATTACACACCCTCCCCCCTCTCTCTCTCACACAATCTCCCACTCTGTCTCTCATACAGTCCTCTCTCTCCCACACACACCCTCCATCCCTCTTCTGACTCCTCTGTGGAAGCAGGGATGCAAGGACTTATGCTCGTATTTGAAGGCACCCATACCATAGTTCTTACTGCTCCATTTTGCTGCCTCCCCCCCTGCTTAGTCAATGTCTCCTTGTTAGTCCAATCACCTTATTGTTGGTGCTCACTGTCTCATTGCCATCAGACTCAACATCTCCCATAAAACTGAAAGTTACCTTGAAAGATCATCAACTTGATAGGATAACTCTTTTTCTGTCACTGCAGATGCTTCTTGACCTACAAAGCATTTCAAGCATTTTCTACTTTTGAAATAGTTTTTGTGTGTGAGTGTCTGTATAAGAGAGAAGTACTTTTAGTAGTATGTCCTTGACATACCGTGACAGTTTGTGAAATGTCTTTTAATATCATTCCATCATCCAAGGACTTCCACTCCTCAGCAAGGCAAACTTGAGCTGCCATCTCCTAGGTTATTTTAGTGGTGGTCTTGGTGAGTTTCCTCATGGTCTCCTCACTTCCCCTCCTCCCAGTGCCCAGATCTCTCTTGGTCATAGTCAGAGTGTCATACATCAGAGAAATAGGCCCCTCAGCCATCCTACCATCAAACACCCACTTACAATAACCCTACCTAATCCTATTTTACTTTTACCCCCATTTCCATCGACTCCCCAACCACCTACACATTAGGAGCAATTTACAATAGCCAAACAACATAGCAACCTGCATATCTTTGGGAAGCAGGAGTAGACTGGATCACCCAGAAGAAGCCATGGTGTCACAGGGAGAATATGTAAAGTCCACACAGTCAGCACCAGAGGTTAGGAATAAAACTGGGTCATTGGAGCTGTGAGGCAGTAGCTATAGTACCTGCAACACTACATCATATAGTTCATGAGTAGGGGCTAAGTACCTTTCTGAAGATTGTGGCGCTCTCTCCCTGTCCTCTGTGACCTCTTTCGCCACATGGTAGCCATAATTGAATGTTACTGTGCCTACCCGCCTGCCTGCCCTGGGGAGTGTGTCTACAGGGGATCCTGCCTTTGTGTGACTGCTGCACAGTAGAGTGCCAGCAATTGCATTTAAATGAGGCCAGTTCCATCAGGAGTTACACTGATCTTGGTTTAATGGTTATTTTAATAGATGCAAACTACCCCAACATTGTTCCAAACATCTTTTTGAGTTAAGATAAGATTTTTAAAGATTTCATTATTAGTCACATATACGTCAAAACACACAGTGAAATGCATCTTTGCATAGAACGTTCTGGGGGCAGCCCACAAGTGTTGCCACGCTTCTGGTGCCAACATAGCATACCCACAACTTCCTAACCCATACATATTTGGAATGTGTGAGGAAACAGGAGCACCCGGAGGAAACCCATGCAGTCACGGGGAGAACGTACAAACTCCTTACAGCCAGCAGCTGGAATTGAACCCGGATCGCTGGCTCTGTAATAGCGTTATGCTAACCGCTACACTACTGTGCCTGCCAATGCAGTATTATTATCTTGCAATTTCTTTTCATTGGTGTCTCAATTTAAGGCAGTTGTTAAATGCAGCAATGTTTTACTACACTAAAATTTCATTTCTTGCCCAATTTCAACTTGTGCTTTTACTGTTCTGGCCTATTTGACTAGCAACAAGCTACTGACTGGAACATTCCACATATAGTTGTAATTAGTGCTCTATATGAGTATTTTGAAAGTCACACATGGCATCCTTAAAGCAAAATGAATGAAAGTAAATGAAATGTTATATTCAATTAATTGTTAAAATATTGTGAAATTTTGTTAAATACCACATTTCCAGATGCAGTACAATTTTCCATTGGTCTTAATCAGCCTCCCAACAATTCAAAAATCATGGAATTGTGTTTATGGATTGAATACTTTTCCTTTGTTGAATTAAGAAAACTAACTTCCTTTACTGATTTATAAGTAGTTCAGAATCTCAGGATGTTCCATTGAGTTTAATTGAACTAAGGTATGCCAATGAATGTGAAAGCTTATCCTATCACTACACATGGATTCACAGACACACTGCAATGCACAACATTTCATTCTTTATTAAATAGAAGTAGTTATTTTAAATAGTCTTTTTTCAGGTACAATGCAGATGACTCATTTAGTTTTGTTATTTTAATACCTCATTTGGTTTAAATTATTCCTTTAAGAAGATGAATATGCACTTTACAGAATACCAATTCTACTTGCGATCTTAGTTGCTTAATTTATATACATTTAAGGATCGAGAAGACTCATAGAAATTTCTTTACTGTCTCTCACCATTGAATATTTTATTCTTCAGTAGAAACTATTTTCCTAAAAAGGTCAGTATATATGTTTGTATTCCATCTGGGATTTGTAGAAGAAACCCAGTCTAATTTAAATATTTAATTTGTGTTAAGGTATTGCCATTAACTCCAGCACTGCCAGCAAGTTCTTCCTGTCTCTCTAGAGAGACAGGTGTTGAAAGTGAACAGCTTTGGGAGCTAAAAGTGAAACTATACAACAGGAATAGAGCTGCATTACTAATAACATTACAATTGTAACATTGCAATACCTGAACATTTAAATCTTCTTTATAGATATCCAGAACTTCTAATATACTCAAGACTAATATAAGTACTAAACGTAGATCACCCTTGCAATCCTTTAAAGCTTCAGACCTGAATAAACTTAAAAAAAATCAAATAATCTCCCAATAGTTCCCTGTCTATCCCCGAGACGGAGTCAGGATGTAGATACAGCTGTCAAACTGACGGACCAAAAGGCTCTCTGTAGATGTATCTGAGGAGCTGAAAACAACTTTTGTTACTTCAGAGCCTTTCTGTTTCACATAAATTTACTTCAGCAATTGGCCTTCAATTAATCTCTGGATTTACTTGTTTAAAAAGAAGTACAGGGATAAATGGAGTAACTGGAGGTTAGTTAGCTAAACTTCAGTGGTAGACAGATTATTGGAATCCATTCTAAGGGACAGATAAACCTGCATTTAAAAAGGCATAGGTTGATCAGTGACAGTCAACATGGATTTATTAAGGGAATGCCATATCTGGCTAACTTGACTGAATTTTTTGAGGGGCTAACAAACAAGCTGAATGAGGACAGTGTGTTTGATGTAACCCACATTGATTTTAGCAAAGTCCCACATGACAGACTGGCAAAAAATTGAAAATCCATGGGATCCAGGGGAGAATGATAAATTGGATCTGAAACTGGCTCAGTGAAAGGAAAATAGTGTAATGGCTAACAGGTGTTAGTAAAAATGGAAAACTGTTCTCAGTGCAGTTGCACAGGCCTGAGTAACAGTCCAATACTTTGTTCAATGTATATTGATAACTTAAATGTAGGGGGACATTATAAAGAGGTTTACAGATGATACAAATATTGGCTGTAGATTTGACAGTGAGGAGGAAAGCTTTAGACTATGGGAGAATATGGAAGGTCTGATAAGCTGGGCAGAAAAATAGCAAATGGAATTTAGTCCAGATAAGTGCGAGATAATGCATTTGGAGAGCTGGAACAGGGCAAGGCAATGTACAATAAAGGGGAGGATGCTGAGTGGTCATGACGCAAAAAGACATCTGGGCTGTATGTCCACAAGTTCTTAAAAGTAGCAGGGCAGGTAATTAGGTGATTAAAAGGGCATTCAGGATAATTTCTTTTACTGGCTGAGGAGTAGAACATAAAGGTAAAGAGTTTATACAAGAACTGCGTACAACACTAGTGAGAGCTTGAGTATTGAGGATAATTCTGGTCACTAAGAAAAGACGAGATTGCACTGCAGAGGGTGAGAACATTTATGAGGTTGTTCTGCATTCTCAGTGACATAACTGAAGTGTTTACTTAGAGCCCTAGAATAAGTAAGATGGATTCATTTCCTCAGCTGAAGGGTCAAAATCCAAGAGAATTAGATTTAAGGTGATTGCTTGAAAGATTGTATGAGAGTAGAGAAAATTTATTTTCATCCATAGGGTGGTTAGAATCTGGAGTTCACTGCCTGAAAGGGTGGTAGATGAAGAAACCTTCAACAAATTGAAGTAGTACTTGGACGTGCTCTTGAGGAGCCATAACCCTCAGGGCTATAGACCTTGTGCTGGAAGGTGGGATAATGTTGGGTAACTATTTTACAATTGGCATGGACACGATGCATTGAAATGCCTCTTTCTGAGTCATAATTATTCTTTGATTCTACAATTCTAGAGCTCTCAGGATATAATGGTGCTGGAAGATTAGATTACAGCTTTTTCCCTCCTGCTTTTGATGGCTCTAAGAGTCCCAATAAATTAGACATTGCCCAAGGCAATTACTTTAGGCCTATCTGAAAAGGACAATCAAGATGTAAATAATCCTTTATACAATAACATGTTATGAATAATGGTATCCTCTGAATGACCATGAATAATGCCAGTGCGCAAATTAAAAGTGTGTAAGTGCCAGCAACTTTCAAAGTGTTTGTGAGTTATTGAGACTTAATCTGCAGAAATGGATTACCCTTATTAACCTCTGAAATATGCATTTATTGACACACTCATCTGTGAAAGAATGCCAGGGAATAAGTGGCAACAAAGCTCTAGTGCCAAACAATAGATCAACAGGAGGTTTCAATCGATATGTTCCAGAGCCATTACTACCAAACCAAGGACGCAAGAGACAAGAGGATATGGCTGAGAAGAAAAGTATCACCTTGCAGGATAGACTTTGATTAAAAGCTTAAAGATTGAAATGAAACTACAGTTATGCCTGGTATATTCTGATTCCTACCCTTCCTGTCTTATTTCTTGAATCCTGTTCTGTCCTCCTTACCTTCCCCATTGGTCCACATAGAAGATGAGTAGATAGGAAAGTAGAGGATTTTCCATAGTCCTTGAAGGCTCTTGCTGCAACAAGAATGGAAATACTGAAAGAGCATGTCCATGTCTTGCTGCCAATCTTTCATTGGCACTACGGGTGCATATAAGATAAAGCTGTGAGCAACTGTCATGTGAACAAGTCTCCTCTGAAGGGGGCAACTGAAATGATGCATTTTCATACCAGAACTAATGATGGAAGAATCAGAGAAAAGTGAAATGCTAGAAAATAAAGGAAAACCTTAGTATTGGTATTTTAAATGAAGATGTCAGGGCATCATCTTCAATTGTACCAGTCCTGCCACTCAGAATCACTGACCACCCATCCACATTCAGCTATATCAAGTCTGGAGACCTAACAGAATTTGACAGTGGTCATGGTTAGGGATGGAGCTTTACCTTACATCATGGCTGTGAGACTTTTCAGGTTTTTAAATGACCTTGATGTTCAGAGACATGCAAAATCTGTTAAAATTAATGTAATCATAAAAAAAGCTTTCTTTTTAAAAATAATTAGTCAAATTGCACAGAAATCAGTAAAAATTAAACAATAGAATAATTTAAAGTAAACACTTACATTCCCCATTCTGCAGACCAAGAATTCCCATTGAATGGGGAACTCAAAGATCCAATATCTGGTCTGTTTTGGCATGTGGTCAAAGAAGTGGCTCACTAGCTTCATGCTGGGGAATCCCAGTAAAACTACTTTCCTTTGGTCTTCATTTGGAGTCTGGCAATGGGGTATTATGAGATTTTGAGCAACATCTGTCACACAATAATTCACAATCTCCCAGTGGATCAGCTTATTTCTGGTTTAGTGACTGAGCACTGCAATTCCCTTTGGAACTGCCAGCCATGGTTGGGAATGTTCAGCCTGTTACCAAACACAATACCTAACTGGAACCAAATCAGCACCCCTTTAGATGTAAGAATGACAAAATGAGATTGGGAATCTGTGGACATTGATCTTGTCAATAATAATGCCACAGGTAGTTTACAGTGTACAGTAAACTACAGCAGTGACCATGAGCTTTATATCAATCTCGATTTAAACTACAATCAGTCTCTGTGAATGTGATTGTTGGTCAAATGTATCAATACATTAAATAAAAAAAGAAAACTGTAGTGTCGGCAAAACAAAATTAATCTTCTTCATGTGCTGAAGGTCTTTACGTCTTTTACAGCTTTTAAGGTCATTGGTATTTGCAGCAAAGTGTGAAGAAAAACATCTTGTTACATTGCTCCATTGATGCCTCTGGTTGGAAAGGATAGAAGGGTAAAAATTGGCTTTGTCACTTCTGATGCAAACATCAGTAGGAATGATCATTTACAGACTTGGTTACCCCGTGGAAATCTGACCAATCTCACCCACAGTTGTGAAAGGCCATGACCATTGCCCCTGCCTTACTTGGAATAGGGAAGAGAAGGATATCAAAAGCAGAAAATGCTGGAGATATTCAATAGGCCAGGGCAGCATCTGTGGACAGAGAAACAAAGTCAACATTTTAGGTCAATGACCTTTCATCAGCGCTAGATCTGATGAAAGGTCATCAATCAAGTTCTACGAAAGGTCATTGATATGAAACATTACTCCTGCTCTCTCCACTGACCTGCTGAATGCTTTCATCATTTTCTGTTATTATTTCAGAGTTTGCTTTTTGATTTCTGCTGACAATGATATGTTGTCTCCACAGCACCATCAGTCAGTCTGTGCAGCCTGCTCAGGGATGAAGGTGATCTGCCAGCTTTTGTTGCATGTGATATTTTCAGAATCAGAATCAGATTTATTATCATTGACATATAACATGAAATATGTTGTTTTGCTGGGTGATCAGCTGGGTAACACTGTGCTCTCCACAGGTAGGTGCTTCCCACTGCTTCCTCATTGAACTCTTTGGGAGTTCTCCACAATTTTTCAGGACTGGGAGACTAAATATGCCATTTTCCTTTCACCTGAATGTGACTGTTTCATCAAATAATATCCTTGAAACTCACCCAGCTGGTTTCCGTACTTTCAGAGTTCTCGGATCTAACGTAAGGGCAGCACAGTAACAGAGCTGGCAGAGCCACTGCCTCACAGCTCCGGTGACCCAGGTACATCCTGACTTCCAGTGTCTTCTGTGTGAAGTTTGCAAGTACTTCTTGTAACTGCATGGGACTCCTCTAGGTGCTCCAGTCTCCTCCAACATCCCAATGACATGTGGGTTAGAAGGCTAACTGGCCACTGTAAATTGCCTCTAGTGTGTAGTGAGTGATAGAATTTTGGGATGGTTTAGTGGAATCCAGAAAGAAAATGGGATTAATGTAGGATTGGTGTAGATGGGTGCTTAATCATCAGTGTGGACTCTATGTGGCAAAGGGTTTAATGACTCTATGACTATTCAATGAGGCATACTTTCTGAGAACATCCATGGATGGATTCAAATTGAGTTGCAATGTTGTTGTCAGTTAGACACGTGCCCATGCTGATTGAATTAATTGAATAACAAAAATGCAGCACATGCTGGAAACCTGAAATAAAACCAGAAAATGCTGGAGATACTCAATGGGTCAGGCAGCAGGTGCAGGGAAATACTTAGAATGCCATTTCTGATAAATGGTTAGACCTTATGAATTCACTCTGTTTCTCTTTCCACAGATACTACCTGCCTAAACATAACTTTGGTTCTCATTGCCTGGCAGAGCAGATTTAAACTCAGCACTATGTTTTTTCTTCTCTGTTGAGAATTGGTCAGCTTCTGCATCAGAAGGATATTCCACAACATTAAGCCAGGCAGTGTCATTAATAATTGCTCTCCTGCCTTGAAAAATACCTCCCTAGAGTCAGCAAGCACTCTCAAACCCAGAAGTTATGATCAGCGGCAAAGCAATGGTTATGCTCACAGCGGTCAAATGATGCAATAATCTCTGCAGTGAGGAATTCTTCCCTAATGCCCATTCCTTCAGATGGCAGGATAGGATGGTCCCTGTGCATGGCACCATTGGCCCAAATGTTCCACCTGTTCTACCATCCTTCTGCCCCCTGACTATCAGGACCAGCCTTCTACCCCTGGCAGAGCCAGATTTGCTGTGGCACGGTCTGGCATTCCAGGCTGTGCACCAACATTGCACATGCCCAATACCATGGTGATTTTGAGGCAGCCCATTGAAAGAAGCACAGATAAACTCCGAACACCAATTGATGACATTCCCCGTGCCTCCCCCAATCTCTGGGGAGCATTCCTGGACTGATCAGATTCACAGTGAAATCACTCAATCCTGGTAAGTGGGGATAATGCACACAATGTCAATGGCAGTTCTTTCCCTGGGAAGGAACTCTGTCCTCTCATAAAACATCCCCTCCCCACTCTCTACTTTAAATCCCCTCCCCATCCTCCCATCCCACTCCAGCTCCCTGCTCACTCAAGGTAAATATTATAAGATATCCTCATCCTATCTCTGGACTAAACAGTAGGCACAGGAAGGCACTCACCTGGAGACAGTAATTTCCATGCCACTACCTTTCTTCAAACCCCACCCCCAACCTCTCATCTCAACTTTAGGAAATGTTCCTGGATCTCTGCAGCAGCTGAGGGCTTTTTTAGAAGTTACGTATGGGAGAGAAAAACTGTCAATGGACCGGGCAGACAGTGAAAGGAAAGCAACTAACAGAAGGTGGGAGTGATATAAACATGAATGAATTGAGCAAAATTTGAATTTTAAATACTTCTTGAGCTGGGTTACACCATTTGTTTTGCAGATTGAATAACTTCACTCTCAAGCTGCAGCTGGAGGACATTGGGAGAAACAGGGAACATTGTGCTGCCATGTTATAAATCAATGTCACAGCAAGCAATCATTTGCCCGGTAAAGTCCAGAGGCAGAGCTGCAAACGGCAAGGAGCACAGGCTTGATCCAGCTCTGACTGTCAGTGAGGTCCCGTTCTGCTCATGGACACGGGACCTCATTGGCAGTCATAGCTGGATTTGGAGAACTGCGAGGTGGATCATTATGTGATCAAGCTGCTGGCTGCGTTAAAGAGGAGGCAACATGAACCTGGAGGCAACATGGACAATTTTAATGAACTTTTAGGACATTGTAGCAGGTGCCAACTAAGGATAGGAATATACACACGATTAACACAGAAACTGAATTATCATACGTCAACTTGTTGAAAAGTAAGAAAGGTCCTTTTTATTTTGAAATCTTCATGTGAAAGAATTATAACTCACTCACACAAAATTAGAATTTTAGGCCCAGCTATTTTAGTTAACAATAATTATAGTTCAGTATGCTTTTAAAAGCTCCCTTAGACCTCATGTAAATAGGTCTCAGACTTATCAGGGCACTTTATCCTGGGGCTACCTTGTAAACACCTGAAATTTACAACAGCTCAAGGGATGTTTCTCAAGTATATTGGCGAGTACAGCAAGCAGTGCAACTTGTGAAGGTGTGCTGAATGTGTTTCCCACATTAACCTGCGTATGTGCAGAAATCTCAAAGTTCACAGAGTATTGATGACAAATACCAATAGTTTCATCATTACTAATATGAAATTGAAGCTATTTCCCTAACAATTTGAAAGTTAAGAGCAAGACTGAAGATAGCTGTTTGGTGTTAGACTGGGAGGAAATGACAGTGCTCTTTGGGTCTATACCTTAGTTTATTACATGGAGAAAACAAGAACTCATGAATTTCAAGGTTTTATACATCTCAAATAGTTAAAACAGAATGCCAGTTGAGAGGTTCAATCAGAATTATCACCTAACATTGTACTGCCAGCGATCTTAGAATCATTATACTGACATTAATATTGATGAACAGCTGACTACCAATCACTGAAGCTTGTGGAATTCCATGAACTAAAATAGCCCAGTTATTTTGACCCTGTTTTCTGCCCTTTAACCAATCTTCTGCTAATATAATATCCACGATACCTGGATCCCTTATTTTACGTAACAAGTTGGCACTTTATCTTATAGACTTGAAAATCCTGAAAAAACACATGCACTGGTTCCCTCTTATCTAGTTAAATATTCTAAATATTCCATTAGATTTCTCACATAGAATTTCCCTTTTTTAATACCATAAAGACTCTGCCCCATTATTTTATGACTTTCTAATTACTCAGTTATCATGTGCTTAATGATGGATTCCAGAATTTTATCAATAACAGATCTTAGACAAACTGGTCCATAGTACTTTATTGTCTATGCCCTTTCCTCTTATAAATATAATGGTGAGCAGCTCATATACATTTGTTGTTATGTGCAACCGTTACTTTATGATTGACGAGATGCCTACTACTTTAAGAAACTATTTCATTGTTGAATTCATGAAAGATTATGTGTATCATTCTTCATTTCATTACGGAGTCTGCTTCACAACAAACAGACACATTAGTGAGATATGTAATATCCTACAATACAGTACAAGGAAACTCAAATTCACTGCCCTGGCAATGAAGATGGAATAGGGTGAGAGACCTTGTAGTCAAGAATAAAACTGGTGAGTCAGAGTCATAAAGAAAACACAGCAAAACAGAAAAGAAGAAGCATCTGTAAATTGGGCTCAAAATAAGATGGCAAGGGCTACACAGACGAGGTACATCAGAAAGCTCAGTAGACGTGACAGAATTTGAAAGGCACATAGCATTTACCTTGATCAATTGAATTTGTTCTTCAGAGTCAATAACATTGTAGAAATTACAGGCAATAACTGAAGAACAAATTGTGGTGATCCATATGTGAGAGAAAACTATACATTTAGTGAAGGTGGGTTGGATACTTATGCATTACAGGCGAGCCCTATGTTACGGGGGTTGTGTTCATAGAAAATGGCCAATATCATGATTTTCTGTTGCAGGAAACTGTGTCATCTGCACATACACCAAGAAACATGAGTTGAAAAAAATTTTGTGTTCCCTTGCATGGTGTGCCCCTGATTTTGCTGGAATTGGAGCACAGGCTTTGGATCAGTTACAGGAATGGGCAGAGATTCTAATAGAGGCGGCATAAGAAGGATTGAATACGACAGACCTTCTTCCCCATGGTCTACAGGGATCCATCCTCCAATCTCAAACTTTCTGAGGATCAATATCACTGGAAGTTAAGATTTTCCAAGGCAGTTATCAAAGAGATCTTGAACTTTCTGTGAACTCCAGGCTCACACTTGTGCCTGGACTACCTTGCTCTTTGGTTCAACACCATTGCCACACTCAACTTCCTGCCTTTAAGATCGTTTCAAGTGGCTGCTTTTGAATCTGCAGAGAACATAAGGCTGCAGACATATGGAATTGTTAGAATTATCATCTTTCCTCCTGATAGACCGCACCCATGCAGTGTTTTTGGCAGCCCTTCATAATCCAAAGCTCATCCTTAAGTACAAGGATGTCTTTTCCCTCAATGTTCAGCCACAAGACGACTTTTCTCATGGGCAATACAAGGTATACTGGGAGCTTGCATGGCTCCTTCATTCCAAAGCAGTCAAATCTGTCTGACATCGTTTGGGAGCTACAATGCCAAGTTGCTTGAATATTGGTAATAAATATTATCCCTTGCTTACCTGGTTCCATCACAGGTACAGCTCTCCCCACCATCACGGACATCTACAAGAGGTGATGTCTCTGGAAGGTGGCACCCATCGTTAAGAACCCCCACCAACTGGGCCATGCCCTCTTCTCAATGCTGCCATTAGGCATGAGATACAGGAGCCTGAAGACCCATGCCTCAAGATTCAACAGCAGCTTCTTCCCCATTGTTGTCAGGTTCTTGAACTGACCTGAAAAACCCTAACACTACCTCAAACTATATTTCATCTTTTTTTCTCTCAACTTGCACTAACGTCATTATGTTTGTTTCCATTTATTTTGTCATGTAAGTAATGTATAATTTATGTTAATTTAAGTCCATGTTAACTTATGTTGTCATGTTTGCAAGGCACTATGTTTCTGCTGCAAAAAGCTAACCTTCATGGCATTTATATCCTGGGTATAAATGCCTATGACAATAAACTTGAACTTGAACTTCACATTTCTGAACATACTTCAGCCACCATAGATCAGTGCTTCTATAACAAATGTCAGCACATCTTATAATTGAAATCACTGTCCAGCCAATGTCAATTCTCTCAGGACAAACAGTTCCTTCCATTAAGCATCCTTAGATTTTTTATAAAACTATGATACTTAAAGAGGTTTGAACTGGCTGAATGAATGTTTGCACAGTTACAAATTCAACAATAGTGTTTTATTTGGTAATATGTCATAACTTTATTATCAATTGTCTGCTACAATTGATATCAACCTGAAGCATAATGGGAAAAGTTGATCTTCCCCATCTTCAACTGCTTATCATCAACACTTCCATGGGATCAATTACTTTCAGAGCCAAGATCATAATTTTTATTTAAAGAATGCTTTTCCTTTAAAAGATTTGCATATTTTCTGTTTGCATGTCAGAACCAGACACAAAGATAGTCTGGAGACACAAGAGACTGCAGATGCTGTAATCTGGAGTGAAAAACAACCTGCTTGAGGAAATCAGAGGGTCAGGCAGCATCTGTGGAGGCAAAGAGATTATCGACAATGACAGCAACCGGAAGCTCAGTGTCACTGCTGTGGACTGAGCACAGATGTTCTGCAAACCGATCACCCAATCTGAGTTTGGTTTGTCCAATGTAGAAGAGGCCACATTGTTAACACCAAATACAGTTCACTCGAGAGGAAGAAGTGCAAGTGAATACTGCTTCACCTGGAATGATTGTTTGGGTCTCTGGATGGTGGGAAGGGAAGAGGCGAATGGACAGGTGTTGCATCTTCTCTGAGTGCATGGAAGGTGCCATGGGACATGGTGAGTGAGTTGGAGGAGTGGGCCAGAGAGAAACATAATGTGATCCTTCCAAAATGCAGAAAAGGAAGGAGAGGGGCAGATGTGTCTGGTGTTGGGATCATTTAGGAGCTGTGAAGAATAATACGTTGAAGGCAAAGGCTGACCTGGTGGAAGGTGAGTACCAGGGGATCTCTATGTCCTGTTCTGGGGAGAGGGTTTGAGGGCAAATATGTGGGAAAAAGAGGAAATGCAGTTGAGAGCTCCATCCACTATGGCAGAAGGGAAGCTATATTTCAGGGATGAGAAGGGCATTTCAAATGTACCAAGTGCAATGAATACAAAGAAACTCAGAAAAAGGAATGGCATTCTTACAGGAGACAGGGTGAGAAGATATATAATCAAATTAGCCGTGGAAGTCTGTGGGCTTATAGTCGATGTTAGTTGCCGATCTATCTCCTGAAATGGTGACAGAGAGGTCCAGAAAGGGAAGGGAAGTGTCAGAGATGAACTTTGGGTTCTGCATGGATACAAGATGCAGGACCAAAGCAGTTGTCAATGCATCAGAGTAAGAGTTGGACCCAAGTAAGCTTGGAACAAGGACTGTTGCATGTATCCAAAAAAAGACAGGTGTAGCTAGGGCTCGTGCAAGTTCTTGTAGCTATACTTTTAAATAAGTGGAATTAAAAAAGTTATTAAGTGTAAGAACAAGTTACACCAATCATATCAGTGGGTTGGTGGAGGAGAACTTGTTGGGCCTCCATTTCAGAAGAAACAGAGGGCCATCAGACCCTCCTCATGTGGGATAGAGTTAATAACCATGGTGAAGAAGAGTGGGTTGGGTCAGGGGAATTGGAAATTGTCAAAATGGCAGAGGGCATCAGAATTGTCAGGGATGTAGGTACATGGTTCCCTGAAAGTGATGTCACAGGTAGACAAGGTGGTGAAGAAGGCTTTTGGCATGTTGGCCTTCATCAATCCAGGCATTCAGTATAGAAGTTGAGATGTTATGTTGTAGTTGTACAAGAAGTTGGTGAGGCCGCATTTGGAATATTGTGGACACATAAGAAAGACTGCAAATGCTGGAAATCTGGAGCAACACACAAAAAATAAATTCTGGAGGAACTCAGCAGGTCAGGCAACATCTATGGAGGATGGAGGGTAATGAACAGATGATGTTTTGCGCCAAGGCCCTTCATAATTTCCCTCCGTAGATGCTTCCTGACCTGCTGAGTTCCTCCAGCCTTCTTTATTTGTTGCATTTGGAATATCGTGTTCAATTTTGGTCACCGTGCTGTAAGAAATATGTTATTGAGCTGGAAAGAGTGCAGGGGAGGTTTCTGAGGATGTCACCAAGACTCAAGGGACTCAGTTATGAAGAGAGATCGAGCAGGCTGGGAATTTATTCATTGGACTGCAGGAGAATAAATGGTGAGCTTATAGAGGTATATAAGATCATGAGGGGCATAATAGGGTGAATGAACACAGTTTTTTTTCCCCAGAGTTGGGGAATCAAGAACTAGAGGACTTAGGTTTAGAGTGAGAGGGAAGAGATTTAGTAGGAACCTAAGGGGCAACTTTTGTACCCAGAGGATGGTCTGTATGTGGTAAGCGCTGCCGGAGGTTGAGGCAAGTACATTAACAGCATTTAAAAGTACTTGGACAGGTACATGGCTATGAAAGGTGTAGACAGGTTTGGGGAAATGGGAATAGCTTAGATGGGAATCTTGGTTGACATGGACCATTTGGGCTGAAGGGCTTGTTTCTGTGCTGTATGACTCCATGCAGGTGGGAAGGGACTGAACCACAGGGGTAGGGGGTAGGAATAAGTTTGATATAACAAGAGCAAGCTGAATCAGCAGGTCTACTGGGATAGTCCTGTTTGTGGATCTTGGGTAGAAGATAGAAGTGGGCAGTGTGGGGTTGAGCCTCCACTGGGTTGGAGGCTGTGGAAGAAAGATCTCCTGATGAAGTGAGATCTGTGACAGTCTGGGAGATAAGGGCCTGATGTTTGGAGGGATCATGGTCCAGAGGCATATATGAAGATGTGCCTTAGAGTTGATATTTGGCCTCTGCAACGTAGATGCCAGTTCACCACTCTACAACAGCAGTCCCTTGTCTGTGGGTTTGATGATAGAACCTGGATTGGTTTGCAGTGGAATAAAAGTAGGACCTTGATCTCAGCAGGTTGCACTTAATCTATTATTGGCCCACATGTATGGAACTCACTGTGGTAATTCATGGACCATTGGTAATGACTGGTAATAAGTTTCTTGTGGTAATGGCAAATGACTCTAAAAATAGGATGTGAAATGTCACAACATGAGCTCTATGAATAGAATGGCATTGTCAAGCTTCAAGTAACTCCTGTTTCTATAGCAATAAAGGCTGAGTTTGCTTTGATATGATTACATTGAATAATTAGTGTGCAGCTAATGCATACCCATCCCTGATAAAAACCACATTATTCATTGAAAACAGAGGCCAATGGTCATGGTCAGTGACGTTTACATATAATTTGAGTGTAGTTAACCTGCATCCTCATGCAATGGTGGATATAATACCTTTCCCATAAAAGACTCTACAAAGGCAGTGACCACAGTGAATGCAAATGTTTTAACATCCATTTTCTCCCTGAATATTTTAGGGCTGATTCTGGTGCTTTAGGTTATGTTAAGGAACTGTGATAGAATACATTAATTCACTTCCATTGAGCTTGGTCAGATTACATGAACTTTCAGACCCTTTCAAAAAAATAAATAAAACTGACATAGATCACAACATTAAAGTCCTTTCTTTTTGGACATAATAAAATGATAGCTGAACAAAAATTATTAGATAATTCATAATCAATTTAACAAGCCCTAGTGTTTCCTCATCGTTATTTGCCTTCCATGTGGACATCACTGTCCTTCCACAGTGTTGCGATGTCACCTGTTAGCAACCACAACCTGCTGAAAGTCTGCTCCTCGCTATGGTGCGAGGACCAGATGTCGAAGAGAAAGCCCTGGAAGGTGACCCTCCTCATCCAACTTGGCCCTTCATTCCTTGTTCAACCCTTGTGGTGTAAATATTTGAGTTGGTGCTTGGCAGAAGTGAATGCTTTAATGAAGTTTGCTCTTCTACTGCCACAGCAGTCACAGATTCATACACCCCCTCCGCTTCCTTCTTTTCCTCTATGATATAAAGCTCCAGTGAGAGTGGAGGGTGTTCTTCCTGTGACATGGTTAGCTTATTTTATGAACATGTGATCTCTGTCTGGCTCTCAGTTTGTGCAGGGAGGGAGAGTTTTGTTTGGTCTGGCTGTCAGTTAATGTGGAGAAATAAGATCTGGTCTCTCGTTGTTCAGGGTACTGCAACTAGAGTTTGCATTTCAATAGCAAGTGTAGTCAATTGTTCTCCCCCTCCTATATCCTCTGAGGTTATGATGCTTCTTCCTGCATTACCACATGGCTTGGTTGCCTTGTTGCTGGAGATCTGCACCATTACTTCCTCCTGCTGGGTGTGCTTGGCTTTTTGCTCTGGCTGGCTACCCGGACCCCAGAACAAAGAACCTCTCTGCTATTGTGGATCTCCTCTCCGGCAATGGTCAAAGAGACAGTCATCTGGCACAGAAGCAGGCCCTGCGGGTCACTTGAGTCCATAACAACAATCATGCACCAATTTACAACAATCACTCATCCCATTTTATTCTCCCTACATTCTCATTGACCACTCACCGACACATCAGAGGCAATTTACAGTAGCGAATTAACCTACCAACCTGTATGGGAGGAAACGGCAGCATGTAAAAGAAACTCACTCTGTCACAGGGGGAATGTGCAAACATTACACAACAGCACCATAGGTCAGGATTAAGCCCGAGTCACTGATACTGTAAGGCTGCATCGCTGTGCTACCTGATAACAAAATTTGGTCTATCAAGTAGGGGGTTTCATTCTCTATTCTCTCCTGACTCTGTCTCTGTTGCTTTCTTGATAATATCACTTGTATATGTGAATTGCATGAATCCTTTCAAGGGTTGAAGGTCCATATCACTATTCCCTGGCTGAGTGTCAGAAGTCATATGGAAATCTAATGGAGCTTTTAGGAGGCTGGACATTGCCTAATAATCCAATTGCCCTCATTTCTTACTCTTTTCCACCCCTTCCCAATCAAATATGTGAGGACCTCTGTTGACATTGATCATCAATTCCAGTTGCCTGCCTAAAGCTTGCAGGGTCCAAAGAACCAATAGTTATTTAAGGGCATTTTTTGTTCTTAGAATATGTGTTGTTGCAGGTATTCACCCTCAACAACAATGATTGGTTAGGCACAAAGAGAATCTGTATTAACTGACAATTACAGTTCAGTTATAAACAACCATGCAAGTCATACAAAACTAAATATCTGTGGGCACACCCACGAGATTTCTCTGACAATCCCTGAACAGTCAAAGAGTAGAAAAGGTAACACCCAAAAATAGGAATTCACACTGGCCAGATGATCCTCTTGATCTTGATGTAATCTTCACATTTCTGACATGGGGTGGTTGTGATGGTTGGTCTCCAGAGTTTTCGCTGCTTCTGCACCTGAAACCTTCCATTCTTATCCTCTTTCTTATCAGATTGACCTGCTGTATTTCTATTTCATTGGCTCAGGTTTATCTGGCTAGCCTGTGTCAGCTTCTCATTGGATCTGGTCCAAGGGCTACAGACACCATTACTTTATTGCTCTTCCTCTAGGTAAAGACTTGTGCTTCATGTCACTTTCTTTGTTCTCCCTGAGTCAGGCCAGCTCAGCCAGCTCAGACAAACACTGGGCTCAGGCTACTTCAGGTCACAGTCTATTCTTTTCATAGCCAGTTCTGCCGAATCAAATAAACAGTTTCTTATCTGGAAATAGTCTTTGGTTTAGCAGATTGTCTGTAGGGACTTCATTGTAATTGCTCTGATCAAAACATCCCTGAGCAAGAATCAGTTCACAAAATGGTGGCCTCCATTCCTTCCACCATATGGCAACAACAAAGATATTTGGCTTGTCTACTTCCACTGTCCTTGATTCATTCCAGTTAGCTGTTTTACAGACTTTAGTTCCTTTATGGTCAACAGTACGCTCTCTTTTTTGTTACCATTTTGTTCTCCTCAGTATTTGCTTTGCTCATCAAGCTTAAGTTGTTCACTTTGTGGAAAATCTGTATGATAGGACTCCATCCTGACATTTATTTTCTGCAATCAGTTTCACTGTTCCTAATGAATTGAAAATGATTACATTGATATAAGAGAAAACAAGTTATTTTGAATTGCATTGCCTTCCATCACAGGCTGTCACATCAAAGCACAGCTCCTCCATCCCTCTCCCTTCACTACACTGGATTTCAGATGGATTCATTCAAAGGATTTGAAATCCTTGAATTTATCCTGTTATCAGTTCAAGTCAGGTGAGGAGAAGTAGAAAACATGTTACACTCTATGAAGAAATGTGCCCTGTGTCTCGGGCATGCCCTCATCTTATCTACTAACAATTTGCTTTATCGAAGAACTTCATCCTAAGGAGCAAAATTCATTAAAATCAGTTGTTGCTTTCTTAAAGGATTTTGCTTCTGGTGAATAAGTAGCATTCACCAAGAGCTGGATAGGTCATATCTTGTGACTTGTATAACTTGAATTTTCGTGGCTTAGTTGGTTGGATGGCAGAACAAATTATTATAGAAACTAAATGTTTTTCAGTTCATTGATTTCTGTAACCAGTGGTCAATCCACATTTCAAGTTTTACAGCTGGCTAAAAATTGAAAATCAACCCTCATGTTACAGTTTAGCTGAGAACTAAAGTACAACATTGAGTTCTGCTTTGTCTAGCTGAGAATTCATAGTTAAATGACACTCAAAATGGTCCAAACATTCAAAACTCTATCGGTATTTGCAAACTTGCTTTGCAGTTTTCTGGAGCCTATCCAAGTTCATAGCAAGAATTAATCTTTTTTCACTGAAATCATTTATAAATGAATAATTATGGGTCTCCTAGTCAGGGAGAGCATCAAATAATCATCAGTAAAGTGATCACTGGGAATCTTTTTATGTTATGTTTGATATATGCTAAAGATACAAAGTAAAAAGTAGATTCTTAAATCTCTCCTTACATTGATAGTGCCCTGATACAAAGCTCCTAAATCAAACATCTGACATCAATGCATTAAATGGCATCTGATCATTCATTGTCACAAAACCTATTCACGGCTGATGTTCTAGATTCACAATATATGAACCATAAATAAAAGATTTAGCATTATAATTTGCACATTAACTTCCATAGTCATAGTCATGGTAAATGGTCCCTTTTGAGAAGATCTGCTCACATGCAGTATCATCATCCTATATAAATTACTTCCATTTCACTCAAAAATGTGATGGGAGAATACTCTGAAATGTGGCATTCTCTAAACTACAGAACATAGATTGCACAGCAAAAAAACATTAATAGGCATTTCCTTGAGGGTTTCCTTGATCATAAAACATAAATTCTCTCGAAAACCAGCAGGAACCCCACATTCCACCAATTTTTTTGTCAGACGTTGAGAAGAACTACCAGGTGTATATTTCTAAGGAGAATACTGTACAATGACAGAAATACAACTTGTAATCCATTCACTCAAAGAGCAGAAATACATCCTCTTGAAATTAAAAGTTTTGGCAGTCATTAGATTTAGTTTTGAATAAATTATCGTCTTTACTGCTGATTGTTTGAATGACTTATGAGATGAAACATTTTCTTCTTACTAATAAACCTTCAACAAATGCCGGTGAGAGGCTTTCATTCATTTCATTTGTAGTGTTTGATCTGGAGCATTGAAAATATTAATTATTTTTGTTCTCAGGAAATAAATTTGCCAATTAGGAGTCTTCAGGTTTCCACTAAAAGTAGTAAATCTGCTTTGTGTAAATTCACTAGCGGCTTAGTAGAGACCCTGCTTATGGGCATAGGAGAGTCTTCAAAAATCTGAGCAAATTCATTATAAACCTTAACAAAGAGTGTTAATTCCAGAAGGTTGAATAATCCTCTTTCTGCTCACTTGATGTTGAAATCTCATTTATTGGATTCCTAATCACTGCAAACTCCTGGATAATTAAAAAAAAGTAATAGAACAAATATCATAACATTTGGGACAAACTCTGAAAAGATCCTCTGGACCATAAGTTCCTCTGGACTCCAAAAAAAAAGAAAGACATTTCAGGGCTTTGCGATGTCCAGAAGTGCTTCACACAAGTTCTGTTTTGAAGTAGGAAATATGACCAAACAATTTGCACTTAGATGGATCCCATCAGTAGCAATTAAATGATTAGCATATTATCTGTCAGTTTAGTGATTTTGGAAGAGAAATAAATATTGACCAGGATACTGGGAAGAAGCCCCTTACTCTTGTTGAAAACAATGCTCTTTACTTGTGAGGGCAGTTTGGACAATGATTTCATGTATCTTCCAAAAGATGGTGAGGGCAATAAAGCAAACTTTGGGGAACCATGGTTGACATGTAAAATCATGGAGTGAAATTAAATCACCTGTTCACCCAACATCTTTCTTCTTCCAGAACATGTCAGGTCCATGCTTGACAAAAACACTAGGAATCATTTCAAAGCATTGTATCTCTTTGAGCAAATAAATATTACCATCCAGATTGAATCACTTCAGTGTAGAAATTACAGAACTGGTCTCCCTCTGTGGAAGGAGACACACAACACATATGCTACCTGTCTCTCTGCAAGTTCTCTGTCTAAAGAACATTGTTTAAATTACTGGTTATCTTCCAGGATTTGGGTGAGTGTTCAAAAGAAAGATACTGAAATATGGTATCAGAAGTGTTGGTTAATGGAACGATAAAATTTATACTCCAGCCCTGGATCTGAAGATGAGATCACTCACAATTTAGGTAATACATTGATGTTTGCCAAAGGATAGAAAACTGTATGATTTTATTGAGGTGGTATGTGGTGAATAAATAAACTTACTCAAGCTGCTGGTTTAATCATCAATAACCTGTCTAATGAATGGAGGCAATAAAGAAAAGAGATTACACTAAATATTAAGCTGGATATTATAGATAAACCAGAACAGATAAAAATTAAGGTGTTTTGTATCTCACTGATCACAAAGTTGTGAATTAGGAGAATAAGTTAAATGCAATTCCACAACCTGCCTAGAGCTGGCCATTACTAATTCTTTACACACAACCAGAAGCCAGGAGAGTTCTTTGATATGTGCTCAATGGAACAAAGATTTTAAGCAGAAAACTTTGACTTTGCAGATTTGAAAGATTATTCAAGGTAGAGTTAGCTCCATAAAGGCTCATGCACACTTGCAAGGCTGCAGAGCTATCCAAATTCTTGCTAGGAATACTCCAGTTTAGCCCAATGTAAACAGAAGTAACAGTACATCATCTTCCCGTTCCACATCTTTAACCTTCAGGATTCAAACTTGAGTTCAACAATTTCACATAGCCAGTCTTTCCCTATTGTATCAGAACTGGCCATTTGAAAAGAAAGCTCAACAACCTTTAATGTTCGTCCTGGTCTTCTCTCTCAAAAGATGCTCCCTGACCTTTTGAGTATTTCTGTAATTTCTTTTATTTCTGATTTCTAGGACAGCAGAATTTCTTACATTACAATTCCACCACTGTTTCCTTTTCCTCTTTCCTCTGTTCTCCTGCTTCTTCTATTTATGCCATCTCAACATAGATCAGCTACAATTAACAAAGACTTCACCATCTTTTCTCAGCCAGCTCCACCACCACTGGTATCATTCAATGGTCTCCACCCCATTACATGTATTCCTTTACTTCTGTCCACCCCTCCCCCTTTGCAATTTAAACTCTAATTCATTCTTGTTCTAATGGAAGGTCATCAATAAGAACTGTTAGCTTTCCTTCTCTTTCCAGATATGCAGCCTGACCTGCTGAATATTTCCAGCATGTGTGCTTTTATTTCAGGTTTCAAGCATCTGTGGGCCTTTTGCTTTTCTTTTGCTGCCACTCCTATCCCAGGTGAAGCAGATGGTTGAAGCTGTGTATAGACTATGTGCAAGGAAGAGCAGAAACAAAAGAAGGAAAGAGTTGCTCGACTGCAGTGATGACCAGAGTCTCACAAATGTTTCATTTATGCATGAAATTAGGTTTGTAGAGCTGCCCACTCAGCCCGATTTTCCCATCCCTCCATGCCACTACCATTGCATTGTTTTCAGCTCTGTCGTCTTCATCAACACCAGACAATATGGGAAAGTATTTAACTGGGGGAGGAGGAATTATGATGGTATTAGGCAGGAACTTGGGAGTGCAAATTGGGAACAGATGTTCTTGGGGAAGTGACAGCGGAAATGTGGAGGTTGTCTAGGGAGTACTTACATGGGCTTATGGATAGGTTTGTCCCATTTAAGCAGGTTAAGGATGGTAGAGTGAAGGATCTGTGGTTGAGAAGAGATGTAGAATATCTTGTCAAGAGGAAGAAAGAAGCTTACCTGAGGTTTAGAAAGCATGGATCAGACAGGGCTCTGGAGAGTTACAAGGTAGCCAGGAGGGAGCTTAAGAATAGACTTAGGAGAGATAGAAGGGGGTATAAGAAGCCCTTGGTGAGTAGGATCAAGGAAAACACCAAGGCGTTCTACACGTATGTGAAGAATAGGAGGATGACTAGAGTGAGGGTAGGACCGATCAGGGATAAAAGAGGAAACATGTACCTGGAATCGCAAGAGGTAGGGGAGGTCCTTAATGAATACTTTGCTTCAGTAGTCACAGGAGAAAAAAACCTTGATGTTTTTGAGGATGGCATATGACAGGTTGATATGCTAGGGCATGTCGACATGAGGAAAGAGGATGTGCTGGAAATTTTGAAAAACATTAGGATAGATATCCAATGTTGTTACAGGAGGCGAGGGAAGAGATTGCTGTGCTTTTGGCGATGATCTTTCTGTCCTCACCAGCCACAGGAGTAGTGACAGATGATCGGAGGGTGACAAATGTTGTTCCTTTGTTTAAAAAAGGGAGTAGGGTTAACCCTGGGAATTACAGACCAGTGAGTCTTATTTCAGTGTGGGCCTGGAGAAGATCCTTAAAGACAGGACTTATGGGCATTTGGAGAAGCATAGGCTGATCAGGGACAGTCAGCATGGCTTTGTGAGGGGCAGGTCATGCCTCACAAGCCTGATTGAATTCTTTGAGGATCTGACAAAGCACATTGATGAAGGTAAAGCCATTGATGAAGGTAGAGCAGTGGATGTGATATACATGGATTTTAGTAAGGCATTTGATAAGGTTCCTTATGGAAGGCTAATTCAGAAAGTCAGGAGACATGGGATCCAGGGAAACTTGGTTGTGTGGATTCAGAATTGGCTCGCTCATAGAAGACAGAGAGTGATGGTAGATGGAGCGTATTCTGCCTGAAGGTTGGTGACCAGTGGTGTTTCACAGGGATCTGTTCTGTGACCCCTGCTTTTTGTGATTTTCATAGACTTGGATGAGGATGTGGAAGGGTGGGTTAGTAACTTTGCTGATGATACAAAGGTTGGTGGTGTTGTGGATAGTGCAGAAGGTTGCTGTAGATTACAACAGGATATTGATAGAATGCAGGCCTGGGCTGAGAAGTGGCAGATGGAGTTCAACCCAGATAAGTGTGAAGTGATACACTTCTGGAGATTGAATTTGAAGGCAGAATACAAGGTTAATGGCAGGACTCTTAGCAGTGTGGAGGAACAGACGGATCTTGGGGTCCACATCCATAGATCCCTCAAGGTTGCCGCGCAGGTCAATAGGGTTGTTAAGAAGGCGTATGGTGTGTTGGCCTTCATTAGTCGGAGTATTGAGTTCAAGAGCCGCGAGGTGATGTTGCAGCTCTATAGAACTCTGGTTAGACCACACTTGGAGTATTGTGTTCAGTTCTGTCGCTTCATTATAGGAAGGATGTGGAAGCTTTAGAGAGGATGCAGAGGAGATTTTCCAGGATGCTGCCTGGACTGGAGAGCATGTCTTATAAGGATAGGTTGAGTGAGCTAGGGCTTTTGTCTTTGGAAAGAAGGATGATGAGAGGTGACTTGATAGAGGTGTACAAGATGATAAGAGGCATAGATCAAGTGGAAAGTCAGAGACATTTTCCCAGGGTGACAATTGCTAACATGAGGGGACATAATTTTAAAGTGATTGGAGGAAGATATAAGGCAGATGTCAGGGTTAAGTTTTTTACACAGAGAGTGGTGAATGTGTGGAACATACTGCTGGCAGTGGTTGTGGGGGCTAATACATTAGGGACATTTAAGAGACTCTTAGATAGACACGTGAATGATAGAGAAATGGAGGACTATGTAGGAGGGAGGGGTTAGCTAGATCTTAGAGCAGGATAAAATGTCGGCACAACATTGTGGGCTGAAGGGCCTGTACCGTGCTGTAATGTTCTATGTTCAAAATCTCATGCAAGGGTCAGCAGATCTCTGCATGCCACTGATGCAGGATATCTATCACAGGGTCATAGCCACCTTCTTCCACACCAGGAATGAATGGCTCCAATCATCTCAATGATATTAATATTTGAACATGCTGAACAATATCATGTTCAGTACATTAGTTAGAACATGCAGGTAACTATGTAGGAACACAGGTCAAGTCTTGTACACTTGGGATGGGAGCTAGACATAAGGATGTATTTCCATTGGAATTATGGAATTGGAAAGGAGGGATCCAGCATATTTAGGATTGAATTTTTTTGAAAAATTTTTTTAAGAATTTTATTTACAGCGTGGTAACAGGCCCTTCCGGCCCAACGAGTCTGTGCCGCCCATTTTAAACCCCAAATTAACCTACCCGTACATCTTTGGGAGAAAACCGGAGCACCCGGAGGAAACCCACACAGACATGGGAGAATATACAAACTCCTTACAGACAGCAACGGGATTCGAACCCCGATCACTGGTGCTGTGATAGTGTCGCGCTAACCGCTATGCTACCGTGCGTAAATTCTAAATTCCAATGAAAAAGATTTTGCAACTTTTGATAAGTTTTGCTTTAAATGTGAATGGTTCCCATTGCCACTGCAAAATAATTTTAATTAGTGAAAATTGGCCCCACAATGAACAGTACATGACCATTTGTCGTACAATCCCTTATTCTTTGAGCACGTGTATTAAGTCAAGCTTGAAGACCCCCAAGTTGAATGAAAAGCTTTTTTACAAGCATGAACTCACAAAAATCTTTCTCACCTTTCAGAATCAGAATCAGGCTTATTATTACTAACATATGTTGTGAAATTTGTTGTTTTGTGGTAGCAGTACAGTGCAAGATGTAGAGACATAAAAATTACTACAAGTTACAAAAATAAATAAATAGTGCAAAAGAGGAATAATAAGGTAGTGTTCATGGGTTCATGGACCATTCAGAAATCTGATGGCAGAGGGGAAGATGCTGTTCCTGAAACGTTGAGTGTGGGTCTTCAGGCTCCTTTATCTTCTCCCCAATGGTAGTAACGTGGAGGTGGGCATGTCTCAGGTGGTGAGGGTCCTTAAAGATGGCTGCTGCCTTCTTGAAGCACCACCTCTTGAAGATGTCCTCAATGGTGGGGAGGGTTGTGTCCATGATGGAGCTGGCTGAGTCTACAATCCTCTGCATCCTCTTTTGATTCTGCACACTGGAGCCTCCATACCAGGCAGTGATGCAACCAATCAGAATTCTCTCCACTGTACATCTATAGAAATTTGCAAGTGTCTTTGGTGATGTACCAAATCTCCTCAAACTCTTAATGAAGTAGAACTGCTGGCCTGCCTTCTTTGTGATTGCATCTATGCGTTGGGCCCAAGATAGATCATCTGAGATGTTGATGCCCAGGAACTTGAAGCTGCTCACCCTTTTTGCCGCTGACCCCTCAATGAGGACTGGTGTGTGTTCCCCCAACTTCCATTTCCTGAAGTCCACAATCAATTTCTTGGTCTTGCTGACATCGAGTGCAAGGTTGTTGTTGCAACACCACTCAACCAGCCAATCTATTTCACTCCTGTATGCCTCCTCATTGCCATCTGAGGTTCAGCCAACAACAGTGGTGTCATCAGCGAATTTATAGATGACATTTGAGCTGTGTCTAGTCACACAGTCACGAGCATAGAGAGAGTAGAGCAATAGGCTAAGCATGCATCCTTGAGGTGTGCCTGTGTGGATTGTCATCAAGGAGATGTTTCTACTGATCTGCATTGACTGTGGTCTCCTGATAAGGGCTCCGGCTGCAGAGGGAGGTACAGAGACCCAGGTTTTGAAGCTTGCTGATCAATACCGAGGGGATGATGGTGTTGAACACTGAGCCGTAATCAATAAACATATGACATATATTTTGCTGTTGTCTTGAATCTCCAAGGCTGAGTGAAGAGTCAGTGAGGTTGCATCCATTACAGACCTGTTGTGGCGCAAGGCAAATTGCAGCAGGTCCAGGTCCTTGCTCAGGTAGACACCTACGTTGGACTATTGTTTATTGACTGCAGCTCTGCCTTCAATACAATAATCCCAAGTAAGCTTGTCACCAAACTCCGAGACCTAGGACTCAACACCTCCCTCTGTAACTGGATCCTTGACTTTCTAACAAACAGACCGCAATCAGTGAGGATAGACATCAACACCCCCAGCACGATCATTCTCAACACTGGTGCCCCACGAGGCTGCGTCCTCAGCCCTCTACTCTACTCCCTATACACTCATGACTGTGTGGCCAGATTCTGCTCTAACTCCATCTACAAGTTTGCAGATGATAATACCGTTGTAGGCCGTATCTCAAACAGCGATGAGTCGGAGTACAGGAAGGAGATAGAGAGCTTAGTGGAATGGTGTCATGACAACAACCTTTCCCTCAATGTCAACGAAACAAAAGAGCTGGTCATTGACTTCAGGAAAGGGGGCGGTGTACATGCACCTGTCTACATCAATGGTGCTGAGGTCGAGAGGGTTGAGAGCTTCAAACTCCTGGGAGTGAACATCACCAAAGCCTATCCTGGTCAAATCACGTAGATGCCACGGCCAAGAAAGCTCACCAGCACCACTACTCCCTCAGGAGGCTAAAGAAATTTGTTTTGTCCCCTTTGACTCTCACCAACTTTTACAGATGCACCATAAAAAGCATCCTATCTGGATGTATCATGGCTTGGTATGGCAACTGCTCTGCCCAGGACTGCAAGAAACTGCAAAGAGTTGTGGACACAGCCCAACACATCACGGACACCAGCTTCCCCTCCTTGGACTCTGTCTTTACCTCTCACTGTCTTGGTGAAGCAACCAGCATAATCAAAGACCCCATCCACCCGGGACATTCTCTCTTCTCTCCTCTTCCATTGGGTAGAAGATACAGGAGCCTGAAGGCACGTACCACCAGACTTAAAGACAGCTTCTACCTCACTGTGATAAGACTATTGAACAGTTCCCTTATACAATGAGATGGACTATAACCTCACGATCTACCTCATTGTGACCTTGCACCTTATTGCACTGCACTTTCTCTGTAGCTGTGACATTTTACTCTGTAGTGTTATTGTTTTTACATGTACTACATCAATGCACTCTGTACTGACTCAATGTAACTGTACTGTGTAATGAATTGACCTGTACGATCAGTTTGTAAGACAAGCTTTTCACTGTACCTTGGTACAAGTGACAATCATAAATGAATACCAATACCAATACCAATTCTAGGTGTGACCAACCTTTTTTTAATATTTATTAAATGGTGTATAAATCATACATGGCATGCAATCACAGTTCTGGAGTACATTTCTGGTGGGCAAGGTTCCTTTCCAAATTGTTCTGTATTGTTTCTTCTGATAAGACTAATGTGTATAAGGAAGTTATGTTTGGATAAGATGAATACAGGAGCCAGAATATTGATTGATTATATATTCATGGTCCTGCGGCACCTGTCTCATCAGTTCCCTCTCCCATTTATATGTCTCCACATTAATGAAGGTGCTTCCAAGGACCCTATCAGATGTGTATGCATGCTAGTCATGTCACTTACAGAATTTCTCCAATGTTCCTTGAAGCAGTTGAACAGGTGATTCAAAATGAAAAGAATTTTAATGTTGTGAAAAGTATTCTCAGGTTGTACTAGGTTTTAGAGCAGAGTACAAGACAATTTGGTTAAGTTTATAAAGAAACAGGAGCAGGTCTTATTAAAATGTAATTGATAGAAGGAATAGAAATGGATAAAAACATTATTCTATTTACTACCAATGGCAGTGCAGTTGCACACTTAGAAACTGCCCATCCTGCTAAATGGGGGAACTTTTTGATCTGGTTATTCATGTGGATTCACTTTGCAAAAATTCCTGTCTGGCATAGCCACAGCCTAATCCAGTTTAATTCCTACTTTCCAGACAATGGTTAAAATACATTGATGTTTAGCATTGTGTACATGTGGTGTCACATGAGAAATCAACCCATGACTCACAAATAAGATAATCCTTTCGTATCAGAAGGCAAAGTTGAAGAAGACAGATCCCTTTACCTGACTCTCAATGGTTGGACACTGCAATTAATCAGTCTTCTACAACTGCTGAATGATTCTTATTTACATGATTAAGTGTATCTTTGCTGGAAACAAATGGGAGAGCTATTTACCCAAATGGAAGCTTATGTCAAAATTATATGAATGCAACATCCTAGATGTTACTCTCCTACTCCAGTCTTCTACTGCATTTTGCTCATTTTTCAAATAAGAAAAGTGTAGCAAGCTGCTGAAAATCTTTCCCTGTTATCTTCACATCTGTGCTGTTGGCATCATTGGTCTGTCACAAAACCAAAGCTACCTGATAACACTTTATGATGGCTTTGATTTCTTCAAAAATATCATTGCAATTCATAAAAGTTGCTCACAGGAATAATATGGCAATGAATTGCCTTCTTTCCCAACCTTTATAGAAAGCCAGGTTTCCTGGGTAAATGAGTGTCTGCCAAAACTCTGATGAACACATGATAGTGGAGCAGAAACTATGAGGAACATCCCAGCTAATTCTATTCTCAATGAGCCTCAAATACTCCTGAATACCAAGATATTTGAACCCAGCTAAAGTCTGACAATTCCCAATGTAGCTGTACGTATCTAGTCACTCCACTCATGGATAGCACTCCATCACATTGTGTAAAGGGACACTTGACTGTGTAATTGGTCAGTGGGAGTAAATCTCTCTCACAAGAGAGGACACTTTACTGGGTTATTACAGATGAGAGGGATCTATTTGCCACTTCATAAATGACCTCACTGTACCACATACACAAAAAGACTAAGTATACAGGAAGAAGGTGCTGGTTCCACTCAGATATTAGATGCAATTGTGGACAACATGCAATGTACTTTCAGCCAGGTTTGGGATGATTATAGGCATACAAATCCCTAACATTTATTGTTGTATGTAAGAGGGAGGAAATTAATGCAGGATCTGTATTTACTTTATTTTTGTCACAATGAAAGATTCTGATAATGGGTTGGGAGTGAATGTCCCCTATCATTGCAATATTACAACGTGACTGAGGAATGGTGGTGGACATTCCCTGTCAGACATCCTGGCTGCTCTTGTGTACATTTCTATGATGGGAGAAAGGAAGGAAGAAAGGATAGAAGGAATCAAAAAGGAGAGTGGCAATGAAAGAAGGGAGGGAGGGCGAAAGAAGGAAGAAAGACAAAATGAAAGTAGGGAGGAAAAGAGGCGAAGAAAGAGAAAGAGAAGAAGGAAGTATGAGAAGAAGTAAGGAAAGAAGAGGGAAAAGGAAGGAAATATACTTCCCAAAGTAGTTGACAGTGAACTAATATACAGTATACATGTTTATGTAAGATCATAATTGCAATATAGAAATGAAACAGCCAAAGTATGTGCATGGACAGTAATAAAGTAAGGACTAGCTAATCTGTTTCAGTGAGAGATCACAGATTTTAGCATTTTCTAGTTTTGTTTCAGATTTCCTGCACCTGTGGGATTTTGATTGTTTTTTTTCCTCACAAAAATTCTCACAAAGCTCACAATATCTCCTGGAATTCCACATGACCATTGTGGAATTCAGGTCCTTACCTCTTCCAATAATAATTCTGATCAATTTTTAATAGATGTTATTAAAAATATTTATCCAAACTATTATTCAAAGATAATACATGGTTCATTAGCCAAAGCTCTATGCATTATACAAGTAAAATGATTTTATTCTGTGAGGCAGGACCTGGTAACACATGAAATAGAAGTGGGAGTGGGTCATGATCCCTCGTGCTTTCTCCCATCATTCAATAAAATCATGGTTGATCTTTTACCTCAGTGATGCTTTCTTGTACTATTGGATTCCCTTCCAATCTATGATGGGGGATTCAAACCATTTCATCCAGATTGAGATGTTTTTTAGGATAGCATAGTTCTTGAAGTAGCCCTGTGTGATATGAGTAATAGACTGAATGCATTACTTGGAAATTATTTGTCTGCTATCTTCAAGAAGTCAGTAACCAATGACTTTAAGTTCTCCATTCAAATAATGAACTGATCTTTTTCAACCAAGGTATGCATTGCTATTACACAGGCATAATACAATGACCATAGATAGCAGGATCACCAGAATAAAAACATTATAACATGAAGAGAAAACACATTTCGTACCACTTTGTTTTCTTAGGGTGGAGTTGCATAATTAATATTTTATTTAAACAATTAAATTGAAGATTTCAGCATATAGCTGCTCATTCATAAAATTCATGCAGTGTGCAACTCTTCACGAATTCAACTCACTGCTGGATGTTCAGCTGGAGTGCAAGAACCATTGGTTATAAATTAATTTGCTCTATTTGAAGAACATTAATAAACTTGTTGTATTCCTGCACTTATTTCAATGCAATGTAAAAGATCACAACCTGAGATTGCAATCGGCGTGTCAACAGTGATTTTTGGAAGGAAAAGATTGCATGCATGGGAAGCAATGCAATTCACAATGTTTCCTTGTGAATTTTAAGCAGCTGCTGGGTTGACATACTTCAACCCTTTTAAGGGACACCTGACACCTCACTAGTTACAACAAACACTGAGGCTGCTATTGAGGAGAGAGGCAACAGAGCGGAGGGAGATAGCTCCCTATTTCACTGACAGAGACATTGGAATATTTGTTGTTCAAATGATAGGAGGAAGGTGCTTTGTATCAAAGACCCATTAAGGGAAGAGAAAAGAGCTCCCATTCACAAACAGATCACTACACCACAAGCACAGCAAGTAGCCACTCATCAAACTGCTGTTTTCACTGAGAAAAGTAGTGGCCTACCCATGAGCAGATTAGCACTCTCCAGAACCAGAGGAATACCCCTTATCCTGGAACATGGAAATGTGCCCCTGGGTCAAATGCCTCTCCATCAAGAATATATTATTGCTCAAACAGAGCAGAGAGGTGACCCATGGGAGTAATCTAAAGATCGTAGGTGGCAGATAGTGGGGATACTGGATATCCTAACTGCTACTGTTATTGGTCTGGTGGCTGAAATAGTGATCAGTTATCATAAACCTCAGCTTCACAACAGGCTGATGCAGGTCCATCAAGTACAAGAGTACATGGGTGTACATCTCAGATGTCTGCAGACTCTCTGAGAGATAGGAAAAAGCCTAACAGCAGCCTGTCTGGAACCAAAGTCGGGAGGAGGGGTGAGGATACTTCATTGTAGTACCAGGTCTTCCAAGCTGATGCAGAAGTCATCGCAAAATTAGTGGCACTGAGGTAAATATATACATCTGTTATAATAAAATGATATATTGTAAGTTTTATGATTCATTTCACTCTCTTATTCCTTGATTTACTATTAACTAAAATAAATCTTATTCACTGTTTTGCTTTATTCTGCCTTGGCCAGTCTAAGATAGTCTTGCGACCAACAATTCTTAAGGTAGTCAGGGGCTGATAATGCAGATACCAGAGTGACACACATTCCATCCCTTAAAGAAAAATGCTTAAGATTGTGCACATCTGTTAATGCGAATTGTGGAATTCTCTATCCCAGGAGGTAATAGAGGCAAGATCATTGGACGTGTTTAAAGAGGAAGTAGATACTTTTTTTTAACAATCAGTGAATTGAGAGCTATGGAGAACTGGTAGACAAGAAGAGCTGAGGCCTGGGTCTGATCAACAATGATCGTATTGAATGACGAGGCAGGGCTTAAAGAGACAGGTAACCTACTCCTGTTCCTATTTTCTTGGGTTTTGGGATGTAATATGAAAGGGCTCCAGGTCCTGCTCAAGCACAATCTTCTTATCTCTACATGAAAATTAATGGATTACCATTTGTTGTGAGAAAGGTTCTTTTGGTATCTTAAAGATAAACGTCTGGACACAGTCTTTGTAATTTAAAAATGGTTTGTTAACAAAGACAAACGTGGGGACAGAATGAATGGGAACAGATGCACACTCACACACACTCAAGCAGGAGATCACGAGTGTGGAGGAAAATCGTAACAGGGCGAGGTGCACACACACACACACACACACACACACACACACACACACACACATAATAACTGGATACAAATGATCAAGGAATAAACAATACAATGTTTGGACACCCTGATTCTGGACAAACATTGGCTCTTTGGTCTCGGGAGTCCTTAACTAACTGCCCTGAAGTAGTGAACAGCTTACCTCAACGTCCTCGGAGACAGAAAAGAGAGAGAAAACCAAACTTGCAACACTTTTATGCTGCTGGGGGGCTGGGTAACCCAGCAAGGACAAATGGGCCAATAGTAGATGTGCCCAGGAACAAAGGTGCTCACACAGACCAATCCGAGTGGTCCAGCAAGACAAAGGTGTTTACCTAATGGGGCCGAGCCAAACCTTGATTGACAGTGGTGTTGCTTTCGGCCATGTGCTCAATGGTGTCATCCCAGCCAGAGGGGTCAGTGTTCTCACGCCATGTGCTCAATGATGTCATCTCAGCCAGAGGGGTCAGTGTTGTCACGGTCACATGACAGCCATGACCTTTTACACTACACCATTATGGTTTAGTAAAAGATTTTTGTTAAAATTAGTCGTACTGACCACTGCCTTGGAGAGACTTTAAAGCTGGTCTGTGCCTTATTACAGAATGTACTGATGGGCTCAAGTATTATCTACTTTCAGTCACCATGCACGGCATTTAATGACAAAACACTTAGCTTATCCCTGATAACGATATTGAAAGTTTGGTAACACTTACAATGCAACCTTATCTTCATGTTGGATGATCATGAGAGAATTAGTCTGTCCCTTGTTCAAACAGCAAGACTTTGAATACATGGAATTCATTTGAACACGTTACATGAAGTACTGTATATCGAACATTGTAAATGTTGACATACTGAGAAGCTACATTTATTGATCAAATGCTCTTGCTTGCAGTTCACCATTGTCTCCTTTTACAGTATTGATAGGGTTGACAGTACATTCTGTAGGGCTTTTGATATAAAGCCATTGATTAAGAAGCCTATGTTGTTAAAAACTGGCTTAAATGAGGATTAATTCAATTTCCATAAAAGGAGGCCGTTCTACACCAAGGCTCTGGATCAATCCCATCTCCCCCCCACAAATTTCCCCTCTAACTTATTCACAGCAACTCCCCCCTGATTATACCACCCAGCTACACTAGGGGCAATTTACAATGACCAATTAACCTACCAATTTACCCATTTTTGGGATGTAGGAGGACAGATCTGACACAGCCGGAGGGAACCCATGTGGTCACAGGGAAAATGTGCAAACTCCACACAGACAGCACCGGCAGTCAGGATGAAATCCGGATCTCTAAGTTATGAGGCAGCAGCTCTATTATTTGCTCACTCTTCTTCTCTTCTTGTTGTGTTCCAGACAATGCTGCACCTCTGAGTGTTGTTGAGTATTGGTTGAACAACTTGAGTGTAATAGTCCAGAGGGAATCTGTTCCCCATGGATTCAAGATATCCATTGGACTGGTAGGAGAACTGATCATCGTTAAGCTTGGAGTAAAAGAAAGATCCATTGATACCCATTCTAATATTAATTGGCATTAATGGAAGGAATTACTTGAAGGGAATCTGATGACTCCCCTTCTGATGAGAAAACTCAGATGTCAGATTTAATGCACAGTCATATTCCTATGAGAGTTCTTTCATGGTGAAAGCACCCTCATGGAAATTAGTTTTATTAATGTGTACAGTTTGTATTACTTACAGCAATACCTTACCCCTTTGAGAGTAAGCACAAAGACTAAAATGTCCATTAGTAACAGTTGCTGCAGGTAAATTCAAGTCTGCCCTTCATGAAGCTTGTTACGTAAATCTTTCAGACACTGAGCTCCTTGGCAACTGTAAATCCTGGATGAACTTTTAATAGACTATATTTGAGAGGACTTTGTCACCATAAGGCAATTGCATGTAGCAATAACATACTGGTGACAATCAACTGATGCATTTTGTAAGATTGCAATCCCTTGAAACCATCTCATCGATGTGAGAAAAAAACATCTATTCATTGATTTTTTTTTCTCATATATGAATAGATGTTATTTTTGCCATTTACCAAGTTGAAGTTGCGAGGTATAGGATACAATTTGGAGTGAGGACATAATTAGAATTTCTTTAATTAGGAATGGAGTTGTGTGCTCCAGTCAGGTAAATGATCTGACGATTCAAGCGTCCCTGATGGCACAACCAATAATGACCTCCCTCCTACAGTGAAGCTCTTGATTGAGATATTCCTGCACTTATGATGTCAGATCCTCACTCTGCTGCTCTACCTCCTCCGGCTCACCTTCATCCTCCTCCTGCTTCTACTGGGCTTCCTTTTGCTCTGATGTCTTCACCTCTGGCCGAATTGCATATCGGCAAGGATTGAACTCTTCTGGTTACTAGCTGCACACTTTATGATGAGAAAGTATACAGATCTAGTTGGAATGTACTCAGTCTGTCCCTGTACTGGTGCAAATGGTTGAATATCAACTTGAGACGACAATAGCATTCTCCTCTAGTGTGCAGGATGTGTCATGGCTTTCATCATACAGTTCCTCAAAAGGACCATTATAGTCACGCCATTATGAGGTCCAAGCTCTACACACATATTACACTTCCCAGGCAAAGAGATACATTTGTCATTTTTTTTAAATAGTTTATTTGTATGTTACGGTAACTTGAAAGGAAATATGATAGAAAAGGACAATAGTGGAGGTCAATGCAATAAATTATCTGTTTATGGAAGCTCCTATAAAATTCCTATCTACGTGGGAAGAATGTCTGGTATGCCTGGATGTATTTTTTTCTCAAGATTACCAAGCTATGAACAAGATCAATTTTGCACACTGTTGAATTGTTGACTCTTGAGGGGTGTATTTTTAATAAAATAAAGTGCAGCCAATCACAAAGCAGCTGCAAAACAAAGGAATCGCCGACCACTTACTGATGAAAATGTCAGAGAGTCCATTAATCTAGCTGTGGGGTGTGTAATTATGGAACTGGAAAATAGCTCCATATCGAAGGAGAAAATCACATTTGAATAAATTGCAAATGCATGTTCACTCTGTTGTGGACTTCTTGGCAAGAAAGGGCAAAATCCCAAGTTTTTAAAAGAAGAGGTCAGCACAGCAATATGTTAGATCCTTTGGTCTGGCTGATCAGAAGGACTTGATGATGACAGATGTGAGACAAATGCTACAAATTTACAGAAAAAAAAAACAGCCACAATCTTTTGAATGTCAGAGCAGAAACAAGGGGCCAAATGGCATATATTAGCATAAGTGACATATATTAGCATAAATGACATATATTAGCATAAGTAGCATATATGCAAGCAAATGGATTGTATTCCTTGCACAATGTTCTTAAAACAGCATCTCACTTTGAAATATTATAAGTGAAAGAAGAAACGTATGTCATTTGTATGGAGAAAGGAGAAGCTGAACAGTTCTTCTTAGAGTAGGGAAGATTATGAGAAGATTTAAAGTAGTTTTGATGGAAAAAAATGAGAAAAGGGTATCTGAGAAGTTCATTGACACTCATGGGGCACATTAATCCTTCCTTACAGAGACAACTGTTTTGTTTATGGGCCAGCTGTTTGAAAATTCAGAGCTGCTCAATGCCCAAGGTATCAGGTGCTACTGAATGGCTCTTACACACTGTTTGTGTGCCTTTATAGAATGTGTGAAAGAAAATATCAGGTAATTCTAGAATGGACCTCTATCCAGTGTTCAGAGAAGGAAACAGACAACATGTCTTAAAAGCTCATTTACAGAATCCCACTTGGTCCTGGTGGTTTTGATGCTACTCAATTATGTGCGAAAGCCACAAAACTTCTTTTACATTACAGTTGCCTGACCCCTTCAATATTTTATTTTGAGTTAGGTGTATTCTTGCTGCAGGCTTGCTAAAAATCTCCATACTGACTTGTAATTGGATTTGGATCCAAGTGGACATACTTTTATACCTAAAATGGTATTCCAGCAGGTTTGTACTGAGGAGTAATTTGCTTCCTTGTACAAAAGACCAGAAGACCAGAGTTAAGCACTAATAAATGTTATCGGTCCTAAGTGAACAAAACTATAGAGTAATAGTTTGCCATTTACCATATGCACCAGTACAGACTGCCCCCTTATTGCACTCTGTTAGTACAGAAGTCCATCAGAACTTAAAGGACTCACACATCCATTTGACCATAAGACCATAAGACAGTAACAGAATTAGGCCATTTGGCCTATCGCGTCTGCTCCGCCATTCGATCATAGCTGATTTATTTTTCGCTCTTAATCTCATTCTCCTGCCTTCTCCCCATAACCTTTGACACCCTTACTAATCAAGAACCTATCAACTTCTGTTTTTAAATATACCCAATGACTTGGTCTCCACGGCTGTCTGTGGCAATGAATTCCACAGATTCACCACCCTCTAGCTAAAGAAATTCCTCCTCATCTCTATTTTAAAGGGACGTCCTTTTATTCTGAGCCTGTGCCCTCTGGTCCCGGACTCTCCCACTTCTGGAAACATCCTCTCCATGTCCACTCTATCTAGGCCTTTCAATATTCTGTGGGTTTCAATGAGATTCCCCTTCATTCTTTTAAACTCCAGCAAATACAGGCCCAGAGCCATCAAACACTCCTCATACGTTAACCCCTTCATCCTTGTAAACCTCCTCTGGACCCTCTCTAACACCAGCGCATCCTCCCTTAGATATGGGGCCCAAAAGTGCTCACAGTACTCCAAATGTGGTCTGACCAGTGCCTTATAAAGCCTCAGCATTACATCCTTGCTTTTATATTCTAGTCTTCTCAAAATGAATGCTAACATTGCATTTGCCTTCCTTACTACCAACTCAACCTGCAAGTTAACCTTTATGGAATCCTGCACAAGGACTCCCAAGTCCCTTTGCACCTCTGATTTCTGAATCTACTCCATATTTAGTCCTTCTACCAAAGTGCATGACCGTATACTTCCTTATGCTGTATTCCATCTGCCACTTCTTTACCCATTCTCCTAACCTGTCCAAGTCCTTCCGCAGACTCCCTGCTTCCTCCACTTTACCTGCCTTCCACCTATCTTTGTATCATCCGCAAACTTAGCCACAAAGCCCTCAATTCCGTTATCCAGATCATTAACATATAACGTGAAAAGTAGCGGACCCAACACTGACCCCTGCGGAACACCACTGGTCACCGGCAGCCAACCAGAAAAGGCCCACTTTACTCCCTCTCTTTGCCTTCTGCCAGTCAACCAATCTTCTATCCATGCTAGTACCTTTCCTGTAATACCATAGGCTCCTACTTTGTTCAACAGCTTCATATGCGGCACCTTGTCAAAGGTCTTCTGAAAATCCAAGTAAACAACATCCACTGACTCTCCTTTATCTATTCTGCCTGCTATTTCCTCAAAGAATTCCAACAGATCTGTCAGGTAAGATTTCCCCTTCAGGAAACCAATTTGACTGGCCTATTTTATCTTGTGCTTCCAAGTACCCTGAAACCTCATCCTTAATAATGGACTCTGACATCTTACCAACTACTGAAGTCAGGCTAACTGACCTATAATTTCTTATCTTTTGCCTCCATCACTTCTTAAAGAGTGGAGTGACTTCTGTGATTTTCCAGTCCTCCAGAATCATTCCTGACTCTAGTGATTCTTGAAAGATCACTACTAATGCTTCCACAATCTCTTCAGCTACCTATTTCAGAACCCTGGGTTGTAGTCCATCTGGTCCAGGTGACTTATCTACATTCAGACATTTTGGCTTCCCAAGCACCTTCTCCTTAGTAATAACGACTACACTCACGTCTGCCCCTGACTCTCTTGAATTTCTGGCATGTTGCTGGTGTCTTCCATAGTGAAGGATGACGCAAAATACTTATTCAGTTCGTCCACCATTTCTTTGTTCCCCATTATTACCTCTCTTGTGTCATTTTTCAGTGGTCTGATGTCCAATCTTGCTTTCTTTTACACTTTATATATCTGAAAAAACTTTTGGTATCATCTTTTATATTATTGGCTAGCTTACTTCCATATTTCATTTTTTTCTCCCCTTATTGCTTTTTAGTTGCCTTCTGCTGGTTTTTAAAAGCTTCCTAATCCTCTAGCTTCCCACTAACTTTTGCAATATCGTATGCCCTCTCTTTTGCTTTTATGCTGTCTTTGACTTCCCTGTTAGCCACAGTTGCCTCATCCTACCTTTAGAATGTTTCTTCTTCTTTGGGATGAACTGATCCTTTGTCTTCAGAATTACTCCCGAAAACTCCTGCCATTGCTGCTCTACCATCATCCCAGCTAGGGTGCCCTTCGAAGCAACTTTGGCCAGCTCCTCTCTCATGCCTCTGTAGTTACCTTTACTCAACTGTAATACTGATGCATCCAATTTTAGCTTCTCTCTCTCAGACTGCAGGGTGAATTATATATTATGTTCACTGCCTCCTAAGGGTTCCTTTACCTTAAGCTTCCTAATCAAACCTGGTTCATTGCACACCAAATCCAGAATTGCCTTTTCCCTAGTCGGCTCAACCACAAGCTGCTTTAAAAAGCCATTTTGTAGGCATTCTACAAATTCCTTCTTATGGGATCCAGTGCCAACTTGATTTTCCCAGTCTATCTGCATATTGAAATCCCCCATGACCACTGTAACATTGTGCTTTCTACAAGCCTTTTCTATCTCCTGTTGTAATTTGTACCCCACATCCTGGTTACTATCAGAGGCCTGTATATAATTCTCATCAGCGTCTTTCTACCCTTGCAGTTTCTTAACCCTACCCACAAGGATTCTAAATCTTCTGATCTATGTCACTTCTTGCTAAGAATTTGATTTCACTTTTTACCAACAGAGCCACCCCACCCCCTCTGCCCACCTGCCTGTCTTTTCAATAGGATGTGTATCCTTGGATGTTTAGCTCCCAGCTGTGATCTTCTTTCAGCCATGACTCTGTGATTCCCACAACATCATACCTGCCAATTTCTAACTGCGCTATAAGCTCATCTACTATATTTGACTGTAACTTGCATTCTTTAAAAAAATTAAACATATAAATATAGTTTATCATTAAAAGCAATGTTATTTTGAAAACAATTTGGAAAAGCCAACATGCCTACTTCATATAAAATGGAAGGATTTGATTCACCATTTTGTGTTTTGTGGAAAAGAGTGAATCTATTTTAAGCATACCTACCTAAAACTAAAATTTGTAAGGTAAAGACAGCAGAGTCAGAAGTTCCTATTTTTTGTCACAGTAATATGCAGTGGATTGCATTCAGATCTTATTTATAGCTCTTTGTGCATCATCAATGTCATACCTACTCTCTGTGGCAAGAATGTAGCCTGAAACAAATGTTTACCTCAGATGAAGCAAAAGAGGGAAAAATATGTTTTGAAACGTATGCTCAATTATAACCAGTTTACCTCATCTAAAAGGTTTAAAATAGAACAGACAGCATTTCCCTTTGTCCCATTGATTGCTCAAATGCTGCAGGAGATGTCATTCCAATTATTTGTGTTTTCCAAGCCATAGCCTTTCAACAGCTCCATTGCCATAGCAATGAAAGGATGCAGACTCATTTGACTTACTTTCAAGAACATAGAAAAAGAGTCATTACGCCTTTTCAGCAACTTCCTTTTGACTTCAACTACCTGCTTTCAGATGCCACAGGATACAATGCCTTCCCTGGGCATGAGAGAAGCATTCAGACTTTTAACAAAAATTAACCTGCGCTGCACCAAATAGTTAATTCAGATATTTTCCAATCCTTACTGCTTCAAAATACTGCATTTACTTTCAAGTCACACAATACAGTGATCAAAAACAATAACCCCAGTATGTAGGTAAGTGGTAGAATATGGGAGGAGCTGAAAAGAATGTGGAGAGAATAAAACATGAGGTTACTATAGACTATAGTATTATTATTAAAATGGGTAGTTGATTTTCAGTGCTAACCCGATGGGCTGAATGGCCTGTTTCTGCGCTGTATCTCTCTATGATTCAACTTGTGGATATCAGCTTTCCCAATCAATTCCAAACACTTTCAAAATTATTCAACTGAAGAAGAAGTGAGATGGTGAAAGGTCACCGAACATACCCATCTGCCAAATGTGGGAGACTTCTGCTCACTACCTTTTCATTAATCACTACCCTTTTTACATCATGATAAGCAACCTATCTCATCAACGGTCATCCAGTTTGGCAATGTAATGTACATGCAATCATATCTCCAGAATTTCAATCAATGCCATGTGTTACTGTTGCCTCTGGTTGTATTGATGAGTTTTAGGGAAACAGATTTATCTTCCTTCTCTTTTGCAGATTTTGTGCAGTTTGATAATACAAACAGTGAACAAAATGATGGTCCTGAAATCAAAGTCCATTTTTTTAATTCACTGATTCATTTTCCCTGATAGAACTCATACCCATCCACTTTGGAGGACAGTTAGCCTCTTCCCTGAATGTATTACCCTCCACTATTATGATGGATGCCTCTTAAAAAAGCAGGATCTCCTGATATTGCAACATACAAGCCTCAGTACCCTTGACCTAATGTAAGGCAGCCAAAGTTGTCTTCCCTAATAAGGACTATCAGAAACTCTCAGGGTATTAGAACCTCATTATTCCTGGATTACTGACACAGGAGTCTGCAGATGCTGGAATCTGAAGCAACAGACAGGATGCTGGAGGACAGTCAATGCTTCAAGTCAAGACCCTTTGTCTGAATTGCTGCCTAATTCCAGTTGTTGGCGAGAATCTTCCACCAGAATTAGAACAGAAATTCAATAGAATTCTGAAGGAAATTTAAGAGCACAGAGGTTCATTGAATTCACTTGTTTTACTAACTCTGAGCCAAGAAAAGTAAAAAAATACTGGTGCCAGAGATATAATCCTGACATGTTGTTTGAAATGTATATCTCCCAGAACCTCAATCATAAAAACCTAATGATGTGAGGTGAGAACTATCTTCATAGTTCAACAAGAAGGTATGTGCAAAGTGATGACATCCTGCAGACAACCTTGAACACGACCGTAACACTGCCCTATCTCCTTGCAGAGAGCACCATAGGAGACAACAACAAAACCTAATTTTAGTAGCCAGCTTCAGCAGAAAGATGCAAATACATGAGGCTGTAAATGCTGCAAATGTGAAATAAAAACAGAAAATTCTGGAAAGGCTTAGCAGGTCATACAGCATCAGTAGAAAGAGTAACATAATTAATGTTTCAAATTGATAACTTTTCATAGTTCTGATGCTGCTGAGCATTTCCAATATGTTCTGCTTTGATTTCAACAGAAAGATGACTGTCATCTACATCACTATTTCCATTGAATAAGAACAATGACATGAAAGTAAAACACTCAATTTTATTTCACTTCTTTTCTTCTAATTGCTCGGTTTTGAGAATTACTCATGGTAGTCCATTTGGAGCTTTTGACATAATGGTTAAATTTCACAGTGTGGTACGTTCAATGTTCAAGGTGATTCAGGGAAGAATTTCTTTTTTCTGACTGATTCTTCTTTGACACTCAGATACAGGGTCAGAAACATCCACCTCACCAGCCAGCAGCTGTGGCTGTAGGTGTTGTCACTCAATGCTGTTTCAGTTTGGAGCTGTGCAGCTCTGAAGGGGAACATCCCAGTTGTAAAACTGCACAATGATTTCCCCTGACACTTGGTCCTTCACCAGGACACTGAGCTGCCATCCAAACTTTGCATTGACAGATGGCCTCCACTGTGGACAATCCATGCATGACTCTGTGCAACTGGACTACTGGGTGGTAACAGATTTCTAGCTCAGAGGTTTCAGGATCACACAGGGTCTCTGGCTCAGAATGGGACCTGTGGAGAGGCAGGTCAATAGCAAATGTTGCAGCTGCTGACGATGATGATATAAGGTGGGAAATACACCATTTCCGTTGGAGCTTTTAACAGTAAACTTGTGACTTGGTAATTTGACCCAACAGCTGGATGGCACGATTCATCTGGACTTTATTCATTTTACAGCCTTGTGATTATGCACAGAAACACAAAATTATAGTACCTCCAAATCCCTCAATGTAATTTCTCCCCAATTCTCTGTACATATAGTCCCCACACCCCTCATTATGTCTCCCCAGATCTGTATACATAATATGACCCCAAACCTCATAATGCTCTGCATTGCTGGTGCTTCTATGAGAAGCTCTCTGTTACCAATGTAACTCTCAACTGTCTCAAAATGTGGCATCCCCAGCTCTCTATGCTGTACTTGTCCAGGTTCCTCTGATAGTGGCTCCCAAACCCATAGAACACCATCCACTGGCTCTCCTGCAATTCCTATACTATCCTGATTTGGAAGTGTATTATTAGTCCTTCATAGGCACTAGATCTAAATCTTGGAACATCCTCTCATCCAGAATTATGGGAGAACCTTCACCAGAGGGACTGTGGTGGTTCTCTATTTATAACATAAACCTCATACAACTTGATGTGTTTCCCACAGTTTACTATGTATGAAAGAAAAACAAGCCCAGCAATGTACATCTCTCCAGGGTCTAAGTGTATATACCACCAGCACTTCTCAATATATGTCTGCCTCATCTTTCTATACATAATATAACCCCTCAAACCCCTAGATGTGTCTCACTCATTTTTCTATATTTAATATCATCTTCATGTGACTCTTCCCTCATTATTAGCCTGGAATGCTTCCTGACATCTCAGGGGAAAAGGATACCCTTACTCTTCTCCACACCCTGAACCTATGCCTGTTGTGCAGCACTTGAGACACTTTGCGCCTACTGCCTCCCAACTTGGCCCCTTTAGATTTCCACACAACAGTTATTGCAATCACAATCCACCTCTCCTTTCACATTCCTTATTGCCTTTAAGTAGAGCTGACTGTATATTGCCAGCTTCCACTTATCTGATCCAACTTAATCAAAGATCTTGCAGCCAATGATCACAACGGTACCAAGCTCAAGGACAGCTTCTATCCCACGGTGATAAGACTATTGAATGGTTCCCTTATACGACGAGATGGACTCTTGACCTCACAATCTACCTTGTTTGACCTTTCACCTTGTTGTCTACCTGCAATGCACTTCCCTGTAGCTGTGACACTTTAGTCTGTATTCTGTTATTGTTTTTACCTTGTACTACCTCAATGCACTGTGTAATGAAGTGATCTGTATGAACAGTATGCAAGACAAGTTTTTTCACTGTACCTTGGTACAAGTGACAATAATAAACCAATACCAATACCAACTGCACACACTGGAGATTAGGATTAATAGACAATGCAAATTTCACACATTATTTGCGCAAGTAACAACGAACACAGTGGTTACCCACAGAATAGCACATTCTCCACACTATTGAATTCCTTGACCAGACTAATGTAACACATTAGCACAGCTAGCAGAGCTGCTGCCTCACAGCTCCAGTGACCCAGGTTCAGTCTTGACCTTGGCTATTTTTTATGTAGAATTTGTACTTTCTCCCTGTGACCTTATGTGTTTCCACCCATATCCTGAAGATCCAAAGATGAGCTGGTTGGCAGGTAAATTGGCCACTGTAAATTGTCCCTTCTGTGTAGGTGAGTGATTGGGAATATCAGAAGAATTACTGGAATTGGTGTAGGAAGTGTAACTGGGTGCTTTATGGTCAGTGTGGACTCGGCTAGCCGAAGCACCTGTTTCCTCTCCATGCTATATGACTCTAATTATAAAGTAATTCTTTTCCCAAATTTTTCCAAAGGCTTGGTGCTGTTTCTGCTCTATTACCCTACCTTTCCCAGAAGTGCAGCAGCTACTTCATTGATTTGTGACATGAAAATTTCCTCTGCACTCCTGGCAAAGTTACGGTGGTGGAGCAGGAGCAGAATAAAAGAAATTCTCAGGCATTACATTTTGTTGAAATAATTATTTCAAAGATCAATCTTAATAAAAATTCTCTTTGTTGCTAACCACTGCTCTATTGTTCTTTTACCCATTCTAATCTGCATTTTAATTATCCTCAAAAGATTTTACTGTCTAATCCTCACAGAGTTGCTAACAATTATGAAATACAAGGCAGGTTTAGATTAAATCATATAGAGTAGGTATAATTGAATATGAGCTAGTTATTGCCCATTGTTCTAGAGCCAAACATTACCTCCATACATGCAAATATATTTTGCCACAAATGTCAGGACATTGTAATTTTGTACAAGGATATGTTTTAAACCAATTAACCTTTGTGCATTTATCTTGGTGCAATAACATTACAAATGGGCATTGCTTCGTCTCCAGGGGTGTAGTAACTCACTTTGTTCACAGGAAAAAATATAAGAAGAAATAAAATTTAGACTTTTTGGACAAATGTGAATCCTGAAATTTGGAGTTCATGATTTTTTTTCAATATTTCAAGGCACAAATGAATGCAAGGTACAATATATATATATAATTGTGTCATTTCTAGTAAAATCTTACTGTGGAATTTCATGTATCCTAACTGTAAAGCGATACCAGTGCACAAATGAGCTCTTAAAATAATAAATGTTTTAATTAATAATCTTTTCTGATCTATTTTCAGCAGTTGTTTATTTCTAAATTTTACTTTTCATATCCCTCAATAAATTAAGGTCCATGGGATAACAAGGATAGTAGCAGGGATTTTCTTTTTTATATATTTGTTCAAGGAATGTGGACTTCACAGGCTGAGCCAGCATTTAATTGCCCTGGTGGTGGTGAGCTGCCTTCTTAAACCGCTGTAGTCTTTGAGGTGTGGGTTTCCCCAAAATGCTGTTAGGGAGAGAGTTCCAGGATTTTGACCCAGCGACAGTGAAAGAACAGCAATATATTTCCAAATCAGTATGGTGTGTGGCTTGGAGGGCAATTTACACGTGGTGGCGTTCCCATGTTTTGGCTGCCCTTGCCATTCTAGCTGGTAGAGTTTTTGGGTTTGGAAGATGCTGTCTAAGGAGTCTTAGTGAGTTGCTGCAGTGCATCCTGCAGATTGTACAGACTGCTGCGACAGTGCATCAGTGATGGAGTGAGCAGATAGTCATGGATGGGCTACCTATCAAGCAGTCTGCTACGTCCTGTATGGTGTTGAACTTCTTCAGTGTTGAAGCTACACTCATCCAGGCAAGTGGACAGTGTTCCATCACACTCCAGACTTGAGCCTTGTAGATGGTGGACACACGTTGATACAGTTGACCAAGTGGCTTCCATCTATGCTGTATAATTTCATGAATTGTTTTACATTCTTTTCACTTGCTTTAGATTGTCTGCGATTTTTCCCACTTGATCTGCTTGCTTATTCATAAAACCTCTCCATTATTCTCAAAGGTCAAGTCAGGCATTTGCTGACCACTCACTCAGATAGATGCAGTCATGGAATGCTCAAGGTACTGAAGACCATCCAGTACAGATCGAGTTGTTTGATCAACAACCTATACTTCACTTCCAGTCCCCTGTGACTGAAGTACAACCGACAGAATGCACTGCTGCAAATTTCTGAGGTTCCTCCTTCACTTTTAAACCTTAATCACTAAAGGAGGACAGGAATGACAATGCATGGCAATACCATCACCTCCAACTTCTCTAAAATTTCTCCTACATTTGTCTCTGAGCCACAATCTTTTCTTATTGACCAATGAGTTTGTGGTTTAAATCCAAAATCCAAATATTATTGATTTGTGGTTCCACATTATAATTTGGTTCCGAGCTGATATATTTACTTACCAGGACCTCTTCCTTAGTCCCACCTGTGTTTGTGGCTATGCCAATTGTATCTTTCCCCCAACACAAATTCCTCTCCAGTCTTGAGCTGATGGCCTTTAACTCTTTATCAAGCAGGCAACCTAGCCTTCAGAACTCATACTTTCAGCTCCAAGGAACGGCATCTAACTCATTAACTATATAGCTCACTGCTATTATTATGATCCTGTTTACTTCCCAGCTAGAATGGCCCCCTACACAATGGAAACCTGGATTCTCTGCTCTTGTCCACAGAGATTGAATGTGTGTTGGACAAGCACAAAAGGTAAAGTTCCTCTGCAGTCTTCTGAGTCCTCGTATCTGCCTCACTCGTGGTCACACCCTCTTAATCTTTACCGCTTACTAAATCTATAATGTTTTACCTGTGACTTCTTTCTGGAACAAAACGTCCAGTTAACTTTCTCTCTCCATGTCCAAGCTGCAGATATTTAATACTAGCATGGTTACAATTGCCTTTGCTATCTCCCACATGCTACAACCACAACACGAAACCTACCCTGCATTGGTCATTATATTCAATTTATTTAATTAGTGACCTTTTTTAAAACTTGTGGTTTATGATTTTATTATTATAACTTAATCTATTCAATAATCTGGTTTAGAAATGAAACTTTTGGTTATATATGATTGTAATTTGGAGCAAACCCTTAAATCTTCTTCACAATTCATAAGCTTACCCAGTTTAGCGTCATTGGCAAACTTTGAATTAATACATTTGGTTGCCTCATCCAAATCGTTGACACATTATGAATAGCTGAAGCCCAAGAATTGATCCTTGTGGTACCCCCCTGAGCTACTGCTGCCACACAGAAAAAGACCCATTATTCCCATTCTCTTTTTCCTGTCTGTCAACCTATTTTCAATCTATGCTTATTCCTTTTAAGTGCTGGGCCCTGTTCCCATGCTCCTTTTAAGCTCACTGTGGCCCTGTTCTCTTCTCATCTCCTCCTTGCTGACCATCAACACAGGTGCACCTCAAGGCTGCATACTTAGCCCCCTGCTCTACTCTCCATACACACATCATGTAGCTAAGAATGACTCCAATGCCATATACAAATTTGTCTCTGACACCACTGTTGTTAGATGAATCACAGGTGGTGATGAGCCTGCGTAGAGGAACGAGATAGGACACCTGGTTGAATGGTGCTGCAACAACAACCTCTCGCTCAATGTGAGTAAAATTAATCAACCGATTGTTGACTTCAGGCAGGGGAAGGAGGACAAACATGCACCAGTCTATGTTAGTGGATTGGTGGTGGAGAGGGTCAGGAGCTTTAAATTCCTGGGCATTGACATATCACATGACCTGCCCTAGGCCTAGCCGATAGATATAATCATGAGGAAGGTGCGCCAGTGTCTTTCTTTCTTATGAGGTTAAAGAGCATTCAGCATATCATTGAACACTCCACAAATTTCTACAGGTGTACTGTGGAAAGTATTCTGACTGGTTGTATCACGTCTGGCATGGCAATTCGAATGTGCAGGAAAGTAAGAATCTGCAGAGAGTGGTGGGCTTAGTCCAATACATCATGGGCACAACCCTCTCCACCATCGGTAGTATCGACAGGTGACGCTGTCTCAAGAAGGCAACATCTATCACTGAAGATCCTGCACCATCTGGGCCGTGCCATCTTCTTGTAGCTACCATCGGGTAGGAGGTACAAAAGCCTAAAGATCCACACCATCAGGTTCTAAAACAGCTACTTCCCTTCAACCATTCGGTTTTTGAACCAACCTGCACAATCCTAATCACTACCTCAGTATAGCAACACGATGACCACTTTGATCAATTTGCACTAGAGTGGACTTTGTTTTTTTTTTCTTCTAATTGTGTTACCTCTTGTCAAAATTATGTATAGTTGTGAATGCTTCTTATCTGATGCTATGTGCCTGTGATGCTACTGCAAGTAAGATTTCCAGTGCACCAGTGCATACGTGTACTTGTAAGATAAGATAAGATATCTTTTTATTAGTTACATGTACATCGAAACACAAAGTGAAATGCATCTTTGCATAGAGTATTCTGGGGGAAGCCCAGAAGTGTCACCACACTTCTGGCACCAACATAGCATACCCACAACTTCCTAACCCGTACGCCTTTGGAATGTTCAAGGAAACTGGAGCACCCGGAGGAAACACACACAGACACGGGGAGTAGTGTAGCAGTTAGCATAATGCTCTACAGCGCCAGCAACCTGGGTTCAATTCCCACCGCTGTCTGTAAGGAGTTTGTACGTTCTCCCCATGTCTGCGTGGGTTTCCTCCAAGTGCTCCAGTTTCCTCCCACATTCCAAAGACGTACGGGTTAGGAAGTTGTGGGCATGCTATGTTGGCGTCGGAAGCGTGGCAACACTTGTGGGATGCCTCCAGAACACTCTACACAAAAGATGCATTTCACTGTGTGTTTTGATCTACATGTGACTAATAAAAGATATCTTATTTTATGTACAAACTCCTTATAGACAGCGGCCGGAATTGAACCTGGGTCGCTGGCGCTGTAGTAGCATTATGCTATCTGCTACACTACCGTGTCTGCCTATGACAATAAACTCGACTTTGACTTTGATATTTACATGCTCCTTTAAAACTTACAGGGGCTATGTTCCTGTATTACATTTAAGCACACTAGGTCTTCCTTCTCAAGCTCTCTTTAAGGTTACCTGGTTCACTGAAAAAATTAGTAAACTATTGTGTAACAGCTTAAAAAAAACTGAATTTGAAATGGTGATCTGGCAGGGGTGCTGGATTATCACATTTTATTGTGTTCCATAATATATAGAATTCCAGAAAATGATAACTGATATTTTCACTGTTTTCACAGCTACCTCAGTTAGTACTCTGAGATGCAAATTATCGGAATTTATTGGCTTTCAGTGCTATTAATTTCTCCAGCACTATTTTTATACTAATATTAGTTTCCTTTTGTTCCTCAGCTTCATTAGATTCCTGGTTCCCTAACATCTCTGAAAGGTTACTTTTCCCCTCTTCTGTGAAAATAATCTGCATTACACTGCTCCCCATTATGCATTCCCTCCCCACCTCACCACACCCCTCTTCTCTATATGGGACTTTACTTCTTTTATCTTTTTACAAATTTGCAGAAGCTTTCACTGTTCACTTTTATGTTCCTTGCAAGTTTACTCTCATGCGCTATTTTTGATTTCTTAATTAAATTCTTTATCCTCCTTTGCTGTTCCTAATCCTAAATTTTGCTCATTTGTCTGAGATCCTCTCTGCCTCCTCTTTAGACCTAACACTATTCTAAAACTTCTTTTGTTAGCCATGGTTGGATTACTTTTTCTTATGGTTTTTTTTTAATTTCAGGCAGCTCATGCATTCACTCCTCAAATGCCTTTCAACTATCACGCCTTTTAATGAAGCCCCTTGATCAATCATAGGCAACTCACTCTTCATGTCTTCTCTACATTTGGGACCCTAGTTTCAGATTGAATCACCTCATTTTCCCTTTTAAAGAAACATTCTACCATGTTATGGTTACTCTTCCCAGATAGACCCTGCACAACAAGATTATTAACTAACCCTTACGTGTTGCACAATACCCACTCTAAATTATCCTGCTCCCGAGTTGGCTGCTCAACATACTAAATCAAAGAGCCATTGCAAACAAGGTCTTAAATTTAAAAAAAAGCTACAAGGTAACGGCATGAGGTGATAGTGGTAGTTTGGAAACAACAATAAAGTTAGGATGGTAAACTTCAAATCCCTTAATTTATTGCGTGGATTACAACAAATGCATAACTATTATGGCATAAAATGAGGAAACGTGACCCAACAGTGACCAACAATAGAAGTTAAAGAATGTACTCAATTCAGAAAAAGGCTTGGAATGCTGCCAAAATAGCAGTAAGCTTGAGGGTGGTTGAAATTTCAGAATTCAACAAAAGATTAAGAAATTGATGAGTAAAGGAAAGTAGAACGAGAATAATGTGAAATGAATTGTTAGATAATCTGCAGCATGGATTAAAAAAGTCATAGAATCACACCACATACAAACAGGCCCTTTTGGCCCAATGACTCCCTGCTGATCATCAAGAGCCCACTTAAACTAATCTTATTTTATTCTCTCTACATTCCAGATTCTGCCACTTACCTACACACCGGTTTATAGTGGCGAATCAACTAACACCTGCATGTCTTTCGAATGTTGGAGGAAACCAGATCACACGGAAGAAACCTACATGGTCACAGGGACAATGTGCAAATCTCACACAGACAGCACCGAAGGTCAGGATTTAACTTGGATTTCTGGATCCATGTGCAGTGCTCTGACTGCACCACTGTGCACACATAATAGACCCCTTTCTATAAAGATAGACTGTCAGTTCACTCTAATTAAGGGGATACTGGCAAAATCAATATATTTTGACTCCTTCCTGTCATTTAGTAATTTTCTTCTTTCTTTGATTTAATGCGCGATGCACACACTCAGCATCTTGCCCAAGTGATCAATTAATGTGAGCATTAGTATGCAATTGCAAGATACATCACAACATGATGCTTCAACCTGATCTCACTAATGTCGCAAGATTTTTGTCATAATTGAAAACTTGACTGAGTTTACCTGTTGTAATCCAAGGATGAGGTAAGGGTTTCAGAGTTTGTTCACACCACACCTCCTCCCAGTATCCAGTGATCTTCCAGTGACTTCTTATGTGCCTACGTCTCAATCACTAAAGACTGTAAAAATGTGTTTAGCTTTCAGTGGAACCCCTCAGTTATGATTGCATTTATTTAAATGATGAATGTCAAAAAGCCAGTCACTAAGAAAGTACAGGTTATTTTTGCTTCATTTTTAAAATGTTGAGAAGGGCAGAATTAATCTGCAAAAGCAAGTAACATCCTTCTTTAAGTAGCTACAAAGAGAAAGACACACAAATCTACAAATGTGCCATGTTTGGAACCAGAGCAAAAACAACTCAAGAGCTGCTTTCTGCAAGGCACATATTCCAGTGAAAACTTCATTATTATTAAAATGGATACATGCATGGCAGTGAAACACAGAGCAAAGTGGTGAGGAGTTACAGTATACTGAGTCTTGTGGCATTCAATTTCTAGACACCAGGCACCCTTCTAATAAACAAAAATAGACCTCAGCTTCTCCTCCTCCCTCAGTGGGTCTATGATGCTAATTGCACAAAGACCCTTGACCGGTGTAACAATTAAAAAGACTAGGCATTTCAGCCTAATTTCAGAGATGTTGGCAATTAACTCAAACTGCAGAGAGATTGAAGAGACTCCAGATGGCCTTAATGGGTGACATCATACAGCCCAGAGCATCCTACTGGAGAATGGCCCATCATGACCTGGGCTGCAATAGTTGAATCATAGAGTAATTGAATTATCAAGTAATAAAGAAATATTACAGCATGGAAACAGGCCTTTCGGCTCAACTCATCCATGCCAACCAATGTGCCCACCTAAGCTAGCTCCATTTGCCTTCATTTGGCCCATATCCTCTAAACCTTTCCTATCCACGTACTTATTCAGATGTCTTTTAAATGTTGTTATTATATTTCCATAACTAGTTTCTCTGGCAGCTCATTCCATATACGCACCACCTTCTGTGTGAAGGAGTTGTCCCTCAGGTCGCTTTTAAATCTTTCCCCTCTTACCCTAAACCTATGCCCTTTAGCTTTTGGTTCCCTTTTCCTGGGGAAAAAAAACTCCTGTGTGCATTCACCTTATCTGTGCCCCTTATGATTTTATACACCTCTATATGGTCAACCCTCAGTCTCCTATGTTCCAAGGAATGAAGTCCTAGCCTGCCCAACATCTTCATCTAACTCAGGCCCTCTGGCAACCTTCTTGTAAATCTTCCTTGGGTCCATCCTCCATCCTACTCTCCAAAGTTTACAGTGTCAGTCTCTCTGTAGGTGGCTAAGAGATAGAAACCACTGTCTGAGGAACATCCAGTTCTTTGGTGAACTAAAACCAAAGAATGGGATAGTCGTGTGATTTGAGGAGGGAGGAGGAAATGTGTTCTGTCACCATCCTCAGCTAGTCACTCAGAGCGAATGAGGAATGAAAGGTGTGGCATTTGATGTGTGTAGCCAGTCAAGAGCAGAGGTAGAGATGGTTGCAGTTAACAAAGAGCAGTGGTTTGTCCTGTATGAGTCCATCAATGACCACCATGTTCATTCCATCATGCTATAAAATTTCATATTAGAGAGATTCCTATAAATTTTGGAAGTTAATCATACAAATGGTTAAAGAAAAGAATTAATATCAAACTATTCATGTTTCCCGTAAAAAGTCTTTTACTCATTAGAGATGCCACATTCTTACATAGGATAATTTGGTCATTTACTGCACAAACAGCCTTCTGTATAAATCTATTATGAGGGAATTAAATCATGTCATTTTAATGTATTCACTCATTAAAGTATTTTGGATTGCCTCAGGCCAGTAATAAACAGCAGCAGCTATATCCAGTGATAGCAATTTATCTCCAGTCATCTCTTCAGGCAGAGCTGAAAATGAGCAAACAATAAATATAATATTGCACCCCAGATGAAGATAACAATTGTACCTGTTCAACCATTGAAACTAAAAAGGGGGAGCCCAGTTTGAAATAATATTTGGGATTTTATTGACTGACTTTTGGAGTGAAGGTGGGGAGATGTGTCTATTTTGATTGATTGTCGTATCTGGTTATTAAAATACAAAAGAAAATCTGAGGGCCATTGGGCAGTTAATATACTTAACATCTTTTCAGAAGGTTATAGGTTCTATCTTCTATTACACTAATATTAGATGCTGCAATTGTCTTCAACATCATTACTCTAAAGACGGAAAAAATAAGCCAGGTTATCTGATTGCTATTTGTTTCTCTTGTTCTAAAGTGCAAGTGGTTTCAGGTTGGAACAGTATTATTCTCAGCTCTCGTGCCTGAATCATTGAAGAGTCTGTGAACAAATGTTGCTTAATTATGTACATGGGGTTCCTGGGTTACATAAAGGCTTGTTCCTAAGAAATCTTGATAAACTGAATTTTCTGAAAGTCAGAAATGAACAATCTCCCTCAAAATTCGTAACGTAAAATCTATAGCCTCTACAGCCCTTGGGGACTGATTTTGCAAGGAGTAGACTGGGGAAGGTCAGAGTAAGTGATTGGAGATGTTACCTGCAAATGGCCGGTAACAATTTAATGCAGACAAGTGTAAGGTGTTGCACTTTGGGAAGACAAACCAGGGTAAGACTTACACAGTGAATGGTAGGGCTCTGTGATGTGCAGTGGAACAAAGAGACCTGGGAATACAGATCCATAATTCTTTGAAAGTGGTATCACAGGTAGATAGGGTCATAAAGAGAGCTTTTGGTACTTTGGCCTTCATAAACCAGGGCACTGAGTACAGGAGTTGGGATGTTATGTTGAACTTGTACAAGATGTTGGTGAGGCCAAATTTGGAGTATTGTGTGCACTTCTGGTCACCTACCTACAGGAAAGATATCAACAAGCTTGAAAGAGTGCAGAGAAAATTTACAAGAATGTTGCCGGGACTTGAGGCCCTGAGCCATAGGGAAAGGTTGAATAGGTTAGGACTTTACTACTTGGAACGCAGGAGAATGAGGGGACATCTTATAGAGGTAAACCAAATTACGAGGGATATAGGTAGGGTGAATGCTTGCAGGTTTTTTCCCCTAAGGTTGGCTAAGACTAGAACTAGAGGACAGAGGTTTAGAGTGAAAGGTGAAATATACTGTATAAAGGGAATCTGACGGAGAACTACATCACTCAGATGGTGGTGCGAGTGTGGAACGAGCTGTCAGTGTAAGTGGTAGATGTGGGTTGAATTGTAACATTTAAGAGAGGTTTGGATAGGTACATTGATGGGAGGGTTTGGAGGCATATGGTCCAGGTGCAGGTAGGTGGGACTAGACAGAAGATCAGGTCAGCATGGATTAGATGGGCCAAAGGGCCTGTTTCTGTGCTCTAGTGCTCTTTAACTCTATGAATCTATGACAAATGTTTGTCTGAATGCTGCCCCAGTAGATTGAAGGGGCACGGGAGTGGGGGATGGGGGAAGCTGATCCGCCAATCAGTGAGAAAACCATGGGTAGTTCAATGTAAGAAAGTGTGCACTAATGCGAGGTGGCTCAGAGCTTGTAATGTTTGATCTTACCTAAAGTAGAGTTTAGAGAAGACTTTAGTTTTTTCTATGGGTGATCACTGCAATGTTTCCTGGTGAAGAGATTCAACTACTGTACCGGAGAGCAGAGTCTGGGAGATTATGCATAAAATCAGATTTTTGAAAGTCAGGTGTTCTGTAGCCCAGGGACCCCTGTATATGAAAAGTGCCCTCTTGCACCAGGTGACAGGCAGTTGCCAACATCTGTTGAGTTGTATTCCTTGGAAGAGATGAGGGAAGGATTTGGAGATTTTGGAAAGAAGTAGGAGAAGCATTTTGTTATTTTATTGAAGACATTCCTCTTTAATATCAAATATAATTGTTATGCCATATTATTCTGTGCCTTTTGAGATAATGTCAGGCATTATCTAAGCAGTATTTAGATCAATCTCAATCATGTGTTTGACACAGCTGTCTCAGATTCATCCCTTTGATGGCCCTTGTTTCAAGATTGAGATTCAATTCAACAGACATTTAAAAAAAATACAGATCCAAAGTGGCAAAAAGTTTGGGACATAAAGTCATCTTCTTTGACAGGTTAAAACGCAAAGTAACAACAAAGTTAAGCCTATTCAATAGACATCTAATGTGTTCTTGGATCTTTCTACATTTGTAGCATCTGGAAATCCACCACAGCTTTTCAGGTTGTAAATAATTCGCATACATAAATGAACCTGATTGAAAATTTGAAGAAAGGAACTTCATATTTAACATACTTTGGATGCTATTGAGGGGGTTGTTCTGTCAGTTGCTAGCAGCAGTAGTCAGGTCTCCGACACTGTGACTGGCTCTGAGGCTCAGAGGGAAAGGATTCAGTCAGGCAGGGCAATGGTGATAGGGGAATCGATAGTGAAGGGGACAAACAGGATATTGTGGCAGCAGAAGAGATGTCAGGATGCTGTGTTACCTCCCGGGTGCCAGGGTCAAGGATGTGTCTGAGCAGCTGAAGAAGAGTCTCGAGGGGGAGGGCGAACAGCCAGAGGTCATTTTACATGTTGGTACAAATGTCATAGGTAGAACAAGGGATGAGATCCTGCAGAAGGAGTATAAGGAGTTAGGCTAAGAAATTAAAATGCAGGACCTCGAGGGTAGTAATCTCTGGATTACTCCCAGTGTTGCGTGCTAGTGAGTCTAGGAATAGAAGGATAGGCCAGATGAATGCATGGCTGAAGAGCTGAGGCAGGGGGCAGGGATTCAAGTTTTTGGATCATTGGGATCTCTTTTGGGGTAGGAGCAACCTGTACCAGAGGAATGGGTTGCACTTGAACAGGAGAGGGACTGACATCCCAGTGGGGAAATTTGCTTTTTCCATGACAGAGGGTTTGAACTAGATTGGTAGAGGTGTGGGACTCGGGAAAGCAAAGTCAGTGAGAAGACAGGGGTATGTGCAGCAAGCAAAGAGTGTAAGCAAAGAGACAAAGAGTGTAAGCTTAAAAATCAGGTTAGCAATGTTACAGTAAAAGAGCAAATAGGACCATTGCTTTAAGTTGCATTTATTTAAAGATGCGTAGCTTAACAGGTAAGACAGAAGAACTGTGGATGTGGATTGCCTCCAGTGATGGGGATATTGTGGCCATAACAGAAACGTGGCTGAGAGAAGGGCAGGATTTGCAGCTCAATGTTCTGGGATAACGATGATTTTGACATGACCGAGGAACAGGTAAGAGTGGAGAGGGTGTTGACTTTTTGATAAAGGAGGACATAACAGCAGTGCTTAGAGAGGATATTGTGAGGGATCAGTTAATGAGGCCATTTGGGTAGAACTCACAAATAAGAAGGAGATGGTCACCTTGGTGGGGCTATATTGTAGACCCTATTGTCAGTGGGAATTTGAGGAGCAGATGTGTCACGAAATTGTACGTAGTTGGGAGAATAGTAGGGTAGTGCGAATGAGAGACTTCAATTCTCCCGGTATCGACTGGACCACCCTTATAGAGATATTTGCTTCATTGTTAGCCACAGTGAAATTCCAAATGACTAGAGGGTGGCTAATTTTGTTCCATTGTTCAAGAAGGATAGCAAGGACAGGCCAGGAAACTACAGGCCGGTGAGCCTGAACTCAGTTGTAGGGAAGTTACTCAAGGGAATCCTAAGGGGCAAGATGATCATCACTTGGATAGTCAACTCATGGTGCTCGGACGTGTCGGTCCTGGCGAGCTCCTGCTCACTCAGCCTGGAATATCTAACAGTGAAGTGTTGACCATACTACCTGCCACGGGAGTTCAATTCAGCTATCCTGATGGCAGTCTACATCCCACCCCAGGTGGACGTGAAGCTTTCGCTCAATGAACTATATTCCGTGGTCAACAATCTTGAGAGAGGATAACCTGAGGCCCTCTTCATAAGTCCAGGTGACTTCAACGAGGCCAACTTCAAGAGTGTGTTACCAAAGTACTACCAGCATGTCTCCTGTCCCACCAGGGGCCCTAACACCCTTGGCCATTGCTATACAACCATCAAAGATGCCTTCCGAGTCACACCTCATCCTCACTTTTGTAAGTCTGACCACCAGGCTGTGTTCCTCCTCCCTGCATACAAACAGAAACTGAAACGACAGGATCCAGTACAGAGAGTCGTACAGTGCTGGTCTGAGGAAATAGATGAGCTTCTACATGACTGCTTTGAGTCAGTGGACTGGTCCATGTTCAAAGACTCAGCTGCCAGCCTTGATGTGTATGTCACCAACATCACGGACTTTATCAGCAAGTGTGTTGAGGACTGTGTACCAAAGAGGACAATATGGGTTTTCCCAAACCGGAAACCATGGATGAACCAGGAGATCCACTCCTTACTGAAGTTGAGGACTACTGCATTCAAATCAGCTGGCCCTGACCTTTACAAGAAATCAAGATATGACCTCCGGAAAGCCATCAGGAATGCCAAGAGACAATACCGGTTCAAAATAGAGTCCCAGACCAGCTGTCAGTTGTGGCAGGACTTACATGCTATAATAGGCTACAAAACAAAGTTGGGCAGCATAGTTAACAACAGCGCATCCCTTCCTGATGAGCTTAAAGCATTCTATGCACATTTTGAACAAAAGGGAGTGGATTGTCAGCACTCACCCTGACAGCCTCCAATGCAACTGAACCATGGTCATCGTCGAGGATGTAAGATCAGTCTTCCAAAGAGTGAACATGAGGAAAGCACCTGGCCCAGATGGTGTCCTGGCCGTGTGTTCAGATCTTGTGCTGATCCACTGATTTGCAGACATATTTAACCTCTCCCTGCTTCAATTTGAGGTTCCCACCTGTTTTAAGAAGACCACTATCATCCCAGTAACAAAGAAAAGCAAGGTACCATGCCTTAATGACTACTGACCAGTGACTCTGACATCCACCATCATGAAGTGCTTCAAAAGGCTGGTCATGGCGAGGTTGGCCATTCTGGATATTTGTTCCTTGGAGTGTAGGAGAATGAGGGGTGACCTCTTAGAAGTTTATAAAATCATGAAGGGTAGGGATAGTGTGGATGGACAGAGTCTTTTCCCCAGGGTTGGGGAGTCTAAAACTAGAGGGCACAGATACAAGATAAGAGGGGAGAGATTTAAAAGAAACATTAGAGGTAACTTCCTTACACAAAGGGTAGTCAATACCTGGAATGAGCTGCAAGAGGAAGTGGTCAAAGCTGGTACGATTGCAACATTTAAGAGACATTTGGATAGGTACATGGAGGGGAGGAACTTGGAGGGCTATGGGCTGAAAGCAGGCAACTGGGACTAGCAGGGAGGTTGCTGTGGATGTCATGGACCAGTTGGGCTCTAGGGTCATTTTCCGTGCTGAATTACTCTATGAATTAATGACTTGATGCTTGTTCAAGCTTTGTGTATACATTTATATGACAAGAGTAATGACAGAATTATAAAAGAAATTAGCTTAAATACCTGGAAATTGACATCAGCAGTCGCAAAAAAATGACGTGCGTGATATATAAATTGTAATGATGTCTTGTGCAACATAGAACTGCAGATTTGCATTCACTTTCTTTTGTAAAATATATTTTCTTCCATTTCCTAACTTGTTATTATTTAAAATCCAGACCAGATGCAGATTTAGCACTATGTTCCATGATAGATGAATAATGGACCACCACTAGTTGTCCAGTATATAATACTATCTGTACAACTTGTCAAATGAAGTTCTCTGTCTCTCATTGACTGTTTTAGGTTGGAGATTTGTATTCAGTACCATGCCCTCTACCTCAGATGGGATATATTGGCCTAGAAATTTTTAAGCATCTGCAAAAGTGTGTTGAATCAATGGTGCAAGTAGATTGATGAGTGTTTATCCAAAAACATACCACAACAAAATTCTTTATGTCGCTGCAAGTGTTCAAAGGCTTTTCCTCCACACACACCATGATTATGCAGCAAGCAAAGGAAAGTAGACCATATCCAGATTGTGGATTATGGACAGGGTTGGTGATTGGGAGTGAGGGGGCCCATTGGGGTATTGGTCAGGAATCAGTTGGAAGATGATCACTGGTTGGGTAGTAATGATGAGTGGCTAGTGGGGTTGAGGTGTCAGACTCTCAATAAGATTGTGTGTTTGAAACTTGCAACAATGAGGTGGGGTTGAAGAGCCTAAATAAGAGAGACCATGAGGGGAAATCTTTAGAATAAAGTCGACTCTCTTGTAGCAGATTTCCAGCAATGGACCTCATGGCAGGTTCCTTTAAAATATCAATAAAGCAGGGCTTACTTGTATTATGAAGCTCTCTGTTGGTGAGAGTGGCCGCATGCACCAGTGAAAATCACAGGGGGAAACGTGCCTGGAGGAGGAGGAGGTAGGGGAGGTCCTTAATGAATACATTCCTTCAGTGTTCACGAAGGAGAGGGACTTTGATGAATGTGAGGTCAGCGTAGAACAGGCAAATGTACTGGAGCATGTTGAAGTTAAGAACGAGGTAGTGTTGGAGCTTCTGAAAAACATTAGGATTGATAAGTCCCCGATGTTGAACGGCATATACCCCAGGTTACTATAGAAAATGAGGGAAGAGATTGCTGGGGTGTTGACAATGATATTTGCATCATCCCTGGCCACAGAAGTGATACTAGAGGATTGGAGGATGGTAAATGTTGTTCTGTTGTTCAAGAAAAGTAAAAGGGATAATCCTGGGACTTATAGACCAGTGAGCCTTACGTCAGTGGTGGGCAAGCTATTGGAGAGGATTATTAGGGACAAGGTTTATGAGCACTTGGAGAAGCATAGCCTTATTAGGGATAGTCAGCATGGCTTTGTGAGTGGCAGGTCATGCCTCATGAGCCTAATTGAGTTTTTCAAGGAGGTGACAAAAAAAAATTGATGAAGGTTGTGGTGTATATGGACTTTAGACTTTAGTGAGGCATTTGACAAGGTTCCCCATGGTAGGCTCATCCAGAAAGTCATGGGGCATGGGATCCATGGAGACTTGCCTGCGTGGATTCAGAATTGGCTTGCCCATAGAAGACAGAGGGTGGTGGTAGATGGAGCATATTCTGCCCGGAGGTCAGTGACCAGTGGTGTTCCACAGGGATCTGTTCTGGCACCCTTGCTCTTTGTGATTTTTATGAATGACTTGGATGAAGAAGTGGGGGGGGGGGCACGGGTGTTCATAAGTCTGTAGATGACATGAAGATTGGAGGTGTTGTGGATAGTGTAGAAGGTTGTCGTAAGTTACAATGGGATATAGACAGAATGTACAGTTGGGCTGAGAAGTGGCAGATGGAGTTCAATCTGGAAAAGTGTGAAATTTATACTTTGGAAGAACAAACTTGAAAGTAGAGTACAGGTTAATGGCAGGATTCTTAGCAGTGTGGAGGAACAGAGGGATCTTAGGGTCCAAGTCCATAGATCCCTCAAAGTTGCCATGCAAGTTGATAGGGTGGTTAAGAAGGTGTATGGTGTGCTGGCCTTCATTAGCTGGGGGAATTGAGTTCAAGAGCTGAGAGGTAATGTTGAAACTCTATAAGCCTCTGGTTAAACCACACTTGGAATATTGTGTTCTGTTCTGGTGACCTCATTATAGGAAGGATGTGGAAGCTTTAGAGAGGATGCAGAGAAGATTTACCAGAATGCTGCCTGGATTAGAGAACATGTCTTATGAGGAAAGATTGAGCAAGCTAGGGCTTTTCTCTTTGGAGCGACAGAGGATGAGAAGCAACTTGATAGAGGTGTATAAGATTATGAGAGGCATAGATAGAGTGGACATACAGCACCTTTTCCCCAGGGGGGCAATGGCCAATACCAGAGGCCATCAGTTTAAGGTCAGAGGAGGAAAGTTCAGGGGAGATGTCAGGTAGGTTTTTTTACACAGAGGGTGATAGGTGCCTGGGATGCACTGCTGGGGGTGGTGGTAGAGGTTGATACAATAGGGAAATTTAAAAGAGTCTTCGATAGGCACATAGATGTAAGGGAAATGGAGGATTATGAGCTGTGTAGGAGGGAAGGGTTAGATTGATCATGGAGTAGGTTTATACTGTATAGGTCGGCACAAAATCGGGGCTGAAGGGCCCATACTTTGCTGTACTGTTCCATGTTCTAAGTTCTAGAAGTGGCAGCAACCATGTCTCACACACTCTTAGATATCACTACATATGTACAGGTATCTCCACGCTTTGGCCCATCAATTATGCAAAGGAACTGAGAGGAAAATCAGAGACTTCTTTATCCACAGTTTATTCTCAATTATTTTCAATAAGATTGTTTTCACAGAAGCTCATTAATGTGGATCAGATAAGCATTGCACCATGCCATAAAATTTCTAGTCCACTGGCCTTGGAGGGAATGCAGTCCATACCCGTGCTTAAAAGGGTTTGATTGAAATACAGTCTTTCTTGGCTAGCTTTGCATTTCCTTGAATTTAGGAAACTGAGTGGCAATCTAATTGAGGTGTTTAAGAAGATTGGACAGTTTGACGGAAAAATTGAACCAGAATCAGAATCAGGTTTATTATCACTGACATATGTCATGAAATTTGTTGTTTTGCAGCAGTAGTACTGTGCAAGACATAGAGACATAAAAATTACTATAAGTTACAAAAATAAATAAATAGTCCAAAAGACGAATAACGAGGTAGTGTTCATGGGTTCATAGACCGTTCAGAAATCTGATGGCAGAGGGGAAGAGGCTGTTCATGAAATGTTGAGTATGGGTCTTCAGGCTCCTTTACCTCCTCCCCAATGGTAGTAATGTGAAGAGGGCATGTCCTGGATGGTGACGGTCTTCAGTGATGGATGCTACCTTCTTGAGGCACTGCCTCTTGAGGATGTCCTCGATGGTGGGGAAGGTTGTGCCCGTAGTGGAGTTGGTTGAGTCTACAACCCTCTGCAGCCTCTTTTGATCCTGAACATTGGAGCCTCCATACCAGGCAGTGATGCAACCAGTCAGAATGCTCTCCACCATACATGTGTAGAAATTTGCAAGAGTCTTTACTGGTGTGTGTTCTCCAGAATTCTACTTTCTGAAGTCCACAATCAATTCCTTGGTCTTGCTGATGTTGAGTACGAGATTGAAACAAATTCCCATGATGAGTGAGTACAGGACCTTGTCCCCTTGGATATTTCCGAGTGATATCAGAGAGCAGTTCTGGGCATAGAAAACTGATGTTCTCTCCTTCAAAAAAATCAGTTGTGCAATTTTGAAGTTGAGGCTGATAGAATTTTGATAAGGGGTAAAAGGTTCAAGGATGAAGGGAAGTAAATGGAGTTAAGACACAAATCAGCAATAACCTGACTGAAAGTCAGAATGGACACAAGGGATGAGTGCCCGATTGCAGTTCAGATGTTTGCAGAGTGTCATCTGTCAATCTATTATCTTAAAATAATTGTTTTTTTTTAATATTGTGATGGGTAGGAAAGAAGGTGAGATTAATCAAAAAGTGCTTGGGTTGTGTCATGTTTGCCTGTTAAAAGTTAAAGATTCTAGGAGACAAATAAGGGAGAGAAATAGGATTCGGTCTTGTCCTACGTCAGAATGAATTTGAACAGCAAGTCATTTTGATTTCAGTACAACAAGGATAAAGGAAAAGGAAAAGCAAAATGACGTATTTAAACCTGAACAAGAACAAGAAGGAAAATCACATTATAACTATTTTTGGAAGGTCAAAGTAATTGAGGCAAAAAAGTTAATTTGGTAAAAGGAAGATGAGGAGTAGAGTTGAGAGTATGATTGCCTGTAACTAATGGCCAGGAAAGTGGGATGCATTCTATTATTTATTCAGCCTTGCAGGCCAAAAGTCAGTGCGGAATGTGGTGTAACCATTTCCTGATTGATTTGTGCCATTCCAGAAACTTGACTGGGTACTTCCTGCTGCAAGTCATTCTTGTATGCTGTATCTGGCATGATTTTCAAATCAGTTACATGTCAAATGGCAACACATCTCTGGAGTGTTGCTGGGGAAATTAATTGACATTATTTAGGTTGTGCTCTCATTAAGTAATCCTGGGCCAACCATGTTTTGGGACCATTTTGGCTATTAAACCTCACAGATGAGTTCCATTATTGCTATCTCATTCACTGCTTGACAGCTACCTTCCTCATTGGCCTGGGCCTCAATCCTCTCAATCTGTGCATTCCACTGATGTCTCCAACCTACACTGATTCCATAATCAAAGCCTTTGATGTTTCTAATTCTAGTTACTGAGGTCCCCATCTTGTGAAGCCCCTGATCCTGGATTTTTCCAGCCCCTCAAATGCCCAGTCCCCTGCTTTGCCAGTCAAAGTCCAAATTTACCACATCTCGTGTGCACAAGTAAGTCTCTGATGTTCACTCAGCCATAATAACCACACCTGTCCCCTCACTCCAAGTTCCACTTGGGCTCTCAACCATCACCCCCATCTTGTCCCAACCCTCTGCTCTCAGTCCAGGGCCCAGATGCTGCATTGTGTGAAGTAAAATATGCAAAAGCCATTTGGGAGGTGTGGGCCCATAAACAAAAATAGTTGTGGAGGTGCTAGTCATGACCTTGTGGCACATCTATTGAGGCCAACAAGCTGTTTTTCTTTCTTGTTTCTTAGAGAACAGCCTTTCCAGTAAAACTACACTGATGACATCATAGATGTACAATTTTCATAATCATGAATATCCCAACTGTATATATCTTTTATTGCAAGAGGATTTGATTGCACAAGCAACAAGATCTTTCTACAATTACATAGGACCCTGGTGAGAAGCCCACGTGGAACAGTGTGTCTGGTTTGGTTTCCCTTCTTAAGGAAGGATATATTTGCAATAAGGAGAGTATGAAAATTCATCAGATGGCTTGTCATATGAGGAGAGATTAAGTAGACTGGGCTTATATTCTATAGGGTTTAGAAGTATGAGAAGTGACTTCTTTGAGACATACAGAATTGTTATGGGGCTTGACAGTGCAGGTGCAGGTGATCTTTACCCTTGCTGAAGTATCTTGAAACAGGGGTTACAATCTCTAAATAAGTGATTGGCTATTAAAGAATGCAAAGTGAAGAGGTGTAGAGGGCAATGAATGTTTGGAATTTTCTAGCCAACAGGGTTCAAGACAGAGATTGATAAACTTTTAGAAATTAAGAGAATAAAGAGATATGAGGTTAGAATGGGAAATGATGCCAAAATAAAAAATCTTATTGAATGGCTGAGCAGGCATTAGAGGTTGAATAACCTATTATTCCTTATGTTCTTGCGTTATGTTCTTCTAAATATTTAAACTATCATTGCATCACAAATAAAGAAAACAGTTTTCATTGGTGGGCCAAACTTAATGTTACAATATTTTTTATCCCAGAAAAATAGATGATGGATTAAAATGAATATTCTCCCCTTTAGATGTCATCAGAAGTTGACAATCATAAATGTTTTTAGCCAATTTTATCATCCATTATTGTGCATCTTTATATTTTATTAATATTTTAAAATACAACTTCCAAATCGTATGAAAATTATTCTTAATAATGGTCAGGTTTAACTGATGATACCTGCAAGGGATACTCAAGAACAAAATAAGATATAAACTAATGCAGCAAACTTCCCAGGGTGTCATCGTGATAATGGGCATTCTCTGCCATTAAGCAGGTTTTTGAAGCTAAGAAGAACAGAAAATATGAGGGTCATAGATTTTTATTTCCATGGTATTTAAACTCTGGTTTAATGAATCAGAGCTTCTTCCTCCAAGAATTTTACATGTATACTGCTACCATTTCCATTTTCAACTGACCCTAAAATCTACACATGATGATATCTTGGAAAACATTAATAGGAATCATTCATAGAAAACATTAATAGGAGGGATGCAAGGAATACAAGAATGCCTGTATTCCTTGCATCCCTCCCCTCACTTGAAATCAAGATAACATTATCACATTGGTGATTCAATGGCAAAACATGCAGACTGAGCAAAATGAGTACCTGTTAGACTCTAAAAGAAAATTATTCACAATATTAGTTATGCCAACAAGTAACCACATTTAAAACAGACTTTATATCAACCACAGGAAGACATTGAAAACATGTTTTGATTGCAGATAATGCTATCATCTGCAAATAGAATTTCCACATTCTAATTTTTTTGCTTTGAATATTCTTCTTCTGAATATTTTATTTGTAATTGTATTCACATAGTAATGAGCCTATCTCTAAGTGGGAATAGTAAAAATAATTCAGCTAAAGTCTTAATGGACTTCTGTCACTTACACTCAATTGCTTAGTATAGTACATCGGAGGGACATTTGTTAAAGTTTAATTATTTAACTGTTGCTTATCAATAGGTTTCTTGAATTCAGTTCCAAAGTTCAAGAAGTCATTAGATGATTTTTCATTTTTATGTAGCCTTGTCTGTTTAAAAGTCATTAATTCCATGATTTCTGGCCAAAATATTTGACTCATTATATTTAGTTGGAAAATACTAATTTGGGATATTTGGGATGTCCCACAGCACTATCAAGATCAATGGTATTTAAAGTTTGTCCTTATTTAATTCAATAACATTCAACATTGAATGCATTGATATGCATTCCTTATGAACCTTAGGCAACATTATACAGAACTCTATTGCATGCCACTTCTTGCCAATGTATTTAAAGCAGATAAGGACATGCAATGACTATGTATTCCAATTAAGACAACAATGAAGAAAGTATTGTGCATTGGCTAACCAATGGATAAAATAATCTGAAATCTAAGGTTCTAATTCAATTAAGTTTGCACCCATGTTGAGGAGACAAAATTCAAGCCACTTTCATGGAACAGCTCAAGGTGTCCGGTGGATTAAACATGGAACTAAATCACTAACTTGGCACAGAAAAATCATGCTGCAACAGACTTAATGAGATGAGTGATTTATGTGGTTTACACCAAGAATTCAACTGAACTCCAGCCCCATAAATATTAATGTTAATTCATTCCTGCGAGGACCAATTTCTACTTGAGACTGGATTTATATAATTATATTAAGGTTCTATTGTACCATGTTTCTTTAATTAGTGAATCATGTTCTCACTTGAAAATCATTGATGATTTATAAAAGAGGAATTAATCTCACACTTAGAGTTAAAGTATTTTTCTTAACAAGGGTATTAAGTAATGCAGATCTTAAAGAACAGGGCTTTAAAATCATTTTCCAAGAACAGTGATTTTCCTTCAGCAGTTATCATGACAACTCTCCTTAACTTTTTGGTCAGAAACTCAAATCATAAATGAATATGTTTTACAACAGTTTATTCCTCTCAAAGCTTTTGCAAATTAAAGAATAGCAGTTACCTTTTATTTTTCCAGCTCTATGTATATTTACCAATGCCCTACTGATAAATCAAAAGAGCAAAAAAGATATAAAGCTTGATAGTACTACACATTTTACAGAATGCAGCATGGAGTCATATAGCTGGGATATTGCTTTGGTTTATAGATTAGTAAATTGGGAGGAAAAACATAAAACTTGTGGTGTCCATTTTTGGTGAAGATTGGGGTGGATGAGCTGTGGTATAGGTGGAGGACAGAGCCAATTTTATACGGTTCAACACCAAAAGGTTGCCTGAAATATGAATAGGATCAAATGGTTATTCAGATATCTCTGAGAGCATTTAAACTGAAGTCCGATGTATTGAATATGTTGATAATGAGATGAAGCCCTTTTTTGGGACTTCTTTCAAATATTGGGTTGCCCTGAGCATTAGACATGCTCCAGTTAGGACTTCCTCTTGTAGATGGGGCCTGAACTCAACAAACCTACAAAAAGGAAGTTCTTTCTTCTAAGTGAAAAGAAGGTATCTTATGGACCCTGGAAGACGCAGAGAACTTCACCTGGATGTACAGCACTCCTGAAGGCAGCCACTGATTTTGATTGTGCACCCCCCACCCCAGTCTGTTCCATTCTCTTCCCACCCTCCACCATTGTGGAGTTTGCAAAGAGCTGTTGACAATGAGGCAACCTATACAAGTTTTTAAAGGAAAAACAAAAGTTGCTTCCTAAACTGGACAGGGCTAATTCTGGGCGAATTAAGCAGAATCTAACAAAGGTTGATCGGGTGATTCTGTCTGAAGGGAAAGAAAAGAATAGCAAATGAGAGGCTTTTAGGAGTGTGATATCAAGAGTCCAGGGGCAGCATCTTCCTGTTAGGGTAAAGGGTAAACCTGACAAGTTCAGGGAACCCTGGCTGATGAGAGATAGTGAGGCTCTGGTCAGGAAAACGAAGGAAGGCCACATTGAGTTTAGGAGGTCGGGGACAAGGAAATCCCTTAATGACTATAAAAAGATTAAGAATATACTTAGGGAACTCAGGAGGGCAAACAGAGGGTATGGGATGGATCTGGCTGGTAAGGTTAAGGAAAATCCTGAGAGGTTCTATAGCTATATGAAGAGTAAAAGGGTAGCTAGGGAGAGAGTAGGTCCCCTTAGAGATCAGCAGGGCCGCCTATATCTTGAGCCGCAGAAGATGGGTGGGATTTTTAACGAATGTTTATCATTGGTGTTTACTGAGGAGAAAATCATGGTTGCTCAAGAGATAAGGGAAGTGGAGATGTTTTGGAGAACATTTACATGACCAGGGAGGAGGTATTTGAGCCTTACAGTGCATTAAGGTGGATAAATCCCCAGGGCCTGACTGAGTGTATCCTTAGACTTTGTGGGAGGCTAGAGAAGAAATTGTGGAGGCCCTTGCGGAGATATTTGCTTCATCATTAGCCACTGATGAAGTGCCTGAAGACTGGAAGGTGGTAAATATCGTTCTGTTGTTTAAGAAGGGTAGCAAGGACAAGCCAGGGAACTACAGGCCAGTTAGCCTGACATCAGTGATGGGAATTTACTGGAGGGAAATCTGAGGGACAGGATCTACCAGCATTACAATAGACAGAGTCTGATTAGGAAGAGTCAGCTTGGCTTCATGCTTGGAAGGTCGTGTTTGACAAACCATTTAGAATTTTTTTGCAGAGGTAACTGGAAAAGGTAGATGAGGGTAGAACAGTGGATATTGTCTATTCAGACTTTAGCAAAGCCTTAACAAGGTCCCACATGGCAGGCTGGTCTGGAAGGTTAGGGCCCATGGAATCTTGGGAGAGCTAGTTAGGTGGATTCGAAATTGGCTTGGAGGTAGGAAGCAGAGAGTAAGTTGAAGGTTGCTTCTCAGAATGGAGGCAGGTGACTCGTGGTGTGTCACAGGGGTCGGTGTTGGGACCCTTGTTATTAATTATTTATATAAATGATTTGGATGCAAATGTACAAGGCTTGACCAGTAAGTTTGTGGATGACATGAAATTAGGAGGTGTTGTTGATAGTGAAGAAGGTTATCGTAGATTACAGGGGGATCTTGATCATTTAAGGAAGTGGACCGAGCAGTGGCAAATGGATTTCAATGCAGATAAGTGTGAGGTGATGCATTTTGGGAAGTTAAATCAGCATAGGACTTATACTGTGAATGGTAGGGCACTAGGGAGTGTAATGGAACAGAGGGACCTGGGAGTACAAGTGCATAGTTCGTTGAAAGTGCTGTCACAGGTAGACAGGGTGGTGAAAAAAGTTGTTTAGCACACTGGCCTTAATGAGTCAGGGTATTGAATACAAGAGTTGGGACATTATGTTGCAGTTGTACAAGTGGTTGATGAGGCTGCACTTGGAGTACTGTGCACAGTTTTGGTCAACCTGTTGTAGAAAATACATGGTTAAACTGGAAAGGATGCAGAGAAGATTTACAAGGATGTTGCCAGGACTAAAAGGCCTGAGTTCTAGAGAGAGGTTGGCCAGGCTATGTCTTTATACCTTGGAACATCAGAGAATGAGGAGCAACCTTACTGAGGTGTTTAAAATTATGAGAGGAATAGATAAGGTGGATGGTAACAGTCTTTTCCCTCGGGTAAGGGAGTTCAAAACTAGGGGGGCGTTGGTTTAGTGTGAGAGGAGAAAGATTTAAAAGAGACCTGAGGGGCAAATTTTTCACACAGAGGGTGGTGAGTACATGGAACGAGCTGCCAGAGGAAGTGGTTGAGACAGGTAAAATAGTATCATTGAAGAAGCACTTAGATAGGTACATGGAGGGATGGGGCTTGGAAAGATATGGGCTGAATGCAGGAAATTGGGACTAGCTGGGTGGGTACCATAGTCAGCATAGACTGATTGGGCCGAAGGGCCTGTATCTGTGCTGTATTGCTCCAGGACTCTGAAATTGTGATGGTTTGGCAGCTAATGCAGCAAATGTTAAAGTAAGACCTAAGGTCCAATTTTGGTCTAACCTGCAGCTCCTATTTCGAGCATTGTATATGCAATCAGTTGCAGGGCCAAAAGCAAACCATAAAAATTACTTTTGCAGAATGCACTGCTTTCTGATTCTTCATACCTTGAAGTATTAGCATATTCTGCTGAGTAGGAGGTACCTCTTTTGATGGTTGTCATCAACAGATTATGGTTGGCCATTTGTGCAAATAATTGTGACTATTTATCAATACAGCTATGTTCACATATTGAAAATCAGAAAGAACTGCAGATGCTGGAAATCTGAAATAAAGACCAAAATTGCTGGAAATATTCAGCAGGTCAGGCTGCATCTGTGGAAAGAGAAGCAGAGTCAACACTTCAGGTCAAAGAGCACAGTTCTGAAGAAGGGTTAATGACCTGATACATTAACTCTGTTGTTCTTCCCACAGGTGCACCATGTCCTGCTGAATGTTTCCAGCATTTTCTGTTTTTATTTAGTGTTTACTTATTTCTATTTCCAAGTTACATGACATGTTAATAGCATAAACGGGATACAATATGAGTGAATAAATAATCATGACAGGGAAGGATTAAAAAAAAGACAAAAAAGTGACAGAAATAAGAAAACAGAAGGATGCATTGAAAAGAAATAATAAAATGAACAAAATTGAATGAATACTTCAAACCAGCTGGTAATAATACTAGTGGAAGTCGCTGGACAGGAAGACGTGAAGTGTGAATGTCATTAATGTGTATTAAGGTCAGAGAAATGATTAAAAAGCTTACTCATAAGCCAGGGGAATTCACATTTGGACTGAGATCAATATGCAGGTTTCATCTCAAGCTTGTTAAGGAACTCCAGTCTCAAAATAAATTGAAAGCATTTGTGTAATAAATCAAACTGAAATGCAACAGACTAAAATGAACAGAATTCAATCTGAAAATTTATAATACTGAACTAGATAATTTCTCTCTTTTAAACACAATAAATCAGTAGTATCCCCAAATCTGATGAGTTAAAATAACCAATGGGATTAATTATACCCTAAATATGGAAATTGCAGAGAATTATCTGTTGCGCCACCAGATTCCATGCTCTGAACATCATGGTGTCTGTACTTCTAAAGCAACCATTTCCACAACATGTGTATATGGTATTATGTAAGGATTGCAAAGCAATTATATGTGAAGTTTGCTGTTGCAATGGGGCTTTTAATGCGAACACACCTAATTACTCAAATCGATTTCTGTAGTTGACAGAAGTGGAACATCTGCTTGGCTGGGTCATTTAAGTCGACTGTCAACATTTTTGTTCTTTAGTAATAATGTGGATATAAATTCCCAATCATTACTTTACTCTTCATTCTGAACTGTTTAATAATTGCTCAGAAGCGTGACTTTATAACACCTTAATGGAAAATGACGACTTAATGTTATTTTCATCTGGTCTCAAATAGTATCCTCTTTATTTATTCACAAGATAAAGAAATTGCCCTTGAGAAGGTAGTTCCAAGCTGTACATTAAGACAGCCATAATCCACGTGCACTCAAGTTTTATTGGTTTCTTGGATCATTTCAGTATTTAAAATCCAACCATGTTGCTTACAAACTGGAATTGAATGTGTGCAGAATTTCCTTCCTGAAAAGGCAGTTGGTCTATAAATACATGCACTACCAGCAGTGCCCATGTGCTGAAAAATCTGGTGGTATAACTGAAGCTGTTTTATTTTAATTTCCCAGTTTACATATGTTGAGATTTGAACTTCTGTTCCTAGATTAATCAAGCTCTGGTTTACCAGTCCAGTGACACAAACACTACGCAGTGTGATAGTTATTAATACTCTGAATACCCACAGACTGTAATTGATCTGTACTGTTAAAAACAAGATATTTAATTGCCCTGCTGAACATTCTCCTTAATATCACCAATTTATCATTCATCAACCTGAAATGTTGTCTCTTCACAGATGCTGCCTGACGATTTTCTGTATTCATATTAAATTTCCAACAACTGCAGTTATTTTTTTGACTTTCTATCATCATTCATCATATTGCAATTGTTCATATTCTCAAACAACATAGAGGCCATTCAGTCCATCAAGTTTATACTCGCTCTCACAGCAATCCCATCAATCCCATTCAGCCATTATTTTCCATCTCTTACAAACCCATCAAATCCACTCTGATCCTACCACCCACCTACACTAGGGTTAAATTACAGTAGCCAATTAACCTACCAACCAGCACATCTTTCAGATGTGGGAGAAAAATGGAGGCCCCGGGGTAAACCTGCACTATCGTAGAAAGAACATACAAACAGACAGCACCAGAGGTCAGGATTGAACCCAGGTGCAGATAGATTCTCCTTGGGCTATTCTTTTTTCTGAGTTGCGTACAAACACATCCAGGGGGAGAAAATCAGTCAGGGCTCACAGAACAGCACAGACCAGAACTCTTTTATAAAGTTTATTAAAAACTGACCAAACAGCACAAATAAAATAATATAAAACCAAGCACTACAAATGAGAATATATACAATGTAAAATGAAATTACAGTTGGCATGATGTAAATGCTGTAAACTATTGAACTCTAATAGGACCTCTGTATGTTGTACCTTACACTCTTTAGCTTTTAAATGCAGCACTTTGGGATAGGAATTTCAGTCAATCTTTGGTCAATTTTTGGTTCACTGTGAGTTATGCATTCTTGACACAGAGGTCACTGGAGATGGGAAGCAGCAGGACTATCTGCTGTGTCACTGTCACTTTAGTTATGGAATTCTGATGAAGAATCTTCAACCTGAAATGTTAATTCTATTTTTCTTTCCACAAATGTGGCATGATCTCCTGAGTATCTCCAGCACTTCTTGTTTTTAACCTAATTATGCATCCTATTTTTGACTACATAGTCATACTGAACACACTTCAGAAAAGGTAATTGTAAGTGAAGTGGTTTGGGATGTCCTGAGAGATGGGATAAGATATGAAACATCTCACAAGTGCCAATTCTTTCCGTTGGTTGCCTAAGATCTCAAACATGGGTGATTTCTGTTATATAGGCAAAATGTACATCCTACGCAATTCATCTTTAGACAGTTTTTATAGATGAATACTCTGTAAGGGTTGTCAGCATTCTGAATACATCTACAATAGGTCTCTGAGATGCGCCATGGAGTGCTCAGGGCAATGTTATTACATTACTGAAAACTAATTGCAGGCAAGTTGCTTCAGAGTCATAGTGTCATACAACACAGAAACAGGCCCTTCACAGAGTCCACATGGCCATCAAGCATCCTTCTACACTAATCCTAGCTAATTCCATTTTATTCTTTCCATTTTCCCATCAACTCCCCCAGATTATGTCACTCACCTTCACATTAGAGTCATAGGATAGAGTCATAGAACCATACAGCACAAAACGGCCCTTCGGCCCACCCTGTTGTGCCGTCCATCAGACCACCCTCACACTACCTAACCCCTTCCTCCCACATATCCCTCCATCTCACACTCCTCCATATGCCTATCCAACAAGCTCTTGAACCTGTTCAATGTATCTGCCTCCACCACCACCCCAGGCAGTGCATTCCATGCACCAACCACTCTCTGGGTGAAAAACCTCCCTCTGACATCTCCCCTGAAACTCCCACCCATAACCTTAAAGCCATGACCTCTTGTCTTGAGCATTGGTGCCCTAGGAAGGAGGCGCTGACTGTCTACTCTATTTATTCCTCTCAATATTTTATATACCTCTATCACGTCTCCTCTCATCCTCCTCCTTTCCAGTGAATAAAGCCCTAGCACCTTAAGCCTCTCCTCATATTCAATACTCTCCAATCCAGGCAGCATCCTGGTAAATCTCCTCTGCACCCTCTCCAATGCCTCCACATCCTTCCTATAATGAGGCGACCAGAACTGAACACAGTACTCTAAGTGTGGCCTAACTAGAGTTTTGTAAAGCTGCATCATCACCTCGTGGCTTTTGAACTCAATCCCGTGACTTATGAAATCCAACATCCCATTGGCCTTCTTAACTGCTCTTTCCACCTGTGAGGCAACTTTCAGTGAACTGTGAATATGAACCCCCAGATCCCTCTGCTCCTCCACACTGCCAAGTACCTTGCCATTCACCCAGTACTCTGCCCTGCAGTTTGTCCTTCCAAAGTGTACCACCTCACACTTCTCCAGATTGAACTCCATCTGCCACTTGTCAGCCCAGCTCTGCATCTTATCAATATCCCTCTGTAAGCTCCGACAGCCCTCCACACTATCCACAACACCGCCTATCTTAGTGTCGTCCGCAAAATTACTAACCCAGCCCTCCATCCCCTCATCTAAGTCATCTATAAATATCACAAAAAGTAGAGGTCCCAGAACCGATCCCTGCGGGACACCACTAGTCACTGCCTTCCAATCCGAGGGCACTCCTTCCACCACAACCCTCTGCTTTCTACATGCAAGCCAATTCCTAATCCACACAGCCAAGCTTCCTTGGATCCCTTGGCCTCTGACTTTCTGAAGAAGCCTACCATGAGGAACCTTATCAAACGCCTTACTAAAATCCATGTAAAACACATCCACCGCACTGCCCTCATCAATCTTCCTGGTCACCTCCTCAAAGAACTCTATCAGGCTTGTGAGGCAAGATCTTCCCTTCACAAAGCCATGCTGGCTGTCCCTAATCAGTCCATGATTCTCAAGGTGTTCATAAATCCTATCCCTTAGAATCCTTTCTAACAGCTTACCCACCACAGATGTGAGACTCACCGGTCTATAATTCCCTGGCCTATCCCTATTACCTTTTTTGAACAAGGGGACAACATTCGCAACCCTCCAATCCTCCGGCACCACCCCCGTAGACAACGAGTACTCAAAGATCCTTACCAGCAGTTCAGCAATCTCCTCCCTAGCCTCTCGAAGCAGCCTGGGGAAAATCCCGTCAGGCCCCAGAGATTTATCTGTCTTAATATTATTTAACAACTTCAACACATCCTCCCTCTTGATATCAACAACCTCGAGAACATTACCCATACCAGCACTCCCTTCCGCATCATCAAGACCCCTCTCCCTGGTGAATACCGAAGAGAAGTACTCATTCAGAACTTCTCCCACTTCCGCCGCCTCCAGGCAAATTCTCCCACCTTTGTCCTTAATCGGACCTATCTTCACCCTAGCCATCCTCCTACCCTTCACGTACTTGAAAAAGGCCTTGGGATTTTCCTTAACCCTACTAGCCAAAGCCTTTTCATGTCCCCTTCTAGCTCTCCTCAGCCCCTTCTTAAGTTCCTTCCTCGCTACCCTATATTCCTCACGGGCCCTGTCTGAACCTTGCTGCTTATACCTCACGTATGCTACCTTCTTCTCCCTAACAAGTCGTTCCACCTCTCTCATCACCCACGGTTCCTTCACCCTGCCATTCCTTCTCTGCCTCTCCGGGACATATTTATCCCTAACATCCTGCATAAGATCCCTGAACATCGACCACATCTCCATGGTACATTTTCCTTCAAAAAGGACATCCCAACTTACACTCCCAAGTTCTCTCCTTATAGCCTCGTAGTTAGCCCTTCCCCAATTGAAAAACCTCTTGTCCTCTCTGCACCTGTCCCTGTCCATGACAATTTTAAAGGTTATGGAGCAATGGTCACTGTCCCCCAAATGCTCACCCACCAATAGATGCTTCACCTGTCCCGGTTCATTTCCTAAAACTAGATCTAGCATGGCATTCCCTCTAGTCGGCCTGTCAACATACTGCGTCAGGAATCCCTCTTGGACACATTTAACAAATTCCATCCCATCTAAACCTTTGGCACTAAGCAGGTTCCAGTCTATATTTGGGAAGTTGAAGTCTCCCATTATAACAACCCTGTTATTTCTGCTTCTCTCCAAACACTGCCTGCCAATCTGCTCGTCTATATCTCTACTGCTACCGGGGGGCCTATAGAATACTCCTAGTAGAGTAACTGCTCCTTTCTTGTTCCTTAATTCCACCCATACTGACTCTAGAGATGATCCTTCTACAACATCCATCTTTTCCACAGCCGTAACAGTGTCCCTGACCAGTATCGCCACCCCTCCCCCTCTTCTCCCCCCTTCCCTATCCCTCTTAAAACACCGAAAACCAGGAATATTCAATATCCACTCCTCTCCTGATGTCAGCCACGTCTCAGTAATAGCCACGATATCATAGTCCCCCATACTTATCCAAGCCCTCAGTTCTTCCCCCTTATTCCTGACACTTCTTGCATTTAAGTAAACACACTTCAGTCCATCTACCTTACTACTGTATTCTGCTTCTCCTTCCCCAAAGCCTCTCTACCTGTTTGATCTAACTTTTCCCCATTCCCTTCTTCCTCTGACCTACTCCTCCTGTTCCCTTCCCCCTCACAAACTAGTTTAAACCCTCCTGAACCACCCTAGCAAATCTCGCCGCAAGGATATTGGCCCCCTTCTGGTTCGGGTGTAACCCGTCCTCTATGTACAGGTCCCACCTTCCCGAGAAGAGATCCCAATGATCCAGAAATCTAAAACCCTCCCTCCTGCACCAGCTTCTCAGCCACGCATTTATCTGTCACCTCCTCCTATTCCTACCTTCACTATCATGTGGCACTGGCAGCAATCCCGAGATTGCTACCCTTGAGGTCCTGTTCCTCAATTTTCTGCCTAGCTCCCTGAACTCACTCTTCAGGACCTCATCCCCCTTCCTACCTATGTCGTTGGTGCCAATATGGACCACAACTTCTGGCTGCTTTCCCTCCCACTCAAGAATTCTGTGGACCCGATCAGTGACATCCCGGACCTTGGCACCTGGGAGGCAACATACCATCTGGGATTCATGCTCACTGCCACAGAACCTCCTGTCTGTTTCCCTGACTATCGAGTCCCCTATCACTACCGCATATCTCTTTCCCACCCTTCCCTTCTGAGCAGCAGTACCAGTCCCAGTGCCAGAGACCTGATAACTGCAGCTAGGCCCCTGCAGGTCATCCCCCTCAACAGCTTCCAAGGCAGAAAACTTGTTACTGAGGGGAACAGCCTCCGGGGTTCTCTGTCCTGTCTGCCCGCCTGACTTCTTCTTTCTCTTCCCTCCCCTGACAGTCACCATTCTATCTGCCTCCTGAACCTCAGATGTACCTACCCTAAGGGGGGTGACTGTCACCTGATGCACCATGTCTACATAACTCTCTCCCTCCCTTATGCTGCGCAGTGTTTGTAACTGCGACTCCAGCTCATCAACTCAGCCGAAGTTCGTCCAGCCTCAAGCACTTACTGCAGATGTGGCCATCTTGGACTGCAGCAAGGTCCACGAGTTCCCACATCAAACAGCTGCAGCACACCACCATGTCCTCCATCTGTCTACCTTTCTTTTTTCCCTAGTTAGTCCCACCTACAAATCTATAATGAACAAAAGGTAAACCTTGCCTCTACCTACTTACCAGCTACTTACCCTCCTTGCCCCTTCATGCCGAAGCCCCTTGAGCCAAAGCCCAGAACACTCTGCTGCCACTCACTCCGCTGCCCGCTCTATAGGCTGTTTCCTTTTTAAGCTGCCCGCGCCGTGCCTGCGCAGTCCAGCCCCCACTCGACTACTTAGAAAAAACTTATTAAAAAATCTAAACCTTACACTAAAAACCCTAACAAAAACTAACCCTTACACCCAAAAACCCGAATAAAAGTGATAAACAGAGAAAACACTTAGAAGCAATTTGCAGTGGATAATTAATCTACCAGCCTGCATGTCTTTTGGACCTGGGTGGAAGCTGGAGGACCTGGAGGAAGCCCTCAAAGTAACAGGGAGAATGTGCAAACTCCAGCAACACAGCACTGTTTGTCAACTTAAACCTGTTAGCAGTGCCATGGTCTCTGCCTCTTTTTTGGTGCTAAAGCTGCATTACATGCCAGTCTAGTGCTGTTTGTAAACTGTAGGGGTAGTTAAGCAGCATTGTTGGGTTTTACAATGTGTTTCCAGACTGAGAGTGAGATTGTTTTATTTCCATGTGACACCCCTCATGGATTTGTTGCAGTTCTCGCAGCTGCAGCAATGAAACACATCACCTGTGATCTTTGCAAATAGCTTTTCAATACTGCAGACATGCCTATATACAAGCAATACTCTTACAATTGCAGGGGCGTGATGGGAGGGAATTGGAGAGTGCTCCAAGGACATGAATTTAGTCTATGAATGCCAGTTCTTTGAAGAAGTCTGAAATCCAAGGAAATGTCCATTACCACTTTGGCTGCTAATCTATACTGAAGGAAAGTTAGACAAAAACTCTTGTCTTTGAATGTGGAACTTGGGTGACGTCCTTAAAGTAGCAGTGAGCAGAAACTTGTGAGACACGGCTGAGCTTGTAATATAACTTGGAAGCCAAGAGTAAGCAAAACACCCATGAACAAAACAGTCAAAGTATGCATACTGGGCTGTATTTAATGTGGGAGGTCACAGATCTCAGTGAGAATAAACACTGCAGCCAGAGTCTTAAACCTTTAAATAGTACAATTTCATAGCAAACAAGATTAATAAAACCGAATTGTTCTCAGAGTGAATAAGAACTCATTTTTCAGACCAGTGGATTTGTAAATCTCATTCCAGATCAATTTCTTGTGTTGCACTACTGTTGAAGTCATTTGGGAGTGCTCAATGCCAGAAAAAAATTGCTAGAAAGAATGAAATTCTCACTGGTAATTATGGTAAATAAATATCTCAATGAGTGCCAAGGCACCCGAAAAATCTCTAGTCTGGATTAATCCAATTTTTAACAGCACAGCACCAATATTTTTGGGAATTGAGTGAATGAATTATTTAGCTGAAAGCTTCTGACTGCTATTTGACTAGGTGCGCTCTAATTGATACCAAGCCTTTGCTGCTAGCCACCACAGATTGAATTGTTACACTTGCCGCTGAAGCTCTTTGGTCTTCGATCATGCAGAATGCTGGTCTTCCTGCAGGATTATTGAGTCTGGGTCAGAACGAATGAAGGGACAGAGGAGGCAGCTTCCTCTCAAGGTGAGTTCACATCTGGACTATTCAGGATCTCCCCTCAGGGACTGGAGAGTGTGTGGGCTTTGGCAGCATTTCCATCTTGGTTCTGATTAAAGTTGCACCAGGTCATCCCATCATCCTACACCAGGTCTAACATCATTCACACTCGTGAGGCTCCAAGCAAGTACTAGCAGGCTGGATTCACATGTGTTCTGCTCTCATGAAACACTTGAATGCAGGTCTAAGTAGGGAATTGCACGTCCCAGAGGAAGCATGAGGGTAGCAGTTTATGTGCATTCATCTGAAGAAATGTTTTCCTTGTGCGGCCTGTTTTCTTGTTGAGAGAAGCAAATCAAAATATTAACTGCCACAGTGAAAGTCATCACCAGGCTCCTCCTCAGCTGTCTGCTTCCAGAGGCTGAAGAGATGCTCCTCAAATTGCAATGTGGATTCCGTCCATCCAGAGACACGGTAGACACAATATTCACTGCGCAATAACTCCAAGAGAAATGCACAAGACAGCATAGCCTTTATCGACCTTACTAAAGCCTTTGACTCCATCAACCGGGAGGAACTGTGAAACATTCTCTTCAAATCCAGTTGTCTACAGAAATTCATCTCCAGCTTACATTGGCTTCGGGATTGCACGCAATCCATGATTCTAATCAGAGATCTAAAACAAGACCACAACAAGGCAACAAGGCCAGAAGGCTGCACCTCATTTCCAACAAACTTCCTGCAGGAGTGGAGTTAATCTCAAAAAACTGATGGGAAACTGTTCAACCTACTGTGACTACACTCCAGAACCACGGTCACCCAAACTTCAGTAGTCAAAACATGCATTCATAGGCTGGACTCTAAGACATGGTCGACTCACTCACTGAAACATATGAAGGAAGGAGTGTTACAGTTAAATTCAGCAAGACAAAGATTCTTGACCAATCTGTCCCTGTCATACAACACTGCTCTCCAACAATTAGAGTTCATGACGAGGCCCTGGAGAACGTGAACCACTTCTATCTCTGGAACCATATCTGATATTGAATTTCATGATTTATTTCATTGCACAGCCTTTGGTCAATTAAAAAAAAGGCTATTTGAAGATCAAGACCACAGATACAAAACTTATGGTCTCTCAGGCGGCAGTGACCCCAGCCCTCCTATATGCCTCTGGGATCTGGATATCTACAGTAGGCACCTCAAGACATTTGAAAAAGATCACCAATGCTGGCAGTATCTTCCAAATGTCTTGAGGTGTCTGCTTTCAGTGTTGTCCTTTCAATATCGCTCAGTATCTTGACTGACCTCCCAGCACTTTTCAATATTGTCCCTGCAAGCTCCTCAAATTCACAAACTGACTGGAAGAATCAGCAAACCAATGAAATGTCTTCTCCCAGCACCACATATCCAGCATTGATGCCCTAGTTGCATTCAGTCAGCTCCATGACATAGGTCACTTCATTTTCATGACTAATGCCAAACTCCCAAAGTGGACCCTTTATTCTGAGCTCTGTCATTGAAACAGATTATCATGTGAATAGAGGAGAAGGATGTGCTCAAGGATGTGCTCAGATGATCCTTGAAAAAATGCAACAACTCCACTGACTCTTGGAAATCGCTGACCCATGCCTGCTCACAGTGGAGAAGGAGCATTCAGATGTTATTGAGTTTCTCTGATTCATGCATCAGGAGCTCATAAAAGTGGCAGACGGTGTGGTCCACTTTACAGACTAACTATCCATCTGCTCCATCAGCCACTCCCTGCCTCACACGTAAAAGAGTCAATGGTTGCCTCATTGGCCTTATCAGTCACACCAGAGCACACAAAAATAGAGTGGAAGCAAGTCATCCTCAATCCTGAGGGAATTCCTGAGGAAAAACTGGGAGATGGCAGATGGTTTGCAAGGTGACCTAATCTTAGGCAATTTGGAATGGGTGGAAGCAGATGGCTGATAGAAAATGGAAAGGATACGGGCAGGGAGTTGGTGGGGGTGTGTGGGGCGGAATGGAACAGAGGAGGGTAGGTCCATCCAGAGAGTGAAAAGCAAGCTCAGCTCATTTTCCTTGCAGCACTCTACTGTTCTGCACCAGTGGCTGAGCAGTCCCAGTAACCTTCTGGAAAACAGACTGCTAAACTTCTGAGAGATACTGCAAGCCCCTTTACTCACTGCAATCCACAGGATGATGGCATTGGTATTGGTATTGGTTTATTATTGTCACTTGTACCGAGGAACAGTGAAGAAATTGTCTTGCATACCGTTTGTACAGATCAATTCATTACACAGTGCATTGAGGTAGTATAGAGTGCATTGAGGTAGTACAGGGTAAAAATAATAACAGAATACAGAGTAAAGTGTCACAGCTACAGAGGAAGTGCATTGCAGGTAGACAATAAGGTGCAAGGTCAAACAAAGTAGATTGTGAGGTCAAGAGTCCATCTCATCGTATAGGGGACGTGGTTGGACCAGGACAGGCTGCTGGTGAGGTTCTCTCATAGGAACTCAGACAGTAGTCTGAGTTTCTGCTGTAACATTCCGATATCATGTATCAGCCATTCTATTATGTTGAATGGAGGTGACTATCACTGTGTTGGACAGAATAGAGTTTTCACAAGCCCTGTGCCAAATTGTTACCAGACATAACCCTCTTCCTTGTCAGTCCTGACCAGCTTCCCAATCCATTTGATTTTTTATTGCAATAAACTTTCATCCATAGGCTGTCCCATTTAAGTCGTCATCTGAGTCCTCTGTTGCCAAATTGTAGAATTGTTATGACAAATTGATTCCATGCCAGCTCCCTATAGGGCAATCTATTCAGTCCCATTCTCATACGTTTCCTTGTAGTCCTGTAAATTATTTCCACTGAAGTATCAATCTAATCTGCTTCTGCAACTCTTACAGGCAATGATTTTCAGATTGTTACACTCTAGATATTTTTTGTTTGTTCCTCACATCTACCCTGTAGCATTTTCCCTTTATTTAAATGCATGTGTCCTTGTCTGCTAATGTAAACAGCTCAGTTTAATTTACCTTGTTTAAACTTGTCATGATTGTGTACACCTCCATCAAATCTCCTCTAAAACCTTGCTCCTAAACAAGTAACTTAGTTTCCCAGTTCAACCTTGTAATTGAAATCATTCACCTCTTCTACATCCTCTTCAAAACATTCAAATACTTCTCGGTGATAGTGGATTACAATTGGAAGCAATACTCCAACTGTAGCCTTACCAAATTTTTGTAACTATTCAACTAAATCATGTAGATGCCACTGCCAAGAAGGCTCAACAGCACCTCTATGTCCTCATAAGGCTACAGAAATTTGGTTGTCCCCTTTGACTCCCACCAAGTTTTATCGATGCACTATAGAAAGCATCCTATCTGGATGTATCACGGCTTGATATGGCAACTGCTCTGCCCAGGACCGCAAGAAACTGCAGGGAGTTGTGGACACAGCCCAGTGCATTACAGACTCCAGCCTCCCCTCCTTGGACTCTGTCTTTACCTTTCGCTGTCTTGGTGAAGCAGCCAGCATAATCAAAGACCCCACCCACCTGGGACATTCTCCCTTCTCTCCTCTTCCATCAGGTAGAAGATACAGGAGCCTGAGGGCACGTACCACCAGACTTAAGGACAGCTTCTACCCCACTGTGATAAGACTATTGAACGGTTCCCTTATACGATGAGATGGACTATGACCTCATGATCTACCTTGTTGTGACCTTGCACCTTATTGCACTGCACTTTCTCTGTAGCTGTGACACTTTACTCTGTACTGTTACTGTTTTTTACCTGTACTACATCAATGCACTCTGTACTAACCCAATGTAACTGCACTGTGTAATGAATTGACCTGTACGATCAGTATGCAAGACAAGTTTTTCACTGTACCTCGGTACAAGTGACAATAATAAACCAATACAAATACCAACAAAACTTCCCTCTTGTTTTTAAGCCTTCACAAACAAGCTCAGGACCCCGTGAATTGCTAACTGCTCCTGTCAAGCCCTGTCAACTTCAATGGTTTATGCACATGTACTCCCCATTCCCTCTCTTTCTTTGCATTCTCTAAAACTTTGCCATTATGTAAATATTGTCACCCCTTATTCTTTCTGCCAAAATGTATCACTCTGCAATTCCCTGTATTATATTTCATTTGCTACTTGCCTGCCCATGCTACCAGCCTTTCTATGTCCCCTGCAGTCTGTTACTTATCCTCTTTCAATGCTTACCACTCTTCCAAATTTAGTGTCATTGGCAAAATTTGAAACATTCCCTCAAAGACAAATATCCAAGTCAATAATATGTTTTAAAAACAGTAGATCCTCATATCAATCTCTGTCGAACAGCATTACCAACCTTCCTCTAGTTCAAACGACAGCCCTTTACCACAATGCTCTGCATTTTATCCTTAAACCAGTTTTTCAGCCATGCATCCAATGGGCATTATATTCCACCGGGGCATCAATTTTACAACAAGCTCTGTATGTGGAATATTGTCAAATGCTCTCTCAAAATCCATTTGCAGCTGGATTCCCTTCATCATCCTTCTCTGTTATCCCATCACACTTGTGTGTGGTCTTGCATTCTAACACTGGGTTATACATTTCCCCTGCACTGGCTGCAAGATATTCAGGCCTGGTGTGAACTGGATTCGAATGTTACCTCTATGCTATCTTCTAAGTTATAGTGTCAGTATCTAATTGGTATTGGTATTGGTTTATTATTGTCACTTGTACCGAGGTAAGTGAAAAGCTTGTCTTACAAACCGATCGTACAGGTCAATTCATTACACAGTGCAGCTACATTGAGTAGTACAGAGTGCATTGAAGTAGTACAGGTAAAAACAATAACAGTACAGAGTAACGTGTCACAGCTACAAAGAAAGTGCAGTGCAATAAGGTGCAAGGTCACAACAAGGTAGATCATGAGGTCATAGTCCATCTCATTGTATACGGGAGCTGTTCAATAGTCTTATCACAGTGGGATAGAAGCTGTCCTTAAGTCTGGTGGTATGTGCCTTCAGGCTCCTGTATCTTCTACCCGATGGAAGAGGAGAGAAGAGAGAATGTCCCGGGTGGGTGGGGTCTTTGATTATGCTGGCTGCTTCACCAAGACAATGAGAGGTAAAGACAGAGTCCAAGGAGGGGAGGCTGGTGTCCGTGATGCACTGGGCTGTGTCCACAACTCTCTGCAGTTTCTTGCGGTCCTGGGCAGAGCAGTTACCAAGGACCAAGCCGCGATACATCCAGATAGGATGCTTGGTTATGGTTGTGATATTGAGTAATGATTTGTCTTTATCATTGGTCTCTGGAAGGTTAGAATATATGGGATCCAGGGTGAGCTAGCCAATTGGATAGAAAATTGGCTTGATGGTGGGATGTTGAAGGTGGGAGTGGAGGTTTGTTTTATAGATTGGAGGCCTGTGACCAGTGGTGTACTGCAGGGATCAATACTGGGTCCTCTGTTGTTTGTCAAGTATTGTGATGATCTGGATGAGAATACAGATGGCATGATTAGTAAGTTTGCAGCTGACACCAAATTTGGTTGTATAGTGGAGAGTGAAGAAGGTTGTCTAAGGCTACAACATGATTTTATCATCTGGGAAAGTGGGCAAAGGAATGGCAGACAGAATTTGACTCAAACAAGTGTGAAGTGATGAAGTTTGGGAAGTTAAACCAGGGTAGGACATACACAGAGATTGGCATAGGACTGGGGAGTGTTGTTGAACATGAAGTACATAGTTCCCTAAAAGGTAGACAGGATGATGAAGGAGGCATGTTTGCCTTCATCGGCTGAGCACTGAGTATAAATGTTGGGACATCACATCAAAACATTGGTTAGACCGCACATGGAGCATAATGTGCAGATCTGGTTGTCATATTACAGGAAAGCTGGATAGGGTGCAAAAATGATTCACAAAGATTTTACCTGGATTAGAAGGCTTGAGTTATAAGGAGAGATGGGATAGGCTGGGTCTGTTTTCCCTGGAGCAAAGGGGCTAAGAGGTGACACAGTAGAGGTATATAAAATTATGAGAGGCATAGATACGATAGGTAGCCAGAGTCTGTTTTCTATAAAGGCATAAGCATAAGGTGAAAGGGACAAGGTTTAAAAGGGACCTGAGGGATACATTTTTCAGATATAGGGTAGTTGATATCTGGAATGAGCTGCCAGAGGAGGTGCGGAGGCAGGGTCCGTAACAACAGAGGCATCTGGACAGGTATTTGAATGAACAAGGCATAGAGGGATATGGAATAAATGCAAGCAAGTGGGATTAGTATAGTTAAGTATGATGGTCAACATAGACACAATGGGCTGAAGGGCCTGTTTCTATACTGTACAACTCTATGGCTCCTTTTCCTCCTGCCCTGCCATGCCCATTTTGCAGCCCTTGGGTATCTAAAATGAACAAGGTGCAAGGGTAAGGTCATAATGCATGGATACTCAGATCCACATAATTGCACAAACTACAGCTTGTAAGAAAGGGGTATAGTTGAAGGTATGGGAGAAATCTGTCAGTGAGTTTTGTGCAAAGAATGAGAGCATGTACAAGATGTGCGCTCTGGTGGGAGGCTTAAAACAGTGCTGAAGAAGTGAGGGTGTAGTGGATCACGTCATGGGTCCTGATTGATAAAGAATTTTAGTAGATGATTAGGTACTGAATGTGACAGTGCTCTGGGGTCAGCATTGCATTTATGGCATGTAACATTTGAAGATGCATTCCTAGACTTTGACATACATATAAGATCATCAAAATTCTTGAAGCACTCTGTTCAAGTTCGTGAGACTTATCTCCTGGCAATGAACTCCAGTGCTTTCTGCCTTCACTGTGGGGGTGGAGGTGAGATGCGGAACATTCTGCCCTGCCGGTGCATCTTGCGTGGTATCCAAAAATTGTGGAGCCTGCTCCCTCTTACAATGTGCCATTTTTCACAATTTGCCAAGTCAGATTCAGCAACCTTGCACTACGTTTTAAGGGATGCAGGCTAGATTTAATTGGTGCTAGCCACTCATGACATTTCTACTTGGTGATTTGTGGTGGCCGGATACTAACAGCATTATATTGAACAAGCAGCAGAAAGTTAGCATTCTGCCTGACATACATTGAATGTCCACTAAACTTCCAGCATGATGCCTCAGGCTGTTTTCCAGGGGCTTCTAAGTTTATCCCCTACAGATTTCAGTAGTGTAAATAGTATCATATTTTGTTCAGTGTATACAAAGAAAAAAAAATATGATGTCTGCCAAGGCTGTAACATATGCCCTTGGTTTCTCATCTTTTCTGAACCTTTGTATCTTGTCATGGATTTTGATCTAATATTTATTCTCTAAATAACAATGTGTCAACTTACTTGTTTTCAAACCTTGCTGAATTTCCTAAATTTCACCATGACACGTGAATTAAGCACATCAGTCAGCATCTGTGGAAAGAGAAACAGAGGTAAGATTACAAGTTGAGGACCCTTCACCCATGAAGTCTGGACCTTCTTGGAGGAAGGGTCTTTGACTGGTTCTCTGCATTAGAATTTAAGAATAAAATGGAATTAGTGTTTTTTTTTAACATTAGCATGTTATCTAATATACAGTACACATATGGTTGTGCTTATTCAAGTGTCAACTGGACATTTACCAAACAATAATTATTTAAAAAACAAAAAAAAATTGCTTTAAACATGACACAGTGAATATGTATCACTTATAATAATGTTGGATTAAGTGATTACAATTGCAATCCAAATCAAACTGCTTTTGTATAAGACTCTCGATGAAGCTTGATGAAGCATCTTGCCTTCTGATATAATGCTTAGGTCAGGAATTCTACACACTATTTTTTATAAAAGCAAAAAAATTTACAATATTTGTTCCGAAGGTCTTGTAGTTACTTCTGCTGCAAAATAAATTAAATTTAAATGTATGATTCTGGAAAACATGATTCTTTGCAGTTGTTGCAGAGAGCTGACTTGTATCAGTCTGACAATCTTGCATGATGGGGCTGGAGCAGATGAATAATTCAGGAAGATTTTGTTGTTAGGAAATAGTAACCAAGCCATGTTCTGAGCTAATACTCTACACAGGACATCCTTGAAGACTAGCAGAAGCTGACATTCCATTTAATAAAAGGTGACCCAGCTGAGGTGAACAGCTAAAGACACAAAAGTGTCAGTACTCTTCCAACTGGGCTGACAACATATTGGAATGGTCAGTTCTGGTTAAATGCAAGATATTTTGTTCTTCTCAGTTAAACCTTAAAAGCGAATAATAAAGTAGTCTTTGAAATTTCAACAGACTAATTAAATTGCTGTTTTCCCAAATGCAATGTAAACACCACTCCAAAGCATTTCAAAGTGGCATTACATACACCTCACCCACCCCACAGAAGCTAACCCTATTCTCCACTTGATCTTCCCATCCTATGCTTTTGATTGCCACTCTTTGATTCAATCAATCCAGCCCTCTTCCTCATTCCCCTATTTTAGATAAGCATTCCATTCCTCTCAACAGTTTAAATTTGAATCTTCTCATCTGGCAGTCCTCTGTTCTGGTGGATCATGCTTTATCTTCTCACATACCTTAGTTGAGTTAACACTGTAACCCTTTCTTTTCTGTCTTTAATCTGTGCTAATTATTGACCTCTTTTCCTCCCAAGGCACTGTTTGTAGCTTTCTCACTCTTTCATCATTCTCTTCACTTCCCTTCTGTCATACTAATTCCTTGTTTCCTTTTCCTTTTCAATATTCTTCATTCCACTTTCCTCTCTCTCTTTGATTGAGTTTAATTCCTGCTTCACTTTCCTCTTCATTGCCTTCCACCTCTACTGACTCTCTTACACTACTGCAAAATATTAAAATCTACCCAAGGAAATTAACCCATATTATCATTCATAGAAAGATTATAAATACTCAATCATGTAACACGCTAATGTTTAACATATATGATCACCTGATCTTTTATCATTTAGACTTGATGTCAAATCAAGTTAGATTGTTGGTAGGTTACTTTCACTATTAGGTGCAAAACAAGAAATGGGAAATGCAGCTCCCATATTCATGATAAATGACAAACAGCCATATCTGCCAACTACACACTCATCAGTTGTTAGATAACCACAATGAAGAAATAAGGAAGTAAAGCAGGCTCAATGTGGAGACTGCATTTAATGTAATGGATTTCAGAAAGCTTTTGACAAGGTTTCATTGAAAAGCTGATAAATAAAATATGTATTGTGGCGACTCACTGTTTAGTCGGGCGAACCGGCTCGGCAGTCGGGTCGCGCGGTGTCGGAGCAACGAGGCCCAAGATGGCGGCAGGCCTCGTCTTTCCGAGCAACGGGGAGAACCCGCGCGCGGGTAAGTCTTGATGACGTAGTACTTACGTCATTGCCGGTTGCATTGGGTGGGAACAGTCTCCTTTAAAGGGCCCGCGCAAGGCGGGAAAATAAACCAGTTCTTGTTTGGCAATCCTCCGACTAGCGTCTTGTTTTATTTCACGGTAGCAACCGCTACATTGGTGACCCCGACGGTCCAAACGGCTTTTGGACTTGCACAATGGACGACAGCGCAGCAGCCAACGCAGTGGCCCTCAAGCTGCCCACCTTTTGGACACTTTGGCCCAGCGTCTGGTTTGACCAGGCCAAAGCGCAATTCCACCTTCGGCAGATCACCTCTGACTCCACGAAGTACTACCACGTGGTTAGCTCTCTGGGCCAAGAGACAGCTGCCCAGGTTGGAGACTTCATCCAGTCGCATCCGGAGGAAGATAAGTACCCGGCTTTCAAAGACCTTTTGATTAGGACCTTCGGCCTCTCCCGTCGTGAGCGCGCCGCCCGCCTGCTTCATCTGGATGGCCTGGGGGACAGATCCCCATCCGCCCTAATGAATGAGATGCTGGCATTGGCCAAGGGACACAAGCCATGCCTGATGTTCGAACATGCCTTCCTTGAACAGCTCCCCGATGACATCCACTTGTTGTTAGCTGACGCCGACTTCAGCAACCCCCGTGAGGTGGCCGCCCGGGCAGATGTCCTGTGGAGGGCCAAGCGCGAGAGCGGTTCGTCCGTCAGTCAAATCACTAGGCCGCGAGCCCAACACCCGCCTCGCCCGGCCCCAGCAACCGAGCAGCCACACCCCAGGAATGCAGATGACGACACGGGTGACCAGCTGTGCTTCTACCATCAGAGGTGGGGTGCAGAGGCCCGTCGATGCCGCCCACCCTGCAAGTTTCAGGGAAACGCCAGGGCCAGCTGCTGCTGATGGCTACGGCGGCTGGCCGCCGACAGAGCCTCCTCTTCGCTCAGGACAAGAAATCTGGACAGTGTTTCCTCGTTGATACTGGAGCGGAGGTCAGTATTTTGCCCCCGACCGGCCGCGACACTCGTGACAGGCCACCAGGTCCTCTACTCAATGCCGCCAACGGTACAACAATACGGTCTTTCGGCACCCGTACACTTCAATTACAATTTGGCGGCAGCCATTTTACCTGGACCTTTACCCTTGCCACCATCGCCCGACCACTCCTTGGAGCCGTTTTCCTTCGGGCCCACAACCTATTAGTCGACCTGCGAAGGAAGCGGTTAGTCCACTCTAGCACTTTCCAGACCTATCCTCTGGGAGAAATCAGCCCACCAGCCCCGCGCCTGGACTCCATTTCCCTTTCTGGCAACGATTTCGCCAAGCTCCTAGCCGAATTCCCATTGATTTTGACACCTTCGTTTACAAATTCTAGGCCCAAACACGGGGTACGACACCACATCATTACTACAGGGCCACCCCTTCATGCCCGAGCACGACGATTACCTCCAGACAAGCTCCGCCTGGCAAAGGAAGAGTTCCATCACATGGAGGAGCTGGAGATTGTTCGCAGGTCAGACAGCCCCTGGGCCTCCCCCCTGCACATGGTCCCCAAAGCCACCGGAGGGTGGAGGCCCTGCGGCGACTACCGCAGGCTGAATGACGCCAGCACCCCGGACCGCTATCCCATCCCTCACATCCAGGACTTCGCAGCGAACTTACATGGGGCCCGCATCTTTTCCAAAGTGGACCTCATTAGGGGATACCGCCAAATCCTGGTCCTTCCGGATGACGTCCCCAAAACTGCGATTATCACCCCATTCGGCCTGTTCGAATTCCTTCGGATGCCATTCGGCTTTAAGAACGCCGCGCAGACCTTCCAGCGGCTGATGGACGCGGTAGGCCGAGACCTGGACTTCGTGTTCGTTTACTTAGATGACATACTGATCGCCAGCCGTAACCGCCAGGAACACCTTTCCCACCTCCGCCAGCTGTATTCCCGCCTCCGCGATTTCGGCCTCACAATCAACCCATCCAAGTGCCAATTTGTACTTGACTCTATCGATTTCCTCGGCCACACAATCACCAGCAACTGGGCAACACCCCTACCCACCAAGGTGGACGCTATCCTCCATTTTGCCCACCCCGACACAGTCAAAGGCCTACAGGAATTCCTTGGGATGGTCAACTTTTACCATCGGTTCATCCCTGCAGCAGCCCGTATTATGCGCCCTCTGTTCTCGCTGCTGGCTGGTAAGGGCAAGGACATCACCTGGACTGATGAGGCTGCGGCTGCTTTCATTAAGGCCAAAGACTCCCTGGCAGACGCCACGATGCTTGTACACCCTAGGACTGACGTCCCAACCACCCTCACGGTAGATGCGTCTAACACCGCGGTGGGTGGGGTACTGGAACAGCTACTCGAAGGCCCCTGGGGACCCTTGGCATTTTTCAGCAAGCACCTTAGACCACCCAAACTGAAATACAGCGCTTTTGATCGGGAACTTCTAGCACTGTATCTGGCAGTCCGGCATTTCCGATACTTTCTGGAAGGCAGGCCTTTCACCGCTTTCACCGATCATAAGCCTTTGTCCTTTGCCTTCTCCAAAGTCTCCGATCCCTGGTCAGCTCGTCAGCAGAGACATTTATCCTACATTTCCGAATTCACAACTGACATCCAACATGTCTCCGGAAAGGATAATGTTGTTGCTGATGCACTTTCCCGACCGACCATCCACAATCTATCCTTGGGCGTCGACTACACGGCCCTAGCTGACGCACAGCAGGCCGACGACGAACTGCCCAGCTACAGAACCGCAGTCTCGGGTCTGCAGCTCCGAGATTTCTTGGTTGGTCCAGGTCAGCGGACCCTACTTTGCGACGTTGCGACTGGTCAGCCCCGCCCTATAGTCCCTGCAGCCTGGTGGAGACGCGTTTTTGACTCGGTACATGGGTTGGCGCACCCGTCCATCAGATCAACTGTCCGACTGATCGCCAGCAAGTTTGTCTGGCACGGCCTGCGCAAACAGGTCAGTGAGTGGGCCAGGACTTGTCCACACTGCCAGACATCAAAAATCCAGCGACACACCAAGGTCCTGCCACAGCAGTTTGAGCCTACCCGTAGGAGGTTCGACCACATACACGTCGACCTTGTGGGCCCTCTGCCGGTTTCAAGAGGAGCCCGGTATCTCCTTACCATCGTGGACCGGTTCACGAGGTGGCCTGAGGCAACCCCCCTGACTGACATCACAACTGATTCCTGCGCCCGAGCGCTGCTCACAACTTGGGTCTCACGTTTTGGTGTACCGGCCCACATCACTTCAGACAGAGGCACCCAATTCACTTCCAGTCTCTGGACTGCATTAGCGAACCTGCTAGGGACACAGCTGCACACCACCACGGCCTACCATCCTCAATCAAACGGGTTGGTGGAACGTTTTCACCGCCATCTGAAATCAGCCTTGGTGGCCCGCCTGAAGGGTCCTAACTGGGTTGACGAGCTGCCTTGGGTCCTGCTCGGCATACGCACTGCCCCCAAAGAAGACCTCCACACTTCGTCAGCTGAGCTTGTGTACGGGGCGCCCCTAGTTGTCCCCGGGGATTTCATACCTGCCCTCCGGGACCAAGGGGAACAACCCCCAGCAGTCCTACAAAGACTGCGCGAGAAGCTTGGCAACTTGGCCCCGATTCCCACCTCATGGCACGGTCAAGCCCCATCCTGCCAGCCCAAAGACCTATGGGACTGTAAGTTTGTTTTCGTTCGCAGGGGCACACCTCGGGCGCCGTTGCAACAACCATATGAGGGACCGTTCCGAGTCATAAAGAATAATGGATGGCTGGCCCCCTAAGCGGCAGCTTGCACAGCCCGCGGACCTTGGGGACTGTATCGCCGGTTCTGGGGGGGGTTGTGTGGCGACTCACCGTTTAGTCGGGCGAACCGGCTCGGCAGTCGGGTCACGCGGCGTCGGAGCGACGAGGCCCAAGATGGCGGTGGGCCTCGTCTTTCTGAGCGACGGGGAGAACCCGCGCGCGGGAAAGTCTTGATGACGTAGTACTTACGTCATTGCCGGTTGCATTGGGCGAGAACAGTCTCCTTTAAAGGGCCCGCGCAAGGCGGGAAAATAAACCAGTTCTTGTTTGGCAATCCTCCGACTAGCGTCTTGTTTTATTTCGTGGTAGCAACCGCTACAGTATATTATCCAAGAAATAATGGCAAATTGGTTCCAAATTGTGGCAAGAAGTAAGGGTAAAGATTGAAAGGTGTTTTTGAAATGGAAATTACACAACGATCAGTACTTGGTCCCCCACTTTTTATTGCATAAATAATTATGTCTTAAACTTAAATGTACACAATATGACAAAAGAGTTTTCAAATTATACACATTCTTAATTTTTTTTTAATTTTTAAATTTTATTTACAGCATGGTAACAGGCCTTTCCGGCCCAATGAGTCCACGCCACCCATTTTTAAACTCAAATTAACCTACCCATATGTCTTTGCAATGTGGGAGGAAACTGGAGCACCTGGAGGAACCCAGATGACTGTGTTATTGACGGGAGGGATGATATGGACTTCAGAGGATGTAGATGATCTGACAAATTGGGCAGAAAAATAGCAAATGGATTTTAATCCAGAGAAGTGTGAAGTAATGTATTTGGCAAGGTGCAACAAGGCTAGGATGTATCCAATAAATAAGACATACAGATTCTTAAAGGTAGTAGGACAGATCCATATGCGGTTAAAAGTCATAGGGAATGTTTTTCTTTGTTAGCCAAGGCATAGAATACAAGAATAAGGAGGTTGTGGGAGAATTATATACAGTGATTGTTTGGCCACAGCTTGGTAGTGTACAAGACTAGTTACTGCATTACAGAACTGCAAAGAGATTTACGAGAATGTGGCCAAGAGTGGAAAACTTCAGTAATAAGATAGGACTGATTAGGCTGCAGTTGTTCTCTTTGGAATAGAAGAGACTGAAGGGAGATTTAATTGACATGATAAAGTTATGTGGGATCTAAATAGAGTAAATAGGGCCAACTGTTTCCCTTGACTGAGGGGCCAAAAATCAGGTGTACTGACCTAAAGTAATTGGTGGAAGATTAGAGAGGCAATGCAGTTATTAATTTTTCAGCCAGAAGGTAGCATGGGTCTGAAACACACAGTCTGAAATGGTGGTAGAAGCAGAAATATTCACCACATGGACGTGTATTTAAAAAAGGTATGACCTGCAAGGCTATGGACACAGTTTTGGAAGATGGGGTTAGGTTGTGTAGATGTTTTCTGTGTAGACACGATGGACTGAATGGTTTCCTTCTGTGTTATAAACTCCCTATGATTCTGTTCTTTGAAATATCAATGTAGGGAAGTAGCAGAACAGATGACAGCTAACAAAGCTTTCAAAGAAACAGATCATGCTTGACTAATTTCAGATTATTCTGAGGGAGCAAGAATTAAAATTCATGAATTTTGTCCATTGCATTTCAAAAGGCATTGTATGAAATGTTCCTTCATTCATGATCAGTACTATATGGTTTGTGGATCAGTGACTAAAGGAGAAATGAAGCAGTGAGAATTACTAAGCAGAGCCAACGTGCAATGGGATTGCATTTCATTGAACTGCCCCAGAAATAATGCTAATCCTGGTGCAAAGACTGTAATTGTAGGTATAATGCAAGATAAATAAATTAGTAAATGAGATTAAGCAAATTGATACCAACAGGGATTATGAATGACTACAAAATGGTGTGGGGTTTGAAACTGCCTAGAAGCAACTTGTGACTTCCAAATATTTAATTTCAGGCTACCTATAATTGCCTGGGGTGGCCATTGAGTAAATCCCAGCAGGGGTAGGGGAAAATCTGAAAGTCAGGAGAGTTGTAGAACCTCTATGACAAGAGCCCCCTACTTCTCTTGGCTCCATGTTAAGCAGTGTAAAAGAAAATCTTCTGATAATTGCATTTTACATGGCCAGAGGAATGAAAAAAGAAACATTCAAACAATTTCGACCTTTCACCCTCATTTTCACAACTGATAATTTTTAATCTCTTATCCAAGAGAAGTAATGTAAAAGCCACATGCATATAAAGCTATGTGAGAGATGCTTAATGCTGAAGTTAATGGAAACCAAGGAGAAGATCTTGAGAGCCATGGTGCAAAGCCTTGCTGGCATCCAGAAAGCTTGGTGTGTACCCTTCTGTACCTGATTTGCTGTACACTATACTCTGCATTTGTACGTACAGCTTCATTTAATTGTTTTGCAGAGGGAACCAAGGAAAGGATGATGGCAATTTTTTGGAGCAAAAATATAATTGAGGATGATGCCTACGGGACATGGTATTTGGAACAGGTATACACCACAGGATAAAGAGAATAACAGAGGGAAAAGATAATGGAGCAGATATTTCATTCCACCCTTCTCCAATTTCCCACAGTGCTATGTCCCCTAATTTTTTGGGGGGATTCAGTAGACAGAAAATAATGTACAGGTGATTGAAAGCAGGATTTCTTCTTTGGGTAGAACAATGGACTAAGACAAAAAGAATGATAAAAGAGATTGAATAATTCATATTAAGAACTAAAATTAATAATCAGATTAAGAAAGTAGGGCATATAAAAGGGAATTTCTGCATCCAGGTATTCCTCAATTTGCCAAGGTTTGATTTATGAATTTTTGCTATAACTGCATTAACTCTATGGGGCATGTGATTTGTGAATCTATTTTTCACTGCAATGAACAGTACGCATTCTCCATATGTAGGAATACTTGCCACCAAAATACCCATGATTCATTTCATCCAGCCTCATTGATTTACAAAATTTTGCTCTATGAAGCATTTTCCAGGAATACAACTCTTGCATAGCTCAATGTATACCTGTCTTTATACTATATTTATACAGTTACTAGCAGAAGGAAGGTAATGAAATGGTGGTGTGCCTGAAAGATTGATAAGTAACTAATAAGACATCATATTTGAAAATATACAAAATGAATTCTTCTTTTCCATATTCATCTAGACAAAGACTGCAGTACAGAATCTGGATTTATGAAGTAAAATAAATAAATTCCAATAAAACAAACACTGCAAACTGAGGAAATCAAAGAAACACGAAGGCCCAGGTAGATCCAGATAAGGAAATGACCAACAAAATGCATCACGTCTTTTTTCACTTCCTTTAAAAAAATTAAAACACAGAGTATATCAATAGGTATCATGCAAGCAATTAGTTCCAAAGGCAGAAAAAAAACAGAATGAAAGTAAACGAAGGATGATAGTGATTGGGACAAAATTGATTTGGAAAGAGGTTCCAGTGGGATATGACAAGATACTGTGCCAGGGGTCTTCATATTGCTCCAAAATTGGAACAGAAAGGTTCACTGATAGGACTCACTTGGGAGAAAGAATCAACTATTGGCAAACAGATTAACCATAGGCAAATGAGTCTGGAAATAAGGCTAAAGGCTGACAAAAAGCATTTATTGTTGTTAAGTGGAAGAAAATTAGATTAATGAAGATTAATAAAGAGAAATTAACAGCTGGAATCACTATAGTTACAGAACATGAATAAGTTATTAGACAGCTCACTGAAATCAACTAGGCGGTGTTCAGAAATGATAAGAAAAGCAAGCCAAATATTATGTTGTTTTGGCTACCATTCTGCAGCAAGGATACTGAGGTAAGCAAGGTGTTGCAGTCAAGAGGAGGGAAATTAATACATAGCCCAAGGCTGCAATTTACCTGTTTTCAGCAGCTATATTAGGAGAATATTACCTTGATAGCTTGAATTATAAGGTGTTTATAAAGTTGTCAGGTAGATTTAATGGCAGCTTTTGATTTGTTTGTTTTCAGAAGTCAATTAAATTCAACTAATTATCTCTCAAGCTCTAAGCTCGAGAAATCACCTATGTTCACTTTATTTTTTTATACAATTTTCTCTGACACTTCTGTTGGGTATGGTGTCATTCTACCCTATTTTGCTGTTGATTGCATTAGAACGTAGAGCAGTACCTCATTGGAACAGGCCCTTTGGCCCATACTGTCCATGCCGACCATTGTGCCAACCTAAACTAATCCCATCTGCCTGCATATGGTCTATATCCCTCCATTCTCTGCTTGATCATGTCCCTCTCTAAATGTCTTTTAAACATTGCTACTCTATCTGCTTCCACCACTTCCCCTGGCAGTATGTTCAAGGCACCTACCATTCTCTTTGTAAAGAAACTTGTCTTGTAAATCTCCTTTAAACTTTCCTCCTCTCACTTTAAACCTATGTCCTCTAGTATTTGACATTTACACCCGAGGAAACAGACTCTGACCATCCACCCTATCTATGCCTCTCATAATTTTATGTACTTCTATCAGGTTGTCCCTCAGCCTCCAATGCTCCAGAAAAAAAAACAATCCAAGTTTATCCAACCTCCCCTCATAGATAATACTGTCTAATCCAGGCAACATCCTAGTGAAGTTGAATTCAAACACTAGCCTTTTGTCAAAGTGATATCTGTAGTTATTTAAATTATTTGCATCTATGGGTGAGATGTGGAAGGGGTAAAAATCCCCCAAAAGTTAAAAGTGTTTTCAAAAGCCAACTCCAGCCCATTCATTCCTTGTTAAATTACATGCATGTAATCCTTTTGGGAGAAGTGGTTTGTCAACTTCAGTGGACCTGTTTGTACAGATCTAGACCCTCCACCTGAATCTGCCAATGTCTCAAACGTGAGGTGTGAAGTCTAACTTGCTTGAAGATTTGACAGTGGAACCATTCAACAAGGTCCTTAGCAACACAGGGCCCAAAAATGCACATCAGCAATCACATGGGGGTTGTCTGGGTAACTGATAGGATGCTTCCCTAAAACCAGGCTAACCTCCATAACAACAATAGTTTGAATGCACTCTGTGATGGTTTAAAATTTTGAAATATTTTAAATACTTCCAAAAGCTTTTAAAAATATATACTTTTAGAAAGTGAATTCATGTGGATTCTAATAGCAGAGCATGACTTGCTGGGATTTCAACAACATTATGCAGGAGATCCTCTTTGCTGTGCGCACTGGTGCAGGATCTGAGATTTCAGTGTTAATAATGGGAACTTGGAGCACAACATTGAACAGACTTCTGTATAAGGCACAGTAGTGGAGCAGATAGTGTAACACAATTACAGCGCCAGCGACCGGGGTTCAATTCCAGCCGCCGTCTGTAAGGACTCTGTACGTTCTCCTTGTGACTACGTGGGTTTCCTCCGGGTACTCCGGTTTCGTCCCACATTTCAAAGATGTACAGGTTAGGAAGTTGTGGACATACTATGTTGGCGCCGGAAGCATGGCGACACTTGTGGGCTGCCCCCAGAAGACTACACAAAAGATGCATTTGACTGTGTGTCTCAATGTACATGTGACTAACAAAGACACCTTGTCTTATATTTATAGAAATAATCTTTGAATGTTTTTAAAGCCATGCACAAATAGTAGGTCAATGCAATGATAGGTTTTCTGTTCTTATGCAAAATTCCAGCAAATGTTGGTTTTAATTTTCATTGCAAAACTTCAGCCGTATATTTTTTAACCTGGATTCCTTACATTTCCCTTTTTCTCATCCTCCACTTGTGGTCGTTTAACAGTAACAGTGTTGTTCTTCAAGTCCCCATTATTAACATTGAAATCACAGATCCTGCAGCAGCAAGTCAGGGACCAGGATCTGCAAGGAGAGTTTCCTGCTTAAGCTCTGTTGGAATCCATGATCTGCCATTGGAATACATGGTGTGCAGCAGCAGAGTGAACTGATATATTTGGCTTTTGAAATCCGTCAGTAAGTTCACGACTCCTACACACTTCAGGCATGAAGTCTTCAACTTCCTGACACTGAACAGAGTAAACATTGGCAGGTAACCACATTACTGCCAATATTTACCACAAAATCAGCCATAGATGTCGATCACTCAGTTACAATGATTGTAATATGGGATTCAGTATAACTTAAGGGCTAGATTTCCTGGAAATGACTAGTGAAAGTAAGATGAAAAGAAAGTGAAAATCAAAGTGGTTGGATCCATGACGTAGAATGATGCTAATATATACTGAGCACGCACAGCTTGTGTGAAAAAGTTTATTGACAGAAATTCACTGAAGGTTACTTTTCATAATCTGGTAAAGACATCTCCACTTTAGGATTTCAGATGTCTGATCTATAGCTGGAGTTCTGATCTATCATATCCTTTGAGTTACTTTAGGATCTCCAATTAAGATGAAGATAGTCACCAGCAGTAATGGCAGGAGCAGAAGACCATGCACCAGTAATAGTCAGCTGCTCACAGACCCAGACTTCCATCGGGAAGCGGAGGATCAGGAGAGAGCTACATCTTGTAGAACAGAAGCCAGCACAAAGAGTCTCCCGGCAGAGGAAAGTTTCAATGTGTCTGAACACCAGTGTCTCCAAAAGCTAAGGGTTTCCAGTTGTGTTGTGCCAGGCATTTGCAGCTGCCTGGAACAAATCCTGCTACCTGCTGGCAAAGTCACCGTAACTCTCAACTTGTCTGCATTTGGATCCTTCCAGAGCTCATCGGGAGATTTCTTCAGGATCTCACAGCCTGCAGCACTATAAGATAGGTGACAGATGACATGTCTTTCAGTGCAGAAATCTTGTCATCTTCACCTGTACTGAAGATAGTCAGCATGAACAGATGGTCAGACCATGTCACTGACTGGTTGCAGCAACAAAGGCAACCATAGGTCATCTAGGAGTGTTTAGCAACCACACAGGCTTCCTCACCATCAATGTACAGTTCATATGCAATCACAAAACTCTTTCTATGAAAGCACAGAAAATTCTTGGCTCTCAATGACCTTTTCACCCAGAAAGTATTATTGGTTAGCTGCTTGCAGATGATGATTATGTAGCTGATGATCTTTCCCAGCATTGGATTGAAATAACAAATGCTATTTAGCCTCAGATGTCTCATTGAAAGGGGCAGTGTTGTGCTGCAGGTGTTCATGTGCCAAGACTGACTTAAAGGTGTTCTGCAGTTCTGACCAGCCAGAGTTTTCTGTATGGTTGTGGCTTGCTGGAAACACAGCACAGCTACAATATTTGAGCATGCAGGATGAACAAAGTACAAAAGAGAGAGGTTCTTTGGATGGTTCCAAGGAGGAAGAGGAAGCGACAGAGAAAGGGGACGAGTAGGAGGATGAATTGGAAGATGATACGGGGAATGTACAGAGCACATTGTTACTGTTAATCTCCTCACTATTGCAAAGTTCACTGAGGATCAACAAGTGCACCAATTTAACAACTTTGTTAAAATGTCATTTTTATACCTTCTCCTTCCGCTAATACCACAAGTGCACCACAATCTTTCAAATAACTGAGCTTCTCTTTCACAGATCACAAAATAGTTAGCACTTCCATCAGGTGCAATGCCCTTAGACCCAGGTAGAGCTAGAGAGAAATTATTCAGGTTACTGCTGAAGTGCTACTAGCCAGCATCTGTTGTGTTTTGCAGCACACGTCCTGCTGCCTGTACACATGCAGGGACAGACTAAGCCAATGGACCTCCATGTAGTATATGGGCAACAAACAGTGAGCTGAGGGAAGCATGAAAAATGGAAGCACATTTAACTAACTTCCCACTTTACCATCACCTGCTCATGGCCCAACCACCCTTCCCTCCTCCCAATGAGTTGAAGAAAAAAAGTTTGTTTCAAATGAGTGCAGTGGTAAATGGCCAAGACTAAGATGTCAGTCATTCTATTTAAGATGGCATTTGTAGTGTGTAAAATCCTACTGAGCGCCTGCAAGCATATCTATGATTACTGCCTTTGTTGCTCCATGCAGGTGGCTATTCCTTTGCTGGGTGAGGATATAAGGACGATACATCCTTCAATTCCTCTGTTCGCATGTGTAAGGCATCTGAAGTATCTGTAATGTAAAACACACTCTCTGGTGTGCTGCAGAAATATCCTGATTGAAGACATCCTGGAGGTACATAATCTGCATCCAGCTGAGAAGTGTATGACAAATTGGCACATTTCACTATGGACACTCCACTGCTGCCCCTGTCTCTAGCACCTGTTCTTTCTCACTTCTGATAATTGAATCATCAAATGAAAACCCCACTATCTGCCTTGCTAGTCCAGCTGATGTGCAAGTATATGAAATGATGTAGGGGTTACATGAATTCTGTAATGGTTCAATCCTCAGAGGGAGTGACCTTTGGCCAGCAGTGGAACATGTGTAGACCCTGTGGGAGATGAAAAAGTGAATACTGTCAAGATAAAAATGTATAACTAAAATGGCATATGATGCTTTAAAGCTCCAACATGTGATTACATGTACATTAAACATTGGATATTATAAACAGAGGCTGGTGATCTCACTAGCAAAGTATGATCAAAGCCCTGCAGTTCTGCTACATCCAGATAGGAATGAGTGAGGATGTTCCCTGGATACCTCTGTCCTCAAAATTAGTGGACCCCAGCAAGTGAGCCTAAAGCTGTAACAAATATCTTCAGACAGAAGAAGTGTTGAGTGAAGGATTTGTCTCAGTTTCCTCCTATGGTCCTCGTCATCACAAAACCAGTCTTCATTCACTTCAATTTAATCCACATGATTTCAAAAACAGCTAACAGCAGAGGATGCAGCAAAGGATATAAGCCCTGATAACTTCTCAGTTGTATTGTGGAATAATTCCAGAACTAGCTCCAACTGTGGCTAAGCTGTTCTAGCTATAGTATGATCTACCCAACAATGTGGAAAATCTGCTAGGTATATACAGAGTACACAAAAGCATGGCTTATGTAATATTGCTCATTACTTCAGAAGTCAACTATAAAGTGATGGAACTGTATGTCAACAGTGCTTTCGATTGCCACTTGCAAAAAGTCTGCTCATCACAGGTTAGGTTGTGCTGGACTTTGGGTCTCAATATGGCCTTAGTTCAAATATGGACAATAGAGCTGAACTCCAGAGGACAGCCATACATGGCCGTTCCTGACATCACGGCACCATTTGATTCTGTTTCACCCTGGTAAAACTAAAATCAATGATGATGTCAAACAAAACTTCCCCTGAAGATAGGATGATAGCTGTGATGACAAAAACCTGATCATTTCAGCCCCAGGATATTGAGATAAAAAGCAGCTCCTAAACCCAACCATCTTCAGCTATTCCAGTCAATGACTTTCACTCCACCATAATTTGTGAAATGGAGATGTTTAACAATGATTGCACAATGTTCCATTCACAACTCCTCACATAATGAAGCATGGCATGCCCACGTGCAGCAAAATCTTGGCAACATTCAGGATTGAGTTAGTAAGTGGCAAGAAACAACAGTGTCATGAGACTACCGACAATATCTATCTGCAATGAGGAAGACTATATCCCCTGGAATTTAGTGGCCTTACTTCTGCGAAGTCTGCCAACTAGTTTGTGAGGGGGAAGGGAACCGGAAGAGTAGGTTAGAGGAAGAAGGGGATGGGGAAAAGTTAGATCAAACAGGTAGAGAGGCTTTGGGGAAGGAGAAGCAGAATACAGGCCATAAAAGTAGAAAGGTAGATGGACTGAAGTGTGTTTACTTAAATGCAAGAAGCGTCAGGAATAAGGGAGATGAACTGAGGGCTTGGATAAGTATGGGGGACTATGATATTGTGGCTATTACTGAGACATGGCTGACGTCAGGGCAGGAGTGGATATTGAATATTCCTGGTTTTCAGTGTTTTAAGAGGGATAGGGAAGAGGGGAGAAGAGGAGGAGGGGTGGCGATACTGGTCAGGGACACTGTTACGGCTGTGGAAAGGATGGATGTTGTAGAAGGATCATCTCTAGAGTCTGTATGGGTGGAATTAAGGAACAAGAAAGGAGCAGTTACTCTACTAGAAGTATTCTATAGGCCACCCGGTAGCAGTAGAGATATAGAGGAGCAGCTTGGCAGGCAGTGTTTGGAGAGAAGCAAAAATAACAGGGTTGTTATAACGGGAGACTTCAACTTCCCAAATATAGACTGGAGCCTGCTTAGTGCCAAAGGTTTAGGTGGGACAGAATTTGTTAAATGTGTCCAGGAGGGATTCCTGACGCAGTATGTTGACAGGCCAACTAGAGGGAATGCCATGCTAGATCTAGTTTTAGGAAATGAACCGGGACCGGTGAAGGATTTATTGGTGGGTGAGCATTTGGGGGACAGTGACCATTGCTCCATAACCTTTAAAATTGTCATGGACAGGGACAGGTGCAGAGAGGACAAGAAGATATTTAATTGGGGAAGGGCAAACTATGAGGCTATAAGGAGGGAACTTGGGAGTGTAAATTGGGATGTCCTTTTTGAAGGGAAATGTACCATGGAGATGTGGTCGATGTTCAGGGATCTTATGCAGGATGTTAGGGATAAATATGTCCCGGAGAGGCAGAGAAGGAATGGCAGGGTGAAGGAACCGTGGGTGATGAGAGAGGTGGAACGATGTTAGGGAGAAGAAGGTAGCATACATGAGGTATAAGCGGCAAGGTTCAGACAGGCCCATGAAGAATATAGAGTAGTGAGGAAGGAACTTAAGAAAGGGCTGAGGAGAGCTAGAAGGGGACATGAAAAGGCGTTGGCTAGTAGGGTTAAGAAAAATCCCAAGGCCTTTTTCACGTACATGAAGGGCAGGAGGATGGCTAGGGTAAAGGTAGGTCTGATTAAAGACAAAGGTGGGAGAATGTGCCTGGAGGCAGCAGAAGTGGGAGAAGTTCTCAATGAATACTTCTCTTCGGTATTCACCAAGGAGAGGGGTCTTAGTGACGCGGAAGGGAGTGCTGGTAAGGGTAATGTTCTCGAGGTTGTAGATATCAAGAGAGAGGATGTGTTGAAGTTGTTAAATAATATTAAGACAGATAAATCTCCGGGGCCTGACGGGATTTTCCCCAGGCTGCTTCGAGAGGCTAGGGAGGAGATTGCTGAACTGCTGGTAAGGATCTTTGAGTCCTCGTTGTCTACGGGGGTGGTGCCGGAGGATTGGAGGGTTGCGAATGTTGTCCCCTTGTTCAAAAAAGGTAATAGGGATAGGCCAGGGAATTATAGACCGGTGAGTCTCACATCTGTGGTGGGTAAGCTGTTAGAAAGGATTCTAAGGGATAGGATCTATGAACACCTAGAGAATCATGGACTGATTAGGGACAGCCAGCATGGCTTTGTGAAGGGAAGATCTTGCCTCACAAGCCTGATAGAGTTCTTTGAGGAGGTGACCAGGAAGATTGATGAGGGTAGTGTGGTGGATGTGGTCTATATGGATTTTAGTAAGGCGTTTGATAAGGTTCCTCATGGTAGGCTTCTTCAGAAAGTCAGAGGCCAAGGGATCCAGGGAAGCTTGGCTGTGTGGATTAGGAATTGGCTTGCATGTAGAAAGCAGAGGGTTGTGGTGGAAGGAGTGCCCTCGGATTGGAGGGCAGTGACTAGTCATGTCCCGCAGGGATCGGTTCTGGGACCTCTACTTTTTGTGATATTTATAGATGACTTAGGTGAGGAGGTGGAGGGCTGGGTTAGTAAGTTTGCGGACGACACTAAGATCGGCAGTGTTTTGGATAGTGTGGAGGGCTGTCGGAGCTTACAGAGGGATATTGATAAGATGCAGAGCTGGGCTGACAAGTGGCAGATGGAGTTCAGTCTGGAGAAGTGTGAGGTGGTACACTTTGGAAGGACAAACTCCAGGGCAGAGTACAGGGTAAATGGCAAGGTACTTGGCAGTGTAGAGGAGCAGAGGGATCTGGGGGTTCATATTCACAGTTCACTGAAAGTTGCCCCACAGGTGGATAGAACAGTTAAGAAGGTCAATGGGATGTTAGCTTTCATAAATCGTGGGATTGAGTTTAAGAGCCGCAAAGTGATGATGCAGCTTTACAAAACTCTCGTTAGACCACACTTAGAGTACTGTGTTCAGTTCTGGTCGCCTCATTATAGGAAGGATGTGGAAGCATTGGAGAGGGTGCAGAAGAGATTTACCAGGATGCTGCCTGGATTAGAGCGTATGGAATATGAGGAGAGGTTTAAGGTGCTAGGGCTTTATTCACTGGAAAGGAGGAGGATGAGAGGAGACATGATAGAGGTATATAAAATATTGAGAGGAATAGATAGACAGTCAGTGCCTCCTTCCCAGGGCACCAATGCTCAAGATGAGAGGGCATGGCTTTAAGGTTATGGGTGGGAGGTTCAGGGGAGATGTCAGCGGGAGGTTTTTCACCCAGAGAGTGGTTGGTGCATGGAATGCACTGCCTGGGGTGGTGGTGGAGGCAGATACATTGGACTGGTTCAAGAGTTTGTTGGATAGGCATATGGAGGAATGTGAGATGGAGGGATATGCGGGAGGAAAGGGTTATATAGTGTGAGGGTGGTTTGATGGATGGCACAACATGGTGGGCCGAAGGGCCTGTTTTGTGCTGTATGGTTCTATGGTTCTATGGTTCAACATTCTAACAGTCAATATAACACCGTGTCGAGGCTGAAATGACTGGCTTCTTGCAATCACAACTATCTTCCTGTCTTCCAGTGGAGTTTTCTGTTCATTACTATTGACTTCAGTTTCACTATGGTTATACTGAGTCATATGGTAACTTGATCTCAGCATTGACCTGAAACTTAACAGGGCTAGCCACATAAAACCCAAATGATACAACAACAGATCTAAGGTTGGATATTGGTACACCTCCTGACTTCCCAAGGTCATTCTGCCATCTGCAAAGCACTTTAGCAGTTTGTTGATAAATTCATCAACATGCCTTGGTGAGTGCAGCTGCCACAACATTCAAGAAGCTGGACACCATTATGCACAAAGCAGTCTGTTTGACTGGCATGCCACCTACTATGCTGAGGTCTCACTAGCTCCACCACTGATATACAAATCATGAAACTCATCGAGGCTTCTTCAATAAAACGACCCAAATCTACTATCCCTACCGACTAGAAAGGCAAGGGCAGCAGGTATATGGGCATACCACCACCTGCAAGATCCCTTATATAACACACTATCTAACATTGAAATATATCAGCATGTCTTTTATCGTCACTGCATCAATATTCTGCAATTCACCACATGCTTTGCAACACCTCAAGGGCAACTTGAGATGGACAATAAACACTGATCTTGCTAGTAATGCCAAAGCCATGAATTTGTTGTTATGACAGTTTTCTGCCTACTATTTTAATTGAGGTGTCAACTCATTTATTTTAAAGATCTAAAGCCCTTCCAAAGTGTTTGCCTTTGAAAATTATTTTCTCTTCCTCCAGTTTAATAACCCAATTAAATCACACTTGCATATCAAATATAGTACCGCCATTATTTTTTATGGCTTAATTCTTCTGTTAAAACAAAAGGTTACCCTTCAAACTCTTTGGTTAGTGTAAAGTGTATTGTAATTTTAATCACTGTTTCTTGAAATTCCACAAGATAAAATATTAAATCTTACTGAACATTATTCAAAATAACCAGGTTGTGTTTTACTGCATCAAGTGATCTGCTATTGTTTAAATCTGCTCAAAAACTCATTTATCGCTGCCATGGTAAATGTTTTATGCATAACAGCAGTAACAGTGCAAACAGCAATTCACAACATACATTTGCAAAACTCTACATAAGACTGAGTTACATGATGAGGCAATCATACTACTTTCAAAATTCTTAAATTCACCCATTTACTTTTTGATTACAAAGCATTCTGAGCTTGTTGATGTTACAATTCTGTTGTTAAATGCAAGTGGCATAGAACTAGCCCTAGTTCTGACTATGGCCTATTATTCAATATTTGTTTCTTAGTGAAATATTTAATGGCCCAGATTTCACAATAGTAATGATGTTGTTTAATGTAATTCCTCCCAGAAACTAAAATAAACTTCAGAATGCCTGTAGATGTGTGGCTTCTTGCGGAAATCCCAAAGTCACATTTAGTAATCCAATTAACCTCCAAATGCTGTATATTGCAACCTTCTCAATAAAGAAAAATTCTTGGAACTGCTGTAAATGTCAGATATTTATTAAGTATATCCACTGCACAATATTATACATCATTACATGAGGCGTAAGCACATTTTTAACATCATAGTTAGCTATAATTATTGCTTGGTAAATTACCTTGCCCTTAAAAAATCTAAATTTGTGCACTGGAGAAGTAAAACCAACCCTGTCTCCGTTTAATCCTCCAAATCCCAAAGAAGCAGCAGCAAACCAACATCAGCTTACACTCTCAGGCCAACATCTCCAGCTTTGAAGATCTAATTACATTTGGTTGACTCCAGTAAGCAAGCTGACACCAAACTCCCAAAGTGGGCACCTTATTCTAAGTTCTGTCATGGCAACTGGTTACCATGTGAACAGAGGAAACCATTCAAGGATTTTCTCAAAAAGGAAGTGATATATTGCAAGAATAAGTAGGAAAATATATTTTTAATTTTTTGTATTATTTTGAACTTCTGCATCCCTCACTATGCGCTATCATACATAAAGCAAACATATTTTGCCATTCATTGGAGCATTCCTCTTCTTCTTCGGCAGACTATTGGGGTTGAAATTGACCTGCTACTATTCTAGTTCTGTGGACTTTCAGTTGGCTGATGAGGCAATGTAGGACGCGTGAGCCAGATGGTGCTTAATGGGCCAGATGAAAGGTGATCATGTAGTCTCCTGTGCTCTGGCTTGTACCTACAACTCACACTGCTGTATGCTCCATTCCCCACTCAAAGCTTTCTGTATGTCAGGGTTTACAATGAGGTAGTCCACTTTTCTTTTGTTCATTTCCTTCAATCTGCATTCATTGGTTGCATTTCTAAGCAAGGTAATGATATCATTAACAGTCTCACTTGTTTCTTGCCTCAGGCAATTTGCATTTGTGAATCCAGTGACTTGACTTCAGGACAAGGTGTGAAATGAATTTTTCAAAGATCACGGCAGGGTTTTTACTTTTGCTCTCACTTATTTCTTAACTGTTGAAAAGATCCATTATCCTTTCTCTTTGGTCCATGAGTAGATGTAACCAATCTTCTCACCAGTTATGCATTTTCACAAAACTACTGATGATAGTAATATTTCAATAATCCACAATCCTGTTGTTCAGAAATATTGGTTGTTCAGTGTCTGGCACACTGGGTTTCCTTTAAACTCACTCAGGACATTGTTTTTTGTATTCCCTTTTAGCTCACTGGGACCCCATTTCCTATGTCCTTCAATTTCAATTCAAAATTTATTATACCACTGTGTAATATCTAGAAAAATAAATGATTTCATTGGAATAACTGTAAAATCCACCACTCTGGCACCAACAAAGTCCCGAGGTGTTGTGTGAAATGGTTCTTTTTGACCTTAAGGATGAAGGACTCTGGACACGAGCTTTGGATATCAAAACGAGTTTAATCACGAAGGCAAATGCGGGGACAGAATGGATGGGAACAGATACACACTCATACATACGCAGGAGACCGTGAACGTGAGGGGGAATCGCAACTAGGATAAGATACACTCACATACACACACACACACACACACACTGATACACACAAGCACACAATAAAATGTACAACTTCAGGATAATATACTTCAATGCCTGACCAACATGAGTTGGTCTATAAGGAGTTTGTACATAAAATAAGATATCTTTTATTAGTCACATGTAGATCAAAACACACAGTGAAATGCATCTTTTGTGTAGAGTGTTCTGGGGGCAGCCCGCAAGTGTCACCTCACCTCCGGTGCCAACATAGCATGCCCAAAACTTCCTAACCCATACGTCTTTGGAATGTTGGAGGAAACCAGAGCACCCAGAGGAAACCCACACAGACACGAGGAGAACATACAAATTCCTTACAAACAGCAGCCAGAATTGAACACAGATCACTGGCGTTGTAAAGTGTTATAGATATGATAATATCTTGTTATTCCAGGGCACTGTTTGATAATTAGGCTTCCAGATTATCTATGGCTCAACCAGTTGTTTTTTTACAGTCTAGCACTAAGTGCTCTGCTGAATGAAGCAACGTGGTCTCTTTGTACAGAGTATCGTGCATTGGTGAGGGAAGAGATACAAATACAAAATGGTATACTTAAACTAAATACTTCTCTAATTATTCCTACAAAAGATAACAAGGGATAAATATTGACCAGGGTATCAGGGATAAGTACATCCTGAGATCTTTCACAGCTCCCTGACAAAGCCTCAGGCTGACATCTGAAAAACAACACTGTACATTCATATGTTGGCCTTGATTTATTGGATTGCCCTCAAAATAAAAGTCGAAGATGCAGCTTTCTGACCCAGATGCAGGTGTTCTAGTAACTGAGGCATGGGTATCAACTTGTTTTTTCACCCTTTTTTCTAAAGGTGATTATTCCTGCTGTTACACAGGTTTACAGTGATCACGATTTTTTTCCTCTCTAGATACAAGGGAAATGGAGACTAACTGTCATCTTACCAGCCTGCTTAAGATTAGATTGTCATTGCAGGCTAGGACAAAAGCCAGGCTCCATCATCTCTTAATGTTGATTTCCCCACTGCATAATGAATCACCAATAATCCATCCCATTGGTGAATTTTGATGATTATATTGTATTTCTTCCCATTGATTTTAATAATCTAATCCATCTTTCCTCCCTACCTTCTCCACCTCCTTGACATTTCTGCGTTCATCCAAGTTAGGCTTCTGGCATATCCACAACTTTCTTTTCTCCCCAGTTCCTGCTCCTGAAACTCTGGAATTCCGACTCTAAATTTCTCTCTTTTTTCACCTCCCTTATGACTGATCTCAAATTTACTGCTTTGGGTAAGATTTTGTCCACCTGTCTTAACATCTCCTTGAATGGCTTGGTATCAAACTTTGTTTTGTAGCACTCTTTTGAATCACATGGGGGTATTTTGCTTCATTAAAGGTGCTCTATATAAATGACAACCGTTTTCATTTGGCAGGTTTATTGATACGTGTTCTAAGTTTTTTTTACTGAATTATGGCTTGGCTGCTCCCATGATCATCTCATCCAATGCCATTGCCTCATTTGTAATTTGCATGATGTATCCTTGAACTTGCTAATTAGTCACTGGCATGATTTATTACTCGTCTGTTTATGCTCTATTTCATGGTATTACTGGGTCAATTGGTTTTGTAAATGATTGCAAATTTATGATAAATTTGAATATTTATTTCTTTTTTGTTACATGGCTGTCAGTGTGAGATATGAGAGTGGCAGACACTGAAACATTCGCACTGACTAGCAGTTTATTAAATACTTAAAGATCAAGTATGCCAGGAATCGATATATGAAACTTGACACATCATGGATAATTGTCAGTGGATTAATTGTGCAGAACAGAAAGAAATAGATTCTGGCTAAAAATATCAAAAGTCAAGTGAGCCTTCAAAATTCACCAGCAACTGGTGAGTTGTGGACGTGAATATTCTGACCGTAAAATGTGACTTGACTTTCTCCAGATTGTCTTCCGCTGTCTCTTACGATGAACAAAGACCAGATTTCTGCTTTTTTAATCATGTTTCTACTGCATTTTGCACAGAAGTTCCACCCCTACTTTGCAAGAAAGTAATGTGGATTATTTTGTAATCATTATTTGGTACCAGTATTGAAGCATCTCTTATTGGTTCCAAACATTTGGTAGAAAACAGCGATTTATTTTCCATGATATAATTGATGTTAAACATGAAGTTCACTTAAAACAACAGCTTTTTTTTGAACTGAGCATCTACTGTGGATCAGCAGAAAGTTACCAGGACTTTGCACAGTGAAGGAAGCATTGACCTTTTGGCTGATGTGCATCTCTGTGCACCATATCTCTGCGAACCGATATTCATCAACATGTGGTTATGTTACATAAGATGAACATGCAGTCAGAACAGATTATGCACATGTGTTTGCATTTGTATAACCTATGCCTTTGTTCAAGAAATTTCCTAAAGATATCACTTGTATGCTCAGAAGTTTTATTTCATTTTTGCTTGTGGTACTGGGGCTCTATGTCACTGTGTTCTTTATGATTATATTGATCCATGCAGCTGATATATCAGCATTTCCAGCTTTGGTGGGTCAGATGCTATATCATATTGCATGCGTTGTAGCTGGACTCTATTTCTCCCAATTGATTTTATTGTTAGCAAATCATCAATATTTTTAACATGTTCCTTCTCTTGATCAAATACGTTTTCTTTCATATGACCTTAGGAGCATAAAATGTCACAGTTTTAATTTCAGATTCCCTAACTAGCCCAGTCGCCTTGTGGAAAGCAACTACAAGAGGTAATCCTGAAACTTGCGCTTTGGGCAAAATGTTCAACGTCAAAGTCAAGGTCAAATCAACTTTATTGTCATATGCACAAGTACATGTATGCACAGGTGCAATGATAAATTTACTTGTAGCAGCATCACAGGCACATAGCATCATATAAGCAGCATTCACAAGAAAAACATAAATTAAACATAAATTATATATACACAATTTTTACAAGAAAGAACACAATTAGAACAAAAAATACAAAGTGCATTGTAGTGCAAAGTGATCAAAGTGGTCATAGTGTTGCTAAACTCCAGTGATTAAGGTCATACCAGTTGGTTCAAAAATTGAATGGTCGAAGGGAAGTAGTTGTTCTTGAACCTGGTGGTGTGGGACTTCAGGCTTCTGTACCTCCTGCCCAATGGTAGCTGCGAGAAGATGGCATGGCCCAGATGGTGGGGATCTTTGATGTTGCCTTCTTAAGGTAAAGCCTCCTGTAGATACTACCAATGGTGGGGAGAGATGTGGTTGTGATGTGTTGGGCTGAGTCCACTACTCTCTGCAGCTTCAATGTCCCTGCGCATTTAAATTGCCGTACTAGACATGATGCGACCAGTCAAGACACTTTCAACAGTACATCTATAGAAGTTTGTAAGTGTTCGGTGACAAGCTGAACCTCCTTAATCTCCTAAGAAAATAAAGACACTGGCACACTTTCCTTGTGATTGCATATTTGTGTACTGCTCAGGACAGATCATCTGATATGTTAACGCCCAGGAATTTAAAGCTGTTAACTCTCTCCACTGCTGATCCCCCAATGTAGACTGGCACATGTTCACACTCCTTCCCCTTCCTGAAGTCAACAATCAGCTCTTTAATTTTACTGACATTGAGATGTTATGATGGGCCCCATGGTTTGCTCAGGGATCGGTAGCAGTAGCTGGGAAAGTTTGTAGGTGTCACATGTGAATTAGGTGGACACATCAAGTGTAACATTCATTACCCTATTTAGGGTTGTCCATATGCTCCTTGGCAAATTGAAGCCTGATTGTTGAGTTGCAGGGCCTAATACACGGTGGTTGTTGTTGAAGTGTTTTCTGCCCAAGTTTTTCTCAGGATTCTTCAGTGTCATGAAGCAGAAGGTGCTTGGTGGATGATGACTCACCTTATTAAACAGGTTGCTGAATTCATAATTAATGTTGCCAAAATGAGGGCTGAGCACATAGTACTGGCCACCTGGTCAAAAGAGTGTAACTCAAAATCAAGCATGTGATAACATATTATTTGGCATGAAGACCAAAGGCTGCAAATTACAGTTAGTAATCTGCTTAAATCATATTCCTCTTTCAAAATTGTTACAAAGGCAGCAGGGTGGTTATGTTAAAATGATGAACATATTCAATAAACAGCAGAGAGAGGAAATTTCAGCCTCAAGTGTTGCAGGTCAGCAAAGGGACTATCTAATAGATACCTACATCAAACTAAAATTATTGAAAAACCCATTAAATGTGAAACCTCTATCAGAACTATGCATAATACAGTTATTTTTAATGAACCTGCTTCTCCCCACACCAAAACTCAAAGGAGTGTGTGAGTTTGGTTAAAATCAGCCAGCAACTCCCTCAAGACTGTTTTGTTAATACCTTGTAACTCTTCACCTTTAATGTCTTTGATGTCAGCTAAGGTTCCTGTTGCAGACAGGCAAAGGCATAGAAATCTAAACATGGCCCAGTGATATCCCTCGTGTCACAGAGTAATTTTTATGACCACTGGGGAAGACTTGCCTGGCATCATCTTGGTTGAACGTGCAGTGTTTATTGAAGGTGCAATTGGTCATCATTTTATTTTTGGTAGGATTTCCTGAGATCCAGGAGGAGCAGGAATGCAGCTCTGGGTTTCTGAAGGAATCCTTGTGTCTTTCCTTTTCCATCCCTCTCTTTCTTCACACTAGCACTTCCCTTTTAGTCTTCCTCCAACTTCCACTCCTGCCCAATGACCTTCAGCTTTGGGGACTAATTCTATGCTCTCATTAAATGCCACTTCAGTAACTAAAACTGCAAAGTTAAAATATTATGCAAAATGATAGATAATTTGTATATTCAATAATATCAAATGCAACTTAGAAAACTGCCAGTGCTGGCAGCAGAACATTAAAAATTTTCACTGAGAAAACACTGAAGAAGTAAAAACACTGCAGTATGGCGTGGAACTTCTTGATGTGTTGCCCACACTTGTTGCTCTATTATCCACTAAGTCTGACTTAGCTAGAGTGGATCTTCTAGCAATGCCTTGGTCCCCAAAATCTGGCTCCAAATTGATAGGTGAGGCTCAGAGGAGTGCAGGATATTCCAATCACAAATTCCCCAAATACTGATTGTGGTCTGTTGGTGAGGAAGTCAAGGTTCCAGTTGCAGAGGGAGGTGCAGAATCCCAGGTCTAAGAGTTTGGAGACACTTGTTTGGAATTATGGTATTGAAGGTGGATTCAGTAAATAGGAGATCTGATGTAGGTGTCTTTGTTATCCAAATGTTCCTGAGATGAGTGTAGGGACAGGGAGATAGCATCCGCCATGGACCGTTTCAGCAGTAGGTGAATTACAGTGAGTCTAGGTTGCTTGGAGACCGGAGTTGATGTGTGCCATGACCAGCCTCTGTGATGATGGATGCCAGAGCCACTGGCAGCAGTGATTAAGGCACATTCCCTTATTTTTCTTTAGCACTGGGATGATACTAGTCTTCTTAAAGCAGGTAGAAACCTCAGATTGGAGTAGTGAGAGGTTAAAGATGTCTGCAAATACTCCTGCCAGCTGATCTGCGCAGGATCTGATGACATGGCTGGGGACTCCATCTGGGCCTGTTGTTTTCTGTGGGTTCACTCTCAGGAAGGCCGACCTGATGTCTGCAATGGTGACTGTGGGGACAGGTCCATCAGAGGCTATTGGGACTGGTGGTGACATTTCACTGACCTCCTGTACAAAATGAGCATAGAGTGCATTGGGTTAATTGGGGAAGGATGCATTGTTGCCAGTGATACTGTCCAACTTCATTTTGTAGATCATTATTGTATGCAAGCCTTGCCACAATCAATGAGTGTCTGTGTGGTGAGTCTGGGTCTCTAGCTTGGCCTGGTATTGTCTCTTGGCATCCCTGATGGCCCTGCAAAGTCATACCTAGATTTCCTGCATAGGTCAAAGTCACCTGAGTTAAATGCCTTGGACCTGGACTTCAGTAAGGAGTAGATCTCTCAGTCCATCCATTGTTTCCAGTTGGGAACACCTGGATTGACCTCTTTGGCATGCCGTCCTCAACACACTTACTGATGAAGTCTATCATGCAGTGGCATGCTAATTTAGGTTGGCTGCTGAGCTCTTGAATATGGATTAGTCTTCCAACTTAAGTGAGAAAGAGTACAGCCTGATGGTCTGATCTTCCAAAATACAGGTGGGGGATGAAGCAGTAGGCACCCTTGCTGGTTGTAGAGCAGTAGCTGAGGGCATTTGGGCCTCTGGTAGGGCTGGAAACGTGTCGATAGTACTTTGGTGGTACACTTTTGCAGTTGGCTTGGTTGAAGTCCCAGACTATGATGAACAATGTCTCAGCGTACACACTTCTGAGGCTATTAACAACAGAGTGCTGTTCATTGGGGTGGGATGTAGCCTGCTGTTAGGATAGCCAAAGTTAATTCTTGTGGCAAGTAGTAGGGGCTACTTGATACTAATAGAGAAAGATTGTTCATGAGATGGAAGAAAAGATAAGGGGGCAAAGGTGACAAAAATAAATAAATCTTTTGTTTTTAGTCTCCAACAATGAGAATCCACACTTGAAGTAGTTAAATTACAGTCCTGAAGAAATTGATAGGCAAAAAATATTCTGTTCTAATATTGTTAAGCATAAGATAGTCATGAAAAAAATATGCAATAACAGTGAAAATTTTATGCACAAGGTGAGTTAGAATAAGGAACTTCCCATGACAAGGAGTTGTTGCAATTAGCTCTGATGTTTTTGAAGGGATTCTAACTAACCACTGGAAAGAAAAAGGATAAGAGGGATCTGTCAATGGGATTAGACAAGGAAGGGTGAGTGAAGCTTATGATGATCTTAAATCCCAACATTAAATTATTGAGCCAAATAGCCTGTTTCTGTGGTGTAGGTACAATATAATCTGCAGGCAGAACCCTTACTGAACAGCCCTGGTGGAGCCAGAGACCATAACATCATTTAAGAAGCATCAGAAAAGCACTTGAATTTGCAATGCATTGAAGGTCATGGACATAGTACTGGTAAATGGGATTTGTTCAGATGGTTCTCGATGGTTGGCATGGACATGATGGGTTGACAAGCCTGCTTCCGTGCTACATCACTCCATGATTCTATGGCTTCTACATGAAAATTATATATTTTAATATTCCTTTTATCTTGTTTTTTTATCTCATTCTGTCAACTTGTGGCTTTATCCACAGAAAGACAAAATGCACAATCTGACCACAACTTGAGTTGGGAAGAATGGGTCCACACAGCTGATCCTTGGTTGCCCATGTTAACACATCATCTAAAATATGGATGGCCTCCGGAAGAGCTGGAATGGTTTTGGTGAGGCCTTTTCTTTGCATGGTGGAGCATGTGAATCTGAAGCCAAAGATAACATCCTCTCAAAGATTATCTCCCAATCTGTGCAGCTTGTCACTGCATGCACTGCTGCAGAGAATTGGAATGCTTACAACATTTGGCTTGGCAGCTGTCTAGTAGGAAAAGATCCTTACATCCCGATCTGTTTTGCTGACCATTCTAACTATTGCTATAAGGCAGCTTTTTCTAAAGCAAAAATTGATTTCTGTTCATCAAGCCATCTATTATCAGCTATTGTTGAGATTTAAGCTTTGAACAGAGCCTCTTTTCTTCCTACCCATTCCTAGTGAATCACATCAGATGAAGTTATTTTGTTTTTTCCTCCAACAAGACTACTTCCTGTAGGAGAGGATTTGCTTGATAAATTGCATAATCTTTTTTTGCTCAACTGAAGCAGTAGAGCTTAAAGGAATCCAGTAAAAAAATAAACAATTTGTACAAGCAATCCAAAGATAATGGATTTAAAATAGGAAAGATTTAGAAACATAGATGGAAAATGAACAGAGAAAAGAAATTTTTGGCAAAATTATGAAATTGAAAATCTTAGGATGCTGATCCCTGAGATGAAAAATACAGATGAATACGTAATCTCTGTTGATTTATAAGAGAGCGTTACTGTATTAAGTTAAATTGATGTGTTTGTTGTACATGGATGGCTCACTCTTATATAAATTGACCGACTCTGTATGTTTATTGTTGTTTCATGCTCACTTAAAAGTGAACTCAGCCAGTTCTTCCTGGCCCAAGCCTTATTTTATTTAATCTGAGAAATTTAACATTCTTTCCACCTTGATTTTAAGACCATTAGGTAACAAATTACTGGTTACAATTCATCAATGTAAATGTTGCTTAATTATTTTACATTAATTTAATATTTATTTGGACATGTTTCTGTGATAGTTTATTTTTTGTTCCCACTTCAATGGCTCTGGCTTTGGACACTGAATGACTATTTTGAAAAGTCTTGACTTCTAGCTTTAGTTTGATGAAAATATTGTTGATATTGATCTTATAATTATGTCTGCTTTTGCTGTGCAATAATGGGTTTAAAGGGACAAGAATGAGGTAGATCATCATCTGTTTTGCTGGGCTGCTGCACAAAATGGAAAATCAGGTTGGAAGGATTAGATATCTCCAATGGATCCTGCCCAATCTTTTTTCTCTCTCCTTTTAAAAACTCCAGGAAAATGGTATTGGGGGTTGGGAGGGGTGGTAGGTTTGTGGGGGTGATATGTTTGTTAAGAGACTGACATCTAATGTTGGTCTTTCCCCTCCGCAGTGTACCTGGGTTATAATTTCCAGCCAGATTGTACTAGAGATAATTATCCCAAGGGCTCTAAGCAATCAGAGGTGGAAATCAGCAATCATCCATCTCTGTACGAATGTTATTCCCAGGATCACTCAAAATGATTCATAGAAAATTCTGTCAGCTGACATCCATACTGTTACATTTACTTTCATGGTAGACATTGTTGCTGACAATCTTTGACACTTTTGCAGATTTTATAAACTTCAGATGACTATCTGGAGGAACACAGTGTGTTAATACTGTGCACACAGCTCCCCGTGACAGATTGTGGGCTTTGCCAGCTGTAAGGCCACAACCACAGGTCATAGGAGCCTGGAGTATGTGAAATTCACATTCCTGTGGTACTGTATAACAACACAGCACTGATGCATGACAATGTGGGTGGTTTATCCTCGTTGGACTGACAACAGAATGGAATCTCAGTTGACACTAAATTGCTCATCAGAGTAGTTTGGTGTGATAATAAAAGCAGGAAATGTTGGAAACACTCAGCGGGTCAGGCAGCATCCATGGAAAGAGAAGCAGTCAATGCTTCAGGCCTGAGATCCAACATTGCTACACTAAGCTTAGGGAATTTGCAACAAGTTTTTGGAAGGAGCAGTGTACTGAGTGCTGTTCAGCTGTTTCATCACCTGGAATCCCACAGCAGATATTAAGCTTGACTTGATGTCCAATTCAAGCACAAGGATGGTTTTTTTTGGTTTTAATGAGCACGGGGTGTATTTGAGTTTATCCGTAAATATCAGCACTATTTATCAACCCCCAAGCCCATTGGAAGATGAGAAAACTGGCAATGGCATATTGAAGCTGACTGTGAAATTGATGACCTCAGATATCAGAAAGTTTGAGGGAGAATGAAGATCCTCTTTGACACCTCAATGCACTGATGGGAAACAGTCAGGCATGTTGAATTGAGTTTACTGCATAACTGAAAAGGAGGATGGCGATGGCACATTCAGAATTTAACTGAAAACACCTTAAGTATGTGTAATAGTCTGTCTTGGGCCAGGATGTGCATTGGAAATGCCTAATTTTCTGCTGAAGTGCAGTTAAATTTGTGTTGTGCAAATATATAGGAGGGCTTCTCCAAGTTATGGAGGAGATAAACTGGTGGGTTGCTGGAGGAATAAAATGGATCCAGTTACCTTTCATGGATATGGGTCAGAGATGTGTCCAGCAATTATAGGCATTAATTGAACAGAATCACTCAGCTTGAGAGACTGCCTTGAGGAAATTGCAACTTTGGGCAATGAAAAGATCTAGGAACAGCTAATGTTTTGGTAATTCAAGAGGGCTTTCATAATTCCCCTACCAATCTAATCCCTTTTAAATTTTTCCAGGTTTTCTAAGGTCATCATTTTCATATTCAGCTTCCATTTGGGTCCGTCGGTATTTTAGTTCTCATGTTTGGTTGGTGGTAAATGAATAGTACTCTTTTTGCAGATGTGGGTTTAGAGCCACCAAAAAGTCTTGAGCTCGCAGGTACTGCCAGACCGGAGTCATCAGCTGCAGCTCTGACAGAGTGGTCATGGTGAACAAAAGAGATCTGTAACTATGATGTCTTCTTGTGTGCAGCTGGCCCAGAAATCATGCTGAGTGCACAAGGGAGAATTGTGATCAGTTGAATTTCCAGAGGGACATCGTTCTGAACTGAATGGGCCCAATCATTACCCAGAAATAAGTGGTTTTCAGTTGTGTCATGCTTGGTATTTAATCTTTTGGGCCACTCACATTAAAAAAGATGTTAATTGTAAAGGTTCTTCATTGTTCATGGATAAATAATGGAATAACTGAATGAAAGGAAGGGATGAAGGGTGTTTGGTAGAACAGGATAACTATACCTTCAAATGGAATGTTCTTACATTCTAGTGAAAATCAGGAGTGAACAGGTGAGAGCAATAAATTTGATATGTTCCTCATTGAAATGTTTGTGTTGTTGGCTAGGAGCAGATAGAAGACTCCATTTGTGCATTTGGTCATTGGCTGAAACTTCAGGACTACACAGAGCTGATATGTACAGATCTCAGCTGTGAAGTGTTATCCTCCAACAATGTAGCTCTCTGCAAGTTTTATTCAGCTGTGCATAGATGCTGTGACCCAGCGATCAACCATGTAAAGAGTGATTATTGAGGGGTAGCAGAAAATCTGCAGCAGAGTACTGTGTATTTATGTAAACTGCACACAATTGCAGCCCAAGCATGAATGAGTTGATGAGCAAGACCTTTGCAAGGATGATGCTTTCCATGGTAATGTGAGTGGTTCTTTGAAATATCAGTCATGGGAATCAAATGAATCGATGGCTATGAGGACTCTGGGTGATAAATGCTTAGTATATTGGCAGACACCTTCCCTTAAGTGTTGGTGCCTTATGATGATCTGCACCAGGTGCATGGGGACCAGTCTATGCTGGGGTCCTTATGGGCTCTAAATCCTAGTAGTCATGAGCAATGGCCATCTCAACAGTCATCCCAGGGATCTGAACAGTATATCTCTGCTGAACCCACCTTGTGCAGCATCAGACAGGTGGGTGCCTGGAAAAGTGTTATGTTTTTGTTTCCATTGTTTTGGAGCATCAGATAATTCTTACAACTTTGCACCAGTTCCTCATGTTAACTACTCTTGGTTGCTGAATTAACCAAATGGGGGATAGGTATTTGGTTGGCTTTGGTTGAGTGATAAAGGACAATGGCAGTACGATATAACTGTTACATCAGCTCCAATCTTCACTGAGGCAGGCTTTACAGATCAGTGGGAGGATTTCTAACAAGTGTTTCCTACACAGGATGCCAGATTCACGGGCTTACCGTCTTGTTCAGCAGGAATAGTACAATAGTGGCTGTAGCACAAGATCAGGCATAGTTATAAGAGGAGGACAGAGATCATGAGCCAGGATGACTGGGTACAGGGCAGGGTCAGGGAGCAATCATGGGAGGTCAGAGACAGACATCTGATAGTCATGTAGAGTTGCACCATCCCAGTTTCACTGCTTAAGTTTCCTCACTGGTTGAAGAATGAAGCTGGTATCATTTTTTTCCAAGCAACTTTTAACTCCTGCACCATGACTGTAATTATATTTCATAAAATTCTTCTGCATTATGGGATCTCCAGAGACAGTAAAGAACACAAGGTTTTCATATCTTTTTTTTATTCACTCACTGGATGTGGATGTCACTGGAAAGGTCAGCATTAATATACGTTTTTCTTAAGTCTGCTTACAGGCCTGGAGTTCAGGGAAGCAAAGCTGCTGCAGGAGTTTAACGTGGTGTTCCAAGGAGAAACGCAGAACAGGTTCTGAGATTCAGATAAAGCTGACTCCCATAGGAATGCTCACTGTAAACTGAGCAAATCTGGTCAAGGGAGGAAATGACAGGAGATCAATGGGAAGTGCTCAAAAAATAGTTTAATGTGATGTAGAATGAGTTTTACCCTGAGAGGCAAGATCTGCATAAAATAAATAACTAAAAAGGAAGGGTGCAACATGAGACTAAAAGATAAAGTATACAAGAAGACAAAAGTAGTACAGGTCCTGGTGACTGAGACAGGACCAGAAGGTGAAAAACAGATAGAATGAGGCAGACAAATCAGATATGAAAAGAATAATCAAGACATGACAAAATCAATGTAATGTAGAATTATGTAAGTAAAAAAAAGACTTGGCATAAATGTTATAAATCTCTTCAAAATATACAGCAAGGTTATTGCAAATTAAGTCAGCAAATGACAATAAGTTGAATGACTATTTTGTATCAGAATGTATGTGAGGATGAGGATAGAATCCTGAATATGCCTTGGACATTAATTAATATTGAATCAACAAACATCAGCATTGGCATAGGCAAAATTACATTAATTAAAAAGACAATGGAACTGAAGAGTAAAAGACCCCAGGACCAGATAGTTCTAACCCAGAGCTTTAATGGAAATAAGTCTGAATAAGCTGTCCTAACAGCATTCATCCTGAAGTTCTTAGAATTTCAGAAATCTTTCTTTAGATTAGATAATTGCATGTGTCACTCTACCTTTTTAAGAAAGAAACCCAAGAATTCTAGGTCAGGTAGGTTTGCGTCTGTTGTCATGAGTTTACTATGCCCAGAAATTCCAGTGCACCCTAAAAGTTAGATTGGCATAGTGTTGATATAGTCATAGAGTTACGGCATGGAAACAGGTACTTTGGTCCACTGACCATCAGTTATCCATTTGCTCTAATCCTACGTTAATCTAATTATTTATCCTCCCCACATTTTTATCATCTCTCCCAAGATTCTACCACTCACCTACACAGTAGGAGCAATTTACAATGACCAATTAACCTACCAACCTACATGTCTTTGGAATGTGGAAGGAACCTGGAGCACCCAGGAGAAACCCACGTGGTCACAGAGAGAAAGCGCAAACCCCACACAGACAGCATCTGAGGTCAGTCAAAGTTTCTGTGCTTCTTTGTCCACCACATCAGTTGATTCCAGGCAGAAGGAAGAGAGTCAAGACTGTAAACAGAGCTTTCATCATGAGGAAATTCTTCTCAAGGTCCACAACAAGATGATACACAACAAGCTGGCAATTCAACACAAAGGAGGCCAGACAATGAAAATATTTCTAATTCCCGTTGAGCTTTCTATTAAATACAGTTATGAAGCAATTTGTAATTCTCCTTCATCAGAAATATTTCATGCATTGTTAATATTGCAGTTTCTCCACTGTGTCTACCAGGCAAATATACCAGAAAATGAACAACTAAACAAGTTGGGAATTAAATGTATTATATTTACAAATGGTTGTGGATAGAGTGTACTTATAAAAAAATTGTAATAGAAACTGTCTATTTTGACCAAATTTCAAAATTGAGAATCATAATCCATATCCATGTTTGGTCTGCTAATTAAACAGGTCATAAATGTGTTGCTTTAGTTGATAAAAGCTTTATGTGTGCAAAATACTTTAAAGGATTAAAAAAGGCCAAGCAGATCTGTAAGTCAGCCTTTCCTTTAATTGTTCATACTCTTGTACCCAATGCGGACTGTGATATCTGTCATGAATATTCACACTGTTGCTGGGGAAGGCTTAGATTCTGTTCTCTGAGAGGTGACATAGTTACTATCAATATACTTGGTGATCATATGGAGATAGGACTTATGCCCAGCTGTAATTACCTCATTCGTGTTCAGTGATATGGATATGTGCATTTCACTTGCACAACGGCAAGCTACAGAAAGAGATCCCACCATCCCTTCAATCCCATCCTCTGAAGTGATAGGCCACATGGCAGAAAGCAAACTCAGTAGACAGGCAACTCAGCAGCCTGAAGGAGAGCAATGAGGCAGAAAATAATGTTATTCCTGGACATTTTCATTTAAGAGGAAGCTGGAAGGAACACACATATGCAGTGGTATAGTAAGACCAAGGAAATGCATTAGCAGGACTTCAATATAATATCTGTCTTCAATTTTCAAGCCAGCACCAAGAAAAGTTACTGTGGGTACCAAATGTAAATATATTATTGGGAAGTTTTGCCTCTCTACAATAAGGCACATACATTACTTGATACCAGTGACTGTAAAAAAAACATCAGAGGTAATTACTTAGGCAGCATGTTGGAGTCATGTTTCTTGTTTATTTGGTTTCAACCCTGACACTGACCTGCTGCTCACAGTGAGGTTGCTAATCTTGAGACTCAAATGAGACCCAGACTAAACAACTAAGCCGGGGTGGGTGGTGGTGAGGGTAGGCTCCAGGAATATCCCCAAATATCCCTATCCACTGTTTCAACAATAGAGTCGGGCACATGAATATTAAAAAAAAGGTTTGAAATATTTGAATCCATCTTTTGCCAAAAATGATTGATCCATCTCAACCTATTCCTAAAGACCCCACCATTACAGAAACTGGTCTTCAATTTCAGTACCTTCATGTAATTCTAAGAAATGGTTGACTCTGGACACCATAATATGGTACCAGCCATGTTACTCAGGTAGAGTTCCATCATTGGCAAATAACCATTAGTTCGTAGAAAATAGCCCAGGTATGTGTTATTCACAAAATAACAAGACAAATACAATTTGGTCAATCACAGTCATTGGTAAGGTGGTTGGAGATGTTGAGATCGATGATGCGATTGATTGGCACTTACTCAGAAATTATATCATCACCAATATTCATTTTTGATTTTACCAGGATCAACAATTTCTAGACCTCAAGCTACTTTCAGAGTATTCAAGAATGAAAACAGGAAACACAAACTGAGGTAAAAATTTGCAACCTTTTTATTGAACACTCATAGAAATTCTTTAGTCAGTACCTCTTCAGTATTGGAAATAATGATCAATTTCTTGTCTAATAACAAATATTTCTTCCATGATTTATATTTGAAAATGCAGGACTAAGGTTATCTCTTTCCTTCATGTTTGACTGACTCCCATAGATCATACTTACACACTGTCCATATGAATCGAAGAAATATTGGAATGTAGAGGGAGTTGGAAATTTGTTTCAAAGGTGGAGATGGAGCTACAAAACATTCTTGACCCAGGAGGCCTGAAACTAATTTCATGTTAGTAACCTGTGTGAACCTTAGTAGGAAATATGTACATCTTTCACAGCTTCTACATTGGCAGTTTAGGTCAAGTACATGAACCTCAATCTGTCTTCACAGAAGCTCAGTGATACATGAGCCTAGAAGTGTGATGTACAGTAGCAACACATATTGTATTCTGTCCCTGATTTTTTTTTATGTTGGAGTCAATGGAGCTGAATATTGGAGTCAGATTTCAATGTGCTTTTTTTTTAACCATAAATTTCATTTAGTGCTACCAACCAAAGATAAATTTCTTGGCAACTTTCATAGAGATTATCTTTACTTAAACACTAATAACCTGATCAAATAAGAAACAGATCTCGACCTGACAAAGAGTCTGCAAGTGCCTGAGGGCTAAAATCAGCAATCACATGAAGTCTTTTGAATCCCTAATCATCTTCTTTCCATCTCGCTAAGTCGACTGCAATGAAAAACTGAGATACTAATTATTTATTTTATTCTTTTTCTTTTTGTGATCATTATCTTCGTTATCACATGCACAACCAATGATTCAGACTTGTTCTTAGCCATAATTGTACAAAGTTGAATCATATTTTCGGGGATTTAAATTATAATTGAAGTCACTAATTGAAGTCTAATGGTTGTCTTTCCTCAATATGGTCCCACTCTGGTTGCCTTACTGATCACACCCTAGGTTTGCCCTTAGTTATCAGTTACCTCTGTCTGACAGTTAACATTGTAACTGTTCCTTCTCCTCAACATCGATATGAGTTAGCCATCTTTATAGTTCTAAAATAATATAATGGCCAGGTTTCTGGTATCTGAATGACTTTGCTATTGATTATGGTTCTTCTTACAGTTAAAGATATTTAAAACAAAATGTTCCTTCTTTTTTTGCAATGATAAACATGAAGGCTGCCTGCTGCATCTGCAGAGGCCTCAGTTAAGTGCAGCGAGACTAAGCACACCTTCAAGCGGGGTTCAATTGTAGCCCAATGAAACTGTCAGGACTGCTGCAGAGACAGAAGAAGCATTGTCAGCTCTTGATAAAGCACAAGGTGCCCAAAGGCAGCATCTAGCCCTAGGCATGCAAGATGAGGCCACTGCTCATTTGACATATTGTTTCTGCATCAGCACATTCGATGGAGATATACAATTAATTCCAGTTCCTTCCTCTATCCTCAGGGTTCTATAATTTTTTTCCTTTCCAATATCCAATCAATTCTCCCTCTTGAGAGTTACCAATAAAACTGTCTCAGAAAGATTTTCACTCCTGACCAGATCCCAATATAAAAATATTTCTTATCACCTCTAGTATCTTTTCTCAATCCATTAAAACTGTGATTATGAACACACCTGCCACTGGAAATATTTAGTCTATGAAGACCATTTGTGACTGAATATCACTATCAAATCTGAAAATGACTGGGAATCAAATAGCTTTGGAATTTATTTAAACGGGAAAGTTTATTGACTGCAGAAGCCTTTTCTTGTTCTTAAACATTCCAGATATGAGATCAGAATCTCACACAATATTGAAGGTTCAACAGGGTGACAGTTTCCAATTGCTGTGATTAGACACATTGAAAACACTGGAGAAGACCTGATAACATGAGCTGTCAGAAAATCATCAGGGTGCTCAATGGGCAGGATCCTAATTGCTGCTGTCTGTGACCTAATCACTGTTGATGGTCCACTGTAACTTGAGGAAGGACCATACTGGTAACACCAGCAGTCCTTTGGGAATCACACAGCTGCAGACATTTAACAGCCATGGAACATTTTTCATTGTATTTTTTCCTTCTCTCTGTTTTCCCACCTCTGACACAAGATGTTAAAAGCCAGATGACTGAATTAGTCAGTTTGCTCTGTCAGAGAACTCCTTGTGGACTCTGGAGAACAGTCCTGATGGCATTCCATAGCATTACACTGGGGTATTGCCTTTCAGTTCTTATACCTATTAGAACCTGGCACGGGCACCAAAACGTCATTAACTTAAGTGTGGATTGCCAAGAGAAGAGACAACGGAAAAGCATATATTTTAAAATTATTTTACTTTACTTTTGTGTTTTTAACTATTTATATAGCTGTTTTAGTTGAATTTTAGTGACAATTTTAAAAATACTTTGCTTCAATTATAATAATTTTTAGGTGTGTGTAAATGTCAAAAACATCCAAAACTTATTGCAAGTTTTACAGTAGGCGAGTTCCTCTTTAGTTAGACTCCTCTGATATTCTGGGGCTGGAATGGTTGATCTCACACAGCCACAGCCATTTTCCTTTCTGAAACATACGTTTCCAACGAGTGGAGAGTTTCCCCCTTGCAGCTTATTGACTTCAGTTTTACTACTTTGTTGAGTGCTGCCTTGATGTCAAAGGCAGTTGCCCTCACCCTACTTTGAAAGTTCATCTCTCCTGACCATGTTTGGACAAGCGTCTGATGAAATCTGGAGCCAAGTGTTCTTGGCAATATTTAAAAGAGGCATCATTGTGCAGCTTATTGATGAGTAAGTGGCACATGAAAACACTGCTGATGATATCTTCCATCACTTTCGTGATGATTGAGAGTTGACATGGAGGGTGGTAATTATTCAGATTTGATTTATCCTGCTGCAGACAAACATACCAGGGCAATTTTCCACATTGTCAGGTAAATGCCAGCATTACCATGGTATTGGAACACCTTGTCTTAAAGTGCAACTAGTTCTGGAACTTCAATGTTCAGCACTGCAGTTGGGATGTTGTCTAGTCCCATAACTTTTGCTGTGTTCAGTGCCCTCAGCTATTTCTTAACATCATGTGGGATGAGATAATTTGGTTGAAGACTGTTTCCATGATGTAATCACCTGGACTCCAGAAGTAATCCCACAAATTAATCTGAAATAAATAGCCAGTAGCAGTAATAGTGGCAAAGAAGACATCATAATGTTATTACTCTTAACCATAGCCCTCTGATGTGGCTTAGCAAGTCATCTAGTTCAATCAAATTTCTATGATAAATAAAAAGAAATTGGACAATCTTGGATATTATTCAGCAATCTGTACGCTGCTTTCTCTCCTTTAACCAATCCTCTATTCAGGCTAATGTTTTCCCTATGAGCCCTTACTTTATGTAACAAGCATTTGTTTGGCATCTTATTCCAAAAAGTCTTTTAAAAGTTCAGATCTGTGACACCCACTGGTACCCTATTTAATCTACCCAGCCAGCTCCACTGAATTTGTTTACTTCCGTGTTTCCTTTATAAGCACTATTGGCTGTGCCTAACTGTATTGGTCCACATCAAGATGGCTTGGCTGATAGTTACAAAGGTGAAAGGTTGCTGGCTCAGTAAGTACTTCCCAGATTTTAGTAGTTCTGCTTTAACTCCAGAGCCACCTGAATGACAGATGCCAGAAAACAAAGTCCGGTGCTGGAGCCCAAGTACGTGAAGATTCTCCAGTCTTACACTAGAAGTCCACCTCTGCAGCCCCAATCCAGCTAGCCCTGTCATAATGTTAGAATCCCATTGATTTGAATGTGTCTTCCTGACTTGGAAATTACACAGAAAAGGATAATATAAACTGAAAATGGTGGAGACACTCGCCAGATCAGGCAGCACCTGTGGGAAGGAAAACAGCTGATGTTTCAGTTCTGAGACCCCTCATCAGATCCAGGAAAAAGCCATGTTAGTTCTTGGTAGCAGAGAAAATGGGGAAGGGATAGTTGGAACAAAGGGAATATCTCTGATAGGGTGAGACCACATGACTTAAGGTGGCGGGTAAGATCAAATTATATTTCTTTGTGTAATGTGTTACTAAGACTAAGGCTATGGGATATGCCCAGCAGGTAAGAATATACAAATAGAAAAGGGGAGAAAAGGATTATTTTGACTGAGTCAAAATGATGATAGACAGAAATGGCCAGTTCTGATACAGACAGATATAAAGAATGTTACCTACAGTTGGAGAATTCAATATTGCGTCCTGAAGGCTGCAGTGTGCCCAATTAGAAGGAGGTGTTATTCTTCACTCTTGTGTTGGACCTGACAAAAGGGCAAGTTCGGTTATTTGTTGATTTTTTTCTTATTTTACTTTATTTTAATCTTTTAATTTATTAGAATTTTTATGCACTTATAACAACATTTAAAAGAATTAATATTTATTTATCAATGCAATTCATGAAGTATGCAAATGTCTCTGAATTTTTGAGGCAGTTAAAAACTCTTAGAAAGTTTCAAAGATTTTGATCCACCTCTAGCTTTGCCTCTTAACAAAGGTGGTCAGGGTGTCCTAAAGAGGTTCACCAGCTGAATCCCAGTTGCTGCTGAGGCCTCACTAACTCACCACTATAACCAAACTTGCAGTGATAATGCATGTAACTAAATCATGTGGATGTACTGCACAACTGGTATTGTGGACTTTACACTTAAAAATTGACCCCACTCCCATATCTCAGCACACTATGTGGAACCAATTTACTCTATAACGAACTTCTAAAAACAAGCAAAGATTTGAAGGGAATGTTGGAGGAGCCCACTTGTATTTGTTGAAGTTTGTGTGATCTGGCTGTCTACGAGACTTACCAACTCACAGAAAAGTAGCCACCTTTGTTCCACAAAGTCTGAATGTTGCAAATATTAACACTTACATTGTTGCTGTAATGAAACCCACTAATCAGCTCAAAACCTAGAACTTTCTCATCAAGACATCTTTGCATGATAATGGTCACAGTCCAAATATAGTGGCACTTTGTAATCCTGGTGGTTTCATTAACTCATGGACTTATCACAAAAAAAAGTGTAGGAGACAGCAGCAAAATTGGTTTTGTGCAGAAAGGCATGCAGACTCACCTGATGTATTTAATAACATGAGGTATAAATTAACAGCAGGTCTGTGATGTATTTGAAATTATATTAAAACAAAAGTAAGGTTATCATGAGGCACACTATCATACTATCAGCCTATCATAGTTTGAGCTGAACTCTTAAGTAATCAAGGACCATTGATCCAGAGACTTCACACGTAAGGTCTACAGCTTGTGGGTAAGGCTGTGTAAATTTTAGCTGGAAAATAAAGGGCAAGCTGATGAGGTAGCCGATAACAACTATCAGAGCGTGGTTTTAAAAAGAAGAGTTTTTCAGATGGGAAGGAACTGCTGTCAGAAAGGGGTGACTTGATAAAGCAACAGAAGATGTCAACCATTTGACCACTGAGGCAGACACTGCAGTCAGGAGAGTGTAATCCTTTCAGTTACCACAGAATACACATCATTGGCAGATTGACCACTGAGATGACTTTGAATGAAAAGAATTATTCTAATAACACAGAATATGAAAAATACCTTGTCATTATTCATTAAACCTCCAGGTTGGACACTTGTGTAGCTAGTGGTTATTCAAACCCCACCCCTTGTACACATAGGCAGGTTCAGTGGAGATCCCTGTCCTACACCATCTATTTCTGGAATTGGAAGAAACTCAACAACTAAACCCTAGCACTCATATAAGGTTGGAAGTGTAACAGAGGATGCAAGTGGATGGGGGATAAGCACATTAAAAGGATCTGGATGGTGGGTCAAATCAGGCAAGATGCAGTGCATCATAATTTTCTCAGTACCCTGTAATAATCTCCTTCATGATTTCAGCATTCTTCCAGCATCTGAAGCTTATAGGTCAAAGAGTCGAAGAATCAAAGAGTTATACAACACAGAAACAGGCCCTTCGGCCCAACTCATCCATACTGACCAAGATGTCTTCCTGAGCTAGTCCCATTTGCCTGAATTTGGCCCATATACCTCTAAACTTTTCCAATCAATGTACCTGTCTAAATATCTTTTAAGCGTTGTAATTGTAACCTCCTCTACCACTTCTTCTGGCAGCTTGTTCCATATACCCATCACCCTCTATGTGAAAAGTTGTCACTCCCTTTATTTCTTTTCCCTCTCACCTTAAATCTATGTCATCGAGTTTCAGACTCCCCTACCATGGAAAAAGTATTGTGACAATCCACCTTATCTATGCCCCTCATGCTTTTAGAAACATCTATTGGGTCACCTCTCAGCATCTTTTGCTCCAAGGAAAACAGTCCCAGCCTATCCAGCTTCTCCTTATATCTAAAGCCCTCCAGTCTCAGAAACATCATTTTCTGCACCCTCTCTAGCTTAATCACGTCCTTCCTATAGTATGGCAACCAGAAATGCACACAATATTCCAGGTGCGGTCTCATCAACATCTTGCACAGCTGTAACTGTAATATGATGTCCCAGTTCTTTTACCCAATGCCCCATCCAAGGAAGGCAAGTATGCCATAAGCCTTCTTCACCATCTTGTCTACCTGTGTCGCCACTTTCAGGGAACTATGTACATGTACTCAAGGTCTCTCTGTTCTGCATTGTTGTGTCATGTCCTGGTTTAACTACTCAAAATGCATTTCTTCATACCTGTCCAAGTCAAATTCCATCAGCCATTCCTTGCCCACTTTCCCAGTTGATTTATATCCTGTTGTAACCTTAGACAATCTTCTTCACTGTCCACCACACCATTAATTTTGATGTTATCGTTATTGATTAGTGTTTTCTTATTTTTTTCTTCCCTCCTTCCTTTAATAGTGTGTAACACTTGCTACCTTCCAATCTGCTGGGCCAGTTCCAGAATCTGGTGAATTTGGGGATAATCATTAGTTCACAGTTATCTCTGTAACAATCCCAGCACCATATTTGTGTGGTTTTAGTTCTCTCAATTTTTCCATTACTTTCTCTTTGCTGGAATTAATTACTTTAAGTTTTTGAATGCTTTAGATTCTTGATTTGTCTTTTTTTCTGCAATGAAGGTAGTGTAGCAGCTAGCTACACACTACCAAATGAAGACACAGAGTCGCTGGTTTCGAAATCGAAGATTGAATGCCGACCGGGGCGCGGTGCGCCTTTAATAGCCAAGCAATTCCCACGCTACAGTTCCCGCGCTGACGTCACGCGCATGTCACCTGACCTTCCCCCACGCAGGCTTTCCCAGCCCAACACTGGGGAAGAAGGAGAGCCCCGCACCATCTTGGATCGGGGCCTCCAACGATGTCGCGATGTCGGGAGCCGGTTTGATGCCGGTGCGGTGAGTCGCTACAGTAGATGCAAAACATTTATTCAGTATTCAACCATTGCTTTTATTCCCCATGGTAATTTCTCCTGTCAACTTCTCTATGAAACCCACATTTATTTTTACTGCTCCTTGGGTTTTTACACATCCTTCCTGAAGTAAGGAAGCCACGATCTTCCTTGTTATTTTTCCTTCCTCAGCAATGGAGGGAAATCTAAGACAGTCATTTCCAGGTTCTAGGTTGGCAGTTTGTTGGCAGATGACAGGGCAGGGAAGGAGAGCAGGCGGTCAAGGAGAGCACCAGGATTCTCAGCACTTCACCTTGTATTAATTAATTAGCTAAAAAGGTGGAGTGTGAGGTATCCAAGTTTGTTAATGATACAATGGTAGGTGGGAAAACGAGCTGTGAGGAAGATTCAAAGAGCTTGCAAAAGGACATCGACAGGTAAAGTGAATATGAAAGAATGTGGCAGATGGAGTTTAATGAGGGAATATGTGGGGTTATTCAGTCTGAGTGGAGGAAGAAAAATAAAATAGTTTAATGGTGAGAAACCAGTAAACGTTAGTTCACAAAGGGATCTTGGTGTGCCAGTTAATGAGTCAGAAAGTACAGTAAGCAATTAGGAAGGGATAGTAGCCAAGGTACATAAATTAGGAAGTGTTTCTGAGATTGTACAAGGCTTTGGGGAGAACTTATTTGGAATGCTGTGCACAGTTTTGGTCCATTTACCTAAAGAAGGTCCATGCAGCAGAGGTTGGTCTGCAATCATCTTGAAAATTTTTACCATTTGACCAAGGCCTTGCTTTGTCAGGCGGTGTGAAATGTCCACCCTACATTGAAAGAATTCACATGCATGCATCTGAAATGTAGTGGAAGCAATCATTTTTGACCCCGAGCAGTTGCCAAAGAAGAAAATTATCATCCTTGGCAATGGACACAACAAAGACACACCCAGCGAATCAAAAGTAGCTTATAACACCACAACTGTCCAAGCTGACCAGTTCATGAAAGATATAACTGCCAAACGAGGCCATTGTAAGTTAAGTGAGAATCAGCAATGATTCAATATCTAATCAGCAGTATCTATTTGACCTCACCCATCTACCTATCACAGCCTTTTCCGTCCCTAACATTTTTGGGTTAATGCCAGGAATGATCAGTGCACAGCTTTACTTGTCTTGCTTACAAATGGCCGGGTGCAGCTAGAGCAGTCCCTTGTGTGACTCTCACAGTTAGACCAAGGAGCCACGTGCAAGCCATGTAGAGGAAGGAAACTTTGAATGTTCATGGTGTGATTTTTTTTTCTTTTAGTTACTAACTTTCCTATTTTTCAATTCTCTTTTGATGTGTTGTCCTCTTTGAGTGAGTTGGGTGGAATGAATTGACAAAAAACAATGAGGACATGATCAAGGGCTGCTTGGTGCTTTGCTCCTTTGCTCTGTCAGTGAGATTTGGAGGATGCAGGAAGTGTATTCATTAAATTTTATTCTTAGCCTTATGAAAAACACAATGATGCTGGAGGAACTCAACAGACCAGGCAGCACCCGTGGAGAAAAGCAGACGGTCAACGATTCAGGTCAGGACCCTTCTTCAGGACTGAAGATAGGAAAAGAGGAAGCCCAAGAGATAGGAAGGAAAAACAGAGCAGTGATAGGTGGACAAAAGGGGGGAGGCGGGGTGGGCATAGGGAGGTGATAGGTAGGTGCAGGGGAGCAGATCCACCGGGGCATGAGTAAAAGGTAGAAGAGAGAGGAAGAAAGCGGCTAGGAAAGGGAAGAAGAGAAACATGGTGGGGGAGTGGGTTTTGTGGGGAAGTTGGGTAGAGATTACCTAACTTCCCTTCCCCATCCCCCTTCCCCACAAAACCCACCTCTTCCACCATGCTTCTTCTCTTCTTCCCTTTCCTAGCTCCTTTATTCCCTCTCTCTTCCACCTCCTACCCATCCCCCGGTGGATCTGCTCTCCCCTCCTCCCCCACACCTGCCTATCACTTTCTCTTACCTGCATCTGCCTATCACCTCCCTGTGCCCACCCCACCTCCCCTATTCTGTCCACCTATCACTACTCTGCTTTTCCCCTCCTATATATTGGGCTTCCCCTTTTCCTATCTTCAGTCCTGAAGAAGGGTCCTGACCCGAATCGTTGACCGCCTTCTTTTCTCCACGGATGCTGCCTGGCCTGCTGAGTTCCTCCAGCATCATCATGTTTTTCATCTAGATTTCAAGTATCTGCAGTCCTTTGATTCTTTATTCCTAGCCTTTCATTGTTAACAATAGAATCATGGGAGCAATGTCAACAACCGGAGGTGCTTTGCTTTCCTTGTCCTCTGAATTGTTTGAGAAGATCTGCTCTCTGCACCTTGTTTCTCTTGCTGCTGTGCAGCATCATGTAATGCCCAGCAAGCATTGACCATTCTGTCAGGTGTGTACTGAAAGAGAGCTTCAGGTTTCTTGAGATACCCTCACCTTGGCAATGGACCATGTAGTTGCTGATGTCTTGGTTGCAAGGGATCTATTGCAGTGTTGTTGAATTTCATCTGTCACATTTCCAATTGGCACCGTTAGCCAAGTTTGGGGTACTCACTGGTATCCACACCATCAGATGGCTTGACACTTGAACTATTGCAAAATGTAAGTATCAGAGAAATTCCCCAGGTGTCATCTGAAGAAATATATTTTGCTTTGCATACCAGTTGTACATAAAGTAGAAGTTCTTACGGTTTACAAGCAAAACCTAGGTGATCTGGGACTGTCCAGTTTGCTATGCGAGTGCAGACATTGGTGCCTTTGGGCCATGGGAAGTCAACCAGTGACAAACACAACCATCCATTCAAAGACACCATTACAGCAGTTTAAGGCCTTTGTGAGAGATCCTGGATATGGTACTGGAAGAAGCTGAAGGGTGGAAAACTGAAAGTGGGGGCACATTAGCAACCACTAATAATATGTCCACAAAGTCTAATAATCTGCAGATGTTCCGCAGATATTATTCAGAAAGTTACTAGTGCCTTCACACCTCACCTGAAGCTGCTCAAGTGATGATGTTCTGATACATCAAGGAAGCACACCCTTTATTTCTCAAGTGGTCTTGGCAGCTCCAATACATCTGCTGTTTCCCGATCCATACTACTCCCTTCTCTGCTGCTGTCCATTCTGCAGCTTCCCATGTGGCATGCTCAAGCTCTGTGGCTCTCTTCTCTCTGCTGCTGTGCTCATTGAGCACAGTAAAAGGCCCTTTGGCCCAACACATCCACTCTGACCATTAAGTACACAGTTTACACCAGTCCTACATTAATCCCAATTTATTCCACATTCCCATCAAACCCATCAAGATTCTACCATTCATCCTGATACCACTGTCCAATTAAACTATCAACCTGAACATCTTTGGGGTGTAGGAGAAAACCAGAGCACCCAGAGGAAACCCAGATGGTCAAAGGAAGAAAAAACTCCACAAGACAGCATCAGAATTCAGAAATGTACCTGGGTCTCTGCAGCTCTGAGGTACTGGCTGAACAACTGTGCTGCTTGAATGATATTGAGGAACCTTTCAGCAAGCAATGAGACCATATAACCCACCCCAAAATTGAACTGAGCACTTCTAAATTATTAAATTAGCTGTTTTCACATGATATGCAATCACCTGGTATCCTCACAGGTAGAACTGGCAATATTAATCACATAATCAGCCACTATATATGTTTCTGAACACAGATGAATACAAAAAGGAAAATCTGGATAGACAATAATTCCAAATGGAAAATTTGAGTTAGTGCTTTGGCAGCATTGCAATTGATTTTCGCAGCAATTGATTGAAAGATAAGCAGCACGAGGACTGAAAAGGAAGTATCAATTTGAGTGGGTGAATCAACATCAAAGCAGGCACTGAAAGAAAAATAAAGAGGAACAGGCAGATTGGATTAAGCAAAGGAGCAAAAACACAAAGGAAAGTCAATAACAATTTAAATATTTTGTTTTCAGCATTTATAACATTTTCCACAATTAATATCTGAAGAAATGAGACCTTAAATTTTAATAGTTAATTATCAGTGCCTGAGTCAACAGGTGTAATTGACACTTAACACATTAATAAAAGTGTGCTTAATTTAGAAAAGACTGCCTTTAATATTTTGTGCTACTTTTACTTTGCATTTCCCATACAATGCTCCATATTTCAATGTATTTCAATATTGAGCCAGGATGCATTTTGCTATCTTTATAAAGTTGTCTTTGGAGTAAAATGTAATTTTTGGATACTCATATTTAACCACATTTCTGATCCTCCCTTAAAGTTACTAAACTATTTGAAAATAAATAGTGGTGAATGCTACTTTATGAAATCACTGTATGGTTGGAATCACTAGATTATTGTGGCCTTTTACATTCCACTACCTCTGTGTAGATCGAGGTATGGCAACTGGTTAACACAACTTAAGCTTGCATCTCATCTCAATTTTATGCAACTGAAGAAAAAGTAGTTCTTAAAAGATATGGTAGTTTCTCAATCAAGAAACATTTGGGAGACCAAATTCCAAAAGCTAATCCCCATCTGTATAAAGCGTTATTTTCCATGTCTCCTTTTAATTCTTATTAAACTATCTGCAAAAATAGCGTTTGTAACTTTTTATTATTTCCACTAATCTGTGGAAGCAAAAAGGTGTCAGAATATTCATTCAATAAACAACTGTGTCACTGAAATAACAGAGGGAATTTTAGCACGCCCCACGCATTTAAGAAAGGGGGGGGAACAGCCTACAAAATCAAAGAAAAACTGCAGATGATGGAAATCTAAAATTATAAAAAAGTAAATGTTGGAAGTACTCAACAGGTCAAGCCACATCTGTGGGAAGAGAAACAGAACTAATATTTCAGGTCGAAGACCTTTGTCAGGACTGTTCTAACAAAGGGTTTTCAAGCTGAAATCCTCCCCCAGATGCGCCTGACTTGCTGAGTGTTTCCAGCATATTGTGTTTTTATTTTATACTCTATTGTTGCTTCCTCACAAGGCATGTAACAAGATATAACTTTTAGCCATCATCATTTGTTGATGACCAACAAGGCCCAGCTAATAGGTCTGATGTAACATGGTTTTTGAATTCATACCACATGGTAAACATTTTTCTTAAAGCTGTGTACATAGCTGGAGCACTATGCAGTGGATTGATACTGAGGTTAAAAGTTGCTTATTTCTTGTGGCAAACTCATTTTCAGCTGTATTAATTAAATTGTACCAGGTTACCATTCTTAAATGCAGCAAGGATTTTTTGTTTAGAAACTTGAAAACATACATTTAGCAATATTCTCTGATTGTGCTGGTTCATAGCAGATTCTGCATTCCACAATTATTTTGATTCTCACTAGAGAGAGAATCAACAAAACTAACAGAATTTTAGACACTGTTTACACTGGACTGTTAATTGTTCCTAACTGGAAGCTCTTCAGCATGATAGTTCAACACTCAAAACATATCACACATGCCACCACTTAAAATACCTACATTTATGAAGGACAATCTGTATTTAATGGTACACATGCTTAAAGATAGAGTTTGCAAGGAGTAAGTCAGGAAGACTGATCCCAATTGTTAATATTTGCATGAGACAGAAATGCCAGTGCTGAGGGCAAATGAAAAAAGCAGAAAGATTGATCAAAGCCTCAGGTGCAGCATGGTGAGGTGTCGAAAGGGACATAACATTCGCAGTTTGTTCAGAGTTCTGAAGGTGGAACATTGCAGAGTCATTCTGTTAGTTGTCGGTGTTCCAGGTGGCAGTAAGTTCCATCATCTTTGTCCTTGGTGCTGATTAAAATGTACCAATGATCAAATCACTCAGGTAGTCTGTAGATGAAGAGCTACAGCATATTACATATCTGCCAGTCCATCTTCCCTTTATCTACCTCTTTCAAGCAAGAGGAAATAGTCAATGGATGTTAACTACAAGGTCTGGAAAAGCAACTGGCTCTTATGGGTTACTCCTTTGGAATATAGACCACGTTTAATTTGTGAATATTTTCAGCAATTATGCATCACTAGTTAGTTCCTCAGCAAGCCCAGAACAACTGCTGATGAGCTGAAAGACTTTCTTCTACCTAAGTGTATAAATTGAAGGAGTGTTTAATCCTCCTCCAACTCAAATTCATCTTAGAAGCTATTATAGCCAAAGAGGAAGCCAGCCTTTGGACAAATAGAGTTCCTGTGAACAGGTAGTGGTGTTAACCATTCATTACAGGCCAGATTATCTACTCTCAACTGTTGTATTTTACTGGCCTAATTTGTTTAACTGGAGAAATTTGAGCTCAGTTGGAAGTCCTACTTACTCTCAGATGGGCACAATCCCACAACACCTGACTTGATTTCAATAAATGTAATTTTTTTTAGTGTTCATAGCATCATGGAGTATAGGCAGCCACAGTAGTGTATGGGCAGGCACGGTAACATAATGGTTAGCATAATGCTATTACAGTGCCAGCAACTCAGGTTTAATTCCAGCTGCTGTCTGTAAGGAGCGTGTACGTTCTTCCTGTGACTGCATGGGTTTCATTGCGGTGCTCCAGTTTCCTCTCACATTCCAAAGACGTACGGGTTAAGAAGTTGTGGGCATGCTATGTTGGCACCAGAAACGTGGCGACATTTGCCGGCTGCCCCCAGAAAATGCAAAAGATGCATTTCATTGTGTGTTTCGCTGTACATGTGAAGAATAAAGAAATCTTATCTCTTATCTCATTACAACATGGAAGCAGATACTTCATCCCACCATGTCCATGCCAACCACAGTTACCCCATTTAAGTCCCACAAGTACAAGTTGGGGATATGTGGGAGGAAGGGGTTAGATAGTCTTAGGTGTGGTTTAAAGGTCGGCACAACATGGTGGGCCGAAGGGCCTGTATTGTGCTGTATAGTTCTATGGTTCTATGGTTCTAAGTATACTAATCACAGTTACCAACACTTGCTTGTAGCCTCCTATGCCTTGGAATGTTGAGGATGTTTTAGTATTTTTTAAATAATTATGATTACTTTGCAAGTATTTTAATAGTTTGTCTGTGTTTAGACATTTGTGAATGTCAGAGTGATTCACTAGCATTCAGTCACACTGACAACTTTAACTGCCATGATTGTACTGAATGGTGAAGCAAGAGCAAAAGGCCTTAGAGCTTATTATTTTAATATGTTTCTATGTGATTCAGGGGAATGGTCTCATTGGGTTTAAAGATATGAAAAGATATCTTTATTAGTCACATGTATATTGAAACATACAGTGAAATACTGTACATCTTTTTGCGTAGATTGTTCAGGGGGTAGCCTGCAAGTGTCGCCATGCTTCCAGCACCAACATAGCATGCCCACAACTTCCTAACCAGTACATCTTTGGAATGTGAGAGGAAACTGGAGCACCCAGAGGAAACCCATGCAGACACAGGAAGAACATGCAAACTCCTTACATACAGTGGCCAGAATTGAACCAGGGTCGCTGGCACTATATTAGTGTTTCGCTAACTGCTACACTACCGTGCCTGTCCAGGGTAATCTGGCAATCTGGGGTGGAACCTCTCAGTTATACATAGACAGGCCCTGTGCTATGTTGGGCCTCACTGATCAGTTTGAAGCCAGCTCCAAGAAAAAGTGAACTCTGAGGGCAAACAACAGGTAACATTGTGCAGCTCACTAGTCAACAAATAATCCAGTTCATTGAATCTTGATGTCAACTCAAATTGAAAATAGGTGCAAAATTTATAGTCATTCCTCTGAAAATGTTATTTTTTGCAAGAATATCTTTAGCTAAATTTTATCATCCTCATGAGATGCCAACTAACTCTTTGAGCATTAAATATGCTTTTATCAAACATAGACTTCTGGTGCACTCATGTGAAGATTGAAGGCACTGGTGGGTGTTAAATGATGTTTTCCCCAGGGGTCTGTTCTTTATCCAATTCTTACTCAATGAAACATCAGCAACATCTCATGGTCAGTATTGTACAGATTTACTTATACTGATGATATTGCATTGGCCACTTGGGATATTTCTTTCTAGGCAACAGAAAAAAAAAGTCCTTGAAAATGATCAGCAAACCCTGGAGAATTTCTTCCAAATCTCGTGTTTGAAACCTAGTGCAGTTAAAATGCTGTTTCCTCTTTCAACTTTCATGCCTGAGAAATGCTAAATGTGTAATTTTATGGAATCAAATAATGTAACAAAAAAATCCAGTATACCTTAGATTTGTCCCAAATTGAACTCTTGTTAGTACCTCAGAATTACTGGCAAATAAGGGTAAGGATAAATTTCATAGAGAAAATATAGCAATATTATAGAGAAAAATCTATATTACAGACTTGATAATGTCATTGAATATTGGTTCCTCCACACACAATGGGAAGGGATTCATTCTGAGAAGGGAGTAGTGAATTTATGGAATTCTCTGCCCGGGGAAGGAGTACAGGCGACCTGATTAAATATACTTAAGACACAGTTAGATAGGTTTTTGCATAATAGGGTTATGGGGAAAGGGCAGGTAGGTGGAGCTGAGTCCACGGCCAGATCAGCCATGATCTTATTGAATGGCAGAGCAGACTTGACGGGACAGATGGCCTACTCCTGCTCCTATTTCTTGTGTTTTTAATTGTACTTTGAAACTACAAAAACATCATTGTATTTTCTGAACTCTGCCTAGATAAAGATATTGCCCACCCACCAAGACATCAGCTTAAATCAAGGAAAACTTTCTAGTCACACATTTCAAAGAGTCAAAATCTGTCAAACTTTACCATGAAGTACTTTGTTCACAGTGAGGATGACCAACATGTTGAATATTTGACCATTAAGTTTCCATCTTTCCACATGAAACCTGAAGGTTGTTCAGCATAAACATATCTGCATGGCACACAGGTGTTATAAATGTTTATTGAAAAATTATGCGCAAGTAGTGAGGTGTAGTCAGTGAGCCATGCTGTAGATTCCAACCCTGGACATGCATGTCATAGGGAGACTAAAGTAATCTGCACAATTGGCTCTGACATCATTGATAGGCTATCAAAGGTCAACCTTCAACTTTAATTATCCTGCACTCATTCTGCTGCTGCCCTCACCACACAAAAGAAAAAGTTGTTGAGGTTTTCAGATCTTCAATGTTTCAATGTGGGCTTACATTGAATATTTCCCATGATAAAGATGACTTCACTTGTGATTGCATCAGAGTGAGAAAACTTTCTGGCTTGTTATATAATGTTTTACAATTATTTTTTCACAAAACAACATTTTTATTTAATCAAGTTTAAGTTCCTGAAATCACATGTAGCAATGACAGAACAGATGTTAAATTATCAAATATCGTGGTCCAGAATCTCCTACCGGTTAGCAAGTTGTAGTACATCTACCCACTAACCCAACACTTACCAGATACCCCATTGACAACTTCTTTATAGAAATCTTCACAATCTTTATCAGTGAGACCCTACTCAAAAGTGCCAAGGTGGAACTGCAAGGTCCTTGTGTTCAGACAGCAGGGCTAGTGGGATATTGGGGACAGGCTGCCAGTGTATAGCAGATCAGAAATTTTCTGCAGCATGTTTTTTTTTGCAGCCACTCAAACACTGCCACACATAACATTTCATTCCTGTGTTTCCTGCCTGATTAAGATAAGCAGCTATGTTGACATTATGTATAACTCAATTTCATCTGCAGTATTTCTGGGAAAGAAATTTGATGGAACCTGGAGTTGGCTGCACAACTGTACTGAGTGAACTGCAGACGGGAATAGGCTGCCTCAAATATCCTTGCAGGAGTTCAGGACTGGGAAGCTAAGGATCTTCAGGGATTTCCTATTCCGTGCTGATTGGAAGAAGCTAGCAGTCAGCTCAAAGAAAGTATGTTGGAGAGGCCACAGAAATGTGCAGCAGGAGGGTGGATCCACTGATTCTGTTAAGTGGATAAATGAGCTAATCAGATCAGGGAAGGTGAATATGGTGGCTCAGTCACCTACATCCTTGTATACTCATGGCTCCAATCCCCTCTGTCTGCTCTTTTAAGTCTAATCTACACATCATTCCTCACACTAATTCACTTTTGTGAATGCAGTTGCTCATCCCAGCATCTCTCCAACCAAACTGACTTTCAATGGCATCTTACACAATGCTGTGAATCCTCATGTTCACCATGTAGAGACCCTGCAGAAAACAATGTTGGTAACCCTAACAGTGTCATTTTTCATGGCTCAATACAAAGCCTTTCAGTCAGGAAGTGGCTCGGGGAGAGAGGAGGTCTGTAAAAATAACCAGTCTAATTCCTTTTGTTCTGATTTTCTTGAGAATGAGGTTGAGTAAGTGTTTTTGCAGGCTCCAGGTTTCTCTGATCATCTTGTCCCCACTGCTTATTTGGCTGTCCCCAGTAGTGCCTTCCCAGTACCCACTCTGGACCCTTGCTTAGGTAATGGAGTGACTGAGTTCAGATGGAAGTCCAGCAAATACATTGAAATGTGTCCTAGATGTGTTCACCCATGGGATAAAATTGAACTTGGGTAGGGATGTGAAATAGGTATTAACATACAGATTGGATTTAGTAGAATGGACAAACAGGAGGGGACCATAACAGATTATCCATTAACATTTCTGTCAAACCCCCTTTGCCTTATGGTGAATTGAACCATTCACCACAGTACTAAGCTAAAACACTCTGCGGTCACTGATCTAAGATTGCAAATCACATTAACCTGGATTTTGCATTTCACCGAATGCACACATTTGCTTGGATATGTCATTACTCATAAATTACAACCTAAGCATTTCAATACCTTTTTAACCCCACTGTTGTACTGACACATTTGACCTTATGTTTGTATCTGGTACACAAGTTCTCTGTTTTATATATTTAATAAAATAATTTCATTGGTCATGCCAATTATTGTGTTAAATTTAAATGATTCTGCAGCAGTGACAGATTAAAAAGCTTTACTGAAGTTTTTCATGCTTTTCTAAGGTAATGTTTACACTTATATTACAAATTCCAAAACCTATAGGTTTCTTCTCCAAGTCACATAAGACCCCGTCTTGGAAGTAGATCATCATTTCCTTGTTGGCGTATGATTCTAAATTCTGTAACATCCAATGCACAAGGGATCATCAGAAGAACTTTAACACTCACCTCAAGGTGAATTAGGTATGGGCAAAAATTGCTGGTGTTGCCACATCCCATATAATGAACAAGAAACATCCTCAGGGAATCCCATGGTGCTTTACATCCAATGAGGTCCTTTGGAGGTGTTATCACCTTTGCACTGAAGCCATTTTGGATGCTGCCAGCTACCACAAAGAGTAAAGAAATAAAGTAATTTGTATTTTTTAATGCAGTTTACTGAGGGAAAACAAGCATACCTTTCTTGTTGTTCTTCAAAATAGTGCCATGGAATCCTCTACACTCACCTGAGAGAGTAGATAGAACTTCAGCTGAGCAGCACTCGCTCAGTACTTCACTTGAAAGTCAGCCTATATTGAGCTTTAGTGTCTGAAGGGGTTATGAACCTATCACCTTCTTGCTCAAAAGGTAAGAAAGCTATCAATTGAGTCATAACTGCCAATAAATAGCAGCAGGATTCAAAGACACAGGTAAAAATTTGGATTATGAAGGGATATTCAAAGATATACAAATCATTAATTGAATAAAGACAACAGTTTATTCTTGAAATAGACAGAAATGGTGATGACTTCATCTTCAGTTCTTACTTTACCTCCAGTGACCTGTAATTTCTGCCACATTGTTGGATCCATGTACTGCAAAGAATACATATTGCATCTGTTTCTAAGTTACAGGCCACAGCAACATGGGAGAAGAGTGTTCATTACAGAAAATTGTGAACTTAGAATCTCCAATGATGTAGAAATGGAATGGAGAAAAAAAATAAAAGTATATTTTTGCCCTCAAGATAGACCATTTTCAATTGCTTTTAGTATCCCTTTCAAAAAGGAAGCAGCAGACACATTTCTATGATTGTTACCCTTAACACAAAAAAGGGCATGACTGGATATTTTCTGAACACATGTTCAGGCTTTGGTGTGGCTCAGCTCCCACCACTCCCAAGCCCACCCTCACCTGCCATCCATGATACAAGCTTGGCCTGCTGCTGTTTGAACTCAGAAACAATTGATATTATGGGATTGTACTGCAAAGCTGCGTTTTTGTGATTATATCACTGTGTGGTTCCATTAAGAGGGAAAGATTTCTGCCTGCATTTCCAATTCGTTTTAATGTATTCACAACCAATTTGCCCCATTCGTAAGCTGTGCCTTTTGTGCAATTGTTTAACTGCCAATCACCTCATTGTTTGTCAGGCCAACACTTTAACAAGTCTGGAATCTATTGGGACAGAAATATTATAATTTCTGAACTGAAAGTTTAACCAATCTATTTCCAGACACTTACCTGCAGTTCATTATTAGAGGTTTTAACTGAAAACTTGTATTTCTTAAAGGATTTAAAGGTCATTTTCTGTGGTGTCGCCACTTGAAGTCAATGTTAATTTTCTCCTTACCCACCAGTTATGTGATATTTAAACCTTCAAATCTAGTCCAATGCAAGTTTTCCCAATAGGGACATACTGTAAAAAAAGAGTGGAGAGGGGTGAAGATACAGGTTAAATACAGTAGAAGTAGAATATCAGAAAAGTATTTAAAAGTTAGAAAATTGTATTCATAACTTATTTGCCTTTGGGAAGAAGAAAATAGAATCACTATGAACTTTCTGGAAGTGCACAAGTTATTATTATTGCCACCAGCATTTTATATAAGCAAGGAAGTTTCATTAATTTATACCTTTCTTAACATACCTTTCCCTTTCATTCTCAGTTGACTTCATTTTGCACTCCTTTCCTGAACATGTTTATCTATACTGTGGTACTGTATGGTAGATGACAGTAACTCACAATTCAAATAAGTGACCTGAGTATGGAGTGCCTGTAGTGGATCACAGGACAGGAGCAAAGCTTGGATGATCAAGTTCACTTGTTCCTAAAGTAATTGGTAAGAAGGAAGAAACATTTGCATTCATCGAATCAGAAAATGATTGAAACATATTTTGATTCTATGAATGCAGTTCAGGTAACAACTAAGGAATGAGAGACAAAGTTAACAACTACATTTGTAATTGGTTTCAATGCAAGATATTAATTGATGAAAGGTCTTCAACCTGAAACATTAACATTGTTCCTCTTTCCATTGATGCTGTCTGACCTGTTGAGTGTTTCTGGCATTTTCTGATTTTATCTCAGATGTCCAACATTTGCAGTATTTTGATTTACATTTATGGAATGCATTTCATTTATTAAATATTGCAAAGCACTATGTAGTCAATTAATTATTTTGAATTTTCATTCTTGAATGGACCTCTGATGTGATAATCAACTCTTGATCTCTTAATCTACTTCATCATGGCTCTTGCACTATTTGTCTACCTGCACTGCACTCTCTGTAATTGTAACATATTCTACATTGTTTTTTTTGCCTTTTGTACTACCTCAAGGTACTTATGTATGGAATGATCTTTCTGGATGGCATGCAAACAAAAGCTTTTCACTGTATCTTGGTACATGTGACAATAATAAAACCAATTACCAATTGCCAATGTAGGAAATATGGCATCCAATTTGCAGACAGTGAAGTCCCACAAGAATTGTATGAAGCAAAGATACCTGGTGAGAAAGGTTCATTGCTCTTCTGCAACTCAGGGGTCTTTTACACTCACTAGAGCAACTGGATAGCGCCATGGAAAAATGTTTCAAGATAAAGGTGGCTACTGTTTGAGTAGGGCAGTGAAGTGGCAGTCTATATTGTGCAATCAAGTCCTAAAGAAAGGATTGAAATATGACAATTTGACTGTGTGGGAAAATATAACTAATCCAAGCTCGACTTACTAAGCATGCAAAATCAATATGGTGTTCCTTATGGCAACTGAAGATAATATTGGTTAACCAAGTCAATTGAATCCAGGATCCACATATTTTGCACAAGGTGCACCTTACTTCACAGAACCACAGGTTAATTACAGCATGGAAGGAGACTAATAAGGAGACTAATCAGTCCATTGAGTTTGTACCGGTTCTATACAAGAACAATCCAGCTGGTCTCACTACCCATCCTCTTCCCACAGCCCTACAAATTCCTTCGTTTCATATTTTTATCCAGAACCCTTTTGAACAATGCAATAGAATTTGCCTCCACTGTTGCCCTTGAAAATGCATCCCAAACTGACCACTCACTACATCAAAAAAGTTTTTCTACTCATCAATTGTATTCCACATAAAGCTTGAGTTTTTGATAGGATCTCTTGCACTTAGTTTATGGTCTCATGCCATATTGAACTATATGAGAATGTTAAACTTCAAGGGTCGTACTTAGGTGCCAGTCTTAGCTCAGTCTCTCTGGCTGAGGGCATGACCAAGTAGAATGCCAGTTTAATCTAAAAGTAGAAAACTGTAGATGCTGGAAGTCTGAAATTAAAATAAAAGAAAATGTTGGAAAAATATCAGCAGGCAGCATCTCTGGGGAGACAGTTAATGCTCAAGATTAATAACCCTGTTTCTCTCTCCAGAGGTGCTGACTGTACTGCTGTGCATCTCCACCATATTCTATTTCTATGCAAGTTTAATCAAAGCCCACTGTCAATTAAGATTAAATCTTGGGCCTAACAATTCTGCAGTCACAGTCATTCCTGCAGTGACACCATATTTTCTTAAGTTCACATAGTCTTTGGGGAATGATTTGGAAAAGAAATACAGACTTTCTCAAGCCAATATTTTTATCTTTCCATTCCTACTGAAAAGAGATTATATGGCCCCTTATCACATTGATATTTGCAGGAACTTTGCTGTGTACAGACTCAATGACAATTTGCCTATACCACAATGTTATAAATCATCCTCTCCATAACAAAAATCTCCCAAGGTACGTCATAAGAGTGTTCCAAGCCTGAAACATTGACAATATTTCAACAATGAAACATTGAGAAACTCTAGAGGTTTCATGGCACAATTTGAGTTCTTCAACTTCCCTCTGTAAATGAGAGGTTGAATTCTTTTCTTTTTTTAAAAGCTGTGAGAAATGCATCATTTCTATTTATTAACAATGTTGGAGAGTTCAGGGTTAACAAACAAATCAAATAGCAACCACAACTGATAGGTGGACCAGCTGGTTGCCTGGGAAACACAAGAAGAGACTTAACATAGAACATGAATAAAGGGATCCTATTCCACACTTATCAACAGGAATCTTATGGAGGCTGGCTCGAGTGAATATCAATCAAGAGTGATTAATGCAAGAATACATGGCTTGAAATAAATAAACCAGAGTAATCTCATACAAAGTTAGCAGTCTGAAGGTCTGTCTGCCCAAGCATAAAATACCATTATGGTGAACAGCAAGTAGATAAAGAAGGTAAAATCAACAAGCTAAACCAGATTGGCGAAGAAGGTGAAAAAACAAAGGTGTTAGCCTTTGTGTCATATGAACTGATCATCTGTACTGCATAAATAGAGTCTGCCTTTGAACAGTTAAACGTCTTGATTTCCAGAACATGCTGCCAGAACCACAAAGGGAATGAAGTTGATGATGAACACTAATGAAACGACATTCCTGAGAAAATGAGCTTGCAGTAATAAAATGCCAGAACCTATCATGACACATATGAGATAAAGAGCCTTTAACACTTCTGAAACAGCTAACAAGCCAAATAAATGGTATTACATTGGAAAACTCATGAATTTAATTGTGAAATACATATTATCATTCCTCAATTACAGAAAGGGATGCATTCTGGAAAACATTTCATTTAACAAAATTTTGTAAATCAGAAAGGTTCATTGGAAGGCAATATGGGCTTTATGGGGCACTGTATTCCTGAGAGAGTAGCAAACCATTCATTATAGTAAATAATAATTTTGCAAGTTGAAGACATGTCCCAACAGAGTCAATGATGTTATAGTGAAAATTCATAAATCAAGGAATCATTGTATTTTCAACAATAAATGAAGATACTGGACTACTAGAGAATCCATGCATCCATAGGAAATTTCTGTAATGGAGCATCACAAGGGCATGTTCTGAAATATACTGAACAGACCATAAATGTGGTATTATCATTCTGAAAGTGTGTCTTCGAGGAATGAATCTACTACAGGTGTGGAGAGAGGGATGTTTGAAAGCAGGACGTCAGGAACTTGTGAACATCCATGTACTGCATTTGGTAATCTCAATGTGCTCTCCTTTACATTGTAGAAATCAAATCCAGATTGGGTGACTGCTTTGCAGAACAACCCCATTCAGTCCATAAGGGTGACCCGGAGCTTCCAGTTGCATGTCACTTTAATTCTACAACCTCATCCTGACCCCTCAGTCTTTAGCATCCTTCAATACATCTCACCTTCTGACTAGGAATATTACAGCCCTGAAGATTTAATATTGAATTCAACAATTTCAGACATTCATTTGTGTCTTCATGGAATGGAAATGGGAAAAAATGTCAAGCACATGGTGTGGGGTCTATATTTGTGAGCAAGTGGAGTTGAAGGACATGGTGAGACTGACAGCATTAAGTCATTTTGCTTCAGAGAAGAAGAAGAAGAAGGACAAATCCTGGTGATTACTGCTTTCTACTACAAAATTGAATTATTGGTGTCCCAAAACTAAAATCTGCAGCTGCTAAAAGTCTGAAATAATTTAAAAAGAAAATACAGATCAGGCAGCATCTGTTGAAAGAGATACAGTTAATGTTTGAGGTTGAAGGCCCTTCAGTGATGTACAATGATAGAATACCCTGTACATTGAAACCAATTGGAATTGCAGTCATTAACTTGATTTCTTATTCCACAGCATCAGAACTGGACGAAAGGCCATCAAACTGAAATGTTAACCCAGTTTCTCTCCTCATAGATGCTGCCTGACCTAATGAGCATTTCCAACATTTTTTGTTTGTATTGCTGGTTCTGCAATTCCTATTGGTCACTAAGGAAATCAAGGAATGTAGAGATTGGTCAGGAAAGTGGATTTGAAATGTTAAAAAAAGGCATAATCATTTTAAAAGGCAGAATAAGTTTGAATGACCCCCTGGTCTATCCAGTCCTCATCTCTTTTGCTGTAAATAGACACATGATTCTGAGAGAGGTGGGTAGAGTTCATGCATCCTAATAGCAGAGGAAGATCTGTAATATGCAAATCAGGTTGCAATGAAAGGAACTTTGATGTTTCTTGCTTCACTAAAAAGTAGTTTTCATCAACACATATCAAAAATGACAGTGATGAACTGTATATTGTATTAGGTTGACAGTCAAAGCCTTTACTGCCCCAGTGTGTTATTTGGTCAACATTATTACATTTTATTATTTCACTCTTGCTTGTCTTGTAACAGTTGAGGAATAAGTGATTGATTATACTACAGTGGAGACTGAGGTTATACACAGCTTTGGGCAAAACAAAATATCCTTGCCCTAGAGACAGTCAGCTGTATTTTTATGATTCAGATTTCATTACAGAGTAAACAAGATATGGTATACGTTATAGAGACCCCAGATAGTCAGATTTGAAGGGTTGAATAAAACAAGTCTGAAGAGTTTGGTGATAGTGAGTGTGAGTAACTGGAGAAAGCCAGAGCACATTGCTTCATTACCTGATTGTTTCACTTCACATCTTGAATAAGTGTTCTGCATTAAAGTTACGGGAGGCAGATTTGGCTGAAGTGAGATTAATTTCCCCTCAGCTACATTCATGAGTGAATGTGGACATGGTTCCCTTCAATGGAATATGAAGTGGGTGGAAGAATTACTCCAGCTACTCTGGAAAAATGATAGAAAGGTAGTTCTCTCCCCTCCCCCAGATTGGAGGCTGCAGTCTATGTGTACGTCAATGTCATGTGCATGTCATTATGGTGTCATCATACATGTGATACAAGCACACATGTGCACTGATAATAGTCTGAAATATGGTGTACACCTGTATTTTGAAGCTTCTGGTGTCTCCTAGGGTTTATGATAGCAGCTCATAAGTGGTAAACACACCACCTTCAATTACACCACAACCAGCAACAAATTAATCAAAATAACTGACATGTATCGACTCTGGAAATTAAATAGTGGCTTGAAGAAACTCTTTGAAACACCAGCTGAGAATTGCTGATTACTGACACGATCTCAAAACCCCAGTTTGGGAGGAGTAAATGGCAAAGACTAAAAATTTTTCCTCTGTGGACTGTGATTTGGGAACCTGAACAGGCAGTGCCAAGTGAAAGCCAAAAGAAGGATGGTAGTAATCTGCAACATATGGAGTAATGTTTCAAACAGGAGAATGAAACAGGATAATTGAGTGCAGCAGTCCCCCTGTTTAGTTGGAAATTAGGCAAAGTAGCATTGAGATCACACTAAAAGATGTAGCAGAACATTTTGAAGAAATAAGTTATGCTGAATTAATTGCAGAAGTGGATACAGAGCCAATCATTGAAGAGTAGGGGGTAAGATATGTTTCAGGGAGCATAGGTTTTGGAGCAAAACTTACTGCTTCTACAATTGGTGCTTCTGTGATTTCTACCATCATCACAGTTATTGCACAATTAAAACAAGTAAAATGCTCAACTGAAAGTTATTCTTAAAAATTTGTGACAAATATCTCCATTAATCTTACCAAGTCGAAAATTAAGGAATGAGCTATTTTAAACAAAGGTTTGTATATTTTGGTCAGTGGTAAAATAATGGTCATCACTGACCTCGAAACAGCCTACAAATATCTAGCAATCCCTGTGGTATGGACTTTCCTTTTCCAACACTGGATACAGTCAAGAATTGATGGAAGGAAACCAGGCAACAGAGATGTCATCAGGCTGGCTGAGCAGTCAATCAAACTAGAAAACTCTCAAACAACAAACCAGGAAAGAAAAACACATTAGTGGAAGGAAACCAGGAAATAGAAATGTCATCAGGCTGGCTGAGCAGTCAATCACACCAAAAATTTCTCATAAATAACAAGCCAAGAAAAAAAAAGCAGGGTTTTTTTAAACAAATATTTTATATTTAACTGGGTATGAAATAAAGGTTGGAATATATGCATGATGGAATTTGAACATGAGACATCATAAAGGTTTTTAAAAAGTAAAGTTGTGCTAATACCTATTAAATTTCTGTATGTTTACCTGAAGGGTTTAAAATGTACATTAAATGATTTGCTAGGTGATAATTATGGCTAAGCATGCATTTACAATTCCGACAGAGAACTGAGATTTTCTCAGAGGGGTTTCATTCCAATTTTGTTTCTGTTGCATTGTGTTTTTGCTTGGTTACTTTTTTCCCCACACATAAGTTCTGTGAGTGAATTTTTATTCCATACCTGAAATTTTTGGTAGTGATTTCTGAATTCTGTAGGGGTGAATTTCCATTAGCCGAACTGCTGTAACATAAGGGTTCACTGTATTGGACAAAGGAGTAATTCATGAATGTCCCAACTTTTCTGCATTCATGAATTCCTTCAGTTTCCCTGGAACAGGCTGCAAAGTAGCACAGCTGTGGAGGAACACCGAATCATTGGCAGCAGCTTCCTGATTTCCATGTTAAACTACGCGTGCATGGAGACCACGACGTTGCTGTCAATTTCACGGTGCAAGGCACCCAACACTGATAGCATCACCATCATTACAGCAGTAAACTCCTGGCCATCAATCTGCTGACAGCAGCCTAAGGTCACTAATACCAGTATATTGTGAAACTAAGGAAGGGGAATAGCCATGCCACAGTTTCAGATTGCAGTGATAAATCACCCATGAGCAATATTTAATTTTTGATTACCTTCACTGGTACCCTGTCAGCTTTTGCCAATTACCTAATGTTTCTGAGTTGGAAAATTCAATCTCATGAGTCAGGGAACCAGTGATGAACCATATCTCTGTGTGAAGGGTGCAGAGTAATTAAGGGATTCGTGTGATCATTTGAGAGACAGTTGATGTTTGCCCCAGAATGAACAATGACTATGAAAGGATAAATAACAAATGAGCTATAAATTCCAAATAGATGAGGGCATTTGGTTTTCAGAATGAAATCAAAATTCATACATCAAAATACATCAAAACTTTAACATGGAAAAGTCAAAGAGGTTGTCTAAGTAGAGTAGTCCCATTTACCAGCAACATTTTAGAAATATGGACCTGGCTTCCCATGATGTTGCCAACAATAACATTTATAATTAGAAAGTAGACTTCACATGCCCAAGTTTCTGTTACATTCTGCTGGCAAGTTTCTATGTTGTACAAAGTTCCAGAGATAAGAACAAAGTCAAATGGATGACTCAGCTGTGGTCTAAACATCGAGTCAGGACACACACAGCCCAGCCAACCTGAAAAGACAGTATACACATTGGTACCAGAGCTGAGAGAGCTGCCCCATTTAAAAGGCAACCAACAGCCTACTGCAGAAAGCACACTTTCAGTTGCTGGCCCCAAGTGCTCCATCTCCATTCCAGAATATGTCTTACCCCATCACTTCTGTGTGCAAAATGTATACTATGATTATTGGTGGAGCTTGGATTAGGCTGGTGTGATGGGAGTAATATACATATATATAAAACAACAAGGCAACGGCATATGGTGCTTATAAATATACACATGACGCCATCATTATGTTTGAGATCCACATCATATTTACTTATCATACATCAATGCACCACACTGTTTCGTCTCTGAAATAAAATGTGTATGTCTGGTATTTAGGTGTATAGATAGCCATGGCAAATTCAGTCTTTTAGGCTGGCATCATTAGTTAGTTCAACCACTTCAACTATGCACTTATCTCTGACATTGCATAATCTGTAATTCAAGTGACTAATGCAATCTCTTGGTTTAATTCATTGCCCTTCTGTGACTCTTCAACAACAGTTGATTCCATGTTGACTTCAGGAATAGATTAATTGCCACATACCAGTTCAGTATCTTCAGATATGTCACGCTATGAATTACTCATCCACATAAACATTACTGACATCATTTCTGATGCAAGCAAATAATGTCACAGAATATACAGTAGATATGGGCTGCCTCACCAAGATTCCATTGCTAAGGTTCATACTTGTTCACTGGTCTGATGATTCTAACTCTTTCATTTTGATACAGTTGCTTTGCTCTAACTTGAGTTATTAACCTTGGCTTCAATTCTGTACTCTCCCCTTAAAGTTAGGCTCTACCAAAATCTATCACATGCAAAATGATAATGCATTAACAGCTCTAATGAGTAACAATTTCTAGATTATGAATTTGCAAGACACTTAAACTAGAAGTAAACCAATCAATGATGCAAGATGAAGTTAAAGTGGCCATGGAACACTTGCTTCTTCAAAGATTCTTTTAACATGTACAGGCTGTTTTGCTACCAACTCAGAAGAAGATGATACAGTCATAGAGTCAGAGCAATATAACATGGATACTGGACCTTTGTCCCAACGAGTCCATGCCAACCAGAGTGCCCACAGAGCTCATCCCAATTTCCTGCGTTCAGACCATATCTGTCCAAGCACCCCCACCACCACCCCCTCATGTACCTATCCTAGTGCTTTTTAAATAATATTGTACCTACCTCAACCACATCCTCTGGCAGCACATTCCATATACTCATCACCCACTATGTGAAAAGGTGGTCCCTTAGGACCATTTAAAATCTTTCCCCTCTCACCCCAAATCTACGTCCCCTAGTTTTGAACTCCCCTACACTGGAGAAAAAACTATTACCATCCACCTTATCTATGCCCCTTATAATTTTAAACACATATAAAGTCACTCCTCATTCTCCTACATTTCAAGGAATAAAGAACTAGCCTGGCCAACCTCTCCCTATAATTCAGGCTTTCTAGTCCTGACAACTTCCTCATAAATCTTTTCTGCACCCTTTCCAGTTTAACCGTGTATTTTCTACAACAGGGTGACCAAAACTGTGCACAGTACTCCAAGTGCGGCCTCATCAACCACTTGTACAACTGCAACATAATGTCCCAACTCTTCTATTCAACACCCTGACTGATTAAGGCCAGTGTGCTAAACAACTTTTTCACCACCTTGTCTACCTGTGACCCATCTTTCAATGAACTATGCACTTGTACTCCTCAGTCCCTCTGTTCTATTACACTCCCTAGTGCCCTACCATTCACAGAACAAGTTCTATGCTGGTTTGGCTTCCCAAAATGCATCACCTCACACTTATCTGTATTGAAATCCATTTGCCACTCCTCGGCCCACTTCCCTTACTGATTATGATCCCCCTGTTATCTATGATCACCTTCTTCACTATCAACAACACCTCCTAATTTTGTGTCATCTGCAAACTTACTGATCAAGCCTTGTACATTAGCATCCAAATCATTTATAGAAATAATGAATAACAAAGGTCCCAACACTGACCCCCACTAGTCACCGGTTTCCATTCCGAGAAACAGCCTTCAATCACCACCTGTTTCCTACCCCTGAGCCAATTTTGAATCCACCTAACTAGATCTCCCTATATTCCATGGGACCTAACCTTCCAGACCAGCCTACCATGCAGGACCTTATCCAAGGCCTTGCTAAAGTACAAATAAACAACATCCACTGCCCTACCCTCATCTACCCTTCTGGTTACCTCTTCAAAGGACTCAAATATTTGTCAAACACATCTTTCCATACACAAAGACATCCCAACTCCTCCTAATCAGACTGTTGATCCAAATACTGGTAGATCCTGTCCCTCAGAATTCCCTCCAGTAACTTCCCCACCAATGATGTCAGGCTGACTGGCCTGTAGTTCCCTGGCTTGTCCTTGCTACCCTTCTTATACAATGCAACAACATTAGCCACCTTTCAGTCTTCAGGAATTTCACCAGTGGCTAATGATGAAGCAAGTATCTCTGCAAGGGCTTCTACAATTTCTCATCTAGCTTCCCACAAAGTCCTTGGGTCCACTTGGTCAGGCTATGGGGATTTATCCACCTTATTGTGCTGTAAGCCTGCAAGTACCTCCTCCCTTGTAATATGAATGTTCTCTAAAACATCTCCACTTGTTTCCCTTGAACAACCATGGTTTTCTCCTTAGGACAAATATTTGTTAAAAATCCCACTTATTTCTTGGGGCTCGAGACATAGGTGGCCCTGCTGATCTCTAAGAGGACCTACTCTCTCCCTAGCTACCCTTTTTACTCTTAATGTAGCTATAGAACCTCTTAGGATTTTCCTTAACCTTACTTGCCAGAGTTATCTCATACCCCCTTTGCTCTCCTGATTTCCCTCTCAAATGTGTTCTTAATCTTTTTATAGCAATCAAGGGATTCACTCCCCCACCCCCCCCCCACAGACCTCCTAAACTCAATGTATGCTTCCTTCTCTATCCTGACCAGAGCTTCAATATTTCTCATCAGCCAATGTTCCCTAAACTTGCCAGGTTTACCTTCACCCTAACAGGAACATGCTGCTCCTGGACTCTTGATATCACACTCTTAAAAGCCTCCGACTTGCCATTCATTCCTTTCCCTTCAAACAGGTTGTCTCAATAAACCTCTGCCAGAACCTGCCTAATTCCCCCAAAATTAACCCTGCTCCAATTTAGGACCCTAACCTCTGGACCTGTCCTATCCTTCTCCATCACTATCTTAAAACAAATAGAATTATAGTCACTAGAGCCAAAGTAGTCCCTGACTGTCACTTCAATTTACTTGCCTTGCCTCATTCCCCAAGAAGAGGTCCAGTATTGCATGCTCCACAGTAGGCCCCTCTGTAGGAAACTTTCCTGGACACATTTCACAAATTCCACCCCGTCCAGACCCTTTACACTCTGTGTGGCCCAGTCAAAACCAGGGAAATTAAAATCTCCCATAAATACAACCCTATTATTCTTACAGCTATGTGAATTTCTCTACACACCTGCTCCTCAAGTTTCTGCTGACTACTGGGGGGGTCTATAATACAGCCCCACTAGAGTGACCTTCCCCTTCTGGTTCCTAGGTTCTATCCATATGGCCACACTGAATGATCCCCCAAGAATGTCATCTCTAAGCACTGCTGTGATGTTGTCCTTTATCAAAAAGGCACACACCCTCCTCACCTATCTGTACCTCTGTCACACCTGAAGTATCAGTATCCTGGAACACTGAGCTGCCAGTCCTGGCGTTCTCTCAGCCATGTTTCTGTTATGGCTATATCATCCCTGTCCTCAAAGGGAATCCACGATCTTAGTTTGTCCACCTTACTTGTTAAGCTCCATGCATTAAAATAAGTGCAGTTTAACTGAGTATTTTTTGCCTCCCTTTACTGTGCCCTGGCCATCCTGATTACTAAACTTGCTCTCGCTGGCTACTGCTTTATCCCAAGACTTGCTCCTGCTCAGAGTCCCACCCCCCCCGGCAATCCTTTTTAAACCCTTCCACGTAGCAGTAGCAAATTTCTCTGTAGGATATTGGTCCCTCTTTGGTTCATTTGCAAGCTATCCCTCTTCTACAGGTGACAACTGGTCCAGAAGAGATCCCAATGATCTGAGAACCTGAATCCCTGTCCCCTGCACCAGCTCCTTGGCCACATATTCATCTGGCCGATCTTTCAATTTCTGACCTCACTAGCCTATGACACCAGTCATCCAGAGATCACAACCTTCGTGGTCCTGTTTCTTAACTTCTTACCTAACTCCCTATATTCATTCTGCAGGACCTCACCCCTTGTTCTACCCACGTCATTTATGCCAACATGTACAACAACCTCTGGGTGTTCACCCTCTCAATCAAGAATTTTCTGCAGCCACTCAGATACATCATTGACCCTGGCACCTGGGAGGCAAGACACCATCATGGTGTCTCTTCTGCAGCCACAGAGTCTCCTGTCTGTCAGCCTCATTGTCAAATTTTCCAATCACTATCTGACTACACCCTTTCCCTCTGAGCCTCAGAGCCAGAGGTATGACTGCTGTCACTAGCCCCTAAAAGATCAAGCACTCCAATGGTATCCAAAGAGGTATATCTACTAGTGAGAGGTCACAAGGGAACCCTGCACTGTCTGTCTACTCCCCTCCTTTTCCTGGTGGTCACCCATCTATCTGAAGCCTGCACCTTGGATGTGACCACATCAGTAAAAGTCTCGTCTATAATGCTTTCAGCATCCCAGATGATCCTGAATACATCCAGTTCCTTGACCTGGTCTGTCAGGAACTACAGATGGGTGCACTTCCCACAGATGTAGTCATCAGGAACACATGAGGTTCCCTGACTTCCCACATTTTGCAGGAAGAGCATTCCACTGCCCTAACTGCCATCCTGCCTACACTGAATCAAGTGCTAAGGATGAACATGAAAATAAAAACTTTACCTGCTCCTCACTGAAGCCTCTCAAGCCAAAGACTCAGCTCCCCACTCTTATCCCCTTTCACAATAGCCGCTCTAAAATGGCTACTCCACTTGATCCTACCTTCTTTTTATTGGCTGATGCTAATTAGGCAGTTAACTATTAACTAACGTTTAGCTAACTTACCTCTTTTAAACTCTTCTGTTCTCACTCCAAGTCCTGACTCTGTCAATCTAGTTTAAACCCTCCCATGTAGTTCTTGGGTTCTTGCCATTGATGTAGAGCAACCAATAAATGTTTGGTGCCATTGCATAGTATAGGACTTTAAATGAATGCAAAATGAATTATGGTTCATTGTTAAGGACTAACTTGGCCAACTATCCATGCAGAGCAAAGATCTGCCTTAAATCTTCAATCTTGATTTGTTGTCGTACATGTGTCTGCAAGGCAAAGCCAGGTTGTTGCCTCCTCAAAGAAAAATAATGTGGACTCATTGCAACAGTCAAGTTTGATATTTTCATTGTTGTGATGGTTCTGTTATTGTTTTTCCCTTATACTGTCTTGATGTACTGTTGTGATGAAATGATCTGTAAGGATGGCATGCAAAACAAAGTTTTTCGCTGTACCTTGGTACATGTGACAATAATAAACCAATTTAGCAATTTGACTTAGTTTGTATTATTTTACTTTACAAGCAAACTGTGAACACTGACATTCCATTTTTCAAATCTAATATGTTCAGCAGGTAGTCAGATAAAAATACAGATTTAGGATAACTACTTAATGACCCAATTTTAAACAACCTTCTTCTATAGACAATACAAACTTACAATTATCTGAAAATATTAATTTGGCTACTTTTCTTGGATAGCCTATCCTCTCAAAGATAGTAATACATCTTGCTGTACCACTTTCATTGCCTATGACAGGAAAATTCTCATCTGCTGGTTGCAGTTTGAAAATCAAATCTTCACTATCAACATCAGATAGGTCACGTAATAATCCCGACCCAGTGTCAACAATTACATTTTGCTTTGACAACAACATTCCATTGTATAATCAGACTGTGACAGCAAAACTGCCCATCTTTGCATCTTGGAAGCTTCCATTGCTTTATGATTCATGATTGCCAATAACTGCGTGTGATCTGTAACAAGAGCAAATGGTCTCCTCAGGAACTGATAGAATTTCTTCAAATCAAAAATGAGTGCCTGTGCTTTCTTCTCAATTTGTAGGTACATTCATTCATTTTGCTAAGAGTATGTGAAGCTAATGCCATAGGCTGTCCCTACCCATCAGTAATAACTTGGCTGATGACAATGCATGCATTGTAATTGGAAACACCGCATGCCAGCTTTATGATTTTCATTGTATAATAGCGAACTAGTAGATAATCATTACTCAAGTGCACACGTCTTTCTGTTGCATGTCTGTCCAATTCCATTTCTCATTCTTCTTAACAAATTGATGCGACAATCATTGGGTCAGGCAAGAATCCAGAGTAATATTCAATTGTTCCTGGAAAGTAAGAAAACTCCGTGACAATCTCTAGATGCTTGAATTTCTTGATAAATCAACCTTATCTTTAACATATTTCAGTTTATTAATATCTATCTTCAAACTGTTCCATTGATTGGTATTGGTTTATTGGTATTGGTTTATTATTGTCACTTGTACCAAGGTACAGTGAAAAGCTTGTCTTACAAACTGATCGTACAGGTCAATTTATTACACAGTGCAGTTACATTGAGTTAGTACAGAGTGCATTGAAGTAGTACAGGTAAAAACAATAACAGTACAGAGTAAAGTGTCACAGCTACAGAGAAAGTGCAGTGCAATAAGGTGCAAGGTCACAACAAGATAGATTGTGAGGTCATAGTCCAGCACATTGTATAAGGGAACCATTCAATAGTCTTATCACAGTGGGGTAGAAGCTGTCCTTAAGTCTGGTGGTACGTGCCCTCAGGCTCCTATATCTTCTACCCAATGGAAGAGGAGAGAAGAGAGAATGTCCTGGGTGGGTGGGGTCTTTGATTATGCTGGCTGCTACACCAAGGAGGGGAGGCTGGTGTTCGTGATGCATTGGGCTGTGTCCACAACTCTCTGCAGCTTCTTTCGGTCCTGGGCAGAGCAGTTGCCGTACCAAACCGTGATACATCCAGATAGGATGCTTTCTATGGTGCATCGGTAAAAGCTGGTGAGAGTCAAAGGGGACAAACCAAATTTGTTTAGCCTCCTGAGGAAGTAGAGGCACTGGTGAGCTTTCTTGGCCCTGGCATCAACGTGATTTGACCAGGACAGGCTGTTGGTGATGTTCACTCCCAGGAAATTGAAGCTCTCAACCCTCTCGACCTCGGCACCATTGATGTAGACAGGTAGACAGGTGCAAGTACACTGCCCCCTTTCCTGAAGTCAATGACCAGCTCTTTTGTTTTGTTGACATTGAGGGAAAGGTTGTTGTCATGACACCATTCCACTAAGCTCTCTATCTCCTTCCTGTACTCCGACTCATCGCTGTTTGAGATACGGCCTACAACGGTGGTATCATCTGCAAACTTGTAGATGGAGTTAGAGCAGAATCTGGCCACACAGTCATGAGTGTATAGAGAGTAGAGTAGAGGGCTGAGTACGCAGCCTTGTGGGGCACCAGTGTTGAGAATAATCGTGTTGGAGGTATTGCTGCCTATCCTCACTGATTGCGGTCTGTTTGTTAGAAAGTCAAGGATCCAGTTACAGAGGGAGGTGTTGAGTCCTAGGTCTTGGAGTTTGGTGACAAGCTTGCTTGGAATTATTGTATTGAAGGCAGAGCTGTAGTCGATAAACAACAGTCTAACGTATATGTCTTTACTGTCCAGATGCTCCGGAGCTGAGTGTAGGGCCAGGGAGATGGCATCCTCTGTAGACCTGTTTTGCCGATAGGTGAATTGCAATGGGTCCAGGTTGTCTGGTAGGCTGGAGTTGATGCGTGCCATGAGCAACCTCTCAAAGCACTTCATGATGGTGGATGTCAGAGTCACTGGTCGATAGCCATTGTGAACAGGCCTTTCATAAGATAAGCTGTTTTCTTTACATACTTCCTAACATGCATGGGCAGAGAATGAAGTGGGAGATGGCCATAAGGAGTGGGTTCTGGGTATGAGTTCAGCTGCAGGATTTCAGTGGTTGGATGGGAGAGGAGCTATAATCTTCAGCTGAGGGTGTGGCTAATGAGACAGCAAGGCTCCATTTATCATTTCTGGTTGGACATTGGTGATTTCATGGACAGTGTTGGGTCACAAAAGTGGCAGATACTGGCAGAACGTTGCATGAAGATTGCAAGTATACTGGGGGCATGTGAGAAAATTGCTACCATGGTGGCATAAGTATGATGAAGTTGGGGAAGGGGGATGCACTAACCAAAAGAAAGCAGGAGAAATACATGACTTAAAGGGGACTTACATTGGGTTCTTGCTATTGACCTAAAGTTTCAATTTAAATTAACATGTTGGAAGCTTGTTTCTGCATAAGCAACCTATGGGCAATGCAAACAATAATGAAAGTCCCAGAAGATGCACCCAGACTTGCCTTACACATCAGTAGAAGCCCCTGCACATGTTTGGGTCCTCAGCATATTATACACCATGTGGACAGTGGGATAGACCACAGAACAAAAATCTGGACTTTGCGATCTATGCCGTGACTTCTCAATTTCTATGGATGTTTTTTCACTGAAGAATGCAGCCCTTCCAGTTGGATATGGCAAAGAAAGCTGAAGCAGAGAGCAAATAGCCCAGTGAGCAAAAGCAACTGGAAGTGACGTTGAAGGAGCAGGGTGAGCTTGTGTTTATTGTCAGAGATCTGGACAGAGGCTCTAGTTACATGGTGGTGTGTGGAGTGATGGGATAGACCAATACACACAAATTCTGCACTGCACCATGAAGCAGAAGGCAGATTTCCCCAAAATAAAATGTTTTGCTGCCTGCAAGCTTAACACAGGAGCAATAGCAATCCTTTAAGACACAAAGATTTTGAGCTCTACAAATGCAGTAAATTAATACTGAAACATTGCACTTGTGGAAAGGGGACTAACTAAATTTGTTACTATTTGAACTTGGCATTTAATTTAATGCAATGGAATCTTTTTAAGGAACATGTGCTTGATTAACATAAGCTTTTGATGAAAAGGAATCATAATTCATGGAATAAGAATAGTCATGTTTCTTCCTAATCCTTGTTAGATGAAAGCATTAATTTTTCATCAAATTAACAATCTCATGAACAACGACTGGTATTTTTCCAAAAATTGACAACTTATCTGCTAATGAGCATTTAGTGGAATTGCCTTCAGCTGAATGTGAGCAAAACATTTGGTTAATTACAATACTTTATTTTATAATTGGGAATTTCAAGGACATTAGTTGAATTGTAAAGATAGAATTGACAATGCAGAAAATGCTGTAGCTGAAAGAGAAATTCTGAGGAAACAAAGCACGGTCCCTGCGTCAACCAATAAAGTTTAACAATGCTGTGGTTTCTGGTCAGGCCTTTAAGAATATAAACAATAAATATATTAGTGTGAAGAAGTCTGATTACTTACTAATTGTAAACATTTGCAGCCAGTTTCTATTTTGATAAAATCCTAACTAATTAAATTATTTTATTTACAAAGTGATGGTGAAAAAGCATATGATTATTGAGAAGGTTTCAAGATTTTTAGAAGTTTAATCTGAGTGAGAGTTCAGGTAGTGCACAGTGATGGAGCTGATATAATGTGATAAAGTAAACTATAATGGGTAGTTATGCTGGATCTGAGTTGGAATGGTGCAGTGGAGCTGGAATGGAGAGATATGGTGGAACTGAAATGGAGTGATAGCGTAAAGCTGTGACTGAGGGATAAAGTAAAGCAGGCCTGGAGGTATATGTAGGAGCTGTGAAGGAAAGTCATGGCAGAGCTTGGATGGAGGGGTAGGATGGAGTTAGTTTGAGAGATATGACTGAGCTCAGATAAATGTGTATTGTGAAGCTGGGATGGAGTGGTATAATGGATCTTCAGGGCTCCAATACACATCTATTACGGTGCTTGGGTGGAGGAGTATGGTGGAGCTGAATGAAGATGTTTGGTAGAGATAGGTGGATATATTTGGTGGAATTTGGATAGAAGTTGTTGGTGGACCTTGGGTGGGGATGTTTGGTGGAGCTGGGATGGATAGATTTGATGGAACTTGGAAAGAAATATTTGGTGGAGCTTGGGGGGAGATGTTCAGTGGAATTGAGATGGAAATATTTAGTGGAGGTGGGATGGAGATGTTTAATGGAGTTGGGATAGAGATATTTGGTGGAATTGGGATGGAGATGTTCAATGGAGTTGGGATAGAGATATTTGGTGGAATTGGGATGGAGATGTTTGATGGAGTTGGGATGGAAATGTTTAGTGGAGTTGTGATGGATATGTTTGATGGAGTTGGGATGGAGATGTTTTGTGGAATTGGGATGGAGATTTTTTTGGATTTGGTATGGGGATGTGTGATGGAGTAGGGATAGATGTTTTTGGAGTTGGGATGGAGATGTTTGATGGAGTTGGGATGGAGATGTTTGATGGAGTCAGAATGGAGATGTGTGGTGGAAATGGGATGGAGATGTTTTGGAGTTGGGATGGAGATGTTTGATGGAGTTGGGATGGAGCTGTTTTGGAGTTAGGATGGAAATGTTTTTGGAGTTGGGATGGAGATGTTTGGTGGAATTGGGATGGAGATGGTTGATGGGGTAGGGATGGAGATGTTTGATGGAGTCAGAATGGAGATGTGTGGTGGAAATGGGATGGAGATGTTTTGGAGTTGGGATGGAGATGTTTGATGGAGTTGGGATAGATATGTTTGATGGAGTTGTAATGGACACATATGGTGGAGTTGGAATGGAGATGTTTGGTGGAGTTGGGATGGAGATTTTTGGTGGAAATAGGACTGGCAATATGGAGGAGCTGGGACATATGGGTGTGGTGGAGCAGGGAGTGAGGGGTTATGATGTGGAGTGGTGCAGTGGAGCTGGGTAAGAGGAACATGGAGGAATTTGGATAGTTAGGCATTATGGAGGTTGTATGGATAGGTGGGGTGGCATATAGTTTTGGTAAACAATTAACCATCCATGATGATCTGCTGATGATTATTACACCAAGAACTGCCAGCACTATGTGGAAAAATATTGTCTGTTATTTTGAACAAAATGGACAATGGAATCACAAAGTACAGGAAATATTTTATTATGAAGCAATATGGAGATTCCATGTCACAGTCTGGCAGTCTTTTTGAATGCCATTTCTGTTTTCATTATTTGCTGAAAACTCCTGGACCACTGTGTCTGTAGACAGAAGGATTCGTGACTTTGGTGGATAGATATGAGAATAAGAAATATCCATGAGCCATCAATTAAGTATGATTCCTCTGTAACCTTATGTTTGGATTAAACGTGCAGAATTCCCCATAATCCTTTTACTAGGTACTTTTTAATTTTCAAAGAACCTGGTTTTCTCACCAGCGCTATGATATTTATTGAAAATATATTCCCTTTTCTGTGTTCCCCATCCCTGTTTTCCAACACCAAACTCCAGAATTGTTTGTGCACTTCTACCACAAGGACAGGAGCAATTCACAAAGAAATCTGTTCAGTGCTATAAATGAAATCGTGACATACCACACAAACCACATGATCAAATTATAAATAAATTATATTCTGTGTCACCGTGGTCTTTTTAAATGATGCCATAACACATAATAAGTAGCAGAGAAACCAGCAAGCTGGGCATTTTTTGCCCTTTTTAAAGTGGTGATAGCATATCTTGAACTGTTGGAATCGCTAGTAAACAATTTCAGGTAGCAATTCAAGAATTGTGACATAGCTACATTAAAGGAGAATTCCATCACACTCTTATGGGTAGTTGAGAGATATCATAGGGTTCTTAGTTGGGGTATTTGCACAAAATGCCTTGCCTCTATTCTGTTCACATTGCCAAGGTTTATAAGTGGCTGATCCAGTTGAGCTTCATGTCCTCTGTGACACTCAGGAACTTGGTTGTATTCATGCCATTGAATATTAAAGGTGGATGTTTAGCAGTTTCTTGTGTGTTATGAGTGTTACTGTACTTTCCAGGATTAATATACATTCACTTCCTTCTTTGAATAAATATCCGGAACCATAATCCCACAATAATTCTTACTTCCTTTTCACAACAGATAATGATCTAAATATAATCTAAGTTAACAGGCTGGAGACTAATAAGGTCTTTGTCTGAGATATCCATTGCACAAATACATGGTCAGCTTTATTTGAATGGAGCTAAAAGCTGTGCAATAACCACTGGAAAGAAGGCTACTGATAAAGTAGTTGAAGATAGTTGGCCCTGGGACACATTCCTGAGAAACTCTTGTAACAATATCCTGAAACCAAGATAATTGGTTTCCTAAAACCACAACTACTTCATTTGTCTTTCTGCTGGTATGACTATGATCAGCTTCAGTTCTATTACATTTCCCCGGTGTCACATTCAGTCAAATGCTATCTTGATTTCAAGGCTGTAATGAAGTCTGAAGCTGAGTGGTCCAGACTAACAACAACAAGTAGGTCAATGGTGAATAAGTGGTACTTAATAACATTGTTGTTGACCCTCTGAATCAGATTTCTGACAACTGGGAACAGATTGATATGACTGCAATTGGTAGGGATGGAAATTCTTCCTTAATCTGCTGTCTCAATTATCCATTACTATCTTTGATCGATTGTGGCACCTTGCAAATTTTGATCTGATCATTTCTTATGAGTTTGTTTACCTTTGTTTATACTATTTAAACTGTATGTATCCCAACATTACTGCTTTTCAGGTTGGGACCAAGTTTCAGAAATGCCTGCTGTTGCTACATTCATCAGTGAAGCATAGTAGGGAATTGATTTGATTGTGCTGCAGGCTATTTAACATCCCTGTCAATTCTGATGCTGGAGTTGATGGCACTTGGCACGTTGTCCTGTAGCATGATCGCTTTGCTACTGTGCATATTGTTAATGTCAATATCAGCAAATAATGTTCCAGAATGTAATCGTTACAAGACATGAAAGTGGTTGGAAGTTGCACAATGTTAAAGCCAGGAGATGGTCTAGTCATTCACCATCGGACTTTACTCTGTTGCATCCCAGATTAGATTTTCTTTGCTGAAGCTATTTACCATTTCAGAGCTAGCCTGAAGAGGAAAGATTATCCCTACCTTCTTTTCTCCAGTGCTGTTGTTCTCTCGCTCCTTTTTTCACCAACAATAAGCATGAGGACTTCTTTGTCACGGGATCACAGCCAATTGCTAAACTGTGCCCATACCTCCCCTGTTCCCTGCTCTTCCCCTTGTCTTTTAATCCAAACCTTACCCAACCTTAGTTGTGTGTTTGTTTCTTATCTCTCTACCTTCACGTTACCTCTTAGCTCACCTTCTCCATACGACCAATCTGATGCTCTATTGACCACATTCTCACTAAGCTGCAGGCCACTCAGTATTTCTTCTTGTTCTCTTTGTTTCAACTGGCTTGCTCACCTCATATTGCCACACTCTTTCCTTCCAAGTGGCTCACACTGATCTTTTATTCATTCTCCCTGCAAACAACATCTCATTTACAACCTCCTTATCTGTTATGGTTGAACTATTTGCTCCTGAGTCAGTGTGTGGTGGATGGGAGTTTTAATGTGCCTCTCAAGGAGTTGATCGGAATCCAATTCATGTGTCCTTTGTCTCAGCTGTCTCCATGTGGTCCATTATGGTCCTATTCATATTTGGCCAACCATTCCAGAATGCCACATGGTCCAATCATGTCTGCTCTGTCACAGTATTGAACAAGTATATGTATAAAAGTGTACACATTAAGGAGCAAGTCATTGTCTATATAAATGTTGCGAAGGAAAGGAAACTGCTCTAAGTGGTTTCTTTTCCCCAGGCTCTCTAGGTGAAAAAAAAGGTCCCCTCAGATTCACTCTAAATCTCTTACCCCTCACCCTAAATCTTACCCTCTAATTTTATTCACCTCTAAAAAGGGGAGAAGTTTGCCTGCAGTCTATCCCAGGAGGTTCATAACTGGAATCATTAGGCATCAATCAGTTGCTAGTTTCCAACATATATCCCAACCTAACATTTGGCTGCCTGGATGTTAAACCATGGACACCCCAAGAACTTTCTGAAAACAATTAATCTCTTCATTGAAAATATTTGTATTTAAAGAGTTTCAAAGGCATAGTTGGTGGATTAGACATTCCATTGTATCACACCGTAGTCATGCCTTCAGCAGGAATGCATAACTCATGGGGAAATAAAACTGACTTAAGAATGAATGAAATTCTTTTCACAAGATGGGGAGTCCAATACCTGTACTGAACTTTTCAAATAGGCTGTAAGCTCCAAAGGAAATCTTGAAATAACTGCTCATACAAACACAAGCTTTTCTTCTGAATGCCTGCTGTGATAATGTCACCAAAAGTTACAAGTTCTCATATAAATAACAAAATGCCACTGGTGTGTTTGGGTCTCTCCCAACGAGGTTTCTGAGTACAAACATCTGTTAACAACTCTTAGAATAATGATAAAATCAGTTTTTTTCTCCCATCAAAGCACTCTTATGCTAATATTTGGACATTAAAATGTATTGCACAGTTCTTGCTCTTCTCAAAGGCGAGCTGGATGAAAATGGTACAGTCATAAGGGAAAGCTTTCATGAATGTGATTGTTAGATTACTAGGTAAGCAACTTGCAAGGAGTTGTAGATGGAACTGCTCCATATTCTTAATGGTGCTCAGGGTGAGTTGTGTCTTAGGTCACTTATGGTTGAAAAGTAAGTAATATTGAAAGTTAATGGTTTGCAAGAGAAAGTGGGCAGAATTGACTAGCCAAGGAGGCAAAGAGATGGAGACACAAGAGAATGCAGATGCTGGAATCTGGAGCAACAAACAATCTTCTGGAAGAAATCAGTGAATCAAGCAGCATCTGTGGAAGGAAAGGAATTGTTGATGTTTTGAGTCAAAACCCTGCATCAGGATCATATGTTGCCTGACGTGCTGAGTTCCTCCAGTATTTTGTATGTGTTGCTCCAGATTCCAGCATCTATAGAATCTCTTATGTCATCATATTAACGTGTAGCAGTTTGTAGTATTTTACATCATAACTTCTATAATTTCAAATAACATGTGATGGCACATTGTTTGTGGTGTTTGTTTTTTATATTTTTTTATTTGTGGCATTTGGTTGTTTTGAATGAACTTTTTAGAAGTGTTATACCTGTGCTACTCTGTAAGCTTTGACTGGTTTCCCACATCCAGACAGGTTCAGGCCAAACTCAGAGGCTGGGGGGTAAATAAAACTGTAGCAAATGGCCTTTGTCCACTATACAATAGTTAGACACAGACAGTCATGAAGTGATTGATACTTCCGTATTATGCAATAGTATTTTCTGCAATAATATTTTATGCAATAGTATTATGCAGTAGTATCAGGAGATGTGGATGTCACTGGATCAACATTTCATCTCTCTCCTTAATTGCCTTCCCTGAACTAAATGGCTCAATCCATTTCAAAGGGCAGTTAAAAGTCAAACCACATTGCTATGGATTTGGTGTAATGTATAAACAAGACCAGAGAAGGACATCAGTTAAACTGATGGATTTTAAAACAACTATGCAGTAATTTAACGACCATTAGCAACGATACCAGTATTCCATTCCAAATCTATGCTATTATGTGAATTTAAATCCCCATGCTGCCATGATGAAGTTGAATTCATGTAAAGGACAACAAGAAAATGTTGGAAATGTTTAACAGGTCAGGAAGTATCTGTGGAGAGGGAGAAGGAGTTAATGTTTCAGATTGATGACCTTTTATTTCAACTATTTGTCAGTTCTTATTTATTAGAGTCACTTCATTGGAAAGTTAATTTTGTTTATCCCTCCAAAGATGCTGCCTGACCTGCCAAATATTTTCACTCTTTTCTCTGTTTTTCAAAGCAAAGAGATCTTGTGACATGAGTCCATGGGCACTGAGCAGTGCTGACAAAGAACACTTAGTAGAAACTGAAGGACTGTAGACTTTGACTAAAATGGCTCAATGGATGGCTGGAGACTCACAATTTTCCAGCTAGTACATTCTGTTCACTGAGTGCAACTAATCCAATGGTGGAATCAGGCCTTATACTTAGTGACTGAAAAGCAAAAGAAAATCATGAACTCTGGTTCTCTCTCCACAGCATGCTTCCTGACTTACTAAGTATTTATAGAATTTTCTACTTTTATGTGACCTTATAGGAAAAAGAATGAAACAAACATATCAGTTATACCTGAATTACAGAAAGCTCATTTAGAACCTCTTTATTGAAGAACAATTACCTGATATCTCCGAACAAACATGTTAGGTAGAACAGATTTATAGAATGGGATGATAATTAGCTTGCTCCATTTAACGAATGCAATGTTGCCCATAATACTTATCAAAGTTTATTTAAGTTTTCCAGTCTTACTGCCAGCAGATATGAGGGCAGGCATGGTAGTGTAGTGGTTAGCTTAATGTTATTACAGCACCAGCAACCGGGTTCAATTCTGGTCCTGTGTCTGCGTGGGTTTCCTCCGGGTGCTCCAGTTTCCTCCCACATTCCAAAGACATACGGGTTAGGAAGTTGTGGGCGTGCTATGTTGGCACCGGAGATGTGGTGACACTGGTGGGCTGCCCCCAGAACACTCTACGCAAAAGATACATTTCACTGTGTGTTTTGATGTACATGTGACTAATAAAGAAATCTTATCAAGATATAGTCTCTTATTAAGGCCTTTAGAGAATGGGGATGATGAGGGGAAAGAGATAGAAGAGAGACAGAACGAAAGGGGGAAAGAGAGAGTAGGCACAGGGGAAGAGAAGGGAGGGATGGAGGGAAGGAAAGGAGGGAGAGAGAGACAAAGAAGGAAAAGTATGGTGAAGGGCAGATTGACAGAACTGAGCTGGAGAGAGTGAAAAGGGAGAGGACAGAGAAAGGATGGAGAATGACTATGAAAGGGGAAGCAGGAAAAGAGTGAGCGACAGAGTGAAAAAGAGAAAGAGAAGAGGGAATCTTGCGATAGCGAGGAGGGAGAAAGAGAAGGGAAGGAGAGAATGGAGAACAGGGAAAGAGGAGAAAGAGCGAGACAGTTGGATGGGGTGGCAGAGAGAAAGAAATAGAGAGAGAGTATAAGGACAGAGCAAAAGAGAGAGAAAGGGTGTGAGAGAAGGGGAGAGATAGAGAAAGCCAGAGATGAACAGAGGTCAAGAAAATACATTGTAAGCCAGAGTCCAGACTTGGCTTTTTTGACTGAAGTCCAGGGCTCGGTTCAATTTGTTGCCCTTCTCTGGTCTCAGAACAGTTATTGAAGAACTGTAGACTTTGACGTTGGACAGCATTCACATCCCACTCTCCCTCTCCCTCACTCTATCTTTCTTCTTTTCTCCCATTTCATTTGTTTCACATCCCTCTACTCACCACTCCCCCTCTATCCCTATTTCTACTCCCACATCTCCTCTCTCTACTCTCTACCTTACCAACCCCTCTCTCTCTCTACACTCGGCATCCCATCTCTCTACACCGTCATCACCCCTCTTTGTATTTCTTTGGAATCCTCCCCTCACCATCCTTCCCTCTGAAACATGGTTTTCCTTTTGTACATTTCAAAATATTGGTACTTCATTATCGTTGTACAATGCAATTAAAGCTGCTATTAACATAATTATTATTTTTATATTCATACAATTAATCAGAGTTATTTTTAATGAATCAATGGCCTGAATTATTATAATGTTAAAGGCATTGGTAATGTTATGTTACATTTAGTTGTCATGTTATAACGTCACTAATGAACACAGCAAAAGATGATCATTTATTTTTTGCATATTTCAGTTAATAAACTGGTTGAAGTTTTATGTTGTTTTGTGTCATATTTATGGACCACAATTTTGCTGTAATTTTATATTTTGTTATTTACTTTTCAAGTCCTACCCAAATTCCTTAAGTGTTGAAGCATATTGTTTGGGAATGTTTCAATTGACAGAAACTTACTAATAAATAATTCAATATTTTGTGATATTTAGGTTACAAAAGATCTTAAATAATTCTAAATATGTGTGAAAATTATTTTACTAATCATTCCAATAACTGCAAAACAATTAGCTGACTTCAATTTGAATCACATTAAAGTGCTTTGATTAGGTTTCTTTTTTGTACTTTTTCAGTCTTTGTTTTTATGTTACCTAAGCCACTATGATGTAAAATGTTCATAAAGAAAACTGAAAGTTTGTATGTCCAGTTGCAACAGTGCTTATAACTTAATCACAATCTGTTGGTTCCTCTTGGAAGCTATAAATACTTCATATCCCTGGTTATCCAGATTAGTGGTTCTTATAAAAGGGCACAGAACTAAGACAGAATGTGAATTCACCATGTCTCAGTGGAGTTCACACGAATGGAAGAAACAAGATTTAAATTAGTTCAATATGAAATGATGTGTCAGTACATTTGGCATGGAAGAATTGAAAATGACAGAGTGAACACTGTTTGTATTGCAGACTGAACACAAACACTTATAGATCTGTAGCTGGATTAGCGAATTTGGGAAATGCAACAACATGAGAAAGAGGAAGAGGGATAGACCACCCTGTCTTTCAGCTCACTCCATAATTCAGCAGGATCATTACAGAATATTTCCATTCACTCCACTTTCCTATCTGTGCCTCTTGATTCTTTTACTATTCAAAAATCTGGTGACCTCTGTCTTGAATATACATATTAAATACCCGGAGCATTCTGAGGTTATTACTTGTCTTGATAATTAGAAATCCCAGCCCAAGAATTGGATACAAACTTTTAAGGTTTAAGAAATGTATACCTATCAATAAGATCAACAACATTCTTTTAAACTTCAGAGAATACAGCTCCATTCAATTTGATATTTCCACGAGGGACAATCTAAGCAACACAGAAATCACATTGGGAATATTTGATGCACCTATTTAATACAAGTACATCCTTCCATAGGTCAGGAGAGCAAAAGATGTGATCTCACTAAAGCCCTATATAATATTAGAAATATTTACTTTAATATTCCAGTCCTTTGCATAAAAAGATTACTGGACAATTTCCTTTCTAATTGCTTTGCTGGTATATTAATCTCCTGTGATTTTTGTAAAAGGGCACCCAAATCCCTCTGGATAGCAATATTTATTGGTGCCACGCCTGTTTAAAAAATATTCTGTTTTTGTATTTCCTACCAAAGTGAATGATTTCATACTTCCCCACAAATATGTTCCACCTTCTTGCTACCTTCTTGCCCAATCAAAGCTAAACTTCCCTATGTGGTTAATTTCCATCCTGTCATCTTAATTCCCCACAAAGTTTTTTTATCATTAACAAATTTGGATATACTATCCTCAGCACCTTCACTTGAATTTGTGTTTTTTCTCAGTGTGGGCTGCCGGCAACGGTGGTGGAGGCAGAAACCATAGGGTCTTTTAAGAGACTTTTGGATAGGTACATGGAGCTTAGAAAAATAGAGGGCTATGGGTAAGCCTAGTAATTTCTAAGGTAGGGACATGTTTAGCACAACTTTGTGGGCCGAAGGGCCTGCATTGTGCTGTAGGTTCTCTATGTTTCTATGAATTGTTAATATAGATTATACGTAAGTGAGGTCCAAACACTGTTCCTTCTGCCATTCAATTCAATGCATCATGCAATAATGGAAAATTACCTGTTTGTTCCAATTATTTTCCATTCATTGAATAGAACTCAACCTATGCTAGCAATTTATCACCAGTTCCATGAGCCCTAATCTTGTGTAACAGGAAACTTACCAAAGGCCTCTGAAAATCCAAATATACGGCATCCACAAATTCTCCCACATTGACCATGTTAGTTACAAACTTGAAAAAAAAAATGAATTCATTTGTTAGGGACCATTTTGTTTTCAAAAGTTTACATCTGTTTCTTTCACAAATTTAGGTTTGCCATAAATAACTTCCTGAGCTTCGTATGTTAGCCTTTTCCAATTTATGTGACTTGAAACCTTGTATTAGATTGCACAATATTGTAACCCTGGAAGTCTGATTATCATGCAAATGTTTATTTCTTTCACCTCTCCAAAAGTATGCTGAGCAGATCTTTAGTGAGCTTGTTCTCAAAGGTAATTCAGAAAGAGGTTTCTATAATATCAAGATTATATAAGTGATTAAAATCAGTTGTTCACACAATAATACAATGAATGTACTGATATCCAACATCAGCATGTTGCCTTAATTTCCAGTTTTCCTACACTTTTTATATTTCTTGCAATCTTTCTGCATCTTGTGAGCCGCCAAAAAAATCTGTGCAGCATCCAATTCTTAGGTTGTATTTCTAGTCATTCACAACCGACAGAATCAAAGACTGACCAACATAAGGGTGCAACCTTTACCTTCATTACTTGGCTAATGAACCCTGCCCATATTTCATTTTCATTGATTTTATTCACTTTTTTTTCTCACATCCTTTATTTTTCACACCTCTTATCCAATTATACTTCTGTCCAATCCTGAACTAAAACACAATTATTCGAATACGGTAAGAAAGTTGGTGTTACAAGAAGGTACAGTGAGGATGTCAGCTGGTTCTGTTACCAATATAAGACTCTTCTATACTGTGCTCCACCAAGATAGCATTTAATACAGCTGTACAGGGGGCTATCTATGCCAGTATTGATACTTGGTTTGTATCAAGGACATCTTTAAGCCTGATGTTTTGAATACAATAGGAACATTTTCTTTATACTGAGATTACTGGAAAACTATTAACCAAAGAGAAAATAAAACAAAATTAAAAACTATATATGGTGGAAATCTGAAATAAAAACAAGAGATGCTGGAAGAATTTGAATTAAATGGTTTTGACCTGAAACCTTCACTCTGCTACTCTTTCCATGGATGCTGCCTGACCCATTGAGTGTTTCCAGCATTTTCTGTTTTTAAGTAAAACAGTAATAAGAAATTGCATGAACATTGTAATATCACAATAACTAAACTGTAACTGGTCCTAAAAGGATAGGATATATTACAATGCTGCATGCTGGCTTACATTCAGTTTTAGCATCAGATGACTCTTCTGTTGAAAGTCTCATGCAGTGAAGTTAAGTGTGTGTTAAGAGAGACAGGTACCACAGATCATTGTCAGCATGTAGGCCACACTACCTTGCATAAAACATTCAATGCAGAGAGTTTTCATGCCTATCGTTGTTGCAGCTGTGTATGATAATCACAGTTTATTTTGTGGCATGAAAACCCAGGAATCCTTATAAGTTATATAACCAACCATGAAAGCTGGCATTCCACAAATTTAACTCAGCACAAAACATTCAAAAGCATACAGGGACACTGTGTGATGTAAAGCAGAAACTTGGCTTAACTAACATTTTGGCTACAATCACCATTCCATCTTAGGCACTGGAGAAGATTTTGACAGACGTTATGAAATTTGCCAAACCTTTAGTGGGGATGTTGCAGGATATTATCTTCTCTGTGCACACTGCACCAAACATTCGTACACCCTGTTGCTAAACCACATTTTTACACAACTTAAAAATAATTCAGTCAATTGCCGTTACATGATTGACAACCTTCTTCCCCCGTCATTGGTGTAGTGTTCTCTTTCCTCAAATCTCTAGTTAATGGTAGCTTTCCTCCTTTTAGTTCCATCACTGTTGACATTGGCACCATTCTTATGTCTTTATCCAGTTCTCCCATTCTTTTTCTTGTTGTCTTTCAAGTCAAAGATGACTTGCTTCCATTCCAGTTCCATGTGCTCTGAGGTGATTGATGGGTCCCACCTGGATTTGAAGGCACTCTCAAAGGTGAAGCAGATGATTGCTCAAGAGGGGTGGTGTGTTGTTTGGAATATTGAGCATGTCTTCCACTTTTTTTACATTGTCTTTATTCTTCTATCATAAAGATAGGTGCTTAATGGCTTCCTATGTGCTCCTTTTCCATTTTGAACAGTCAAAGAGGACATTACATTTTTATTGATAAGACTTTGAAAACATCCTTGAATCATTTTCACTGTCTTCCTGTTGTGACAAAGCCTATAGTAGAGGGTTTGTTTTGGGAACTTCTGCCAGGAACATGGCTGGTTGATGTGATCAGAATCTCCATGATGGGGATGTCAGCCTGACTGAGAACTCTGCCATTGATTGACATATCCTGCCAAAGGATTTTCTCTATAAGCTATAACCAACACCTTTTTCTTCTTCGTGTTTAATTAATCTGCCAACCTTCTCTCATCCCTAATACTCACTACTTTGCTTATCCATCTGAAAGAGAGAACAAGAATTTATACAACATCTCATACAAATTTAGAGCATCCTAAAGCACAATACTTATTGAAGTATCATTGAAATGTTGTAGCAAAGGGAGTGAACGTGTACACAGCAGGTCCAAAACAACAATAAGCCAAATACCAAATGAACCATTTTTAGTAATGTTGGTTAAAGAATAAACCTTGAAGATGTCATTGAAGAGAACCCCACTGCTCTTCATTGAAATAGGATTTTGTTTTGTCTACCTGAGAGACAAATGGAGATGTTGTACAATGTCTCATCTGAAAGGTGAGAGAGAGCTGTTCTCTTTCAGCACTGCACTGATGTGGTAGCCTGGACCTTATCCTGAAGTCACTAAAGGAGGACACAAATGCACAATACTCTAACTTGCTGGCAAGACTGCTTCCCAGTATGTTCCTTGTTTTTCTGTACTGATTCAATCAGCAGGTTGCAGCCTATATTTAATTTAATATCAAACTACACTCCTCCGAGTGCCGAGCTGTGCTTTGACTTTAGCGGATTAAGCTTCTCTGCAGTGATATTATGAAGTTTGGATCTTGGTTTAGGAACTCTCTTTGGTTACTTCCAATAATGACTTGAAACTCTTAATTTCCAAGTGTGAACCCATACTGCCTAGTATTTGATTATGATGCAAGATGCAATAATAGGGCACCCTTGTCATGTGAACTGATTATCATGTCTTTCATTTGTGCCCTCATGTGACTTTCCTAATCTTTCCAAAGGCAGATTAAGAGATAATCAGATGAAGCCAGATATGATTGGTTAAGCTGCTTTAGAAGGTTTACAAGTGAATGTGCAAAGTAACAGTCAAAGCAGATTCTATTTACTGACAGCCCACCCCATTAAACTAATGCTGTATTACAGTCATGAGATGATTTATGTATTGAGAATGTCTTGTGGTAGACCAACATTTACCTATTATCAATATCACTAAACAGATCATCGGGCTAATGGCCTCATTAATATTTGTGGTATGTTGTGTACAGCCACTCAGTTTCCTTCCATTACAATGACAAGGCTGCAAAAGTTTTTTGACATCCTGATGTCACAAAATGTGCCATTTCACCTTCTTCTCAATTACTTTTCCTGTCTTTCTTTTCACATTAGCGTCCTGTCAGAACAACTCCAAATTTTGAAAATCTGACCTCCAGCATTTCAGCTTCCAGCTTCCATCTCTGTGTTGCACTCTTAGTTTAAAACATGTGACTCTCCCACCAAACAGGGGATTTATTTTCTTAATCTGAAAGCTCTAGCCACAGGAAATACAGGGACACAAATAGTAAGAACTAAACATACACTTCAAGTCAGTGACTGGTGGGACTGTGTGATGATTTCCTGCCTCTACATTAATAGTCCTGTAGATGATTCCAAAGCATTTCTTTGCTGTATGTGCTATGAAATGATCATGTGGAACCATTTCGTCTTATACCAATTATATCACTGCACCTCGATGCATATCACACACCTTGCCAGAAATGTACTTATGATCATTTGTGCCTTCAACAGTTATGTTAACAGTACTTCAACAGTACTGTTATGGCTAACATGAGGGGGCATAATTTTAAGGTGATTGGAGGAAGGTATAAGGGGATGTCACAAGAAAGTTTTTTACATAGAGAGTGGTGGGTGCGTGGAACACACTCTCAGCAAAGGTTGTGGGGCCAGACACATTAGGGACATTTAAGAGACTTAGATAGACACATGAATGACAGAAAAATGGAGGGCTATGTGGGAGGGAAGGGTTAGATAGATCTTAGAGCAGGATAAAATGTCAGCACAACATTGTGGGCCAAAGGGCCTGTACTGTGCTGTAATGTTCTATATTCTATGTTCTACGTTATAACGGCTCTAATGCAGCCTGTAGGAAACAGACAGTCTTGATGAAATTGCCAATTAGAATTCACATATTCTGGTGTGCTCCATGACTGCTGCATTTAGATCTAATGCTTAATCAGGAGACCCCTGAATACTGTGAAATTTGGAAATGTTACTTTTTTTAAAAAAATCATTAGAGTTGTTTACATGGTGTGTTAAAATACCTTTATCAAATCTGCAACAAGAATGCATTTAACAAAACCAATATTAAAGGGGTCAGTGGTTATACGGTAAAACCCTAAACATATAAAAATTGATCAGCCTTGATATCCCAGTGGGCGGAGAAGAACCTAGCGAGCAGAAGTACTATATGGTTCTGAAGAATAAGCTGTAAGCTGAAGGAAATGTGGGAGGAGCTGATGTATTTGTTGAAGTTCAACTGCTTTACTTTGAACCCTGCAATTTGGCTGCCCACAAGATTTATAAAACCGACAGAAAAGCTTGTCCCCACTGTCTGAATTCATTCCAGAAAGCCTTTGAAAATATTACTATACATTTTGTTTCTGGAATGAAACACAATCACCAGCTCTTCAAATGGCTGATAAACCCATTAGCCCTCAATTTTTCTCATCAAGACATTTTCGTTTGAAAATGGTCAATCTTACAACAGAATGATACTTCCTCAATGAGAATGGTACAATTAAAGGAGAGAGGGGTTGGTGAAATCAGTTGCATGCAGACAGATATGCAGAGTCACCTGATGTGTTTTCTCACATGGAGTGTAACTTAATTGTAAATCTGCAATCTATTGAAATTGTACCAAGACAAAAACGAGGCTGACATCAGGTAAGTAGATAACATAGTTTGAGCGAAGTTCATGCATACTTAAGACCAGCTGGTCCTGAAATGTGACAATCATGACTTTCAGCCTGTGGTTATCAGAGAGATGCTGGTGGTGGTGGTGGAGGAGTGTGTGCATCAATCTTAAATAAAGAGCAAAGGAAAACTTGGTTCACAACTGATAATAGCCAGCTGAGATTGGCTTTAAAAGAATGGTCTCTAAGCCACCAGGGTACTGTAGGTATTGGCAGGTTGATCATCAAGTCAGGGACTGCAGTCAGGAAGGGGTGACCTTCTCAGTCATCAGAAGCCATACACCACAGGGTCATCAGTACATTGACCACCAGAATGGCTGTTAACACATAAGGTTAAGCCCATAACTTAGAAGAAGGCAGTTTCAGAGGTCCTATTATCAGCCATTACCTTAAATTATTGTAATCTCTCAGCTCAAGTGAAGGCATCTCATTACAGAAGAAATTCTGGTTTGTCATCATTGTAAATATACATACTGTAGGCTTAATAATATTAGTTCTTTCCCAATGGCAACTGACTAATCTGTATCTTTGGTGTCCCTATTCGTATGAAACAAGTGTCAGCCTTAAAGCATTCTATTAACAATGGCTTCCACAGAGGTGAATGATGGCCTATGTGTTCAGAGTGTATGGCCACCATCACAAACCCCCAACACCCCAAAGGTCATTGTTTAAGTCACGTGTTCCAGGCAGTCCCAAGCCAGGGTAAGGCACAGGAATATCACTCCACAGAGTATTGATATCTGCTGCAAACAAAGTTGTTCTAATTACTGTGTGACCCAGCAATAATATATGAAATGTACAAAGCGTTAAAAACCCAGGCACCCAGATGCAGACACCTATGCAGTGAGAACTCCTGAATTTACAAGTCCTTGCCAACTTGCAGCAGGGTTTGCTCCTTGTTTTATTGAGGGTTAAAAATTAAGGTTGTAGTTTTCACAGTTTTGCTCCAGTCTCTGCCAGTGAGGGAGTGATGAACATTGTGTACTTTGATGATGTCACTGCCTGCATGAATGATTATGCAAAAACATCAGCCATGTTGAATTACCCATTTCAGTTTCTTCATGGGCAGAATTTCAATCGGGAATGGTTGCCATTGTGTTAAAACGTGTAGTTGTGCCTGATTTGTGGGTGAGAGATGAATGCAAATGTGTCCAGCTTCTAGATTTTTGTTCACAAATTCAGGCATATCAACACTATCCTTTCATTACTGCACTAATGATGCAAAGCCCAAAAAACAGATTGAATACTGCCTTGTTTATCAATGCTAATTGTCAAAATTCACCACTACCCTGAATTGATCACATTGGCAATTATTTTTCAGTAAAATCACATCCAGGTGAAATTAGACTGGCCACCTCCATGCGTTCTCCACATTAATGTCTTTCCCTAGTGTCTGACATATGTAATGATATCACTAGTTGTGTAATACCTATTTCTGGCCTTCCTGACAAGGATTCAAGCTCAAACCTACAACTTATGTCTGGCATGAAACAGTCTTAGGACAACAAGGAGCACATGCTGCTTTTCTTGCATTTTTGAAGGACACACCGCTAACATCAGATGATCTGACTGGTCAAACATACCCTGAAGTCCCGTGGGTGGATTTGAAATAACACTGAGTGTTTCCTCCAGCAGCTAGTTGCTGAGATAACCATTCCATGGGTTCCTCAGCCATGACACTGCTGGTGGTTCTTTATTACTGGAGATGTCATTATGAGCATGGCTGGCCACTCAGGATGGATTGGAGACCTTGGGGTCACTGGCAAACACGTGACTATCAGCAAGCAGCCTACTTCCAAGGAATTTTGAGATAAACTGCATCCTACTTAAGACCTCTCAGATGGATAATGTATTCCCAGGCTCTGGGTTTCCCAGGCTGTCATCACTGTGGTAAGTGAAATGTTTTGGGAAGACCTTCTCTCATGCTTGGTTTGTTCTCTCCTTGGAGGTAAAGCTCATATTGACGCTTAGCTTCCTTTCCAGGTAGCCGCAGCAGATCTTTGCATTACTATATCAGAGTATCAGAGAGGTCATTAGAAAATGTTGACAAAGCAACTATTTCATCTGCACTCATTTCATTAAGCAGCAGGTGGCATCTTGGACACCTGAAACAAACATTACCGGTTTCCCATGAGCACAGTCAGCCTTTAATTACATTGGGAAAGGATTTCACTTCCCCATTATACATGTGATTGTGGATCATCAGAAAAGCTTGCTCATGGTCAATGCTATATTTTCAGGAAGAACGCGTGATATCTTGATCCTCAGGGAGTCCACACTGTCTGACAGCCCCCACAGCCAGCGCTGTCTGGCCGGTTGGACCCTGGGGAGAAGGCCTAGTCTCTACTTCTCTGGCTTTTCACACCAATTCACAGCCCTACCACAGTGGCCTTGCACCAATGCAACAAAAGCCATGCAAGAACCAAAAGCATTGTGAAAAATGTCAATGGTTTTACAAAACTCAGAGTCTGCTGCCTGAATCAATCTGAAGGTTATCCACGATCACCTGCGCACTGAGGGAGTGGTTACCTTTCCTCACAGGCATATGAGTGCAATCAATGGCTGACTGCATTCAGGCACCCTGTAGTCTACACCAATCAGGTGTGAGGACTTCATCACAGTGTGTTGTGCGCTGCAAATCTGAGCCCCTAAAGAGAGCAGCAGGGGCTGGAGGGAACACAGCATGCAAATCCAGAATCTGAGGGACATGAGCAGTAGGAGCAAGAGGAACTGGAGGCCGAGGAAGGTCACCAGCAATCTCATCTCACAAGGAGGGAGGTTATGACAGCAAGTCATTAAAAAATGCCTAAATGGAGAGACAATTTTCATCAGGAGTCTGCTAAATCGTTGTCCCCAGTGCAGAACAAGTAACTCTCTCCACACCATAATCCTTAACATCAGTGTAATATTCACCAATGATTAGCCAAAACAGATCAGGTGACCCATAATAATCCCCTGCATCCTCTCCTGTACTGCTTATAACATATGTGGTCCTATAATTTAAATGGGTTTCTATAAATTCTGTTTCCTGATGAATCACACCTCATTTAACAAATTCTGAGCTCAGCACAAAATACATTTATTCAGATCAGCCGCACTCTCCAGGCATAAGCTTGTCTGAAATCTTGACTGTCTGGGCTGCAGCTTAACATTAGTGGAGGCTAATTGAAGCAAATCCTGGAGATCTGAAATAAAAACAGAAAGTGCTAAAAACACTTAACAGGTCAGGCAGCATCTGTGGAAAGGGAAACAGGGTCAACATTTCAGGTAAAGACTTTTCATTTGATGATCAAATCTGAGGAAGGATCAGTGAAATGAAATGTTAATTCTATTTCTGTCTTCACAGATGCTGCCTGGCCTGCTGAGTGTTCATGATGTGTACTGTTTTTGTTTCAACAGTGCCTAGTCAGCATTGCAGCCACACCATTTGACAGGTATACATCCACATAACAATATATTGAGCAATTTGTGATGTTATGGGTATGGACATGTTTTGAGGGGCTAACATTTCAGGCAAGGAAGCCCAAAGAGAAATCAACAAATTCAACAAACAGAAATCCCTCATGAAATTCCAGCTAAGGTTCATTTTAGATCTTTACGTCAATTGACCAATTCAAGATGCATAATGGGGCATGAATGATCAACTATTAGTGTAGGAGCACAGTGTTTCACTCATCAATTGAATCTGATGCATGTTGCGTTACGCATTCCCACACAAGCACTTTTCACTAATGTTCTTTCACCTACTCCCGTCACTTTCAATCACCTACATAAAAGAGGACTTGCAGAGGACAGGACAATTGGTCCTTTCTTTAGAAGCAAAATGTGAAACACTTAAATAAAACATACCTCATGTATTGATCAAAAATGTCAGCTGAGTTGATGAAAGAAATCCAGTACAACAGGATTATTTATAAGAACAATCATAAATATAATATTCTTTATTACTATATTTATTGTATCTATTGGAGAAGTATGACACCTTAGGAAAAGGGGAATTCTTTAAGAAAATATTTTCTTTCAAGCATAAGTGGCTGGAGCTTTGTTCTGTGATTGAAAGCACCAGAAAAGCTTTGAAGTTTGCTACTGCCCATAAGACAAATGTATAATTCTCTTTATCATATGAAGTTCAACAAAGTGTAGTGGAGAAAATCAAACACATTGAGTTCTTCCTTGCATGGTAAAAGTTTTAAGGCCTGTGATGATGTTGAGATGCTTGGATCCTTCATTTTACAATGCTTCAAAAAATATCAAGGGCTAAAAATGTAACAAGCAAAGAAGTGTTGATAAACTTGATAAAGGCGAATCATTGAAAAAAATTAGAATGAGTGGAAGATGGAAATTTATCAGTACCATCAGTAATACAAAGGACAAGGAAAGAACCTCTCTGTGACCCTTTGGAAATAGTCCTGTCATTGCTTCTGTTCATTATTTCTCCAACTGCATTTTCTATTAAGTGGAGTGAATTAGCCATCTAAGTACTCAGCTTCAAATTCTGTTACAGCTTTGCTGAACTAAACCAGGTCAACCTATGCTGCCCTATCAGCATTCACTCATCTGATTTGAGCCTGCGATGCAACTCATGCCTCTTCCTTCTCATTGAAGAAAGTTGTCATACCCTTAAATAACAGAGCTCCTTTCCCACTTGGAGCTTCACTCTCCCATCTTTAGAAGCTACTTCCAAATGTGTCTACTGAGCTACAATTTCCTTTGACTCTTACCCCCAGTTCTCACACAACATCTGCAACCTCTTATCCCTCTCCACCAACCTTGTGACTTGCCTTGGGACATTATGCTGTGAATTTCCCTGAGTATATGCCTAAGCTCATTGGATAAAATGGAGGCAGTGAGTATCAGCTGGTGGGTTGCACTGCAAGGTGGTGAAGGAACTTCCCAGTCAGTTTAAATTAATAAAACAAATATTTTTTATCAGTAGCCTGTCAAAAAATATTTCACTTCTGACAATTAATGCAGTTCAACGTGACCACATTTACTTACAACACGTCTGAATTTTTTATTAAAACAGAGATGTTGTACCTCAGAAGGTTTGACCCACTGCTCTTGAACTATTTAGACTAACCAGGTTTCCTTGTCCTTGACTCATGTTCCTTTGCATCTTTATCTAAAATCAGTGATTTACCCAATTATGGAATGAAAGTCACCAGAATGAAATATTAAAGAGGAGAAACAAGTTACACAAAGGATCAGGAGAAACAAATAGGGCCAGAATGAGAATTAGTTTAGAAAACGAAGAAATCATACGACATGGTTTTTTTACTTATCTATGTTCTATGGTCATCTCCGACAAGATGCCACAAATTGCCTTTCTTGAACAGTTGTAGTGCGATCAGAGAAGGTTCTGCCACAGTGCTATGAGGAATGGAGTTTCAGAGTGTTGACTCAGAAAAGATAAAGGAAGAGCTGTAGATGTCCAGGTCACTATAGCATGTCACTTAAATGGAAACTGGCAAGTGATGACATTCCTATGTGTCTGCTGACCATGATTTTCTTTCTTGTAGGTTTAGGAGATGATCTCAAAAATGATTTGGCAGGTAGCTGCAACCATATTGGTAGTGGGAGGAGTGGGTGCTTAAGATCAGTGATGGCATGGGATCAGTCTTCTGACAAATGAAGTGACCAGAGCTGTAGATAAGACTTTAAGCTAACTGGTGTGTAAGGAGATGGCCGACGCATCAGCTGTGATCTTTCAAAATTCCATAGATTCTGAAAGGATCTCAATGGGTTGGAAAGTATAAACCTGCTAATCAGAGAAGAGGGAAGAGGGAAAGCAGAAACCTATAAACCAACTAAGTTAACATCAGTTATTGTCAAAGTCAGGCCCTCAAGAGATTGTGCTGTTAGGGGACCGGGAAACTGGTGCCTCAAGGGGTCAGGATCGCTATCAGAAGGTGGTGGTGGTGTCTGTGCAGTACTGTGGGTGGTGTAGATTTGGAGGAAACAAAACTATGTATCTTAGTTTCTGGGCAAATGTCTTACTCCAAGAATTTAAATTTCAAAATGCCTTCCAGGAACAATGAGCGAAACAGTGCTCTGGGGACTAAAGTTTCCTGCATCAGCATGTAGTATCATCACTAATATGAGAAAGAAAATGAGCTAAACTGACAGCACTTTGCGCTTTTACAAATAAAAAGGGGTCTCTGAAGTGGTTTTCCTTTTTGCTGCAATACATTCAGTGAGTTAGAGGAGAAGAAAGGAGGAAGGAGAAAGTCAATAATGTACATTGGGACATAGGCAAATCTACACAGGGTAGAATACTGGGGCTCTGAAATTAGTGTGATTCAAATTGGGATAATCCAATGTAAATTTCTAAATTCAAACTTTACTAGCTCTAGGCCTGGAGATGATTATAAATATAAGCAGTAACTGCTCAGCAGGTTTGGGAGCGTCCCTGATGGGAATTTTTCTCTCCACAGATGTTGCCTGGTCTGCTGAGTACTTTCAGTATTTTCTCTTTATTAAACAGGTCCTCAACCATCACAGTGTTCTGCCTAAAAATGTTCTGGGTGTTTTTTCATTTCCACATTATTTCCAAATCTCAGTACTTTGTCACAAATTCATGTCACCATTCTTGAACCCATATCCAAGTTGTCATTTATTGACTTTTGTTGATTGAGGAACTAAGTGCATGAGGAATGAAATACACTTCCATTATTTGCACTCGGGACCAGTGCTCACGATTCCAAGTGAGATGCAGGGTGGATTAATTGGAAGATAAATCTTCCTTTGCTTTCCTCAAAACCTAACTTACATATTTTCTGTTGAAATATCATTTTGGCATCCTAGAGCCAGATAATGAGTTCATCAGTTCCTCCATCTTCCCAACTATTGAGTGAGAAGACTGTCTTTCACTAAGTCTGCAGTGGATCTAAATCCCACTTTTAACACTAATGGCTTAGTGTCCACAAATAGCCAGAGCATATATATCTAAAGCTGTTAGTTCTTTTTTTGCTTTATCTCAGTAAAACTCTGACAATTCACTATCCAATTGTTTAGAAATCTTGATGTTTCAACATCTGGTTAACTTTAAACTCACCAGAGCCCTATTTCTCATGCTCCCATTAAACTCACTGGAACTGCATTTCACACGCTCCCATTGAACTTATTGGCTCCCCAGTTCTCACGCTCCCTTTAAACTCACCAGGGCCCTGTTTCCTGTACTTCCTTTAAACACACCAGGCCCATTACCCATGCTCTTTTTAAAGTCACTACCACCCCATTTCTCATGTTATTTTTAAACTCACTGGGATTGCATTATTTTCACTCTCTCAAAACTCACTGGGGCCTATTTCCCACTCTAATTCTAAACTCACCATGACTCCATTAGCATCCAATCCATCACTTTGAATATCCATGTCTTGTATCATGGCAACAGTGTGTATTATTTACAGGTTGCACTGCAGCAAATCACCAAGGTTTCTTCAGCAATACCTCCAATCAATTTCAAGGACAAATGCTAGAAAACCATGTGATCACCATTACTGCCAGGTCTCCCTCCTTACACTGTCCTGATATAGTCGCCATTCCTTCATTGTGCACCTGGTTTTACCATATTCCCAGTAGTAGTTTGAGAGAAAAGTTTACTCACTTTCTCAAGAATAGGAATAAGCAATAAATAAGTGTTTCTCGTGAAACACACCATCTGAAGAGTAACCTGCAATTTGTAGAATGAGAAAATATTAACTGAAAGAAAGTAAAACAGCCCCGAGATTGGACCACCCACAGAACATTCACTTTGAGGGTGGTTAACCTGTGGAAGTCGCTATCACAAAAGGCAATGGAGGCCAAGTTGCGGAATATATTTAAGATGGATCTCTAGATACAAAAGACATCAAGAGGTAAGGGAGAGATTGGAAATAAGGTATTGAGATATTGAGACCTCCATCCAGGGACCCAAACAGTCCTTTCAGGTGAGACAGAGATTCACCTGTGCCTCTCTTAATATCATCTGCTGCATTCGGTGCTCCAAGTGTGGCCTCCTCTACATTGGTGAGACCAAACGCAGACTAGGTGACCATTTAGCAGAACACCTGGGCTCTGTCCGAAACGGTGACCTGCATCTTCCCGTTGCCAGTCAGTCCAACTCCCCCTCCCACACTATCACTGATATGACAATCCTCGGCCTGCTCCGCTGCCAGGAGAATTCCATGCGCAAACTGGAGGAACAGCACCTCATTTTCCATCTTGGAACCTTGCAGCCTAACAGCATGAATATTGAATTCTCCAAACTTTAGGAAAATCCCCCCCACCCTTCCCACTATCCGCCCCCCCACCATGCTTCTTCTCTTCTTCCCTTTCCTATCCTCTTTCTTTGTTCTCTCTCTTCTTACTTTTGACCCATCCCCTGGTGGATCAGCTCTCCCCTCCTCCCCCGCACCTACCTATCACTATCTCTTACCTGCATCTACCTATCACCACACTGTGCCCACCCCACCTCCCCTCATCTGTCCACCTATCACTGCTCTGCTTCTCCCTCCTATATATCGGGCTTCCTCTTTTCCTGTCTTCAGTCCTGAAGAAGGGTCCTGACTCAAAACATTGACTGCCTGCCTTTCTCCACGGATGCTGCCTGGCCTGCTGAGTTCCTCCAGCATCATCGTGTTTTTCATCAGTATTGAGATATATGATCAGTCACGATCATACTGCATGACAAAACAGACCTTTTCTATGTTTCACTTGGCTCCCACATTATCTTCTCAAAAGTCTCTTTAGTATTTATTCTTTTCACCACTACTCTTCCTGATCCATATTTTGCCCCTTTGCAGGCATGAAATTAGCTTCCAGCTATACATTGATCCCATGCCTCTGTCCACTCTCCTCTTGACACATCCACTGATTTCATTTTCAGATTGATTGCCTGACATTTAAATTTAATCACTGATGCCTTGATTATTATCCAGAATTCATAATCCAGAAATCCATGAAATGAAGCTCCTGCAATACAATTCTAATGACTAACTTCTGAAGGTATAAATTGCACTCATCTGTATAAGTTCACAAATTTAAGTGGCTGACCCGTTCTTTTCACTGTCCAATTTTTAATAATCAGCAAATATTCCCTGGTGTTACTTTAAAGCCTCGGCCAGGAATGGATGCTCCAATTAGTTCAGTATATTTCCACATAAATCCTTGGGTTCTTTAGAGGTTTATAAAGTTACAAGGGACATAGATGGGATTGATAGTCAGAATCTTCATCCCAGAGCAGATAAATATCTGGAATGAGCTACCAGAGGAGGTAGTGGAGGCAGATACAATTACAATGTTTGATAGGCACTTGGAGAGGTTCGAAGATAGGAAAGGCGACGAGGGATATGAGCCTATTGTAGGTAAATGGGATTAATGTAGATACACATCACAGTTGGCAGGGACTAGGTGGGCTGAAAGAGCTCAAGTCTGTGCTGTACATTTCTATGATTTTATGATATACACATTGAAATAATTCTTTGGGCTGCTGATGCAAGTTAACTTTCTACCATATAAGCAGGGTGGGTACAAAGAGCACTCCCAGTTCATCAGATTGACCTAGCCACTACTTCTCCATATACGATCAGCTGATGTCATCAGGAATAGTCTCTAATTAAAAAAAGTAGTTTGGCTGAAAACCTATATTTTCATATTTTACCTCCTTGCACCGCCATTTCTTCTTCTTCCATTTCCAATGCAAGGTTATCCAAGTGAAGACCTCTTTTAAAAGTTGGGCAAATTTACTCACCAGCAATCAGTCAGGCAATTTAATATCAACTCCATCACAGCACTTTCCAACTCACCCTGCTTCTCTCATCATTGCCTTTTTCAAAGCTGCACTCTAATTTCCTAAAGCCCCATTATTTTCTTATTGTACAGAGCTTGGACTCAAGTATCAGCAAGCATAATAAAATGATCTCACCCCACTTGTTATAATAATGGCAAAGCTCCAAAAATTTAGTAAATGGTGCAAACAGGCATGAAATTTCAGTGGCAAGTGTTATGTTTAACCAGGACCATTCACACATTATCTGTGCTGTAAAAACGTGTTAATTGCCAAAAAATTATGCTGCCGGTATTAGCCAAAAGTTAATGCCACTAATATCATATTTGTCTTAGTATTGATTATCAAACCTCACCAGCATTTTCTGTCAACATATTGGAAAGGTGATGTTCGAGAATGAGAGACATCAACACGTTTTCAACCTCACAACTCGTGCATCTAAAAACAACAGCATCTTTCCACATGGAAATAACTTTTAAAATTATTGAGTAATCTTTTGTGATTTAAACTTAATTATGGCATGAAGCAGAAATGCATGTCTTGCCATTTTTGTTGCTGAATTTCTGCTGTTATTATAAGTTTTGTTTTCCAGATGCATTATTTGTTATTATATCAGAGCCAACTCTCAGTTTGCTGGCAGCTCCAGCAGCGCTGGGAGAAGAAGTAGGTAAGCCAACCTTAAACCTACAAAGATTTGACTCAAAGCTGAGAAAGATTTAATTAAGAAGTGCAATAATCTTCCTTATTACTTTCTTCCTTTACTTATTCACTCTGATACCCAGAGACACACAAGTAAAGATTGAATGGGATGACCTAAGGAACTTGGTGGAATATTAGAACATATGAAATAAAAGCAGGAGTACACCATTTGGCTCTTCATGCCTGTTTTATCATTTATCATTCATGGCTAGATCCTCTATCGCAATTCCATTTTCTAGCAGTATCTCCATGTCTTTTGATTCCCTTGATAGCCTATCAATCTCTATTTTGAATGAACAATGATTGAGCTTCCACTAGCCTCCAGGATAGGTAGATACATCACTGAGTGAAGAAATTTCTTCTTATCTCAATTCAAAACAGCCTACACTGAAATAAACCCTTAATTCTAAACCCTTCAGTGAGGGGAAATTTTTCTCCCTATACCCAGCTTATCAAGCCTTGCAAGTAGTTTTGCTGATTTGCTTCCAATCAGATCTGCTCTCATGTTCTAAATTCTAGAGAATACAGGTTTAGTCCACCTATTTGGCAAACCCGCCATCCCTGGAGCCAGTCTTGTGAATCTTTGATCACTTCTTCTATGGCAAGTGGACCCTTTCTTAGGGAAAGTGATTACAATTTTACCGATACTCCAAGTGCAGCCTCACCTCAGCCATACACATTGGCAGTCAGATCTCCTTACTCTTGTATTCAAGTCCTCTCATAATAAAGGCTAACATACTATTTGCTTTCCTAATCACTTTTTGCATTTACATGCTGGCTTTGCTATCATGACCTAATGACCAAATGACAAAGTTCAAATCCAAGGGAATCTATTGTAACTTTAAAAACCCAATATCATGAGAAGATCAATTGAAAGTATTAATGCCTACAATGGTAATTCACCAGATGACTCCAATTAAACCAAAAAAAAATAAATGCCCTAATATATTGTTCTAACTGGATAAAGAATATAAAGCCTGTCAGTGGTCTGAACTTGCAAACTTCACAATCATTACTGGTTTAAACTCCTGAGTCTCTGAATTTAAATGTGCCCATTTTTCAGGTGCTAAACAGTGGCTTAATCTTTCAATATTCCACGCAGGAAGTACACAATCAATATGGCCAGTTGCCATATTGGTAATGTCAAAAAAATGTTGTAGGTTCATGCCGAACATAGGAGTTATATCCCTGCATTTGAAAATAGGAGTTTATTGCCTGTCAGAGGTCCCATCTACAATATTTCTTTGCCGTGGCATTTCCTGCCTTCAGAAAATTCAGTTGAACTTGAATCGAACAAAAAGTTCATAATGGACAGCGCACCAACACTGGAAACATAAAAGAAAGCAAACTGACAGGGGAATTCAGTGGGTTAAGAAGCATCTGTGGAGGCAAAGGATGGTTGACATTTTGGGTAAAGACTCTGCATCAGGACTACCTCCACAGATGCTGCTTGAATCTCTCTTGTGTCTCCACTGAAAGGATAGGTTTGTTGAAAAATACTTATTGCAAAATATGAAGCCAGGTGGAAGATGAATGCATCTACTGACCCCACATTAAATTCAAATGTGTGAATAAATATATATGTTTCATATAAATCAGATTTTCAGGATACAGGTCCTCACCAGGTTACAATGTGGTTCCATTCCTGTGAACTGTTTGTAACCTGAACAGTTTGCAATGAATGATAGAGAAATGAGGGACTATGTGGGAGGGAAGGGTTAGATAGATATTAGAGCAGGATAAAATGTCAGCACAACATTGTGGGCCAAGGGGCCTGTACTGTGCTGCAATGTTCTATGTTCTATATTAAGTCAGAAATGAGGCTACAAACTGAGCTCCCATGTGCCAAAAGATGCCTGCAACCTCACAGCAGCCAGAAAATCCATCTGATCAGTCTCCTAAATGCTCATATTTGAGCAGGCTGTACATGAGTCAGGTATTCATAAGCTGAGGTTGGCCAGTAATTCTTTAAAGATACAACATTGATAAGGTTTCCAACAGTAATTTTGAGCCATAATTTATACCCTGCTACACTCTGGGCTTAACTGCTACACAAAACAAAAGCTATAAAATCTTTTGAGAGCCTTGTATTTAAAGCATCCTGAAGGTTCTGGAGAGATAATCCATGTCTGAGAAGCATACAGGAACGCAGGGACCATTGAGCTTTATGCAGAGTTTACGATCTTTAACTTCAAACATTCTTTTCCCCAGATAGCCAAGAGCTGTGATAGCACACTGATGATGGTGATTTTTGTCATCAGTGTCTACCTTTGTTGAGAAATATATCTGAGATATGGGAAAAGATTTGTGTTTTCCTGGATGTTTAGTGTTGAGGTGTATTGTTGTACAGCAAGGCCAGGATCATGAAGAACCTATGCTTGGTGGATATTAAGTGTGAGGTTCATTCTCTTAAACTCTTTAGTGAATGAGAGGATGATGACTTAGAGATTAGCCATCAAATGTGTGCATATGCAAGTGTCATCTGCATGGCTGAGGCTGGAGTAACTTTGACTCTGGAATGGATATGTCATACGTTGTATGGATTCTATTTGCCTTGCCCAATGGGAGGCTTGTTTGAGGTGACTTGCAATATTGCAGTGAGAAATGTTGAGGAAATAGTTGATGCAATGACTAAGCCTTACTTGATATCATTCTGCACTGCTGAGGTTTGATCTCCTGAGAGCCTGTTGATTAAGACTACTACCTGTATGCCATTTTGGGTCAAAAGTAAAATAGGAGACAAATTTCTGAAGGCAGCCAAATTTGAGAATATACTCCACGTATCCTCTTAATAAATGTTGAAGTCTTGTCAACAGGTCAAAAGAAGGCGATGTACCATGTTTGATACTATTCCCTGCATTTTTCAGAGCTGATGTATGGTGAAGATAATGTAATCATTTTAAATAGACAAAATCTACACAATTTGGGGAGCAGTTCTCTGGCCACTGTGGGGTTGTGCTTGAGGTGATGACTGTCTCTCCACAGACAGCAGGGAGACCTCTCTGCAGTTCATGCAATTGGAATTGTTTTCTTCCTTGATGATGGTCATAAGTGCAGCATCTCTGTGGTCCCCTGGTATTTTCTCATCTTTAGAGACATGGGAGATGAGGTTGTGAATTTGTGACTGAGATTCCTCTCTGCCAAGTATTAGAAGTTGAGTAGGGATAATATTTACTGCTGAAATCTGTTGTTTCTCAGTCAGCATTGTTGTCAAAAACCCTCAGCCACTCTTTACAACTTCTTGTCAGCTGAGTGCCAATGAGGCTGGACTGCAGAGCTTGCTATATCATGGAGTCAACAACAGAGTCATAGCTGTGGAATTATTGAAGTCCTTCTTCAGCAGGTTCTGACTGCCTCTCTGTTCTTGATAAGCTCTCCTCCATTCTTGGCTTTAAGCTCTGTGAGCCTTTAGGTATTTGGGGCATAGATGACCTTGATCGTGCTGAAGAATCCACGCACATTGTGGTTACCAGTGAGTCGCTGACACTCAACGTTTCAGGAACAGCTGCTGCTCCTCCGCCATCAGATTTCTGAACAGTCCATGAATCCATGAACATTACCTCGTTATTCCTCTTTTGGACTAATGATGTATTTTTGTAAATTATAGTAATTTTTATGTCTTTATGTCTTGCACTGTACTGCTGTCATAAAAAAACAAATTTCATGACATATGTCGGTGACAATAAACCTAATTCTGATTCTGATTCCACCCACCATTTGTTCTTTAGGTTCTAAGTTTTCAGCTGGACCTTACCCATTAGGTGCTTGGAAAAGATTTTCATTTCCCTTGAAGTATGGTGGAGTTGTCTTTATAAGAAAGCCTTGCCATTGTGATCAATTAGCTCCTGAATTTCCTGGTGACTATTATCAGACCAGTCATGGTCTTTACAGGTAGGAAAGCCAAGAATCTCTTTACAAGACCCAGTACCTTTTTTTTTGGAATGGGCTGATGGTGATACACAATGGATTAGACAGTGGTCAGTCCATCAGTCATTGCTACTTGTAATGAAGCGTGTACTGCAGACATTCATGCACTCTCTCAGTGGGATGATTAAATCACTTAATAGGTGCCAGTGCCTGGACCAGTGGTTATGCCATATGACTTGTGCTTGTCTCTCTAATGAAACAAGGTGTTGGTTATGAGAAGACCATGCTCCAAACATTTTCTCAGGAGGACAATTCAACTGTAATTTGCTTTTCTACTTGCTCCATGCCAAACATGCCTTAGTGGCAGATTGTAAACCAGGAGCATTAGTTTGTCTCCTTCTTGTATATGGGACAAAGTTTTCACAAGGTTGGAATAGACGTCTTCCTTGGCTTCATCCATAATATCCAGCGTTAGGGGTATGTACCCATTGTTTCCATGTTGGAGTGTGCTGGAGGATCATGTGGCATTTACTTATACCAATTAAGGAATCGCTGGGACACCAGTCTCGCTAGTCTTGATGGCAAAACTCACCCATTAGTGCATAGTCCTTTTTCTGTTTGCCTTTCCATAAAAAAAAGTAACGTACTGTCTTATTCTTTGAGTTGTCCATGCAGCAGAGGTTCCCATCCAATCATCTTGGAACCCCTTGTCACAGTATCAAGAACATGCTCTTTCAAATCTGTGTGGCAGCTGGTATGCAATGGCCATCCCACATTAAAAGTAGTTACACACAGACAACTTCCATATGAAGTCTCGGGCCTGGAATATAAGGACATTCATGGAAAATCTCAGCAATGATGGACCTGACTGTCACAACACTATCAGCTCTGGAGCTCGGATGCACCTTCTTTAGCAATAGCTCCACTTCTCAATTTAAAAATGGAACAATTTCTTATTGCTTTTGCTCTATTACATTTACACTTCGTTCTTCAGTCTGCACATTCCTTTGTGTTTGTTAAGTTTTACATGTCAATAATTGCTAGCTGTAGCCCTTTAAACTGCTGTGACCACAAAGTATCATGACCCTACGCTTACTGCTCTGTCAAAGCTCTCAGAAAGTGACTGCATTTACATTAAGAGTTTGATCCGAATGGAAAATGAGGCTAAAGTTCTGGTATGCTAAAAACCAGAGGTATCCAAATTCTATTTCATTTTGTTACACTTCATGTATCATCTGGAAACTTAAACCATGGACTCCATCCAGAGGCATATGAAGAATTAAGAGACATTTGGCATATTAGGGAGTTAATACAGGGAGAGTGAGAAGACACAAGACACAAGAATACTGTCTTTAACTTTTTAGACGTTTCTGGAATGGACCTATAACTCAAACTATCCTCATCCCCGGTGGTGTAAATGGTGGGTGCAATTAATGTCCTGCTCACTAATTATTACAGTAATGTTTAGGCTCTAGATCAAGACTAGCCCCTGTGTAGCTCATCTATAACAGAGATTGGAGGAACATAACTTGAAGGAAAAGGAGTTGGAGAATTCAGGGAGAGGGGCAGTGAAATTCTATTATTAAAACAGAGGCAGTGTTAGATATCTTAACAGGCTTAAACGTGAACAATTCTCCAAGGTCTGATGAGATGTATCCCAGACTGCAATGGGAGGCAAGGGAGGAGGGTAAGTCTTCACTGGTCACCAATGAAGTGCCAGATGATTAGAGGATATAAAATGTAGTACCTTAAGCTTAGTCATTACAGATATACGAGTCTAATGTCTGTGGTGAAGAAATTATTGGAAAAAAATCTAAGGTATGGGATTAATCTACGGTGATAAATCAGAAGTGAATATGGATGTGAATTCTCTGGATGTGTTTTCTGGATGTGAGTGCACAAGGTGTGATCAGTAAGTTTGCGAATGACACAAAATTACAAAATTAAGAGGTATTGTTGATAGGGAAGAAGGTTATTGTAGATTACAGGGGGATCTTGATCAGGTTGGGGAAGTGGGCTGAGGAGTGGCAAATGGATTTTAATACAGATAAGTGTGAGGTGATGCATTTTGGAATATCAAACTAGCGTAGGACCTGTACTATGAATGGTAGGGCACTAGGGAGTGTAATGAAACAGGGGGATCTTGGAGTACAAGTGCATAATTTTTTGAAAGCAGCATCACAGGTAGACAAGGTAGTGAAAAAGGCATTTAGCACACTGCCCATCAGTCAGGGCATTGAGTATAGGAGTTGGGACATTATGTTGTAGTTGTACAAGTCATTGGTGAGCTCACACTTGGAGTACTGTATACAGTTTTGGTTACCTTGTTATAGGAAAGACATGGTTAAACTGGAATGAGTGCAGAACAGATTTATGAGGATGTTGCCAGGACTAGAGGGCCTGAGAGGCTGGCCAGGCTAAGTCTTTATTCCTTGGAACATAAGAGAATAAAGGGCAACCTTATAGAAGTGTTTAAAATTATGAGAGACATAATGCAGTGGATGGTAACAAGCTTTCCTCAGGGTAGGGAAGCCCAAAACTAGGGGGCATGGGTTTAGGCTGAGAGGGGAAAGATTTAAAAGGGACCTTCGAGATAACTTTTTTTCACACAGAGGATGGTGAGTGTACAGAACGAGCTGCCAGAGGAAGTGGTTGAGGCAGGTACAATTGTATCATTTAAGAAGCGCTTGGATATGTACGTGAAGGGGAGGAGCTTGGAGGGATATGGGCCGAATGCAGGAAATTGGGACTATCCAGGTAGATGGACAACATGGTCAGCATGAACTCATTGGGCCGAAGGGGCTGTACCTGAGCTATATTGCTCTGTGACTCTAAATCAAAGTTAGTCAGCATGTCCTTGTTTGGGGTACATTCTTTGTGGCTAATTTGATTGAATTTCTGAAGAGGTGACAAAGAGTATTGATGTGGGCAATGCAGTTGATGTAGATGGATTTCAGTAAGGCCTTTGTTAAGGTCCCACATGGAAAGTTGGTCCAAAAGATGAAAGTCCATTGGACCCACGGATTGTTGGATTCATGGCGTTGGGTTCAAAATTGGCTTGGTACAAGGAGGCTGCGGGTGATGGTGGAGGATTGTTTTAGTGATTGGAAGCCTGTGAACAGTGGTGTATCACAGGAATCTGTGCTGGTAGGAGCTATGATTAGTATATTGGTAAATGGTGCAAAAAGCTGTCGTAGTGTTGACAGTGAGGAGGAAAGTTTAAGGTTACAGGAATAAATTGATCAGTTGGAATAATAAGCAAAGCAGTGACAAATGGAATTTAATCACAGTAAGTGTGAAATTGAATTTATCCCACTAAACATAAATAGACTATTATAGGTAGAAAATACACAATGAATGGTAGGGCTCTAGGGAGAATGAAGCAACAGAGAAACTTGGAGTACAAGTCCAAAGATCCCTGAAGGTGGCAACACAGGTAGATATGATGAAGATGGAATACTTATCTTCATTAACCAGGACATAGAATTAAAGAGAAGGGAGGTTATGGTAGAACCTCCAGGTAATTACAGAATGGTGAGTCTAATGTCAGTGGAGGGGAAATTATTGGAAACAATTCTAAGATACAGGATTAATCTATATGTGGATTGGATACTTTGATTTATCCCTAACAAGTGTTTTAGACCACATGTGGCCTAGAATATTGGTCAGGCTACCGGTATGTAATTGTGGTCACCACTCTATAGGAAGAGCATGATTACATTGGAGAGGGTGCCAAGGAGATTCATCAGGGCGTTGCCTGGAATGGAGCATTTCAGATATGAAGAGGGACTGCATAGGCAGGGTTTTTTCCTTTGGAGGAGAGGAAGCTGAGGACATACCTGTTAGAAGTATACAAAATTATGAGGAGTATAGATGGGGCAAATAGGAAGAAACTCTTCCCTGCAGCAGAGGTGTCTAAAACTAGAGGGCATAGGCTTATGGTAAGGAGTAAAAGATTTAAGAGGGATCTGAGGAGGAACTTTTTCACCCAGAAGGTGGATAAAATCTTGTATGCACTGCCTGAGTACATTGGGGAGGTAGGTACTCTCACAATATTTAAGAAGCATCTAGATGAGCACTTGAATCATTAAGGCTGCAGACCAAGGGCTGGAAAATGATATTGGTATAAATGATGGTTTGCTGGTTAGCATGTACAGTACATGGTTTGCTGAAAGGGTTGTTTCTGTGCTACATAACTCTATGACTGCTCGGTATATTTAACATTATAATATTAAATATTATATTGAATAATAGATTTTAAAATTTAATACAGTTTTTGTGGAAGTAATTGTTTAAGTGTACTTATAAAGCGTTTTATAAATCTTTCCATTTGGCTATCATTTCTGAATACTTTGCATTTCTTTTAATTTCATGGGGGCTTCAAACAACAGGGTGCTGAATTTACAGACAATTCCATGGCAGAAATTTGTCAAGTAATTGTTAAGCTGACTCTAAGCTTTTCTGAGAACTGTGGAAATGGAAATTAGGTGTCAAGGACTCAAACACAATATAAGATTGCTGAAACATTGATTAACCTTTCATCCAGTGACCTTCCCTTATGACCCTGAACAAAGATTGAATAAATATTGATTGTGGCAGGATTTACAAGAAGGAAAATGAAAAATTAGCAGAGGAAGCACCTCCAAACAGCAGACTGCCAGGTCACTAGGGATCAGTATCACTGAAAATCAAGTAATTAGGGCAAATCAGTTAACTGTTATTCATGGTGGAAACATTTAAAGATGCAAGTACAACTGCCAAGAAATTGTCATCCACATACTATGGTGCAGGCATGTATTTTTTTAAACAAATTTTGGCTTAAATAGCAAATAAAAAAGCTATTAACTTCATCCATAACAATTTTGTGCGGGTGCCAGCACTTCACCAGGCAACTGCAATTTCATTGGTATGGTATTAAAGGATCTCATAAAACTTGCTTGCAGAGTTGGTGCAAATGGCAAGAAATGACAGAGGGGGAATAGAGGGGGAGGATGGGAGGAGAGGAGAAGGGTGTGGGGGGAGGAAGGGAGGGAGGGGAGGGAGCATGCTCCAAGGTTAACTGATTGAGAGCTTGATATTTTAATGTAGGAGATCCATGAGAGGATGGAGGTTTTTTCCTCCCAGGAACCATTCAGGACAATGACTTTTTGCACCTGGCACAGGAGCTCATCACAAGGACCAACATAGCCTGGATGATGGAGTCGTGCAGGAAAAAAGCATCATAACCTCACAAGATATGCCAAGGTAAAATATCTACACACTGCGTTTGTTACTCTACTGTCCACTCCCTTTGGGTCCAATACTTTGACAACTCAACAAATTGTTAGATATGTAGCTAAATATACAAGTTTACAATTGACCTATGTGACTTATTTATGTATGTAAGTCTACAGTGTAAATAAGATGTGTCCTTATACAAAGCTGTTCACTTATTTTATTGGGGAAGCAGTATAGTACATGTCTAACAGTGGTGAGGATGCTGTTACTTTGAGGAGGGTGGGGTTGCAATCATCTTAGAACATAGGACATAGAATATTACAGCACAGTGCAGGCCCTTTGGCCCACAATGTTGTGCCGACATTTTATCCTGCTCTAAGATCTATCTGACCCTTCCCTCCCACATGGCCCTCCATTTCCCTATCATTCATGTGTCTATCTTAAATGTCCCTAATGTATCTGCCCCCTCAACCTCTGCTGGCAGTGCGCACCACGCACCCTCCACTCTCTGTGTAAAGAACTTACCCTGACATCCCCCTTATACCTTCCTCCAATCACCTTAAAATTATGTCCCCTTGTGTTAGCCATTGTCGCCCTGGGAAAAAGGGCAATACATGGATGACCAAGACAGGACCCTTTTAGACTAATGTGACTGAATGTCACCCAGACAGGCCGGAAAACAGTGTTGCATAATCAGCAGTTCCAATTCCAAAACCATGACTCAGGAACAAACATTATTCCTGATAGGAAGCATCTGGTCGAGTTTCCAGACCAATGTAGCTTGGTTGAACTTCCAGACAAATGTAACTAGGTTGAATTTTCTAACACGCTGAGAGAGGAGGCCCATGACATGTTCAAAGCATTGTCACTAGAGTTCTGCAATATATTCAGAATAAATGTTTTCCAGAAACACTTAATACTCCAGACTATGCCAAAGTCTGCCATAAACTTCCCAGCCCCTCTAATTCCTCTGTGGGACCATAAGCAAATAGCCCTTAATTATCCAATCATTAACATTTTATGCTCCTAATTTTCTATGGTGTGTTTTTACAAACATTACTCAAGATAAGAGGTGCCAAGTCATGAAGTAATCTCTGCTTTGTGATGAGAAAGAAAAGCTCTTTGTTGTTTGTTGATCAATTTCCGTATTTTAATGCCAGATATAACCAAAGATTTGTTTTGGAAGTCTCTCAACCTGAAAAATCAACTGTCTGAGTCCAGATTGACGGTCACCACCCAAAACGTCGACTGTCCATTTCCTTCCACAGATGCTGCCTGACCCACTGAGTTCCTCCAGCAGCTCATTTTTTGCCAAAGGTTTGTTTCAGCAGTGAACTGCTTGTAAAAGAAAGAGGTTCCAGCCAGGTATCACTTCATATAAATTAAAATCAAGATAACTGGAGGAAGCAATAAATGTCTTCAGTGCGTGTTAACAAGGTGGAATGTACTGTTCCTTTCTTAAAAGCTTTATCGGTTGAAAGTGATCACAGCTATAAAGTAAAACACAACACAGCATTGGTTTATTTACAGAAGTATCAGATACTAATGTAGAGACTTTAAAAGCAACATAGACACAAGAATAAGCCCATTAATCCTTTGTGCCTGTTCATTTAATATCATGGCTGCTTTATACTTCGTAATCCATCTGTTTCATATCTTTCAATGCACTTACCCAACAAAAATATGTTAAATTTCTTTCACTCTAAGAACAGTAGCTCTTTGGTGAAAAGAAATGTGGATTTGTATAACACTTTATGGGAATAGCTCTTTTCAGATTCACCTCTCAATGATGCAGCACAAGCTATAATGAAATGTAACTTCTGGATGGTGAAGGAAGATGTTCAGCTCTTGAAACTAGATAGGTCCTCAAGCAACCCTGCCAGGCAGCAATTCCAAATCATAAGTTACAAAGTCATAGATAGAGTCATACAGCACAGAAATAGGCCCTTTGGCCTAACTGGTCAATGCTGACCAAGAACCCATCCAAGCTAGTACCATTTGCCTGCCTTTGGCCCATAACCTTCTAAACCTTTCCTATCCATATACTTGTCCAACTGTCTTTTAAAAGTTGTTATCGTACCTGCCTCAACCACTTCCTCTGGCAGCTCATTCCACATACATACCAACCTCTGTGTAAAAACAAAAAGGTTGCCACTCAAGTTCCTATTAAACCTTTCCCCTCTGACCTGAAGCCTATGCCCCCTAGTTCTTGATTCCCCAACCCTGCAAAAAAAGACTGAGTGCATTCACCTTCTCTATGCCCCTCATGATTTTCTACACTTCTATAAGATCACCTCTCAGTTTCTTACGCTCCAAGGAAAAAAGTCCAAGCCTGTCCAACCTCTCCTTATAATTAATTCCCTCAGGTCCTGACAACATCTTTGTAAATGTTTTCTGGACTCTTTCCAGTTTAATAACATTTTTCCTGGTTGAAAAAAAAAGAACCATAGAGAACAAGATCAAATTGTTCAAAGAACTTTATTCTGACCATTAAATGGGAATAATGATATGGTACAGGAATGAATTTTCTCATGTTTCATAGAAATCCTGAGTCTAGAAATTCAAAGCATTACAAAAATTTTACATGCACATGGTAAATTTCGTGGGAAAATCATTTGCAAAGCACAATCCGAGAGTGCACAAATATGCACATTGGCATTCAGTGGCAAGCAGCAGAAATGTGAACACCACTCCACATGCACAGAAACAAGACTTGTGAGCCTTCTTCTGCCCAAGCATGTTCTGGCCTGTGTAGTGGAGCACTCAGAACCAGCTTCATGTAGGACCACTTAGAAATGAAACAATATCCATGTAGTGTTTTTCCCTTTGGCCTACCAACCACCATCCCCATTCCATCCATGCCTACAACCTGCCAACTTAGTCATTACCCCTGAAACTCAAACTAAACTTCATGGTCCAGATCATTCTCCTCCATTCTCATGTCTAGTAGTAGTCCTGACCAAACTCCTGACTCCCTGGACCTCTTTCCTAGATGCCTCACTCCACCCCTTCTGTAATCTTGACTCTCACCCTTAAGGCCTTCAACCACATTAAGTGCACATTGAGCCTTCAACCATATTGAGCACAGTACCTTAGAGCTAGTGTGCAATACAATTTTGCAGTAACAGGCCTTCACAAAAAGCTTTCATTGGTTTGCTGTTATATTTCCATGCATGTAAACTTTCTGGTCCATGTTCTTTTGCAGGTTTGATTTCAATTTCCAGAAACCTTGTGCAGTAAATCAAAACAGTCAGCTTTTGAAAACATAACTATCAAACCAATACAGCATGGATATTTACATTTTTAAGCATTTTTCATGCAAGATGCATGTATGATTGATAAATGGTTTGCACTTGACCTAAGTTGTGATAGAATAATGAAAGTATCGGGGAGAAGCAAGATAACGTGACAAAATTACTTATGTGCCAATCTGATTGGAGTTCCAGTTGTATGAGATGATTATGTTATCCTCTGATTAATGGAAGATTTATACTTTGGAGGTTGCATTTTATATGATGCTTCTGTCAGGTTTATGAGGACACATGGGATGAGATTTTTGATTGAGTTCTGCATTTTGCATTTGAATGGTTACTGGATGATAGTAAATATGGTTAGGTGGTGATCATCAGACTTCTGTCAATCATTTAGGTGATGTGGAAATCTCAAACACATTTGAGTAGTTTTTTGTTGCTTATACTAAAACACAGAAGCTTTGGATACTGAGTTGTGGATGAGAATACATATTCACACAGGACTGTGTGTGTTGTAATAAATACAAAAGTTACCTCTGGGAGACTTATCTCCATCGTGCACTATATTCAGATCATAGAATTGCAGTTATCATGAAAAATAATTTAATTTGTGATGGTATTAAGGGATTACAATAACAATAATAAGCTATCATACTTGTTGAGAGGGAAGCAGCATTAATTTGAAAAGTAGACATGGGAAGAATCTTTCAAAGTCACAAACAAGCCTGAACATTCTTATAACTGGGCAACAGACATCTTTTACTTCATTCATTTTCAAGCCTTTTGATTAATGGAATGTAGCCACAGAATCTAACATAATGTAATTCTTCTTGGAGCTGAATTTGGTTTTAAGTTCTAATCATCCTATAACATGTCTTCTGTGTTTATAGCATTATGCACACGCTGTCCCCAGGTTTCCAGTTATACTGCTGACTAACAAGCATACTGTATATTCAGAAAAATGTCACACAAACATATATTCAGAAAATGTTTTAGTGAGTGAAATTCGAGAACGTATAATCAGAAAATATATTGTATCTTTGGATGTGAATTTTCTCCTGGTTAAATGGGAATTAATACTTGGTCCACTTTTCGGAACACAGTGAAAGAATTACATCATATTTGTAGGCTATTTGGAACTTCAGGTATGCTAAAGTTACTGCACCTATCAAAAGTAGCTGAAAGCATGTGGTTTACCTGAAATGGGTAACCAGCTAACAAGTACACCTAACACATTCCATTTCTCTGTAGGATTCATGCATAAATGGGTCATAGACCACAGCAAGTGGGCAAGAAGAAATGCTCTATACTGTGCAAAAGTAATCCACAGATATTTAAGCCACAGAAAATCATTTCCTTGTCTGTGGGCCTGACTTCATATACCTTCAGGAACTAGAGGTAGAATGTTTCTTATTCAAGATAAGAATAGGGAATGAAAACTGTCAAGACCTTGCTGAACCTGAGCTTGCCTCATCGCCCTGTCCCTGTGCTGGCCCTGGGCTTGCAACAACCTCCAGGACTCTTCACAAAAGCAGTAATATAATGTAGTGCATAGGTTAAATTGGGAAATTAGAAGTACATGTAACAAGGACAATAGAGCAATCATAAGGGACTTTACATATGGACTGGACAAACCAATGAAGTAGTAATATTGTGGAGGATGAACTTATTGAGTGTATAAGAGAGGCTTTCAAGATGTTTGTTGAAGAATCTACTTCGGAGCTAGAACAAGATTAATGTTATGCAATGAGAACAGGTTAATTGATGATCCAGTAGTGAAAGGGCCTTCAGGGAACAGTGAAGATAAAATGATAGAATTTTATATAAAGATTGAGAGTGATTTGCTTCAATGGAAAACCAAGGTTTTAAATACTTCATAGAACAAAATAAGCTACAAAGGCATAAGTGTTAAGTTGGCTATGGGACATTGAGAAACTATCCTAAATGGTATGAGTGTAAACCAGCAATGACTAATATTTAAACAATTAATGTGTAGTTTACAAGTAATATCTATTCCTTTAAGCAAAAGAAATCCCCATAGGATAAACAGTCATACCGTGGTTGTCAAGACAAGTTAAGAAAGTATTTTAATTGCTATACAGCATATAAACAGTCTCTTTATCCCCCAGGTCCATACCAAACATAAAGCACCCATTTGCACTAATCCTACATTAATCCCGTATTTTATTCTCCCCACATTCTCATCAACCTCCCCCAGATTCTGCCATTGCCAACCCACTAAGTGCAAATTTACAGTGGCCAATTAACCTGTGAACCTGTATGTTTTTGGGATCCAGTTTCATAAGAAAAAAAAGGCTGATGACAAGGTTTGTATCTATAGCAACAGAACTGAAGTGCAGTTAAGTTGTAGTTAGTGTATCAATCCTTTGCGTGACGACACTCAGATACTGTGAATAAATTTAATCTACATATTATGGGGTAAAGTGTAAATACAATTAGAAAGAAACCAGGACTGAAGAATTGTATGCAGCAGGAAAGACTGAACAGGCTAGTAAGTTGGAAGCTGTGGGATAACATGAGAGTAGTGTTCAAACATATGAATAGTTTTGATTGGATTCACACAGGAAGCTGTTTCCACTTACACACTTACAAGTAAGATCAAAGCATAAAGCCATAAATCTTAGAAAACTACTCATAAATCAAAGTGGGAATCCAGGGGAAATTTCTTTACCTGGAGAGCATTGGGAACTTGTTGCTATGGGGAACAGTTGAGGAGTAGTTGAATTGTATTCAACTGTTTTCCCAATGCCAATTAAAAGGGACATTTGTAACACTGAAAACTTACCTCGGTCAATGTCAAATCAATGGAACTAAATACTGAGAGGGAAAGTAGTGTAGTATCTACTTAGCACCAGCAAATAGAGACTAATTTCTCCTCCTACAAATTTAATCTGACCAGTGGCAAATTATGTGTTTGTATTGACCAAACAATTTGGAAAATCACACATTAACCTTTTGATTCCAATCCATTTGATTGCTAGAAAATGCGTAAAACTTTGAAAGAAATTACATTTGGAATTTTTGATTTATTTTTGATGAAATGAGGGCATTGTGAATTGAGTTAAAAGTTCTGAGACGTTCATTAAAAATTCTACATGCCAGGAATTCTAAATACTGTTCATACTTTTGTCCTGTCCCACGTCAGCTGTAAAACTTAAAACTTTAAATTATGCCAATAATAGTCTTAATAATTGGGCTGAACTCCCGAGGGAATGTCATAAGAATGTACTAAAAGGAAAACCTTGTAAAATGTAAAAGATTTCACAATAGGCTCCAATTTAAACCTCTGAAGTATTTGCAAGAAAACACCTCAATGCTGATCTACAGAAGGATGCTATAATAGTTCATTAGAACCTGTCTTCAATTGGTCTTAACCAATAGGTAGATGGAAAATAAACAATAAATTACAAATGGAAGTGATTTCTTTTTCCTTTTCTCTTTCTTCAGATGGCATTGCAAATGCTATTATAGTTCGCAGTAAGTTATACAGAAATATGAAGACACAAGAGAATGTAAATGCTGTAATCTGAAACAAAGAACAGAAGAAGAGTCTCAACCCAGAATATCAACTATCCCTCTTCCTCCACAGATGCTGCCTGACCACTGAGTTCCTCTAGCAATGTTGATATCTGTTTTATAACTTTGTTCTCTGTGAAAATAGCTCCAAAAATTTTGTGATCAAGATAATCCTGGATGAAATGTCAAACACAGCAAAAGGACACAAAGAGGGGCAGATTCTGTATCTGCAGGGGATCTGCATCTGAGACTATGAGAAACAATGGAAAAGAAAACATGAAGGTTAAACGGATCTATATTTACAGGATTTCACAGAATTTTTAATCTATTATATCTGTGTGGAAAAGAAGAATTTGCAAAGAAATCTGAATGTGGTATTTTAAGTCATGGAGAGTAGATTGAAGGAAACTGTTTTTTGTTGGATGAAGGGTCAAGGAAGAGGAAGCATAGAATAAGGGTGATTAGCAATAGGACCACAAGTGACATGAGTATTTTTTTTTAACCAGGGAGTGTTTAAGGTCCGGAATGAACTTCAAGAGATAATAGTGGAGGCAGATTCAACAGTAGCTTTCAAAAGTGTTGGAGAAGTAAAAGAGAAGAAGGAATTTGCAGAGCACTGAAGAAAATGAGGACTCCCTGAATCATTGTTAGATGAAGCCCACACAAACTCAGTGGGCTGAATGGTGTCCTTCCGTGCCATAACCATTCCATGCTTCCATGAATCTGGGACTTAAGACAATGTTTTTGTTTAATTGAATCAATATTGCTTCATTAAAAATATGAGAAACATTTCCTTTAAAGAGTGTTAATCTTTTGGATTTGCTACATGGCTATGTTTTTTCATTGATGTGTACTTAAATTTGTAAAGTCTTTTAACAAATTTGTTACTTTATTACAGGATTGGATTCTTAATTTATGGTTTGAAGTTGAAGTATCCTCAGCCACTTCATTGTGAGGTCTGTGGGCCAGTGGGGTTACCACCGATCCATCCATCCATGGCTGAGGAATTGGGCAGGTGGGTATGGGCAATGTGGCCAAGAACAGGCTCAGCTGTATGGGTGAAGTGCTGTGGGAAGTGAGGCTAAGCATAGGGACAGAGTGTATCCAGGAGCAAGGAGGGGTGGCTGGAATGCATCCAATGGGAATGGGAGCAAGACTGTGGATGGATGCCCTGGGGGTGGGGGGGGGGTGGTGGTCAGGGACAATTGTGCAGCCAGGAGCTGGGATCTGAAATGTAGCCTGGATCAGGAGCTGGATACCAGAGCTCTGATGGAGGTATGTGCAGTGTGGCCAGAGAATGAGAAGGTGTAAGGACTAAAGGGATGGGTGTAAGGACATTAGGAGGGGCAGAAATCCCTAACACACTGAGATGTAGGTGGGGACAGTAGGGAGACTCTCTTCCTGTCTTGCACATGCGCACAAAGATGGGCAGACATAGGAGGAACACAAGCACAGCAGCACTGATTACAGATTGCCATCCCCCAAATTAAACCTCTGTTCCCTGTCACTGCTCACTGTCTGTTCAATCCTCCATATGGGCCCAATCCCAATAGTCCAAATTCTAATTAAAAACCTCTTGGATGGCAGTTCAACAAATCTCTTTCGTAAATCCACTGATCTTTTCCAATCAACTCAGCTCATTGCAGCCTCAAAATACCCCAAATGATTTGTCAAACACAATTTCCCTTTTTGTTTTGATTTTGATTCTAACCAACTGTATTTTGATTTTCCAAGTGCCCTGATACCAAGTCCATAACAATGGATTCCAGTATATCCACTTATCAGGCTGCATGCTGTGGAGCTTCCTTTCCTTTTCACCCTATTCTTGATGCAGTTGTCACTTTTCAGTGCAAGGGAACCATTCTATCTTCTATGGAAGGTTAAAACCACTGTCTCTTTTGAAATCTCTTTGAATTGCCAGGTTACAGACCTGTTCCAGCAGCTTTATCTAGTTATCTGCTGTTGTCTTAATATTTCACTAACCCTAATATCTTGAAGTTCCTCACTCTGAGTAGATCTTTGTTTCTCACTCTCACCAAAATACTTTTGTTTTGCATGGTGATGACAGATACAGAGCATATACTTAATTTTTCTACCATTTTCATCTCACCTTAAAATTTTCTTGAGTTTGTAGTAAGGGATCCACATTTACTGTTGCTAACATCTACACTTATTTCTAGAAGCCTTTACAATCTGCTGTGCTCTCTCAGTGATTTACTCTCTTGTTTTACTTTTCTCAACATCAATTCCTTGACCATACTTTGCAATTCCAAAATTATCCTGGTTCTCAAAATTATGGTTCTTCAGCCCACAGAGTCTCCGCTGGCCATCAAACACCAATCCTGCAATTATCACCTTTTTATTTTAACACCTTCCAATCAACTCCTACCACTCACTTAATCTAGCAATTAATCCATCAACCTGTATGTCTTTGGGAATGTGGCAGGAAACCAGAGCACTCAGGAGAAACCCACACAGTCACAGGGGGAACACACACACAATGCTGGAGGAACTCAGCAGGTCAGGCAGCATCTATGGAGAGAAATAAACAGTCGACGTTTCGGGTCGAGACTCTTCATCAGGACTGCAAGGAAGAGGACAGAAGCCAAAATAAGAAGGTGAGGGGGAAGGGGAGGAGCACAGGCTGGCAGGTGATAGGTGAGTTCAGGTGATAGGTGAGTCCAGGTGAGAGGGGGAAAGTGGGAAGTGGGGGAGGGGGGAGAAGTAAGATGCTGAGAGGTGATAGGTAGAAGAGACAAAAGGCTGAAGAAGAGGCAAAAGGCTGAAGAAGAAGGAATTCGGTAGGAGAGGGCAGTGGACCATACGATAAAGGGAAGAAGGTGAGGAATAGACAGGCAGGTCATGAGGGTGGGGGGAGGGGAAAGAGAAGCGGGAAGAGGGCCACAGGAATGAGGGAAGACAAAGGAGAAAAAAAGGAGGGGGAGAAGAGGGGAGGGGTTCCCAGAAGTTAGGGAAACTGATGTTGAGGCCATCAGGTTGGAGACTCCCAAGGTGAAATATCAGATGCTGTTCCTCCAACCTACGTCTGGCCTCAACGTGGCAGTGGAGGAGGTCATGGATAGACATGTTAGTATGGGAATGGGATGCAGGATTGAAGTGGACGGCCAACAGGAGATTCTTGCTTTTGTGGCTGATGGAACGAAGGTGCTCAACAAAGCTGTCACCCAATCTGCATCATGTCTCACCGATGCAGAGGAGGCCGCACCAGGAGCACCAGAAGCACCAGATGCAATAAATGACACCCTCAGATTCAGAGGTGAAGTGCTGCCTCACCTGGAAGGATTGTCTATGGCTCTGGATGGTGGTGAGGGAGGAGGTGTAGAAACAGGTGTAGCACTTAGTGCAGTTGCAAGGATAAGTGCCGGGAGGGTCATCTGCACAGATTGGGTGATGGCTTCATCAAAATTTCTCACAGATTGGGTGACCGCTTTGTTGAATTATTTGCAGAATTTCTTCCTACCTTCCCCCTCTCACCTGGACTCACCTGAACTCACCTATCACCTGCCTGCATATATACCTCCCTCTCCCCTGACCTTCTTATTCTGGCTTCTGCCCTCTTTCCAGTCCTGATGAAGGGTCTCAGCCTGAAACGTCGACTGTTTATTTCCCTCCATAGGTGCTGCCTGACCTGCTGAGTTCCTCCAACATTTTCTGTGTATTGCTCCAGATTCCAATATCTGAAGAATCGCTTGTGCCACAGCCACAGGGGGAATGTGTAATCTTCACACAGACAGCACCAGAGCTCAAACTTGATCCCAGCTCACTGGAGCTGTGAGGCAGCAACTCTACCAGCTGCAGCACTCTGCTGCCCTGGTGTTCATTACAACTTATGAATTTTATGTCTAAATGTTTGCCAGGATTTATCCAAGTAGTCATAGTGTGAAATACAGGGAGGGAGAAATTAAATAAAAGGAGAGAGAATACAACCTTGAAGCAAATAGCAGAGAAGTTTCTTGTGCAGAGAAGAAGTGAGGGAAGTAGAAAGGGCGCAAACATAGGGACAAAAAAGAGAAGAGGAATCACAGAGGCAGAGAAGGAGAAGAGGCAGAATGGGGATGAGAGATGCATTGAAGAAATGAAGAAAGATTGAAGGAGAGAGTGAAAGAGAGAGAATATGCAGAAACAGATACAAACTCACAGAGTTGGACAGGGGTAGAGAGGGTGAGACACCCTGAGAGTGACAGAGGTGAAGAAACAGAGAGAGAGAGTAAATACACTTGCAAGCAGAGAAACAGAAAATAAGACAAACAGAAATTCAGAAAGCTATTAGCAAACACACACACGCACGCATGCACACACACACGCACACACACACACACACATGCATGCACGCACACATGCACACACACATGCACGCACACACACACGCACGCACACACACGCACGCACGCACACATGCACGCACAAATATGGGAAAGAAAGCAAATGATGGATAAAGAAAGAGTGAGGCAGAGAGCATAGGAAGAAAAGCAAAGAAGGAGAAAGAATGACAGAGAATGTTGTAAGGGGGCATGGAGAAAAAATGTACGTATGAGTGAAAGGGATAGGTTTGTAGAGAGCAAAACAGAGAATTAAAGAATCAGAGAAGGAGGGATATAACATGAGACAGAAAGAGATTGGTTGAGATAGAAAGAGAACAAAAGAAGAAGAAAGTGAGAGAAGAGAAAATGTGAGAGAGAAACAAATCCAATAAAGGGAGAGAGAGCCATTAAGGAGTTGTAAGCAATGTGTTAATTTGGTGGTTAATGTGGTTCTCGCATTGAAGGATTTTTGCTGAAGTGACATGCACTTGAAGAATGGTGAAGATCACTGATTAAGAATTCACCTGATAAAAATGAATTAGAAACGTTAATATTAATTGCAATTTAAAAAAAATGTTGTTCAATCCTGTTTGGCAATCCCATTCAAAAACATGGAGATCACACTGCCTGTACCAGACAGTTTTTTGAGATCAATGTTGATCATCCGTGAACTTATTGGATGACAGAGTGAGCTTAAGGGCCATTAAAGTTACAACAGGATTCCTCATGCTCCTATTTCTTCCGGTTTTATGACCTCAAAAATTGACAAGTGCTCAAACTGTGGATGCAAGAGTTATAAAATGTAGAAACCTAGGATAAGAAGCATGAAAGTAAATGTTTTGAATTTATTCTGCATATCAATGAAGCAATATGCACTAAGAATTGTGATAAGCTTGCTTGGAATTACTGTATTGAAGGCGGAGCAGTAGTCAATAAACAATAGTCTAACATATGTGTCTTTACTATCCAGATGCTCAACCTCTTATTCAACCTCTCCCTGCTTCAATCTCAGGTTCCCTCCTGTTTTAAGAAGACCACTATCATCCGGTACCAAAGGAAAGCAAGGTAACATGCCTCAATGAATACCGACCAGTGGCTCTGACATCCACCATCATGAAGTGCTTTGAGAGGTTGCTCATGGCACGCATCAACTCCAGCCTACCAGACAACCTGGACCCATTGCAATTCGCCTATCGGCGAAACAGGTCTACAGCGGATGCCATCTCCCTGGCATCTGCTCTGGAGCATCTGGACAGTAAAGACACATACGTTAGACTATTGTTTATTGACTACAGCTCTGCCTTCAATACAATAATTCCAAGCAAGCTTGTCACCAAACTCCGAGACCTAGGACTCAACACCTCCCTCTGTAACTGGATCCTTGACTTTCTAACAAACAGACCGCAATCAGTGAGGATGAGCAGCAATACCTCCAACACGATTATTCTCGACACTGGTGCCCCACAAGGCTGCGTCCTCAGCCCTCTGCTCTACTCCCTATATACTCATGACTGTGTGGCCAGATTCTGCTCTAACTCCATCTAAGAGTCTGCAGATGATACCACCGTTGTAGGCCGTATCTCAAACAGTGATGAGTCGGAGTACAGGAAGGAGATAGAGAGCTTAGTGGAATGGTGTCATGACAACAACCTTTCCCTCAATGTCAACAAAACAAAAGAGCTGGTCATTGACTTCAGGAAAGGGGGCGGTGTACATGCACCTGTCTACATCAATGGTGCTGAGGTCAAGAGGGTTAAGAGCTTCAAGTTTCTGGGAGTGAACACATCACCAACAGCCTGTCCTGGTCAAATCACATAGATGCTATGGCCAAGAAAGCTCACCAGTGCCTCTACTTCCTCAGGAGGCTAAAGAAATTTGGTTTGTCCCCTTTGACTCCTACCAACTTTTACTGATGCACCATAGAAAGCATCATATCTGGATGTATCACGGCTTGGTATGGCAACTGCTCCGTCCAGGACCGCAAAAGCTGCAGAGAGTTGTGGACACAGCCCAACGCATCACAGACACCAGCCTCCGCTCCTTGGACTCTGTCTTTACCTTTCGTTGTCTTGGTATAGCAGCCAGCATTATCAAAGAACCCACCCACCCGGGACATTCTCTCTTCACTCCTCTTCCATCGGGTAGAAGATACAGGAGCCTGAGGGCACGTACCACCAGACTTAAGGACAGCTTCTACTCCACTGTGATAAGACTATTGAACGGTTTCCTTATACAATGAGATGGACTACGTCCTCACGATCTATCTTGTTGTGACCTTGCACCTTATTGCACTGCACTTTCTCTGTAGCTGTGACACTTTACTCTGTACTGTTATTGTTTTTACCTGTACTACTTCAATGCACTCTGTACTAACTCAATGTAACTGCACTGTGTAGTGAATTGACTTGTATGATTGGGTTGTAAGACAAGCTTTTCACTGTACCTCGGTACATGTGACAATAATAAACTAATTGCAATACCAATAATATAAGTCTTATTGCTGCAATTGTAATGCCATGAGATTCACATTTAAAATTTATTTGGTAATAATGTTAATACTTTTTTTATTTAAATAAATGACAACTTCCCAACTCAAGATTCATATTGGAAACCATAATTAATCTCTTCCTTGAAACACACATTTAAGGAAAAATGTACAAACAATTCATTGTAGAGGCTACGTATCAGAAAAAAACTTCACAATGCTGAAATACTCAGCAGATCAAGTCGTATTTGTTGAGAGAGAAGCAAAGGTAAAGTTTCAGGTCAATGACTTTCATCCCTGTTCCGATGAATGCAACCAACAATGACATTTTCTGCAGACTTAGCCTTGATGGAAACTGCACGATGAGAAGTAATTTTAAATTGTAGCCCAGGAAGTTCACTCAGGTGTACATATGAGATTCTGTGGCATTATTTTTAAGGAGTATATCTGTTAATCCCAGTGCACAAGACAAAATCTAGCCTTAATCTACACATTAAGGAAACAACTTATCTGGTCATTTTGACATTGTTGTTTGTGGGAGCTTCTTGTGTACAACATAGCTGCTGTGTTTCATATATTACAACAGAAACTACACATTTTTTTAGATATGAGGAGAGACTGTCATTATATTCTAATATATGGTGTCTTCAGTTATTCCATTTTAGACTCTGCTTTAGGCCTTTAAAAGATCTTTCCTTTTGGGCAAACTGCAAGATTTTCTTAATCCCAGAATTTGGGCAACATGTATCAGTGGCTGTGACAAAAATCCTTACACTAAAAGCCATGCAGATTCATTCTGCCTACAAAAATAAGGCAGAATGAATCTGCATGGTTTTTGGTGTAAGGATTTCCAATCCACCTGACCCAAATCTGGAGAATTTGTCCTAAATCTTAATGATTACTTTGTTAACAGGTCCTTTATCTTCTTCAGTGTCAAAACTTCTTTGAAATTATAAATACACTCTATTTGAACACCACATTGTGTTTATCCACCCTCAGTAAATACCCAAATGTTTCGGCAGCATATCAAATTAAAGGAAAGTGAGATACCATAAAACACATCTAATCCTGGTGTTAAACTATTTTTTGCCTGGGATTTCCACTCAGTTGAACTGATTTCTTTTTTGATGCAAAAGAATGCTTAGTTCTATGCACCAATTCATCTTGGTGCAATTTAAGTTTCTGAAATCATTAAGGCCAAATGTAAAAACACCACTTAATACCAGAAGTAGGTATCACCCACAAAAATGTCAACACCCTCAAGGTGAATTAACTACTATTGGGAGTTTTCGCTCATTGTATCGTCCTAAGCCATCAAGAATTAAGGTGGAACCTTAGGACTGTGATATTATTAGTTACATTTAAAAAGGGGCTGAATCAATTTTAAAAGGTGCCTTGGTGCACCATTTTCTTTTGAGGAGGGTTGGGTTGAAAGGAACTTGCGCCAAGGTGGTGGTTCAGAATTGCCTCACAGAGGAATGATGCTGTCGCTCCAAATGAGCCCCAGTGTTGGGCTCTTCATGGGTTCAGCAGTGCAGCACATTTATATGAAGAAATCTGTCCATTGATTCTGTACCAATTGTGGTCCACTGGAATTCCAGTGCCTCCATCCAGTTCAATAGGGAGCAGCAATTCCAAGTGAGATAACTTTCAAATAATTTACATTTAAGTTGATTTAATTGGGTCAATTCAATTGTTAACATAAATATATTTGTTTTATGTGTTTGTGAAGATGTTTTTAAATATTTAATTGTGTTAATTAATTATTAATGGAATGATTAAATTTTAATTAGGCCTGAACATTTTTCAATGTCTGAGAATGCTAGACTTTCTCAGATATTAAATCATTTGACAATTTTGATAGCCAGTAACCTTGAGTACATGCTTCAGTCAGTTGGGAAATCGTAGAGGGTGGGGCTTGTATTGGGAAGGCTTTACGCTCCTTGGGGTCTTGTTGATCAAGAGACACAAGAGACTATAGTTGCTGGAATCTGGAGCAAAAAACAAACTGCTGGAAGAACTCAGTGGGTCGAGCAGCATCTGGGAGGGGGGGAGGAATTTTTGACATTTCAGGTTGAGACCTTGCATCATTATCAATCAAGAGCCTGCTTCAGGGACAAAGTTGCTGCTGCAGAGGGTATGGCGAATGTAGTTGGAGTAGATGGACACACCATGCCAGTGGATGTGCTCCATGGGCTAGATGCTGCACAGTACTGACTTAGCAACTGAGGACTAACAAACCCAACTGGAAAATAAGTCTGCATATTTTAGGCCATTTTCAGTAAGTTAACATAAAGTTACAAATAGATAGTGCTTTTACACTGTGACTCAAACTGCATTATTTTTGATAAACTCATTTTCAATTTTTACAGTCAAACTTTATGAAATTTCTGCTCTTAAAATATGAAAGAATATTTTTTAAATGTCAGGTATTAGTCACTTGCAGTAGAATTTAAGTGTAAACATTGATAAAAGATGCTTTCAGAGCGGGTAAAATTTTGAGCACAGTTTGTGCAGGGATCTCAGAGCTCCATGGTACAAAAGAGAACTCAACACCCTTTAGGTCTCTTTTACATTACAAACTTCAAAGAAATAAAGTATGGTTTAAGATCCCTGCTTGTTTTTAAAAATTTAGTTTTTATATGTATGAATTATTACAGAGATTCATGTAAAATATAGAATGTTGCTGTGTTTTGTTGCTATTGACAATAATCACATTCACACTACATGGCCAGCACAGCAACGTTCCTAAAGAATGCCTGAGGCTGTATTACCTGAAGATGATGCAGTGAAACAATTTTAACGTACCCATGTAATTATTTCTTTTTTTTTAATCTTTTGATTAGAAAATGAGAAATCCATGCAGAACAATAAAAGAGAATTAAAAGGAAACATCAAAGTAATTTCAAGGGGTTTAGAAGATTAAATATAAATCCTGATTATAGGAAAGATGTGCTTAGAAAATATTTTGAAAGATTATAGGCCATCTGTGTGTTAACTGTTATAGAAGTAGATTAATGTCAGGTGGGTGAAAAGTGGTTATTTTTCCATTTCTCCCCTTAATCTGAGCTTTACTGTCATCGTAAGAATATGTTCATGGAAGTTAAAACCAGATTATAGCATTCAGTTAATAATTAATAATCCCTTTCTTTCAAAAGATCAGCTTGCTAATGACTGTAAAGAACATAATAAAATTGAGTTTTTGCTAGAATAACTCCAATGATGAGAGAAAGGCTGGAGGAGTTGGGTTTGTTCTCCTTAGAACAGGAGATATAACAGAGGTGTTCAAATCAGTGAGACGCGGTAGGTAAACAAAAAATGGTGGAATGGTTAAAACCAAAGGATTTGGAGTGAGGTGACTGGGAGAAAAGATGAAATGTCAATATGAGAAAAAGTTTGTCACTCCTGGTTAGTATTTGGAATGAATTTTCTGACAGCATGCTGTGAATGAATTCAATTGTGGTTTTCATAAGGGAAATAAAAGGTGTTGGATTCAGGACAGTTGTATCATTCTTGCAGAGAACTAGGAGGCCTTTGAAGGACTGAATGGGTTCCTTCTATCCAGTTATAATTGTACTCTGTGATTGTGAAACTGAGAGGGAATGAATCAAATAATCCCTGGAGCAACAAACAATAATCTGCTGGAGGAACTCAGTGGATCGAGCAGCATCTATTGGAGGAAAGGAATTATCGACATTTTGGGTCAAAGCCCTGAATCGGGACTAAGAGTGGTGAGGCAAGATGGAGAAGGGGAGTGGTGAGAAAGGATCCAAGGTGATCAGCTGCCTGAAGAGGGGTGTAGGATGACAGCCAGGTTCCAGCAGGTAGGTGAGGGGAGTGGGGGGTAGTTGGGAGACAGTGGCAGATGAATGCGAGATGGAGGCAGACAAAGATAGAGAAACGAATATATTGAGAGGCAGATGGGAGGAGGGGAGGATGAAAGTTGGAGGGGAGGATGAAAGTTGGAGACAGCTGCTGCAGGAACACAAAGGGCTACTAGTGCTGGACTCTGATTAAGTAAAGGAGATGATAATGGGAACCATTAAGGGAGAGCTGAATGGCAGATGGAACCAAAACCAGATAGGGGAGGGCTGAGGAACTGTGTGTGTGGCAGGCGGATAGAAGCAGGAGGGGGCGGGGCCAAAAGTGGGTGATGCAGGCCTGGAGGCAGAGGAGAGTGTTGAGGGAAAGGGGAAAAATGGGAGGACTGAAGGAGAGATTGAAGGAGAGGGGGAGAGAGAGAGAGAGAGAAAGGGGGGGATGGAAAAAAGAGGGAGTGAAGGGGAAAACAACCCACTGAAGGGGAGAGTTACCTTCACTGCATTGTAGACCACCAAGGTGGAATATGAGGTGTTTTTCCTCCAGTTTGCATTGGACCTCACCCTGGCAGTGGAGAAGGCTGAGGATGGACAGGTCAGTGTGGGACTGGGAAGGGGAATTGAAATGGCATGCAATGAAATGAGCTTGAGGGTCACAATGCATTGTTAAGTTGTTCCAGCTGCTTGTAAAGTAAGCAGCAGGATAGCTTCCTGCTGCTTGCAAAGATGCAGGATTGCTGTATGCAGCTACCGTGAACCATGCTACTGAGTGGTTTTAATCATCAACAGAAGGCCCAACATTATGAGTGGTCAGCACCTCTAACACCTAGCTTGCATCTCTTCAGAGGTGCATTGAGACAATATCAGGCATTGGCAGGTCTCTGAAGCTCATTCTCACCACTGGGATATAAAAGGATTGCATAAGACAGTATCATAAAAGTCATAGAAATTTATGGCAGAGAAGGAGGTCATTCAGTTCATCATACTCATGCCCATCAAATATCAACGCTCGGTTTATAGCTATGCAGGGTATTGCTCTTTCTGCTTATTGACGTATCTTTTAAATGTGGCAAGGATTTCTGCCCCCACCACCCTTACAGACAATGAGTTTGAACATGATGTCATATGTCAGCCATGACGGCCACATCATCCAAACATGCTTAGTGACATTAATTGATGTAGGACAAACTGGTGGACAAAGTTGCTGTGAACTAGCAAGGATGGGCATGAAAGAGAGAGAACTGGCCTTCACTGAAGTGTTGGTGGCTGTGGTCATGATGAATGGCAGGGTGGTACCCTCACAACTAACTCTATTTATCAAACTCTATTTCACTTTCATCCTACAACTATTCTGATTTTCAGGGTGTGAATGTGAAGAGTTTTCATTCCTATTCTGTCCTCCTCCCTCTCCAGCAACTTACCTTTGTTTGTTTCTAGGTTAGCTTAGAAGTGGGATCTGCAGATGGTGCAATGCCTGTCATGTGCAGCTACCAGTTCCAGAAAGTAAAGTTGAACACAGGTTTGATGCAGAGAAATTTGATGGACCAAGCCACAGAAGAAGGCTGATGAGCATACTTGGTGCAAGCCTACCAAGATGTTTGCGTGAAATATCAAGGAGTGTGTAGATCCACACGGAGCTTTGATGCTAGACAATACAATTCCTTTCAATTATATTGAAGTGCTTGCAAAATAAATTGCAAGGAATCAATGGAGCCTGCACCATTGGAAAACCTGCAATCCTTTGCACTTGCCGCTTCCACACAAGAGTGAATGAGATCTATTCAGTTTCCTTTAAACAGAAAGCATTTCAGCAACACTGGACAATAAACTGAAACATTTTGCTAATATCTTGAAAACATAACAGCAAATAAAGTGTCCTGGCCATGGCCACTGGCAAAACAAAGCTCAATTTGGTCTGCAGTTGGATTTCTGTCTGGAGCAAGTAGCACTGGCTCTTGTTTATTGAGACATTCTTATTGAAGTGTACAAATCTCTCTCACTGTTCCTTACGGAGGGTTAGGTGGGAGAATTGTTCCCAGAACACCTTGAGTGGATAATGTTATTGATGAAACCTTTAGATAGCATTAATAATGTGATCAACTGAATGAATATAGAAGAGGATGTTAACTTATGTGTTGAATGCCAGAAATTGCTTCTTCTGCATGCTCACCAATCTGTTCTGATGTCACAGTTTGCATCTGTGATGCCCAACATTGTGCATTCATTTCCAGAACCGAATTTTAGACCTCATGTTTTTTCAACCTGGATTTTTTTGATGTATTCTTCCACTGGATAAAAGTCCCTCCAAGCATTGTGAACATGGCTTTTCATAATTCATGTAATATGCACATAATAAAATTTAGATGTATAATAATATTTCATTTTGAGAAATTAGCTTCTCATTGACTTGCAGGATTTAATCTTATTCTAACCAATTCCCTAAGATGACAAGCATTGCTTTCAATCTTCTGCCCAAGGATATAGCAGACATTGCAGTTTGGCCACCTGCTGCGTAAACTGCCCAATAGGGCAGCATGGTAGCATAGTGGCTAGCGTGACGCTATTACAGTGCCAGTGGTCAGTGTTCAATTCCCATCGCTGTCTGTAAGGAGTTTGTACATTCTCCGTGTGTCTGTGTAGGTTTCCTCCCACATCCAAAGACATACAGGTAGGTTAACATGTGTTTAAATGGACGGTGCAGACTTGTTGGGCCTGTTACCTTGCTGTATAAATAGTTATTTTTTAGTCAGTTCCATTGACTTCAGTACCTAAAGCAAATGTTGGTTGCTGGTTGATGAATTGAGTTCAGCATATTAGCTTCCAATACTTCAAGATCACAATAAATTATCTTACAAATTATTGGCACAGGTTATGAAAAGTGCTACATAAACAGATGTTTTTCTTTCTTCTGTCAAGGCCATGACTCCTTTATGCATAAAATGATGGAGAGGGTGAGGTTGGGGGATGCCAAATAACTCAAAGCTCGCACCACATAGCTCTTTCATTTTTCTTCTGCCATTCATTTGTTCCTTCCTTCATTCACTCAGTCACCCTCTGTCAGACAAGCATTACATAATAGCTCATGGTTGGTGGGAAAATAAATACCATTTTAAGGACGGGCATGCAGCCAGCTTTCTAACATACACTCCTCCTGTTTCTATGGGCATCCCTAAGAAAGACTATAAAGTATTTAAAATGAGAGGGAAAAGATTTAAAAAAGAAATGAGGGGCAACCAGAGAGGGTGATTGGTATATGGAATGAGCTGCCAGAAGAAGCTATAGAGGCTGATACAATTAAAATGTTTAAGAGATATTTAGACAGGTACATGGATAGGGAAGGTTCAGAGGGATATGGGCCAAATGCGGACAAATAGGACCAACTCAGGCAGACAATTTGGTTGCCATGGATGAGTTGAGCCAAAGGGCCTTTTCCCATGCTGTATATCTCTATGACTCTATAAGATATAGCAAGTATATCTCAGCACTCTAACCCACTCACCTCACCTATTACAAGCACCTCTCCGGGTACATCCAAACTAGAGTACTTAGACTATGAGCTTCAGAAAAGGGTGTAGAATGTAACTAGAACAGAACAAGTGCTGGAGTTCATGTTGTCTTCACTGAACAGCCTAAGGGACGGAATCTCATGGCGTCTTCTTGTAAAAAATCTGAGCATGATCATCAGGCACAGTCAACTGATGGTTATGTAGGAACACACTGCTGCCGCTCACAATTATGTAGGAAAATTTATCGGCGTTGCGGTCTCTCCTGGAGAGAAAAGCAACTCAGTGCAAATAAAAACCTTGGCACTCCACATGCAATTCTTCTGAATGCTCGCACTATTGTTATCGAGATTTTCACTCAAACATGGAGTACATCAGTCTTATATGTCTAAATTCAAATTGCTGGAACATTCGGTGGAGAGAGCAATGAGACAGGGTTCATTAATTTCATTGATGCCGTCAGATCTACTCCTTAATCACTGGATATGCTCAAGGGTAAATAGGAATAGTTGAACTGCTGCGTATTAAGTATAATGCTGCTCCAGTACATGAAGCGGAGCTTCCAGTGGAACATGCCTTAAGCACTCAAAAAGAAAACAATTGCTGAAGTTGAAAATCTGAAATAAAAATAGAAAATGATGGAACTACTCAGCAGGTCAGGGCAACAAAGGATCTTGGATCTGAAATATTATCTGTTTCTCTCTCCACAGATACTCCCTGACCTGCTGAGTATTTTTTTCATACTTACAGCATCTGCATTAGTTTTTATGATTCCCAATGTGTTGATGCTTGTCAAAGGGATTGGTTTCCATTCTTTCTCATTGGGGATAATCTTTGCCTCACAGTTCTGTGACAAGAATATTACTTGTAGGCAAAAAGAAACAGAGTCAATGCTTCAGATTGATGACCTATCATCAGAACAAGGCAAAGTTAGGAAACAAGGGGAAGTCTGAAGTTGCAGAGAGGAGGGATAGGGAGAAGAAAAGGAATGTCTGTAACAAGGTGGAGTGCAGAGACTTTGATGGAAAGATGCTATCAGTAGATATCTATTTTCTTCTTTCCTTTCTGCATTCTGAAATTATTGTTTCCTCCATGAGTTCTTGGTTTGTTCTGAGTCCACCAGTTTAGTCCTCAACAATGTCAGCAGACTATCTGCTCATGTATGACAATTTGGTTTGTAGGACCTCACTGTGCACAGGTTACCTGCTGCATTTCTTAACATTATCATGGTGATCTCAGTTTGAAAGTACTCCCTTGGCTATAACTTTGCATATTCTAAGTCTGCAGAAGGGTGAATGTGAAAGCAAGTTCCTTCTTTACATATGTTAGAGAGTGAGCAGATACAGCTGGCCCTTACTTCAGCAGAGAAGGGGGAAGAAGTTGCAGGGCTTAGTGTGAAATGTTCCATAATAGCAAACACTTCCTTGAAATGTAGAGCCGGAAAACAGCCATAACATTCTCCACATTAATACTTATTATAGGAAACTAATCTCTGTTTCAGTTGTGTTCCTGGTAACCATAGTGGTTGCTGTAAGTGTTATTTTAGACTTCCTGGAATCTCTTTTAATGGAATGAATATAAAAAGAAAACACAGATTTGTATTTAGTGGTACTAGCACTGTTGGAGATCCTCCCCTTTGCAGTTTTCAAGGTATCCACCTGTTTTGTCACACAGAATATCTGTTAAACTCTAACATTGTAATATTGGAAAATGAATATGGATTTTTTTAAGACAACCTAATCACAATATTGCCTGGCTAACCTACTGTAATTGCATCCTTGTGAATACATGCCTGCAGAAATACTAACAGCATCCTCAATGGATTCACGTCTAATTGCTTTGTTTGAGCTGTTTCATCTGCAGGGTTTTCAGCGTGATGTTCACAGCCATTTTGTGACCATGTTCTGGTACCCAAGGAAAACAGCAGGGAGTGAGCTGTCAAGCAAAGATTGTGAAAGCTGTGGCAGCACTTCAATTCATTTCATTCTTCATTGGTCCTTCGGTCTTTGGTGGCAAATTCTATTTTCTTTCACCAGTTTCTTGGGCTTCAGTACTGCAATCATCCAGCTACTTTGTTCTCTGTACAACTGCTTGTCAAGTTAGAAGGTTTTCATTTATTTTATAAAAGAAAACTGTGTGCTGGAGATTGACAAGGGAATCAACAAAGGGCACAAAAGTAAATGAAAAGTACAGCCTTTGATCCATCCATACATTAAATGCATTAAAACCACTTGTAACAATGATTGTTCTTTAGTTTCAAATTATTCAGTTGCCGTGTTCCCCCAATCTCATCTGGGGTGATAACTCTGTTTAATTTTTTTTCATCAAAATATAAAAGTTACAATATAGTCAAGAGCTGATAGTTGCCTTATTGGACAAGCAGGATGAAATGTTACTAGCGTCAGGGATCAAGCTGAGTTTCCATGAGAGCAGCTTGACCTTGCTTGAAAGAAATGTGTTTCCACTGCAGAACACAGATAGTAGATGTGATACTTGTCCTCTTGTCCCTTCCCTTCTCACCATCCAGTTTCCTAAGCAGTCCTTCCTAGTGAAACAGCATTTCACTTGCACTCCTGCCTATTTGGGGCACTGCATTCGCTACTCACAATGTTATTTTCTCTACACTGGAGAAATCAAACACAGATTGGGTTATTGCTTTGCAGAGCACCTGGATTCAGTCCACAGGGGTGAATTAGAGCTCCTTGTAACCTGCAACTTTAATTCCTCATCCTAATCCCGCTCTGACCTGTCTGTGACATCCTTCACTGTCCAATGGGCCCAATGTAAATTTTAGGAACAGCATCTCATCTTTTGTCTTAGCACCTTGTTGCCTTCTGCACTCAATTGCAGGCAAGTCACTTTCTCTGTTTCTTTCAGAACAGGCTATATTTGTCGTAAGTCATCTATCTATGATATTGGCTCAGTTTTATTTTCTCTCCATTAGCATTGCCTGCCTGGCATGTCCTGCAGCCCTGCATACTGCATATCATGCCTGTCATGTTCCTTTGTCTATGTCTAAAATCAATAAAAACTTCCCAGCACCTGATCTCTATTCAGACTAAGCTAACCACATTTTGACATTAAATGCTATATGTAAATAAACAAGTCCTTCAGTATTCTTTCTTGGATTTTAACCAACTCAATATTTTTCCCATTAGCATTTCTAAAGGCTTCTAGGGATAGAAAGTCAGGCATGGAGCCTCCATTTATGACTGCATTGCGGATATTATAGCCTTTGTGCAGTTAAAATCCACAGAGGGTCACAGATAGGTCTCTCTCTCTGTCTCTGTCTCTGTCTCTGTCTCTGTCTCTGTCCCTGTCTCTGTCTCTGTCTCTGTCTCTGTCTCTGTCTCTCTCTCTCTCTCTCATATATTGAACAGGATGATCTCTACAACTTATGCTATGACATTTCTGACCTCACCCTATCAGAAATATTCCCCAACACCTTCACTGCAACTTACAACTAATATGCTTTCTCTCACTCCCACTCCTGCTGATGGATCTTCAACTTGAATTGTCAACACTGTTTCCCTTTCTGCAGATTCTAATGTTTTCTGTTTTTATCTCGGATGTCCAGCATCTGCAAATTTTATACTATACTGTTCTCCCTCCATAGCAAGAAAAGCCTTCTCCATCCTCACTTTCTTCTTGCTCTTTACAACTGCCAGGTCAGTTTTTAGTTTGTGGCCATTGGTGTTATGTCTGTTCTTCATCACAAGACAAACTTGGCGTGGGTTTAACATCTGAACATTTATTAAAACAACAAAACAACCACAACAACAGACTGCACAGACTTACAACAGACAGGCTGGCTGGCTTTTCCTGCTCTTTCCAGCCACTTCCTATTTCCCCATGTGACCCTTGCATTGCCTGCTGGGAACTGTAGTTCTTTATTATAACAACACGTAACAATACATCTTCCCCCTTTAAAGAAAAACAAACACAATACTCTGTCCTTATAAACCTGCCAAGAACCCTTGTCCACTCAACAGCTTTCAATCAGTCTCTGAGGTGGTTTAATGGTCCTTTTTGGTCTGGTACTTGTTTTCACCAGTGTGTTGCTTTCATTTGCTGCATTGGTGTTTTCCTGGGAACTCTGGTCCACATGTTCATTTTCTCCATATGCTGGCCCCTTTGGTGTACTGACAGGGGACGGGTCACAGCCATGGGTTGGAGCTTGTGGTCATAGATCCACGTGGTTCCTCCTCAGAGGTGTCCCTCACTCCGTCTGGATCTGGTATGAATGTGGATTTACTTCCTCTTGCACAACTCCTTGCCAGAATCATGATCTCGGATTTGCACTTGATTCCCAGGCTTTAAGACTGGTAGGCTTTTCGCTGTTTTGTCGTGATTCCGTTTTTGTTTTTCTTTCCTTTCCTCTTTAGCCTCTTTGACCTTATGTGCTCCTTCAGGTGTCAACAGGTTTTCATGTACTGGAAGGTTGGTGCGTATGCGTCGACCCATCAGCATTTGGGCTGGTGAAAGGCCATTCTGCAGTGGCGCACTTCTGTAAATCATTAGACTTCTGTGGAGATCCTCTCGTCCATCTTGCGCTTTCTTCATGAGGCCCTTCACCACCTTAACTGAACTCTCTGCTAGGCCATTACATTTTGAGTGATGTGGGCTTGAAGTTATATGTCGAAACCCCCAAACATTGGCAAAGGTTTCAGATTCACTGCTCGAAAATTGTGGACCATTGTCTGATACTACCTCACATGGAACTCCATGCCTCGCAAACACAGCTTTCAGGAACGCAATAACTGTTTTGCTGGATGTTGATTGCAGTGTCGCAACCTCTGGGTAATTGGAAAAGTAGTCTGTTACAACAATGTGGCTCTTCCCATTACAGTCAAACAAATCCACTCCAACTCTGAAATAGAGCCTGTCTGGTACAGGATATGGTGTAAATGGTTCTGCTTGCTACTTTGGTCTGTAGTTAAGGCATATTTTACATGAAGCAGTAGTCCGGCTGATGCCTTGGTTCATTCTTGGCCAGTACATCATTTCACATTCTCTACGTTTACATTTTTCCTCCCCAAGATGCCCTTTGTGTATCTTCTGGAGCATCTCCTTGCATAGTGACACTGGAATCACAAACCTGTTCCATTTGAAGACCATATCTTTCACTACTGACAATTCAGCTCTGCATGCCCAATAATCCCGAATACACATTGGACAGTCATCCTTTGCTTCTGACCATCCTTTCCATATTGTGTCCTTGAGTACTTTCATTGTTTCATCTGCCTCTGCTGCTTTCCTAATCTGCTCTGTTCTATCCAGAGATACAGGAAGAGAGGTGATAATCATGTCAACATAGACCTGTATATCTGCATTAACCTGTTGGTCACTTTTTTCTGTCTTGTTGACTGCTGAAGACAGAGCATCAGCAGCAAACATATATTTTCCCGGTCTGTCGATCATCTTCACATCATATTTCTGCAGCCTTATCAACATGCGCTGTATCCTCATGGGACAGTCATTCAGTGGTTTGGACATAATTGAGACCAATGGTTTATGGTCTGTCTCCAATTCAATAGCTTGCCCATAGATGTACTGATGGAACCTTTCACATGCATATGTAGTGGCAAGAAGCTCTTTCTCTATTTGTGCATAGTTGGCTTCTGCACTTGTTAAAGCCCTTGATGCATAGGCCATAGGTTGCCATGTGCCATCATGCTGCTGCAGTAGTACTGATCCAAGACCGTGCTGGGATGCATCAGCTGATATCCTGATACACTTTTCCGGATCATAAAACCTCAACATGGGCTCTTCAGTTAGGACCCTTTTCAACGTCTGGAAACACACTTCTTGCTCATGAGACCAAATCCATTCACTTTGTTGCTCAAGGAGTGACCTAAGTGGTGCTGACACTGTTGACAGTTGAGGGATGAACTTATCCAGGTAAGTCACCATCCCTAAGAAACGTCTCACCTTCTCTTTGTTTTGAGGCCTCTCCATGTTTTTAATGGCTGACGTCTTTCTTGGGTTAGGCTTCACTCCCACTTCAGATATGACATCTCCTATGAAGATCAGTGCCTTCACACCAAACTCACATTTCCCTTTATTTAATTTCAAATTGACATTCCTTGTCACGTCAAGCACTTGTCTCAGTCGAGTATCGTGTTCCTCCTTGGTGGACCCCCAGACGATGATGTCATCCATCATGGTCTCGACACCAGGTATGCCCTCGAGAATCATGTGGATGGTTTTATGGTAGACTTCTGGTGCGGACAGGATCCCATATGACAGCTGAAGATAGCAATTTCTTCCCTGTGGTGTGTTAAAAGTACACATTCTCGAACTTGCCTCATCAAGCTTCATCTGCCAAAACCCAGACAATGCGTCAAGCTTGCTAAACAATTTGGCACCTGAAGACTGGGACATTATCTCCTCCCATGTTGGCAATTTAAAATGCTCTCTCTTGATAAATTTATTGAGATCTCTTCGGTCTAGACATATCCTTAACGCTCCATTTTTCTTTTGCACAATGACCAGTGAACTTGCCCAATCTGTTGGTTCTTCATTTTTCTGTATGACATTCATCCATTCCATGTGTGCTAGTCCTTGTTAAAGTTTATCTCTAAGTTGAAACAGAACTTTCCTGCATGCATGGACAACAGGAGCCACTGCCTCATCTATGTGAATTTTGTGTACACCAGGTAAGCATCCGAGCCCCTCAAAGACATCTGCATACTCTTCCATGAGTGTCGTGTGGTCATCTTTGGTATGTGAAGCTACCATGAAAATTCTTTTCACTGGGTTGAGCTTTTCACATGCACTCAGACCTAATATTGGCTGTACTCTCTTTTCTACAATCAGTAGCTGTGATTTTAAATGCTGCCCTTTGTGCTTAAAGGTCATTATACAGCGCCCTTTTTACTGGAACTTTCTCTCCAGTGTAGCCTCTCACTTTTAACTTCACAGAGTAAATCTTACTCTTTACTGTGAGAGTCTTATAATCATCCATGGATAACAGATTCACCTGAGCTCTGGTGTCAAGCTTGAATGGAATTACTGTCTCATTCACAGTTACTGGAACAATCCATTCTGTTTTATCAGCAGCCACAGTCTGTATAGAATCCACAAAGAATTCCTCCATTTTCTCATCAATTGTGTGCACCTTTCTCTTGTTAGCCCAAGCTTTGCAGCACCTTGCAAAGTGATTCTTCGTCCCACAGCTATTGCAGGACTTCCCATAAGCAGGACACATCTTTGGAATGTGTTTACCTCCACATCTGCTGCATTTGCTGTTTGAGCCTTCCTCTTTGATTTGCTGTTGCTTTCGGAAATGCCTTGGGAGCTGCTTCTCTGTTTTCACAGCATGTACTGTTGTGTCTGCTCTGTACAGCTCCTTAGCTTGTGCTCGTGTGGTTTCCGCTGACCTACACATATTCACCGCCTTTTCCAGGGTCAAATCTTTTTCATGCAACAGTCTTTCTTTGAGTCCATTATCTGGAATTCCACAAACTATTCTGTCTTTAACTAGTGAGTTTCTCAAACCTCCAAATTCACAAGACTTACTCAGTGTGTGAAGCTCAGCTAAGTATTGGTCGAAGCTAACACCTTGTTTCTGGTCACAGGAAAAGAATTTATATCTCTCAAACGTGATGTTTTTACTTGGGATAAAATAATCCTCAAATTATTCCATCAAGGTGCCCAACTCAAAAGCTGTCTCTTCAATTTGAACACTGTTATAGATGTCCAACACATCTTTGCCAATCACGTGCAGATAAATAGACGCTTTCAATTTTTCATTGTTCTTTCCCACTCCACTAGCATCTAAATATATGTTTAATCGCTGTTTGAAGCATTTCCAATTATTGGCTAGATTGCCAGTAAACTGCATAGGCTTGGGAGGACTTAGCTTATCCATAACGGGAACTCTTGGCCTCTCACCTGAATCTCTCTCAGCAAATCCGGTGACTGTTGAACTTCAGGAACAATGTGCTCCTTCGCCACACTGGCCAGCTTTTTCTCCATCTTTTTACAGCTTTTCTTTTGTACTTACTGAGTCTCTTTCTCAATTGCACACAGTATTCATTTACTTTCCTTGTTCAGACCTCCCACCAACTTCTGACACCACGTTATGTTTGTTCTTCATCACGAGACAAACTTGGCATGGGTTTAACGTCTGAACATGTATTAAAACAACAAAACAACAACAACAGACTGCACAGATTTACAACAGACAGGCTGGCTGGCTTTTCCTGTTCTTTCCAGCCACTTCCTGTTTCCCCATGTGACTTTGCATTGCCTGCTGGGAACTGTAGTTCTTTATTATAACTACATAACAACACATAATAACGCATCTTCCCCCTTTAAAGAAAAACAAACACAATAATTGGAAAGAAAATAAAGGCACAAGGATACAATAATGGTAAGTAGTGTAGATGAAAACAAGAGTTATTTTAACAGCATCGTATCACATTCTAAATCAGAAGATAGTGAGGTAAGGGGGAAATAGGATGTTATAAGGTGGATTATGTATGAGGAAACCATCATCTGTTGTCAGTGATGCATTGACATTGGTTACAGCCTCAACAATGAGCACACCAATGATGGGTAGGACAGTCTACTCCATGTACCTGAGTTCACTCTGTCACAATTGAGTCTTGCTGATTAGCTGCTGCTGTCTTCTATTGTCTCCTGCAAGAAAAAAAGAGAGAGTATAAGTATCTGGGTGATGTTTCTCTCACAGTTAAATGGATGTTTCATTTAACCTAGGCAACATTTGGCTGTGGACTGATAAGTGTCAAATAATATTCTTGTCACAGAAGTGTGAGGCAAAGATTATCTCCAGTGAGAAAGAATGGAAACCAATCCCTTTGACAAGCATCAACACATTGGGAATCATAAAAACTAATGCAGATGCTGTAAATATGAAAAAAAATTCTCAGCAGGTCAGGGAGTATCTGTGGAGAGAGAAACAGTTATTATTTCAGATCCAAGATCCTTTGTAAGAACTGAGAAAAAAAACAGAAAACAGTCATCTTTCAACAACAGAGAAGATGGGGAGAACAAAGGGAATATCACTAATAGAGTGAGACCAAATGAGTTAGCATGACAGATAGAATCAGAATATGCTTCCTTGTCTGTGTTATGTGTTGCTAACAGCAAGGCTGTGGGATATGTCCAGCAGGCCAGACTATACTAATAGAAAGAAAAAAACTAAGCCAAAATGAAGGAAGAAAAAGTGACATAGCTAAAATTGTATAATTCAACTTTGAGTCCAAAAGGTTGCAGTGTGCCCAGGTAGAAGGTGGGGCAGTGCTCCTCAAGTTTACATTGAGCCTCATTACAACAGTACAGGAGGCCACAGACAGATAGGTTAGAATGGGATTTGGATGAGGAATTTAAGTGGCAGGCAATGCAAAGCTCAGGGTCACTCCTGCAGATTGAATGTCTGAATAAGTCTGAATTCATTGCACTTCTTCCATTCCTCCCCTATCCTTCTCTGACTGGAAACTAGCTTGCTTTCTCTCTTTCCCATTTCGAACTTGAAGTGTTAACTGCTTCTCTCTCCCCAGATGCTGCCTGACCTGTTGAGTATTTCCTATATTTTCTGTTTTCATCAACATTGTGAGAGTTTGGCAACTGCTCTGCCCGGGACCTCTAGAAACTGCATAGAATTGTGGACATAGCTCAGCACATCACTGAAACCAGCCTCCCCTCCATGGACTCTATCTATACTTCTCTCTGCCTCGGTAAAGCAGCCACTTAATCAAAGACCCCGCCCTCCCTGTACATTCTCTCTTCTCCCCTCTCCCATTGCACAGAAGATAAAAAAGCCTGAAAGCACGTAACACCAGGCTCAAGGACAGCTCCTATCCCACTGTTGTAAGACTATTGAACAGTTCCCTAGTATGTTAAGATGGACTCCTGACCTCACAATCTACCTTGTTATGACCTTCCACCTTATTGTCTACCTGCACTGCACTTTCTCTATAGCTGTTACATTTCATTCTGCATTCTGTATTGTTTTACCTTGTATTACCACAATGCACTGTGTAATGAATTGATCTGTATGAACGGTATGCAAGACAAGTTTTTCACGGTACCTCGGTACAAGTGACAACAATAAACCAATTCCAATTCTAATTCCAGTTGAATAGAATTTAACTGAGTCATCCAGATAAATATTACGGCTGGCACATAGGTCAAAGGATGAGTATCTTTCAGAGAAGGATTCACAGACTGACTCCCCAAAGCTTTCCCTTCATTTACAATACACAGCTTTGTAAAGGAGTACCTTCCACTAGCCTGGTTTGGTGTTCCTCCAGCAACTGAATTCAAGATGCTCAAGAGCAAAGCAGCCTGCCTGATTGACACCCATCCTTCATTTTAAGCATTCACTCCCTCCACCACTACCCCATGCAGGCTGCTCTGTTTACCATCTACAGGTAGCACTGTGGCCATGTGACAATAAGTCTCAAGTCTCACACTCATATGTCCGAGATGACGAATAATGGCAACAGGCGTGTGGGAATACAACTGTGATCAAGTTCTCCACCATAGCAAATAATATTTATATCACTGATCTTTCATCATCATTGAGTCAAAAACCTATAGTTTTCTCCCAAAGAGCACTGTGCATATCTCTCCACCAATGGGATTGCAATAATTCAAGAAGATGAAGAGAAAAAATAAGCTGAGTGAAAAGAAAAAGAACAGATGTTGTCAGACAATAGCTGATAAACGTGTATGGATAAATGTCAGTTTGCTATGAATGAGTAGAAGAACTGGAATTCATCTTGAGGTAAGACACCCATTAAACTTCAGCAAGTGACATCTGCAATGAAATAACCTCAATAAATTTTGAATAATGAAAAAACATTTGTGCTGCCATGTCCCAGAGGACAGTTATATATGACATCAAGGAAAAGTGGACACAACATTGACAAAGACTAATTAATTTCCAGCTTTAAAGCTACATTCAGAGGACATAATGTCTTATTCTTGCAAGGAGAAGACATCTAATGATTCAGATTTTAACCGAATATCAGTTTGACCAATTGGACATTTGAAACTGGGACAGGTCCGGGCATATTTCTTGTTTAATATGTGTGCTATTGGTTAAATAACAATAATCTCTGTAAGAGATAATGTATCAGTTTGATTTGTCAAGCTGGATTCAGCTTTATAAATTCCAATCCAGCTTCTTCTAATTATGGGAAGTGTGAAAGGAATAAATAATACCAACAGTTGGGCTATTTGGGATGAAAATTAATTACAAGCCTTGCCAATAATTCTGTTTTCCACGAATAAATGGAAAAACTATGCAAATTGTGAGGTCTGGATGTCAGACGAGCAATTATGTTAAAGAGCAGGCAGCTCATGATATGCTGTCTGCATTGGTGAAGTACTGAGTGCAGGTTATGATCATAATAATATTTACAACTATATTCAGGGCGTATTGAATTGTATTTTATGAGCTGCCAGATTTGAAGCCATATTTTTTCTCTAGATTCCATCATCTGCATTCTCTTGTGTCTCTTCTGCATATTCTGTGAACTTTGGAAGGTATCTGAGAAGCCAGCATGGAGTTTAGAAGTTGTTCACTCAGGTCTCCCAATGTCAGCATTGCATCCCATTAAACAATGATAGAATCAATAAAGTTGCATAATGTACTGCTGCTAAAATTGATTCAAGAAGGTTGTGGGTAGCAGCTTTGAGCTCTAATTTATGCCTGTTAAGGCAGTGTAGAAAGAGTGATATCCAATTTCTAGGGATGTGTCTCCAAGTTATAGTTAATTGTTGATTAGCCATGTTCCACATTTTGTCCCAGAGAAAAAAAGGGATAACATAACAACTCTACATTTGCCAACTGGCATTTTTTCAGTCTCTGTGGTTCGATGGTGATTAGTAAAGAGTTCATTCTTCACCTGCTACTTTTTTTGCTTTGACTCTCTGCTGCCTATTCTGTAGGAACATCTAGGAGTTTCTCTGGAAACAGATCTTTGATGAGTGTGACAATTTGCCAAAATCCTTCCATGAGATTACCCAGTATTTCCAATTCAGAAATGTGGTTCCTCTGTATTATAAAAGACCTTTTCTTAAGTTGGTTTAAGCACAAACCTGGAGTGTTTGTGGTGATTCTTTAATCTTCCTTCCATTCTTCAGGGTTCCAGAAAAAAGTACCATAGAAACTGAAGAGTACTTTGCAGGTTTTCTCCTACAGTCTTCATGAGGAAATATGTCCCTGTAGTTTGGAACTACCACACAATTGCACAGGTGCCTGTGGAATTACCAGATGTGTGAATGGTGCTTTGTAAGCTTTAGAATCCATACCCTCAGACTCACTTCCACATAAACTTTGATATAAAGTGCTGCTAGTTCTGAAGTATGTTTTGAGGATTCCATGAGGTGCTCCTATTTATCAAGCTCCTCCCTTTTCATGAGAAGCTGCCATTTAGTAAGAATGTCAAGGCTTTTGGCAGTACGAGCTATCCAGATCGAGTACAGTAGGTGGCTTTGCAGAGCATGATCTTATATTGGGATCTTTGCAAATAAGATAAATAGTATTCTTATTTTGCTTAAACCACTTTCACATGACAAGTTATGTAAACTATTATCCTGCAGAAATCAAGAAAAGTGAAGTTTCTACATTTGATATGGAGTGAGAAATCTCTTTACAAAGAGCAAATAGAAATGTAAGCATTTTAAACAGTAAACATCAATGTTAAAGAACCAACAAGCATCACAATAATGAAACCATTTTTATCAGATGCATTTTATTTCATGTTGAGTTTGATGAGTTGCATCAGACAAGAAGTTGCTGAGATATCAGGTGGTGTGAGACAGGAGAGGGGAAGCTATCAGTGAAACTGAAGCTTCATGCAGCAATTAGAAATGTAGACATCTGCTTCTCGCCAACATGAAGCTGCACAGATTATACCATAAACTTCTGCAACTGTTTATAATTCCAAGAGTATAAAGAATTGCTCATTCAAATTTCCACAGAGCAATTTAAAATTTAAATTAATGTCATTACAAAACATTCGTAGAGCAACCTCATCTGATGATGATCCAGAAAGGAATGGATTCCCAAATCACTAGCATTGTGACAATGTTTACAGAGAAATGTTTGCTGTTTCCGGTGTGAGCTAACATCTATTTAAATAAAATAAATACACTTGTGTTTTATAATTCTCTTGTCTTGTGAGAACTATCAATATTAATAGGAATTTTCATATCTTTATTAATCATTCATTTCAAAATCCCTGGTTATTAAGTAGTGTAAAGAGGGGTCATGTAAATATTGAAAAGCAACACCTGAACTCTTAAAGAAAAAAACAGTATTTATAAATGTAATATCTTTATTTGAATATTTCATTGCCTTATGTCTACATTTTACTTCAGCAATTATGTACACCAAATATGCAACAAATGCTTTCAACGGAATTCACGCAGACTTCAAAACAATTACTGCCAGTGCCTTTCTGGGGTTAACCAGCAAGAGGTGAAGAGACTGATGTGTTTTCCTTTGCTTCTAGCTGAGCTTTTTTGGCTTTCTTCCAATCAAGTTAAACCAGTCAGGTTTGCAGACAGTCTGGGGCGTAAACCCTGGTCTAGATGAAGTGCTTCCACAATCTCAGAGTGAATCAGAATTACTGAACATTCATATTTTAGCAAGCAGAATAGGATTACAGATGATTGAATCAGAATCAGATTGAAGTGAGCTAAAGTTTAACCATTTGGGAAAAAGGATTTCATTATTTCCACTTTTTAAATCTGTATTTGTTTTAATTCTTTAAGAAATAACATTATCTTAACGTGAAGAACCATTTCCAATTTTAATCAATTTTGTACAATAGGCATGTTTGCCAGATATCTTACCTTACTACTTATATTTATTTCCAATAGAGAATGACCATTAAAAAGTCACTGAGATGATAAGTGATTAAAGAACTACTGAGCTAACTCAACTGTTGTAATTGTACCATAAATAACATGCAATTTTTCAACACCAGTTGAAATAAATATTTCACACCAGTTGTTTTGGGAGATCATTATTCCTATGACCAAAGTGTGATAATGAAGTAGAGACAGAAAAACAGCAGGCAGCAAATCATCAGACAGAAAGCTACAAAGTTAACTTTTACTAACTCAGAAGATTAGCAAAGTATAAAATAAGTAGGATTTGCTTAAGTCAAGTAAGGCTGCCCACTGATTTGGGGAAGAATAGCATGTTCGTTATTTTACATGAAATGAAGGCATTGTGTGGATTTGGCAAAGTGCATCTGGCCCCAAATATTCCCATATTTCTTTATTTGTTTAGCAATATATATATGTCATTATTTTACCATGTTTTCACATTATGTAATTCAAAAGTATTTGCATGCTTGTAAAAATCACAACTTTCTAGTGCAAATTATTCATGGACTTATTCAACAACCCTGTTGTTACACCTGGATCATGTTATTGCATGGTTGGATATTGCATGGTAGAAATATGGCCTTAAAGATAAGATGCTCAGACAGTTATGAGTGTGAATAATACCACTGAAACCATGGAGATTGGCATAGATTGAAATACAGATCTTATATTGCAGGAAAACCCTGTTCGTAAGGAGGCAATATATTTCTCATGCTGTGATAATGATCATTTGAAAAGTATCAGATATGACATGGGTGTGCATTTTAAATGAAACATGTACTCTCCCTATTACAAGGCCAAAGCACCACTGAAAAATGGCAAGCATGATTAGAAAGATTAGAAAGTTTACTGTTTTGGGGAAAGTTTGTACAGATTTGGTTTTCCTGCTTTAAAATAAGAGAAAAATTTGAGATGACCAAACAGAGGCCTTTAAATTTTTAAGTTGCTTAGACAGGTTTGATGTGGAAAAGATCCTTCTACCTGTGGGATAAGCCAATACTGGGGCCATAAATGCAGGATTGTTATGAATAAATCCAATAGGAAAATAAGGAAAATCACTTAGAGAATCTTTAGAATCTGAAACTTAATGAAATGCAGGTGTCTACGACCAGAGGGCATTGGTTTAAGGTTTGGAGTAAAAGATTCAGAGGGGATCTGAGGAACTATTTTTCATCCCGAGGGTGGTTGCAAGCTGGAACACACTGCCAGAGAAGGTGGTGGAGGCAGGTATCTCACAACATTTAAGAAGCTTCTGGCGAACGTTTGAATTGCCAAGACCCAATAGGCTATGGAACAAGTGTTGATAAATGGGATTAGTACCGATAGGTAATTGATGTTCTGCATAAACATGATGGGCCAAAGGGCCTGTTTCTGTGCTGTATGATTCTGACTCTATGGCAACTGGAAGTGGTTGATAACTTCAAATAAAATTAATTGAGTACTTCAGAACAAGGGACATAGAAAGCTGTGTTAAGGACTGGGGGGGGGGGGGGGGGGGGCGGGGGGGTGGGGGTGGCCTAAAGAATGAGAGGAATAAAAACTGCCGCATTGACTGGCTGGGCTGAATGGCTTGGGGTTCTGCTGTATATTCCATTGCCATCAATGGGATGAATTAGATAGATGTGAATAGCATTAAAGCTGACTGCAAAAATTGTAAATTAGAATAACTTTATATTTGGACTGAGAATTAAACTGATTTACAGTTAAGTAAAAAGAAAACATGCAAGCAAAGGAATAAAAATGAAAATTGCATATATGCAGCATATTTCATGACCTCAGGGTGTCTCAAAACACTTTGCAGCCACTTAAGTAGTGTAATCACTGTTGTAATGTAGCAATTACATTATTGTTCTGTAGAAAATGCTGAAAGTTTGAAATTAAACCAGAACATGCTGGAAATGCACAAGTTCTGTCAGCATGAGCAAAACGAAAAGACAGGTTCATATTTTAGATGTAACTCTTTAGGTAAAAACTGAAAATGATGCAAGATCTTTCGTAAGGTTGAAATGGAAAGGATTTGGACTGAGGCTGTAGATACTGTAATTGCAGAGAGGAAATAATGGAGTGAATGGAAGTACTTAAAATAGAGATGGTAGGACATCAGTCAGTACAAAAGGTCACCTCAGTGAGCGTCTAGAATGAAATTGAAAAAAAAACAAAATGTTGGACTATTTTTTAATTTTCTATCCTGAGAAAGAATTACAGCCCAAACATAAATGTATTGTATCTGTCTTAGCATCCATGAGGCACCGTGAACAATCAGTAGCAAAAGGAATGTGCACCAATCAATTTTTAGCCTCCTGACCCAATATACCTCTCACTCTACCATTATTATCAAGCTAGAAGAGCAACCCTGGATCAATGAGGAAAGCAAAAGAGCATGCCAGGATCAGCACAAGGCCTACCTAAATGCACCGCAAAATCATTATGAGCACATTTTGCACAGTGCTTCAGATGTAGAATACAACACGCTGTCAACGTTATACTGCACGTTTGGCAGTACGAACATGGAAGAATTCTTAGCCATTTATTTCCTTAGTCAAACTTCTCCATAGCGGTGCAGTGGGTAGTGTTGTTGCCTCACAGCTCCATGGACCTGGGTTTGATCCTGACCTTGTGTAGGATCCAAGAACATCCCCATGCTCAACAATGGTAACAGCCAATATGTCAGCGCATTTACGGCTATGTTCAGTGAGAACTGCTGAGTGAATGATCAATCCTGGGTTCTTCCTGACAGCTACACCATTGCAGAAGCCAGTTTTCAGCAAATTCAGTTCACTTCATGTGACATGAATAAATGGCTGAGAGAATCAGATGCAGCAAAGGCTGTGGGACCAAGAAACACCCCAGCTGTAACACAACACAGGCATCTATCTGATAATGTGAAAAATTGCCCCAATAATTCCAGTAAACAAAAACCAAGGCAAATCCAACCTGGCTTATTACTGGCTAATCAGTCTGCTCTTGATTATCACCAATGTGATGGAAGGTGTTATCGACAGTGCTGTGATGTGGCACTTACTCACCAATAACTTGCTCACTGTTGGCCAGTTTGAGTTTAGACAGGATCTCATCGCAGCATTGGTCTACACATTGACTAAAGAACCAAATTCCATAGGTGAGATGGACATCAAGGCAGCACTTAACCAAATGTGGCACCAAGGATTCCTGGTAAAACCAAAGTCAATGGGCATCAAGGGAAAAAAGGTCCAGTGATTAGAAACATACCTTGGGCAAAAGATGATAGTTGAGGTTTGCCCAAGATATCACTGCAGGTGCTTCTAAGACAGTGTCCTTAGGCACATGCATCTTCAGCTATGACCTTCCTTCCACAAAAAAGGGTCAAAAATGAGGATGATTGTTAATGATTGCACAGTGTTGTATTTCATTTGCAACTCATCAGTAAATGAAATATATGCATACATTGCATCCTGCAGTGAGTGGCTCAGCTCCTGATACAACAAAGCCTTTCCACCATCTGCCATGCACAAGTCAGGACCATGAGGGAATACTCTCCATCTTCCTTGATGACTGCAACTCCAACACTCATGAACCTCAATGTCATGCAGAAAAAACCATCATACTCAGTTAGCACTACATCGAAGTATTCATTTAGTCCACCAGTGGTGCCCAGTTGCTACAGTGTATAAAATTTACAAAATGCAATTCACTTATTCACCTAGGCTACTTTGACAGTACTTCCCAAACTCATAAGCTATCTCAACAAGAAACACAAGGACCGAAGGCATATGCCTATACCACTGCCTATAGGTACCCTTCCAATGCACACATCATCTTGTCATGAAGATATAATCACCATTTTTCCATTGTTGTCTAAATCCTGGAACATCCCACCCAACAGAACAGTGGGAGTTCTTTCACCTAAAGGACTGTAGTGGTTCCAGAAGGTGACTTACCACTGCCCTATCCAGGGCAATTCATGGAGGGAAATAAATTTTGGCATTGCCAATGATGCTCATATCCTGAAACATGAATAACTAAATCGTAAAAAAAGACCTTTTGATCTTATCCAATGAAACAAATAAGAAATGAGCCCTCCTCGAAATTCAATGGGTATTTGACAGAAGTAACAGGGCAGGAAGAATGGCTATATAGGATCGAGTGTGGTTGCACAACACCGGAGTAAGAATTAGAGTGGAGTCTGCCATCCAGACATATACGTTATACTTTTGCATATCATTCTTTTGTCCGATTTTTCAGAGATGCCTGCTCATGGAATGGAAACATGGAAACATAGAAGGGAAGGATTTGGTTCATCAGGCCGAAGGCAAGTATCCCCAGTCCATCGTAATTTTCTCAGCTTCAAAATGCATCCAATTTGTTTTCAAAAAATTACTATTGAACTCGCTTATACAGTGAGGACCAGACTGATCATACAAGCCACTTCTAAGGGCTGTTTACTCAAATGTGCAACAGACCACCGACATCATGATGTTTTCTTATAGTTACGCTGGAGTATCAGGGAAGTGAATCTGTTCACAAGTTCAATAACTCCATTCATTTCATTGGAGGGGAACAGCTCTGTTACAGAGAGATATGTATCAAGTGACTTACATATTTTTGAATTATTTAAGTTAATTTCAATGTTCATTTGTTAATTAAATATATCTAAATACATATCATTTAAAGTATCTTCTTAGGCTTTAACTTTAAAAATCAATATTTAATTTGTTTTTATAATTGTGAATATAAGAGTCAGCCAGTAAGCCAGTAAGCCTGATTCCATTGGCTTAACTGTAAAGTACTTCTGGGAGCAGGTCTTCCCAGTTCCAACAGCAGGAACCTACATTGTATTGAGCTTCACTGATCAGCAACGGGCTTTAGGGACTAGAATGCTTCTGCAGATAAGTGTGGATTGCGGAGCAGAAAGTATAGGCAGCATACCTTTTATTCAGGGCAGCCAGACTGATAGACCCTAAAGGTTGGATGTGGCTCACAGACCTAACTATGTGCATCACTCTTCTACACCTTGCAGTCAGTGCATCCTAGATGTCAAAAACTGAGTGCATAAAGAAGGTTATCCTTATCACCTCTAGCTCCTTGCATTTTAAATATCTATTTATATTTGACGTACTGGGACTGACCTGGATACATCTGATCCCTTCTGACCCCAGAAGCATATTCAAGCTTGGTTAATATTCAGATGGGAAACTGCCCAGAAAGATTTGGTGCAGAAAGCTTCACCAGATGAGGATTGAGTAGCACCACACACCCTGCCAAGAGTCACCTATAATCTAAAGCATGTTGTAGCATCTGAAGTACCCAATAGTCAGATTGGCTTCAGAACTTTGACTTTTGAATAAATGATTGTAATAAATTAGCAGCTGTAAAATATTCCTTAGAAGTGTTAGTATTGTACCTAAAAAACAATTTCAGTAATATCACTTTCAAACCTCATGAAGGTGAAGTTGAAGACAAAAATAAAATCTGCATTTAGAATAAACCTGTGCACAGATTAGCAAACATGGTTTTATATCAGTCAAAACATTGTGGTATTATAATTGTGGAGGAGCAGCAGTATTGTTTGACTGGTTTTAATTATACTAGTATTGTTTTTTTTGCTATACTCTCTTTCCATGCATTGTTAATACAACAATTCTTGAATATATTACAAAATGCATGCTAGATAATTTCTTTTGCTGAATATTGAACAAAATTATTTTAACAGGTAGGATTTTCACATGGTGAGACTGGAAAGGAAACATGCAATTCAAAAAAGATATATAGACTGAGTTTCATGGAAATGAAGGAAGGAGGAAGGAAAGATAAGGAAAAGGAAGGAAGGAAAGGAAAGAAGGAAGGTAAACAAAAGGAAAGGAAATAGAAGAAAGTTTTTTAAGTAGTTGAAAAAATGTTTAGTTTAAAAAATAATATTCTGACCCAAAGTCCTTTCTGCAAATACAGTACTTGTTTTAACATAATTATAAAGAATAAATATAGTGCTGATGATAAGAAAATTTGAGCCACAATCATCAGGACTTTAGAAAATTCAAATCAACAATATGATTCTGGACCTGAATCAGGTGATATTTAATTAGTAGCACTGCAAAACTCTACAATAATCAAGATGCTCCCTTGGATCATAGGAAACAAACTTGGAATAATAGATATAGTCATGAGTTAAGTTAACCACCTTACTTAATGACGTGAAGTTTATCTTTGTCAGCTCTTTCAAAGACCTGGGACTGGTATGTTTGCCCAAATGGCCTCCTCTTGTTCTGAGATTGTGAGGAGCTTTCCTTGGATAGTGCTGGAACACAGGTATTGGGATCATGGTGCATAAATGACTGCTACCCATTTAACCGGGATGTGTTCAAAATTCCTCCTGCAACCTCATTAACGTGGTCTCAGTTACCAGTGGTTGCTAACCATGTTGTGCATTGCCTGAGCTAACCAAGAATAATTAATGACAGCCAGCATCTCTTAAAAGAAAGATGCTTAGTAGTTTCAATATGGTGGAAGCCATTCCAAAGCCATTAGCAGTTTGTTAGAAGACATAATCAAAGGCAAGAATGGGTGCGCAGATTTTCTGATATGACTCTGGAGAGCTTGTTGAAAGGTGTAGAGAGGAGATAAGAGTGTTTTAGCCATTGAGCTCAGGAAACACTCCAACAACACAGTGAGGTAATGCAATGAGGAGAGAGAAAATGAGGTGTATGTGAAAAGCCAATGCTGCACACACATGAACACACATGTAACGAAGATCAGCAAACAGATTATGAAATCTCTCTGCTACTAATTCTATCACTGCCCCACACTGTGCTCACTGCAATACACACTAATTACTCATAAAACAACTCCTTTCATCCAGGACTGGAGCCTAAATTGAAATAGCTCAGTGCTTCCTTCTGTACATTACTCTGCTCCAAGCTTCAGATCCATGTCCCACAGAATGCAGATCGTGATAGCTATTCAATGTGGTTGGCAGATTACCCAAACACATTGCATGACACTCCCTGACACACTCACCTCTCTCCTGCAATGACACTTTATCTGTTCAAATTACCACTCTAATCTCTTGCAGAAGCAAACTGGTGGGAAACATGCATGGCTCCAAAATGGCTTGCCCCCGTCTTCCTAGAGGCTACAAGGAGATGCTCTTACAGGATCCATGGCCTATGACAAATAAGAAACAATTCCAGATTGTACCACATGGCTTCCAGCTTAGCTCATCCATTCCCTGCCTGTGTGTACTCTCTCCCTCCCCCTGCCTTCTTATTCTAGCTTCTGCCCTCTTCCTTTCCAGTCTAGATGAAGGATCTCAGCCTGAAACGTCGACTGTTTATTTCCTCCAGGGATGCTGCCTGACCTGCTGAGTTCCTCCAGCACTTTTTGTGTATTGCTCCAGGTTCCAGATTCTGCAGAATTTCTTGTGTCTCTGCAGATGACAGTATCCTCATCCCGAATCTTACTTCTCATCAAGCTACTGTCTCTTCTGACTTGCAGCCTGCATAAGCCTGCACCATATATGCCATCTCTTCTCACTACCCTACCTTCTGTCTTCCTCCTTTCAGAACAAGAATTCCCAAAGGGCTAGACAGCAGGGCCTAAGAAGGAGGAACATGCTGAAGAAGACATCCCATAGCTTAGTATGACACTGAATGCAACCGGCTCAGATATTGCCCTTTGCATACTGTAAAGGCTAGGTTGGGGATAGGATCTGCACTGTTTTGACTCATCGGATCTGAGTTGCTTAATGCCAGGCCAATGGGAGAGGGTAGCACAGCTATCAAAATGCTGAAAGATGAGGGTGCACAGGAGTTCTGCTCCAGAGGAATCTAATGAGGGTTACCACAGTGAAGCCTACAATTGCAGGCTAATGACTATGTACAGTTAAATGTTTGATACTGTCCTGTACCTCCCAGAAGGTGTGCAGGAAATGTTAAGAAGCAAAGGAGAGTCTGGTTCCAACTCTAAGCAGACCGTGGTGCTCACCCTTTCCAGCATAGAAATGATGGACAGGTCCATTTCAATGCTTATGGATCCAACCATGCTGAAATATCTAACAGCTAATGAGTCAGCTTTCAGTTCAGCACAGACTACCCAGCCTCCCAATACTGGAGTGTAAGCTCAGAGCTTTGCCATGCCAGCTCAGGTTGTTGTTGTTATATTCTGGATGCCAGAGTACAAAGGACTCTGAGAATGTCATGGCAGCCCAACAATCCAGTAGATTAATGGGACTGGTGAAGGACCACCTATTGGAAGTCCAGTTACTGAAGACAGCACACATTTGCTGTTCACTCTTAGATTAAAGTTAAGATATCTTTATTAGTCACATGTACATTGAAACACACAGTGAAATGAATCTTTTGCATAGAGTATTCTGGGGGCAGCCCGCAAGTGTTGCCATGCTTCTGGCGCCAACATTCCATGCCCACAACTTCCTAACCCGTACATCTTTGGAATGTGGGAGGAAACCGGAGCACCCGGAGGAAACCCACGTGGACACAGGGAGAATGTACAAACTCCTTACAGACAGTGGCCGGAATTGAACTCGGGTTGCTGACGCTGTAATAGTATCATGCTAACCACTACACTACCGTGCCTGCCTAGCCTGACATCACTCTGCTCCACCGCCGTCTTTGCAGTTTTCTGCCAGGCTATTTCCATTCATAGTGAGACAATGTAGTCCAAAGGCATTGGAAGTGAATTTTAGAAGCAGAGTAAAATGTGCACAGGCTATTATAATATACATTCAGTACATGTGATTGAGGACAAATTACTGCACCCTAAATCATTTAGTTCCAGCCAAATTAACTTGTAAATTGGAAAATGCAGACTGATGTCATTGTAATTGCTGTTGTTCCAGTCAGCTATCATCAGCTTTGTTTTTATGTTTGGCAATATACAACACTGAACCTTTAAACTATAAAACTTGTGTTTTGATTTACGTAGTAGGAGTTGCCACCCAGAGTCTTAAACAATTGCTCCTCACTTAAAATGCCTGCTGGTGTTCATAATTCTGTGTGCCATTATGGCAACTAACATTGCAAATAACCTAAAACCCTAACAAAAACAAACTGCTGCTGGAACTCAGCAGGTCAGGCAGCATCTGTGGAGGCAAAGCAATGGTCGATATTTCGGGTTGAGAATAAAGTTTACTTTTGAAATTAAAAAAATTCTCTGATGGCTTTACTGGAAAAGAGTCTCCTCTTTATAAGCAGTGCCCTGGGATTAAGGATGATGTGATTCCACTCTAATTTTGTGCGTTTTGAAATGGTTTATGAGGCTACTGTAGGAAGGGCAGACTCTTCCACAAAAGGGCAGATGGTGGCTGACCAGTTGAGCAGTGGGTTGTTCATGAGGTGGTCTGTTCTTTCTGCAGAATGTGCAGGGCTCCTCTGTGCTCCCGATGCATAGCCTTGAGGTTTTCAAAACCATCCCAAATTCTCCTTCTATTTTGAGTGGCAATGAGCCAGAGGTTCTCAAATGTTGGTAGGGATGCTGCACTTCTTCACCAAAGCTTTGAGCCCATCCTTGAATATTTTTCTCTCTCTGCCTGGTAATCCCACAACCGAACTTGGTATACACTGTCTGTTGTGGAAATTGGTATCAGGCAAGCAAACAGTATGGTCAGCCCAATGTAGCAAACTGAGAGTGGAAAGATCCTCAATGCTGGGAATATTAACCTGGGAGAGCACACTTACATTGGTTCACTTCTTCTTACAGTGAATTTGGAGAACTTTGTGGAGACAGCTTTGGTGGTATTTTTCCAGTGTCTGACATATCTGCTGCAGATGGTCTGGGACTCAGACTGAGGTGAGGGTGGATATCACTCTTGGCTGGTAGACCATGAGCTTTATGTTAGATCTGAAGTCTCGATCTTCAGGTACTCCTTTCTTCAACTGTCTAATGGTTGTGCTGGTGAAATGAAGCTAGTAGTGAATTCCATCATCGATGTCTGCCTTCACGAGATTCACAATGAGACCTTGGGAAATGTGGAGCACTTCCCAGGAAAAGAATAAGTGGTATGATCTTTCATTTTCTTGGCAAGTTTGCATGAGCTACCAGAGTGAACGGGTAAAAACCGTGAGACCAGTAAAGCAGCGCTAACTACTCTAAGAGAGAGGGACAGAGTGAGTGGGAAGGAAGCAGGATTCTTCTTCTTCACTGCAAGTAACCAGCACCCCTCCTCCACTGTACCTCCACTACCAGGACTTATAGAGCCATATTTAATAACCTCAGCGACCCCCCTCTCCCCATCACCCCCTCACACTCACACTCATGCTGTTGTGTCCAAGTCAGAGCATTTTGCACTTTGGTAGTAGTTATAAGCAGCCCACATAAAACGCTCCACATAAATTGCGTCTAGTCTGCTGCTGAATGTTAATCCTACTGATTTCCAGTTAGCGCCTGCAGACAAATGTAATTTGTGATAATCAGCAATTAGTCTGAAAATGTGCTTACATTTTCAGACTAGATTTTCTTATTAGCTCAATATCCATTTAGCGCCTGCTTTCACCTTTTGATCAATACCTCCTGGGATGGCTCACTTGGTTCTGATGAGGTCAATGATATTGATTTGCTGGACTTGACTTGGCCTTAGGAAAACCTTTGTCTACCATGATGGGTTTATTGATTCTCAGAGACACTGACGGATATCTACTTCTGCTTAGTATAAGATAAGGCTTTGCTTCCGGAGCAAATTTCTTGGTTGTGTCTAAAAGCTGCAATGCAACGTGGACTTAGCATATCCAAGATAGAGAGCTAAACAAACAGAATTATAGGAAAAGAGTGTGATATACTCAGTAATATATGGAAATGGAGATTAAAATATGCTGTTATACAGCACAGAATTTTAGACTTTTCTGAGAAACAATTTACATAAATCTATAACAAAGGATCTTTGATCTGAAGTGTTAACTACATTTCTCTTTCGACAGGTGCTAAGTGTTTCCAGTTTTTTTTAATGTGGCACAAATATATTGTTTGTTATATTAAAACAGTGAATGTCAACAAGAGCAGTTTTCAATCAAGCTTCCACCAGCGCAATTAATTGCAAGAAATAATTATGTAGAAACTTTCTTCTAAATTTTGTAAATGGAGACTTTTATTTCTTTCTCCTACACTTAATAAGTTTAAGTGTAGTAGGAAGAAATAAAAGTCTCAATGTCAGGATAGGAATTGCCAATTAAAATATTGCATGGGTACAGTCAGTGCTCATATAACCTAAGAGTAAATCTAGATTCTATATGCCTTGGGCACAGACGATTTCCTAACACCATGCTGGACAATCTCAGCAATACTGAACTCCAGCACGGGATTCCAAACTGAATCCAGTGATGGACCAAGGTGTCATCTGTCACTCCATAACTTCCGTAACTTCCACTGGAACTGTTAAATTCTGGTGGAGCAAAATCCATTAGCTTTTATGTTCCATATAAAAGCTTAGTTCTTGACAATGTTTGTGATTTTGAAAAATCAGCCACATTAAACTGACCTTGTGTTGCGTTCTCTCCCCTAGTGATGATTCCTGCCTACCTATGTTCGCTTTGGTATAACCATGATATTGTCTTGGTTAAAAATAATTTTTGGGGTGACCTTTCCTGGCTGAGGCTGGGAATTCTGAGAGAATACACTAGCATTCAAACATTCACCACTTGACTTTCTGCTATGGAGTGTCAGCAAGGTCTGCTCAGCTTATCCGTCCCACATGAGTGTGGGTAAGTGGGGACTGTAGAGGGACACGGACTACAGGCCACAAAAATCCAACCCATTGGTCTTTTCTTGGAAATGTGACTTATCTTTTTAATACTGGCACTTAAATTAATCATGGCATAGGTATTTAATGGTTTGGGTTTAAGAATTGACCAAGTGAGTAGAAAAGGAAACACAAGGATTTATATGGAAGATACCATTTTCAGAATAAATGTGTCAGAGGTGGCGAAACTGGGAGAATGGAATGGAATTTTTTGAGAAAACACCAAGGAGTTACCAACTGCCTTGCCTACAAATGGAATATGCAGAGACTTGTGAATCAGTCGATCAAGCAGCCAAGATAATTAAGGACCCTTCGCACCCTGGTCATTCTCTCTTCCCTCCACCCCTCCCATTGAACAGAAGATACAAAACCCTAAGAGCATGTACCACCAGACTCAAGGACAGCTTCTATCCTGCTGTTATCGGACTCTTGAACAGACCTCTCATAAACTAAAACATGAATTCTTGATCTTCCAATCTTCCTTGACATGGCCCTTGCACTTTATGTGTCTGCCTACAGTGCACTTTCTCTGTAACTATAACACTATATTCTACAAATTGTTTTCTTTTTACTTACATAGGGCCTGATCTGTCTGGATGGCATGCAAACAGAAGCTTTTCACTCTATCTTGGTACCTGTGACAATAATAAACCAATTCCAATTCCAGTTCCAATATGCACAGCACAGAGACCAAGGAAGAATATCTGGTTAAAAAATAACTTAAGGAGGAATGTGAGGCTATCATATCCTTGTTATTTAGTAAATAAAAACTCCTGTCATTATTTAGAATTTTGACTAATCTTTGCAGTGGCATGCAGCTATTCTACGTCAGTGTTACATTATCTCCTTGATTGGGAGAGAGTATGAAGGGATGCGGTAAAGTTTGGACAATGATGTGTATTGTTTATTTTTGCCAACGATGAAAACAGTAATATATTTAGTAACTATTACCTTCACATTTTATTACACAGATGGAAGGGAAATGAACATCTATTTTCAAAAGTAGGTGGTGGTGTCAGATTACATTTTGTAAAATTTCCAAACACCCACTCAAAGCTATTTTTAAACCTGATTTTGTGACAAACCAAATCAGCATGGATACATATAATGAGAGGTGAATAAATTGTCATATTTGGCACTTCCAAAGTAAAAACTGCCAACATCATTTTTTCCCAATTAATTGTTTTCATTTTAAAATCCAAGTTTATTTCTTGCCTTTGAGCAAGAAACCTCTTCAGAAATCTTCTTGCTGAAATTTACCGTTGCTGGAAATTTAAAAAGCCATATTTCAAGGTTTTCTGATTTTATAGAATTCATTCTTTTTGGCAAATGCCAGTTATTTTTTGCAGACCTCAGCCTCACAAAACAGTTGCAGTAACCTATATTTTAAATGTCATTTTGAGGTCAACTGGAAATTGGAAGCTTTGGGCATTTGAATTTGGCTTGATTGTTTCTATGCATTTTGAGTTATTCTTGTAATGAAAATGGAATTTTCCAAATGAAAATGTTAAGGTCATTCAAACTTATTACCACAAATCATTCATTTGACCTCACTTGCATCTTATATGGTTATATTCATGAAGCTAATAGAAATGATATACGTAAATTAAATTTAAGATTAAATTAAATCCTCTGTGGCAATCAATTATTACATGATACAATTTGTTCACTGACTACAACAGAGAATAAAGGAAGATTTACATTGACATAGCATCTTTCATAATGTCAGCATGTTCCAAAGTTCTAGTCTTTGATGTTTGTTTGCAATTGTAGTCTGACAACCAATTGGTGCATTGCAAGTACCCACAAGCAGCAACATGACCAGATAGTTTTATTGATGTTGGTCATACTGTGAGATTGCTGAGGAAAACCTCTCCAGTTTTCCTTTACCTCTGCTTGACAGTACAAGCAGTCATAAAAGATCCCCTAGCATCAGTTTAATGCCTCATCTGAAAGATAGTTACAGCAGTACATTACTTTGGCAGGACACTGAATTATCAGCACAAATGGAAATGTTCAGATATTATTCGTTCTTTGACATGTCAAAACGAACGTGCTTATTCTGGACACAAGAAATAGAAGCCTGCTCAGCCTGATCTGCTATTCAATAAGAATATCACTGATGTTCTGCCTCAGTCTACCTTCCCATACTAACTTCATACTCAAAATCTATCAACTTGTCTAGAATGTACTCAACATCTGTGCCTCCTCCACGTTCCTCTTGGCATGGAATTTCTCCTCATTTCTGTCGAGGATGGACAACATATTTTGACAATGTGACCCCTGGTCCCAGACACACTCAACCAGGGGAAATCAACTCCTGCTTCTGCTCGTTCAAGCTCACAAGTGGTTTTATGCTTCACTGAGATCACTTCTAATTCTGCTAAGCACAGTTGGCTGAATCCTTCTCTACATGGCAAAGCCCATTGTCATGGGAATTAAGCTGATGCGTGTAGATGGGAGATAGCTGGTACAAAGCGGTGAGAGAGTGAGGTGAGGTAGGGGTTGGCAGTCGATAGATGGAGCCGTGAGGAGGGGGATGATGGGCAGATCGAGCTAGGGTGGGGGAGAGGAGTGGGTGGAGTCAGGAGACAGTGGCTGGAGGTTGATAGGTAGACAGAGTTAAGCAAAGAGAAAAGAAAGGGGGCAGATGGAGCAGGTGGGGGGAGGGAATGGTGGAGTAGAGGCTGCAGCTGCTGGATTCCGATAAGTTAGGAAGGTCTTGAATGGAACCAGATGAGGGAGGGACAGGGACAGATGGAACCAGCTGGGGCAGGGGATAGTAGACCTAGAAGATGTAGTGTGTGGGTGATGGGCAGATGGAAACAGGTGAGGGCGGGACATGAAACAGGGTGACTATGGGATGTAGAGGGGTGGTGGGAGGGGGGTGTAAACCAGAAGGAGAGGGAAAGGAAGGAGCGCAGGGGGTGTTGGTTACCTGAAGATGGAAAATTCAATGTTCATACCACTGGGTTGTAGACTACCCAGGCAGAATATAAGGTGCTGTTCCTTTACTTTGCGTTTGGCCTCATCCTAACAATGCAGGAGACCAAGGACAGATAGGTTAGTGAGGGAATGGGAAGAGCAGTTGAAATGGCATGTAACCAGAAGGTCAGGATGGCCACTGCAGAGAGAATGTAGGTGTTCTGCAAAACAGTTATCTAGTCTACACTTGATATCACTGATGTAGAGGAGGTCATGTCAAGTGCATTGAATGCAGTAGAAGAGATTGGAGGAGGTGCATGAGAATCTCTGTCTAACCTGGAAGGGCTATTTGGATCCCTGGGTGCGGGTGAGGGAGGAGGTGTAGGGACAAGTGTTGCACCTCCTATGGCTGCAGGGGAAAGTGCCAGGGGACAAGGAGGAGTGGATGGGGAGGGATGAGAGAACCAGGGAGTCATGGAGAGAGTGGTCCCTGTGAAAAGCAGAAAGGAGTGGGGAGGAGAAGATTTGGCCGGTGGTGAGATCCTGCTGCCGCCGGAAGAAATAATGCAGGAAACTGTGCTGGATGTGAAAGCTGATGGGGTGAAGGGTGAAGGCCAGGGGAACTCTATTCCTGTGCTGTCTGGGTAGAGAGGAGGGAGGGGCGGGGTAATGGAGGGGAAGTCCGGGAAAATGGAGGAAATGTCAGTGAGGGCTCTAACAACCACAGCAGAGGGAAGTCACGTTTCCTGAAGAAGGAGGACACTTCAGGTGCAGTGCAGTGAAAACCCTCATCATGAGAACAGATATGGCAGAGACGGAGAAATAGAGAAAAAAAGGAATGGTGTCCTTACAAGAGACAGGGTGGGGGCAGGTGTAGTCTAGGTAGCTGTGGAAGTCAGTGGGTTTGTGGTAAACGTCAGTCGATAGGTTATCTCCTGAGAAGGAGACAGAGAGATCCAGAAAGGGGAGAGAGATGTCAGAAATGGTCCAAGTGAATTTGCGGGCTGGGTGGAATTTTGTAGCAAAGGTGATCAAAATGACAAGTTCTTCATGAGTGCAGGAGGTAACACCATTCCAGTTGTTGATGTAGCAGAGAAAGAGTTAGGGGGTGGTGCCAGAGGTATTTTGGAACAAAGACTGTTCCATGTAGCCAACAAAAAGACAGGTGTAGCTGGAGCCAATGTGAGTGCCCATGGCTACACATTTGATTTGTAGAAAATAGTAGGAATTGAAAGAAAAGCTGTTCAGGGTAAGAATAAGTGTGTGAGTGCATTGCTGGACGGGAGCTGGTTGGATCTTAGTTCCAGCAAGAAGCGGAAAGCCCTAAGACTTTCCTGATGCAGGATGGAGGTGCAGAAAGACTGAACGTCACTGGTGAAACTGAGGTGGCGGGGCCAGGGAATCAGAAGTTGTCAAATTGCTGGTGGGCGTCAGAGGTGTCCCGGATGTAGATGGGAATTTACTGAGCAAGGGGAAACAGGATAGAGTCGAGGTTTGAACCATAGAACCATAGAACCATAGAACCATAGAACCATACAGCACAAAACAGGCCCTTCGGCCCACCGTGTCATGCCGTCCATCAGACCACCCTCACACTACCTAACCCCTTCCTCCCGCATATCCCTCTATCTCACGTTCCTCCATATGCCTATCCAACAAGCTCTTGAACTGTTCAATGTATCTGCCTCCACCACCACCCCAGGCAGTGCATTCCATGCACCAACCACTCTCTGGGTGAAAAACCTCCCTCTGACATCTCCCCTGAACCTCCCACCCATAACCTTAAAGCCATGACCTCTCGTCTTGAGCATTGGTGCCCTGGGAAGGAGGCGCTGACTGTCTACTCTATCTATTCCTCTCAATATTTTATATACCTCTATCATGTCTCCTCTCATTCTCCTCCTTTCCAGTGAATAAAGCCCTAGCACCTTAAGCCTCTCCTCATATTCAATACCCTCCAATCCAGGCAGCATCCTGGTAAATCTCCTCTGCACCCTCTCCAATGCCTCCACATCCTTCCTATAATGAGGCGACCAGAACTGAACACAGTACTCTAAATGTGGCCTAACTAGAGTTTTGTAAAGCTGCATCATAACCTCGCGGCTCTTAAACTCAATCCCGCGACTTATGAAAGCCAACATCCCATTGGCCTTCTTAACTGCTCTTTCCACCTGTGAGGCAACTTTCAACGAACTGTGAATATGAACCCCCAGATCCCTCTGCTCCTCCACACTGCCATGTACCTTGCCGTTTACCCTGTACTCTGCCCTGGAGTTTGTCCTTCCAAAGTGTACCACCTCACACTTCTGCCACTTGTCAGCCCAGCTCTGCATCCTATCAATATCCCTCTGTAAGCTCCCACAGCCCTCCACACTATCCACAACACCGCCTGTCTTAGTGTCGTCTGCAAACTTACTAACCCAGGCCTCCACCCCCTCATCTAAGTCATCTATAAATATCACAAAAAGTAGAGGTCCCAGAACCGATCCCTGCGGGACACCACTAGTCACTGCCTTCCAATCCGAGGGCACTCCTTCCACCACAACCCTCTGCTTTCTACATGCAAGCCAATTCCTAATCCACACAGCCAAGCTTCCTTGGATCCCTTGGCCTCTGACCTTCTGAAGAAGCCTACCATGAGGAACCTTATCAAATGCCTTACTAAAATCCATGTAAACCACATCCACCATACTGCCCTCGTCAATCTTCCTGGTCACCTCCTCAAAGAACTCTATCAGGCTTGTGAGGCAAGATCTTCCTTTCACAAAGCCATGCTGGCTGTCCCTAATCAGTCCATGATTCTCTAGGTGTTCATAAATCCTATCCCTTAGAATCCTTTCTAACAGCTTACCCACCACAGACGTGAGACTCACCGGTCTATGATTCCCTGGCCTATCCCTATTACCTTTTTTGAACAAGGGGACCACATTCGCAATCCTCCAATCCTCCGGCACCACCCCCGTAGTCAACGAGGACTCAAAGATCCTTACCAGCGGTTCAGCAATCTCCTCCCCAGCCTCTCAAAGCAGCCTGGGGAAAATCCCGTCAGGCCCTGGAGATTTATCTGTCTTAATATTATTTAACAACTTCAACACATCCTCTCTCTTGATATCAACAACCTCGAGAACATTACCCCTACTAGCACTCCCTTCTGCATCATCAAGACCCCTCTCCCTGGTGAATACCGAAGAGAAGTACTCATTGAGAACTTCTCCCACTTCCGACCTATGTTTGAGGAGATATGTGCAGTGGGGCAAGAACAGGTTGAAGCAATGAGCCTAGCAGGACAGTCCTATTTGTGGATTTTGAGCAAGAGATAGAAGTGGGCTGTGTGGGGTTGGGGCACTATCAGGTTGGAGGTCTGTGAAGGGGGGGCGGTCTCCTGATGTGATGAGACCTGCGATGTTCTGGGAGACAAGTGGCCTGGTGTTTGTTGGTTGAGTCATGGTCCACAGATAGGGACAAGTAGCTGTCTGACAGCTGCTGTCCAGCCTCTGCAAGGCAGAGGTCAGTCCACCAGACCTTGATAAATCCATGTTGATTCATCCGAATAAACGGAATTGTGCAGTCTACAGCAGACACAGTCTCATTGGCTCTCCACTCAGCTTTGGAGCACCTATAAAGCAGTAAAACATACATCAGGCTGCTGTTTATCGATTACAGCTCAGCATTCAACACCATCATCCCCTCAGTATTAATCAACATGCTTCATCACCTGGGCCTCTGTACCTCCTTCTGTAACTGGATGCTCAACTTCCTTATCGAGAGACCACAGGCAGTGCTGATTGGTAACAACATCTCCTCCTAGCTGAATATCAACACAGGCGCACCTCAAGGATGTGTGGTTAACCCATTGCTCTACTCTCTCTACACTCATGACTGTGTGGCCAAGCACAGCTCAAACATCATCTATAAATTCGCTGATGATTCTACTGTTATAGGTAGAATCTCAGACGGTGACAAGGAGGTGTACAGGAGTGAGGTAGATCAGCTGGTTAAGTGGTGTTGCAACAGCAACCTTGCACTCAATGTCAGCAGGACCAAGGAACTGATTGTGGACTTCAGGAAGGGGAGGTTGGGAGAACACACACCAGTCCTCATTGAGGGGTCAACGGTGGAAAGGGTGAGCAGTTTCTAGTTCTGGGCATCAACATCTTGGGGGATCTATCCTGGGTGCAACACATTAGTACAATCACAATCCAGCGGCTCTACTTTGTGAAGAGTTTGAGGAGATTTGGTATGTCACCAAAGACTCTTGCAAATTTCTACACATGTATGGTGGAGAGCATTCTGACTGGTTGCATCACAGCCTGATATGGAGTCTCCAATGTACAGGATCACAAGAGGCTACAGAGGGTTGTAGACTCAGCCAGCTCCATCATGGGCACAACTCTCTCCACCAACGGGGACATCTTTAAGAGGCGGTGCCTCAAGAAGGTGACATCCATCACTTGGAACCCTCACCATCCGGGACATGCCCTCTTCCCATTACTACCGTCAGGGAAGAGGTACAGGAGCCTGAAGACCCATATTCAATGATTTAGGAACAGCTTCTTCCCCTCCGCCATCAGATTTCTGAACAGTCCATGAACCCATGAACACTACCTCATTATTCCTTTTTTTGCACTATTTATTTATTTTGTAATTGATAATAATTTAATGTCATTGCACTGTACTGCTGCAGCAAACCAACAAATTTCACGACATATAAGTCAGTGATAATAGACCTATTCTGAAACTACTATTATTTTCTAAGTGCCCTGGTACCATTTTCTTAGCATTTTTTCTTTCATTGGTGTCAGGCTGACTGATCTGTAGTTCCCTCCCTTTACTCTCCCTCCTTTCTTAAATGGTAGGGTCACGTCTGCTACCTTTTAAACTGTGGGAACAGTTCTAGAATCTATGGGACTTCGGAGGACAATAACTATTCACTATCTCCATAACCACTTCTGGATTTATCAGCTTTTAGTCCCAAAAAATTCTCAAACATTTTTTACAAATGCTAATTTCTTCCAAATCTTCATTCACTCTAGATGTCATTGTTTCCATCAGCTCCCACTCAAGCAGATATTATTTTAGATTAGTACTAGAATCGGTGCCTGTGCCATGCCAGTTTTACTGACTTGTGAAATTTCAATACTCATACCAATGCTCTTGCAGGAAGTTATCCTGATGCTCAGCATTCTTCACTACCCCAAGCCTAATCATTAAATTGGCATTAATCTCAATTTTATGCAAATATCAACAGATTGTATGTCCTGGAAGTTCAGAAACTACATAATGGTGAATTTTGTTGGTAAGATATTGGCTTATTCAAGTCACTTATGTGGACCTTTCCATATAGCACAGTTGGTTGAAGAAAATAATCAGAAAGCAATAGCTCGTAAAACAGTATAATTAACTATTAAAAGGGGAGCTGTGGTCGTCGTAAATTGGAGATTTTGTCCACAATGGACTGCAGAAGTGAGCAGAGAAATGTGAACAATAATGCTCACTTCTACATAGAGGGGTTGGATGTGCAACAGAGTTGCACTAAGGAAACTGACCTTACTTCAGTGGTGGGCAAATTACTGGAGAAGATTCTTAGAGACAGGATTTATGGGCATTTAGAGAAGCATAAGCTGATTAGGGACAAGCAGCATGGCTTTGTGAGGGGCAGGTCGTGCCTCACAAGCCTGATTGAATTCTTTGAGGATGTGACAAAGCACATTGATGAAGGTAGAGCAGTGGATGTGGTGTACATGGATTTTAGTAAGGTGTTTGATAAGGTTCCTCTTGGAAGGCTTATTCAGAAAGTCAGGAGACATGGGATCCAGGGAAACTTGGCTGTGTGGATTCAGAATTGGCTCACTCATAGAGGGCGGTGGTAAATGGAGCGTATTCTGCCTGGAGGTTGGTGACCAGTGGTGTTCTGCAGGGATCTGTTCTGGGATCCCTGCTCTTTGTGATTTTTATAAATGACCTGGATAAGGATGTGGAAGGGTGGGTTAGTAAGTTTGCTGATGATACAAAGGTTGGTGGTGTTGTGGATAGTGCAGAAGGTTGTTGTAGATTACAACAGGATATTGATAGAATGCAGACCCGGGCTGAGAAGAAGCAGATGGAGTTCAACCCAGATAAGTGTGAAGTGATACACTTCGGGAGATCAAATTCAAAGGCAGAATACAAGGTTAATAGCAGGATTTTTAGCAGTGTGAAAGAACAGAGGGATCTTGGGGTCCATATCCATAGATCCCTCAAGGTTGCCACGCAGGTCGATAGGGTTGTTAAGAAGGCGTATGGAGTGTTGGCCTTCATTAGTCGGGGTATTGAGTTCAAGAGCCGCGAGGTGATGTTGCAGCTCTATAGAACTCTGGTCAGACCACACTTGGAATATTGTGCTCAGTTCTGGTCGCCTCATTATAGAAAGGATGTGGAAGCTTTAGAGATGGGGCAGAGGAGATTTACCAGGATGTTGCCTGGATTGGAGAGCATGTCTTATGAGGATAGGTTGAGCGAGCTATGGCTTTTCTCTTTGGAGAGAAGGAGGTTGAGAGGTGACTTGATAGAGGTGTACAAGATGATAAGAGGCATAGCTCAAGTGGACAGTCAGAGACATTTTCCCCAGGGCGACAATGGCCAACATGAGGGGACATAATTTTAAGGTGATTGGAGGAAGGTATAAGGGAGATGTCAGGGGTAAGTTTTTTACACAGAGAGTGGTGGGTGCATGGAACACACTGCCAGCAGAGGTTGTGGGGGCAGATACATTAGGGACGTATAAGAGACTCTTAGATAGACACATGAATGATAGAAAAATAGGGGGCTATGTGGGAGGGAAGGGTTAGATAGATCTTAGAGCAAGATAAAACGTCGGCACGACATTGTGGGCCGAAGGACCTGTACTGTGCTGTAGTGTTCTATGTTCTATGTTCTATGAGATTAAATGTTATCCTCAATTACCTACATGAACACAAGGTGTGTGGAAGGAAGTTATGAGCAAAATCAATATAATTAGATAGGTCCCCAGTAACTAAGTACAAAGGAAGAATAAATATATTGGTTTTAGAAGAAAGGGAAACGTAACTGTGCTCTTCACTGTTGCATGCATTTCCATCAACCATAGCAACACATCAATGTAATAAACTGCCATACATACTGGGAGGCACTACTTACAACAATGTTCACAGCCAATTCTTTTTTTCCATTTGTACTTTTTTTGCACCAGAGTTGATAGACATATAACACATTACAAATGGAAATGGAACCTGTGAGTTGCTCATATTTCCAATTTTCTGTATTCCTCTGCAAATAGATGTTTCTGCATGTTCACCAACCATGAAGCCAAGGGTGGATCTTGTTCTTGGTCTATTGAGAGCCAATGTAATTTTATCCTTTTAAAACAATGGCCAGATTTCCTCCCACATGCAAGATCACAAAAATGCTTTTAAAACTACAGAACAAAGAATCTTATTTTAGTATAAACCACTTTTTAAAAAAAATCACAATAGGAGATTCAAAACCAGTGAACAGATATATATGTATACTTAGCCTGCTTAAATTGTTTAGTTTAACGTCCAATTTCTGTCAATCTTAATCTCAAATCATGAATATAAGCACTTTGTGAATTCATGAACTGTCATTTTGTTTTCAGGGAGGTTTAGGAATATCAAAGAATCATATAAGTGTTATAGCACATGGAAAGCATCCAGCCCACTGAGCCTGCACCAGCTCTTAATACAACACTCTCATCAGTCCCTTTCCTCTACTCTTTCCCCATTAGCCCTGAAAATTATTTTTCTCTTAAGTGCCTGTCCAATTCCCCCCTAAAAGCTCTAATTGAGTCTGTTTCCATCACACTTAACAGCAGCGAGTTCTCAATCAAAAACATCCTCTGCATAAATTAGTTTTTCTTCACATTCCCTATGTATCTTTTGTTCAAAATTGAAAATATGTATTCCCTAGACCTTAAACCTATTTATCATTTTGAGGAGAAAATATAGAGTTCACTGGAAAGACAAAGCTGATTCACAGGTTGTGTCTTTGAGGTCCATTCTGCACAACTGAGGGTTGCTCTACGGATTATGATCAGGGTTAATCCTAACCAACGGGGTCACATTCCAATTTCTGGTTAACCATGTAGCAAAGCGACCTTGTGAAACTATTGTTAAATCAAGCCTTAATGCAAAAGCATCATGATACATTGTATACCACATACACAGTACACCTCTATTTATATTCCCTTCAGACTTAAAAATATTTAATTGCAAAAAAGGCAAGAATTAAAGAAGCTGGCACTATTCTGTTAAATTATGAAAAATTAATAGAGCAGATTTGGTAACTGCTTGCTTTGTGATGCCATTATATGTTCATTAATTTTTGAACATTTTGCATTTATGTGCTTAATGATGTGATAAGATAAAAGAGCTAATAATGTTTTCTCCATCAAAAACAGAAACAATGCTTATCTGATATTTGCATTTTAAGAATTAAGTATTGCTGCTTGTAAAATTGTAAACACACTCATATTTATTCATGGGAACCAGCATTTTTTCTGTCATTTCTCTAAAGGATGCTTGGGAGCGATGAGGATGTAACAGTGCTTATCTGATGAGTGGGACTGATCTCAGACCTGGCATAAGTACTTTGGGGGATAGGAATCTGCCATAAGGCTGAACAAGTATGTCAATGTTGCAAGATAATCACAGAAGTCTGCCTCAGAGGAGATTATTTTGTTTATACAGCTGGCTATTTCATTTCTGGCACAGCTTTTTTTTTGTGGTATATCCATGAAATCATGAAGCAGTATAAATTGTGAATTATCTCTGCTCAAAGGCCAGTGCATTACATGTTTCGATTATCTTTGACATTATTTCTCACAAATGTTTTCTCTGTGTGTTTCTGAAACCGTTAACTCCTTGCTGATATGCAGCCTTCCGCAGATGCTGGCGAATTCTCTTCTACCTCACTCACTCATGTGCATGTATTAGTTATGTATACTAGCAGGCTATCTAGTATTGAGAGGCCATCAGTGGCAAAAATGATTCTACACAATCATGTATTTAGGATTGATTTCTATCCAAAGATGAGCAAAGGATGTAAATCATGGAAGAAAATAGATCTGTCAATCACCATTGAAATAATTGTTCATTGAAGCAGAAGGAACATTAGAGTTGGTAGTTGTTTGTAGGACAAAATTTGCTTTTATCTTTCCCTAAGGTTACACTGAGCAGAGGAAATGACTGAAAAAAACAATGGATTAATAAATAAATATGGGGAAAGTGTGAACAAGGATGGAATGGTTGAGCACCTAACTTTCATTGACCGGAGATATTGGTATGTGACTTGATGAACTATGCCAGACAGGGTGATATTAAGAAACACTTTGTCACATATAAATAAGGAAAACTAGAACTCTCCCTTGTAAGCAGATGCTGTGGTTAGGTCAACTGAACATTTCCAAACTGATCTTCTTAGATTTTTGACAAGTAACAATTTTAAGTTGTCAAAATTCCAAAAATATCAGTTTTGTAATGTTCGGTTGACCTAATTTTAAGTTTTGTAGAATGAAAGGGAGCAAATAAAGCTGTTATATGTAAGTTGTCATCTGATTCAATGAACTTGGTAAGGGGCTGAATAACCTATGACTATTTCTATGAACTAACTCCCAAGGATGCATTTTGCTTTCCATTAGCTGTTGGTCAGAATCAATATCATAAAACTACTTGTAACAACTAAAGGGTGGTTCTGGCACATTTTAAAAATGCTGTCAAATATTACCATTCACCAGGCAGGTGGCCAAATTTTAATACCTTAATGTGTTTATTATGACACAGCTCCATGTCATTTGCTTTAGTCTGATGCCCAGTCTTCAGATCAACCCACAGCTATTTTAATGTTTACCATGCAATTCCAGCAAGTGCACATTCAAACTGCATTTTACAATTGAGCACAGTAGCATACAAGTATGTTCCTGAAGCTCCAATTTTCCACTCCAGAAAGATTAGCAGTTGAATTTTAAACAAATGGGTTATTTCCTTATTAACATATAGTTACATGAGTTTTAAAATTGCAATTAAGACCTTATATGTGCACACTGAGCAACCTAAATGGTTGACAGAAGTTAAAAAAGACTGACTGGTAGGATCTTGTATGCCCCCATCAAGATGCCTCAAAACATGTCACAATCATTGAGGTACAGCCACTGTTGTAATGTCAAAAACATTGGAGCCAAGTTCCACACAAGAAGATCTCACAAATAACAGATACCTGTTTTCTTTTTGGTGATGTTGGTTGAGCAGTACACATGAGATAACTTCCTTGTTCAGCTTGAAATACTGCACTGGGATCATTTATTTCCATCTAAGTGAGCAGCATGTCCTTAGATTAAAATTAACAAAAAAAGCTGCAGATGCTGGGAAACTGCAAAGGGTCTCGGACCTGAAACTGTTCCCTTTTTCACAAATACTGACTAACCTGCTGAGTGTTTCCAGCATTTTCTGTTTATTATGGCCTTAGCTTAAAATCTTATCCATAAGGGGCTATTTCCAAGTGTGCAGCGTTCCTTCAGTACCACAATGAAGCGTCAGCCGAGGCTTTTAAGCTCGAGTCTCTGCATTGGCATTTGAACCCACAACTTTCTGAAGAGGAGGAAAGGGTACCACCAACTAAACCAAAATTGGTTCTACCACAATGACACACTTTCAAAATATGTCATGTAGCACCCTACATTAGAGGAACATCTGTTTTATTGAACATGGACAGAATATGCACTGCTGGAAAGACATATGTGCTTTCGAGATCCTCCTGAACAATATTCAAGTTCAAAGATTTACAGTGTTTGGACCCAACAGACCCATTGTTTGGTATGTTTTATACAGGGGAGGGAGCTCCCTACTGGGTTCTGCACAAGCAAGATGGAAGCCTTTAGCTGAAAAAAAAATTACCCTTGCACATATTAACCTATGTTCTGCATTTGATCACTTCATGTGGAAATTCAGCACTCATGATGTATTTGCGTGTCTTTTCTTTAAAAAGCAACAACCTATTAGTCATGTTGATTGATCTCATATTATTGGTGGATAATTTTCTGAGAGCTAATTTCTGAATGCGGGGAGCATAAAAAATGGGATTAGTGTAAATGGGTGCTTGATAGCTGGCGCAGACTCAGTGGACAGAACAGTCTGTTTCCATACTGCATGATATTGTGAGACAGTTTCCAAGTATGAATATTTTGATCCATAGCACCATGTAAAAGAAGGAAGAACTATTGTATAGGAATTACAGTTGAATCTCTTCAGGTATGCTAAAGCTATGCCGTGATTAACACTCAACACACTCCCTATTCCTGAAAAATATCATAAATAACATGAATGTATTGTTATGGCATTTTGCACACTTGTTTATGTTGCCAAACAGGACTTATGCAGTTCCTCTCATGAGCAGTGTGTACAAGTCTTAGCTGCCATATCAGCCCTTAACTCTCTTGGCAGCCGCAATACAAGAGCATAAAAGGCTGCCATGGGCCCGAGGGAAACAATGCTCTCAAGTATGTCTGGAGTATACACAATGAACTGTTCTGATTGACTCCATTGGTGGAAGAAACCCCAAAGTGTTGGGCTGATGGATGGGCCAGTGGTCACAGCATGCAGGTCACAACTAATTGCAAAAACAAAACAGGCTGCAATCAGTGAAGGGAGATCCAGTGAAGTATGTAACATTATGCCAACTGTTGAAAAAGCTGGGAAACATTGTATGCAGTGCAGCCCTTTTAATTGTCATCTAACTTCCCTGCGCAATGTGCAGTATTTTAATAAGCTAATAACAAAGTATTTTAGTTTTCTCCAGAAGCTTCACTTACTGCTGGCAGAGGAGAGAAATAGGAACTGCATAAATATGATGCTACTTAGTGCAGGACTAGTACCAGAAAAATGCAAGCTGAACTAAAATAAACCACACCCAGAAGTGTCTGGATTAAATTTTCATAATCATGTGCAAATTGTGCTCAAAAGCTATTTTGCACCCGTTAAATCATGCCAGCTCTCATTTTCAGATCAATTAGAGATCATCAGAAATTGCCCAGGCACTTCCATCCACAATTCTCCTCAACGCAAATGACATTTGCTCAGAATTAGTTGTACACCTTGGGTCGTTATCTTGTATGCAACAAACATTTCCATATTAACCAATAGACAAAAACTGAACACTATGGGTGCAACTTATACCTGCATTTCTAATTCACAAAAGATCAAGGGGCAAACACTGCAGCAGGTTGGCAAGAAGATATTATGTAATGAGTCCCCACAGCCTCACTTTTGCATCATCGGCATATTTCTAACATAATTGTTTGGCATTGTATAACCTATTGTGACCCTATGCTTCACCCTGAGGTGTAAAGCCAATCATGGACAGGGCTCAATAACTGTTCATGATCACAAGATGGAGATGAGAATTGGGTTAGTGAGGTTAATCCCTGTATTTTCCCTCACCTCCATGGCCACTTCTTCTGGAGTTGCTCTGTAGCTCTTTAAGGCCTTGATAGACTTCCCCATAGCAATGAGAACATAGCTGCAATTTCAGAAGGCACCAACCATCGGGAATCTCATATTTTGTACACATAAATCAAAGGTGAATAACATCCTAACAGAAATGTTGTCAATTTCCTAATGATCTTTTTGCAGGTCATCAGCATTACACGCTGCTTGCATTTATTGGGCCAAAACAGGATGAGCTCCACTTTCCAGACATTAGAATTTTAACATGTCTGAGGGATATTCCAAGGCCCTTTACAAATTATTGCTTTTTGACAAGCAGCCAGCATTAAGTTGGGCAGGGTAGCAGCTGAATTATCCACAGCAAAGTATTCAAGCAGGATTGAGAGAATGTTGTTGTTCTTGATTTTTGGGGGTGAGTTTGAGGGATCCAGGCTCTGGGAAAAGTACTTCCTCTTCTTTCACGTTCACCTAAATTTGGTTCACAGTTGAACCTGGATAACAGAAATTTTGACCATATATTATTCTGTCAGCCCTCCATTGAAGCGTCAGGCTAAATTTGTTCTTTGGATCACAAACTGCTGAGAGTTATTTGCTCCAGTTAGATGCAATCTTCTTCTTTTGTATGGCAGATATAGCTATAGAGCAATGACTATAATTTTACATTTAGGTTTTTAAGCTTTATAATCACATCACTGATGGTAGAATATATTGCTCTGAATCAAGAACAATGGTATCAGTGAGACACCTCCTTCACGCTTGTGGATTGGGCTATATTGCATAGTCTGAGGGTGTTCCATTGGAACAAGTGTATCAAAATCAGGAGTTAGATGCAGTGATACCAATTTAGTGCCAAGCTTGCAGTAATTCTTCACAAGCACAGCAGGAATTTGACTTAAAAGGATGAGGATCAAAGCAAGAAAAAAAGTCAGAAGAAAATTCTGTGTAGTTTTCATTTCAGTTCAGTCATTTTTTACAACACTAATGTGTCCAACATTCTCCAGTTGTGACCAAATCTGACCACATCTACCACTATCAATATGTATGAGATCCTTGGGATTAAAATACATCTTCAGGCACTAGTATAGAACTAGTGATAAAGTCAGAGAGACCTACAGCATGGAAGCAGACCATTTGGCTCACAGCATCCACGTCAACTTGTGGGCAGCCATCCACACTAATCCCACTTCCCAGCGCTTAGTCCATACCCTTCTAAGCCTAAGCAATTTAAGTGTTCATCTAGAAACATTTTAAATACTATCAGTGACCCAGCTTCCACCACATTCTCGAGGAGTCCACTCCAGGTAGTTACTACAAGCTGGGTGAAGAAGATCCCCTTCATATGTCCTCAAAATCTCTTCTCCCTAACCCTAAATCTATATCCATTTATAGATAAATTAGATATAGATTATCTACCTCTGATATGGGGAAAAGTTTCTTGCAGTCTACCCTATCTGTACCCCTAATCATTTTGTACACCTCACTTATTTCCCTCTTAACCTCCTCCACTCCAGGAAGAACAGTAAGTCTTTACAAGCACAGCAGGAATTTGAATTCAGGTTCTCTAGTCTCTCCTCATAACTGAACTGCTCCATCCCAGGCAACATCCTGGTGAATCCCCTCTGCACCCTCTCCAGGTCTATCACATCCATCCTACAGTGTGGTGAGCAGAACTGCACACAGCACTCCCTACTGCTGTAGTCAATGCCCTGACTAATGAAGGCCAAAATCCCATAAGACTTGCTAATCAAATTACCTATTTGCACTACCACCTTCAAGGAGCTCTGGACTTGTACTCCAAGGTTCCTCTATTCATCAATGCTCCCTGACTCTACCATTCACAATATATGCCCTAGCCTGATTAGTACTCCCAAAATGCATCACCTCACATTTATCTGGATTGATCTCCATCTGCCATTTCTCAGTCCATTTCATCTACACATCAGTATCACTCTGTAGCCTGACTACCCTCCACACTATCCACAACACTGTCAATCTTCATATCATCTGTGAACTTTCTGATCATGTCGCCTGCATCCACATCCTAATCATGCATGTATGTTACATGCAGATAAGGTCCCAGCACCATCCCTGAAGAACACCACTAGTAAAAGGCATCCAAGCACTGAAACAACCCTCTACCATCACCTCTGTCTCCTATTGCTGAGCCAATTTTGGATCCAGTTTTCCAACTTGCCCTAGAGATCCCATGGACCCCAACCTTTCAGACCAGTCTACCATGTGGAACCTTGTCAACGGCCTTGCTGAAGTCCATGTAAACCACAGCTACTGCTGTGCTCTCATCAATACACTTGGCTACATCTTCAAAAAAACTCAGTCAGATTGGTCAGACAGGATCTGCCCTTGACAGAGCCAGGTTGGTTGTCTCTGATGAGACCCTATTGTTTCAAGTGACTATTAATCCTGTCCTTCAGCATTTTCTCCAAGAACTTCTCTCCTACTGATGTTACGCAAACAAGTCTATAATTACCAGGCTTTCACTTGCTCCCTTTCTGGAAAGGAGGGATGGACCACATTTGCTGTTCTCTATTCAACAGGAGGATTTATCTGCCTTTAAGATTGCTCAGGCATTGACTACTTCCTCTTTATTTATTGAGACTTGCACCAGACTTTCAGCTTCCCCTTCACTAAATTATCCAACTACCAAGTCTTCTTCCTTGGTGAATACTGATTCATCTAGTACCAATCCTATACCTTCTGGCTCCATACACAGATTGCCCCTGTTGCCCCTAAGGGACCTATTGTTCCCTAGTTATGCATTTGCCCTTAATATACATAAAATTCCCTTGGATTAGCCTTAATCCTGTCTGTCTACAATATTTCATGACCCCTCTTTGCCTTCTTAATTTCCTCTTTAAGCCCCTCTCTATACTTTTTAAAGTCCTGACAGGTATGTTACCTCCTTGGTGCTAGGGTCAAGGATGTCTCGGAGCAGCTGCAGGACATTCTGAAGGGAGAAACAACAGCAGTCATGGTGCATCCTGGTACCAACAACATAGGTAAGAGAAAGCATGCAACAAGATTTTAGGGAGCTGAGTAACCTTTTGAAGAAAAGGATGTAATCTCTGGATTGCTTGTGGTGCCGTGAGCTAGTAAGTAAAGGAATAGAAGTTTAGGTCAGATGAGTGTGTGGATGAAGAGATGGTGAAGGGGGATGGGCTTTAGGCTCCTATATCACTGGGACCATTCCTGGGGAAGGTGGGATGGGTTAAAACCTTAGCCAGAACAGGACCAATATCCTTGCGAGGGTGCTGGTCAAGTGGGGGAAGTGGCCATGGGGACCATTTTGAGAATAGTGACAACAACTCCATATATTTCAAAGTGGTTATGAAAAAGGAATAGGGCTGGAACAGAAATAAATTCTAAAATTCGGGGAAGCAGAGTTTCATTAGAATAAAACAATTTCCAACTCTTGCCACCCACTTTTTAGTTGTAAAATAAGCAGCTCTGGGTTGAAATTTGATTCCACTTTCTTTGAAGTGTATATTTTTCTGTGTGTCATCTACAGTATAGTTACAACATTTCTTCTGGTTTTTGCAGCGTTTTTGTCCTATTTATAATAAATTAGAAACCACCAGCATTAAAATAACAGAAAAAGGAGTTTTGCATTAATCCATATTAAAAACTTCAAGAATTTGGTTTAAAATTATGAATGGTTAAAAAGGGATAAATTATTTATTGTCACTTATATGCATCATTACCTTCTCTGATGTGGATACAATATACTCAGGGAACACAGTACCATCCTCTTTCAAGACCTGTCCTTCTTGGGTCCACCTTCAGATTGCCCTTTCATGGTTGCCGGTGATAAAAACTGCAAATCAGCCTGAACATCCTGAATTGGTCTCATTCTCACAGTCATAACACCAAAGATGCAACCCAGGATTTTCTTTAACTCCATTTCATCTACATGCAAGTTCTTGATGATGTGATCCATTGATACGGGACCAGCCTCCATAAACATAATTCTGTTCCACTATTATTCCCTTGATATCACAATCTTCAATATGTTGGGAATCTGCCTGTCTTACATAAAATTATGGATGAGTCAGTGTATCCAACAATTGGAAAATTGGGAAGACTGGGACCATCACTTTCATCTTGCCCCCAAAGCATGCCATCAACAACTGCCCAATCCTTGGCTTCTTTCTCAAGCTGGAAGAGAATCCCAATACTTTCAACAGTATAAAATGCAGAACTTAGCTTCAAACACAATAACCTATCCACTACCGAGATGTCAACAACAATGTCTCACCCCAAATATACCATAATTTTAATTCAGTTGGTGCTGTAGCCTTAAGTTTAGAACGCCCAGATTTGTTTTCAATGCTCTCTTGATTTCAACACCCACCTTCAGCAGTCTCCAATCCTACCTGTTCCTTTCTTAACAGATCTCTTTTACCAGGCTTTCTATTGTCTTCTTTAATCCTCCCAATAACAAAGCAAAAACAGCAAATATTGTAAACACTCAGCAGTTCAGGCAGCATTTGTGGAAATTAAAACAGACTTAATGTTTCAGGTCAAAGACCCTTCATCACAACTGGTAAACAGAGAAGATAAGTTAGTATGAAGTTGCAGAGATGGTGGGGAAGTGATGAATAAAATAAAGGGAATATCGCTGATAAAGTGAGGCCAGGCTTTCCATGGTGATATACCATTAATGAAGCCATCTGGTTGAAAGATTAAGGAGGGACAGTTAGAGAAAGAAAAGACAAACAAAGGAACACTTAAAGCTGTGAAATGCAGAGTTGTGGCCATGCTAGTGGAGAGAGAAAAATGAGTTAACATCACAGATGGATGACCTACAGCAGAACTGGTCACTTCTGATGCAAACAGTAAAAGTGAGCTATCCAAAACTGTAGAATTCAATATTAAGTCCAGAGGGCTGCAGCATCCAGATGGAGGATGAGGTGCTGTTCCTCAAGGTTACATTGTTGTAACAGTGCAGGAGGAAACAGATAGATTAGAGTGGAGTGGGATGGTGAAATAAAGTGACAGGCAACTGAAGGCTTAGCGTTACTCCTGCAGACTGAACACAGGTAGTCCACAAAGTGGTCACCAAATCTGCTTTTGGTTTCACCAAACACAATACACCAGATTGAAAGAAGCACAATTGGATCACAGTTTCATCTGGAGGTGTTGTTTCGGTTACTTGATTGTGGAAAAGGGAGAGGTAAAAGGACAGGTGTTGTGTATGCTGTGGTTACAAAGGAAAATGCCATGAGCAGTAGAGTGGTTAGTGGAGACACAAGAGCGGACCAGGAGTTGTGAAGGAAACAGGGATTTCAGCATCCCTCTCATGCTAAAAGGGGAGAGGAGGGGAAGATGTATCTGGCAGTGGGATCTCATTGAAGGAGATCGAAATTGCATAGGATGATCCATTGAACCCAGAGGCTGCAAGGATAGAAAGCAAACACCGTCCTTGCTCTGTCCATGAAGAGAGGAGGTGAGAGCAAAGATGCTGGAAATAGGCAACATATGCTAAAGGGCTCTGTCAATTATGGTGGTGGGGAGGAAACACTTCAGGAAGAAGGAAAACAATTCAGAAGCACCTGCATGGGAAGCCTGAACATCAGAGGAGATACAACAAAGATGCAGAAACTGGAAGAAGGCAGTGTGTGAGGAAATATTGTAGAGATAGCTGTCAGAGCCTTTGGGCTTGCAATTGATGCTTGTCACTAACCTATTCCCTGAAATGGAGACAGAGAGTTGCAGAAAACAGGTGCAGTCAAGGGCTCCCTCAACCTTATGGATCTATTTGTCTCTGTCTCAGGGAATACACAGGCATCAAACATTACATCAATGTCTTTGGTCCACAGGGCATCCCTGAGCTTCCTGGTGCTTGCCACTTTAATTCACCATACAACTCTGACCTCTCTAACTGTGGTCTTCTGTACTGTAGACTTAAGGAATAGCACTTCATCTTCAATAGTACTACATTGCAGCCTTCTGAACTCAATATTGAATTCAAGTAACTTGTTTCCTCTGTTTGCATTAGACTGGCTAGTTCTTCTGTACTCATCCATCTGTAAAATTGACTTAGTTTCTCTCTCTCCATTAGCATGACCTGAATCTCTGCATTTCACAGCTTTTACATGTCCCTTCACTTGTGTTCTTTCTCTCTATCTCTCTCTCTCTCTCTCTCATCCTATTAACTGCATAATTTCATCAACTGCATATCACCACAGCAACCCTTTTGTCTTATCCATCCCTCCACCACTTTCTTTGCAACTATATCACCTCCTTTCCCAGTTCTGGTGAAAAGTCTTCAACATGAAAAGTTATTTTTTCTCCTTCTGAAGATGCTGACCAACCTGTTGAGTATTTGCAGCATTTAGTTTTTATTTCAGATTTTCACCATGTTCAGTTTTTTTTAATTTTCTTTTCCAATGGATATCTAATTCTCTTTCAAAAGAACCAAGGTTTTATTTTCTCTATTAACTCGACATATAATTATGAATTCTTGAGACTGTATTATTCTAATTGTACGATGTGATTACTTGTTAAAGACAGATATAAACACTTGTACGAGCAGCAAGCCACATGAATCATAAGTTCATGTATATCACCTGGAATAGAAATTTATTTTTGGAAAACCAGACAGATTTTTAAATTTGTTGTAGATGTCATGTGGAATCAGTAATGATGTTTTCACCAGTTAGTTTATGCTCAGGTCTTCAGGGTGCTTAAACCCATTGCACAAGACCAAGTAATTCAACTACAACAGATGGGCAAAGCAAATTTAGATTGTGTCTTCATTCCATCCGCTCATAAATCAATACAGGATTAGGATGTTAATCCATTTTATTTAGGATTTACTGCAAAAATAATAATGAGTTATTTAGCCAGTAAATAACCATTTCCTTAATCCATCCCAAAGCCTTAGAAAATAATTGTGGTGCAGTATTTTTAGGTCTATGCTTTTAGAGTTAGTTTCACTACCAAAGAATATTCTGAAAATAAAAAATATATCTAGTGGTATTAAAGACCTGAATGCCAATTCTCATGTTGGTGTGGAGAAAGTGATAAAGTTAGACCTGCTGAAGTTATACAGCATCAACAAACCATCTGGGTCAGACCTCATCAGAGTATGCCTTTGGGATGCAATCCATAAAAGTTGCACAAGAAATAAGTTCAAATCTAAAACTTTCCTTTTATACGTAATTATATTTCTCATCTTATTTTCAGTGATATTACAATTTACCTCTGCTCCTCTATTCTGTCCTATTGTAAAGATTATTTCAAAGCCCATATTAAATATCTCAGATATTCCATTATCTTAAATATTCTATGGATATTATTTTATTATTCTAATGACTGAAAGCTGGATTTTTCTGCAATATCATATGAGGTACAGTAACAGGTCTTGGAAGGTCTGCAGCAAGCATACATAAGGGGCTCCATATTTTGCTAATACTGCAAAGTTCTTTATTGTGATAATGTGGGAAACTAGAGTCAGGCTATAAAGCAGTGTGCCTTGTGTATCTCTGCTTTAGTTTGCATTTGATATGCTCATTGATGATGTGTACCTTATTATAGGGGCTACATTGGATAGTACCCAAAAACAGGCATGAACATGCAACTTAATGAATAGTGCTCCAAATTCATGCTCCCTACTTTATTATAAATTCATTACTCAGCCTGCGCTAATCCCACTGTTGATTGCCTCAGTCATCCAGCAAGGGGTCCACTTTTGTGACTGGGTAACTCCAGTTTAAGCACAACAACACTTTGTAAAGTAGTGGAAGTCATTGCAAGGTGATTGTAACTTGCCAAAAGACTTATGGCACAACACATGACTCAACAGTTTTATGCTGTTGCTTAGGAGTCCTTGGTAGTGGAGGTGGAGAGAAGAAGAGATGACCCAGATCTACAAGAGATCAGGAGAAAAGAGTGTAATAGACAGTGAGAGGAAATAGATGTGGAAGTGAATTGGAAGGAATGCAGCCCTGAGCTGCTGGATACAGTGCCACAAGTTCATTGACCCCATATGATGGTTGAGTTCAATGAAACTTCTTCAAATGCCATGGTCTACCAACTGCACCACTGCCCTCAGTCAGTCCCCAATGCACCACACCCACAACTCACCGACCAGCAGTCCTATTGCACCGGCATCTGTACCTAATATTCTTGTGCTTTACCTCATCCTCACATGTACTGCTGGAATCCTTATGCCCACATCTCACTCACTGCCAGCCCTGCAGTCATGATAAGCATGTCACTGTAATATTTTATGCCACATCCACGAATGCATTTCCTTCACTCTTGTACAAGGTGGCACATAAATGGAAGCAGCAGCAGCTTCACCCTCTTGGGAAGAAAGGGCTCATCATCACAATTTCAGAAAATGCTGGAAATACTCAGCAGGTCAGGCTGCAGTTCTAACAAAGGGTCTTCAACCTGAAGCATTAACTCCATTTCTTCCCACAGATGCAGTCAGGTATGCTGAGCATTTCGAGCAGTTTTTGTTTTTATTTTAGAATTCCAGCATCTGCAGTTTGTTTTGAGTTTCACTCATCACAATGGATTGGCTGTGATAGAAACTGTGGGCATTGACAAGGCTGAGGCCATGGTACATGTCAGTGTCCTTTTATCTAAGCCTGCTTCACATTCTACAACTTATCCTTATTTACAGGCAGCAGATTGTTAAGGTATGTACTTCCTAACTTCCCTAACTGTTCCCACCACAACCCTGCCCCTCTGTCTTTCTCCTTTCAGCTAACTAAGAACTGAAAACTGGCCAAGCAACAGTTGAAGAGGTGGTGCCACTTGCTGTTGTTGTTATATTGGAATCAACTGGGGGACTCCAAGTGTCCAAACAATAGGATGCTGTGCTTTTAAAGTTGTAGTTAATTTCTATATGTGCTATACTGTTATCATCTAAAATAACAGAATGGCAAACTTTAGTATTGGCATAGCTGAAATTGGTGTCTTGTGAAAAAGAGTATTCTAGCAAATAAACATGAATTGGCTTATCATAGATAAAAATTGCAAGACATTAGTGCCTGATAAAGGTTAGGGTTTGTGAGGAGGTTAATTACCCTTTTACACACTTCCACACATGCCCTTTGTGGAAGGGACTTGGAAGTTACAGTACAAATTCTTTATTCTATTGGTGGAACATCTACATAGACCAGAAAATATGCTACAACAGATTTAACAAAGAGCAGGGTATGGTGCCACTGAAACCCATTCGTTTAACTAACTGCCACTCAGAAATTAGTCATGCTTCTGAACAACTCTCCTGGGTCTGGTCCCCAGGCTAAGGGAAAGCATTCTTCCCACTAACCTTCTTACGAATAGGTCAAAGAGTGCACCTAACTCAGTGTTTTAGGTGTATTCCCTGCCCTATGATCTTGAATATAAAACAAGCAGTACAGAGGAAGAAGTGTGTGTGTGTGTGTGTGTGTGTGTGTGTGTGTGTGTGTGTGTGTGTGTGTGTGTGTGTGAGAGAGAGAGAGAGAGAATGTATGCGTGTGTGCATGAGAGAGAGAATGAGAGAGAGCGAGAGAGAGAGAGAGAGAAAGAGAGAGAGAGAAGAAACCAAGGAGGAAGACCCTTGCTGAGTAACAAGAGTGAATCATCATTTTTGTTCTAGATTGTGCATTTGAATGTATTGTGCTAAGTATGGTGACTGTTATAACCATAGAACCATAGAACCATAGAACCATACAGCACAAAACAGGCCCTTCGGCCCACCATGTCGTGCCGTCCTTCAGACCACCCTCACACTACCTAACCCCTTCCTCCCGCATATCCCTCTATCTCACGTTCCTCCATATGCCTATCCAACAAGCTCTTGAACCTGGTCAATGTATCTGCCTCCACCACCACCCCAGGCAGTGCATTCCATGCACCAACCACTCTCTGGGTGAAAAACCTCCCTCTGACATCTCCCCTGAACCTCCCACCCATAACCTTAAAGCCATGACCTCTCGTCTTGAGCACTGGTGCCCTGGGAAGGAGGCGCTGACTGTCTACTCGATCTATTCCTCTCAATATTTTATATACCTCTATCATGTCTCCTCTCATCCTCCTCCTTTCCAGTGAATAAAGCCCTAGCACCTTAAGCCTCTCCTCATATTCAATACTCTCCAATCCAGGCAGCATCCTGGTAAATCTCCTCTGCACCCTCTCCAATGCCTCCACATCCTTCCTATAATGAGGCGACCAGAACTGAACACAGTACTCTAAATGTGGCCTAACTAGAGTTTTGTAAAGCTGCATCATCACCTCGCGGCTCTTGAACTCAATCCCGCGACTTATGAAAGCCAACATCCCATTGGCCTTCTTAACTGCTCTTTCTACCTGTGAGGCAACTTTCAACGAACTGTGAATATGAACCCCCAGATCCCTCTGCTCCTCCACACTGCCAAGTACCTTGCCATTCACCCAGTACTCTGCCCTGGAGTTTGTCCTTCCAAAGTGTACCACCTCACACTTCTCCGGATTGAACTCCATCTGCCACTTGTCAGCCCAGCTCTACATCCTATCAATATCCCTCTGTAAGCTCCCACAGCCCTCCACACTATCCACAACACCACCTATCTTAGTGTCGTCTGCAAACTTACTAACCCAGGCCTCCACCCCCTCATCTAAGTCATCTATAAATATCACAAAAAGTAGAGGTCCCAGAACCGATCCCTGTGGGACGCCACGAGTCACTGCCTTCCAATCCGAGGGCACTCCTTCCACCACAACCCTCTGCTTTCTACATGCAAGCCAATTCCTAATCCACACAGCCAAGCTTCCTTGGATCCCTTGGCCTCTGACCTTCTGAAGAAGCCTACCATGAGGAACCTTATCAAATGCCTTACTAAAATCCATGTAAACCACATCCACCGCACTGCCCTCATCAATCTTCCTGGTCACCTCCTCAAAGAACTCTATCAGGCTTGTGAGGCAAGATCTTCCCTTCACAAAGCCATGCTGGCTGTCCCTAATCAGTCCATGATTCTCTAGGTGTTCATAAATCCTATCCCTTAGAATCCTTTCTAACAGCTTACCCACCACAGATGTGAGACTCACCGGTCTATAATTCCCTGGCCTATCCCTATTACCTTTTTTGAACAAGGGGACAACATTCGCAACCCTCCAATCCTCCGGCACCACCCCCGTAGACAACGAGGACTCAAAGATCCTTACCAGCAGTTCAGCAATCTCCTCCCTAGCCTCTCGAAGCAGCCTGGGGAAAATCCCGTCAGGCCCCGGAGATTTATCTGTCTTAATATTATTTAACAACTTCAACACATCCTCCCTCTTGATATCAACAACCTCGAGAACATTACCCCTACCAGCACTCCCTTCCACATCATCAAGACCCCTCTCCCTGGTGAATACCGAAGAGAAGTACTCATTGAGAACTTCTCCCACTTCCGCCGCCTCCAGGCAAATTCTCCCACCTTTGTCCTTAATGGGACCTACCTTCACCCTAGCCATCCTCCTACCCTTCACGTACTTGAAAAAGGCCTTGGGATTTTCCTTAACCCTACTAGCCAAAGCCTTTTCATGTCCCCTTCTAGCTCTCCTCAGCCCTTTCTTATGTTCCTTCCTTGCTACCCTATATTCCTCACGGGCCCTGTCTGAACCTTGCTGCTTATACCTCACGTATGCTACCTTCTTCTCCCTAACAAGTCGTTCCACCTCTCTCATCACCCATGGTTCCTTCACCCTGCCATTCCTTCTTCTGCCTCACCAGGACATATTTATCCCTAACAACCTGCATAAGATCCCTGAACATCGACCACATCTCCATGGTACATTTTCCTTCAAAAAGGACATCCCAATTTACACTCCCAAGTTCTCTCCTTATAGCCTCGTAGTTAGCCCTTCCCCAATTGAAAAACCTCTTGTCCTCTCTGCACCTGTCCCTGTCCATGACAATTTTAAAGGTTATGGAGCAATGGTCACTGTCCCCTAAATGCTCACCCACCAATAAATCCTTCACCGGTCCCGGTTCATTTCCTAAAACTAGATCTAACATGGCATTCCCTCTAGTCGGCCTGTCAACATACTGCGTCAGGAATCCCTCCTGGACAGATTTAACAAATTCCGTCCCATCTAAACCTTTGGCACTAAGCAGGTTCCAGTCTATATTTGGGAAGTTGAAGTCTCCCATTATAACAGCCCTGTTATTTCTGCTTCTCTCCAAACACTGCCTGCCAATCTGCTCCTCTATATCTCTACTGCTACCAGGGGGCCTATAGAATACTCCTAGTAGAGTAACTGCTCCTTTCTTGTTCCTTAATTCCACCCATACGGACTCTAGAGATGATCCTTCTACAACATCCATCTTTTCCACAGCCGTAACAGTGTCCCTGACCAGTATCGCCACCCCTCCCCCTCTTCTCCCCCCTTCCCTATCCCTCTTAAAACACCGAAAACCAGGAATATTCAATATCCACTCCTCTCCTGACGTCAGCCACGTCTCAGTAATAGCCACGATATCATAGTCCCCCATACTTATCCAAGCCCTCAGTTCATCCCCCTTATTCCTGACACTTCTTGCATTTAAGTAAACACACTTCAGTCCATCTACCTTACTACTTTTATAGCCTGTATTCTGCTTCACCTTCCCTGGTATATGACTCTCTTATGGGATGTTCATACCACTTACATTCATTATCTTTGAAGACTGCTGTCACAATAATCATCTGAAGAGTAATGGTGGTAGGGAGAAGGGTAGGGTGTGTTGAGTTTATAAATCTTTGTGAGAAAGTTAACAGATCTGTCAAATGGGATCCTTGAAGAAGCACAGCTATAACTCAAGAGGAATGTTAGAAAGTGGTGGAACTGTCTGGCTGTCCTGACCTAAAGACAATAAAATTGCAGCTCTTCCAGCAACAATTGGAGTGCCCAGGAAGGAAGCCAAACCTTTTCCAATGTAGTATTTTGTGTGCGACAAATTCAGGTCTTGAAATGGAGGAAATATCTGAGGCAAAATGAACTGCAAGTGTCAGTGATTAAAAAAGAACTGGAGGGTTTTACTCAATAAGTGAAATTCATACCATGTGCAGATCAATAATTATTGCTTCCTGCAGCATGCTTATCCCTGCAGCATGCTTGCACAAGCAGCATCAGCCCACAGCCCAGGAAACCTCTGGGCATCTAATGTCTGCATGATTTTCCTTGATTTTTTTATATAATAACACTGTTACAAGCAAGAACTATATCTTTTTTGCACACATTAGATTGAGTGTGTCTGGAATATTTAATTTAAAGTATCTAATTCTTATTAATACTACTTATTATTTCTTATTAATACTGGCAAAGTTGTATGTCACTGACACAGAGGGCAGTTGGTGTTCGTTTAGCTGTCAGTCCAGGTTCCTTGCACAACAGTACACTTTGAGCTGAAGGCTGGATCATAAATGAAAAAAAATCAGCAACTTTGTTGTTCATTGGATTTCACATCTGTTATCCAGAGTCAACCCCATACATAAAAAATTGTACAATGAGAGTGGAAAATTTCAACCACAGTTGCTCATTTCAGCCTTGCATCCATTTAATTATTAAGATTATTGTGATTAAATATGTGTATTTTGTGCTAAACATCTTTCTGCAATGCTATATTTTTTATTACAGGTATGTGCAATCATAAAGGACAGCTAAGCACTAACTTAAGTGCTTCATGTTAACCTCCTGTCAGAATCTGAAGGTCAGGGACTCAATACTAAAATGCATTTCAGCTTGCTTATGCCATATGCAGTTTATAAATACAGGAGAGACTATAGACTGAGTACAGAGTAGGATGTGAGAAGCAAGGTTAGTCTTGACATTACTGTCATTTTCATGGTCACCTCAATAATGGGCAACACTATCTCCTTCATGTAGGTTAAAGTAACCATTGTTGTTTATCCAGTTAACTCCAACTGCCTTCAGCTATGAACTACCCTGTCCTGCAAAGGGACAGGAAGTCTATCAGTGAGTTTATTGCAAAGTGCCGAATAATGTTCTGCAGTGGTTGAAAAAGCGGTTGTGTGCAGAAACTGTGAGTTATGAGCATAAGGCTTGACGTAGTGATAAGTATTTGAGGGCAAGGTAAGGCATATGATTGTCAAGTGACAGTCAAGTAATTTCTAGGTACGTGGTTTATTGCATGTTGTGTTGTATAAGTCCAATAGTACAGATGTTGGGAGATGGGATTTGAGGAATGTTAGGGAGAAGCAGTCATAGTCAAGGTATAACATTTTCATAGTAGCCATCAACACAACTGAGAACCAGTCTTCATGAACTATTTCAAACTGTCAACTACAAGCAGTAATTATTTTTGAAATCAAACGCACAGCAACATGAATAAACACCGCTGTTTGAAGAGAGCTGGCTACTGGCTCACAGCAGGAGGCTGCTTAAGAGATATTGTTTGTAAACTGACATGACCATGAGCCATTCTTGTCAGACAATGGAACTATGTTAATTGGCCTACATCAAAGCAGTCATCAGACATCTTCAGCTGAGCAATCAATAATTAGAGTATTTGTGTATCCGGAGGTTCAGCTCTCACAGCACTAATTCTGAGTATCTGGGGTTTCTGTCCTCAGAATTCACTATCTATGTGAATTATTTTGTCCCAACAAAGGTGTTTCACTATTCAGAGGTATCTTGTCAATTAAGATGTGCTCCCATACGTAATTCAATGGAACCATTCGTCTGCACTCAAGGTATGAAGTTATAATGATTAAAATTGTTTTCAATTACCTTCTGTTATCTTTGTTCTAGAAAAACTTGATGTACTTTGAGTTCAGGGAGGTTCTATTGAGAGATTCTCCCAGAAGACAATCTTCCACCAGGTCTTTGCCTGAATGTCTGATTGTGCTGAATAAAGACCTTTTACATCTACGGCTCCAGTCTCTATGTGGCTCACTCAAAATCACAACAAGGATGTCTTCATAGACCTTGACTCTACATGAGAGATCATTAGACTCCTTGCCATACTTCATGCATGTCCTAAGAGCTTCAGTTCTGGCACTAAGCCTTAGTAACAATCTTCCTTCTCCTCTTCATATCTTAGGTATTTAAGATGAAAAATCAGGCTTTTCAGTCTCTTCCTTGCACCCATGTGGCTTGCTCCAAATTTCCCAAACCCATTGTCCACCCGTGGTTACAGATTTTGGGAATATTCAAGGAACATTTGACTAGTAGAAACAAAAGACCATGTACAGTAAAACTCCAATAATACACTACCTGATTGTTCGGAAAACCCAATGGTTTAGCATCTGGTTGCTGAGTCCCACATTACCTTTAATACACCAGGGTGCCATTTACCATTCCCTTCAAAATCACTTGGGCCTCAGTTCCCATGCTCTCTTTCAGCTCACTGGGACCCCGATTCCTGTGCTCCCTTTAAACTCACCTGTTCCTTATTTCCTGCATTCTCTTGAAACTCACCTGGCTTTGTTTCCCACACCCCCTCGAAACTCATGAAACCTTGTTTCCCGTAGTCCCTTTGAATTTACTGGGTTCACTGGAAAATGTTTTATTTGACCCTGTAACATATTAAAGAAAAGAAGTGAATTAAGACTGTTAGAGTGAGGAAGTGAAGGGTTAAGAATTGCAACCATACCTATAACTGGTAAACAATATATATATATATATATATATATATATATATATATATATATATATGCATTTATATTTCTCTAGCAAGGACTAGCAAACTGCTGACCCACTAGTTAAGTTGGAATGTTAAGTATGTTAACTGCCTTTGTTTCGGGTAATGGACCATTCTGTTATGTCAGACTGTGGCGATACTGGGTGTAATTAACGTCGAGGTGGAGGGTTGGTCTAAACGATGAAGGGTGATACCTGCCTTTGAATGCCTTGATTATAACTCAATTAAGACAAGAGATGTGATAGCTGTCTCAGGATCTCTATAGCTTGATTGAAACTCGCGGCGCCGTACGCATGGGATGTGCGTGACAGTTCCTGTATAAATGTCTGTCTGTCCTTTGTGCGAGAGAACTCAGGAAGCGACTCTTAGTGAGTGCTGAAGATAATTCTCCTGGTGGTGCACTGTTAATAAAGGTATTTGTTCGAATTGACCTCGTGGCACTGTGTTACTTACAGCGGACAGAAGGGGAAAATTAATTTTGGGACGACAGAAGTATTAATTGAAATAACATCCAATAGTCTGGAAAATCTGCTAGTCCAGCACCATTAAAATCCTGTGCAAGCCAGATTAACAGAGTTTCATTGTCGTAGACACAGGAGAACATCTTGGGTAATGAAGATAAAAATAATGTAATAGATTTCAGACAGCCACCTTCATTAGACCTTGTCTTTTCAGTAATGTGGATTTAAGTTCAAGAACAACTAATAATGTCTTACTTGGCAGCTGAAGAAAGATGAGTACTGAATGACCATGTGTTGGTTAAGCATTGTATCCAATTGCATTTATGCTGAGTTACACGATATCAGTGGAGATGGCAACAGAGCAGAATATTGTCACTGAAAATGGAATTGAATCATGTTATTTATCAATTTGTTTCCCACCTGAGTGAATGAATTTAAGACTAGCATTGTCAAATCCAGATAAAACTATTTCTTACTTTCTTTGCTTTCGTTGGATTAAAATTATTAACATAATGTCAAAAAAGTTTTTCAGCTATTTCTCCCATTGGTGTTAGATTAAATGGATTATTATTGCCTGTAAATATTGACTGTTCTGTAAATCACAGTCCCATCAGCTATACTTAGGGATTCTCTTTTTGATACATGGTTTCCATCAGAATGGTTTGAGTCCTCATGATCTCTCCATTTCAGGAGGAGGTTCCTTACAGGAGGTTCTAAGTATCAGACTTACTTGGAAAGTCACATTCTTAGAACGCATATCTGAGTTGGGTTTCTAAATTTAGTTTTTATTTTTAGAGTACCTTTCTTATGCAGATTGAAACCACTGCTGAAGAATTCTATTTAACCATATGATGTGGTGGAGTCATCTGAACCCATTGAATGGAAAGATCGCTGTTTTGCTTTCCCCCAATAATTAGATCTGCCATTCTTACTTGACAGGCTGTTTATAGCCAGGCTCAAATCCACCTCATTAATTTTAGTGTACTAGAAATCTTCTAAACCAAATGTACAAATATCATGTATATATTGTCTGTAAGTAAGGTTATCTGGTGATTAAGCAGACTCTTAGTCTTAGTACTCACAAGGGTTGGGAATAATTCGCTGAGTTAGGTGTTGTTTTACTGCTTTATTTGGACTAAAATTGGGACTCTCTCTCTTATACACACAACAAACTAATAAAATGGAAGCAGCACGAATCCTGTAAATCAGCAATTTGGAGCCACTTAAACAAATGAAATAGCACTGGGAAGGTAAAGCCAGCTGCTTACTCAATAAGATTGCTATAAAATTTGAAAAGCCGGAGTGGCTTCCTTAATTCACATGTTTTGGACTTGTCAGAGTCTGAAAAAATATTGGACAGAGGTCTTTCATACTTTTTCTGTACTTTTTAAAATAAATTTTAAACTTAATCCTTTGACTGCACTATTTGGGATTGTTGGAGAAAAAGATATAACTTTGAAGGCTTCTGATTTACATATTCTGGCTTTTATTTCTCTTATAGCCAGGAGAGCTGTATTGCTTAAATGGAAGGAAGCTACTCTGCCTACGCATGTTCAATGGTTACAGGATGTTATGTCATACTTGAATCTAGAGAAGATTCGCTGTTCAGTTTTTGAATCTAACCTGGACTTTCAAACCCTGTGGGGACCCTTTTTGAATTATTTTCAAAATCTCTGATTTGGGGACTAAAACGCAGATATTGGCTGACACTGTTACGTTTTTTAAGGTTTTTCCTTGCTGTTTCTTCTATCAAACAGCTTCGGGTTTTGGTAGTGGGGGTAGATTTTTTTTGTAATAAAATATTTCAATTTTTTCTTTCCTTATTAACTAACTACTATATGTGATTATTGATTTAGAGTATTGTAATCCTAAGTACGACTTAATACAATGTATTCAGTAGTATTTTTACTTTCTTTTTTGATGCATGTACTCTGTATTTTTTTCATGGATTTAATAAAAATATTGCAAAGAAAATTTGAAAAGCCAATTTGATCAGCTGCAAATGGGAAAACATTCTGCAGACAGAAAGGCACACAATTTAAGAGACAGATGGCTATGCCATCATCCCAACCTGTACCAACATTTCACTATTGTGCAAGAGATGGGAGAAGGTGGTTCAAATCTGGCAACTCTAGTCAACCACCCATGCACCGTACAGAGAAACTTGTAATTTAGAACCATCCAGATACCAACACTCTATCAGTAAAACCCTGTGTTTAATCCAGCTCACGTATTTTTTCAACAATTTAGTTAATGAGAGGGAGTGTTAGATCAGATACTTCACATCTGAAACATAGTACTGGGATCAATATTCATTACAATATGCCAAGTATCTAGTAAAAGAAGGAAATAGATAATGTAATTTTTGTCGAAGGTGATTCAAGCATGATTATTTTTCAAATAGGATTTTCCTTTAATGAACAATACAACCTTGATGCTCCTATAAAAGCATTTGGAAAAGCATCAGGCACTTTTGTCTTCCTTGCACCACTGCTGATATCATTGCTAATTTCTCATTAATTTCTGATGAAATTGCCCATTTTGGCAGTGGTGGGATTTGAAGCTACATGGCCAGTGATAGGGAACTTAGTTCAGCGCCTTAGACCTCTCAGCGACACTAACACACTGAGAAAATATCCCATTTTGGCACTGATGGTATTTGAAACTACATCAGCGGTCTCTCGTGCCTCTAATTTCTCATTAGTATTTTTAATCTTTTACTCAGCCATAACATTGCTATCCACCTCATCAAGTTCCATATGTTTCTGGGTAAAACTTTAAAACCTTTAAAACTTCATTTATACAGCAAGGTAACAGGCCCTTCTGACCCAATGAATTCACACTGTCCATTTTTTAAACCCATGTTAACCCACCCATATGTCTTTAGAATGGGGAGAAAACTGGGTTGCCCAGCAAGCTAGTCTCATCTGCCCTCATTTGGCCCATTGCCCTCTAAACACCTCCTACCCATGTACTTATCCAGATGGCTTTTAAATGTTGCTAATGTGCCTGCCTCAACCACTATTTCTGGCAGCTCATTCCAAAGACGCACTACCCTTTGTGTGAAGAAGCTGTGCCCTGATGTCCCTTTTAAATCTCTCGCCTCTGATACTAAACCTATGCCCTCTTGTTTTTAGCACCCCCTCCCTGGGAAAAAGACTATGTGCTTTCACCCTGTCTAAGCCGCTCATGGTCTTATATACCTCTATCAGGTCTCCCCTCAATCTCCTATGTTCCAGGGAATAAAGTCCTAGTCTACGTGACCTCTCCTCATAACTCAGGACCCTAAGTCCAGGCAATTACCTAGTAAATCTTTTCTGTATTCTTTCTAGTTTAATAACATCTTTTCTATAACAGGGTGACCAAAACTGTACACAATACTCCACGTGCGGCCTCACCATTGTCTTATATAACTGCAACATAATTTCCCAACTCCTATACTCAAGGCCCTGATTGATGAAGGCCAGCATGTTTAGCACCTTCTTCACCACCCTATCTACCTGTGATGCTGCTTTCAGTGAACTATGCATTTGTACTCCTAGGTTCCTCTGTTCCAGGGCCCTACCATTCACTGTATAACTCCTACCCTGGTTTGATTTCCCAAAATGCAATACCTCACATTTATCTGGACTGAAAGCTATTTACCAATCCTCAACGCACATATCTAGCTGATCAAGATCCCTCTTTAGTTTTTCATAGCCTTCTATAGTATCCACAGCACTTATTTAGTGTCATCTGCAAACTTACTAACCATGCCTTGTACATTTACATCAAAATCATTTATATAAATTACAAACAACAAAGGTCCCAGCACCGACACCTGTGGCACACCACTAGACACAGGCCTCCAGTCTGAGAAACAGTCCTTGATCATCACCCTCAGCTTCCTACCACTGAGCCAATTATGAATCCAATCCACTATCTCCCCCGGATCCCATGTGATCTAACCTTCCAGACTTGCCTGCCATGAGGGACCTTGTCAAAGGTTTTATTAACGTTCATACAGACATCATCCACTGCTCTACCCTCATCTACCCACTTGGTTACCTCCTTGAAGAACTCCAACGCACGAAGCTTGACTGACTGTCCCAAATCAGACCCTGTCTCTCCAAATGTTGGTAGATCCTGTCCCTCAGAACCCCCTCCAGCAATTTACCCACCTAGAAATTTTACTCTAGAAAGTTGTGGAGATTAATGTAATTCTATCATTGTGCCACCCTGAGACTGCTCCAAGACATGAATGTAATGTTTAGTAAAAGTTCAGATTGAAAAGTTCAGATTAAAAATCACTGCACTCTTTCTGCCGAAGGGTAGAACATTGTATCATGAATTAATTAAGTCAAATCTTGACCTCAGCAGTTAGGTTCTCCCAGTCTTTTTTAAAATGAATCATACAGTTCCTTTGATAATTTTGACTGTCTATTTTTAGAAATAATATTTAAAACGTTGCATTCCCCTATTTTTATCTCCCACAGAGATTGAAAAAGAAGCAAAGGCAAGTCACATTCCATCATGTGCACAAAGCCAGATTTACCTGCCGAAACCTTCAGTCCTTGAACAATCAGGGGGACACTGAACCAAGTCATGCTGCTCACAAGCCAATAGTTACAGTATACAGAGAACTGCCATCTCGCTGCAGTGAGTGGATGAGCTTGTTTCTGACTCTTGTGCATGTGTATTGCAACGCAGGCATCAGCTCGAGCAGATAGTTAGAAGCTGGTGCAGCTGACTCCTTTCACATTGTTGGATTCACCATGGAATCCAGGAGTGGAGCGTGGACATACTGAGGCATCCAATTCTCAGCTTTAGCTGGAGTCAGCAATATGTAAACTTGAATAGGATCATCAACCCGGTTTGAGAAGATCAGTGCTGGCAAATACTTTAGTTTTATTCTTTATTTTAATAATTTGATTTAATTTCCATTACTTAAATGAGTTTTTATGTAAATCTTGTGAAATTGTTTTTAATTACTTAAATCCTTCTGAGCAGTTTTTTAAAAATATCTCCAATCATGACCTTATAGGATGACAGCAGTAGCAAGGCCTGGAGGTCATTTGGACCAATGGAGCAACAGAAAGTAAGTGTGGCTGTGGGAGTAGTACTTAGTCATGATGTAGAAAGCAGCCATTTGGTGCACTGAATTGTCTAACATAGGAATCTGATTCCCCCACTAATTTTCCCTGTAACCTATTCTCCCCACATCCCCATCAACTTTTCCACTCACCTACACATTGGGGGCAATTCTACAGTGGCCACTTAACATACAAACTTGCATGGGATGTGGGAAGAAATTGACCACCTGGTGGAAATCTGCACAGTGACAGGCAGAATGTGCAAACTCCATGCAGGCAGCACCAGAGGTCAGGATTGAACCCGGGTCACCAAAGCTATGAGACAACAGCTCTACTAGCTGCACCACTGTGCAACCCAAATAATTGTTGACTATCAGGTGGAAGGCATGTCACTACCATTTCTGGGTGGGTTTGAACCACCAACCTTTCAATTAACAGCTGAACGAGCTGGCTGACTGTACCTCAACTAGTTTTGCACATCTCCTGTTGCAGTGAAGCCCAGCCCTAATAATGTTCCTGGCCTGATTCAATTGATAGTACTTTCAACTAAGCCTAAATGTTGTGGGAACAGATTCAGTTCCAGTGATCCGATCATATATTTTCTATGCTGACACTTCAGTGTAGCTGCGAGGGAGGGCATTGGAGAAGTTGTCTTTCGATAAACCAAAACTCCCTCTGCCCTCCCATGTAGAAGTAAAAGATTTCAACACACAAGTGAAAGAATGCAGAAATTTTGGTTGAAAAGTACCCTCTGCAGCATCAAGTGCATTTCACTTTTCATATTTCCTTACAACAAAGAAGGAGGTCATTCAGTCCATTGAGATGATGTGAGTTGTAAGAGCAATCCCATCAATCCCATTTCCTCATTTATTTCCCTTTATTCTCTCTCACATCCACTTTAACTCCCTCTTCATTCTCCTACCACTCACCTACTCTATGGGTAATTTTCTACAGTGGTCAATTAACCTACTAACCAGCACATCTTTGGGATGTGGGAGGAAACCAGAGCAACCAGGGAGAACATGCAAATTCCATGTTTGCATGGGCAGAACTGGTGGTCAGAATAGAACTCGTGTCATTGGAGCTGTGAGGCTGTAGTGCTGTGTCACTCTGCAGCTTCTGTATCAGCACCTAAGCACCTGGAAACCATTCCAATTATATCATGATTGACACATTATGATATTACAGTAGAATAGTAAGGGAGTGTTGTACTCTCAGGGGAAATGCTGTGAAAGATAGCAGGGAACGCAAGGGTTAACAACTGGCAGAGTAAGAGTTAATAGTATGCTTTTTAGTATGGTTCTCACTGTGAAAGGATTCTCAAGGTAAAGAATGATCTCACTATGGTGTGATTCAGTTTTGTCTAGTTTTAATGGCAGGTGCAAGTGGGAAGAAGTAGTTTTTTTTAGATATATCTTGTTATGCCAGAAACTTTATGTAAACAATTGCCTGTGAAAGTGTAACTTCTCACCTAGCTTTCCCACAAAAATGGGTATAAAAATATGCTGTAGCCGAGTCTTCTTTGAGTGAGTTTTGGTATAGAGTTAGGATTACATGGTTTACTCTCTCTCTGTATTCCCCCACTCCAGCTAGTGAAAGCTAATAAAGCATTTATCGTAAGTTCTTTGGTTCTGTTGTTGTCTGATTCTTTGCAGAGGCGCGGGTCGACTTTAACAATGCCTTTAGGATGAGATGTCTACCCTTTTTGCTGTATGTAAAAGACCCCATGATAACATTTCGACAGATGGACTGGGGAGTTAGGGATACTGGAGGTTGTTTTCCACGTATCCTGGTCAATAAGTATTCCTCCACTAACACTATATTGCCTGCTATTTTCTAGAATCAAGCCAGTAACTACACAAGTACTTGATTATCTGTAAGAACTGTGGGACATCCCACTATCATAAAAGGTGATGTAAATGCAAATCTTTTCCTTCTGGAAGCCTTATATCTGACATGAACTGCGAATATTACTGTTGGTACAATGGAAAATATTTGAGTTTTTTTTTGAAGAGGTGATCAAGAGGATTGATGAGAGCATGGTGGCAGACATTGTCTACATGGAAATTAGCAAGGCTTTTGATGAGGTCCCAGATGGTAGACTGGTGCGGAAGATCAGATCACATGGGATTCTGAGTGAGCTAGCCTATTGGACGCAAATTACCTTGGGGGAAGGAGTCAGAGAGTGTTAGTGGAGGGCTGTTTTTCAGATTGGAAGCCTGTGACCAGTGGTGACCCACAGGGATCAGAGCTGGGTCCCCAGCTGTCTGTCATGTGGATTAATGATTTGGATGAGAATGTAGGTGGCAAGATTAGTAAGTTTGTGGATGACACCAGAATTGGTGGTGTGATGAAGGAGGTTGCTTAAGGTTACAACAGGATCGAGACCAACTGGCCGAGTGGACAAAGGAATGGCAGACGGAATTTAACTCAGACAAGTGCAACGTGATGCATTTTGGGAAATTAAAACAGGACAGACTTACATCGTAAATGACAGGGTGCTGGGGAGTGTTGTAGAACAGAGAGACCGAGGAGTATATAGTTCCCTGAAAGTGGTGAAACAGGTGGACAAAGTGCCTTCATTGGCCAGGGAATTGAGTACAAGAGTCTGGACATCATATTACAGCTGTATAGAATATTGGTGAGACTGCACCTGGAATATTGCGTGCAGTCGCCAAACTATAGGAAGGATGTGATTAAGCCAGGGAAGATTCACAAGGATGTTGCAGGGACCGGAAGGCTGGAGCTATGAGGAGAGACTCAGTAGGCTGGGTCTGTTTTCCCTGGAGTGAAGGAGGCTGAGGGGTGACTTTACAAAGGTTTACAAAATCATGAGGGCCATAGATAAGGTGAATGGTCACAGAAATTTTTTCCCCAGGGTACAAGGGTTTAAAATGAGAGAACATAGAATTAAAATGAGAGGGGAAAGATTTAAAGGGGACCTAAGGGACAGTTTTCCACACAGAGGGTGGTGGTTATGTGGAACAAGCTGCCAGAGGAAGTGTTAGAGGCAGGTACAATTACAATGTTTCAAAGGCATTTGGACAGCTTCTTGGATAGGAAAGGTTTAGAGAGATATGGAAAAAATGCAGACAAATGAGACTAACTCGTGAACAAACACAAGAGACCACAGATGCTGGAATCTAGAGCAACACACAAAACACTGGAGGAACTTAGCGGGCCAGGCAGCATCTATGGAGGGAAATGGACTTGACATTTCGGGTTGAGCCCCTTTATCTGGACTGAAAGAAAGAAGGGGAGGAAGCCAGTGTAAAAAGCTGGGGAGAAGGGGCGGAGCAAGAGCTGGCAGGTGATGGGTGGATCTGGGGTGGGTGGGGATGGGGGGGTTGGTGGGAAGTGATAGACAGATGAAGGGGGGGAGAGAGATGAAATGATGTCAGAAGCTGTGAGGTGATGGGTGGAAGTGACAGGTCTGAAGATGATGGAATCTGATAGGAGAGGAAGGTGGCGCATGGAATAAAGGTAGGGAGGTGGGGAGGGGAACCAGTGGTAGGAGTGTGTGGGTGATGGACTGGGGGAATGGATGGAGGATTGGGAAAGAGATAGGGTGATGGGGGCCAGTTACTGCACCCCCTCTCTCCCTTTTCTCCTTTTTTTCTTTTCTCTCTCCTCCTGATCCAACTGGTCCCGTCTAATTACCCCCCCAACCTCATCTGCCTATCACCCCCTCACCTGAATCCACCTATTTACCTCCGTAGATGCTGCCTGACCCCACTGAGTTTCCCCAACACTTTGTATGCAGCTAATGAAGACGCCTTCATTGGCATGGATGAGTTGGGCCGAAGGGCCTGTTTCCATGCTGTATAACTCTATGACTCTATGTCATCCCTTGATTTCAGGCCTGCTTTGCCTGATATGTGCTGCTTTGCCCTGGAAGCTGATAGATAAAGTTAAGATATCCATGCTACAATAGTATGATGATTAAGTTACTGGAAAAGCAGCCGACTTCTGGAGCATTGATCCAGGACATGATTGTGAATCCTTCCATGGCAGCAAAGGAATTTAAATTCAGATAACTCAATAAATCTGGAGTTTAATAAAAAAAAAGCTAGTCATGGCAAAACATACAAGACAACCAAATGAGGTTGAATTTAAGATCTCAGCCAGCTTACCCTTCATTGTTTTGATCCAGACACACACGCTCCTCTCGTTACTAGGTACATGAGCCTGAAGACCCACACTCAAAGATTCATATCAGCCTCTTGTACGTCAGTGAGACCCGATGCAGATTGGGTGACCGCTTCATCGAGCACCTTCGCTCCGTCCACCACAACAGCCAGGACCTCCTGGTGGCCACCCACCTCAATTCCACATCCCATTCCCATACCGACATGTCTATCCATGGCCTCCTCTACTGCCACGTTGAGGCCAGACGCAGGTTAGAGGAACAATACCTCATATTCCGCCTTGGGAGTCTCCAACCTGATGGTTTCAACATCATTTCGCTAACTTCCGGTAACCCCACCCCTTTTTTTCTCCCCCCCACTCCTTTGTCTTCCCTTATTCCTGTGGCTCCCTTCCCCTGCCATCTCTTCTCGTTCCCTCCTCCATCCTTTACTCCATGGTCCACTGTCCTCTCCTACCGGATTCCTACTCCTTCAGCCCTTTGCCTCTTCTACCTATCACCTCTCAGCTTATTACACCTTCTCCCCTCCCCCACCCACCTACCTTCCCCCTCTCACCTGGACTCACCTATCCCCTGAACTCACCTATCACCTGCCTGCGTTTGCTCCACCCTCTCCCCCCACCTTCTTATTCTGGCGTCTGCCCTTTTCCTTTCCAGTCCTGATGGAGGGTCTCGGTTCGAAACGTCGACTGTTTATTTCCCTCCATGGATGCTGCCTGACTTGCTGAGTTCCTCCAGCACAATTTGGGTATTGCTCAAGATTCCAGCATCTGCAGAATTTTTTGTGTCTTCGAAGATTCAGGAACAGCTTCTTCCCCTCACCGTCAGATTTCTGAATGGTCCATGAACCCATGATCACTACCTCGTTATTTCTTTTTTTGCACTATTTATTTATTTTTGTAAATTAAAGTAATTTTATGTCTTTGCACTGTACTGCTGCTGCAAAACAACAAATTTCATGTCATATAAGTCAGTGATAATAAGTCTGATTCTGATTCTGAGGTATGTTTGAGGTTATCAGATATATCAATAAGGACAAAGAATGCAGTCTGAATGTCTGACATCTCTTTAATTTGCATGGTTTCTTGGGATATGGAGTTGGTAAGATGTAGTTGTTCTCAGAGAAAGTATCAACTGTCATTTTTCAGACAATTTTGTGTTGCAATAGTGTTGTCATCGCTTGGAGAAATTTTACCCATGAAAAATGGTACCAGAGCAAACGAAGTCACTGCTGAAACATCAGGAGCTGAATTTCCCAGTGGGTGTGAAAAACCTGGAAATGTGCATAAAATGACTGTGCTCAGGGTGAGGCCAATGTTCAACAACATCGCACTATTTGTCCTACAGTCAAGCAAATGGATTTCTAGGATCCTATTTCAACTTCTGCAGTAGTAAAGATATCACTCAGTGAAAATGAAAAGAAAGCACGAGGAAGAGCAGAATGTCAATCTTTGAATTTGTTCAGGAGATGGTGCAATCAGAGATCAAGTGGATGGACTCGTTGGTAAGCTGTGTAGCAGAAGAGCTCCTGCAGCATGAACTCTGCCACACACAGTAACTTAACTGCAAGCATTTCCCAAAGGTTTTTGAAAATGATTTATGATTCAGTGCCAGCAGTGTGAGTAAAAAAAACTTAAATCTTGATGAAACCCATGAGATACAGGATGATCCAACACTAAGTTTCCTGTTTAAGTTCAATAATGATGAGAATGAAATGGGTGGAATTCTGCAATTGCTAGCAAGGAAAATGTACAACTGCGCAATCCCCTCTCTCTTGCAACTTTGTTCATCAAATTTAACATGCTGCATTCATGCAGGAGACTGGAAGTTGTTGCATCTCTTAACTGAGGTTTATTAATAAGCAAATTAACCAATTTTGCCAAACATTAATAATAAACAAAACACACCCGTAAGCCAAAACAAAAACAAGAACAGAAAAATTCTAGTCCTGGCATATTACCCTGTCCTCTTAAATAAGTCATTGAGAAGGACTGTAAACAGTTGAAGCCAAAGCAATGATTCTTGCACACTGTAATGTTATACCCTGCCTCTTTAATAATGACGCATTTAATACCTGTTCTCTGTTTTCTGCCTTTTGACCAAATCTTAATCCATCCAAATATATAATCCATTGTCTCATGAGCCATAATCCTGTATAACAACTAATTCAGTGGCACCTTATTAAATGTCTTCTGAAAATCCAGCTGTACAGATCCATTGGTTTCCCCACATCTATTCTGTTGGGTACACACTCAAATACCACTAACAGATTTGTCAAACATGATTTCCCTTCATAAAGCTGTGTTGACTCTGCCAAATCACACTGTGATTTTCTTGAGGCTATTCAGCTGTTATCTGATTTACCTGCCGATCCTCTGGCTCTTTGAGATTTCACTCATGAACCAGCATCTTTTTTCAACTGTAAGAGGGCTTAGCTGAAGGCCTTTGAGAGTAGCAGTTCTTCGTTTTACTAAGAGGTCTGCCATTCATGAGTCCTCAAGTCCTGCTATTTCTGTTTCCCTGCTCAGCATTATCTTGTTTAATTTATTCATTTTTCAAGATGAGGCCTTCTCTCACAAGGCCACCATTTATTTTCATCCCTAATTGCCCTTGAGAAGGTGATGGAAAGCAGCCTTTCTCGGATCATTGAAGTTCTTCAGGTGAATGTATGCCTATAATTCTGGTGGAGAAGGAGTTCCAAGGGCCATCATTTATTCCTATCCTTAATTGCCCTTGAAAAGCTGGTAGTGAGGGGCCTATTTTGATTGTTGTGGTCCTTCAGGTAATGGTATCCCTATAATGCTGGTGAGGAAGGAGCTCCAGGACTTAGACACAGCGATAATGAAGGAACAGTGATATATTGCCATTCCAGAATGGTTTGCGACATGGAGAGGAATATGTATGTTTGTGGTAGAGTACCTGCTGCCTTTGTCCTTCTTGGAAGTGGAGTTTGCAGGTTTTGCATGATCTGTCATAATAAACTGGGTGAGTATCTGCACTGCATTTTGTAGATGGAACACACAGCACTGATTGTGCACCACTGATGGAGGGAAAGAATGCTTATGTTGGTGGATGGGCTGCTTTCACTGGGTGGTGCTGAGCTTCTTGAGAGTTGTTGGGAGTCACACTCATCCAAGCAAGTGAGTGTATTCCATTTACACTTCTGACTTGTGCTTTGTAGATGGGGGAAAGGCTTTGTTAGGAGCTGAGTCAATCACCACAGGAAACCCAACCTCTGGCCAGCTCGCCTAGCCACAGTATTTACGTGGCTCATCCATTTTATGGTCAATGGTGACCCCTAGGACATTGTTGGAGAATGCAAGGTGATGGTAGTGCCACTGAAACTCAAGGATAGGTGGCTGATCTCTCTCTTGCTGGAGATGGCAATTGCCTCATAATTTTGTGGCTCAGATGTTGTTGAGGTCTTGTCGCATGGAGGCATGGACTGCTTCATGTCCTTTGGAATGGAACACTGCTCAGTCGTCAATGGACATTCCCAATTCTGACCTCCTGATGGAGGGAAGGTCATTGATGTTGCAGCTGATGATGTATGGGTCTAGGACACTGGTCTGAGAATCTCCTGCAGTAATGTACTAAACAGGGCTGACTAACCTCCAGCAATGAGAACCATTTTCCTTTGTGTGAGATATGAAAATAACAATTGGAAAATTTGCCCCTTGATATCCAGTGACTTATTATGACTGGAGCCTTTCTGAGTGTAGCTGTGCAGTACTTCTTACCCTCATTTGCTGCAAGTTCCTGCTGGCTGGATCAGTCAGGGTTGGATGTTTATCATGACGATATAACAAATCCAGTCTTTGAAAGTACTGCAAATCAGCCCAATGGATTTTACAGCAAAATTTTAATTGTTATCAGAAAATGTCTTCAATTGCATTCACAGTGTTCTGAAAACCACTCAATTTGTCCATTACTGCACATTGGCATGCAAGAGAACATGGCTGCAACCATTGAGATGAGATGAGATATCTTTATTAATCACATGTACATTGAAACACACAGTGAAATGAATCTCTTTGTGTAGTGTTCTGGGGGCAGCCTGCAAGTGTCGCCACATTTCCGGTGCCAACATAGCATGCCCACAACTTCCTAACCTGTACGTCTTTGGAATGTGGGAGGAAACCAGAGTACCTGGAGGAAACCCACGCAGACACAGGGAGAATGTACAAACTCCCTACAGACAGTGGCCGGCATTGAACCTAGGTCACTGGCGCTGTAAAGCGTTACACTAACCGCTACACTGCCTGCCCCATTGAGTTATGGACGTGAAGAAATGTCAACAATTCAAATTGAATTGTATTTCCATCTGCATAACTCCTGTCAGATAGTAACAGAAATAATTAGGTTATGGCTGCTCTGGGTAAAATCACTTTACTTTCCTTGTTGTAGTAATGGACAGTACTAAACTCAAAGGAGCCTAACTAACACAAATTGAAATTTGATGTCATTGAAAGACCATGGAGTGTTGCACAAGTAATGGCCTAAAAAATTGGTGTGCTCCCTAAAAGGCACTCAGTATGTCATTGCACAGCACACCAATGACTGTTTGGAAGCTGGTGGACTGGATCTTGCCTAAGGTTCATGCTCATACAACAAATTTCAATGGCACCTTAGTCCCAAGAACCAGGGTGCTACTTGCCCTGTGATACATACTTTCTTTCATGTGCTAAGGAACAAACTAAATTAAGTATAGTGTCCAGAAATACATTGGGTTTGGTGGGAGATTGGGGAGATGGTTTGATTGCAGCTGGAGATGGGGGGTGGTGGTGGGTAGCCAAAGATTGGTCTCTTGTTGAGGAAGCAGGGAAATCAAGGCCTTAACTGGGGAGATACAGAGTGGGGTCCAGAATGGCTGAGTGAATCAGGGTGGGATTGGCATGTGCTAGGTTGTTACCATTGGGTGACTTGGGGGCCAGTGTGGAAGGAATGTGATTAAGTGTGGTGGGATCCCAGCCTGCAGTGGAGTTATTAAAACCTGATTATCCCAAGAATGCCCAAAGATATGCATTTGATGAACAGCTGATACAATGTTTCTTCTTAATCAGTGGGACACATCTGAAGATTGATATTTTACCAGGGTGGAATACAAATCGTGGCCATTTCTGGATCAAATTGCATCACTTTGGAAATCTTTTCCAGTACTTTCCATTGAGATTTACTCTTGTGCATTTCAAGTGCTTCCTGTAGGCAATCAAATGTGTTGTTAACATTTCCGTGATTGCACAGATGGTGGCCTTTCTACTTAATCTCACCCTCTTTAACACGACTCCACTACCACTGAAAGAGATTTGTGCTTGTTTGCAGTAATGTAACAGAAGGTGTCAACCTTTCACATTAGTGCTCTCTTGCTATAGATGATCCACTTTCACCAAGTTCAATGGAACCTCTATTGTGGACAGAAGCATAGAAAATGCAAAATCAAGCTCCTACCAAATGAATTCTCCAACATTTTCACATAGCCTTCGTTAATGTCAATTCCAAATAGATGAGATTAGCGTAATTTGGGCAGATCAATACTCTGAAGCCTCAACCAAAACAAGTATTGTTTACCCATTAGATTTCTACATACTGATAATCCTGTTTAAAGTCAAAAATCCACCTTGAGCCAATAGCTCAGCATATTTTGGCATTAATCTGATTCAAGTTCTTCATCAAATATTACATGTCCTACATTATCAAAGTTCTTGGTTTACGTTTTCTTGGAACCATATAACAAAGAAAAAATACACCATGGATAAAGTACTTAAATGTGCAGCTATTGAACATGTTCAGACAATATAAATAGAGTGACTCATTAAGGAATGAAAATAAGCCACAAGTTATAGTCAACAATTTCTTCTTTAGCTCCCAAAAGCAATTCAGTTTCTGTCAAAGTTTTCATGACACTTTTATGGCACTCAATTGCCAGTTTAAATTTTATATTTTGCTGCGTAATTTAGATGGCAGCTGTTATGCTAGGAAACCAGACCATCCAAAGAAACTAGTCGCCAATGAAGGAAAGCCATCATAAATATTAATTTGCTACATCTTTTCATCTCAGGTGTTAAATTTTGAGGATGAAGAGAAATTGCTTCAAAATTCACATTCTCAAAATAATAGGTTGGCCACTCAGGACAAATTAGAAAGAATTTATTTTCCCAGGTGGATGTGAAACTTTGAAATCCACTGTATTCATAGCAAAAATCAGTTGATTTTTAGATTTTAAGAGAATCCAGGGAAGTGGGGTTAGTGCAGGAAAGTGGTGTTGATCAGCCACTATCTTACTGAATGGAGGAACTGAATGGCCTTCTGCTTCTGCCACCTTCTCACTCCAGGAACATACACACAGTGTAAATTAAATGTTCCTGCAATTCAGCATTGAGCGTTTACATTAAATAGCATGAGCCAGCTGACACGAGTGCCATTTCCCTGAAACATATTACATTCCACTAGGATCACAGGATCACTGAGTTTCCTTCAATGGAACAGACGTAATTTCTAATGCTGGTACACAGTTCAGGTACACAGTTAATTGATAAAATCAAACATTAAACCAAAATCCATTAAATACAATGTAATTATTATAATTATCTACACAATTAATTGAGGATCATTCACAGTTTGTGCAATTATTCAAGCAAGTATGTAGCTTTCAATGAAAAAATTATACTCTCTTGAATTATTTCAAGTAAGAAATTATTTAAAGCTTCAAAACAAAACACATTATTAAATGATGCACGCATGCAAACATGCTCAGTTATTCTCAAATGAAATAGATGGTGATAATTCTTTTGGTGAATCACTTGCCTATTTAAAGCATGTAAGACAACCTGAATTAATAGTCCATTGTAATGAGTCAAAGATAATCTGTCCTCATTCTGTTGCACCATCCAGCTCGTGAGGCTACTGTAACAAGAATTTTTTACTGTGCAAATATGTTATATCAGTGAGATAAGGGGAAACTTTACTTCAATGGAACTGAATTCTAGAGATATCAGGTTACATGTTCTTGCCATGTAGCACAATTAATGCAAGTGATTGGGATGAATTTCCAGACACTGAAAGTCCGTGAATACAACTTCAACCATATTACCCTCATCAAACCTCTCCGTCTCTTCAGCAGAGAACTCAATCAATGTTGAGCACAGCTTGCCTTTAACAAATCCATGGAGACTTTGTACTGGTCGAATTGTCCTAGAACCTGCCTGCTTCATGGACTTTTACTGGATGTACAGAGCTGGACAAAAAGAATCCTTGCACCCATGGGCATCTGGCAAAGTCAAACAGGCTCTAAGCAGTATGTCGGGCTCAGACTCCGATTGGCAGACTGATCCCGAATTTGTTAAAAAGCATAATCCATTAACAAATAACTATTAAAATTAATAACTTTTAAACTAAGGGTTATGGTCCCAAAATAATGGTTTGGCCAGTCAGAACAAAAATGAGAAGAACTTTCTTCACCCAAAGGGAAGTAAATCTTTTCACTACTCAAGAGGTCTGTGGAGACTCTGTATGTAAGTTCAAGACAGATTGAAAGGCTTTTACTTATTAAGGTAATAAATAAGTATGAGGTTAGTGCAGGAAGGTAGTGCTGAGGCACAAGGATTCTGTGATACCATTGAATGGTGGAGCAGGAAAAGGGCTGAATGGCCTTCTGCTTCCAGTTCTTGTGTTTGTAAAATAAAGTAAAAGAAAATCAAAGCATTTAAAGCTGAGGGAGTGGATGTGAAGTGTGCCTGGACTTTACACTCAGCATGTCACTGTCCCATCACTGGCTTCAAAGATGAGTCCAGCGGTGGAGCAGACAATCAGATAACCCAAACTCTGAACTTCAGTGTGTCTCAGAACCATCAGATGACTGTCAGTATGATTTAACTCTATGTTGGCAATTAATATCATCCTACATGATTGTCTCTAGAAGTTTCCCAACCACTGACATGAGGCTAGTTAGTGAGTTCAACCCATCCTCTTTGTTGAACAGGGATGCAACACTCACAATTCTCTGGTCTTCCACCCCATGCAGACAGGACTGGAAGCCCTTGACCAAAATTCTATGATGTTCTCCCCAATTTCCCTTTATAATCTAGAAGGTATGCCATCTTGATCTGTCGAATTTTCTATTTTGAATACATTCATCCTAAAAACATGAACAGCTCCAAGCAAACAAAAATTGGACAGTACATAAATTTGCTACCTGGCAGTATTCATTGTGATCTTGACATAACTGTGATGGACCCAACCCTCTGGCAACACAGTGGTTGGCCTTAAGAACCAAGGTTATAGAATTTTCATATTGCCATACCCAATTTTCCAGACAGAGCATTCAGAGTACATTTTAGTGCACACCTGAATTTGGTATTAGGAGCAGTGCTTGAACCTGTAAAATTGAATTACCTGAAGCCGGCTGGTACCAGAGCTAAAGGACATAGATCATATCTTGTAATGTTTTTATTATTACCATTGTTTAGGGTCAATGGAAATGGAAATGAAAGGAAGGGGTTTAGCATACTTTCAACACTTACTCAAATAGTAATTCTTACAGTAGTGTGGAAGACATACGTGTGCAGGGAATTTTAATGTGGAAGGGGTTGTGGATTTGATGTGAGAGGGAGGATAAAATCTAAAAAGGTGCCAATGCATTAAAAATCCACTTCCAATCAGCAGACTGGTACTTTACATAAACCCATTAGGCTGAATGCATTCAATGTCTCAGGAGGGGTGGATTGGCAACTAACACATTAATTGCGCAATTACATAGAGCATAGATCAGTATAGCACAGGAATAAACCCTTTGGCCCACCATGTCTGTACCAACCATTTTGCCAGTTTAAACTAATCCCATCTTGCCTGCACATTGTCTATATCCCTCAGTTACCTTCTTGTTCATGTGCCTGTCTAAATGCCTCTTAAACATTGCTATCATATTCACTTCAACCACATCCCCGGCAGTGCATTCTGGGCAACTACCACTCTCTGCATAAAAAAAACTTGCCTTAGAAGTCTCCTTCAAACATTCCCCCTCTCACCTTAAAGCTATGCCCTCTAATAGTTCATATTTCCACCCTGGGCAAAAACTCTATCTGCTCTGTCTATGCCTCTCATAATTTTATAACATCAGGTCACCCCTCAGCCTTTGACACTCCAGAGAAAACAATCCAAGTTTGTCCAACCTATCCTTGTACCTAATGCTCTCTGATCCAGGCAACATCTTGGTGAACCTCTTCTGCACCCTCTCAAAGTCTCCGTGTCCTCCCTGTAATACAATGACCAGAACTACACACCATACACCATATTGGCTTTACCAAATGAGAAACAACAGAAGCAGCATGAAGAGCCACACCAGAACTAGCAGGCTACAGGTCACAGACCAGCAGGTGCACTGGAAAGGTGGAGTAACGGGAAGGACAACAATAAAAAAGAGAGAGGCAAATAGGCGCAGCCGGCAAAAGGCACTGTTGTAGTGTGGGATCCACAGGTGGATCCTGACCATCCCCTAGTCTGAACAGCATGGTGTCAGGAGACACAAGGTGCTGCCTTCTTGACCATGTATTATCAATAGTTGCCAATGTAACCACTACTCTCGATGTTTGTTTTTGTCCCCAGGCATGTCCAAAGCTCTACTGGAGGTAAACCCAGGATCTGCTGCTTAATGATCCAAAATTACATAAGGCATTCAACCATAGCAGTGTATGCCGGAACTGGAAATTATGCCAGCCCAGCCTCTGATGATACCAGTCAGAAAGAGCAGACACTTGGGTTTGCACTCCTGAAAGGATTATCCCGGCACTTCCAGATCAACTGCAGGGATTGCTGTTCCACCAGTGTGCAGCTTGTGTGAAACCAAAACATTATACTTCTGCAGGCATGTACAAGCTTCCCTGGGAGCTGCTAGTCATGTTTATTCTGTTAGTACCAGACATTACAGCTCCCAGGGAATCTTGTGCATGCCTGCAGAAACATAACTCCCTGATATCACTATACCTGTAACCTGACTCATGGTGATTGTTGGTAAACCAGCAATACCCACCTCAGATTTGGCTGAAGGCACCCAGCCAATGAAGCACAACAGATGCACAGTGAATTCCATATGGCCACCAGGTAGGTATTTGAGAAGCCACTGGCAAGCTGAATGTACACTTCAGATAATTAGGCAGGCCTAAAGGTATCCACCAGCAGCCAGGCCAAAATAGTCATAGTTATATGTTCTCTGCAAAACATTTCACAACACTGAGGTCTGCACATGCAGAATGAGAAAGACAAAGAGCTAAATGCTATCACAGATGACTCAGAGTGGGATGGATTGGAGGAGAGGAGAAAATGAAGACAATTCATCCTCAAAGGTTCACAGTGTTGTCCACATTAGGGAGTAGTGAGCATAGTCAGAGGATCTATGTAGTATATTAATCATTGATTTTAATATAAGCAAGAACTAGCCTTCAAAGTACAACAAAATGTAACCCACAGGTAGAAATTGGTTTTGAAATTACGACAACAGCTACGTAAACAAACACCACTGTCTGTGAAGGGAGCAAGCTACCAGCTCACAGTGGGAGGCTACTTTGGAAACTGACAAGACAATGCTTAATCTCTCAATAGATCAAAGTTGAAGGTAGAGTACAAGGTCAATGGCAGGATTCTTAGCAGTGTGGAGGAACTGAGAGGTTTTGGGGTCCAGGTACATAGATCCCTCAAAGTTACCATGCAATTTGATAGGGTGGTTAAAAAGGCATATGGTGCACTGGCTTTCATTAGTCGGGGGATTGAGTTCAAGAGCCGAGAGGTAATGTTGCAGCTCTATAAGACTCTGGTTGTACCACACTTGGTGTATTGTGTTCAGGTTCTGGTCACCACATTATAGGAAGGATGTGGAAGCTTTGGAGAGGGTGCAGGGGAGATTTACAAGGATGCTGCCTGGATTAAAGAACATTTAAGAGACTCTTAGATAGACACATGAATGATAGAGAAATGGGGGGGCTATGTGGGAGGGAAGGGTTAGATAGATCTTAGAGCAGGATAAAATGTCGGCACAATACTGTGGGCTGAGGGGCCTGTATTGTGCTGTAATGTTCTATGTTCTATGTTTTATGAGGAGAGGATGAGTGAGTTAGGGCTTTTCTCTTTAGAGCGACAGAGGATGAGAGGCGACTTGATAGAGGTATGTAAGATTATGAGAGGCATAGGCAGAGTGGACAGCCAGCATCTTTTCCCCAGGGTGGTAATGGCCAATACTAGAGGCCACCTGTTTAAGGTGCATGGAGGAAAGTTCAGGGGAGATGTCAGAGGTAGGTTTTTTACACAGAGAGTTGTGGGTGCCTGGAATGCACTGCCAGGGGTGCTGGTAGGGGCCAATATGATAAGGTCATTTAAGAGACTCTTAGATAGGCACATAGATGAAAGAAAAATAGAGGGTTATGGGAGGTGAAGGAGTGAGGGGGATAATTTGAATGTAAAATAGATTTATATAGGTCAGCACAACATCATGGGCCAAAGGCCCCATACTGTGCTGTACTGTTCTATCTTCCATATCTGCATAAAGATACCTGTTAAATATTGGGACAAAGCAAATATGGCATGACCATGTGACATTCTAATATGTATTGACCAAATGCACAGACAACAGGGTTACATTAATTGGAATGCATCAAACCTCCAGTCGCATCTAAGAGGGAAGTATGAGATCAATTGATAATGAGAAACAATAGGTGAACGTCTTGTCATTGGAATCAGGCATCAGATAAATTGCATATTTCGTTCCATTAAACAAAGGGGCTCTATGTGTCCACCCCTGGAATGAGATCAAGGGAGGTTTCAGACTAGCTATTTTGCTACTTAGCACCTCAGACATGGTTATAGTTATATTTGTTCTGTCCATCAATACCTGTGATGTTTTTGGCTCCAGAGAGCTATCCCTCACAATACTCTGGTAAAAGAAGGATGTTTCAGATGTCTGGGTTTACTTTTGCTGCTGGAAGCTTTCAGAAAATTGACATGAACTACCTTGTCTCAAAAAAGATGTTAGAATATTCAGGACTAGTCTTGTCACTGAAGATGTACTCCCATTTGTAAATTCATAATTCTATAGAACCATTTGCCCACACTCTGAATATTGAGGTAAACCACACATCATAACTGTTAATATTGTACTTAATCATCTGTTATAATCTTTATACATAAAAAAGTATAACATCTGGAACTTTTGAGTTTTGGGGGATTCTTTTACCTGGTTTCCCCTGCCTGTTTGCTTGTGCTGAAAAAAAGACCTGTTTCATCTACATCTTTGGACTCCAACTGGCTCTTTTAACCAAGACAGTCCACAATTCCTGAGATATTTCACTTAGGTTGCACCAGTACACCTTAGTCACCTATTCCATCCTATTACTGTGATACACTCACATACAGCAACTTAATCATTATCTCTCCATTCGTCCTTATTTCTTCCTAATCATAAAATAATTTAAAAGGTTACTTCTCTCCCAGAAGCTGAGAATGAACAAGATAAAATTATGAAAATGCATAATATTTATGCGGTCTATCCAAAATAATGATTCCTAATGTGACAATTTCTCATAAACCCATCTGGCATAACCATGGCACAAGCACAATTTTAAACTTCCATTTTCAGCAGTTCTTACATAGCATAACCTTCACTGGGTGACACAGTGGGAACAGCCAGTAGAACTGCTGCTGAACAGTTCTTGTGAACCAGGTTCAATCCTGACCTCTTGTGCGGTCTTTCTGCAATCTGCACATTCTCCCTGTGACTGCATGTGTTTCCTCCATGTGTTGCAGTTCCCGCCTATGTTCCAAAGTCATTCAGACTGATAGATTTATTGGTCACTGCACATTGCCCAGTGCATTGGTGAGTGGTGGAATCTGGAGGAATGTGGGGAGAATAAAATTGGATTAGTGTAGGATTAGTGTAGCTGGGTGTTTGAAGATGAGCTGAAGGGCCTGTATGAATCTAGATGACTCTATAACCTTGACACAAGAGGTTTTCTGCAGATGCTGGAATCTGGAGCAACACACACAAAATGCTGGAGGAACTGGGCAGGTCAGGGACCATTTATGGGGGAAAATAAACAGTTGACGTTTCTCGTCGAGACCCTTCATCAGGACTGAAAAGGAAGAGGACAGAAGCCAGGATAAAAAAGTAGGGGGAGGGGGAGGAGCACAAGCTGGCGGGTGATAGGTGAATCCAGGCGAGAGGGAGAAGGTAGGTGGGTGGGGGAGGGGGGATGAAAAGGAATGATGTGGGAAGCTGGGAGGTGATAGGTGGAAGAGGCAAAGGGCTGAAGAAGAAGGAATCCAACTCTATAACCTTTACATCTTCAGAAAAGGTAGAAGCAGGCTGCTCACATCCCAGCTCTGATCAATGAGATACCTTTGATGAAAAACGCTATGATGCTGGAGGAACTCAGCAGGCCAGGCAGCATCCATGGAGAAAAGCAGGTGGTCAATATTTTGGGTCATGACCCTTCTTCGGGACTGAGCGAAGAGAGGAAGAAAACTTCTTCAAAGTGGGCACAGTGGAGCAGTAATACTAGAGAAAGAAAGGACTAAAGATGTTGGAATCTAGATGAAGTGAATCTGGAATCTAGACACTGGATTCTCCTGTGATAGTTGGTGATGCTCTGTCTCCCCCTCCCCAACCCACATCCTATCTTTCAACCCCCAGACCCTGGGGGTCTTGAAGCTGTCATCTGGATTGCAGCATCTGCAGTTCTTTGTTTCTCTAATGAGATACCATTGTCTGATGTCCTTTGGGTGTTAGACAGACGGCCAGCTGGATTCTCCTGTGATAGTTGGCGATGGTCTGTCTCCCTCTCCCCAACCCCCACCCTATCCTTCAACCCCCAGACTCTGGGGCTCTTGAAACTGTCAGTGTGGCCAGGACCATTGAACATCTTTCACATTCATAGACATTCAGTAACACTCAGAATAACAACAGAAATATAATTCTAAAAATATTATTTTTTATTTGCATTCATAGAACTATAAAGGGCACACACTAAACTTCAATTAAAATGATTTAAGTAATAATAAAGACAAAATTCTTGGGAGCCAATGTCTTCCATTCATGTGAATGAATGCTGCTGTGCTTGCCCAGGCATTCATTCACATGCTCGGAACAGATTTCCCAGTGTGAGCACAAGATAAGCTGTTGAACGAACTCGGCGGATCAGGCAACATCTGTGGAGACAAAGGGATGGTCAACGTTTCGGGTCAAGACCCTGCATCAGGATAGAGAGTGTGGAGTAAGGTAGTCAGTATATAGACATGAAAGGGCGTGGTGAGACAGAGGTTGGCAGGTGATGGGAAGAACCAGCAAGGAGGAGAATATGGTGGGCAAATAGAGCCAGGTGAAGGAGGGGGAGGGAGGAGTGTGGAAACAGAGGGCGGGGAGAGGTGGAAACATAAGCAAAGAGGAAAAAAACAGGCAGATAGATCTAGGTGGGGGAGGTGGAAGAGTAGATACAGAGGCTGATTGGTGGTAGGTGCAACCAGAAAAGAGAGACAGGTGGAACCAGTTGAAGAAGGGGAGAGGAAAGGTGAGCCCAAGGAAAAGAAACTGGGGTAGGTAGATATGTGGGTAATGAGGGATGGAAAAGGTGAACATAATTTGAGAGAACCTGGTGGGAGTGTGAAAGGAACATAGGAGGAATGGGCTACCTGAAAATGGAAAATTCAATGTTCATACCATTGGCTTATAGGCTACCCAAGTGGAATATGGGGTACTGCTTTTCTGGTTTGCTTTTAGCCTCACCATGGCAGTGGCGGGGGCTGAGGACAGACAGGTTGGTGTGGGAACGGGAATGGGGAGTGTCACAAACCAGCAACAAAAGAATCACACTGAGCATGATTCAGTGTTAAAAACTATTTTATTAATCACTACTTATGATAATACGTAAAATAAAAGTAAAAATGTTAGTATGTTAGAATTCAAGAATGTTAAACCTCGAACATTAACCCCAAAACTAAACTCTTCGTGTGTGTGTGTGACAAAGTCCAAAACTCCCAGTTCCGGAATGGTTCTTAAAGTTCAGTTCCGCAAGCCATAAGGTGAAACATGAGCAAGATCTTCTTCAACAACCACCGTTGTCTGAAGATAAGATGTAGATGTAGAAAAACATAGAGAGAGTACATACGAAATCCAAATGTTCCACGATGGAACCCAAACGACACTTCAGTGTTTACTCGGTAGTGACTTCCTCACCCCGAAAAGCATCCGAATCGTGGTCGTCCACACACAAATACCTGTTTCCTTCTACAGGTCAACAACAAAGTGAACTCCACCGGATTACTTCCAACTTCCATACATGGATTTCAGTGACAAACAGTTATTGTTTCTCATCCAACGATAGAGAAAACAAGCAGGCTGGTGTCTCTCTCCCTTCTCTCTCTCTCTCTCCTTCTTCTTCTTCTGACTTCTTCAACAACGTCATTACGTCCTTTATCTTCTATTGACGTAAGCACGCCCCACACACACATACACACAGACTCTCTATCTTAAAGGGACTTTCACTGAGTCCGTAACAGGAGTTGAAATGACACATAGCCAGAAGCACAAGATAGCCATTGTGGACAGAGTGCAGGAACTCTGCAGAATGGTCACCTATGCTTGGTCTTCTCGATGTAGAGGAGGCCACATGGAAAGCACCAAATTGAGTAGATGAGGCTGGAGGAGGTGCATGTGAATCTCTGCCTCACCTGGAAGGGCAGCTTATGTCCACACAGGGTGGTGGGGGAGGAGGTGTAGGGTCAAGTGTTGCACCTCCTGCAGTTTAAGGGGAAAGTGCCAGGGGATGGGGAGGGATGGATAGGAAGGGATGAGGGGAAAAGATATTGCTGACGTTTGGATGGGCAAAGGTTGGAGGAAGTGTCAAAGGATGATATGCTGGATGCAGAGGCTGGTGGGGTAAAAGGTGAGGATCAGGGGATCTCTATCTCTGCTCTGTCTGGGTGGGGGGTGGAGGATGTTGAGAGCAGACACATGGGAAATGGAGAAAATGTGTGTGAGGGCTTCATGAAGTGTGACAGAGGGGAAGTCACGTTACCAGAAGAAGGAGGACATTTCAGAAGTCCCAGAGTGGAAAGTCTCATCTTGAGAACAGATGTAGCAGAGACGGAGAAACACAAAAGAGGATGTCGTACTTACAGGAGCATGATGGGAGGAGATGTAGTCAAATTAACTCTGGGAGTCTGTAGGTTTTATTGTAGATGTCAGTGGATAGTTTGTCTCCTGAGATGGAGACAGAGAGATCCTGAAAAGGACATGAAGTGTCAGAGATAGTCCAGGTGAATTTGAGGACAGAGTGGAAGTTGGTGGCAAAGATGATAAAGTTGATGAGTTCTGCAGGGTTGAGGGTATTAGTGCAGGGGAACTGGTTGGGTCTTTGTTCCAGAAATAAATAGAGGGCCCTTAGTCCTTCCTGATGGGGGATGAAGGTGTGAGAAAAGGAAGGCCAATAAAAAATTGTTGTGTCCCATTGAACTCCAGGAGGAGCCCACCAGTGTATCAGGAAGGCAGTCGAAGCGCTGGTGGCAGGGCAGAAGATGCCAGATGCCAATTCGCACTAGTGGCAGAGCCTGAAACCTGGACTTCCATGGAGATATGCAGGTGACTCCAATCATCACCGCTGTCCTTGAAGCAGAAGATCTGCTCAGTTAATAGATCAAGTGTAAGGACAACATTTTAGCAAATGGATTTCACTGCAAGCAAACATACTTCAGACCTAAATCACATAGATTACTTTCCAAATGGCAAAAAAAACAAGATACAGTGGAAATCCAAAGAAAGTTAGGAATCCATGTACATAGATCATTAAAATGTCATGGACAAGTACAATACTTAATCAAGAATTCCAAGGATTGCTGAGCTTTATGTCTATAGAACTAGTATACAAGCTATACTAAGCCTTGGTTTGGCTGCAAATGATGAAATCTGGGGCAAAAACCAATCTGCTGGTGAAGCTCAGTGGATTAAGCAGCATCTGTGGAGGGAAAGGAAAAGTCGATGTTTTGGGTCAAGATCCTGCATCAGGACTGAGAGCGTAGAGGGAGGATAGCCAGTATAAATGAGAGAGGGGGAAAGATGATGTATAGGCTGATAAGTGATAAGTGGATCTAGTCAGGTGCATGAAGCCAGGTGATGCAGGGGATAGGAGACCCTGTTGGAAAAGCATGTGTGTGATAGGTGGATGGAACCAGGTGGAGGAGGGGACAAAACTGGGTGATGGGAGCAAAAAGGGTGGGAGAACCTAAAAGGTTCAGAAGGAGAGCAAAAGGGGGTAAGGTTTACCAGAAATTGGAAAAGTCATTATTCATGGGTTTGAATTCTTCCATATTTGGAAGAACACATTGGCCTTGGTGAGAGTACATGGAGATTTATTAATATGAAAGCCAGATTCCAATGATTAAGTTTCAAGGAGAGGTTGCATTAATTAGAATTTTATTTCTGCAGTTCTGAAAATTGGGTTATTTGATTGAATTTTCCAATAAATTAAGAGATGGAGTGAATGTACTTCTGTGATTGGGGCACCTGGCACTGGTAAATATAATCTATAACTTAGAGCCAGATTTTTCAGGGCTGTTTTGGAAATGTTTCACATGGAAGTGGTGTTAGAAATCTGGAACTCCCTTCCTCAAATAGTTGATGTGAGGTTAATTGTTATTTTTTAAATTCAAGGTTTGTTAGCCATGGATATTAAGGGATACGGGACAAAAGTAGACATAAGAAATTAGGAGACAGATCAGGCATGAACTCCCTGAATGAAGGAGCAGGCTTGAAGGATTTAATGGCCTATTCCCATGCTCCATTGTTTGCTTCAAGGTTTGGAAAATTGACAGCTGCTGAACTCCCATTGTGAGTGTCATTTTTTCACAGGAATTTACATACTTAACTATCTACCACCCATGAGCTAGCTCAGGAACCAAATGTGCCAATCTCAGCAAGAAATGTGCCACTCCAGCAGACATCACCTCCAATTTTATGCACAACTATTTGCCATCAAAGTCAAGCCGTGATTCATCTGTTCTTAGCAGTGATAGACACCAGTAAATATTCTGTAACACTTCAAAAAACAATAGAAATATTGTTAATAGACTAATTACTTTTCTCTTAGTATTTTTTGGGCTATAAACAATGCACACACTAAAATGCAATTATATTGATTAAAACTAGCAACTAAATAATGTAAACAATTCCAGGGTGCTGATGTTTCCCATTTTTGTACATGGAGACTACTGTTTTGCCCAGGTTTAACTCCACCCAGTTTTAGGATTTGTTTTAGAAGAGATCATCTCCTTTGAGGCCCCTTTCTCAGATAGCAGAGTGCAAGCTTAATTTTCTAAATCCCTAATACTTTGCTGAAACCTTTGTTAATTCTTCTATTCGGAAAGATCCTCTCCCACCTTGTTTTTGTTGATTTACTATGCGGAGAGATTTGTTCCTGCCAAGTAATTTCAGCTATTGGCAATCAAAAGCATTTGTTGTTGACCTTAGGTCCTGTGTTTGGTAATCTGGAATTAGTAAAATGAATCTTTCAGAGAACAATAGACAGAGGTTGTGACCTGTTCTAATGGTTCTTAGAGCACTGTGATTCCAATACACATGTTATTCTGAGAAAGCTCGAAGCTGGAAGGAATTTTGATTCCTTCCAGTCATACATTCTACAAATGATCATGTTTTATTCATGCACATTAATACTTGTCCATAGCAAAATCCAGTAAAATCCAATCAAATACAAATTTGCCAAAAAACAAATCCATCTTAAACTGCAGGGAATAAATACCTTTACCAAGCAAGAAGCTCACTGCTCCAAAAAATTGCCTTCAACAAAATAATATAACATTAATCATTTGGTGAGAATATCTTCATTTTTTGGACAAACATTAACACTTTGTACATCATTGAAAAATGAATTCAATCAAACATGATAGAAAATAATACAAGGGAAAACAAAAGCAAGAGAAATAAGTAGGGAAATATAATAATTTTCCTTTATATCATAATAAAATAGAGGAACTGAATGACTACTCCTCTCTTCTTGTGATAACAATTTTTCTCATCTTTCTGTAGTTTTGAGTAAGCTCCGTTTCCAGGCCAAGGGAACTGAGATAAGTGGCACAGTGGTTAGTGCTGCTGACCCACTGCTTCAGTGAACCCAGTTTGATCTTGACCTTGGATGCTGTCTGTTCACCTTGAAGCCATGTGAGTTTCCCCCTGGTGTTCTGCTCTCTGCCCATGAGCCAAATGTGTGCTGATTGATTGGTTAATTGGCTAATGTAGATTGCCTCTGGTGTTGCTAGGTTGCAGGAGAATTGATGTGTATATGTGTGTGTATTGATGTGTGTGAGGAGTGGGGGGTGTGTGAGGGAGGTTGGCAGAAGTTGATAAGGATGCAGGAGGAAAATGGGATTAGTGTAGGTGAGTGCTTGGTATTGGTATTGGTTTATTATTGTCATTTGTACCGAGGTACAGTGAAAAGCTTGTCTTACAAACTGATCGTACAGGTCAATTCATTACACAGTGCAGTTACATTGAGTTAGTACAAAGTGCATTGATGTAGTACAGGTAAAAACAGTAACAGTACAGAGTAAAGTGTCACAGCTACAGAGAAAGTGCAGTGCAATAAGGTGCAAGGTCACAACAAGGTAGATTGTGAGGTCATAGTCCATCTCATTGTATAAGGGAACCATTCAATAGTCTTATCACAGTGGGGTAGAAGCTGTCCTTAAGTCTGGTGGTACGTGCCCTCAGGCACCTGTATCTTCTACCTGATGGAAGAGGAGAGAAGAGAGAATGTCCTGGGCAGGTGGGGTCTTTGCTGGCTCCACAGAGTCCAAGGAGGGGAAGCTGGTGTCCGTGATGTGCTGGGCTGTGTCCACAACTCTCTGCAGCTTCTTGCGGTCCTGTGCAGAGCAGTTGCCGTACCAAGCCGTGATACATCCACATAGGATGCTTTCTATGGTGCATGGGTAAAAGTTGGTGAGAGTCAAAGGGGACAAAGGGGGCCTCCTGAGGAAGTAGAGGCGCTAGTGAGCTTTCTTGAGGCTTGAGGATGTGCGTGGAAATGCTGGGCCAATGGGCTTGTGTCTGTGCTGTGTGACTGTGACCAATGCAAACAACATATTGCTGGCTCAGCACAGTTCAAAGTCTGTATGGCTCTGCTTCCTCACTAAGTGAACTGACTGAGATGTTCAAGAAATACATGCATGAAATGGAAGCACCTGAACTATGAATCCTGCTGACACACGTTCTCTTTGCTGGATTAAACAAAATTAACAAAAGTGAATACATTCTATTATGCAACAGTCTTGTTTGGAGAAAAAGTTAAATCTTCTGTGATTAAACTGTACTCATGGTAATGATTTACAATAATTGCTACTGGAGTATTATGGAGATTAAGATGATAGATTTCACCACTGATATCAGACCAAAGTGACATTAATATTTTTGGGCTGAAGAACTAATAAATATTAGAAACTGAGAAAACCTTCTGCCAAATCTTTACCTCAATATTCATTTAATTATAAGATTTGTCTTTTCTAATGTTGAACATACTGGAACAGTCTGCATTTATATAGAGCAAATGGATAGGAAAAATGGAGAATCATTGAGTCACACCCAACCCAATGCAGAACACCCCCCCCCCACCCACCCCCCTACCCTCCAGTTCTTGACCTCACCACCATGGTTCCTGCACACCCAGATTTATATTCTCTTGGATTGGGGATGGCCGGGCAAACTGACCTTTTCACCCAACAGGATAAAGTGAAATCCGTGCAGCAACTAGGCGTCAGGCATGGTACGTTAACACCACAGCTCCAGAGTGCTTTGACTTGCTTTGACAGCCAATGTAAATGGCTTTTTAACTGTTTTTTAAATGTCCCTTATCAGCATTGATATTCAAACTCCATTCAGATTGACTTAAATAAACTGAAAAGTTAGGAATTATTTAACAAACTGCTATTTATAAGTATATTAAAGCACTAACAACTAATTATAAATGTAAAGATGAAGTAAATTAAGCCAAGCACTGACCTGCACGTTATTTTTTTTCCATAGGGCTGCCAATCCCTGTCATTTCAGTTTGGTCAATGAAGTTATGGGGCAGACACTCATTTGCAATGGTATTAAATCTCCAGATTGCCTTGCTTTTTTTGTTTTCACTGCCCATGTGCTGAAGCCTGATATCAGCTGAGCCATGAGTGATTAATAGGCAGTGACTAACAATAAGCACAGTCAGGTCATTAGGTCCTGATGCTCCAATTAGCATGGTGTGAAGCACCCTTGGAAGACAAGCTAGTCTTTTCTTGCATATCACTTCCATATGTTCACAATAGATTAAAAAAAAGCAGTTGAAAAAGCTGGTTGAAGAAGTTGGTTGGTAAGTTACTCAAAGTGATATGCAGTCCTACCTTTGAAATATATTATAATTCTTTCATTGCCATTGTGTTTAAATCCTATTGAACAGCCCCGTGAAAGCACTTCACCAGACATATTTCAACAGTTCAAAAATAGGCTCAAAACAAGGGCAACTAGGGACACGCAATGAATTGTAGGCTTGTGATGGAATGCAAAATGACTTAAGACATGAGTTGCAGCATTGTGTTTGGGTTTTCAAGTGTGCTATGAAGATGCCCATCACTTCCATGCTGGAGATGATGAGATTGCAATTCTGAGCAATAATTTGGGCTCCTCCATGCTTCTTGACATTGCACACAAGCTTTCTGTTAAACCCAAAAGTATGTCAAATATTTTATTATTCATGTCCATCAGCCTTGGCCGGTAAGCTCTCCCAACAAAGCACTTATCTTAGTTATCTTCAGCAGAAGTTGTGCACAAGTAGAGCCTCTCAGGACCCTTTCCCCTAACAGGCTAATCATGTCCACTGTCTCACCACATGCCAATCCTGCCTCAGAATTTATTTCTAATTTGTGTATAACATCAGTGTCAGCTTGTGGAAAAGTATGTCAAACTGAGTGACAATGTTCCTGCATCTTCATTCACTTCTCATTCTTTACCACTGCCTAGTCAGGAGGCACTGCTTGTCTACATGACTTGTGGTGAGGAAGGGAGTAATTTAGAGGTTCATGTTGACACCATCTGCAAATTCTAATTCAGAAGATATTATGGTTTGAGGGGGAAGAGGAATGTGAGAAAAAAGAATGAGAATATCATCATTTTAAGAGAATTACAAATCAATGGAAATTTACCATGCAGAATAAGAACACACAATCCACTGTGCCGTGCTAGCCAAAATGGAGTTCTTCTTCAGGAGGTTAGAAAATTTTGGCATATCCCCATTGACACTCACCATTTTTTATTGATGCACCATAGAAAGCATCCTATCTGGATGCATCACACCTTGGTACAGCAACTGTTCCATTCGAGACCACAAGAAACTGTAGAGAGTTGTGGACACAGCTCAGCACATCACGGAAACCAGCCTCCTCTCCATGGACTCTGTCTATATTTCTTGCTGCCTCGGTAAAACAGCTAGCATCGTCAAAGACACCACCCACTCCAGACATTCTCTTTTCCCCCCACCTCCCATCTGGCAGAAGCTATAAAAGCCTGAAAGCACATACCACCAGGCTCAGGGACAGCTTCTATCCTGCTGTTGTAAGACTATTGAACAGTCACCTAGTACGAATAGATGACTCTTGACTTTACAATCTACCTCGTTATGACCTTGCACCTTATTGTCTGCCTGCACTGCACTTTTTCTGTAACTTTAACACATTATTCTGCATTCTGATATTGTTTTCCCTTGTACTACCTAAATGAACTGCTGTAATGTAATGATCTGTATGGATGGCACGCAAAATAAAGTTTTTCACTGTACCTCGGTACATGTGACAATAATAAACCAATTTACCAATTTATTCCCATTTCCCAGTCCTGGTCATTTCTCTTGTAGGTTAAAGCTCTTCAATTGTTGATCCAGGTACCTTTTCAAATTGATGAAGGTTTCTTCCTCCTGCACTCCTTCAGTCAGTGAGTTTCACACTGCATCACTCTTGGAGAGAACTCTTCTTTCTTAATTGCATCCCAATCCTCCTGACTATTAACCTAAATCTTTTACCCCTAGCTACTGACACCCACTGCCAAGGAAATGGGCCATTCCTGTTCTGTTTGCTAGTTCTCTCATGAATTTGTTAACTTAATTTACATTTCCCCACAGTGTACCTCGTTCTAAAATAAAGGCATTCTGAAATTACACAACCTCTCCTCAAAAATATAATTCACCAGCATCGGCAATTTTCTTGTAAATCTTCTCTCTTGCTATCACATCCTACTTGTAGTGTGATGACCAAAGTGAAACACAGGGCTACATTTGTGACTTAACTAGTGTTTTACACAATTCTAGCCTAATCCCCCAACTCTTACATTACATGTCTCAGCTAACAAAGTTATGTGCTTTGTACACCTTCTTAGTTACTTTATCTACCTAACCTGTGATTTTCAGGGAGATGTAGACTGACTTGTTCTCTATATCTCATAGTTTATTATCATTTATTGTACATTCCCCAGTCTTGCTTGCTTGCATCACCTCAATATCATGTTCTAGCCTCACTAATCTGCCCATCTATCCATCAAAGGGGCTCACATTTAGAATGTTCCACAAGTCTTGACACTGTCCAAAGATTTTACCAAAGATTAGGACTGCCTTGGAGTATTTTTTACCATACAACTTCAGCAAGTTTGAAGAATTGTAGAAAGCCTCAGATTAATTTGCATTTTCAATTTTTTGTGCCCACATTGCTGTCCATTGATATTTTCCCACAACCTAGAATTTTCTTCTTCACCATCAACCATATTGCCAATTTTGGCACCATCTTCAAATCTCTTAATCTTGGTCCAAACCGTTGAATCTAAGTGATTGATGTATATCTTGAAAAAAATGGGCCTTTTACTGAGCTCTCTGGAACTCCATTGTACACAGCCCTCCAGCCATTAAAACTCACTATTAACCATTACCCTTTGCTTTCTTCCACTGAGTCAATTATCAATCTAACATCTTGGATCCCTTGGGCTTTTACTTTCCTGATCAGTCTATCACATGGCATATTGTCAAATTCATTGCTAAATTCTATCAACACCACACAAAATCCTCATCACCCCACCCCACTGCTCCAACCTTATGTTTCCTTCTTAAAAATTCAAAGAAGTTAGTCACCTACAGACCTCCATTAACAAACACATGGTGACTCTCCTTGATCTCTCTGTGCCTCTCGAAATGTTGTCTCTCAGAAATGTTTCTAATTACTTGTACCCACATTAGGCCAACTGACCTGTGGTTACTTGGTTTATCCTTTTTCCTTTTTTAAATCATGTTACCACAGTAGCAGTTTTCCAGTCCTCCGGTACCAATCCTGGAGCCAAAGAAGATTGGAAAATGAATGCCAGAATCTGCACGAGTTCTTGCCTTGCTTTTTTTAAGATCCTGAAATACATTTCATTTGAACCTTTTAATTTATCCATGCTTAAGGATGACAGACCACTTAATTTGTCCTTTCTCTACATGCTCACATTGTTCCACTTAAGGCTTTGGCTAGTAGGGTTAAGGAAAATCCCAAGGCCTTTTTCAAGTACGTGACGGGTAGGAGGATGGCTAGGGCGAAGGTAGGTCCGATTAAAGACAAAGGTGGGAGAATTTGCCTGGAGGCGGCGGAAGTGGGAGAAGTTCTCAATGAGTACTTCTCTTCGGTATTCACCAGGGAGAGGGGTCTTGATGATGCAGAAGGGAGTGCTAGTAGGGGTAATGTTCTCGAGGTTGTTGATATCAAGAGAGAGGATGTGTTGAAGTTGTTAAATAATATTAAGACAGATAAATCTCCAGGGCCTGACGGGATTTTCCCCAGGCTGCTTCGAGAGGCTAGGGAGGAGATTGCTGAACTGCTGGTAAGGATCTTTGAGTCCTCGTTGTCTACGGGGGTGGTGCCGGAGGATTGGAGGATTGCGAATGTGGTCCCCTTGTTCAAAAAAGGTAATAGGGATAGGCCAGGGAATTAAAGACCGGTGAGTCTCACATCTGTGGTGGGTAAGCTGTTAGAAAGGATTCTAAGGGATAGGATTTATGAACACCTAGAGAATCATGGACTGATTAGGGACAGCCAGCATGGCTTTGTGAAGGGAAGATCTTGCCTCACAAGCCTGATAGAGTTCTTTGAGGAGGTGACCAGGAAGATTGATGAGGGCAGTGTGGTGGATGTGGTTTACATGGATTTTAGTAAGGCATTTGATAAGGTTCCTCATGGTAGGCTTCTTCAGAAGGTCAGAGGCCAAGGGATCCAAGGAAGCTTGGCTGTGTAGATTAGGAATTGGCTTGCATGTAGAAAGCAGAGGGTTGTGGTGGAAGGAGTGCCCTCAGATTGGAAGGCAGTGACTAGTGGTGTCCCGCAGGGATCAGTTCTGGGACCTCTACTTTTTGTGATATTTATAGATGACTTAGATGAGGGGGTGGAGGCCTGGGTTAGTAAGTTTGCAGACGACACTAAGACAGGCGGTGTTGTGGATAGTGTGGAGGGCTGTGGGAGCTTACAGAGGGATATTGATAGGATGCAGAGCTGGGCTGACAAGTGGCAGAAGTGTGAGGTGGTACACTTTGGAAGGACAAACTCCAGGGCAGAGTACAGGGTAAACGGCAAGGTACATGGCAGTGTGGAGGAGCAGAGGGATCTGGGGGTTCATATTCACAGTTCGTTGAAAGTTGCCTCACAGGTGGAAAGAGCAGTTAAGAAGGCCAATGGGATGTTGGCTTTCATAAATCGCGGGATTGAGTTTAAGAGCCGCGAGGTTATGATGCAGCTTTACAAAACTCTAGTTAGGCCACATTTAGAGTACTGTGTTCAGTTCTGGTCGCCTCATTATAGGAAGGATGTGGAGGCATTGGAGAGGGTGCAGAGGAGATTTACCAGGATGCTTTCTGGATTGGAGGGTATTGAATATGAGGAGAGGCTTAAGGTGCTAGGGTTTTATTCACTGGAAAGGAGGAGGATGAGAGGAGACATGATAGAGGTATATAAAATATTGAGAGGAATAGATAGAGTAGACAGTCAGCGCCTCCTTCCCAGGGCACCAGTGCTCAAGACGAGAGGTCATGGCTTTAAGGTTATGGGTGGGAGGTTCAGGGGAGATGTCAGAGGGAGGTTTTTCACCCAGAGAGTGATTGGTGCATGGAATGCACTGCCTGGGGTGGTGGTGGAGGCAGATACATTGACCAGGTTCAAGAGCTTGTTGGATAGGCATATGGAGGAACGTGAGATAGAGGGATATGCGGGAGGAAGGGGTTAGGTAGTGTGAGGGTGGTCTGATGGATGGCACGACACGGTGGGCCGAAGGGCCTGTTTTGTGCTCTATGGTTCTATGGTTCTATGGTTCTGTGGTAAGTATAAATGTCTGCACTGTTCTTGTCTTCTATTCATCTGGAACACTACATTTATTCTTCCTCCATTTTAGTAGAAGCCTATGGTTTACCTTGATCCCATATATCTACATTTATTCATGCATATTTTGCCTCCTAACTTCCTTCTTAGTTTTCGCCATGCATCTTCCATACTAATTGTGGTCTTCTGCAGTGTTGGGTTGTCAGTCTTTGTTAGAAGCTTCTCTTTATTGCCTTATCCTACCCAATATTACATCCATGGGTGCCTAGATTTGGGAGCTTCTCTTTTTTGCCTACTGGAACATATTTGGTTTAAACCCTTGCTATTTCCTCCACAAATGCCTCCCTCTACTCTGTCTCTGATTTACCTTCAAGTAGCTGTTCCCAGTACACTACTGCTGAAACATATCTCAGCCCAACAAATTTGATCCTTCCCCAGTTTAAAACATTTATGCCTGGTACATATTTGTTCTTTTCCATACCTATACTGAATCAGAACTATGATCACTGTCTCCAAAATGTTCTCCTACTGCCAGTGCTTCCATTTGTCCAGCTTTACTCCTTAAAATTAAATTGAGCATCACTGTCTCTTACATTGGGCTTAATATGTAAACCGGATTACATTTTAAGAATTCTGCTCCTTCTATGCCCTTTATACTATAACTATCCCAGATAAAATCTGCAGTTTTTGTTGCCTTGTTAGTTTTTCCTTACTTAAATATTTGCCCTTTTATTTCATTTGACTGTTTAGATGCCTCTAGTACACCTTTAGCATCGGAAAGGAGCTGATTTCTTTCTGTTTCAGGTATATGGCCTCATTTTTGGTTTACCTTTCTGGTGTCTCATCCCTCCTCCCACTTGCCAATCTCTATGGTTTCAGTACTGCTGTTTATCACCAAATCAATAATGATCCTTGCCATCCTTTAAGAGGAGCAGACTAACTTTCAATGAATCTCTCATGAAATGTGATCACCAGGTCATCTGCTAAAGAAATAAGCCAATAAACAGTATTGTTAGTTCTGGCTATGTGCCACAGATTGGTGTGCTTCCCGCATTAGGTCAAAAGAATACAGGTTAATTGGATCATGATTCAAGTGCTCATTTTTAGAGCCATTCAATTCAGTTCCCAGTAAATTTACTAATTGTGATATTTTGTGTGCCTCATGTAGAATGCTCAAATACAGAAATTCCAGCAGGTCATTGCAGTTCGCATAGATTAGGAATAGCTTGCTGTTTCTCAACATGTATGATATGCAGGATATCCTGCTGTTAAATACATTGGAGCATTCAAGTTTATGAGAATTTTCCCACCTTGCAAACTGTTGGAGATGCGTCTTTCACAAGTAAATGAAACAGGAAGCATGCACTATTAAAATTTTAATCACCTTTCATACCCAGTGAGCCAATTACCTTAAAACAGTGCAAGTGCAATGCAAATTGTAAAAATTCTGCGGAGAAGAAATTTAATAACTTGACAGAGGTCAGAAAGTTGGTTTGCTGGAAATAGTGGAAAGAAGGTTCAGATCTTCATGGTGACACCTTTGCTGTGTATGAACTCTGTCCACATCCACTTAATTCATATCATTCTTTCCTGACCTATATATTCCTCATCTATCCATCCACAATGTAAAGATTCTATAGTCTTCTGCAAATCCTCGGAGCTATCCCTGATGAGCATCCCTTCATAATAATTTGATTATTCTCTAGTAACTTCTTCTTATCAGAATTGCAGATCATTTCAAACAAGATGGAATTGTTGTTCTTTCTCACTATCTGATCATTTGTGTTTCATTGGAAAACCAGTTGACACATTTGCTTAATATAGCTTCCACAGAATTTGGTGAATCATTTTTGGGAGGATTGTGCAATAGTGCAAGAAATTGAATGAGGACGTACAGCTCCAGGTATTCTTCCACTTTAGCACCAGTCCTATCTTCCACCAGCACCACTGGCACCTGATAGAAGCAGCTAACTATTGTCAGATGATAGTTTATTTCACAAGCAGATGACCTGGTGACCACACTTGCTGTGTGGCTAGATTCACTAAAAGTTAACCTGCAGCACTTGAAGGATGGCAGGGGTCATTATTGATTCAGTAAAGAACAGCAGTGCTGAAAGAAACCGTTGAGGTTTGAAGTGGGATGAGGGATATAATGCCAGAAAGATAAACAAAGAGAAAGCCATATAGTTGAAACAGAAAGAAAAAAAATCAAAGGAGCTGATTGCTAGAAGTGTACTACAGGCATCCAACAGTCAGTATGAAATAAAAAGTATGGATATTTAGGTAGTGCAAAAAAAGGCAACAAAAGTTGGGAATTTTACTTCACTAGGGAAAGTATGAAGGACATAAAAGGAGCAACTGGATTGAATTTCATTTGGTTTAAGTTCTACTTATACATAAATTTAGTTACACAAAAGTTTTTTCAGAGTGTACTACTCTGCCAAATACTCAAACAAAATCAAATTTCCACTTAGAACAGGTGATTTTCCTTCAAAGGAGTCAGCCAGTCAGTGGTTTTAAATGGCTGTCACTTCACTCTTTCAACAAGAGTTTCTGACCTTCAACAACTACAATCACAACTTTGAGTGAGGCACGCTCTAACCATTGGCATGTTTTCCCCTTTATTTTCATTGCCTTCAATTTTATGCCTCTCGTGGTTGAATGTTGCCTTGACTTCAAGTGCAATTACTCTTCCCACTCCTCTGGAATTCAGTTCATTGGTCCATTTCTTGACCAAATCTGTGATGATTTGTGGAACCTTGTGAAACCTAACCTGGGTATTGACGAGCAGTAGAGTAAGTGCTGCTTGGTAGCACTGTCAATGACACCTTCTATCACTTTGTTGATCATTGTGAGTAGATTGAATGAGTGGTAATTAGCCAGATTGCATTTCTCCTGCTTTTTGTTTACAGGACGTACCAGGGCAATTTTCCACATTGTCAGGGAGATACCAGAGTTATAATTGCACTGAAACAGTTTGGCTAGGGACATAAAGTAACTGTATGAAAGATCTTCAACCTGAAACGTTAATTCTGTTTCTTTTTCCACAGATGCTGTCTGGCTTCTGACGTGTTTCCAACATTTTCTGTTTTATTTCAGATTTCCAATGCCAGCTGTTTTTGTTGATTTTCAGTGGCTCAAGGTAAGGCTACTCCCATAGGGGAGGTCTTCAATACCTCAGCCAGGATAGTGTATGATCCCTTACCCCTTGCTATATCCAGTGTTCTCAGTTATATTGTGATATCACATTGAGTGAACGCAATTGCTGATATCTAGCTTCTGTGATGGTGGGCATGTCGGGAGGAAGCCGAGATGAATCATCCACTTGGGCACTTCTAGTGATGCATAGTTGTGAATGGTTCAGCCTTGTCTTTAGAATCCACATGTGAGGCCCTGCCATTGTGGAGGGTGGGGACATTCCAGTCTCTTCTTCCTGTTGGGATGGGTAGCCCATGATGAGTCACTCATGCCCTGACATTCCAAATACCTTCCACCATCCATAAGATTTGTCAGGAATATATTGGAATATTTACCTCTTGCCTGGATGAATGCAGTTCCAACAACACAGAAAAGCATGACCCTATCCAGGACGAAGCAACCAGCTTGGGTGATACCCGAAACATTCATCTCCTTTGCCACTGGTGCAAAGTGGCTGCATTGTGTATCCTTTGAAAAAATCAGGTCAGTTACTCCATCCAATCTGATGGCATCTCTCAAACCCATAGCTTCGACACCAAGAATGACAAGGACAGCAGGTGCTTGGGAGAACCACCAGCTGCAGTTTCCTCTGCAAGTCACACACCACGCTGACTTGGAAATATATTGCTACTCCTTCACCATTGCTCAGTCAAAATTCTGGAACTCTTTTTCTCAGAGCACTGTGGGAGAACGTACAAAGAAGGAATATTTAGGAAAGGATTGATAATTTCGAGTGCATATTTCAGAAAAAACAGAAGCCCCAGATAAGTAGTGGAAGGAACTCACCACCTCACAAACTACCCAAGTGGCTTCCCTGTCAGGCATTTCCTGACCCATCTGTGAATGAGTTTGTGGTTTCTACTTTGATCTCATCGGTGACTCAGAACCCATGAAAGCAGAGAGGAAGCAAATCATCTTTGACCCTGAGGGGCTGCCTAACCTCATATATACTCATTTATCCCTATCCTCTTTCTGAGTGTTAGCCTTTCCTCTATCCATACAATTACCATATGCCATTACATTGCTGAGAAACCTCATTGATTGACTTCTAGAAATCCAAATGTATTACATGCACTGGCTTGCTACATCTTCAAAGAACAAATCAATTTGTTCAACATCATTCTCCTATCATAAAACAATATTGACTCTCCGTAATCATGTTATGCTTTTCTCAGTGCCATGTTAGCACTTCCTTAATAATGCATCCAGAATTTTCCTGATGATAAATATTACACTAATTTGCTTGTGGTTTCTGATTTTTTTCTCTACCTCCTTTCTTTAATAATATTGTTGCCTTTCCGTTTTCCAGTCTTCTGGGATCTTTCAGAACCTCAGAGCATTTTGCAAGTTTGTAAATATTACATCAGGCCAAAACAATGAACCAAACATTTATTTTTATCACACTTTATTTTTACATAACGGTAGAAAGTCTTACAACTAGCTTTCTATTCCTGATGGTTTCCTCTCATATTCTATTTTGCCTCCTAATCAATTTTTTAGTCATCATTTGATGGTTTCTTGAATCCTCCCAATTCTCATTCATATCCATCCTTTGCAAATTTATAATCTTTTTCTTCTAATTTATTACCATGCTGAACTTGTTTACGTAACTGCAGATGGATCATTTTCACCACGTACTCTTTATATCACAATAAAATGAGTATTTCTTGGGGTTGTAGTTGTGATGATTGGGGAAAGGGTTGCAATTGTATTTAGTAGGGAAGGAGTTGTGTTTAATGGAGAAGGGGTTGTACATATCAGAGAATCGATTATGCTTTGTCGGAAAGGGAAATGTGGATGGGTTGTGGTGATTTGTGAAAGATTGTGTTTTCTTGAGAAGGCTGTGTTAAATGGGTAAAAGGTTGTGTTTGGTGGGGAAGGGGTTGTGCTTAGAATGGTAGAGGATATTAGTGACTGGAGAAAGGGCTATGTTTTAGTACAGGAGTTATGATGTATGGAGAAGTGTTGTGTTCATTGGGGAAGGAGCTGTGTTTAATAAGAGTATAAGAAATAGCAGGAGTAAGCCATTTGACCCCTTGTGCCTGCTTTACCATTCAACAACATCATGGCTGATCTTTAACTTCTGTGCCACTTTTCTTCACCTGCTATATCCCCTGATTCTCTTAGTATCCAAAAATCCATCTCAATCTATTCCTGCAAGTGAACCTCCACAGCTCTCTTGGGTAGAGAATTCCAAAGATTCACCACAGACATGTATATATAAGGTGCCTCATGGAGGCACAGTTCTAAGCCACTACACAACTTCTGCATTCACCCAATTTTGGCCAATGGTAGTAGAGTATTTCCTCAATGTAATGACATGGCTCTGTCTCCACAAGATCTGTGCACACTAGTAATGCTGTGGGAAGATGCAACTGTGCCAAGTAAATTGATGAGGCTAAATGTAAGTAGGTTTTACTATCCTATTGTTTCTCTCATTACCAGCTAATTCTGACAGGTAAGTCTTTCAGGAGTCAAACAGCTTCATCCATGGTAGTGCTTCTGAGCATGTTGAAGTCTGTGAGTATATTCTAAGCTCCTGATATTGTCAATGCTGTTTCCAAATGCTGTTTAACTGGAAGAGCACTAGTTCCCCAACTAAGAGAAAGAGGTGAGCGATAATCAGTAGACGGTTTCTTTGCTTATCTTTGACCTAATGCCATGAGACTTCATAGGATCCAAAATTAATATTCCCTCGCAACTATGTACCACCACCTCTATTGAGTCCATCCTGCTGGCAAGTCAGGAATCTGTTAACTTGGTTCTTCATGTTCATGATTGGTCTCTGGATCAATTCTCTCAACTTAGACACTAATGCCAAAATTGGGAGGACTTTCCAGAGGTACCACTGTCCATGTCTGAATCTGCTGCCCAGGATGATTGCTGTTTCAGTGTTATTGTGTTTGTTGTAGCAGTTTGAGAGGCATGCTAGGTAGACTGGGGGAGTTATTCTGAGCCAATCACATTGCTAAAGGTCCAGAGTCACATATAGAGCAGCAGATTGTGTTTTCCAGAGAAGGTTAGCAAGCCAGTCTTGTTAATAAACAATATGACTTAACATTGAATGAAATATTTTGATTTTGACTCTGCATATTTCAGTAAGGATTTTTCAATTTGATTGGTTGAAGACTGTTGGTTGAACTAGTCATTCATGTGCCAGATCCCCAGTGAAGGGCAGAGCTGCTTTGGCTCCTTTCTTACACAATTCACAATGCAACTGCCCACACAGCAGAGGTGGACAAGTCCAAGTGTACTGAGCAATGAGCGAAGATTAATGTCATATCTGATTGCGAAGTCCAGGCCAGAATTCTCCCCCACCTTGATTAGGCTAGCTGCAACTTTTTGTATCCCCTTGAAAGACAGTAACTAGAAAGGAAAGGAATTAGAATACAATATTTATGAAGAGGCTTTAATGGAAAACGTCATTATTAGTGTGGAATAAGATGATAGATTGTGACACAGAGTACAGTCAGTACGAGAAATTCTATTCAAAACCAAGAACTCTCTACTTTCCTCATTCATCTCCCTCTACTTACACTCCCTCAGGTGCATTAGCTATGATTAATAAGCATTCATCGCCAGCACTTAGCATCATCAGCATTTGTGTCACCTGGACCATCTCAGTCTGCACCATATCACCAGCATTCCTTTTGTTCTCTCCCCACCTCACGCCACCCTCCTCTCTCTGTAACTTAAAGCACACTTGTCTTCTCATGTTACCAGTTTTGATGAGGAATCTTCGACCTGAAATAATAATTCTGTTGCTCACATCACAGAAGCTGTCTGACTTGCTGAGCATTTCCAACATATTCTGTTTTTTAACTTTAAATTCTATTGCCTGGAAAAGCTTTTTAAGAGTTATGCAATGTAAAATTTCATAATTAGCATACACATAATGAAACCAATAAAATAACACTCTCTGCATAGAATGTGAAATTGATACAGGCACATCCATGCATAGGGAGTGCTGGCATATATAATGCATGGAACAATTAGGGCGGATGTATCATATTTGAACCTTATTGCTGAAGATGAAAAAAAATAGTTATTCTTAGCATAAGTCAGTCACAGCATCCCTGTAAATAGCACTTGTACTCTCTGAAGGAGAATTCAATCACTTATGTTGGACAACCAGACGCAGATGACCTAGGACCGTTCAAAAATCCAAAGAGCTGTCACTTCTTGAACATACAACTTCTTCACGGTCAAGAAATTAAAATCCCCACAGTCACTAGATCTTTATAAAGGACTCCTATGACTCCTTTATCTTCAAGGAATCCATGGTGCCTGCCATATTTCAGCTGCCACCTTGTGCTTCTTCTGGGAGTTGAGGGCTACCTTGCCTTGGATCCTTAGTCTTCTCTGGGCTGCTGACCATGCTGCAGAGTGCTGGTACAACCAGTCAGGAACTAGAATTATTAGGATTCTTCAAGATGAGTTTCCAGACCCTTAACAGACTAGAGTTCTGCCCTATGTGATTCAGCAGCGAAGCTCTAAAACATTGTCATCATTTCCTGCAAGTTTTGCCAGCTGGCCCAATTTCTAGTCCAGATATTCCCTGAGGAGCCCACTCTGGACCCAAGCAAAGAGACAATGGCTCAGTCAAAGTTACCAGACCTTGCTGTACTTAGCTTTGGGACTTCCAGGAATGAGGTACGATAATGATGCTCCAGTATCCAGCTGTGTGAATCTGCATCAAGTGAAATGACATTCCATTGGTTTACATTCTAGAGTAATGTTACATCCAGGAGATGACACCCACCGGGAACAACCTTCCCATAAGCACTGCAGCATATGGAAGATCACCAATGGAGTGCCGACGTCATTACATCCCAACCTCATTAATCTGTCCATCTATCCATTAAAGAGGCTCACATTTAGCATGCTCCACAAGTCCCGACAAAATCCAAAGATGTTCCCAAAGATCAGGACTGCCTTGGAGTATTTTTCACAGCACAACTTCAGCAAGTTTGAAGAGTTGTAGAAAGCTTCAAACACTTTTAAATTGTACCAACAATGATCGGAATTCAACTAACATCCGGAAAGCAGCTGCTATGCTGTGGCAGGGTCCTTCCTGCTGGTGAACATGTGTTCAGTTAAGCAAGGTTAATAGAGAGTGCCAGCTGTACTCCAATCTGATAGTTCCTCAACCAAATCATATCGCACAGTAACTTTGTAAACTTTGCTGCAGTTTTTCTAATCACCTTACTAATATGATGTAAAGATAGAAACATAGAAACATAGAAAACCTACAGCACAATTCAGGTCCTTTGGCCCACAGAGCTGTGCCGAACATGTCCCTACCTTAGAAATTACTAGGCTTATCCATAGCCCTCTACTTTTCTAAGCTCCATGTACCTATCTAAAAGTCTCTTAAAAGACCCTATCGTATCTGCCTCCACCACTATTGCCGGCAACCCATTCCACGACGTTCAAGCTTCTTTTACCATCTTAGAATTGAATTAGAACTTGTACCATAACAACAGTGCTTTTCACTCCAATTTTGCAGCCTCAGTATTTCTATTCAGTACAAGATTTTATTGGAAAAGAAATTGCCAATTTCATATCGTTCCAATTTATGTCTACAATCATTGAACCTCTGGCCCAGAATTTGAAGGCTGCAGAAGCAGTCTTTTCAAATACTGCTTCTTTAGTTTGGGTTTCTGGTCCCAAATCAGCTCCATCCATTCTGATGAGGATCTGCACATCAACATTCAACAGGCCCTTCTATGGAATAATGAAATCACTTTGGGGGGTGGGGGATGAATTGATGTGGTGTGATTGAGAGGGAGAACAAACAGAGGCAGCAAGAAAATATTTCAAATTGAAAGCTGACTTAGCGACATCTCCAGCTTAGATGGCTGTCAAAACTGTCAGCCACACTAGATGTTTCTGTCATTCAAAAACACAGAGAAACATTAAGCAACTATTAAAATAAAAAAATTAAGACATAAAAAACCTACAAAAAGGCACTTAAAACACTGAAAGATTTTAAGTATATTAATTAATTACTACTTATCACAATCACGGAAGGATCCTTCTGTTGAAATAATTGAAGATAAAATCCTTTGGTTAGGGATAAGATGCTTGCTGCAATGCTGTGAAAACCTGCCAGACTCTGTAAGGAGTCCAGTGTCTGAGTCCAGTCAAACATAGAATGACTGCAGACTCCTGACAGCAGTTCTGGGACATCCATGTTCACATGGAAATCATAAAGTTAATGACACGGGGAAATGTAAGCAGTTGCGGGGCTAACTGCTGATATTTCTTGACAAAATATGGATCACTATTTTACGATGTAGTTTATTATTATTACCTTTCATGCCATCTGCAAATTATGCATTCTAAAACATTTTTATTTCCAGATCCAGGGGATGCAGAAAAAAATGATAGTACATCACAGCTAATCATCTATGCTCTTGCCACCAAATCATGCTCAATTGGATCTGTCAAAAATTATGAGTAGACTTATTAATGTGGAAATAGAGCTAAGGGCTGACTGATAAAAGGAGAATACTGGTATGAATAATTGCCGAAAATAACTTTGCAGTGTGTGTCCTTATTGCCTGAGTGGATAAATACATGCAATTTTATAGATCAGGTTCAATCCCTGTCTTTTTTGCTGAGGTGGAAAGCAGTCACCACTACAATTTGGTTTAACACTATCATTGTCAGGAGACATGTAATTAGCTTTTGGTCATGCCTCTAATCATTATTCAGGAATTATTCATGGAGATAAAATATTCACTGCTCAGACTTCTTTGCAAGAGTTTTGTTCCTTTTAACCAGAAATTGAGATGGGTGAAAAATTATCACCATACAGGTACTATCATTCCTAATGAGTTCAAATCTACCCCTCCTTTCACTGCCAGCGCCACCTCCTCCAAGGCGATACAGTCATCAGGTGTTCCTCTTCCTCTCCACACAGTTCCTTCTATCTCCAGTTGTGTATCATCTCCCCCTGAAAGAATGGGGGAATTGTACCCTCTATTCCTATGTGATCTGTTCAGTTGTGTGATGTGACTGTTCTGGGCATGAAAGTGGCACCCTCCATAAGATCTGAGATATTGATTTGTCACTTGTAATTGCAATAAGTGTGGGAGGGTATGGGAACATATGAGTTTAGTTTTGAGATCTCTTTTATATAATTCCTAGTAAGTGATGGATGGTGATATGTAGAGGCTTGCAGTGCATTTGGAGGGTATTTGGGGTGTATTCCCAGACCTTGTGAGTTCATTCAGCTTCCTTCAGTACTTGCTTCAGATACTTAGTGCCATTGACCTCCATAGTTACTGGTTTGCACTACATTCTGATTTTGTGACTCCAGGACTTCATTTACCATTTTAAAAAGATGCTTCCTCCTTCCTATAACCTCTATAGAACCTCTAGTGTAACATTCAAAACATGGGTTTGTGCTCTCTCCACTGCTGTGCCATTCTTCACTCTCACCAGTTTAGATTCACATGTAGAATAACATAAGTTCTGCTTCAGCCCCAAGTAAGTTTCTCCTTTAAGGATGCAGGCTAGAAATCCAACTGTGAAACAGGAGTATGTGGACTATGTGATACTACTTGTACATAAAAAAAAGTCATTGAGGAAAATTATGGACTTAACATTTACATCACAGTCCATAATTCTCCTTCCATTTCCATTGTACTTCAAACCTGGAGATGCATGGGAAGTACCTGGATATGTGAAGCAGCATCCAATCACACACAATATGTGTCTGGATGACATCTCAATGACTTTCATTCATACATCGCATGTCCACTCATGGGCTGGGCCACAAATGCAGAAATAGGACTTCCTAACACATGTAAACCCTACATCACAGTTCATGAAGCAGGATCTGCCTCTATTAGTTCCAGGCTGTGGAGTCTTGCTCTAGGGATCGGTTTCAGATGGGATTTGACAACTCTCTAGTGGTCCTTTTAGTTACCCTCCCCAATGTGTTTATGATCCCAACACAACTCCATCACCTGAATACATCACCCATACATAATGGCACATAATACATGTGCCACATAATGTCAGAGCACTCAAAGATGAGATTTTTTCGCTGTGCTTTGTGTCAGGCCTGATTGAGATCATGCAATGCCATTGACGTCATGCACGATGAAATTTCACCAAAAAAAACTGGTTGACCTGCCACACACCACTGATTTATAGTGGCTTTCCAGGAGTTGGCAATTTTCTAGGCTGTAAATAATATGTTAGTAACAATATTGGGAACCCTGCTGATACATGAGTTAATTAACTGAAGTACTGGCCATTAAACAGACCCAGCAGGAATGGGATTGGCACAAAGCTACTGTTGGATTAGGTTTATTCCATCGTAAACCAAGACTTCAGCAGTCTGATTACAGAAGTGCTCACAGCATTTTTTGACTCAAGTCTCTTGAACTTCTCTGGTGTTCTCTTATACTCAGTTCTTGTAGGAGCTCTCAACCAACCAAAGCCATCTGATTCTGCCACTGATTAATGGTCATTTAGTGCCAAACATGCTATATCATGTCAATGGGGCATTAGGCCCTGCTGCTTCTACTACACTGTGCATTTAATGTTCTGGCCAGGGATGAATTCTAATCAAGCGTGTCTTGCATGCTAACTTGTTTATATCCAGGCTTTTATGAAAATTAAGGGAAACAAAACTGAGAAGAAAGGTACAGTAGTATAAATGAGGAGTGTAAAAAACAACATAAAAACAGAAGGGGTGAGATTGGTTAACCTGCAATTAACCAGCCTACATTCAATGTAAGGAAGGGAGTGCCATCAATTATTTTGATTGTGACCACAACTCTTTTCCAAGTACCCCAAAGGGTTGCCACAGTAATCAGATTTTGATCACAATCTACTGTTGCATATCATTAGAAGGAGCTAGCACTGAGAAAATCACAGAAAGGCTCAATTATATCAAATTCTTATCCTTCCTGGTCCTTAGGTTCTGTGGCAACATTAAAAGGCTCATTAATCAACAATGAGTCAAGTTGCACCTGATCCCTAATTCTCGAGTCTAAAAAGATTTCTTGCTTTTCAGTGATTTCCCTCACAAATGCAGTGATAGTGTGGTGAGAAAACTGGGACTTGTGCTATTGTTTGAGTATTCCGGATTCCTCACTCAACAGCTGAGTTTATAATCTCTAAGGAAATCACATCTCGTTAACAGTTTAAGAAGTGTGATATGAGCATCAATTCTGACATGATTAGCTGGCTCTGTTGGGCGAGATTATTAAATTCATAAATCCAATTAATGGAAACCTGGATGCCCTGACCAATTTAATGAATGGGAGATAGTCATGAACTAACAGGATGAACATTAACAGAAGAAAACTGCCCTGTCTGTTACTTAATTCATACCAAACACCATTCACCCATCATAATTGTGCTTGCTGCCCTGACTCCTGACAAAGCAAATGGTTCAGTTTCAAAATGCTCTCTGGCGTCAACCTCAGTAACCGCCTCCAGTTATAAAACCCTCCAAGACTTCTGTATTCCTTTAATTCTGGCCTTTTGAACACCCCTTGTGTGCCTGTGGACCTATGCAATTAGTTCCCAAGGCCCTATACTCTGTATCTGTCCCTGACCTTTCCAGCTGTATACTCATTTTTCCTTTAAGATCCCATTGGAATCTTACTCTTTGACCACATTTTTGGTCTTTTAAATTAATATCCCACTACATTGCTTAGAGTCAAATTTTGTTTGATTATCTCTCCCCTGCAGCCCATTAGAAACTTTACCACATTGTTACCAACTGGGTCCTGATGCAGGGCTTGAACCTGAAACTTCAACAATTCCTTTCCCCCCACAGGTGCTGCTCAACTCACTGAGTTACTCCAGCAGATTGTTTGCTGCACCAGATTCAGCAGAATTGGTGTTGTTGTTACATTCAGTAGGTGCAAATAATAAACATAGGAGGGAAGAATAAACCCATGCTGAGCGCTGCCTGTAAATTTAAGATTTGGGCACATTATGAGCGAAAAGCAATGATAAAGTTCTTTTAAATTGTCAAATATAGGCTAGTCAATATTACTTCAAATTAGATTCATTTTATTGCCACTAATTTGTAATTTTGAGCATTTCAAAACACATAGAAAATAATGTACGGGGTTGGCTGTTATGTTGAATATTCAATTGATACTGTGCTGTCCAATCTTATTATTCTTTGGAGCAAAATGGAGCTGCTGGAGGATCTAAATGGGTCAGGCAGCATCTGTGGAGGGAAATGGACAGTGGATGTTTTGGGTGGTGACCCTTCAACTGGACTCTTGTCTCTTGTGTCTCATTATTATATGCTTGTTAATGTTACTGATAATAATGATAATTTTATGGTTTGCAATAGTTCATTCTTTGTTTGGAAGTAACTCACTGATCCTATAATACTTCGATTAACTTTATGGACAATGGGGAGCCATAGAGAGATACATCTGTCAGCAGTTTAATGGTTTTCAATGGCAATATCTAATTGTCCAAACAACTTTCATCAAGCAGCAAAATAAGTAAAACAATCTTGTTCAACTCACTTATTAGCTTTTTAATCGATTAATTAAATTGCTCTGTTGCACAATCAAAAGAAAACTTCCCAAGAGTCCATGAGATGTTTGTCAAGCATAAGTAGCATCATTTACATGTTATAATAGAAAATGGGGAGGTTAAGAGAAAAGAGACAGTATTGACATCATAATACTTTTTAAAGAAGGAAAATAGAATACAGTAATGACATGAAAGGAAACAGTGTAGAAAGAGAACAACAGTCTGGTGGAAAAAAAACAAAAAGAATGACAAGGATTTGGAAAAAATGTGCTGATTGAAGCATTGTGAAAATATGATTACCTGCGAGCATGTCACCTTACTGATTATATGACTGTGTAAAAGTGCTTGATGAATGACAGTCATATTTTATATTAAGCCACATCGCCCATTTTCCCCAGTGCAGATATTTTTCTCTTGGCATTAGCTCATTACTATCTTTTCTGAGGTTAAGGGAGCTTGTGGATTTAATGCTGTTGTAGCTGAATAGGTGCAGCATATCAATATAAAATCCATTAACAGATGGTAACATGGGCATACTTCTGTTGATATTCAATTAGGAACTAAAATAATCAATACTTCTGCTAAAAATATATTTATCTGTCACCTTCTGTATCAGCATCCTTGCTTGAACAAAATCACAATTTTGTGTACTGTTGCTCCTGTGGGAACATTTTACTATGATAAATCAACCTTATATTTGAACGTTACTCATGTATAAGACAAATGGAATGCCCAGGAGAGAAGTTACTTTTAAAGGTATCACATCTCAGTAAAACAGATTAAACCTGCTGTGGTGCAGAAATACTTGGAATGTATCCTTTAATTATGCCATCCATTACACATTCCCAAAGGAGCAGTCATCAGCAGTTATGCTGTTTTCAAGGTGGTGTACAGCGACCTTCGTACCAGTGGAGAATTACACAGACTGGGACAACAACATTCAAATTTCTTCATGACTGAGAAAAGACTGATCCACAGAACACAGTGTAGCTATTGTTTGTGAGTGATAGTTCCAGATAAAGCGAGGCAAAAGATGAGGCAAAGCCAATCCATGATGAAGTCATGATCAGACTGTGCTAGTGATACCAATCAGGAAAAGCAAAATAATTTTTGATCAGACAAGCTAATTTTCGATGGTGAAATAACTTGCATCTGATTAATAATTATGAATTTTTTTAAAATAATGACTGCAAAAGTTATAGAAGGTTAAAGGTTAAATTATAAGTCCATCATACATTTCATAGTACGGCAGTCATCTAAAATTTCTATCAGATTAATCACTTCAGATTTTGATTTAAACAGAAGTGTCTCAAGTTAGTTCACTTATGGTAAACAATCACAAGAAAAGGATGTGCCGTATAAGTGTTGGAATGAAGTCTAAGTTACGTGACTATCACATCCCCAAAAAGACAGCAATATTTAGTTCACCAACAAATTACTTTGAAGTGAGGTGTGATTGTTTTTTCACACAGCTCTTTTCCAATTACAAGAACATAGAACCAGGTAACTCAGGTAATTCTTGCCCAAATAAAAGGTGAAACTTTCAGCTTGAAATATCACCTGAAAGTGATAATTCAAGTTTTCAGGTTTCAACCACATCCAGTCAGATGAGGTTGAAACCTGAAGCAGGAGACTCCAAGATTTCTCCCTCGACCATAGAACCATAGAACCATAGAACCATAGAACAATACAGCAAAATACAGGCCCTTCGGCCCACCATGTTGTGCCGACCTTCAAACCACACCTAAGACTATCTAACCCCTTCCTCCCACATATCCTTCTGTCTTAAATACCTCCATTTGCTTATCTAATAATCTCTTGAACTTGACCAAGGTATCAACCTCCACCACCACCCCAGGCAGCGCATTCCATGCACCAACCACTCTCTGGGTGAGAAACCTCCCTCTGATGTCTCCCTTGAACATCCCACCCATTACCTTAAAGCCATGACCTCTTGTATTGAGCATTGGTGCCCTGGGAAAGAGGCACTGGCTCTCCACTCTATCTATTCCTCTTAATATTTTGTATACCTCTATCATGTCTCCCCTCATCTTCCTTCTCTCCAATGAGTAAAGCCCTAAATCCTTTAGTCTCTCCTCATAATCCATACCCCTGAATCCAGGCAGCATCCTGGTAAATCTCCTCTGCACCCTCTCCAACGCTTCCACATCCTTCCTATAATGAGGCAACCAGAACTGGACACAGTACTCTAAGTGTGGTCTAACCAGAGTTTTTTAAAGCCACATTATTACTTCGTTGCTCTTAAACTCAATCCCACGATTTATGAAAGCTAACACCCCATAAGCTTCCTTAACTACCCTATCCACCTGTGTGGCAATTTTCAGGGATCTGTGGATATGAACCCTCAGATCCCTCTGCTCCTCTAAACTGCCCAGAATCCTGCCATTTACCTTGTATTCTGCTTTGGAGTTTGTCCTTCCAAAATGTACTACATCACACTTCTCCGGATTGAATTCTATCTGCCACTTGTCAGCCCAGCTCTGCATCCTATCAATATCCTTCTGTAAGCTTCGACAGCCCTCCACACTATCCACAACACCACCGATCTTTGTGTCATCTGCAAACTTGCAAAGTCATTAATAAGTATCACAAAAAGTAGAGGTCCCAGAACCAATCCTTGTGGGACACCACTAGTCACAGCCCTCCAATCCGAGTGCACTCCTTCCACCACAACCCTCTGCTTTCTACAGGGAAGCCAATTCTGAATCTACACGGCCAAGCCTCCCTGGATCCCTTGGCCTCTGACCTTCTGAAGAAGCCTCCCATGCGGAACCTTGTCAAATGCCTTACTAAAATCCATGTAGACCACATCTACCACACTACCCTTATCAATCTTCCTGGTCACCTCCTCAAAGAACCCAATCAGGCTTGTGAGGCAAGATCTTCCCTTCACAAATCCATGCTGCCTGTCCCTAATCAGTCCATGATTCTCAAAATGGTCACAGATCCCATCTCTTAGAATCCTTTCTAGAAGCTTACCCACCACAGACGTAAGACTCACTGGTCTGTAATTCCCTGGACTATCCTTACTACCTTTTTTGAATAAGGGGACAACATTCGCCACCCTCCGATCCTCCGGTACCATCCCCATGGACAACGAGGACTCAAAGATCCTAACCAATGGTTCAGCAATCTTCTCCCTCGCCTTATGAAGCAGCCTGGGGAATATTCTGTCAGGGCCCGGGGATTTATCTGTCCTAATATTTTCTAACAGCTCCAACACATCCTCTCTCTTGATATCTACATACCCTGGAACATTACCCTTACCAACACTGTCCTCAGCATCATCAAGACCCCTCTCCTTGGTGAATACTGAAGAGAAGTATTCACTGAGAACCTCACCCACTTCCACAGCTTCCAGGCACAGCTTCCCACCTTTGTCTTTAATCTGGACTATCCCTACTACCTTTTTTGAATAAGGGGACAACATTCGCCACCCTCCAATCCTCCGGTACCATCCCCATGGACAACGAGGACTCAAAGGTCCTAGCGAACGGTTCAGCAATCTCCTCCCTAGCCTCACGAAGCAGCCTAGGGAATATTCCGTCAGGGCCTGGGGATTTATCTGTTCTAATATTTTCCAACAGCTCCAACACATCCTCTCTTTTGATATCTACATACTCTAGAACATTACCCTTACCAACACTGTTCTCAGCGTCATCAAGCCCCCTCTCCTTGGTGAATACTGAAGAGAAGTATTCATTGACAACCTCACCCACTTCCACAGCTTCCAGGTACAGCTTCCCACCTTTGTCTTTAATCGGACCTACCTTTACTCTCGCCATCCTTCTGCTCTTCACGTACAAGTAAAAAGCCTTGGGACTCTCCTTAACCCTACTCACCAAAGCCATTTCATGTCCCCTTCTCGCTCTCCTCAGCCCCTTCTTAAGTTCCCTCCTTGCTACTCTAAATTCCTCAAGAGCCCTGTCTGATCCTTACTGCTTGCACCTTATATATGTTGCCTTCTTCTTCCTAACTAGTTTTTCCACCTCCCTTGTCACCTATGGTTCCTTCACCCTGCCATTCCTTCTCTGCATTACAGGGACAAGTTTATCCCTAACATCCTACATGAGATCCCTGAACATCAACCACATCTCTATAGTACATTTCCCTTCAAAAATGTCATCCCAATTCACACTTTCAAGTTCTCGCCTTATAGCCTCATAATTCGCCTTTCCCCAATTAAATATTTTCCCGTCCTCTTTGCTCCTATCCTTGTCCATGACAATTCTAAAGGTTATGGAGCAGTGGTCGCTGTCCCCCAAATGCTCACCCACCGATAGATCTGTCACCTGACCCGGTTCATTACCTAAAACTAGATCTAATATGACATCCCTTCTAGTGGGCCTGTCAACATACTGTGACAGGAATCCGTCCTGGACACACTTAACAAACTCTGCCCCATCTAAACCTTTGGCACTAAGCAGGTGCCAATCAATATTTGGGAAGTTGAAGTCTCCCACTGTAATAACCCTGGGTTTTTTTCATGCAATCAATATTTGGGAAGTTGAAGTCTCCCACTGTAATAACCCTGGGTTTTTTTCATCTTTCCAAAATCTGCCTCCCAATCTGCTCCTCAGTATCCCTACTGCTACCAGGGAGCCTATAGAATACTCCCAGTAGAGTAACTGCTCCTTTCTTGTTCCTAACTTCCACCCATATTGACTCTAGAGAGGATCCTTCTACACTATCCATCCTTTCTGCAGCTGTAATATTGTCCCTGACAAGTATCGCCACCTCTCCTCCTCTTCTCCACCCCTCCCTATCCCTTTTAAAACACTGAAAACCAGGAATATTCAATATCCATTCCTGCCCTGATGTCAGCCATGTCTCTGTGATAGCCACAATATCGTAGTCCCATGTATTTATCCAAGCTCTCAGTTCATCTCCCTTATTCCTGATGCTTCTTGCATTTAAGTAAATGCACTTTAGCCCATCCGCCTTACTACTTTTATAACCTGTACTCTGCTTCTCCTTCCTCAAGGCCTCTCTACCTGTTAGATCTGACCTTTACCTATGCCCTTCTTCCTCTGACCTACTCCTCCAGTTCCCATCCCCCTCGCAAGCTAGTTTAAACCCTCCCGAACCACCCTAGCAAACCTGCCCGTCCTCTCTGTACAGGTCCCACCTTCCCCTGAAGAGATCCCAGTGATCCAAAAATCTAAAACCTTCCCTCCTGCACCAACTTCTAAGCCACACATTTATTTGCCATCTCCTCCTATTCCTACCTTCACTATTGCCAGTTGGGATTATGCTATAATACAGTATTAGGGTAAGCAATGGGATCATATTGGTAGTGAATTATGTAATATATATGTCAAATGTGTCAGTTGTTATGAACAATCATAGCTGTTTTAAGGCTGACCCAGCTTAAGAAATGCATATGTGACCAGCTGGAGTGTTTTTATGATGAGTGTGGAACATATCAGAATCTGTCCATCTCTGTGGAAGGAATCCAAAGTAAGAATAAGCCTTCCTTTTAGTAAATGAAGCATCCTTGTTACTAGTTTGGATTGAAAATCATTTCCAGTATCTTAGAAGGTGAAAGAGGAAGATTACTGAGACAGAGGGAGTGGATGAGGCTCAGAACAGATTGCTTTGTTTTGAATGGTTTCAAGCATAATTATTCCAATTGCAACTGTGGGATTGTTCTATCACACTCCTGACATGCCATATAAGTGGGCAAAGGGCTTTGACAAAGCAATTTTTACAACACACTCAGGCTCTGACCTGCTTATATAACTAGGCCATATGGTATTTCTTGTGAATGGTGATCTCCAGGATTTTGATAGTGGATATTTTAGCAATGGTAATGTCATTGAATTTCAAGGGAAGATGATTACACCCACTCTTCCCTTTTACTAATGATCACTGCAATGCATTTTTTTGGCAAAAACTTTAGTTCCCACTTACCAAGCCGAGAGATGCTTTCTACGTCTTACTACATGCAATTGTGTACTGCTTCATCTTCTGAGAGAAGAGAGAATGGAAAGGCCAACGTATCCTGCTGTCCACCTTATCGCAGCCTTTCCTTTTGTTCTCTTCCCTCTTCCTTTCTCTGCATCATAAAATTTGTTTTACCACAATTTTTCCCAGTTCTGATGAAAGGTTCTCTCTCTGTAGATGCTGCCTGCTCTGCCGAATAGTTCTGGCATTTTCTGTTTTATTGCAAATTTCCTGAATCTGCAGCATTTTACTTCTGGCCCAGTGTAAGGCAGTGTTAGTTAATCAGGCAGTTCAAGAATGGTTCAGTAAGTTCTTAATTATTAATATAAGAAGTAGTAGCCCAGATGTCTATCATCAAGTCATTGCTATAGTCTTATCCTAAAGCATTCTTTGTCAAATTATAACACTTTTTTAAGTCTATAGGAAACCTTTGCAAATCAAATGTGAAAAGAATTACCTACAGGTGGTTTTGGTTTTGTTGCTATTTCTGGGATCAAGTATTGGGATATATTTTATGTACACTATCTTTCCATCATTTTCTTTACTACCCATGGCTCAGAGTTCACAAACCCACTAAGCGTTAGAGGGTTGTGGTTCAATACCCACAGAACATGCACTAATGCATAATCTAGGAACACACCTTAGTGTAATACAATAGACATCAATCTATATATTATTTTTAGATAAGACCTAAAGACGACAGTACCTGTGCCTATTTCAAAGAGCAGTGGAGCTCTCAAGCACCATGATCAATATTTATCCCTCAACCAATATTACTAAAGCAGATAATCTCTTCATTACCCGATTAGTCATAATGGGCACTGTGTTCATGTCTCTGCATAATATGATGCTACCACATCAAATAAAGTACATATTTGTCTAGACGCAGCTTTGGGGGAATCTGAGAGTGTGAAATAAACGCTGTGAATGAAAACTATTTCCCTTTTTGTTTTGTCAAAGGTGAAATTCACAATGTTTGAATAAGTATTTTCTCCACTTGGTACATGAGACAATAAGAAACCAATTCTTGTATTTCCCAAGCCACATACTTAGCCTCTGCCCAGAAATGATCTGCTCTCAGGCCCCTATCGATCTGCCTGTGAATTAAGGAGGAGAAGGGCCTGATTGACTTTGGGTGCACCTGTGTGGAACTGAGCAGCCTCTGGCTCAGCATACTGTTCTCAAAAATCCATGAAGCATTGCCAGGCAACTAGTGTTCAGTGTACTGCAGAACAGAATCACTCTAGACATTCTTATTTTTCAGTTATTGATATCTGACGGAAGCCGGTTTAGTATACTCATTCCATATATCAATGATTTTGTATTAAGAGCAATTCTGGATAAAAACTAATTATCTGCAAGTGATGGAAGTCTAGGCAGAGCATTGAAACATAGAGTTAAATGTTAATTTGGCAAGCTCGAAACATAGAGGTGGTTGGCTGTGGTGGACAGGTTAAGTGGACATTTGTGCCATGCTGATGCAATGGTATTGGTGGTCAGGAGCAATTTAGAAACTTGCAGGAAACCAGAAAGTTTCTGTGGTGCTTTCTTTGTTGCTTTTTAGTCTGGCCACTGCACTAACAAAACATTTCTTACAGTGAGAGGAAGGCAGCTGTCTCTTATGTTCTGTAACATAAGACACAGACAATATTCAATTGGAAATATGTTATCCTGTTCCTCTGTACTTGTTCTTTTACTATGGTGGAGATATCTCATAACTGTTCAATATTCCCACTGTTGGCAGTGGATCAATAAGCTGATTCTTCACAACTCTCATGACAATGGACCTCTCAGCAATGCTCACCATGAGTAATAGTGAAACAAGAGAAACCCAGTCCCCATAGACACACACTCACCACATTCCCATCCCTCCATAATTGATCATCTCTTTATTTCTTCACCGCAAATGCTCAAAGTCAGAAACAGGCAATATAACATGCCAAGTAGGTTTATAGATCCAGATGAGACCACAACCATAAATCACTGATGAATCACCCTTGAGTGCTTCCTTTGTACCTGATTCAGCAATAGAGAAGATCATAATGGCTATGAATGGAAAATATTAGCAACTCTTGGCCCAGATGACTCAGCTCTGGATTGCATTATCTCTCTGCTGACTGGTTGGTAGAAACAGCAAGTACACTGTTGGAGCAGAATGAATGCTGAGAGACCACAATAGATTCCTCGCTGCTACAAGATGGCAGATTAACAATTTTAATAATTTTTTTGGAGTACATTGCAGAATTGTTCTTATAATTTCAAAGCCTCTGTAAACGATGAAATCCAGAGCCATGGTGACACTGCCTCACAACAAATTGAGCTTGAATGACAGTTGAAGTAATGGCCTCACTTGCCAGAAGCTGTGTCATGTTCGGGACCACCCTCAAGTGTTGAGTGGAGTTCTCTCTGCTGTAACTAATGGAACTCCAGTTTGCAGGTAAGACCACGTGCACGGTTTGAGCAAGCTTTGCCTCCCTGGCCACCTCCTCCTACTGGCCTGGGACCTTGATGGCTTTATGGACTTGCTGTGTGCAGGAACTCTTTTCTATGGTCACCCAGGATGTTGAAGTGTTGGTGAAGTGGGGTACCAATACAGCTCATCTCACTATATTTCAAAGCAGTTTATATTAAGATCCAAAATAACTTTTGCAGATGTTTCAGTCAATGACCAGCTTACCATTAAAAAGTCCAGGTATAATGTCAGTATTTTTTTAAAATATTTATTTATAGGATATAGGCATTGCTGACAAAGTCAACATTTACTGTCTGAATTGCCCTTGAGTAGACAGTGGTGAGATGTCTTCTTGAACTGCTATGATCATTCAGGTGATAGACTGCCCAAAATGATATTGCCTTGGAAGGATTTAGATCGGACTATGAAGGAACAGTGAGTGAAGTACATTTGAAATACATTTCCAATTCATACTGGTATCTGAATCAGAGGAGAACATGTAGGTAGTGGTGTCCCCAGTGTGTTTCATGCTGCCATTGACATTAGTGGAAGAGATCATGGGTATGAAAGGAGTTGTCTGAGTAGCCTAAGCAAGGAAGTGCATTGTGTAGACGACACACAGTGCAGCCACAGTGCTCCACTGATGGAGAGAATGAATGTTTTACATGGTGGATTTGATGCCAATCACGTCTTCTGTTTTACATCATGAATGATGTCAAACTTCACTAGTTTTGTTGAAGCTGAACTAATCCAGGCAAGTGGACAATATTCTCCTGATTTCTTACTCATAGGTGATGGAAAGTCTTTGAAGAGGCAGGAAGTGAGTCACTCGCCTCCAGATACATAGTTTATGCGCTGTTCTTCCAGCTATACTTGATATGTGGCTGCTCCAATTAAGTTTCTGCTCAACGGTGACCTCCAGGCATTGTTACTGAATATCAAGGGCAGATTCTTAGACTTTCTCTTGCTTGGTGCTTAAGTGTAGATTGCCATTTATCGGTCTTTATTCAAACTTTCCCTTAGTCTTGATGCATAGGCTGCTTCAAATGGAATTGAACAATGCACAATCATCAATGAAAACTCCTACGTATTACATTATAATGAAAGGAAGGACCTTTGTGAATCTGGGGAAGATACCTGTCAGTTAATTTCGTTGACACTATTACCGAAATCACTCTTTAAAAAACAGTCAGATTATTTAATTAATCGAATTTAAAATCACCAGCTGCCATGAGGGGATTTGAATCCATGTTCCTAGATTGTGAGACTAAGTGCCTGGATTACTACTCTGATTACCTAATTATTATACCACATTTCTATCTGCCAGTTAACTTCAGCTGTGCATAGGAATTTTGTAATTAATTCCGTGATTAATATGCACCAACGAAATAAAGGTCATATGGGCACCGTTCTGGCACTGAATTGATACAGATTCCTTCTGAGCCCTATTGTTTTCGGTGTAATTGAATGGGTAAGGTGACATGCTTCCACAGAGCTGGGAGAAATTCAAGTTTATCCACCGAAGACACTGGGAAGAAGTTGCATCAGAGATCAATATGAGGAGTGTAGCTCCAAGAGCACGATACAATCATCTCATGTGACTTGGAAAGATCAGCGATTTCATCTTCAATTTGTATTTTCTGGCAGCCACAACTCCAACCTCAGTCACTGCTCATCATCCCCTTTGCCTCCACTTTTGTCACACTTGTCATCTCACTCTTTTGTACTCTAGGTGGTCTCATTTTCATGGTCACAAGTCCAAAAGGAACCTGCTTATGTGTACCTAGTGTTCAACATTTTGCTATCTATCACAAGATCTATTGGGCTATATTAATTAGTATTGGGCCCTTTCCCTTCCTACACAAAGCAATTAGTACTCCAGGGTTACCCTTGAGGGCAGTGATTATCCATGAGTTCTTTTCTCCATCAATAGTTAGCTGTTCTCTGTTTTTACATTAAAAGTAAGTGAAGGAATTTGTGGATTTAATTGTCTCTAAGACTGAGATAATCCGTTCAGCTTCTTTTGATTCCAATCACCTGCATTCTGTGGAGGCCGAGCCATTGGGTTTATTTAAAGCAGAAGCTGATAGGTTCTTCATTAGTAAGGGCCTCAAAGGTTACAAGAAGAAGGCAGGAGAATGGGGTTGAGAGGGAGAATTAAATCAGCCATGATTAAATGGCAGAGCAGACTCGATAGGCTGAATGGCCTACTTCTTCTCCTCTGTCTTATGGTCTTATGTTCTGAGAAGATGAAGTGTGAAGGTCCAAAAAAAAGATCAGAATGAGGAGACGGCTTAGTATGGATTCATGGGATCTCCAGGAGTATTAATACCAGGTGAGTGGAACATGTTTTGCATTAGTATGTGTTGGGGATGCTCTATCAATGATTTCATAGCTAGGTGTTGAACTCAACAAGCAAAGGCCAACTGAGCTAGACCAGATACCAAAGATGTTAGATTACAGTAGTATAGTTAATTATGTCAAAGACTGCACAGACCTCAAAGAAGACAGAGGGAGAAATGCACTGTCAAATGTCACTTGTAACTTTGCTTAAGGCTTTGATAAGTGCTGCAACAGGATAGGTTCACAATATGGACATGGATTCAGGAGAAAATTAAAGGACTTTGGAGACAAACCACTGATTGACAAAGAGATGTGTTGGTAAAATGGGCTGGGAAATGTCAGATGGAGTTCAATCCCGATCAATGTCAGGTAATGTATTTTGGGAGCTACTGAGGCTAGGACATACACCAGAAATGGTAGGATTCTATGGAGTATTGAGGAACAGAGAGACCTTGTTGTACAAGTCCAAGCTCTTTGAAGTGGCAGCACAGGTAGATTACAAAATTAAGAAGGCATGTGGGATGCTGGCCTTCTTTAGTGGGAGCATTGAATACAAGAGCAGAGAGGTTAAGCTGTAATTTTATAAAACATTGGTCAGATCTCAGCTGGAGTACTGTGTGCACTTCTGGTCACTGCACCATAGGAAAGATGTGATAGGAGAGGGTGCAGAGAAGTTGCCTGGAATGAAGTATTTCAGTTATGAGGAGAGGTTGGAGGAGCTGGATCTGTTTTCCCTGAAGTGGAGGTGGTTAAACGGTGATTGAAGTACATAAAATTATGAGGGATAGAGATAGGGTAAACAGCAGGAAACCATTCCCCCAAACTAGAGAACATCGATTTAGGATAAGGGGTAAGAGATTTAGATGGGCCTTTTTCACCCAGTGAGTGTTGAGTACGTGCATACACTGCCTGAGAAAGGGATGGAAGCAGAGTTGCTGACAGCATGTAAGAAATGTCCAGGTGAGCACTTGAATTAGCTGGGCATAGAAGGCTATGGGCCAAGTGCTGGAAGATGGGATTAATTATGGCTGGGCCCCCTGTTTCCTAGTTATATGATTCTATGACTCTATGGCTCCACTTCCCTTTTCCAATCCTTAGAAATAGTTGTATTCATTCCTCCCTTTTTGCTCATTGACCTGCAATGATTCCTGGTTCTACACTCTTCCAACATACATCACACACTTGTATCTCAGCATTGTCATTGTGACATTCTGTAAACTTTGTCCAGTGCTACAACAGTTAGAACTTTGCTTTCTTCATCTCTGCTCTTTGTACACCTCCTCTTCCCTAACATCTCCACTAATGACTGTGTTTTCCCTCCGTCAAGTTCTCTAGGTTTTCACCTGCTCCTCTTTACATAAATAAAATTCTTTGAATTTTAACCTTTGTCTCAGTATCAATTTTGTCTGATGGTTTCTGTGAAACACCTTAAGACATTTTCCTACATTAGGGTTTGTATAAATACAAGTTATTGTTGTTGATCGCGAACAGCCCATGAAGTGTGAATCAATTGCCAGGTTCTACAAGAAGAATCTGATGATTGGAAGGCTGAAATATCTCAGGCATTGGTGCACATCCCATGTTGAGAATGATAACTGGTGAATTCAACATGTAGTTCTTGTGAGGCTGCACTGAATAATGTCACACAGAGAGGCCACAATGCAGTAAGAAATTCAAACTACTTATCTCCTGGGATGCTGGAGACATCATTTTTGGTCGAATATCAGTTAATAGGAGCATACCATTAATGTTAGAAAGATAGAGATCACTAAATGCTTCAAATGCATTCCTGTTTCAGAATTGATTAAGAATGTTAACCTGCCTGCCCAGATCAACCAACTTGCAATTCTTGCATTTTGCTTTTATTTCAGTCTTATGTCATTAACTTAACCAATTCTTTTGTTAAATCTGTACAGTTATACTCCAACCAAAACACAGATGAAAACCTGTTAATTGTCCACAGTATATAGTAGCATTAAATATCTTATTGATAACGCACTAGTTTATTTAATCAATCCAAATGGCTGGAGATAAAATAAATATGTACCTTGAAGTGTAAGAGAAACAAATCTGAAGCAATATGCTGCTTAAATGTTTTTACTTGTTTTTAATGTAATGATCACATTTATCCACAGCATTTTCACACAAATATCTAATCTGTACAGAATTAAAATGAATGGCAGGCTTAATATGCTGTTACTTTCATAGTATTTGAATCTACCTATAATACAAAGTAATTCAAAACTCACTAGTTAATCTAGACCATATACCTGCTTTCTTAACGATAACAATGATAGCTTCATTTTCAAAACAAATGCATCAGAACCTTCCACAGAACAGCAGAAATAGGTTATAATTTACTCAAATTAAGCTGATTTGGTTAGCAGGAATCAGGTATTCTTTTGTAACACTAATAAGGAATATATACAAATTGTAGTCATCAGTTAGAACATTCGGTGGGAAGGCAAATATTTTCTAAATTACAATAATGTCTTTCATGTGCTCTGGCATTTGAATTTAACTATCAATTACCCTGAATCAGGTCTGTTGCCTGGCAACTTGGCATTGATTTTAACAGAAACTATTCTCAGGATATTGAGTGGTTTATTGTGTCTATAAATTCTAACCACCTGCCGTCTGAGAATCTGTCTACAAGTTAAAGAGATATAAATGATAGTTGTTGGCAATATTTGTTGAAGAGTGCCAACCCAGGGTAAAGTTTCATTTGGCACGTTAATCTAATCATCTCTTTCTGGTGTAGAGAAATTTGCTACGGCAAGCTTGCTGACTTTGACAAAAGTTCCCTTTTAAGGTCCAGAGCACTTTCTGGTGAGAAGTTCCCCAACTCTTGGCCCTACTTCTGGCAGACACTAATTCAAAGAAGATCTCTGGAGGGTTGATATGGGATGATATCTCTGCATCAAATTGGCTAAGCAGTTATTCATATTGAAGAATTCTCACAAACAGTGAATCAGAAAGCAATGTTTAGTTTTAGCACTGTGCCAAATAAAGATTTGAACATTATGATTATGTACATTTGAAAATGGAAATACCACCAACTTTTCCTAAAAGTTTTTTTCAATTTCAGATTCCTTATATTTTGAAATTTTCTGGAAAATTCCAATGCTTACACCAAATTAGTCTCTTCTGATAGCTTACTAAGTGGTATTAATTACTGAGTATGTCTCTAAAAATTCAGATAGATTTGATATAATTAAAATAAAATATTCAGAATTTTTTTTAAAGAGTGGTACTCTTACATCAGTTTAATCAATTTCAGCTTGACTGTGATGGGAAGGCTACAAACAGTTCAGTCTATGGAGGCAAAATAAGATTTCTTTATTAGTCTCATGTACACTGAAACACAGAGTGAAATGCATCTTTGCGTAGAATATGCTGGAGGCATCCCACAAGAGTCGCCACGTGCCCGGTGCCAACATAGCATGCCCACAACTTCCTAACCTGTATGTCTTTGGAATCTGGGAGGAAACTGGAGCACCCAGAGGAAACCCATGCAGTCACGGGGAGAATGTACAAACTCCTTACAGACAGGAGCCGGAATTGAATCTGGGTCGCTGACGCTGTAATAGATTTATGCTAACCACTACACTACAGATGGATCACACGGAGCAACACTGAGGTTTCCAAAGTTCTTGAGGTAGCTGTCTGTTTCACAGAATAATGACAGCAAATATCAATAGCTTTGCTGATATTATTTCTGCAAAATATGGTTCTTTTATTTATGGCTAAGGCAGATGTACTTAGGCAAAGAAACAAACTGTTGGACGAAGTCATCGGGTCAGGCAGCATCTGTGGAGGAAAATAGACGGTTGTTTCAGGTCAAGACCTTTCATCTGGACTAAGTCAAACTAAAAGTTCAGATGAAGGGTCTTGACTCGAAACATCAATTGTCCATTTCCTTCCACAGATGCTGCCTGACCTGCTGAGTTCCTCTAGCTGTTCGTTTTTTGCTCCAGATTCCAACGTCTGCAGTCTCTGGGGTCTGCAGATGAATTTAGGTCCTGGATTGATACATGTGTTACGGATTATGTTACTATTTGGTGAATGTCCCTTTAAGACATAGTACAGTAGTGTGTGTGTGTGTGTGTGTGTGTGTGTGTGTGTGTGTGTGTGTGGGGTGTCACCACAGCAACGAGATAACAACATGCTGATGTTCTGTTCAGAGTCAGAAGGAGAGAGAGGAGAATGAGAGACATTGCCTGCTGGTCTCTGTATCGATGGATGAAAAGCAATAACTGTGTCTGTCACTACAATTCACATATGGATTTTTGGAATAATCCAGTGGAGTCCACTTTGTCGTTAACCTGCAGAAGGAAACAGGTATTTGTGTGGACGGCCCCAATTCAAATGCCTTTCAGGGTGGCAGATACTTCGGAACAAAGCAGTGGAGATCATCAGTGATGGAGGTGTTGTATGGGTTCCATCGTGGAACATTTGGATTTCGTAATCTCTCTGTTCTCTCTCTACATTTTCTCTTCAGTCAACAGTGGTTTTGCAAAAGCCTTTGCTCACGTTTCACCTTATGGCTTGCTGAACTGAACTTTGAGAACTACTCCTGGACTTGGAGTTTGGGAATTTGCCACACACACACTTCGAGTTCAGTTTTGGGGTTAATGGTTAATATCTAACATTTTTACTTTAAACATTCTAACATTTTTAGTTTTATTTTTCTTATTATCATAAGTAGTTATTAATAAAATAGTTTCTAACAGTTATACATGACTCGGTGCGTAACACGTGGAACTATGATGTTTTAGCCATTACAAAGACTAGGTTGAAAGAAAGGCAGGACTGGCAGCCCAACATCACAGGATTCACATGTTTCAGACATGATAGGGATGTAAGAGAGGTGGCAGAGATGCACTACAGATCAGGGAGAATGTCACAGCGGCACTTGGAGAGGACATCCTGCAGGGCTCATCCAGTGAGGTAATATGAGTAGAGCTCAGGAATAAGAAAGATGCAATCACTATGAAGGGGTTATACCATAGGCCCAATGGCCAGCAGGAGAAGAAGGAACACATATGTCAGAAATTAAGGAACGATGTAAAGGCAACAATGTAGTTATAGTGAGTGACATTAATTTCCACAATATGGACTCCCTTGGTGCTAGAGGCATAGATGGGCAGAATTTGTTAGGTGCATCCAGGAGGGTTTCTTGACAAAATATGTTGATAATCCAACCAGGAGAGGGGCCATACTCAACTCTGTATTGCAAAATGAGTCTGGGCAGTTGATCAGAATTTCAGTGGGAGACCACTTTTGGAACAATGAGCTCAATTCCATAAGTTTTTGGATAGTTATGGATAAGCATAAGACTGGACCTTGGGGGAAAGTGCTAAATTGGGGAAAGGCAGGAGCTGAGGAGAGTAGATTGAGAGCAACAGTCATTGGCTAAGGCCACTTCTGTCATGTGGGGGTTATATGGTCAGAATTCAAAACCAACATGTTCCTGTGAGGAAGAAAGACAAGGATGGCAATGTTCAGGAACCTTGGATGACAAGAGTTTAGTCAAAAAGAAAATGGAAGCATATGTAAGGTTTAAGAAGCTGAAATCAGACATGGACTTTGAGGAACATAAAGGAAGCAGGGAAAAAAAAATAAACAGGGAATCAAGAAAGCTAAAAGAAGCCAGAAAATGTCCTTGCTGAGTCAGAATAAAGAGAACCCCAAGGCATTTTATACATATATTATAAACAAGGCAGTAAGTAGGGAGAGGATACGACCACTCAAGGACAAAGAAAAGAATTTATGCCTGGAGCTAGAGGAAGTGGGTGAAATATTAAACAAATATTTCTCATTGATATTCACCAAGAAGAGGGATATGGAGGATAGCAAGATCAGGGAGAGACGTGCTGATGTTCTAGGGAATGTTGATATCAAGAAGGAGGAGGTGTTGAGGCTCTTTAAGAACGTTAAGGTGGATGTCCTCAGGGCCCGATGGAATCTATCCCAGGTTATTGAGAGAGACAAGAGAGGAGATTGCTGGGGCCTTGATAGAGATCATTGTAGCCTCTTTAGTCACAGCCAAGTTTGCAGAGGACTGCAGAATAGCCAATGTTGTTCCTTTGTTTAAAAAAAATGCAATAGAGACAAATCAGGAAACTATAGGCTGGTGAGCCTTACATCAGTGCTAGGGAAATTCTTGGAGAAGATTCTCAGGGATAGGATCTACTTGCACCTGGAAGAGCACAGACTTATTACGGATAGTCATTGTGGATTTGAGTGGGGGAGGTCATTAGTAATGAACTTGATTGAGTTTTTTGAGTAGATGACGAAGATGATTGATGAAGTTAAGGCAGTGGATATTGTAATCATGGACTTTATTAAAGCTTTTGACAAAATCCCTCATGAAAGGCTCATCCATAAGATTAAGGCACATGGAGACTTGGTAGATTGGATTCAAAATTGGCTTGGCCATGGCAGACAGAGGGTAGAGGTGAAGGGGTGTTATTCTCACTGGTGGTCGGTGTTCCATAAGGAAAAGTGCTGGATCCTCTGTTGTTTGTGATATATATAAATGATTTGGACAAAAGTGCAGGTGGGCTGATTAATAAGTTTGCAGATGTCACAAATATTGGCAGAGTTGTGGATAGTGAGAAAGGTTGTCAAAGGATTCAGCAGGATACAGAACATTTAGAAATGTGGACAGAGAAGTGGCAGATGGAGATTAATTGAGACAAGTATGAGGTATTGCACTTTGAGAGGTCAAGTGCAAGAGGAAAGTATAGAATAACTGGCAGAGCCCTCAGGAGGGAAACAGAGGGATCTTTGGATGCAAGTCCATAGCTCCCTGAAGGTGGCAGCACAAGTAGACAGAGTGTAAAGAAGGTGCACAGTATACTTGTCTTCATCATCTGACGTGTGGAGTGTAAAAGCCAGGAAGTCATATTGCAGCTGTATAAAACTTTGGCGGATTGTGTGCAGCTCTGATTATTACATTACGGGAAGGATGTGGAGGCTTTGGAAAGGGTGCAGAAGAGGTTCACAAGGATTAGAGAGTATTAGCTATAAGGAGAGATTGGACAAACCTGGATTGCTTTCTCTGGAGCATCAGATGCTGAGGGGAGACCTGATAGAAGTATATAAAATTATGAGAGGCATAGATCGGGTAGCTAGTTAGAGTCTTTTTCCCAAGGTGGAAGTTTCAAATACCAGAGAGCTTTAAGTTGAAAGCAGGAAAGTTTAAAGGAGAGTTACAAGGGAAGTTATAAGATTTCTTTATTAGTCACATGTGCATCGAAACACACAGTGAAATGCATCTTTGCGTAGAGTGTTCTGGGGGCAGCCCGCAAGTGTCACCACGCTTCCGGCGCCAACATAGCACGCCCACAACTTCCTAACCCGTACGTCTTTGGAATGTGGGGGGAAACCAGAACACCTGGAGGAAACCCACACAGTCATAGGGAGAAGGTACAAATTCCTTACAGACAGTGGCCGGAATTGAACCCGGGTGGCTGGCGTTACGCTAACTGCTACGCTGGAGAGTGGTAGGTTCCTGGAATGCACTGCCATGGGAAATGGTGGAAGCGGACATGATAGCAATGTTTGTGAGGCATTTAGACACGCACATGAACAGGCAGGGAATGGAAGGGTATGTTCCATGTTCTGTTTCAGATTATATTGCTGTGCCCAATAAGTGGGTAAAAGCATATATTTGTATATAATGGTAATGGTATTGGTTTATTATTGTCACTTGTACTGAGGTACAGTGAAAAACTTGTCTTGCATCCCGATCGTACAGGTCAATTCATTACACAGTGCAGTTACATTGAGTTAGTACAGGTAAAAACAATGACAGTACAAAGTAACATGTCACAGCTACAGAGAAAGTGCAGTACAATAAGGTACAAGGTCACAACAAGGTAGATCATGAGGTCAGAGTCCATCTCATTGTATAAGGGAACCGTTCAATAGTCTTATCACAGTGGGATAGAAGCTGTCCTTCAGCCTGGTGGTACGTGCCCTCAGGCTCCTGTATCTTCTACCTGATGGAAGAAGAGAGAAGACAGAATGACTTGGGTGGGTAGGGTCTTTGCTTACACTGGCTGCTTCGCCAAGGCAGCGAGAGGTAAAGACAGAGTCCAAGGAGGGGAGACTGGTTTCCGTGACACACTGGGCTGTGTCCACAACTCTCTGCAGTTGTGCTAAAGACAATGTTGCCAAAAGACTGGCAGTCTGTTAATCTGATCACCTTATAAAGGGAGATAGAACATGTAAATGGGACCAATTAGCTTTGGGTGAAAGGCAGGAAAGAAAATGAAACCTCTTTCTCAAAATTGCAACAAAAAACAAATAGAAACTGACAATATGGTAATATGTAATTAACAAAGTGATAGAGGTGGTATTCATCAAGAACATCTGGCAGGATATTGCCATTGCATCTTGAAGTGCGATATCCTGCCAGACATTCTTGATGAACACCACCTCTATCACTTACCTCCCAACAATCTCTATCAATGAGAATGTCCTGGCCATAGGTTCAGCTCACCCTCACATACTTAGCACAGCTGCAAGCCTCACACTCATAACTCAAAGAATATGCACATTATCAGTTAATGAACCATGCAGGCCACTTCAGGCGAAGACATTGTCCAACAGCCAATTAGACTCTTCTCTTTCTCCTGGAAGAAAAGTGGTAATAATCAGGGAAAGCAGCAGTTAACCAACTGACCTCCATTATCATTTTGATGAGTGAGACAGGGCATGTGCTGTTGGGCTGATCACCTTGAACGAAGTTGGAGCAAAAACACTGCAGATCCTGGAAATCCAAAACAGAAACAGAAATGTTGGAAGTGCTCAGCAGGTTAGGGGTGAAAAAATCACCGTTAATATTTCAGGTCCAAATTACATCAGAATTGGAAAAGTGAGAAGTCAAGCCAGTTTTCAGCAACAGAGAACGGAAGGGTGCAGAAAAGAAAGGGACTGTCTGTGCAGGGTGAAGACTGAAGTTGTCAAGAGAACAACTAGTGTAAAAAAATGGCAGTGAGAGACAACAACAAAAAATAAACAAATTGAGACAAAAGGGTACAGCTACATCTGTGGAGGGAGGGGTGGGTGGGTAAAAAAAGAGGGTGGTTACCCGAATTTGTTGAATTCAATATCAAGTCTCAAGGACTGTAACCTGCCCAGTCAGAAGACGAGGTATCGAGTGTAGGTTGGGCACTGTTGGAGCCATGTAGGAGGTCGAAAAATAATGCGAGAATGTGAATGGGGTGGAGAATTAAAGTGAATTAAAGTAACTGCAAATCGGTCATCAAACCTGCTTTTGATTTTTCAATTTAGAGGAAACTGCATTGTGAGAACCAAGTAAAATATGCTAAATTGGAAGGTATGTAAGTGGATTGGCGCTTCATCCAGGAGGACTTTCTGGGTCCCTGAATGATGAGAAGGGAAAAGGACAGGTGTCACGTTATCCGTGGGCGCCTGGAAAAATGCTATGGAAAGGGAAGTGGTTGGTGGAGATGGAGAGTGGACCCAGGAACATTCCATTCAGACTTCTGAAAGAGAAAGAGAGGGAAGGTTATGGCGATGGAAAATGAAAGACAGAAATAACAGAGGATGATCTGTCGCATGTGGAGGCTGGTGGGAAGGAAGATGAGAATAACGAGAATTTTACCCTTGCTCTGGCTGTGAGGAGAGGGGGTTAGAGCAGAAGTGCATTTGAGATAACTATGGAAGCTGATGGGCTGTTAATGGATGTTGGTCATTAATCTATCCCCTGAGGTAGAGATAGAGATGCCAGGAAAGGGGATGGAAAGTCAGATAGAACGGGATGGAAATTGGCACCAAAGATAATTGGTAATTGGTTTATTATTGTCACATGTACTGAGTTACAGTGAAAAACAAGGAAAACCTTGAACCTGGTGGTGTGTGTTTTCAAGCTTTTATATCTTCTGCTCGATGAAGTTGGGGGGAGAGAGGGAATGTCTGGAGTGGGAGGGGTAGTTAAGTCCTGTACATGTGTTGGAATCAGCACTGATACAGTCATCAATTAAAGAGAAAGATTTGAGAGAAGGATCCAGAACAGGACTTAAACAAGGAATTTCTATATATTCAGCAAAGAGATGGGTATAGTTGGGGCCTATGTGACGTCTTATAGGTGCACCTTAGACTGACAGAAAGTGAATGGAGTTGACCGAGAAGTTGTTCAATGTATGTTCAGCCAAGCTAAGGGGAGTGATAGTGGTAGGGCAATGGTTGGGGTTCTGTGCTTGGAGAAGTGCAGGGACATCAGACCATCTTGGTGTGGGGCAGAGATGCAGGATTTCAGTGGTGAAGATGAGCCCTTTGGAACCAGGAAACTGGAATTTGACAGTGACAGATGTGTCACAAATATAAGTGGGAAAGGATGGGACGGAAGCAAAAAAAAGTCAAGGTTTAAAGTAATAAGTTCTGTGGAACAAGAAGAGGCAGGAACAATGTGTCTACTTGGACAGTCCAACTTGTGGACATTGTGCAGTGGTAGAAGCGAGTATACTGGGTTAGGTGAACCTCAAGGATGGAAGCTGAGGAGGGAAGATCTCCTGAGGAGAAGTGCTCAGTAACTGTCTGTGAGGTAATAATTAATGATCAGTAGTGAGTCATGGTCCAGTTGGTGGCATGAAGAGGTATCTGTGATTTGGTGACTGTAGTGCCTGAAACACATGCTCCAAGCTTAATTTTGTGGCTAAAGATGTTTAATATTCGTTCATTGAACTGAGAGAATAAGAAAATCAGTCACTCAGATGTTAAGATAACCTTCAACAAGCATCTAAATCACTGAAAACTAAATGCTAACTAAAAACAAGCTCATGGGGCAGTCTCATTTTTCAAATATATTCTTAATCATTTGAACTAATCTGTTCAGCAAAGGGAAATAATGGGAGTAACTAAATGCTTTTTTGATTGAACTCACGATTATTTTTTTACACACAGTATTACACTGCTCACATTGCCCTCTGTAAATTAAATTATTAGAATTGTTAAGCCAAGTTCTCCTTACTTAATTCTGGTTAACTCTTTATTTAGACAATATGATCTTAGGAAGAAATGCATAGGCATCCCACCATAGTTCCTCACTGAGGTCCAAGTCAAATTTGTTTCCCGAATGGCAAAACATAACATAATATAAAGGCTTCAGCTGTGAGTCCTTCTTCCTCTTCCAGCAAATTGTCTTGCTCAATGGTTCACTGCTCCATCTTCACATACTATAGTCCAACGTGCACTCCATATTTAAATAATGGCCATTGTTATTTATTTAATATGGATCCAGCAGATTGTTTCTGACAAAGTTTAAAAAGTTCTTTGAGAAAATAATTAATTGTCTAATACATTTAGATACTGTGCTATGTATGTGGATTTATAAAGGAATACAAAACTTTGAGCCTTAAAATACATAGTAAACTCAGTTAAGCTGATATTAAAGTTTAGGCCTAAAGTTTATTGAACAATAGTAACATGTGGATCCAAAGCTTTACAGTGAGAAAGTCAGAAGAACTCTACAGAGTCAATATGGAAAATATATTTAACCAATCTGGTCAATTGGTAAATCGGTTTATTATTGTCACATAGTACTAAGGTACAGTGAAAAACTTTGTTTTGCATGCTGTTGTGTGAAATCGTTCTTTTCTGTCTTAAGGATCAAGGACTCTGGACACGAGCTTTGTAGACCAAATCTAGTTTAATCACAAAGGCAAATGTGAGACAGAATGGATGGGAACAGACACACGCTCACTCACGCACAGGATACCACGAACACGAGAGGGGAATCACAACTGGGGTAAAATACACACACACACACACACACACACACACACACACACACACACACACACACACACACACACTAATACACACAAGCACACAGTAACAATGTACAACTTCAGGATATAACACTTCAATGCCCGTCCCACACTAGCATTGGCCCTTAACGCTCCCTGAGTCTGAGTGAAATGTTCCCTGACCATGTGGTGATGCAGTCTTACCAATGATCTCTGCAGCATTGTCTCACTACTCCTGGGGTCGTCAGAAGAGGAAGGGCTAGTGGACACAGCTCTTTTATGGTGCTAGGAGGCTGGGTGGAGCCTCACTGTTGTGATTTAAACAAGCCAATGGTGTGGGAGTCAAAGACAAAGGTTCCTGCCACAACCAATGGTCAGGCAGGTTCAGAGACAAAGGATACTGGTCAGGCAAGTCCAGAGGCAAAAGGTACTCTCACACCTGAGGGGTGGGTGGAGCCGCACCTTGATTGACAGTAGTATCACTTCCGATCAGAGGAGCAATGCTGTCCTCCGGTCAGCAGGGGTCAGTGTCGTTACTGTCACGTGACATCCATGTGGATTTCTCACAACACTCCACCCCTTGGACGTTAGACAACTTGCCAATCAAGGGAGGAGCTATCAGGGTACACAGAAACCATAATCAACAAAAGGAGGGCAATGGCCAGTGGGTGACAGTAGCCCAACATCCCCCAGTGACCCAAACGGCCACTTGTTTCCCATAAGGTGTTGTGCTGGAGGAGCTGGTCCCTTGGTTCTGAGTTTTGGCCACTGAGTCCCCGAAGTGAGCAGCCAGGTTGGAGGGGTTGCTGGATTTATCAGAGATAAAGGTGCAGCACCCCTTTGTAATCACCGCACATGTACCACCATTCACAGCGAGGGGACCATCCAGGGCCGTCTGATTCCACCAGGTTACCAGCCTGACTGCAGCCAGCTCTGCTGCCGTCGTCGTTTCTCATGGGACAGTCTGGCCGTGCAATACGGGGGGCAGGCTATCCTGTCAAGCCTCTCCGCCTCCGCGATGGCCCTGCTGTCCCTGTATCCGCTGTGTGCTCCCCCTGTTCATCAAGTGTGGATTCAGAGCACCGTCAAACACTGGAAGACAGCAACTGTACCAGCCCGTGGGGAGCCACAGGTAGGTACTGGAGCTGGAGGTCCAGTGGGTCCCGTTCGGAGCTGAGGGAGCCCCAGCTTAGCGGCACCATCAGCAGTGGTTATGGGGCACCTGGACACCAGTCTTGCTCAAATTCACAACGGCAACTGAAAAGGTAGAACTGTACTCATCCTGGAGTCGACACCAGCATTCCTTTGGCGTGCTCAGTAACTGCGGAATACTCTGAGGGTTGGGACTCATGTGAAGGTCAAGTTGTATGAAGGGAAGTACCAGCTCCTGAAACACCCACCCCATTTGGAATCTCTGGAAGGAATGTGCAGTGGTGAAGGAAATGATGAGGAACTGCCATCCAGCCCCCCCAGAACACGGTTATAACGGGCCCGACAGATGCAACAGGGAGACCGAACCACGCAACAAAGATAAAAGGAAAACTAATGAAAACAAGAGAGTCCATGTAAACAGTCCATTCTGACAAGTAGCCAAAGGAATCATCGTCCATGGCAAGGCTTCAACAGCATGTGCCTGGATTCAGGAGTAGATTCAACTGTTCCGCATGCTCCACGGTTCCATCTTTGGAGGTGCTGGTGGATCTGTGAGTAATTTCAAGGGAAGGTTGAGCAGACATCTCGTCAATCATCACAGTCAGCAGAAAGAGATGGAGGGTGGAGGGAGCAGTGCCATTGTCCTGTAGCGGGGGAAACAAACTCATTCCCAGCGGGTCAGGTGTCAGGTATGGAGACAGGACAGGTTAGTTCAACCCGGAATCGCAACCCAACGAGTGTCCCCAGGACCGCGCACAATGACTTCCCCCTTCTGAGGGGGGCCTTGGGGCTGTCGGAGCCAGACCCTCCCGGACTCCTCATCCTGGGGGATTCAGGGTCTCACAAGTCGGATGGTGGGGACTAAGCCAGATGGCGGGATAATGGAGACCCCCCCTTGGCCAGTGGGTTGTGTGTTCAGCTGATCGACGGCCTGCTGTAGCACGCCCAACCACCCCTGAAGTGTGCAGGAGGGTGTCAGCGTGCATATCATCTCCTTCAGCAGGCTGTTCATCCTCTCGATCAGGCCCGATGCCTGGGGATGGTAGGGGATGTGAAACAGCCACGAGATCCCCTCCTCTGCCGCCCAGTTTTGTACCTTGGTCGCCGCGAAATGGGAGCCCTGATCGGACTGTACCTCCCACTGTACTCCATAGATGGAGGAGAGATACTGCAATCCCATGATGGTGCTGTTCTGGTCGGCCCTTTCACAGGGCACCGCCACCAGGACACCTGAGTACATGTCCACCATCGTTAGAGAGTATTGTTTTCTGTTATGGCGTGGGAGCAGTCCGATATAATCTATCTACCACACGCGACCCGCTCCCGTGCCATGGCGAATATGGCCCGGTGGCCCCGTCGGCCAACCTCATGGTTTCACCTGCTGGCAGTTCACGACCGTGGTCTTACACTGCTCCATTATAAGGGCGACCCTGAACTGTTCTGCCCAGCGACGTGTACTATCAGCCCCTAGGTGGCCACTCCTACGGTGCGCCCATGCATCTAGGGCGCTGAGGTCAGGTTCATCTGGGGGAAGGGTAGCGCAACATATCTGGGCAGCCTGGTCCACCGTGGCATTATGGATGGCCTCCTGGGTCTTTCTGTGTGTATGGCCATCCACGTGGTGGACCGATATGTGTTTCTGGGCCGCTTGGTCCCAGATATAGCGCCAATGTTCCTGGCCCCAGGGGGGGGCGTCCGTGAATTTCCCACCCCGATTTGTGCCACTGCGCCATCTACACTGCCATACCCTTGGCCACTGCCCAAGAGCCGGTATAGATGTGGACTGACTCGGTGGAGTTCTGTAGCGTGAGTGCCACTGCTGCTGGCTCGGCCAATCGACTGGACCCTCCCACTCCCTCTTTTGTCACTGATGAAGTGCCGCCACCTTCCAATGTTGCTTCCCATTTTTCCAGCGGCTGGAGCCGTCCGTGAGCCAGTCATACTGCTTCTGCTCGGGGTTGAGGGAGTCGAAAGGTTGGCCCCAGTACACGGGGGAGGGCGTGATCTCAGGTATGTCTGGGAGAGATTCCTGGGATTGGGGAAAGGACATGACCTCTTCATGGAGGCGGCTGACCCTTTCCGGTCTGGGCTCAGCCTGGTCCGCGATGTACCACCGAGGACCTCTGGGCTCGGCCCTTTTTGTGAGTGGAGTCGGGGGACTTGACCCATCGTATGATGGGCAGATGGGGGCGAAGGCTGATGGGGTCAGTGCCAGTTTGATGTTCTGTGGCGAGCAGTGCCAGGTAACAAGCCAGCAGCTGGCGCTCGAAAAGGCTGTAGTGGGCAGCAGCCTCCGGCAAGGACTTGGTCCAGAAGCCAAGCGGGACTCTGCGCCCCTGGGTCCTTTGCCAGAGGCCCCATTCAGCGACCGACTCGCTACTGGAGACTTGTAATTCAAAGGACACCCCTTCCTGATGGGGGGGGAAGGGGCAGGGCTTGCTCCACAGCTTGCATCGCTGTCTCAAAGGCAGCCTGCTGTTCAGGCCCCCAGGAAAAGGTGGCCTTTTCTCAGGAAACCCTATAGAAGGGTCTCAGGATCATAGTAAGGTGCGGGATATGCTGTCTCCAGTAACCCAAGGAGTCCCACGAACCTCTGCGTGTCGGTTTTGTTCTTGGGGATGGCAAAATTCAAAATTTTGTACCGTGCAGGCTCAGGGATCTCTGTCCCGCCGGCATGCCATCGGATTCCTAAGAACAATACATCCTGGGCTGGGCCTTGCACCTTTTTCATATTAATGCCCCAGCCCTGCTCTCTGAGAGAGGAAATTACCATGTCAAGGGCTTCTGCAACAATGGCCTCGGAATGGCCTTGCAGCAAGACATCATCGATGTAATGGGTGGTTACCACCCCCAGGGGGAGTTCAATGGTCTGCAAATCCTGTGCAATTAACCCATGGCATATGGTTGGACTGTGGATGTACCCTTGGAGGAGGCATCTAAATGTATATTTCCTCCCATCCCAAGTAAAGGCAAACTGATCCTGGGAGGTATCGTGGAGGGGGATGGAGAAGAAAGCATTGGCCAGATCTATAACGGCGTACCATGACTTGACTGGGCGCCCTGACACATTCCCCACGAGGGTGACTATATCGGGTACTGCGGAAGCGAGTGGGGGGGCAGCCTTGTTCAGCTGCCTGTAGTCCACCGTCATGCGCCAGGTCCCATTCTTTTTCCGGACAGGGCTATTGAAAGGGGAGGCTGCGGGCCTAATAACTCCCTCCCGCAGCAAGGCTTGCACAGCCTCTGTGATATCCTGGTGTCCTCCCGGTACACTATATTGTTGACTGTAGACTACCTGCGAGGGAGGGGGGACAACAACTGGCTCCCATTTAGCCGCCCCGACACCACCGTGGCTCGGGCGACTCTGAAAGTAAACTTGCCTCAACTAGTGTGTAGGGACTGTCCCTTTAGGACATTTATCCCCAGTATACACTTGGGCGAGTCTGCAATTAAAACGGCCACAGTTCGATGGGGTTGGTTCCTGACAGCCATGCGGACCTTGACTTCCTTTGCTGGCAAAAGGGAAACCCCCAACCCCTCAATTTGCATCTGTGGCCCCTTCCAAATCACGAGGTTCTCTGGTACAATGGTGTGCTGGGCACCCATGTCGACGAGTGCTATCCACCTCTGTACGTTCCCTTTTCCCCAGTGTATTGCTACAGGTATGTGTGGCCTCAGATCCCCCGGGCGCGGAAGGGTGACAGAGCAGACACGCTGGGGACCCTGGCCTTCATCCTATGGGAGGTGGCTGGGGGTCTGCCACTCTGTGGGTGAGGGCTCTTGTGGGCGGAACTGGGCTACTTCTTGTCTCAGCAGGTCCCGGAGCTGAGCCATGAGTGCAGGAGAGGCCATTTCAGGTAAGGGAGGAGCAGAGGCAATGTCAGCCTCTGCAGGTGCCGCCCACGTGGCCCAGCGGTTGGGGGCACCCCCTGAGTCAGGCTTGGAGCCGGGGTGGCCCCGGGTCTTTCCGCGGCCAGGCTTCTCCCTGCAAAGCTCCTTCTAGCGTGCGTGGAGAGCGGAGGTCGGAGCTCCATCTATACTGGTACCACCAGCAACCGGGCGAGCACCTGGCCGCATGGTTGCTCTGGCTGTGGGATGGGGGGGCCTCCAACGTGAGCCTCTCCCACCAGGAGGTGTGTGCCCTGGGGAGCCTGTCTGACCAGCCATCCACCCCTGCACGCAACAGATCTAAGTACAGCTGCCTGCGTGTGGGACGGGGGGAGGTGTCCCCAGCCCTCGTCTCCGCTCTGCGGACCTTGGCGAGCATCCCCCGCTTCATGTACTCCAATCCCTCCAGGAGGGTGATGGCATCCCGTATGGTCTTCCCCCCGATCGGTCCCATGAGGGGCAGGACCACCAGTCTCAATTCGGGGCGCGCGGTGGCGACTAGGTAGCCTGCTAGCACGCTGGTCGCCATGGTATTTTCTAAAAGCTCCAGGTCGCCTGCCCTCTCATAAGTACCTGTCACTAGCCCCCACTGTCTAATGACCCCTGTGCCCTCGCTGACCGTACTCCACTGGGGTCTCCTGAATAGGTCCCATTCTAGGAGGGTAGGGTACCGTGTCCTCACTGCGGTCACTACCCAGTTCCACAGCGTGGCATCATTCCGAGCCCTCCCCGGTGGCACCCTTAGGGTGCTGTTGATGCTTGGCTGGTCAGACAGGCTCCCCAGGGCACATGCCTCCTGGTGGGAGAGGCTCATGTTGGAGGCCCGCCCTCATCCCACAGCCGGAGAAACTATGTGGCCAGGTGCTCGCCCGGCTGCTGGCGGTACCGGTCTGCCAGCTGCGTTAACTCCTTGATGGAGAAGTCCCAGGTCTCCGTGACCTCGGAGGGGCTCCGTGCATTCTTCCCCGTGGCTGCCTCATCCCCATTCCCCTCCCTCGTGGAGCGGATCTGGGACCGTGTTCGGACGGGTCGAGCCTGCAAGGGCTCGGGGGCACAGGGTGGTGGTTGGGCTTGGAGGGGCTCCTGCTCTTCAAGCGCTCCTTCCTCGTCCGTGTCCATCCATACGTCCCCATCACCAAGCCATGTGTCTAGCTGGTCGCCTTGCCGGAGCAGGGCTTGGATTTTAAAGGGATCTGGCTGCCAGCCGGCTCTGCGGGCGGCTTGTGCCTGCTGCACCTGGAGCAGCCGGCAAGTGACCTCGGTAACCCGGACCTCAAGGTCATTGGTTCGGGTCTGGGCAGTTTGGACTGCTTCCTGGAGTGTGCAACACTTTTGTCGGAGGGTCTCTATCTCTCTTTCCCTTATTGAGCAGGTATCCTGCAACTGACCAGTAATCTCGACCTGGCGCCTCAGGAGGGATGCTAGGAGCCAGATGGCAGCCCCCCCCACTGGGCTCCCTCTGGCACTGGGGAACCCTGACTGCTGGAGGAGGACCACCACGTGGTGTCCCAGTTTCTCACCACATGGATCTAACTACTCAGCCCAGTCCACAGGCTTGCCGTGGTTTGCCAGCAGGCTGGCCAAGCTCCCAAATCCCTCACTCTCATCTGTCCACCCAAGGATCCTCTGCTCTGTATCTGCGCTAGCCTTGTATCCCCAGTTCCAAAACATTCTCCCCACGTTTGTGTCCAGCCAAAATCCTCAAGACCCTGCTCACAGCGCCAAATGTTGTGTGAAATGGTTATTACTGTCTTAAGGATCAAGTACTTTGAACACGAGCTTTGTAGACCAAAACTAGTTTAATCACAAAGGCAAACGCGGGACAGAATGGATGGGAACAGACACACGCTCACTCACGCACAGGATATCACGAACACGAGAGGGAAATCACAACTGGGGTAAAATACACACACACACACTAATACACACAAGCACACAGTAACAATGTACAACTTCAGGATATAACACTTCAATGCCCGTCCCACACTAGCATTGGCCCTTAACACTCCCTGAGTCTGAGTGAAACGGTCCCTGACCATGTGGTGATGCACTCTTACCAATGATCTCTGCAGCGTTGTCTCACTACTCCTGGGGTCATCAAAGAAGAAGGGCTGGGGATGCAGCCCTTTTTATGGTGTTAGGAGGCTGGGTGGAGCCTCACTGTTGTGATTTAAATGACCCAATGGTGTGGGAGTAAAAGATAAATGTTCCTGCCACAACCAATGGTCAGGCAGGTTCAGAGACAAAGGATACTGGTCAGGCAAGTTCAGAGGCAAAAGGTATTCTCACACCTGAGGGGTGGGTGGAGCCGCACCTTGATTGACAGTAGTATCACTTCCGATCAGAGGAGCAATGTCGTCCTCCAGTCAGCGGGGGTCATTGTCGTTACTGTCACGTGACAGCCATGTGGATTTCTCACAATACATGCCAACTCTGCAGATCATTCCATTACAATAGTGCATTAAGGTATACAAGGGAAAATAGTTCTTTGAGGATTTGACTCATAGAACAGATAAGGTGGATATAGTTTATTGGGAGACTTCAGCTATGGTTCTACATAAGAGGTTAATAAGATTGGATAATGTGGAATTGGGGGTAATGTACTGACATGGATTAAGAATTGGTTCTTGGATAGAAAGCAAAGAGTGGGAATATACATTTCCTTCCTGGGTTGGCAGGCTGTGACTTGCAGGGTATCGCAGGGATCAGTGCTTGGATCCCAGCTATTTACTACCTAGATCAACAATTAGATTGAGAGTAAGAAATGCCATATTTCCAGGTGTGCTAATTATACTATTGTGAATTTGGAGAAGGAATTAAGAAGGGTTCAAGGGGTTATGGACAAACTGTGTGGGCAAGAACATGGCAGACAGAATATAATGTGGAAAAAGGTGAGTTTATTCACTTTGGTTTGCAGAGTATTTGTGAAATGGTGAGAGATTGGATGGTGTGGATGTCCAAATGGACCAAGGTGTGCTGGCCTACATGTTGCTGAAGGCCAACATGCAGGTGAACATGATCAGGACAACAAATAGTATGTTAACCTTTCTACATTATAGGTTTATTGCAAGAGTAAGGAAGTCTTTTTGCAATTGTATGAGACCTGGTAAGACCACACCTAGTGTATTATGCACAGTTTAGGTCATCTTATCTAAGAAAGGATGTCTTTGTCATAGAGGGAGTGCAGCAAAGTTTTATTACACCAGTTACCAGGTATGGCAGGCTTTCCATATGACGAGAGATTAAGTAGACTAAGCCTATATCCTTTAGGGCTCAGAAAAATTGGAGATCTCAAAGCTTACAAAATTGTTCAAGGGCTTGGCAGGCTAGATGCAGGGAGGATGTTTCTCCTGACTGAAGAGACAAGGACCAGGGAGCATAATTTGAAAATAAGGCGTGAGACATTTAAGATTAAGATGAGAAATCTCTTTAGTCAGAGGGTGATGAACCTTTGGAATTCTCTATCCTGGATTGCTGTCGAAACTCAGTCATTATGTTAATTCAAAATAGAGGTTGATAGATATCTGGGCATTGAGAGAATCAATGGATATGGGATAGTGATGAAAAATGCCACTGAGGTCGAATATTAGCATGATTAGTTGCAGAGTTACTGTAAGTCCCATTTCTTATGTTCTTATGTCATATTCTTATACATCATACTTTGATGTAAGCTGCTGTGTCCTATAAAAGAAGGGATGTACAGTTAGTGATGAGGCTTTTGATGGAGCTAGAACTTCATGGAGGAGAACATCACAATGTCTAACACATCTTACTCCTAAAGTGCCAAATGTTTAATCTCATTTATGAAAGATGGCACTCCCAACAAGGCAAAAGTCTCACAAGATATTAGCTCAAATTATATGGTTAAATTCTTCAGTGGTAATTGAACCCACCAGCATCTGAGTTGGAGATGGTGTCGTCTATTCTGTATTTAACATACTCTATCTATACTATCAGTGCTAAACCTCCTCCTTGAATTCTGAGTGAGGTACTTACTTTCAAAATATAATTCATGATTATATATGAGCCCCCAAAATGCAAACAACAGCAAATGTTGGAAATCTGAGGTTTAAACAGAAAATGCTGGAAATACTCAACAGTTCAGGCAGCATCTGTGGAGTGAGAAATGGTGAAGGTTTCAGGTCAGTAATCTTTCATCAGAATAATTGAGACCTATTTATCTTTAATCATCAGCTCACTGAATGCCAATGCCAAATTAATGTACTTTTCTTCTAACATTATAAACTCAAAGAATAACACATGCACATTGTATTTTGTTCCAATAAATTTTCAGCAAACTTACTCATTCCTAGGACATGCCATTTTACTTAATTTAAACTTATCATAAAATCACAGAAACATAGAGCACCGAAACAGACCCTTTTGACCCACCCAGTCCATGCTGACCGTGATGTGTATCAACACTAATCCCATTTGCCCACATTAGGCCCATATCCCTCATGCCTTTCCTATACAAGTACCTGTCCAAACACATTTTAAACATTGTAATGGGTTCTGCCTCCACCACCTCCTCAGATAGCTTGTTCCAAATATTCATCACCCTCTGTGCAAAATAAGTTGCCCCTCAGACGTCCTTTAAATTTCTTCCCCTCTCACCTTAAACCTGTGCTCTTTACTTTGTGACTCCCCTGCCTTGGCCAAAAGATTCTATCTATTTTATCTATGCCCTTATAATTTTGTAAACTTCTGTAAGGTCACTATTTAGCCTCCTATGTTCCAATGAGAATAAAACCAGCCTATCCAATCTCTCCTCATAACTTCAACCTTCCATTCCAAACAACATCCTGGTGAATCTCTTCTGCACTCTCTCTTTCGCTACCAAATCCATCCTGTAATGTGATGGCCAGAACTGTTCACAACTGCAACATGATTTCCCAAGATGTCTTCTTCTCCAGGGTGTGAGCTGAAAACCAGAACTGTCAGTGACATTTGGCTGCTCAGTCTTGATAAAGTGATCATGGACTTCATTAGCCTTTCTTTCATGATGGTTTGGTTCTTTCAGATAGCTACTTCTCAGTTCATCTTTGGGGCATTTCCCTGCAAAATCTGGAATTAGTTCCACATGCCACTGGCATGCTGCTGTGAGTAAAGAGAAATGCTGTTCTGTTCCAGGAAATTGCTCTACCTAGCAAGTCAGATGCAAGTACGTTCATCCCACTAGGATCTAAGCCTAACTAACTAAATAATAACTGATCTAATGGAGCTATCAGATCTTTAATATTCTGATAAACCACTCAATGTGGTAACAATGGTCTGGATATTGATGCACATAGCCCCATCCCTTCTTTCCCCTTGGACCTTGTGCTTCCATGGAGGTGAAGGCAGTGATTGGTTCCTTGCCACTTCCTATCTTGGAACTTGCTGCAGGTACCAACAAAGCTGCCACATTCTTGCAAGAAAGAAATAGCTTCCTTAACATTGCTGCATGAAGTTACATCTGTCAATTGTTGCACAATCGCATGAATGCACATCTCATATTCCTAAAATCTGCTCACTTTCGAGTGACTTCCCTGAACTGTAATTTTCATAATTCCAAAGCCATAGGAAGTCTTCCACTTGGCCTTCATAGGTGATGATACACACTACAAAATTCACACTCTTCAATCTGGTGTCACACCTTCACTTGAATAATTTAATTCCCCTGGGGGAAAGTGCCTGATCTACTGTCATGGAGTAAAGGCAAGGAGTGGGTTCGAGGTAGACACAGCAGAGAGACAGAAGTAGAGCACTCAGCAGGAATTCACAGATGGCCCTGAGAACATATTAAATTCCTCTGTCTCTTCTCATCATTCTCTTCTTTGCGTCTATCACCATATAGCTCACTGGAAGTAGTTGTTCTTCGTCCTCCTGCTGGACATCATCACACCTTCCCTTGTGCCTTGTGGTAAGAGTGGTATATTTGCATTAAAGACGATAAGTACAGGCAAACAATACTTTCTTGGGATTAAGACAATTGAAAAGAGAATGCAAATAAAAAAATGCAGATGCTAGAAATTTGAATCAAAAACAGAAGATGGAAAACTCAGCAAGTTGGACAGCATCTATAGAAAGAGTAACAGTCAACATTTTGCGTCTGTGGCTTTTCATCAGAGTGAAATTTTCCTGCTGAGGGATACCACCTATGAATTTCAGATACAAAGGGCCTCACTGTGCTGGATGTGACCTGCCATCCCTGGTTCCTGTCTCGTGCATTGGGCCAATGTCGCTGTCTCTCTGCACCCAGTAGGGAACTGGTGCAGTGTCACAAAGATTCAATGGCAAGTAAGTCTCCAGCAAACTGCAGCAGAGATATTTAAAAACTGTTAAAATTGCTGTATGTAATTTAAAAATTAATGCTACAAAACAACTTAAATAAACAAAGTAAATTAAGAACTTAAAACCTCAATGCATCAATACGGTAGCGTAGCGGTTAGCGCGACGCTATTACAGCGCCAGCAATCGGGGTTCGATTCCCATCACTGTCTGTAAGGAGTTTGTACGTTCTCCCGTGTCTGCATGGGTTTCCTCCGGGTTCTCCAGTTTCCTCCCACATTGCAAAGATGTATGGGTAGGTTAATTGGGTTTAAAATGGGCGGCGCGGACTCATTGGGCTGGAAGGGCCTGTTACCACGCTGTAAATAAAATGTAAAAATTTAAATGTTAAAATAAAGTAAAACGCTCAAACTTTCCCACTCTCCAGCCTAAGAATCCACGTAGAAATGAATGGGACTATGATTCTATACAGATCTAACTGGCTAACGATTTGTAAGGCAGGTTGCAAAGACATGCTGGTATCAATCACTCTGTATATCCTCGACATGGGCTTACTGATGTTGGAAAATCTGAACACCAGTAGCTCATTTCAGAATTGCTGGCCACAATCAGCATTATTTGGCCTATTGTTCATAGACTAACCTGACACCACAATAGTTGGCATGGCCATGCCCTGTCTCAAAGATGAACAAAAATCCTAGAGCATGGGAAGTTTACTTTTAGGTTGCCCCTTCAAGTTGTATGGCTCTCATAAGTATTTTGCACCAATTAATCAATTGGGGTAAAACCAGTGATTGAGTAGACTTAGTGAAGTAGTACGTGAGATCAGAGGAAAGGTATATGGGAATATCAAGCTATAAATGTGAAGGAAAAGTTTTTAGTATTCTCAGGCAAGTAATTGGTGTCAAGAGAACTAACAAACAGAAGTGCAAGATCCAATTTAAGTCTTATGGATAATGCTTTGCGAAGATTTATTTGTACTGCTGTTATATTAATGGAATGAAGAATATGCTGCTGGCTTAGGATAAAAATAAGAGTTTCAGTTCTGTTACCTTACCTAATTAGGTCATGTCAATGAATTTATTTACTGGTTTGCAGTCCTGGGTACTGAGAAAGTTGATATCCAATGCAAATGTAACATCCCTCTGTATGCCAGAAGTGACATTTTAGGAAGCCTCTTCCATTCATAAACAGGAGGGTGTGTATTTTTAATAAAAACAGAAACTGCTGGAAACATTCATGCAGGGCTGTATGGAAACACTCACGCAGGCTGTCTTTTTCCTCAATACATGCCGTGAAGATAGTCCCATGGTGTCAGTAGGTGAGGAATTCCAGAAATTGACCGACTGAGGGTCAATTAAAATAGACAGTGTTCAGAAAAGATTCACAGGAAGGTTGCCTGATCTGAAGGGGTTGAGTTATAAGGAGAGATTGCATAAATTGACACTGTTTTCTCTGGAGCGAAGGAGGCTGAGGGATGAACTTATACAGATTTATAAAATAATGAGTGGCATAGATAGGATAAATAGCCACAGTCTTTTTCACAGTAGGGAGCCTTAAAACTAAAGGGTATAAATTTAAGGTGAGAGGGGAAAGAGGATCTGAGGGGCAAGTTTTCACAGAGTGTGATCAGTATATGGAACTAGCTGCCAGGGGAGGTGATAAAATTGGGTACAATTACAATGTTTAAAAGACATTTGGACAGGTACATGGATAGAGGTTTATGGGCTAAATTCAGGCAAATGGGACTAGCATAGATAGCTATCTTGGTCGGCATGGAAAATTTGGGCCAAAGGTCCTGTTTCTGTGCTGCATAACTATACGAATTTATAAATTTGTGTTATTAAAGCAAAATTTCCAATTCAGGTGTGTGAGAGAGTGTGTGTGTGTGTGTGTGCGTGCGTGTGCGTGTGCGTGTGCTAGACTTGGGAAAGAACAGGTAGGTGCTGGTTTTCCTATGTCCCTGCTGCTCTTGTCCTTCTAAGTGGTGGAGATAAAAAGCAAGGGAGAAGGGTTACTGCAGTGCTGTTCAACTTTACTGCAGGGAGTGAATTGATGAGGTGCGGACAAATGGAATGCTTTGCTCTGGAAGGTGTGATGACTGATGATTGTTAACTAATATTTGAATGGCACTCATCCAGAAAGAAAAGAGTATTCCCTTGCGGTCCTGACCTGTGTTTTTAAAATATTGGACAGGTGCATCAGTCACTGCAATATAGTTATATCTCAAGAATGGTAGCCAACTGTACTGCGTTAATGGGGTCAGGCAACTGTGCAATAAAGGCTGTTAGCAACCTGCAAGTCCAGAAACTGACCAAAATTTAATATCCCAATATGTCTTGAAGAGATCCAAGGGTTATGTAATGGTACAAGCCCTGAGAAGAGGGAGATTTCAATGAGATTGCAAAAATGATGTCCTTTCTTCTCTAACCCCTGTTGTTTTGACTATCCATAAATCTAATATTCACAGTACCCTGTGCAGTCATAAATAGGCTCTGTATACCTAAGTGCTAAACCCAGAGTCTTTAGATATGCTAACATCCAGAAGCTGTTGAATTAAGAAAAATCAGAAAGAGTACTTCAGCTATCTAAACAGAGGTACAACATTGGAATCCTGCTGTATGTCTGAAGGACTGATTTGTTTGCTTATATCATTTCACATCAAAATGTAGTCAGTTTATTTCAACAAAGAGATGGAGGTGGGAAAGTTTTGAAGTTTACATTTCCCACCCGAAACATACACCTATAGTAAATTAGGTAATTTCATTAAAACTGGTTTCCCCACTGAAATCAGATTGTGAGTATAACCCCATTTCATCTCCTGAGATTGTGTTTGACCCCTTGGACTGTAATTCAAAATTGTCAACATCCTCAGACAGATAAAAAGTTGCCTCAAGTCGATTATAAACAATAACGCCTAGTTCTCGATTCTCCCATAAGAGGAAACATCCTCTCCACATCCATTCTATCAAGACCCTTGTTGTGACTATGAGTGAGCCACACAGAAACTGGAGCTGCAGATGTAAAAGGTGTTTATTCAAGCAGGCACTCTGGAAGAATCTCTAAATACATCAATGTTTTATACTTGGTAAGCAGGTGATTAAATCCAGTTCAATTATATGGTTTACTTCAACATTTTGGGTGTGGACAAGTAATTTCATTGAATTACATATTTATAATGAGAGCACATCTCAATTGACAAGACACCTTTGAATATTCAAACACCTGTAGATGGTTCGAAGGGTTCTGAGCACATAACCCCAGATACCCAAAATATAGTTCCTTAATCCCAGTATTGGGGACAGTTCTCTGGATATTCAAACACCACAAAAGTTGATTGACTTGGCATTAAATGGCATGATGGCCACTTAGTCCCTTCCCTGATCTCATCCTGCGAGTTTCAATGTGAACCGATTAACATAAACATTCACCTATTGTTTTGTCCTGTGTAAATTACAATGGTATAAAACCAGAACATCCTATGCTCAATGGCTGGTTTCAATGTCTCTAAAATATTGTTGAATATTCCATTATTAAATGAAGTCTCTTTGTATAGATGTTACTGGAAGAGATTGCCTTGTCTCTTTCCAAAGTATGTCTCTTGAGTGATCTCCTGTTGTGAATTTTTGTATTAAGAGCTGCTATTCACATAATTCTTGATGGATGTCCCATGTCTAACAAACCATAACAACTCCTCAGAATCTTATGTTTAAATCAAGATCCATTTCATTTTACAAAACTCCAGCGGATACATGCTTAGCTTGTCTTACTTTTCATTGTAAGATCACCTGGTCATTCCAGGTATCAGTCTTGCATGCCTTCCCTGAATTGCCTCCATTGCATCAACATCCTTCCCTAAAGAAAGAGACAAATATCTCTCCTTTCTGTTTTACACAATAAAATGGATAACTTCACATTGTTTCACATTATAGGATAACCCGAGGCCCTCTTTATCATTGCAGGTAACTTCAACCAGGCCAACTTCAAGAGTGTGTTACCAAAATAAGACCAGCAAGTCTCCTGTCCCACCAGGGGCCCAAATACCCTTGACCATTGCTATACAACCACCAAAGATGCCTACTGAGCCACCCCCTGCCCTCACTTTTGTAAGTCAGACCACCAGGCTGTGCTCCTTCTCCCTGCATACAAACAGAAGCTGAAATCGGAGGATCAATACAGAAAGTCATACTGTGCTGGTCTGAGGAAATAGATGAGCTTCTACATGACTGCTTTGAGTCAGTGGACTGGTTCATGTTCAAAGACTCAGCTGCCAACCTACATAAGTATGTCGCCACCATCACGGACTTTATCAGCAAGTGTATTGAGGAATGTGTCCCAAAGAGGACAATCAGAGTGTTCCCAGACCGGAAACGATGGATGAACCAGGAGATCCACTCCCTACTGAATTCTAGGACAACAGCATTGAAATCAGGTCACCCTGACCTATACAAGAAATCGAGATACAACCTCCATAAAGCTATCAGAGATGCCAAGAGACAATATCAGTCCAAAATCAAGTCCCAGACCAACCGTCAGTTGTGGCAGGGTTTAAAAACAAAGTCAGGCAGCATAGTCAACAACAGCGCATCCCTTCCCAATGAACTTAATGCATTCTTTGCGCATTTTGAACAGAAGGGGATTGGTACATTACCACCCACCCTAACAGCCTCCAATACACTTGAACCCATGGTCACTGTTGAGGACGTAAGATGCGGCTACTGGAGAGTCAACCTGTGGAAAGCATTTTGCCTGGATGGTGGCCCTGGCCATGTCCTTAGATCCTGTGCTGATCAGCTGGTGGGGTTATTTGCCAACATTTTTAACCTCTCCACACTTCAATCTGAGGTTCCCACCTGCTTTAAGAAGACCACTCTCATCCTGGTACCTAAGAGAAACAAGGTAACTTGCCTCAACTTGCTCTGACATATACCATCATGAAATGCTTTGAGAGGCTGGTCATGACACACATTAACTCCAGGCTCACAGAAAATCTTGACCCACTGTAATTCACCTACCGTCGAATCAGACACCGTCTCCCTGGCCTGACACTCATCTCTGAAGCATCTGGACAGTAAAGACACCAAGGTTAGACTATTGTTTATTGACTACAGCTCCACCTACAATACTATAATTCCAAGCAAACTCATCAGCAAACTCCAAGACCTGGAACTCAACACCTCCCTCTGCAACTGGATCCCTGACCAACAGACCGTAATCAGTGAGATAGGCAGCAACACCTCCAGCATGATTATTCTCAACACTGGTTGCATCCTCAGCCCCATACTCTACTCCCTATACACTCATGACTGCGTGGCCAGATTCTACTCTAACTCCATCCACAAGTTTGCAGATGATACCACCTTAGTGGGCTGTATCTCAAATAATGATGAGTCAGAACACAGGAAGGAGATAGAGAGCTTAGTGACATGGTGTCATGACAACAACCTTTCCGTCAACGTCAGCAAAACTAAAGAGTTGGTCATTGACTTAAGGAATGGGGTGGTCCACATGCACTTGTCTACATCAACGGTGCAGAGGTCAAGAGGGTTGAGAGCTTGTAGCTCCTAGGAGTGAACATCACCAATAACCTGTCCTGGTCCAACCACGCTGACGCAACAGCCAAGAAAACTCACCAGCGCCTCTTCTTCCTCAGGAGGTTAAAGAAATTTGGCATGTCCCCCTTGAAACTCACCTACTTTTATCAATATACCATAGAAAGCAACACATCTGGATGCATCACAACTTGGTATGGCAACTGCTCTGCCCGGGACCTCCAGAAACTGCAGAGAGTTGTGGACGCAGCTCAGCACATCACAGAAACTAGCCTCCCCTCCATGGACACTGTCTATACTTCTCTCTGCCTCGGTAAAGCAGCCAGCTTAATCAAAGACCCCGCCCTCTCTGTACGTTCTCTCTTCTCCCCTCTCCCACCAGGCAGAAGGTACAAAAGCCTGAAAGCATGTACCACCAGGCTCAAAGACAGCTTCTATCCCACTGTTATAAAACTATTGAATGATTCCCTAGTATGATAAGATGGACTCTTGACGTCACCATGTACCTCATTATGACCTTGCATTTTATTGTCTACCTGCACTGCACTTTCTCTGTAGCTGTGACACTTTGCTCTGCATTCTGTATTGTTTTTACTTTGTACTGCCTCAATGCACTGTATAATGAATTAATCTGTATGAACGATATGCACGGCAAGTTTTGCACTGTATCTCAGTGGAAGAGAAAATAATAAACCAATTCCAATTCCAAATATTGCATTTGCTATTTTCTCACCCACTCAGCTTGTCTGCATGTCCTTGAAGCTTCTTTACCTTCTCCGTCCTATTCACAATTGCTCCTAGTTTTGTATGATCCACAAACCTGGAAATATATTTGGTTCCTCACTAACTTCTCAGTACTTTTTATCACTAATACCTATTTCCTTTAGTTCCTCATTTTTGCTGGTAACTTTGTTTTCTGCTATTTCTGACAGGTTTTGTGTCTTCTTCTATGAAGACAGACACAAAGTAGTTGTTTAATTCTTCTGCCGTTCCCTTATTCCCCTTTATAAATTCTTGCATCTCTGTCTGTAATGGACTTAGATTTGTCATCTTTAATCTTTTCCTTTTTACATACCTATAGAAGACCTTACTGCCTCTCCCTTGGATTTAATACTATCTTTAATTTCTCATGTTAAACATGGATGGGCCACTTTTCCTGAAGGGTTTTTGTGCCTTAAAGGAGTATATTTCTTCTGCAAAGTAAGCATTGTTTCTTTAAATGCTGGCCTTTGCCTACCTACCAAATAACTTTCAATGTATTTTCCCAATCAACAACAGCCAACTCTCAAGAAACAAAGAACTGCAGATGCTGGAATCTATATGAAAAACACTTTGATGCTGGAGGAACTCAGCAGGCCAGGCAGCATCCATGGAAAAAAGCAGGCAGTCAACATTTCGGGTCAGGACCCGAAACAATTACTGCCTGCTTTTCTCCACAGCTGCTGCCTGGCCTGCTGAGTTCCTCCAGCATCACGTGTTTTTCAACAGCCGACTCTCTCCTCATATCTTCATGGTTTCCTTTGTTTAAAGTTAAATCCCTCATTTCAGATTGAACCACATCACTTTCAAATTCAGTGTAAAATGTGATCATATTATGATCATTTTCCTCTAAATGCCCCTTTACAACAGGATTTTCAATTAATCTCCTCTCATTGAACAATCTAAGTAAGCTTTCTAATGTTGATTCAGGAATATATTGAGCTTGAAATCCAATTTGTATACGTTCCAGTCTGTATGCAATTTGAATTTGTCTTCCATGTTCCCACATCTAGTTTGACTTGTCCAGTCTATGTGTAGATCAAAGGCCCCTGTGATGACAATATTACCTCTGTTACATGCCCCTCTGATTTACATGATGTCCCATAATACAAATACTATTTTTTCATCAATAACTCCTACCGATGTTTTTCTGCCATTTACTGTTTCATAGCTTAACCTGAACTGATTCTAATTCCACATCATGATCTGCTGAACCAAAATCATTTCTGATTCCATCCCTTATTATTCACATCACCCACGTCCTTTTCCTTTTTGCTTGTCCTTCATAAATGTTATGGAGCCATGAAGCCATACCGGACAAAAGAAGACCTTATGGCCCAGCTTGTCCATGCCAACCATCAAGTACCCAGCCACACCAATCCCATCTATCTGCAATTAGTCCATAAGCTTCTGTGCCTTGATAATTCAAGTGCTCATCTAGATACTTTTTGGATGTTGTGAGAGTCTATGCTTCCACCACCCTTTCGGGCAGTGCATTCTAAATTCCAACCACTCTTGGGTGAAAAAAATTCTTCCTCATCTCTTCTCTAAGTTTCTTACTCCTTACTTTAAACTTATGCCTTCTAGTTATAGATACCTCAGCTATGAGGGAGAATCTGTTTACTACTGTCCTCCCTATCTATGCACCACATAATTTTTTATACCTCTCTCAGCTACCCCCTCAGTCTTATCCACAGCCAAGGAAAACAAACCCAGCCTACCCAGTCTCTCCTTATAACTGGGTCATTCCATCCCAGGCAACATCCTGGTGAATCTCTTCTGCACCCTCTCCAGAGCAATTATGTCCTTTCTCTACTGTGGCAACCAAAACTGCACACAATATTCCAAATATGGTCTCAGCAATGTTTTATAAAGTTGTTCCATAAAATCCCTGCTCTCCTATTCTATGCCCAGCTAATGAAGTCTCGCATCCCATATGCCTCGTTTCCCACCTTTTCTCCCTTTGATGCTACCTTCAGGAATCTTTTGAATTGTACACCAAAAGTTGTCTTACTCCCTGGGGTGCTAACATTGATTCTGTAATACCCTACCCTTATTTGACCTTCCAAAGTGCATCACTTTGCTCTTATCAGGATTAAATTCCATCTGCCATTGCTCAGACCAACCTAGCAGCTGATCAATATCTTTCTGTAGCCTGAGACTACCCACAACATCACTCTTTTTGTGTCATCTGTAAACTTACTGCAGGTTGTCCCAGACTGCAACAGGATTCCATTCCTGTGAACTGTTCATAACCTGGACAGACTGCAAGTCAGAAATGTGTGCGAGAACCAAGTTCCCACATGGCAGATGATGCCTGTAACGCTGCAGGTTGCCTAAATGTCATTCACTGCATGGGCTGTACATAAGTCAGATGTTTGTAACAGCAGAGGACCAGTAATCATACCTCCTATGATGTCATCTAAGTTGTTAGTGTATACAACAAGCAGTACCAAACCCTGTGGTCCAACCACAAAAGCAACCCTCCACCATCACCTTGTCTCCCATCACCAAGTAATTTTATATCCAGTTTGCCAGTTTGCCTTGGATCCCATGGGCTCTAATCTTTTGAATTACCTTCTATGTGGTAACTTGTCAAATGCCTTCTTAAAGTCTATATATACTACATTAACTGCACTGCATCTATCTATAAACTTAATTACATCTTTAAAAAAACCTGCCAAATGATGTTGAAATCAGCTTTTCCCCAGAACATCCAGATCCCTTTCCATAATTATCTTGAAACTTAGAGTTATGGTCACCTTATCCTAAAGGCTCATCCACCGACACTAACTGGTTGCCCAGCATCATTCCTTTGGATTAGGTCTAGCACTGCCCCATCCCTCTGTTAATGTATTGGCAAAAGAAGTTCTCCTCAATGCACTTTCAAATTCCTCCCTATCTAATCCTTTTACAGCAAGGTGAACCCAGTTATTATTGGGGAATGTCCTTGAACATTTACTTCTTTGGTCACCTGTAGCTACGTTCCATAATGGTAAATAGATCACACCCACTTACTTCGATTTGTGCCATTAATTAACCTACCAGGCTCTGAAGGCTGCAAGCATTTAGATAGTTTATAGTCTTATGCACAAGTACGTGTATAGACAGGTGCAATGAAAATCTTACTTCCAGCAGCATCACAGGCACATAGCATCATATAAGCAGCATTCACAAGAACACATTAAACATAAATTATACACAATTTTTACAAGAAGGAACACAATTAGAACAAAAAGAAGTCTATTTTCATGTTATAAGTGATGAAGTGGTCATAGTGTTGCTTAATTGTGGTGATTAGGGTTGTGCTGGTTGGTTCAAGAACTGAATGGTTGAAAGGAAGTAGCTGTTCTTGAACCTGGTGGCATGGGACTTCAAGCTTCTGTACCTCCTACCCAATGGTAGCTGCGAGAAGATGGCATGACCTGGATGGTGGGGATCTTTAATGAAGGATATTGCCTTCTTGAAGTAGCGTCCCCTATAGATTCTACCAATGATGGGGAGGGATGTGCCCAGGATGCATCAGGCAGAGTCCTCTACTCTCTACAGCTTCTTACGTTCCTGTACATTCGAATTGCCGTACCAGACCATGATACAAATCAGTCAGAATACTTTCAATAGCAATAAACTCTTCGTTTGAAAAGCAGCAAAACAAACTAATGTAGATTTCTCCTCAGGTTATCAGTGGGCAAATATGATGGTGAAGCTTCATAGAAATTCTCTTCATCAGATGGGTTTGTGTGAAATCCACCTATGTGAATGGAATGCCTTGACCATACTGCAGAGCACGAAGATCATACACACTGTGACCTTGAGGAGGTTTTTAATACGCACTTGTATCCTTTAATGCTTCTAAGGAAAGTAATAGAAAAGACATTGGTAAATTCTTATTAAGCAGCTTGAGATTATTTCCTACATTATCCAATTAAATCTTACTTGCTTTTAGTCAATGGTTTCAGGTATATATGCTGAGAAAAACCAAAATGGCATGTTTAATGTAGACAATAAAATCTATTAGTGTTTGCAAAGAACGGTCAAAGTTCTGGAACAGAGCTTCCAAGAAAGTTATCAGTACCTACATTTTAATCATCATAAAGTAATCATATCTAAAAGTTAGATTATAACATGTCATTGACTGAATGCCAAAAGTAGCTGGACTGTATCCATGTTTAAGTGCTGGATTGATAAAGACCAAGTATTCTCAGGAACTGGTCCAATATTTATGAAAACAATGCAAGTTAGACAAAGTTTTTGTGTTTGCTTTTCTCTTTTGAAAAAAGTTAACAACTTAGTTTTCTTTTAATTATGTTTCCAACCCCTCACCTAGTGGATCACTGATAAATAAGACATTGTTACTGTATTTGCTTAAACACTGCACTTATTCAAGGGGTCAATGTCAAGCCCAATCCTATTCTTCCCTGTTATTCACACATACACTAAGGATCGGAATTGGGAATCTCGACTGATCTTCTACAGGATGTTGAGGCTAATTATAGAATCTTTACTAACCTTCTTCTTGAATCTGCTAATTTAATCCAAACTAGTGTTGAATCTGGATCTTCCTGGTTTGTATTTCGACTCGGATAAACTGTCAAGCTGCTATTGAAGAGCAACAAGTTACAGGTTAGTTCATCCTATTTAGTGAATAATTGTGGTTAACCATAGCATGAAAATTCTCTCCAATAATAAAAAACCCTGGAAGATTAACATGCAAATGTGTCAGGAAAAATTACTGGGAAGACTTATGATCAGAAGATACAAATAGTTCTATATTGGGGTGAAATTTGTCCAATTCATTCACTGTAACTTCAATGAAGAACAGCTCCAGAAAAATTAGGTAATTGGTTGTTAAAGAGTCATAGAGTTAAACAGCATGGAAACAGGCCCTTTGGTCCAACTTGTAGGTATCCACTAAGTTACCTAACTGAACTAGTCCCATTTGCCTGTATTTAGCCCATATCCTTCTAAACCTTTCCTACCCATGTAACTGTCCAAATGCCTTTAAATAATGTAATTGTACCCACCTCTACCATTTCCTCTGCGAGTTCATTCCATATACTCACCACCCTCTATGGAAAATAAAGTTGCCCCTTAGATCCCTTTGAAATCTTTCTCTACTCTATTTTAATTTATGCCCTCTAGTTTTTGACCCTTCTACCCTGGGGAAAAGACTCTGGCTATTCACCTTAACTATTCCCCTCATGATTTTATAAAGTTCTATAAGGTCACTCCTCAACCTCCTACACTCCAGGGTAAAAAGCCCTAGCCTATCCAGTTTCTTCTTATAACTCAAGCCCTCCAGTCCCAGTAACATTCCTGTAAATCTTTTTGCACCCGTTCCAGTTTAATGACATCTTTCCTATAGCAGGGCGACCAGAACTGCACACAGTACTCCAAGTGTGGCCTTACGTACATCTTGTACGGCTGTAACATGATGTTCCAACTCCTGTACTCTTATACAATGAGATGGACTATGACCTCACGATCTACCTTGTTCTGACCTTGCACCTTATTGCACTGCACTTTCTCTGTAGCTGTGACAACCTACTCCGTACTGTTATTGTTTTTATCTGTACTACCTCAATGCACTCTGTACTAACCCAATGTAACTGCACTGTGTAATGAATTGACCCACATGATCAGTATGCAAGACAAGTTTTTCATTGTACCTCAGTACAAGTGACAATAATAAACCAATACTCAATATTCTGACTGATGAAAGCAAACATGCCAAGTGTCTCATTCATCACCCTGTCTAACTATGTCGCCACTTTCGAGGAACAATGTAACTGCATCTCTAGGTCTCTCTGTTCTGCAATACTCCCCAGGGCTTACTATTTACTGTGTAATTCCTGTCCTGGTTTGTCTTACCAAAATCCAACACCTCTCATTTATCTAGATTAAACTCCATTTGCCATTCCTTAGCCCACTGGCTCAGTTGATCAAGATCCCATTGTAATCTTAAATAACTTTCTTCACTGTACACCATACCACTGATTTTAATGTCATCCACAAACTTACTACCTGTTATGCCACCTGTTTATGGTTTGTGCTACTCTTCCATTGAGGCTATGGCAAGAAAATTGGACACCATCTAAGGAAGTTCAGCAAGTTAGACCAGGTGATTCTCTGATGCTACACAAAATGGAACTGGCCATTGGCACTTGAAGACAAGTTTGAAGGCAGAAGTATATTATAAAGACACTACAGTAAAACTCTGATATTCCACTATCCAATTGTCCAAAAATTCCAATGTTTGACATTTGGTTCACTGGCCCCAGTTCCCACGCTGCCTCTAACACACCAAGGTCCCAGTTCTGGCAGTCCTTCTAACACTCAGGCCCTAGTTCCATACTCCCTTTAAATTCAGAGGGGTGCCAATTCCCGCATTCCTTTGAAACCCACCAGGACGCAGATTTCCATGCACACTTGAAACCCACATAGTTCACTGGAAACTTTATTATACAACTGTACCATGTAACATCTTAAAAAAAAAGGAATGCTGGAGTAAATAGGAATATAATTCAATAGTCCAAAAAATCTGCCAATCTGGCACCACTAAAGTCCCAGTCAAGATTAACAATTGCTGAATGATGGTTCTTTCCTTCAAAGCTAATGGCCACACCCTTCCCAATTCAATCCAGTGCATTAACTGAATCAAATGAGTTTTTTTAATCAGATTTAGTAATGCATTGGCTTTTGTATTCTATTCCTCAATTTATAAGACTTAGATTTGTCTCTCACATTCGTACTCTGACATCTGTTCTACTAAAATACTGCAACGCTTTATATTTGTAGCACTGGACCTCCACTGCTTCTAGCTTTTCAGTTAGATTGTACCAATTTATATTTTCTATCCAAGTTGAATGACTTTACATTTACCTTTATTGAAATCCACTTGCCACCAGCTTTCCTGATCAGTAATCTCTCTTTGTAATTTAATGCATTCGTTTGCACTGATTAAAATGTCAGATGTCTGATATGAATATCTGATCATTCAATTTGTTACAAGGTAAAGTGAATATTTACAACTTCATCCTTGGAGAACACAGCCTACCACAACCTGCCAATTTAAGAACATGGTTATCGTCAATTCCACCCCTTGAATTTTGCCACTCAACAGGTTACAAATTTTTAAAAATATTTTATCAAGAGCTTTAACATTCACTAATTCTCACATGAATTTCATAAAAAGAATCAATCTGGTTTGTTGAATTTGATCTATCCTTTACAAATTCAAAACTTAAACAGAAGATGTTGGAAACAGCAAGTCAGGCAGCATCTGTGGGAAGAGAAACAGAATTATTTCATCAGATCCTTTACAAATTCATGCTAGAATAACTGAGAAGTTTCAAGATATTCTTACACTTCAGTTGCAGAATCTAATAGTTTTTCTTATGCTGCACATGTGGCTAATTGGCCTGTAACTCCTTGGTTTCCCTCTGATATTTCTCAAAAAACCACAATGCTATGTATAATTTTCTCATTTACAAGAATGATTGCTTAAATGTGAGAACTTTGAAAGATCTATAATGATTTCATCTACATTCTCTAAATCCCTGAGGTGAAAACCATCAGGTGTTTTGGATTTGCCTTATTAGTCCCATTATTTTCTTCACTCTGATATTTTGCTTACATTTATTTTAGTAAGTTCCTGACCTTGATTTAATGTTAGTATCCTCAGGATATTTGGAATGCTACTCCTTGTAGTTGTATACATACTGATGCAAAGTAATTAATCAACATAGCTGCCACTTCCTTATCTTCATTTACCATGCACTAAAGAATTTGCTGCATTTGGCTTGAGCATTTCCAAGTCTATTTGAAAATTAAAATTATCGGTTACAGCCTCTCTGTTGCTATGATAAGTTTTGCTGATCTTCACAATCACGTAACCCATTGCTTTATTGCTGCCACCTGGACATTCATAAATAAATTGCAGCACTAATTTGAATAATTTTCCAGCCCTGTGTTTCTTTTCCCTGGTCACCTTTGATTGCATCTTTTTAATGCTACTTTTCAAGACTGCTGCACAGTTTTAAATTCCCTCCCTTTACAAAATGCATTACCTGGAATCATTATAGGGCAGAGCAGTGGTGCAGCAGTTAGTGTTGCTGCATCACAGCTCCAGCTACTCAGGTTCAATCCTGACCTTGGGTGCTACCTGTGTGGAGTTTGCATCTTTTCCATGAGACAGTGTAGGCTTCCTCCAGGTGCTCTGGTTTCACCCCACATCCTAAAGATCTGCAGATTGGTAGGTTGTAGGTGAGTGACAGACAAATTATAAATAGGCTGGGAGGAATTGTTGAACATGTAAGAGGGAATAGATTACAGAGAAATAAGTGGGAGGGATGGGATTGATGGGAATGCTCTGAAAGGCGGCACAAACCTGATAGACTGAAAGGCCTCCTTTGCCATAAACTATGAGAAATTTGAGAATATTTATTTTCTAGTCATGTCCTGTTGGTAACCGGATCACATTAAGACTACTGATTTTGATTTCTAAATCACTTGTCTTATCTCTTACACTATACTGTACATATATGTCTTTGTAACTCACAATTGGGCTAGAGGGCTTGCCTTTGCCTTTGCCTTTATGTTGTGATATTGCTTTGAAGGCACATTTTAATTAAGAACTGGATGCTGAAAGTGAAATAGGTCCACAAATTTTCTTGGCATCCTTCAATGGGTCAAGAGCGCAGGTTAATCACTCTTTCCAAACCTAGCAAGTTTTCCAGCTGCATTCAATTTAGATGGGAGACTGCAGCCTGGTGTGCTTCCCACTCAAATTCCAAGTAACACAGCATTCCATCGATAAGAGTGGTCCCAGATGGAGCAGAGATTCAATTCAAAATAACTGGTTTACCTTGAGGTTTGCAAATCCGTAGTTCAGTCAAGCAGCAGATAAGCTCTATGTTTAAAGTACCTGGGGATAGGTGAAATGAAGTGTTCCCAATGGGAAAAATGCGTATTTTGTTTCCGACAATATAATTCCCACCCCCCACTCCCCCCAAACCCAACAATCCTAACTAGGTGCATCAACTTCAGGTAACAAAAAAATTATACGTCCCTGCGCTCGGTTCAAATTCAGATTGCCACGATCAGGTTGGGTTTTAATTTTATCCAGAGATTTCTACTGGAAGTAATGTGTAATTTAAACAAAAGTATTTATTCATGAAACTGCTTCCTGATCCAACTTGCATTCTTAGTGGTTTTCTATTAAACATATTCCTTCTGGAACTTTTCTTGCTCAAAAGTCTGTAGCAGTGTGTACCTTGCAGCTGTTCAAGACGACAGCTCAACACCACCTCTCAAGGATAATTGGACAATAAACACCTGGCCTTGTCAACAAAGCTCAGATCTGGAAAAACAGGCATTAAAGAAATGCACTAGCCATCTGATAGTCATGTGAAATAATGCTTAAAAACATGCAGAAGTATTAATGCAACAATGCACTTGCACTTCTTCCATTCTGGTGTGCTGTATTTGATGTTCACAATGTGGCCACTGGAAAATCCAAATGCAGATTGGGCAATCGTTTTGCGGGGTACCCGCACTCACTCCACAGGAGTGACCCTGAGCTTCCAGATGCCTGCCATTTTAATTTGCCATCCCACTTCCACTGTGAAGTCTGTCTGTGGCCTCCTGCACTGTTACAATGAGGCCAAAAGTAAGTTTGAGGAACAACACCTCAATTTTTGACTGGGTACTTTGCAGCCTGCAGGACTCAATAATGAATTCTCCAACTTCAGATAACTTGCTCTTTCTTTCTATTGGCATCAGGACTGGCCACTAGTGCATGCTGTTCCTCCTTTAAAATATTATTCTAGTTTGCTGGACACATCCCAGTATACCAAACTGTACATTATTGCCTAGACTTCACAACATTAGCAATAGAGACAAAGCAGCTTAACTGTCCACTAATGACTACAATATTTCACACTATTACTGGCATTCCCTTTGTTCCTCTCATTCCCCCACCTTTGACTAATTTGCTTTCTCTCTTTCCCAGTACATGTGAGGGGTCTTTGACCTGAAACATGAACTGTTGCTCTTTCCACAGATGTTGCCTAACCTGGTAAGTGTTCAGAACATAAGAAATAGGAGCAGGAGTAGACCCTCAGGCCCGTTGAACCTGCTCCGCTATTCAATAAGATCATGGCTGACCTGGCCGTGGGCTCAGAGCCACCTACCTGCCTTTAGCCCATAAACCTCAATTCCCCTACTATGTAAAAAAAAAATCAATGTAACTGAATCTTAAATATATTTAATGAGGTAGCCTCCACTGCTTCCCTGGGCATAGAATTCCACAGATATACCACTCTTTGGGAAAAGCAGTTTCTCCTCATCTCCATCCAAAATCTACTCCCCTGAATCTTGAGGCTATGTCCCCTCATTCTAGTCTCACCTACCAGTAGAAACAATCTTCCTGCCTCTATCTTACCTATCCCTTTCATAATTTTATATGTTTTGATACGATCCCCTCTCATTCTTCTGAATTCCAGCGAGTACAGTCCCAGGTGACTCAATCTCACTGCAAAGGCTAATCCCCTCATCTCTGGAATCAACCTGGTGAATCTCCTCTGCACCGCCTCCAAAGCCAGTATATCCTTCCTCAAGTAAGGAGACCAGAACTGCACCCAGTACTCCAGGTGTGACCTCATCAGTACCCTGTACAGTTGCAGCATAACCTCCCTGCTCTTAAATTCAATCCCTCCAGCAATGAAGGCCAACATTCCATTTTCCTTCTTCATAACCTGTTGCACCTGCAAACCAACATTCTATGACTTATGCACAAGCACTCCCAAGTCCCTCTGCACAACAGCATGCTGCAATCTTTCACCATTTAAATAATAATCTGATCTTCTATTTTTCCTTCCAAAGTGGATGACCTTGCACTTACCAACATTATATTCTATCTGCCAGACACTTGCCAACTCATTCAACCTATCTATATCTCTCTGCAGACTCTTTGCATCCTCTGTGCAACTTTCTTTTCCACTCAATTTAGTGTCATCAGCAAACTCATACTCTACACTCAGTACCCTCTTCCAGGTCATTAATGTATATCGTGAACAGTTGTTTCCCCAGAACCGACCCCTGTGGCACCCCGCTCACCACTGATTGCCAACCAGAGAAACACCAATTTATCCCAACTCTCTGCCTTCTATTGGTTAACCAATCCTCTAACCATGCTAATACATTACCCCAACTCTATGCATCCTTATCTTATAAGTCTTTTACGTGGCACCTTATCGAACGCCTTCTGGAAATCCAAGTATACAACATCCACCTGTTCCCCTCTATCCATTGCGCTCATTATATCCTCAAAGATCTCCAGTAAGTTTGTCAAACAGGACCTGGCCTTCCTGAATCCATGCTGCGTCTGCCTGATGGAACCACTTCTACTGTATATCAAGATGTCTCACTATTTCTTCATTAATTATAGCTTCAAGCATTTTCCCGACTACCAACATTGAGCTAGCTGCCCTATGGTTACCTTCCTTTTGCCTATATCCTTTATTTTAGAAAAAGTGGTGTGACATTCACTGTCTTCCAATCCGCTGGAACCTGCCCGGAGTCCAGAGAACTTTGGTAAATTATCACAAACATCTCTACTATAACTTCTGCCATTTCTTTCAGTCCCTTGGGATGCTTCCCATCAGGACCAGGGGACTTGTTTACCTTTAGGCTCACTAGTTTGCTCACCACTACTTCTTTAGTGATAGCAATTGTATCGAGGTCCTCACCTCCCATCACATCCACTACATCTCTCTGTCATGTTAGACGGGTTCTCCACTGTGAAGACAGACACAAAACAGTCATTCAAGGCCTCGGCCATTTCCACATTACCCAATATTAATTCCCCCTTCTCATCTTCCAAGGGACTTACGTTCACTTTAGCTACCCTTTTCCTCTTTATATTATTATAAAAACTCTTACTATCTGTTTTTTTATATTTTGTACTAGTTTACTTTCATAACCTATCTTCTCTTTCTTTATTGCTTGCTTTGTGGTTCTTTGTTGCTTTTTAAAGTTTTCCCTTCCCAATCTTCCAGTTCCCCACTACTTTTGATGACTTTGTATGCATGATCTTTTAGCTTGATGTTAGGTTAGTTAAAGTCCCCCATGACAACTGTTGTTCCATTCTTATATGCATCAAATATTTCTTGGTTTATTGCCTGTGCCACTGTAATGTTATTATTCAGTGACCTATAAACTCCCAACAGTGATTTTTTTCCTTTACTATTCCTAATCTCTACTCAGATGGACTTAACATTCTGCTCCTTAGATCTTATATCATCCCTCACTATCGCACTGATCTCATTCTTAATTAGGAGCAGTACTCCACCTCCCTTACCTTCCTGCCTATCCTTCCGTATTACCTGATACCCTTGGATATTTAATTCCCACTCATCTCCACCCTACAACCACATTTCTGTACTGGTCACTAAATCATACCCCTTGGTACTGATTTGTGCCACAAGTTCACTAACTTTGTTTTGAATACAATGGGCATTCAGATAAAGTGCCCTTATATTCACTGTCCTTTTAGAATCTAGTAACCTTTGTGTTTGACTTTTCTGTACTCGACTCTTACTTTTTTCTAACTTTTGCTCTGGTCTCTGCTTTGCTTCCCTCTGTCTTTCTGCATGGATTCCCATTCCCTGCCATATTAGTTCTGCAGCATTTTTATTTTCTTTTAATGGAACAATTATTGCACACTAATCGATACTATACATCTGACATATGGTATAGTATGCAATATTTTAAGTAAAATTTGTTTGGATTTTAAAATCTGGGCAAGATGAAATACTGAATGTTCATATTATAATAAGCATTATAATGCTTTCTGTCTGATCAATCAAGCACTCGGGCATTTTCCCTGTGTGTGAGATAACTGAATCTTCATAATTTTGCAATGCAGCCTGCTGAAATGATTCTGCAACATTCAGATGAGTTCATGGTGAAATATTCAGGTGATGAAAGCTGGTTTACTGATTTGCATCATGTCTCCTTTGGTATTAGCAGAAAAATGAAAAGATGGAAAGTTATGGCTCCAGTGGGATTGACCAACTGTTCAGCTCTAAAATGTACACCAATACCCCTGTTTTATTGCCATTATTAAATAACCTGCTCTCCATTGCTCAAAGTCAGTGGTTAAGGCCATTAAACTCTTTGCTTAAGTATTTCACTATTATTAAACCTGGCATGTTATGCAATCGATCTCTTCACCAAATTAAGTGCCTGTTTAAAAAGACCAAATATATCTTAAAGCTTGTAGTTCAGGTATGTTAGTAACAGATGTGAACCAATTAATTGTAAAATATCATACCGTTTTCCTTCCTCCGTTATTTCATTTAATTTTATTCCAAAATATCATCTATTTTGAGAATTTCTATCCAATTGATTCCTGTGGGATATGATTCAATTTGATTTGATCCTGCACTTACCTTGGTCAGCCATCTTCCTGTATCAACCTTGAAGTTAAGTGTCAATTGTCTATTATTTGCCATCAAAGCAACATTTGATCCTCTCCCAAGGCAATAATAATGCACATATTCATTTTCCAGCAGAGGTCACTGGATGGCAATGTCACAAAGCTACTGTGGAAACTCAGTGTTTGATAGTGCATACTTCATATTTTCTTAAAGAAATATACTGACTACCGTGCTGATACTTTTTTTTACATCAATGTTGTTTCTGCATCAGTTGATTTTGTACGTAATGTGGCAATTATTTTACTTGCCCAAGTTTCGACTAAGTGAGGTGTGAATGCATAAAACTGTACGATCTTCAGCTCACTAATATCTTAATGCAGGCAACAAGCCAGTGATAGAACAACATAACTAGATTCCTAAAGGATGTTATCTGATAATGGGGTGAAATTTATGGCAATAGGAGCAACAGTGAATGAGCAACCAATTTATATTGTATGTTATATTGTAAGGCTACTGGTTGTATCATTATCACACTTTTTTTTTACAATACCTCAAAAAAATGTTTATTGAAAACATCTTTAAAAAAAACGAAATTTGAAACCTATTTCTAACAATGTGAATGTGCAAACAGTGCCAAAAAGGTGCTGCTTGTATTAAAGAGTACAGCTAATGCCATTCCATAATTATGAAGTGCATTATTGAATTTAAACTATAAATAAGGTAAATTTCTTCAGTAGGAACAGATCAGAATTTTTTTTTAAAAAAAAGCAAATGATGGAAGTTCTCTTTGTGCAATAGTGAATAGTCTGGAGGACATTATCTAGCTGACCAGGATAAATTGTCACACATGAATGTCATAAATGACAATTCTAAATCATGAGTGATTTATTCAAATACATTGCCAATATACTCATTCAAAATGGTTACTATTCAAACAGTTAAGCTTTCCAAGCTTATTTAATTTTCAATTATCACATTCAAGTAAGTCTGTATTAGGACTGCCTTACAACTGATTTTAAAGTGTTAATGTATGACTTTAGAAAGTTTTGTCCTCATTGGAAAGCCTTACTCAATAGATGTGTGTATCAGATGAGTTGGGGTTTGTGCTCAATCCAGACCAGTAGAACTCTGCAAAATTTACCTCCCCTATACAAGTTGCCAAATAAGTCCCAACTAATAAACATTTATTCCAATTATATGTTGTACAATCACAAAAAGAGCTCTCTGAAAATTCCATGAAATAAAGAATTAAAGGCCACAGGCTAAATGCAAGGATGAAGACAAGTGTCAAAAGACATTTAAGACAAAAGATGTTAATGGAAACAGGATCTCTTCCTTTCCTTGCTATGTTGGCAGATGGTATGCAAAAAAGAAGAGAAAATTGCAATAATGGCTGTTGTTGTTGTTAGGAGGTAGAAAGACATAGCCGGAAGATATATAGTTAACACAGAAACCATTGATAATAAGCAAGAACCAACCTTCAAACTACTTCCATAGAACCACACACAGTCTTTTATTTATACTTACTAGCAAGGAATGGCATTGAAAATCACAGAAAGCGGCTGTGTAAACCTAGATATCTCTATGGACAACAGCTGGGAGATGTTAGCACACACTGTAGCCACTTGACACACGTGGTCCTGGAAACTCACCATAATGTTTAATCAAACAATGTTAGGTTCCTCAGCACACGTGTATAATATGCATGTTTTTCAATATTAGGACTGAACAAAGTGACATGAGCAAGAGGCATTCTGGGATGATTGGTCAAATATGCAGGGAACATAATGGGCCTTGATGAGACAGAGGAGACAAAGGGCTGAGTTAATATGAATCCAATCATACCTTCAGTGGCCAATTGAAATTCCAAGCCATGGCACATTGATGAGATCACTGTAAGAGGAACAACAGACGATTGCACTGTAAACAAGTGTGAACAGTATTAGATGGCTGAGAACATAGGCCAAAATTAGGACCACTACATATTTCAGAATTAAGGTATATGGCACCTTTGAAACACAAATTCCAAGGAGCCCCTGGTTGTATGCATAGCACAATGAGAAGTCCCAGATAGATATCTGGCCAACCAGCCTCAGCAAAAATTGTTATGGCTCATATCTGATGAGCTGTCAATCACCTGTCATGTATTATCATTGTATCTAAAAAGGTAAAAAGTTCAATGTATTTTAATTCTTGGGGAGACTCATCTGATTTCCCCTGCAATGTATACTTGAGATTGATTGAATAAAGATTTGTAATATCTGCAGCTCTGATCTCTGGGTGGCTTTTCAATCACAACAACTACCATGGTGCAAGGATGAGAAGGAAAGGACACAACTAAGTACAAGCTTCTGTCAGATTCTCCTTTAAAAAGGCTCAAATAAAACAAAGGTCTATTAACCATTGTCTCCACTGAGATACTGGATGTGGATACCTTTCATGTTGCATATGATGAATCATACTCACAGTTTGAGTACTCACACCTGCAGATTGATGTCTTTATTATGAGAGTGGATGCTCCTAACTAATTATCAAACTGCCAAATGCATACTTGTCAATTTACCTCACCCTTTGGTCTCTCCACAGATGATAAACCCTTTGGTAATGCCTTCTATTAATGTAAAACAAACCCATCTGAATTTTGCAGCAATATTTACCAATGAATATTCATTCAAAGGGATTGCCTCTCATTAATTATATGAATAAACATCAATAACAAATGTCATAAGTTCCAACAACTCCCAATTTCAGAAGCATTTTTCACTATTCTGATTCATATTTCACTGTTCTGAAATATGACTTCCCTGCATTCAGCCACTACCTCACTGTTCACTACACTACACAAGCTGAAGCTGCAAGTACCAAGAGAATAGGATAAGGAGTTTAGTTTGAGGGGCAATCTATTGCATGGTGAGGTTAACTGTTCTAAATCAAATACTCAGGTTTTTGTATATAAATTCTATTGAACCTAAAGCTTTTGGAGGAGTAATCACATGCAATCAATCAAACCACGTCTTTTTTTTTAAATGTTTGCACCAATTCAGTGCAGAAATTAGGTTCATTAAACCCAAGGTAGTAAAGTGGAGATGTAACACCAGACACTGGAGCTTATTGCCAGCCGTCAGCCTCTCACAGGAACCCATTCTTCAGACAGTACAGTGGAAGATTTTTGAGAGAAGAACCAACTGAAAAATCAAAATCAAACTACTGGCACTAATACATAGAGTATATAATCAAGCCCTTCAGCCCAACTCATCCATGCCAACCAAGATGTCCACCTGAGCTAGTCCTATTTGCCTGCATTTGGGCCATATCCCTCTAGGTTTTTTCTGTCCATGTACTTATCTAAATGTCTTTTAATCATTGTAAGTTGTACATGCCTCTGGTAGCTTGTTCCATATACCCACCACCCTGTGTGGAAAAATTTGCCCCTTCAGTCCCTTTTAAATCTTCCCCCTCTCTTTGCCTCTAGTTTTAGACTCCTCTACACTGGGAAAAAGACTGACAATCCACCTTATCTACTCCCCTCATGATGTTATAAACCTCTACAAGGTCACTCTACAATCTCCTATGCTTCAGGGGAAAATGTTCCAGCCTTATCAAGCCTCTCCTTATAACTCAAACCCTCTAGTCCTGGTAACATTCTTGTGAATCTTTTCTGCACCCTTTCCAGTTTAATGATGTCTTTCCTAAGCAGGGCCACCAGAACGGCACACAGTGGTAGGTAGGAAAACAATGTTAGGTTTAGGATACTTATTTGTAACAGAGCAATAAAGTGCAATTCCTAATCTTTGAAAGCATTCCTGAATGGGCAGCCTAAGACGCTATGACCTACTAGAATCTTAATTTAAATGTATTCCAGTTGCTACCTTCAATATTGAAGGCTAAGAAAAATGTCAAGCAATGTCACCACTTGAGATGATAAAAGTAGTTTCGAAAATCATGGGTTGAATTGTGCTGATGGCTAGCTGGTAGTTTCCCCGAGGTGAGTATTGCACTGGAGGCCAGATGCATTGATGCAGAACATAATCCTGCTGGCATTAATCTCACTGACCAAGGTCTCTGGGAGAATCACGAGGTTTCTCTACCCCTAGTACCCTCACAGTGCTCAATGGCAACTGTCATCTGCCAGTCATAGGAAGTGCGCTTTTACGGGCTGAAGTCCTACTGTGGTTGTAGGCAGCAAACTGGCAGAAGCTGAATAAAATCCATTGAGAAGCGCTCAGCGCCTGTGCTACAAGATAACACAATTGACAACAAAAGCAACTCTATTGTGCACTCATTGGGAGGCAATATGAAGATTTTTTAAAAAAAATAAGGCAGTGTCCCAGCTGGTAGGCTCCCAACGAAGAAGTCAAATCAATTTCTAAGTGTATTTATTTTATCTGAATAATGATCCACCCTGCTTAAAAGGTACTTGAAGCCATGATCATGGATTACTCATGATTCTTTCTTGCAGCTGGATTGATGAGCCAGCTGTTTAAGATGTAACCTACCTGCCAAGTATGTTGGCAGCTGCGAGGAGGTTCTGCCCCTGCTGATCCATCATCTGCCTTAATAACTTCCTGCTGTGCTGCAGCGGTGACTGCTTTTCCCTTTACTGCTGTAAGTACTTAAATGCTGCACCCCACAACAGATGGATTTTGTGCACTGCTGAACTGTGTTTGCCTAGATGATGACCCCACTCCCTGCGGAAGAGGATAATAGAGAGAATGTATTAATGTAATCGACTTATGCTCACAAACCAGAAGGCACAGAACAATAATCTTATTCGCAGAGCGAGCCCATAATAAATATACTCCTTTATTTCATCAATCTTCTTTTTACAACTTAATCCAGTTAATTGTAGAGAGTTAACAAGTTGTTTGAACTGTATTTGCAATGTACAAGGCCATCGTTCTTTTTTAGGTTTTTTTTTAAAAAGTCTTTGTTAGCAATATGCAGTAGTAATGAGTTTCACCCAGTATCTGAGTTCAAGCACACCTAGAGAGAACAGATTATTTTAACTGCAAGTGCCATTTATATGCAAGATTAACAAGTACTTAAGAGTCATAGATAGACGAAGCACAGGAACAGTCCTACGGCCCACCGTGACCATGCCAACCACGCAGCTCCAAATGGATACAGTAGAAAGTTGCCTTTAATGAGGTAATAATTAGCAATCTCATTCAGAACCACCACAGAATGGCTCGTGCAGAAAATGACACAAGGCATTTATTTAGTGATACCTTAATGCATTCAAGTACTAGAATTATAGTATCAGAATCTGAGGTTATTTTTCAGGAAGGCATTCTGCTGCTCGATCCACACCATCAAAAGGACTATTTAGACTAATTCAATTAATGTTCTAGATCCTCAGTACTCTTCAGGTGCAAGCAGTTTCTCTCAACTTCCCTTAAATCTTCCTGCAATTTACCTTAAATCTATGATCCCTAGTGCAGACCTCTTCCAACGAAAACAGGTCCTCTGTGTTCACTTTCCCCAAGTCTCCTATAATTTTTACATTACATACGTTGTTTAAATCCCTCCTCAGCCTCCTCTTCCAAAGAGAAACACTAACAGCTTAGCCAGACTCTCCTCAAAATTGATACACTCCAGCTCTAATAACATCTTTAAAATCTCCTCTGTACCCTTTCTGGTGCTACTATATTCTTCCTGTGATGTACTAAGCAGGAATGTAAGTAGTACTTGAGATATGACATGAAACAGTTGGAGGAGATGCTCACATCTATCTTCTAAACTTTGGCCAATAAGAACAAAAATTCCATATAGCTTCATAAATATTTTATATGCCAGTCCTGCTATCCTCAGGGTTGTCTGTCACTAAGGACAGTAGATGCATGGGCTTACTATATCAGCAGGTTCCCTTCTAAATCACGTACTCACACAATTTGGTCCTTCATTATCACTGATGATCTAAATCCTGGAACACTCCTTACTCAAGGGCACTGTGGAAGTACCTTCACCTGAAGTACAGCTGGTTCAGGACACTGGTTACTGCCATTTTCCCTAATGAAAATTTGGGATGGGCAATAAATGCTGGCCTTGGAAGTGAAACTTGAACTTGTATCCCTGGAACAATGATCCAGAGCTCCAGCTGCTAGCCCAGTAACTCTAACCACTGTGCCAGCATAACTGCTCATTTAGGAGTTGGTTCCAGAGATGATTAATGAGGATAAAGGCTGGAGAAACTGGGATTGTTCTGTTTAGGTCAGAGAACATTGACAGCAGATGTGATAAAGACATTCAAAAACAGACAAAAATAATCTTGGCAGAGGGTAACCGTTCCTTTCAGTGGAAATATCAAGAACAAAAGAACACAGATTTAAGATGATTAGCAAAAGAATCATCTGGTGACACGAAGAGTGTTATGAGAAAGGTTCTTTTGGATCTCAAAGATAGAGGTATCTGGACACACAGTCTTTGTACTTTAAAAAGGACAATTTTATTTACAAAGACACGGGAACAGAACAAGAAGGAACAAATGCACACTCGCACTCGGGTGATCGCGAAATGTGGGGGGAGTTGCAGCAGGGGTGAAGTGCACACACACAACGAACTAGAACAAATGATCAGGGAACGAACAAATACGTTGTCTGAAACCCCTGAATCTGGACCAGCAGTGGTTCTACACTACTGGGAATCTACTTAGGATGCTCCTAGACCCCTGTGGAAGTGCACCCTCTCACCTGTGGTCTCAACCCCAGCAGCAATCAGAAAAGAGGAAGAGCTGCCCACGTATACCATCTTTTATAAGGCTGGAACTGGGTGGAACCCACTCAGGTAATTCAAACAAGCCAATGATTCAGGGTCAAGAACAAAGGTGTGTTACCAAGCCAATCCTTAGGTGTGCTCTTAACGGGTGGGGCGGAGCCGAACCCTTGATTGACAGTGGTGTAGCTTCCGACCTGATGGGCAATGCTATCATCCGACCATGGGGGGTCAGTAGTGTTGTCACAGCCACGGCTTTTCATACTACAAAGAGAAACTTCTTTTATGTAGCTAGGCATTAGCATCTAAAAAGGTGGAGGCACATTCAAAAGTGAACTGGATCAGTACCTGAAAGGATCAATACAGGGCTACAGGGAAAGAGAAGGGGAGTGCAATTATCCTCAGTGTTCTTGCAAAATGATGGCACAGATGAGTGGCCTCTTCCTGCACTCCTGAGGTTCTACCATTCTTCCAAAACACTCGGATCTTGCTTTGGCCTCCAGAACATTAGAAGAAATAGGAGCACAAATAGGCTCAGATCCTGCTCTTCCATTCAATGAAGTCAAAGCTAATGTCCAATCTGAAGCTCCTTTTTGCTGCTATGAATGTTTTTAAATGTCAGGGAGTTCTTATAAGTTATCTATCTGTCTGTCTACATCTTAATACTTTTTGGTTGTTTTTAGAAATACTCAGCAAGTCAGGTAGTGCCTGTGGAGAAAGAAGCAGAGTCAATATTTCGGGTCAACGATCTATCATCAGAACTGCAAAGTTTGAAATGAAACACGTTTCAAGTTGAAGAGAAAGTGGAGGGCAGAGCTAACAAAAGGAGAAGTGTATGATTGGATAATGACATGTAGTGGTGGTAAATAGGTGAAAGATGATGATAAAGGCTAGTCAATAACAAAAGGTATGTCATTAGGAGGAGATGAATGAAATCTGAAACTATCATCGAATAAAAATACAAATTCTGGAAATGTAAAATCCAGGGGTGGAGAGGCCGATCAGCGGAACTTATTGATTTCAGCATTGAGTCCAGAAGCCTGTAGTGCACCTAATTGAAAGAGGTGATTTACCTTAAGCATATGTTGAGTTTCATTGGAACATTGAGCTCGGTATGTTTGGTGTCTAACAGAGTGGGAGTGAGGTGGAATATTAAAGGCAACAGGAAACTCAAGTTCACCCTTGCAGTTTCAACAGAGGTGCACTCCAACACTGTCAAGTAATCTGTGTTCAGTTTCCCCATTACACATTGTGTCCAGTGAATATACTGTACAAAATTGTAAGGAGGAATGAATTGCTGCTTTGCCTGAAAGGACTGTTTCAATCCCTGTGTAATGAGGAGATGGATGAGGGGAGGTGCTGGTGGGAAGGTCAAAGGGTATGATTAACTGGTAAGCCTTTGTACCAGTAGGTTGGATTTCATATGCTATGTTGGGGCTTGGCACATAATTTAGGTTGTTATTTTTTTTAAATTGTGATTGTAGAGTTTTAAAAATGGACTTTAAAATTAATTAATTAAAATTCAGCATTAAACTGGCAACCATTCTGCCTATTTCAGTGGTTAAATGAACTGCTCCGATGAAAGGTTATCAATCTGAAATGTTGGGTTTTGTTCTCTCTATAGCCATTGGATGGCCTGCTGAGTATTTCTGGTATTCTGTTTTTGTCTCAGATTTCCAGTTTCCGAAATTTTTACTATTTTTGCTTTGTGCTGGATGGCTATTAGTGTGTTTTGCTAGGATGTGCTTTGATCCCAGGAAATGCAACATACTGAGAAACATTTACAGGAATTCCAATGACTCTGATCTTGTGCTTTGCTACCAAGTTCAAGTTATGGCCTAGAAATTCTTACATTCTGACTTAGAGGCATTTATACTCTTTTAAAAGAATTTAAAGACTCCCCATTGGAAATAAGTTACTTGCTCTGAATGTTGAAGTATGACCCAGGGCACTGCCAAGGTTGGAAATGAGTGAATATATAGGTGTTATACAACAGCTGGAGGGTATATGGAATGACCTGCCCAAGGAAGTGGTAGCGGTGGATACAATTACAATGTTTAAAATATTTGGACTGGTTCTTAGACAGGAAAAGTTCAGAGGGATATGGGACAAATGAGATGAGCTCAGGAAGGCACCCTGATTGGCATGGAGGGGTTGGGCTGAAGGGTCTTTTTCCATGCTGTACAACTCTGACTCTATAACCTCCCAGCTACATGGTTCTACACTGGAAGAGCATTCACCAAGCTGAATAACAGTCAATAGTAAGTGAAGTCATGACCAAGTGAGGGCACCTCACGCTGGCAAAAGAGTTGTATTCTTACAAGTTCAAGTCTGCGTTTCTGGGAAATCTATGACCTGATCGATAGCTCCACGTGTTGTCTCTCTCCAGTAAAGACAATTAGGATGGGAGGAAAATGTTACTGTCAGTCCATCAACAATACAGTTTGAAACACCTGCATGGGAAAAGGAGTTTAGTTCCAGATAACACCTTGAGCATGTGAATTGCCCAAGGCCATTTTCTCCCAATTCTGTTTTTGCTCAATACAAGTTACATCGACGATCATTTGCAAATAAAATCACACCAAGTGCTTCTGGTCATTATCCTTGTTTATACGTCAGACTTTTCCTGGTGCAAGATGTAGCTCATGCTTAAAGTCATTGTGATGCACATAAATTCAGCCCATTTCTGACAAGTTGGAACTCATAACTCCAGATAGTGATCAACATGGAACAGTCACAGAAGATCAAGGAGCATACTGTGCTGTGTTCTTGATTTACTCACGATTTAAAAAGGATACTCCTCACTTCAGGACACCTCACAGGGCAGTATCAGAACTAACTGCTCATAGATCCGTAGAGCACGCTCAAACCATGGTTGCAACATCCAACTGTTGAGCTGTGCATTCAATGGAAATTACTTCATTACTAAAAGCTTTGGGTTAGGCTTTGTAGAATATTCAAAGAGCTTCAGGGACAACAGCAGAAATGCCCACCTATGAAGGTCCTATACACAATCTTTAGAAAGATCAAATTATACCGAGATCTGAGGAGAAATCCATTCCTGGGCTCAGTTTTTCTTAGTCTGCGATAACTGAGATCTGTGACATCACATGAGGTGACCTTTGGTCACATTCTCCAATCTGAGCTGTTCTCTGCTGAGATTCAGGGCACAGAAACTCCCAACTTCCTGGCCTTTGGATCATTACAGATGGCTGCCGGCTGTCACTGACCCCTACCATACTTCATCGTTTGCTGCTCACTGCAGCATTGCAGAAATCATCCACGTTCTACGCTTCCGGAGGAAAAATTCTGTCTCATTTCATTGAGGAGGTTGTGTTTCTGACACTGGGATTTGCCTGCATTGCTGTCTTCCTTCAGAGCGCAGATAGCCATTAATTGTATCCAGAATCCATTGTCAGCTCCTTCAGATAACCAGATCTCTTCACAAATGGAAAGGGTCTCTGCTTCCTTTACATACAAAGTTTTGTGCATCATTTACTTGCAGAATTTGCCTCCTTAGGAAGTGTGTACAGCCTGATATTTTCAGCTGCTAACATTGGTCTAAGGAATGGATTTGTTTCTGGGGGGGGGGGGGCATTGGGGAGGGCTATCCTCTACTTCCAATGCCAGCTAAACAACTGCTGGGACATTAATGGAAAATACCACTGGTCTCCTGAAAATAAGAGTTCTGTGCCTTTATCAGTCCATGGAGCACACTGCAGTACATGCCCAACTAGTGCAGAGACTTCATTGTTGTGTGCTGTGCATTACACAAGCTGACAACTGGAGGAGAGCAGCTAGTATCTGAGGGAAAGCAACCTGGGGATCTGGTCAGGAAGCATAAGCAGCAGCTAGGACAAGGAGGCAAGTTTCCTTAGGGGAGGGCTTGTCCCTGTCAATATCAGGAGCTTGAACTTTCCTTGAATATACAAGGAAAGTTATATCTGGAGAAACAGCAATAATTTTCATGACACTCTACAGTCATAATTCCCATGTAAACCAAATAACCTTTCCACAGCTCATCTGTTATGAGCACCACACTACATCGAGAAGTAGATGAATGAGTAGAGATGAGCCATAAAATTCCCTCACATGTTTAGCCCCTGTTCCAGTGACAACACCACTGCATGTCCTGCTAAATGGCTCCTTGTTCAGCCACTGTAATCCCTGCCAATATACATATTTCTCAGAGGAGTTCCAATCTGCAGGTGTTAACAGTGGTCAAACATTTCACATTTTGACCTGCTGATCATCATCAATGATAGATTTTCACCAATGTGGCTAATCAAATGGCAATAAATGCTCATTACAATACCTTGAGCAGATTGACCTTCTATTGATAGGGAGATGATTTGAGAGGTTAACTATTCAAGATGAAATTCACATTCATTTAGAAATGAGGAACTTTCCACATTACTCTTACAGTTGTGGAGCTGTTGTCATATCAACATTAAGCTGGAATGGGTGAACAGGTGTCAGAAGCTAGGGAAATGTCCTCAAAATTCATCCCTCATGGCCATACCAGCTACTGAGATTGACATGGGAAAGGCACAAGGAAACATGCCACTAACAATAGTAAAACTCTTTCTGATCCATGACAACCTGCACATTTAGAACATAGAACAGTACAGCACAGGAACAGGCCATTTGGCCCATGTTGTGTTGAACTAATTAAACTGTTAATTAAATGGTTAATTAAACTAATCCCTTCTACCTACACAATGTCCATATCCTTCCATTCTTTGCACATTCATGTGCCTATCCAAGAACTTCATATTTGCCTCCACTACCACCCCTGGCAGTTCACTCCAGGCACCCATCATTGAGTAAAAAAAAAACTTCCCCTGCACATCTCTTTTAAACTTACCCCCTCTCACCTTAAATGCATGCCCTCTCATATTAGACAGTTCAACCCTGGGAAAGATACCAGCTATCTACTCTATATAAGCAACTTTATAAACTACCAGGTCTCCCCTCAGCCTCCACTGCTCCAGAGAAAACAACTTCTCCCCATAACACATACCCTCTAATCCAGGCAGTATCCTGGTAAGCCTCTTCTGCACCCTCTCCAAAGCCTCCACATCCTTCGTTTAATGGGGCAGCCAGAACTGAATGCAATACGCCAGATGTGGCCTGACTGGAATTTTATAAAGCTGCAACACAACTTCCTGACTCTTGAACTCATTGCCTTGACTACTAAAGGCAAGCACGCCATACACCTTTACCACCTTATCATCCTGTGCTGCCACTTTCAGAAAGCTATGGACTTGGACACCAAGATTCCCCTCTACATCAACACTGTTGAGGATCCTGTCATTAACTGTGTACTGTCCCTTTATACTTGATCTCCCAAACTGCAATACTTCACACTTAGCTGGATTAAACTCCATCTGCAATTTTTCCACCCATGTCTGTAACAGAGCTATATCCTTTGGCAATCTTCTACACTAGAAAGTAGAAAATCTTCCTATTTGTGAAGAGTTCTATGTTATTCAAAGAAGGTCTTCATGGATTGCAAACATAGTCACCAGGGGAAAAAGCAGTGACGTGAGCAACTCCTAATGTCCAAAAGGTGCCAACTTCTCCTCACTGGAATCAAAAGTAAATCAAATCATTCCTCTGTGAACTCAAAGCATCGGTGACCTCTCTAATGCAGTGGTGAACAACAAAGTGAGAAATTTGACAGAGATCAGGACCAGCTATCTATAATGGTTCAAACCCTGGAAGCTGAGAGCTCCACAGGGTTCAGGCCTGAGAGCACGGTGAAAGGTCATACCACAGAATGAGACAGATCTCAGTTGTTACAGTCTTAGAAGACCCAAGGCGGGGAAAGATATCACTCAGAGAGGTCTGTGTATGATCTGGTACTTCAAAAGATTCCGCGCATACAGACCTCATACATGGACATTTCTGTGCTTTCTGCTTTATGGTCCTTGACTTTCTCAGTAGCTATCCTGGAGTCTCCAATAATTGAGTGCCAATAATGTTGTTAACACTGTTGCAACCATTGAACAGGTAGCTCATCAACCAAACTTTCTGATGGTTTAACCCGTCTGTGGTCTTTGGTGGCTGCCCGAGCACGTTATTGTGAACTTTCCCTGCGGTATCTTGAAGTCAATAGTGGGCCTCTAAATTACAGTACAATGGCACTGCAGGTAGTAATGTTGTCTGTATTTGATTGTGACCTCTGGTTCTGTCTCTGTGAACTTTACATGTTCTCCATGTGACTATATGGGTTTTCTCCTGGTACTTCAGTTTTCTCCCACAATTAAGATACAAGATAAAATACAAGGTATCTCTATTAGTCATATGTACATCAAAACACACAGTGAAATGCATCTCGAGTAAAGTGTTTGAGGGCAGCCCACAGTAGCAATTAGATGAATAAGCTACTGTATATTATCCCTAGTGTTGGTGGTTGAATCAAGAGTTAATAAACATGCAAAAGAGGGTTAAAGGGAAATAAGTGGGCAAATAGGATTACTGGGAATGCTCTGACAGTTACCAGACACTCGGACTAAATGCCTCCTATGTCACAAGGAAATATGAAATGAAGAATTTGGCACCTTGAACTTCCAGTTCTTCTGAGACTCCCAGTGACCTTCAAAGCTGTGTCCTTCTTTACTCCCTTTATACTCATGATTGCAGCTAGATTCTGTTCTAAATCCATCCACAAGTTCACAGATGACAACACCATAGTGGGCCTATCTCAAATAATGATGAGATGATTACAAGGAGGAAATGATTACAAGGAGGAAATAGAGAGCCTTGTGATATGGTGTCATGACAACAACCTTTCCCTCAATGTCAGCAAAACAGGGTGGTCTACACCTGGACAGGATTGGGTTCAATGTCCTAAGCAAAATGAAAGAGCTGGTCATTGATTTCAGGGAGCAGGGCAGAATACACACTCCTGTATGTATCAATGGTGCTAAGGTGGAGATGATTGAGAGCCACAAGTTCCTAGGTGTAAACGTCACCAGTAGTTTGTCCTGATCCAACTATATAGATGCCATGGCCACTAGTTTGTACCAAAGTCCTCACCTCCCATTGCATCCATATTATCTTTCTGGCAGGTTGGAAATGTCCTCCATCGTGAAGACTAACACAAAATAGTCATTCAAGGCCTCTGTCATTTCCACATTACCTAATATTACTTCCCCCTTCTCATCTTCTGAGGGACCTACATTCAATTTAGCCACCCTTTTCCACTTCATATAATTATGAAAACTTTTTCTATCTGTTTTTATATTTTGTGCTAGTTTATTTTCAATAATCTACCTTCCATTTCCTTATTGCTTGCTTAGTGGTTCTTTGTTGCTTTAAAGTTTTCCCAATCTTCCAGTTTCCCACTAGTCTTAGTGACTTTGTATGCATGAGCTTTTATCTTGTTTTGTCTCCTTAGTTATCCACAGCTGGATCTCCCCACATTTACTGTCCTTGACTTTAACTGGAATATACTTTTGTTGAACACCATGAAGAAATCTTTGAAGGTCTTCCACTGTTCCACCATATTGCATGTTTCCATTCTACACTAGCCAACTCCTCCCTCATCCCATTGTAGTCTCTCTTGTTTAGGCATAATACACTGGTTTTAGATCAAACAATTGCACCCTCCATTTGTATGAGAAATTCAATCATACTATGATCACTTTCCAAGATCCCCAACTACAAGATAGTTAATTTTGCCCACCTCATTGCACAGGACCAGATCTAAGATAGCATGTTCCCTTGTAGGTTCACTAATATGCTGTCCAAGAAAGCTATCACAGATGTATTCTATGAAATCCTCCTCAAGACTGCCACAAACAACTTGATTTGCCCAATCTATGTGCAAGTGAAGGTCCTCCAGGACAACTGCTGTTCCATTCTTACATGGATCAAATATTTCTTGGTTTATTGCCTGTGCCACTGTAATGTTATTATTCAGTGACCTATAGACAACTCCCACCAGTGATTTTTTTTTCCTTTACTATTTCTAATCTCTATGCAGATGGATTCAACATTCTACTCCTTGGATCTTACATTGTCTCTCACTACCACCCTGAACTCTTCCTTAAGAGTGCTACCCTACCTCCCTGCCTATCCTTCCATATTACCTGATACCTTTGGATATTTAATTCCCACTCATCTCTGCCCTGCAACCACTTTCCTGTAATGGCCACTAACTCATACCCCTTTATACGAATTTGTGCCACAAGTTCACTGACCTTGTTTTAAATACAATGGGCATTCAGATAAAGTTCCCTTACTCTCATTATCCTTTCAGAATCTAGTAACCTTTGTCCCTTGCATTTGACTTTTCTGTACTCAAATCTTACTTTTCTCTTTTCCAACTTTTGCTCTGGTTTCTGCTTTGCTTCCCTGTCTTTCTGCATGGATTCCCATCCCCCTGCCATATAGTTTAAACCCTCCCCAATAGCACAAGCTAACAACCCCCTTAGGGCATTGAACCCAATCCTGTCCAGGTGTAGACCATCCTGTTTCTATTGACCCCACCTCCCCAAGAACTGTTTCCAATACCCTAGGAATCTAAAACCCTCCCTCCTGCACCACTGGTCAAGCCATATATTCATCCTAACTTTGCTGCTATTCCTACCCTGACTAACACATGGCCCAGGTAGTAATCCTGAGATTACTGCCTTTGAGGTCCTACTTTTTAAATCTAGATCCCTAAATTTGCCTTGTAGGACCACACCCCACTTTTTTCCTATTTCTTTGGTACCTATGTGAACCATGACAACTGGCTGTTCACCCTCCCCTTCTAGAATGCCCTGCAGCTGCTCTGAGACATCTCTGACCCTTGCACCTGGGAGGCAACACACCAAGAGTCCTGTTTGCAGCCACAGAAGCTCCTGTCTGTTCCCCTTACCATGGAATTCCCTATCACTATAGCTCTGCCACTCTTTTTCCTGCCCTCCTGTGCAGCAGAGCCATGATGCTGGTTACTGCTGCCTTCCCTTGATGAGCCATTACCACCAACAATATCCAAAGCAGTATATCTGGCTTGGAGGGAGATGACCATAGGGGACTCCTGTACTACCTTCCTGCTACTGCTCTGCTTGTTGGTCTATCATTCCCTACCTTCCATAAGCCTTTAAACTGCAGTGTGACCAACTCACTAAGCATGCCATCCACAACATTCTCAGCATCATAGATGCTCCAAAGTGAATCCATGCATAGCTCCAGTGCCATCATGCAGTTTGTCAGGAGCTGCAGGTGGGCACACATCCTGCACATGTACTCATCAGGGACACTGGCAGCCTCTGAGTTCACACATTGCACAGGAGGAGCCTGACACAGATCTGAGCTCACCTGGCATGACTAAGAAGCTTCAAGAGAAAATAAAGACAGAAAAATAAATAAGAACCTACTCTCACCTTACATTGGTTTTGTTCACCCTCCTTACTGAAGCCTGCTAATCACCAAAGCCCACACTTAGACAACTAACAGCCACTCTCAAAATGGTTGCTCCAAAATGACCCTAACTTCTTTTTATTAGCTACTGATAATTAGCTAATCAGCCAATCACCTATTAATTAACAATTATCTGACTTACCTCTTAGATTCCTGCAAGTGAAACTCACAAGCAAGTAAGGAGACTCACTTCTTTTCCATTCTTTTCTTCCACTCTTGCTCCAATTCACTAACTCCTTCACCTCTGTCTCTTCTTGCCAAAGCCTCAGCTCCCCCACTTTAACATTGGCACATTTGAATAATGGCCACTCTGCTTGATCCTCACTTCTTTTTTTATTGGCTGCTGTTAACTATCCAATGAGGTAATCAACTATTAACAACTTACATATGTGCCTCTTTGAGGATCCTGCATGGTGAAACTTCCAAGCACAGAGACTCACCTCTTTTCAAATGTCCTGCTCCAAATCCTGACTCCTACAAGGTAAAACTCACCATGGAATACACTTACGCTGCCTTGAAAAAGTAGTCAACATCATTAAAGACCCCTGCTACCCCGGAATTTTCTCTCTTTCCCCCTTCCACCAGACAGAAGATACAAAAGCTTGAAAACATGCAACACCAGGCTCAAGGACACTGTTATAAGACTATTGAACGGTCCTCTTGTATGACAAAGATAAACTCTTGACCTCACAACCTACCTCGTCATGGCCCTTGCACCTCATTGTCTACCTACACTGTTAACTTTTTCTGTAACTGTAATTGTAACACCATATTCTGCATCCTGTTGTTGCTTTTACCTTGTACTACCTTGATGGACTTATGCTATGAAATGATCTGCAAGGATGGCATGCGAAACAACGGTTTTTATTGTATCTCAGTTCATGTGACAATAATAAACCAATTACAGGTTAGAAATTTTCACTTCCTGGAGCTTAGAGCTCCAATTTATGTTGCTGCAGCTTGGAATGTGTGCCTTAAACTAGATGGCAGAAGGAGTAACATTATCCCACTATTTCAATTTCAGTTGTGCATAGGTGATTAATAACTGGATCAACCTGGTGGAATTTCTTCTGTGACATAGGTTGAACCAAAGTTGGTTGAAATTATCTGGAAACAAATGATTTTAAGCTTACCGATACTAAAACGCACTCATCGGAATTTCTGAGCCTCCTCGTTTTCAATACCGAGGCAAGTTTCATTGTTCTGTTCCTCCTGCTTGTATTAGTGGCACAGGTTAGGAAATAAAAATGATGCAAAGGAAAATATTAGATGGCTGAAGCCTGAGCAAGCATTTGCTCCTTCTATTTGAGTAATAGATGTTTGGTGGAACTTAATAATTTGTTTAAAAGAAATCGAAAGGCTTTGTGTTATCATTGGGTTACAAGAAGGTGGGTACTGAAGTGATAGGATGTGGAAGATATCAGAGAAGAATCTGAGATCAGTGATGTCCAGTGGAGCCTCACAGCAGGAGGGCTCACATCAAGCCACCGACTTCTGATCTTGTCATTAGCATTTAAGGGTACCATTGTGCCCACCAATGGAAGGATCCGTGACCATGGTGGAAGGACAAGAGAAGGTGATCCATGTGTGTGGTACTGATAGAAATAGCCTGGGGCATGGATCAGCAGGTGTAGACATATGGAACCATAACTTAATAAACAGAAAATATCAGAAACACCTTACAGATCAGGCAGCATCTGTGAAAAGAGAAATAAAGTCTCAGGTAATATAACCTTTGTCAGTTCCACAGATGTTGTCTAACTTGCCAAGTATTTCCAGCATTTTCTGTTTTATTCCAGTTTTGCAGCATCTGCAGTTTATTTTTGTTTATTTTTCTTCTACCCGGAGCGTAATGGATCAATACAAATCTTCATTGCTCTCTGAAAATTACAGTACTTCTCTGATGCTGGAACACATCAAGTGTTGGTTGCAATGATACCAAGATGAGTGAATGATGAATCACTTTGGACGAAGTAGTGTTAATTGGTACAATTCCAATACAAAGGATTTGTGTTTATGCTTCACTGGAACCTCCTCATCTTTCATTTCCTAACTCGTTCCCATTCACTCTCAGTTCCCTCCCCACTCTGATTCTTATCTAGTTTTCCCTTCAAATTTTTTTTCCATTCCCTCCAAACACAGCCTGTGATTATGTATTCAACATTGTCTTCACAATGGGTTAAGAAGTTTCTTCTGAATCCTCTATTTGATTTCTTGGTGAACATCATGCTTTGAAGGATTCTAATTTTATTCTTCCACGAAAGAAGTAACAACCTTTCTGGTACTGCATTATGAAAACATCCTGAAATTTCAAAAACCTGCTGAGTCACCCTTTAGACCTTTTCTTTTTCAAACAAGAGACCCAGCCTGTACATTCTTTCCTGATAGGTATAGCCACACAATGTGGTAGTAATCATTTAAATCCATTTCTAACTTCTCCATTGTAGCGACACAGTGGCACAGCTAGCAGAGCTGCCGTCTCACAACTCCAGTGACCCAGGTTCAATCCTGACCTTGGGCACCGCCTGTGTGGGGTTTGTTTGTTCTCCCTGTGACTGTGTGGGTTTCCTTCGGGTGCTCCAGTTTCTTCCCACATCCAATGGCATATGGATTGGTAGGTCAATTAACCACTGTAAATTGCCCCTCATGTGTAGACAAGTGGTAGAGTCTTGGAGGGGAGGACGAGAGGAGAGGGCAGATGGCAGGAGAGGGTGATAAGAATGTGGAGAGGATAAAAAAAATGGGATCATTGTAGGATTAGTGTAAATAGGTGGTTGATGGTGGCATGGACTCAGTGAGCCTAAGGGCTTCCTTCCATTCTATATGTCTCTATGACTCTGTGATAACTTGGACCAAAACTAATTGTAATATTCTAAAGATATCCTAAGCAAGGTTCTATTTAAAATTCATATACCCACATACTTTTCAATTTAATCCCTTTAAGAATAAAGCTTAGTTCTGGGTTTTACCTACTTATAGGCTTATTAACCCTGGATCTTGTAGTGATTTTTGTGTATTTGAACTCCTTGATCCTTTTGCTCATCCATCCTCTTTAGATTCCTTTCTTTACCTGCACTTAATATGCACCTCTTTAACTTTACAAAACATAGCATCTCACACTAATCTGTATTGAAATTCATTTGCCAATCATACGAGCATCCTGCAACTTAATTAATTGTTGCAGTCCTTCTCTGTATTAACCGCTCCTCCTAATTTCTTGCCACACAAAATGAGAAATTGTGCTTTGGATTCCGAAGTCTAAATAGTTTATTAAAAGTACTGAGCCATAGCTAACCTTTGTGGAAAGACTCTTCATTTACTGCCATTCTGAAAGGTTCACTTTTACCTCTGCTCTTTGTTTTCTGTCTTGCAGTCAGCTGGCTATCCATTAAGTTGCTACAGTATCAGAGATCTTTATCTTCATTTCTCAAGTTCAAGGACACTTGTCAACTGCAACATCCCAGTGATGTGCTGCTTGAGATTAACTAACTTAGCTATCAAGAGACAGTTAATTCTTCAAACTTGCGGGTCGATAAGATTCATGTTCCACGTGGTGTATTTACTCATTGAATTTCCAGAAGAGTAGAAGAGTCCTATTTTAAATGCCACAGCAATCACATGATGCTACAAGTCTCTGGGCCCAATTTCACTCTTGATAGGAGAGGAATAGTTTGAGATTGATAATCTTTTATTTTTTTTATGTTTTTTTCATCTATCTACCACAAAAACCCAACATTTTGAGCTCAATTCCTCTTCAAAAGGGTGTAAATAAGACCAATTTTAAAGAATGCAGGCATGACCTTTCTTGTCTTGTGATAGAGAAATATTTGTTTTTTGCAGATCACGAAGGGCCTAGAACTGTGTACAATTTTACCATGGTTTTGAATTCACCTAAAGCCTATCTGTAATCTGATATACAAAATCAGAATGTGATTTTAATGTTTTGGTGCTAACATTAAAACCATATGTACTATTGCTTTTGGAAACATAATAACATTGAAACAGTAGGTCACTTAGCCTCTCCAGACATTTAGTGAGATCATTACTGATCTGCGATGTAACTTCATATTTGCCACTTGGGAACATTTCCAAACTTCTCCCATTCTTTGCATATAGTGTTTCCTTACTTCACTCCTACAAGATCTGATCCTGGTTTTCAGGCTGTGTCCCCTAGTCTGAGAGTTCATATCCAGGAGAATTCATCTGCCTTTGTGTTGTAAATATATTTATCAATTCATCATGACCCTAGGTCAGTTCATCAGGCCGCAGGTCAGGTCTTCATATTGTTTAACCATTATAGTTAAAAAATATTATGTTAATTATATGTTGCACACCCTCCGATGTTGTCATATCCTTGTTAAGCTGTCCTGCCCAGAATCCTTCAGATGGGATTCAACTGTGGCTTTGCATAGCTCTAGCATAATTTCTAAAGTCACAGTCATACAGCATAGAAACAGGCCCTTCAACCCACTGTGTCTATTGCTGATCATCATGCCCATCTATACTAATCCCACATCTGCATTAATTCCATATCTCTCTACTTCCTGCTCCTTCAAGTACCTGTCCATCTACCTCTTAAATGTTGTTTCTGTTCCCACCTCCACTAACTCGTCTGGCAGCTCATTCCAGATACCAACCACTCTTTGAAAAATGTACTCCTTACATCCATTTTAAACCTCCTCTCTCTCACCTTGAACCTATGCCCTCTAGTTTTCGATACCCCTACCATGGTGAACAGGCATTGGCTAGCCAACTTATCTATGTCTCTCAAAATTTTATATACTGCTATCATGTTACCCCTCTGCCTCCCTCACTGCAGGCAAAATAGATCTACTTATCCAATCTCTCCTGATAACTCAAGCCCTTAAAATCAACTCTTGTTAACTCATGGTAAATGTATGCTTCTTGGTAATTTTATGCTTACATATATGGCTTGCAATGCCAATTATATTTGCATCCAGTAGTTCAAAGGGCCTCATAAAAATATCATCCACAGGCTCATCACAAAAAATAAAAAGCATTTTTTAAAAATGTATTTAACTCAAAATGTGATCTAGAACTAGAGGATCTGAACATTGTAGATCAGTTAATCCTCACAAACCTATAGCTACACAGGAGGAAGGGGAAATAGCAGAAAGGTGCAGCATGCAAAAGGTCACACAGAGTGCAGAGGAAGAGCTTCCATAACATGTCTGAATGCACAGTCTCCCATCCAGTGGTGACAGACATTAGTCACCAGCTGGAACAAACTCAGCTCACTGCTGGACCTGGTAGCCACACTTTACTAGACACAGCCTAAGTGACCACCACATCAACTTCTTTGTCTCAAGATCCTTTCCCGACTTTCCCAGGCACTTACAAAATATTGCAGTTGACATAGATGGTTTATTTGCCAAGGCTGGCAACTTTGTCAGTTTTTCCACAATGAGGCCAGTCCGAATGGCTGGATCCTTGATTCTTCATCTCTGGTGGACTTCCCATAGATGCAGGATGCCATCACCTACATGGTTGTGGCAATCACAGCAGCACCTGATAATGCAGAGAGTTCAACAACAGGAAATGTTCTGTATACTAAGTAGTATTTTTTGTTCCCTATCATCTTGTAGGAAGCAGACTTATAAATAAATTCCCAATTGGAAGTCAATTGTGCCTAGCCTGAACAGTAGGGTTGGGTAATTGCAGCCTTTTAGCTAATGGCACAAAGACAGATTGCAAAGTAGGTAGTCTATCAGTCTATATTTCTCTAGAGTTGCATAGATTTCCTACTAAAGTTATGGCAGGAGACCAGAACCTAAAGGTATTCAGAGCTCTAATTTGCACAAATTTAATTACAAAAATGGATGGACATAACAATCAAGTAACAGCAGATTGGGTCAGGATTGGAGGACGAGTGCAATAGACTCCCCACCCTATTCTCCTCACTTACTTTTCTGCTTAATTACTGCCCTCCTAATTGGGAGCAGGAAACCCCAACTCATATGTTAAGGGATGTTTGGGTTATCATAATGCTAGTTGATGAAAATTACAAATAACAGAAAACTACAAAAGCAGATGAATATTATGAATAATATTATGAATAAACAAAGATGTAATTTATGCTGCTAGGCACGGGAATGATGGCAGAGTGCCTCAGGATTTCATTACTCCAATAAGAATGTAATAAGAATATGTAAAAGCTCACTGAAAATATTGCTCCATTACCCTACATTTAACTGAAAGTTTATCACATACAAAAAATAAAACAAATCTTCATATGAACTGGACAAACTAAATTGGCAAAAGGGCTCGGATGGTTGAGTTGATGGAATGTAGTCATGACATTTTTGTGGAAAGATACATCAAAGAACAAACTAGGAAACAGGCTAGTTTAGATCCAGTGTTATGTTACGAGGTTGCTAATTAGCAGTCTTATGGTAAAATGTCCTAGGGGAAAGAATGATGTTAAAATATTGCTGTCATACACAATATGTTGCAATGAAATATGAAACTATGTCCAAATATAAACAAAAACAAATTTAACTGACGAAGATTGGCAAAATAGACTAACAGACATAATAGTGAATAAGCATTATGTCTGTTAGTCTATTTTGCCAATATCTCAAGGTAATCCAATGGTAGTAACCAAAAAATTGTGATTACCATTGGATTACCTTGAGATATTTAAAAACTCAGCTGGAAAACTGGTACTACAATGGCTAACTAGAGATTCTAATTAGGGTAAAAGAAGTAATTTGGAGAGCTGTCAAAGGAGAATGAAAAAGGCTCTAAAATATGCAAAGAATGACCAAGAAATTAATAATGAGGGAGAAAATAGGATACGAGTGTAAAATAGTTAAGTAATATGAAAAGAGACTCTAAGAAACTTCAGATGCTTGCAAAATATTTGTTTGAAATTCAATTTCCAACTCCCAAATAATGTGCACAATACATTACTGGTACATCCCTCCCCACCATCAGTAGTATCTATATGAGATGCGACGTCAAGAAGGCAACGTCTATCATCGAAGATCCCCACCATCCGGGTCATGCCACCTTCTTGCAGCTACCATCAGGCAAGAGGTAGAGAAGCCTGAAGTCCCACACCACCAGGTTCAAGAACAGCTACTTCCCTTCAACCATTCAGTTCCTGAACCAAACTCTAATCACTACCTCAGTATAGCAACAGTATGACCACTTTGAACTCCAATTGATTTTGTTTTTGTTCTAATCATGTTTTTTTTGTATAATTTTGTATAATTTGTCATTAGTTTATGTTTTCCTTGTGAATGTTGTGTGCCTGATGCTAAGTGTTTGTGATGCTGCCACGAGTAAGTATTTCATTGCATCTGTGACCATAAACTAGACTTTGACTTTGAAATAGTCCCCAGAGCAAGATCTGCACAAATTGAGGATTGGGCTGTTAGATGTCCAGTAACATTCACATCCATGACCATCTCCACCTCCCTGTTACTTTCAATATTACCGTTGCTGAATATCCTGCCACCTACATCTGGGGATTGACGTTGACCAGAAGCTCAGTTAGACCAGTCATGCATTTATTGCAGTTAATAAAGTAAGGCAGAGGCTGGCTGGTGTGTGACAATCAGCTCACCTCCTTGCTTTCCACCATCTGCAAGACTGTAATGAGGAGGTTGATGAAAATATCTCCACTTGCCGAAGTGGATATTGTTCCATCAACACTCAAGATCTGTGATACCCTAGAGGATTAATCAGCCCATTTGGTTGGCAGCAATCCTAAGTATGCATACACTCCCTCTATCAATTCAATGGCTACAGACGTATATATCCATAAAATGCAGTGTGTCAGCTTGCCAAAACTTCAACAGCAGCATCTCCCAAGCCCATAGTCGGTTTCAATGAGGATAAAAGTGACTGGCACATTGGAATGCCATTTTTGGCACTATTTATTTATATTGTAATTTATAGTAATTTTATGTCTTTGCACTGTACTGTCACAGAACAATAAATTTCACATCATCTAAGTCAGTGATTATGAATTTGATTTTGATTCTGATCTACAAGTCCCTCTTCAAACTCCACAAGCTCTTAGTGTCACCCAGCACCCCCAGCTTGGAAACGTGTTGTCATTCCTATGAGTTTTGGAACTCAAATACTGTGCAAATATCTTTGCCACATGTATAACAGGGATTAAAGAAAGTACCTCCCATCTTCTCATGTAATTAAGAATTGGCATTAAAGGTACAAAACATCCCTCTGGCAATATATAAACAATCTTAAACATGCAAACAATGCAGCACACTTCAGTAAAGTGTCCAGTTTTTTATCTCAGCAGATCAATCAGGAAATAAGTACCCAAGATGAAGCCCTGTAAATTAATATTGCACTTTATAAAAATGAATCAATATTTGCCTAGTGCTTATTTGTTAAGGATACTCTTTAGTGTTGATCAGAATCATACGGGCCGTAATTATTCCAGCTTCAAATTCTGTGCTGTGGATCCAAACAAAAACATTGAGATATTAGTGTAATCACAATTGGTTGAACCACCAATGAGCTGGTGAGAAGAAAATATTTGTACTCCCTCACCTGATCTCTGCCCAGTGATACCTAGTTAATACCAGTAAATACATGCACAGGCAAATTTATGCTGCTCTCTGACTGAGTTGGTCGCTATTCATATTGAACAAACATATGGGCATGGTATCAGTGACTAGCTGGTCTCTGTCGTTTCACATTCCAACACATCAAAACCTTCATGGGAAGATTGTAGGGAAGGAGGAAGTACTTGATTTGAAGTATGCTCTATTTTACTTACTCTGTTATAATACTCTTGATCTGGCCACAGTGGGATATTTGGCTATTGTTCTGGCATATGGATGAACAATTACCAACCTTGTTCAGTCTACTGACCTTAATAGCATTATATTATACTGAGTCAGGAGCAGGAAATGGATTTTTCCTATATACAGCCAAATGGAGCTGTGTAATTACTTCACTAGCTTAAGTGGTATAAATTTCAAAGAAAAGTTGCTGATTGTGAAAATAGGTTTGAGCATTTGGTTTCCTTTTCCAAGCATCTGGGAACCTCTGCACTCAAGTAGTTGCTTTTTTTTTTAACTTATTTGCCTAGAATTTGTTTGTTAAATGTTGGTTTTTAATGTACCCTATGATTGACAATGGGTTTAAACCAGAGTGGAACATGATTGCAACCTTTTCTGGGTTGTATCATGCCACTCTAGAAATATAACTAGTTATTACACGCACCTAAGCACCCATTATATTCAAGGTTAGGAACATCAAAGAAGAATGTCTCCTTGACTGATCTGTTATTAGTTTGTTGCTCACTGCAGCTTTAGAAAGATCACTGCTGCATTGTGCTTTTGGAGAAGTGACTTCCTCCAATTTTCTTCCAGTAAGCTTGTGGATTTGTCCGCACTGCCACCTTCCTCAAACGTCAGGCCCTGATAGACTGCATAATATGACAGATCAAGTTCCCTACAAAACCTGGGATTCTTCATGAAACATGAGGGCTTGTGTAAATATAAATTGTAGTTGACCATGTGAGGAATTCTCATGCACAAAGCCAAATGTGTACAACACTCCTTCATTCTTAGGAAGTTCACTTTTGCCAACCATCTTTAACAGCCAGCACTACCTTGAGAAAGAGATCTTGCATTAAAAGGATTACCCATTCCCTCTCTGACTCTGGCACCTGCAGTACTCCATCAACACCTGGAAAGCACCGCTACAGTGAAAATCACAGCTCGATCGGGAACATATCAGAGAAAATAATTAGCTGCCTGAAAATCAGATTATGCTGCAGACCTGGGAGTTCTGAAGTACATTCCAAGACACCCCACATAGTTTTTCATAGTCTCCTAAATCCTGCACATCACAAATGGGAGAGCTCAGCCTTTATCTGAGGAACCACAACAAGACAATGTAAGACTGAAATTGAGAACGAAAATGAACCAAAAAAGCAGTAGATTTCAGTAAATGATTCACAATGGACAACAAAGAAAACAAATAAGATATCAGGGTATAGCCCATGTGCTCGTTAAATTCATGCCACTTCACATAAAAGGAGAAACAAAAGACCATCTTATTGCTGATATACACTGGAATTAGGACTTCACACGATGCTTTGTAAGACTGGCAACAATATCTCAGTGAGTGCACCCAAAACTAAATTAGTGATTGGTATTGGTTTAGCACATCATAAACTATAGCATCAAAAGAACATCACCACGTTAAACACCTTGCCTGAAAGGACTGTAAAAAAACAGTTATATCAAGGACACGTCATAGTAGACTCACAGCAATGGTGTTCACATGCACTTCATATCTAGGAAGGCCCATTACTTCATTGGGATAAGGTGTTTCCATCCAGCTATCTATTCTGTCAATGCAGCTGTGTAATCAGCAAAGGCAGCACTTTCCCAGTAAGACTGCTATCTTGTTATTGACAACCATCACAGGTTTTCCATTAAAAGGTAAGTCATGAGATTCACTTAAATAATCACTCCAGTCAGAGGCAGCTGAAAGCGCAATGGCCAACAATTGATTTGGTTTAAATAACAGTCTCAACAACGATTACACTTTCCCACTAATCAAATGGAACTCCCATTGTGCGAGTATCCCTGGGAAATTGATTCCCTTTGGACTGTAACATTCTCATTACTGGACACACTCAATCCACCGCTCGGAGCTACTGTATTCCAACTTGGCCGGTGCAAGGGCAGGAGAAGGAAAATACTCATCATGCTTCAGCCATTGCATGTAGCTTCTCTGGTAGTGACATCATAACTACACAGTATACAAAGTGCTTTGAGATTTTGGTTTCAGAATGTTTAAAACTGTTGTGAAATGGAAGCTTGAGAGTGGATCATTGTACTTTAAATCTCAGGTACTTAAATATTCCGCTGTTCACTTTAGATATCAATTGGGCTAACACTCATCCCGTGGAGTACTAAACCTGTAATTAGACTAAAAGTGTCACGCTGTAGACTGGTGGTGCTCCAGTGGGTATATAAACCCAGGATAAATCTCCACCCTCATCAACTAAACAATAATACACCCAGTGATTGGGCGTCCATGAAGATATTATACTTAGCATCATTTTGCATCATCAACAGAGAGGTGATGTGAGTGGTATTACTTGACATAGTATTCCTCAGAGCAAGGCATAGTGAACGGATGACTAGCTATTGGTTCCCCAATCAGCAGACACTAGGAATAATGGACAAATCTTCTGCTGACCTCAACACTGCCTGTTTGATTCAGAGTGATCCCAAGGACAGTCTATAATTATGAGGCTACTCTATTCTCATTGACATTGCCCAACACTGTGTCTCCCATTGCAGGGCCTCTCTGAGCTTAAGTGATTGTCTGCTCTCACAAAATGGCTTTGACAGCTGGTGAGGTCCTGCCTCTCACCTGCCCAGACTATTAAAACTATCACTACATTCAATTGTTATGTGAGCACCTTGGACATTCGCAAATATTCAAACCAACTCAGGAAGTATTGAGCAATAATATTTTTTTTAAATTACAGTTTACAGGGAACAGTCAGGCTTTTATAATATTGAGGTAATTCAATTGGAAAGTTTATAAAAATAGTAAAAATAAATTCAAATTTATTCAGCCTACTAGCTGCCCTGCCCATGGACGGCGAACAGTTCCCAAGACAATGCCAACTTGTATAAAGGAGCAACCCATTACATTATCAGGCAGTTATGGGTGTAGATGTATGTTACCTTGGGAACAAGAGAGATTTTAGTTCAAATAAGTTGGAAACCATTACACTGAATCACGCGCTCGCACCTACAAAAACACAGAAGCACATATGCGCACACAAAACAAGTACATAATTTAAACTTGCTGACTTAATTCCAATGAAATTGTGTGCTTACAAATCTTCTAAGTGTAAGATATAGGCCATTACTTTCACATGAGAGTCTACTGGCTCCCGAGTTTTAGTTGGTTACAATTATCTTTCAGAAGTTAAAATCATTCCTTGGGACAAACCATCCAAATGACTGGGGAATAAAATGTTCTGGAATGTATGTGCATATTACTCTAGTTCTCTCATATTTATACTGGACACTACCTTCATAGTCTTGATACAGTGCAGTAAAAGGAATGCAGTGTTTAAGCTAGCTTAACTTAATGAATATAAAAAAGCATAATATATATATGGACATGTCAGATACATTATTAATTATCAAATAGTTCAGTGCTTACCTTTTGTCATCGTCTTCCAGGTAGAGTTGGAAAGCTGGTGGTGTGACACAGTGCTGTGACATTGGCTTGTCGCCAGGCTGTTAGAAGGCTGCCCCTTTCATTTGCAGGATCTGCAGATGGTTTGACATGAATGTTCACAATGAGTTCTGATACTTGATGGGCTAATTTTAAGCAAAGGCAATCATACTGCCTGAAAGCCCATGGAAGGATGCTGATCTTTCTTTCCATGTTGACTCACCCTCACTACATTCCTCCTCCATGGAAAGGGGCCTGATAGGCAATAGTGCTCTTAGCTGTTGTGATCCTGAATGCACTCCCATCACAATCACGAGCACCTGAGAGTCAGCTGTTTCTCTGCATGAATAGAAATCAGTTCTTAATGGAGACAAATCTGAATCTGGGGCTTCTCTCTTTCTGGAAAGGACATCAGTTCATGGATGAAATTCCTCTGTTCCTGTAGAATCTGCTCAAACGTGGCATCGCTCTGCTCCTGAAGAACAGCAACCTGCTCTCTGGTACAGATAGCAGAGCTCCAGATGGGTCAACCTGTGTCTCCACAGAGCCACGAAGACTTCAAATAGGCACTGCCTGCACTTCCAAGGCAGGTGCCACCCCACCCATTAGTTGCTGTGGAATAGGATTGTTGGTAGGCACAAAAGTGGAGTTTACCCAGAAAGGAAGTGATGCTCTCCACCCAACTTCTTATGAGACGTGGGAGATGGACATCTCCAAGCTCCCAGCTGTCACTGTCAACCCTGATGACATCAGATTAGCCACAATCATTGAATGACAGAGCAGGCTCAAGGGACCAGGTATCGTCTTCCAGCCCTTAATTCACACACTCATATCTATGTTCATCTTAGTATGCATCAACAGCAGCCTTGTCATAAACACTTCCCTTTCCTAATCCTTATTTGCATCCTCCAGGGCAGTGTTGATGAATGGACTTCCCTCTCCAGCAGGCTGCCAACACCAGAGTCCCTACACTTCTTCCCTGACTGCAGCTGGGTAGCATCGGATACCTTGTTTGCACTCAAGTGCCATCTCAGGTACTGACAACTTCAGTGTCAGACATAATGATGCAGTGAACTCTTCTTCCTCCATCTATTCATCCTTATCCTCATTCTTCAACTCCTCCTCTAGGCTGGGGGAGCTGAGGGGAAAATTAGATGCACTGCAGAATAGCCTGCAATAGTACTACAAGAGAAGCTGCATGCCTAGTGTTTCTGGGAAACTGGTCCAGCACACGCCCCGATCAACATCAGTTAATCGCTAACACTAATACAGGATGGATTAATAAAGAAGGGGCATGGTTATTATAAAGATTCACAACCTCATGCTCTGATCTTGGTTTGAGCCTCAGTTGCCCCATGCCCATGATGAGGAAGACCCTTACTCTAGCTTTCTGTAGCACTGAGTATGACAGACCCATGGGCCTACACGCATCCTCCGTCTGGTTTCCCTCTCTATGGTTACACTAAACTTTTGCCTGAAATATACAGAGGAAACAATATTGCAGTCAACCAATGCCACTTCTAAATGAATACCCCATGTATGTGTTTGTAGCTGTGGGTGCCAGCGGGTGAGATGCTCCATGTGTGACTGAGTGTTGGCCATGTGCTGCAATTGGAGGCAATATCACTGAAGAGGAGGCTTAAGCGCTTGAACTTTCATCCTGACATATCTAGAGTTAGTGGCATATTCCTTGTTCTATGTTCCTGAAGAGTAGTAAGTTCCTATCTTCCTGCCAGCTTCCCCTCACAGTGTCCTTTGAGGGCATCCTGACCACTTCAAGAACCTGGCACCTCTTGTCTGGCACTTAACGTCCAACTCACCTTCAGTAAAACAACGAGCTTTCTCCTTTTCCTTTATCACCTTTCTTTTTCAAGATAGCCATTGTTGTTGAGCTGCCTTGGGGACTGTCTGTGGTGTATGCTTGTTAGTTGCTAAGGAAAGCATAAGCTTGAGGTTGAGGTTAATATCATTTATTGCTTGAAACATTGTTTGTACCATTCTTGCAGTTCACTTGAATATTAGCTGCTACAATTAAAGGTTATGTGAAAGAGTAACAGTTATATTCATCTCCAGTTCAAAAACCTGCAAAATCTGTCCGTTTAAGGGCTGAAGACCTGCTCTCATTTTTGTGCAGTGGACTGCCAGCAGATGCTTGAAATCACAGCCTTTATGACCCATGCTACTTCGCATGCACAGGCTTCTTAAAAACATTCACAGTTGAATTAGTTCGGGGACACTGTACAATGATTAGTTAATGCTCAAAAATGGAGCCAATGAACTCTTAGGTCAGTATTTCTCCATCAATAAAGGGCGGTATATGACAGCTAATATTTGGAAAGCCTTGGTACTTTGAATACTTGACTGAAAACTGTTCATGCCAGGGGTAAAATGACTGAACCTGCACAACCTTATACTGAGGTAAGCAACACTATGACCACTTGGATCACTTTGCACTAGAGCCATAGAGCAATACAGAATGGATACATGCCCATTGGCCCAATGAGTCCATGCCAGCCACAGTGTCCTCAACTAGTCCCAATTTCTTGCGTTCGGTCCATATCCCTCTAAGCTCTGCCCCTGTATGTACCTACTCAAGTACTTCTTAAATGATACTATTGTACCTGCCTCAACTACTTCCTCTGGCAGCTCATTCCATATACTCACCACCCTCTGCGTGAAAAAGTTGCCCCTCAGGTCCCTTTTAAATCTTTCCTCTCTTACCCAAAATCTAGGCCTCCTAGTTTTGGACTCCCCTACCCTGGGGAAAGGCTGTTACCATCCACCTTATCTATGCCTCTCATAATTTTAAACACTTCTATAAGGTGGCACCTCATTCTCCTACGTTCCAAGGAATAAAGACATAGCCTGGCCAACCTCTCCCTTTAGCTCAGACCCTTTAGTCCTGGCAACATCCTCATAAATACTTTCTGCACTCTTTCCAGCTTAACCACGTCTTTCCTATAACAGGGTGACTGAAACTGTACACAGTACTCCAAGTACGGCCTCACCAACGACTCACACAACTGAAACATACTGTCCCAACTCCTATACTCAATGCCCCGACTGATGAAGGCCAGCATGCTAAACATCTTTTTCACCACCCTGCCTACCTGTGACATTGCTTTCAAAAAGCTGTGCTCATATCCTCCTCGGTCCCTCTGTTCCATTACACTCCCTAGCGCCCTACTATTCATAGTACAAGTCCTACGCTGGTTTGACTTTCCAAAATGCATCACCTCACACTTATCTGTTTTGAAATCCATTTGCCACTCCTCGGCCCACTTCCCTAACTGATCAAGATCCCCCTGTAATCTAGGATAACCTTCTTCACTATCAACAACACTTCCTAATTTCATGTCATCTGCAAACTTACTGATCAAGCCTTGTGCATTCGTATCCAAATCATTTATATAAATAAAGAATAACAAGGGTCCAAACACCAACCCCTGTGGCACACCACTAGTCACCGGCCTCTATTCCGAGAAACAATCTTCAACCACCACCCTCTGCTTCCTATCTCCGAGCCAATTTTTAATCCACCTAACTAGCTCTCCCTGGATTCCATGGACCCTAACCTTCCAAACCAGCCTGCCATGCGGGACCTTGTCCAAGGCCTTGCCAAAGTCCAAATAAACAACATCCACTGCCATCCCCTCATCTACCTTTTTGGTTAGCTCTTCAAAAAACTGTGAAAGGCTCCCCAAGCACAACTTTCCACACACAAAGCCATGCTGACTCCTCCTAATCAAACTCAGTCTATCCAAATGCTGGTAGATCCTTTCCCTCAGAATTCCCTCCGGTAAATTCCCCACCACTGATGTCAGGCTGACCGGCCTGTAGTTCCCTGGCTTGTCCTTGCTACCCTTCTTAAGCAACAGAACAACACTAGCCACTTTCCAGCCTTTGGGAACTTCATCAGTGGCTAACGATAAAGCAAATATCTTCTCAAGGGCCTCCGTAATTTCTTCTCTAGCCTCCCACAAAGTCTGAGGATGCACTCAGTCAGGCCCTGGGGACTTATCCACCTTAATGCACTGTAAGGCTGCAAATACTTCCTCCCTGGTACTATGAATGTTCTCTAAAACATCTCCACCAGTTTCCTTTATCGCTTAAGCAACAATGAATTTCTCCTCAGTAAACACCGAGGAGAAATATATTTTTTTTCCTTTTTCAATCTTTTTCTTAATTTTCGAATTAGTACAAAATAATATATATAACATTAGTAATTATACATATGGTACAAAGAGATCAGGATAACAATCATAACAGTTAATGTATATAATCACAAGGAGTAAAAAAAAGTAATCTAGACCTCCTGTTCTCTTATTAAGTGAACAAATACAAAAGGAAAGATTGAAAAGAAATGAAATTTAACTATATGAAAGAAGAACCCCCAAATCAAAAAAATGTTGATAATAAACCAAAAAAACCAAAAAACTTCAAACAAAAAACTGGACTGATATTTCTTCAATTAAAAAGAAAAAAAACATTATTATGACGTCAACTCCGCTCCTCTGTATTCAAGGGTTATTGAAAGGGATCTGAAAAAGGTCAGCTTATATCATATGAAAATATTGAATAAATGAACTCCAAACTTCCTTAAATTTAAGCGAAGGATCAACGGTACCACTCCTAATTTTTTCTAAGTTTAAACATGTTATAGCTTGAGAAAACCACTGAAAAGTGGTGGGAGGTATTGGATCCTTCCATTTGAACAAAATGGACCGCTTGGCCATTAATGTGACAAAGACAATCATACAACAAGCAGAAGCAGATAAATGGCGAGATTCCATCATTGGTAACCCAAAAATTGCAGTAATAGGATGAGGTTGTAAATCAATGTTCAATACAGATGAAATAATGTTAAGAATGTCTTTCCAATATTTTTCCAAAAGGGGACAGGACCAAAATGTACGTGTCAGGGAAGCCACTTTCAAATTACATCTGTCACATATAGGATTTATATGATGATAAAAATGGGCTAACTTGTCCTTGGACATATGGGTCCTGTGAACCACCTTAAACTGTATCAAAGAGTGTCTAGCACACATAGAAGATGTATTAACCAATTGAAGAATTTTCTTCCATGTCTCTGTAGGTAAAAGTATCTGGAGTTCTCTTTCCCATTCATTCTTAATTTTATCAAGTTCCTCTGAATGTATTTTCATAATCCGATCATAAATTATTGCTGTCAGGACCTTCTGATCAGGATTAAAACCTAAAATTTTTTCTGTAATTTCAATTTTATATGGTGTTGGAAAAGAAAGTAAAGTAAATTTTAAAAAATTTCTAATATGTAAATATTGAAAAAAAATGTGATCTAGGCAGATTGTATTTATTAAACAACTGTTCAAAAGATAAAAAACAGTTATCAATGAATAAATCTCGAAAACATGTTATTCCCTTCATTCTCCATAAGGAAAAGGCTGAGTCAATTCTAGATGGTTGAAAGAAAAAATTAGATTGAATAGGACTTGATAAATTAAATTTATTCAATCCAAAAAATTAACGAAATTGAAACCATATCCGTATTGTATGTTTAACTATTGGATTAGTCATTTGTTTACTCAATTTAGTAAGTGCAAAAGGGAATGAAGCTCCTAAAATAGAAACTAATGAAAATCCTTGCACTGATTCACACTCAAGGTGTACCCAACAGGGACAATGAATTACATCTAAATCCTGTGCCCAGAAAACTAAGTATGTAATATTAATTGCCCAATAGTAAAATCTAAAATTAGGCAAAGCCATACCACCATCCTTTTTTAATCTTTGTAAATATTTCTTACTTAACCTTGGGTTTTTATTCTGCCATATATATGAAAGAATTTTGGAATCAATAGTGTCGAAAAAGGTTTTCGAAATAAAAGTTGGAATTGCCTAAAATAGATTTAAAAATTTTGGTAAAATATTCATATTAACTGCATTAATTCAGCCAATCAATGATAAAGAGAATGGGGACCATTTAGTAAATAATTGTTTAACATAATTAATTAAAGGTAAATGTTCACTTTAAATAAGTCCTTGTGTTTCTTGGTAATTTTAACACCCAGATACGAAAAGTAATCAGTCACTAATCTAAATGGTAATTGCCTATAAATTGGGACTTGCATGTTTAATGGGAAAAGTTCACTCTTATTAAGATTTAATCTATAACCAGAGAAAACACTAAACTGAGCAAGTAGTGATAATACTGTAGGGATAGATTTCTCCGGGTTAGAGATATAAAGTAACAGGTCATCTGCATAAAGAGATATCTTATGAGTCCCCTTTCCATGAGTAATACCAAGTATGTTAGAAGAATCCCGAATGGCAATAGCCAAAGTTTCCAAAGCAATATTAAATAATAAAGGACTTAGAGGCAACCTTGTCTAGTGCCTTGAAAAAGGCCTGAACAAGGGGGATCCCTGATTACTAGTGAGTATTGAAGCTATAGGTGTGTGGTAAATCAATTTGATCACAGATGTGAAATTTGAACTAAAATTAAATTTCTCAAGCACGTTAAATAAATATTCCCATTCGAGTCTATCAAACGCCTTCTCGGCATCTAACAAAATAATACATTCTGGAATTACAGATGAAAGGATATAATATAATAACCTCCTAATATTAAAATGCAAATAACGATTCTTAATGAATCCTGTCTGGTCATCAGAAATAATTTGTGGTAGTACCTTTTCCAGTCTAGAAGCCAATATTTTGGAAAAAATTTTAGAATCCACATTCAATAAAGAAATAGGTCTATAAGATGCACATTCAGTGGGATCTCTATCCTTTTTAAGAATTAAAGAAATAGTTGCTTCATAAAAGGATTGTGGTACTTTACCCACTGATAAGGCATCTTTAAAAATTTTACCTAACCAGGGAGAGAGAAGGTCAGAAAAGGATTTTAAAAATTCAACTGTATACCCATCAGGACCAGGTGTTTTACCTGGATTCATTGAAGAAATTACTTTCTTTATTTCTTCCTCCAAAATGGGTGCATCTAATATTAAACATTCATCAAGTGATAATCTCGGAGTCTTCAAATTCCTTAAAAATTCATGCATTGATGTAGAATCCTTAGGAGATTCTGATTGATATAAAGAAGTATAAAATTCTTGAAAAGATTTGTTAATTTGATCATGGTCTACCGTGTAGTTACCATCTCATTTATGAACTTTAATAATCTGATGTTTAGTTGAAACAGCTTTCAGTTGGTTGACCAACAATTTACCAGATTTGTCACCATGTATATAAAACTGACTTTTGGTTTTGAGTGATTGATTTTCAATTGGATGAGTTAATAATAAACTGTGTTGTAATCGAAGTTCTGTTCTCATTTTATAGATCTCCAAACTAGGAGCATCAGAGTATTTTTATCGATTTCTTTAATCTTATCAGCCAATATACGTAATTCATTATTAGTTCATTTTTTCAGTCCAGCAGAGTATGAAATAATTTGACCACAGATATAAGCTTTAAAGGTATCCCATAATACCCCACGGGAAATTTCTTCAGTAAAATTAGTTGAGAAGAAAAAGGAAATCTGTTCTTTAACAAAATGGACAAAGTCTAAATCTTGCAATAAAGAAGGATTGAGTCGCCATTGTCTAGCACCAGAGGGTACATCCACTAATTTAATTGATACTTTCAATGGAGCATGATTGGAAATGGCAATTGCATCATACTTACAGTCAGTAACAAGTGGAACTAATCATGCATCAAGAAAAAAGTAATCAATCCTAGAATAATTGTGATAGACATGAGAAAAGAATGAAAACACTTTATCATATGGGTGTAGAAATATCCAAACTTCTAAAATTCTGGAATCAACTAAAAAGTAGTTGATAAAAACAGCAGATTTGTTAGGAAGTGCAAGATCCGACACCGATCTATCTATCGAAGGGTTCAGACAACAATTAAAAATCTCCACCCGTAATCAACGTATATTCATTTAAATTAGGAAAAGATGCAAATAAATGTTTAAAAAACTCAGGATGATCCACATTAGGTGCATAAACATTAACCATAACAACTTTTTTGTTATGAAGTAAGCCAGTAATGAATAAAAATCTACCATTCGGGTCTGAAATTGTCTCATGATGAACAAATTAAATTGAGGAGTCTATAAAAATAGACACTCCTTTCACCTTTGCTTGTGAGTTAGAATGAAACTGTTGACCCCTCCAAAATCTAAAAAAGTGCTGATTATCCTCTTTCCTGATATGAGTCTCCTGCGCAAAAATAATCTGAGCATTCAGTCTATGAAAAACTTTAAAGATCTTCTTATACTTAACTGGATTATTCAAGCCGTTTGTATTCCATGTAACAAAATTAATCTTATCCGTTTTAATAGACTAAAAAAAAATATGGTATGTAAAGGGCTAATCTTGTTGCTAAGGAGATTCATTAACAGGAAGAGGAAAAATTTCAAAGAGGAGCCGGATATGGCGACAATTCAGACATATTTGTAGTTTATCAGTCCAGAAGAAAAAAGCAACTAACCTAAAAACAGCCTCACCCCACACCCAGCAAAGCCCGAAAACTGGCAAATAGGCAGCCAGAATGCTACCCACTATTGTTTAACCCCAACCTTTTGGTGGCAGGTCTCCAAATGTAAAAGAATGCAAGGCACCATCAATAGACTAAACAAAATAGAAAAATTAGCCAAAAAAACTTTCAAATCGTAAACAGACTTGCAAAAAATACAGTCTTATTTTAATTTCAAAGAGAAAAAGGCAATCAGTCACTCAGTTGAATTCTTAATTATTACCCAAACAGAACATTAAAAATGTTAAAGTAAAATAACAGAGAAAAAAAATTAAATTAAAACATGATAAGTATCCATGTTCCAGAACCAAGCACAAAAAAATTAACAAAGGGCAGGAAAATATCTCCAGGCATAAAAAGCGTTTAAACCTGTAAGTTAATCATTGCTTAGTAGACCAATTAAGTATAAAGTCAAAGAAAAGCACATTTCTTGACCATCTGGAGACAAAAAGTTAACCTTGGAGGAAATCTTCAGTTTCTTTAACGGAATTAAACTACCAGTGTGATTTGTTGGGAAGTGAAAGGGCTGGGAACAATAATGCAGGTTGGTAATTCTCTTGATAAAGCTGCGACATAATCAGTTTATAAAGCAGTCTCTCTTTCATAACTTCTGGGCTGTGATCTTCAACCAGACAAAACTTCCATTCTTTGTATTGAATCATTATTCAATGATGAGCAATTCAAATCAAATGCTCTTTGGTACTGACATAATGAAATCTCAATATTACTGGCCGTGGTTTTTGCACTGCCAGAGGTTTTGGTCTTAACGCTCGGTGGGCACAATCAAGTATAGGGCTTGTAGAAAAAACTTCAGGGCCAAACACATCCTTCAGAAGTTTAGAAAAGAATTCAATGGGATTACCGGATTTGGCGTTCTCGGAGAAGCCGATAATCCTCACATTATTTCTCCGACTGCGGATTTCTAAATCAATAATCCTCTGTCTTTGCTGCTCCAATCTTTGTTTGGTCACCATTAAGTCTTTTTCCAGCAAATCCAGCCTACGATCTCTCTCTTTGCCAGCTTGATCCGGTTCAGCAATTAATTGCTGTTGTTTAACACTCTCCTGTATGAGTGCGGTCTGCCTGTCTTCCCTATCTTTTAACAGCGTTTCCAAAGTGGCAAATCTCTGGTCAAGCTTTTTATCCAGTTTAGAGATAGCTTCCAAAATGAGTTGAGGGTCTCTGTTACCCTTGCTAGCAGCTCCAGCCTTAGCTCTGGTATTCATTCTGACACTTAGAATTCAAAATCAATCTTGTAAAGGTATTATAAAAGTCTTAGTGCACAAGGAATTAAAAGGTAAGTGGAGCAAAGCCAAGATAAGACCTACTCCATGCAGCGCCACCAAAAGGTTGCAGAAATATTCGTTGAAAATCTCACCCATCTCCTGTGGCTGGAGATATAGATGGTCCTGCTGATCTCTAACGGGACCTACTCTCTCCTAAACCACTCTTTTACTCTTAATATATCTATAGAATTTCTTGGGATTTTCCTTAACCTTTCCTGTCATATCCATCTCGTACCTCTCTTTGCCCTCCTGATTTCCCTCTTAAGAGTATCTTTAATATTTTTATAGTCATCAAGGGATTCACTCGTCCCCGACCTCCCAAACCCAATGTCTGCTTCCTTTCTCTTGACCAGAGCCTCAATATCTCTCATCTGCCAGGGTTCCCTAAGCTTGCCAGGTTTACCCTTCACCGTAACAGGAAGATGCTGCTCCTGGACTCTTGATAACACACTCTTAAAAGCTTCCCACTTGCCATTTATTCCTTTCCCTTCAAACAGGCTCACCTAATCAGCCTCTGCTAGATCCAGCTAAATTCCCCCAAAGTTATCCCTGCTCCATTTTAGGACCCTAACCTGTGAACCTGCCGTGTCCTTTTTCTTCACTTACCTTGAAACTAATAGAATTATGGTCATTAGAACCAAAGTGCTCCCTGACTGTCACTTCAGTTACTTGCCCTGGCTTGTTCCCTAAGAGAAGGTCCACTATTGCACCCTGCTGAGCAAGGCCCTCTATATCTTGACTCAGGAAACATTCCTGGACACATTTCACAAATTCCACCCCATCCAGTCACTTAACACTCTGGTTAGTGTCCTTAACACTCTGGGTAGTCCAGTCAATTTCAGGGAAATCAAAATCTCCCACTAATATAACCCTATTATTCTTACAACTGTGAGCAATTTGTCTACACACCTGCTCCTCAAGTTTCTGCTGACTATTGGGGGTCTCTAATACAGCCCCAGTAGAGTGACCCTCCCCTTCTTCTTTCTACATTCTACCCATAAGGCCTCACTGGATGATCCTCCAAGAACGTCATCTCTAAGTACTGCTGTTATGTCCTCCCTTGTCAAAAAGGCAACACCTGTAGCATCTGTATCCTGAAACATTGAGCTGCCAGTCTTGGCCTTCTCTCAGCCATGTTTCTGTTATGGCTATATCCACGATCTGAGTTTGTCCGCCTTACCTGTTAAACCTTGTGCATTGAAATACATGCAGTTTAACTGGGTATTCCTTTCCCTGTCTTTACTGTGCCCCTGGCTATCCTGATTACTAAACTTGCTCTCACTGGGTACTACTTTATCCCATGACTTGCTCCTGCTCAGAGTCCCACCCACCTGCCAATCTAGTTTAAACCCTCCTGTGTGGCACTAGTAAATTTCCCTGCAAGGATATTGGTCCCTCTCTGGTTCAAGTGCAACCCATCCCCCTTGTACCGGTCACCACTGGCCCAGAAGAGATCCCAATGATCCAAGAACCTGAATCCCTGCCTCCTGTACCAGCTCCTCAGCCATGCATTCATCTGACCAATCTTTCTATTTCTGACCTCGCTAGCGTGTGGCACCAGGAATAATCCAGAGATCACAACCCTCGAGGTCCTGCTTCTTAACTTCTTACCTAACTCCCTATACTTATTCTGTAGAACCTCATTCCTTGTTCTACCCATGTCATTTGTACATTGACTTCTGGCTGTTTGCCCTCCTGCTCAAGAATTTTCTGCAGCTGCTCAGAGACACTACAATAGATGATTTTGTGTTCGAATGGTGTTCTTCCTTGTATAAATTGTATGTAATTTATGGTTAATTTAGGTTTTTCTTGTGAATGCTGCTTATCTGATGCAATGTCCTGCGACAATAAACTCAACTTTGACTTTTACTTTACAGGGGCTCAGGCAGACTGGAGGGTGATGAGAAGAGTTATGAGGTTAGTGCCCTTCCAGTAAGCTCTCAACCACTTTCCATGAACATATTATGAACTACCTCATTGTATCACATGTTTTAGCTATGATATTAGTTCAGGCTTAACATCATGCAGCCCAAAATATCTAAGTCACTTTTTATGCTCCATGCAAGCCTTCCCCAATCCTACTAATCTCACCCCATTGAGATACCAAACATAGAACATTACAACACAGTACAGGCCCTTCGGCCCACAATGTTGTGCTAACATTTTATCCTGCTCTAAGATCTATCTAACCCTTCCCTCCCACATAGCCGCCCCTTTGTCAATCATTCATGTGCTATCTAAGAGTCTCTTAAATGTCACCAATGTATCTGCCTCCACCACCTCTGCCAGCAGTTCGTTCCACACACCCACCACACTTTGTGTAAAAAACCTACCTCTGACATCCCCCCTATATCTCCCCCACTCCTGCCTATCACTATCTCTTACCTGCATCTACCTATCACCACCTTGTGCCCACCCCGCCTCCCCTCTTTTGTCCACCTATCACTGCTCCGCTTTCCCTCCTATATATTGGGCTTCCCCTTTTCCTATCTTCAGTCCTGAAGAAGGCTCCTGACCCGAAACGTTGACCACCTGTTTTCTCCACAGACAATACTCCAAGTGTGGTCCAACTTTGTTTTATAGAGCTGCAACATTATCTCTCGGCTTTTGCACTCAGTACCCCAACTAACGAAGGCCAATGCACCATACGCCTTCTTAACAACCCTATCGACCTGTGTGGCAACCTTGAGGACATGGACCACAAGATCCCTCTGTTCCTCCACACTACTGAGAGTCCTGCCATTAACCTTGTATTCTGCCTTCAAATTCAATCATCCAAAGTGTATCACTTTGCACTTTTCCGGGTTGAACTCCACCTGCCACTTCTCAGCCCAGGTCTGCATTCTATCAACGTCCTCTTGTAACCTTCAGCAACTTTCTACACTATCCACAACAACACCAACCTTCATGTCATCAGCAAACTTAATAAACCATGCTTCCATATGCTCATCCAAGTCATTTATAAAAATCACAAAGAGCAGGGATCCCAGGACAGATCCCTGCGGAACACCACTGGTCACTGACCTCCAGGCAAAATATGCTCCATCTACAACCACCCTCTGTCTTCCATGGGCGAGCCAATTCTGAATCCACACAGCCAAGTTTTTCTGGATCCCGTGCCTCCTGACTTTCTAATTGAGCCTTCCATGAGGAACCTTATCAAAAGCCTTAATAAAATCCATGTACACCACATCCACTGCTCTGTCTTCATCAATGTGCTTTGTCACATTCTCTAAGAATTCAATCAGGCTCATGAGGCACAACCTGCCCCTCACAAAGCCATGCTGACTGTCACTAATCAGCCTATGCTTCTCCAAATGCCCATAAATCCTGTCTTGAAGAATCTTCTCCAGTAATTTGCCCACCACTGAAGTAACACTCACTGGTCTGTAATTCCCAGGGTTGTCCGTCCTCCCTTTCTTGAACAAAGGAACAACATTTGCCACCCTCCAATCATCTGGCACTAACCCTGTGGCCAGTGAGGACACAAAGATCATCGCCAAAGGCACAGCAATCTCTTCCCTTGCTTCCCGCAATAACCTTGGATATATCCCATCCAGCCCCAGTGATTTATCTATCCTAATGTTTTTCAGAACTTCCAGCACATCCTCCTTCCTCACATTGACATGCCCTGGCATATCAGCCTGTTGTACGCCATCCTCACAAATGTCAAGGTCTCTCTCACCGATGAATACTGAAGCAAAGTATTCATTAAGGACTTCCTCTACCTCTTCCGACTCCAGGCGCATGTTTCCTCTTTTATCCCTGATCACTCCTACCTTCACTCTAGTCATCCTCCTATTCTTCATATAGGTATAGAGCGCCTTGTGGTCTTCCTTAATCCTACTTGCCAAAGCCTTCTCTTGCCCCCTTCTAGCTCTCCTAAGTCCTTTCCTAAGCTCCCTCCTGGCTACCTTGTAACTCTCCAGAGCCCCGTCTGATCCTGGCTTTCTAAACCTTAGGTAAGCTTGTTTCTTCCTCTTGACAAGATATTCTATGTCTCTTGTCAACCATGGTTCCTTCACTCTACCATGGCCAGGCATGGTAGTGTAGCTGGAAGCATAATGCTATTATAGTGCTAGTGACCCAGGTTCAATTCCAGCTGCTGTCTGTAAGGAGTTTGTATGTTCATCCCATGTCTGTGTGGGTTTTCTCCAGGTGCTCAGGTTTCTCCCACATGCCAAAGATTTACTGGTTAGGAAGTTGTGGGCATGTTATGTTGGCGCCGGAAGTGAGGCAACACTTGAGAGCTGCCCCCAGATCGTTCTACGCAAAGATGCATTTCACTGTGTGTTTCGATGTACATATGACTAATAAAGAAATCTTATATCTTATATATTCTTACCCTGCCTCAGTGGGACAAACCTATTCAGAACCCCATGCAAGTACTCCCTAAACAACCTCCACATTTCCGTTGTGCGTTTCCCCAAGAACATTTGTTCCCAATTTACGATCCCAAATTCCTGCCTAATAGCATCATAATTCCCCCGTCCCAATTAAATACTTTCCCATATTGTCTGCTCCTATCCCTCTCCAAGGCTATAGTAAAGGTCAAGAAGTTATGATCAGTAATGTCTCCAAAATGCTCTCCCACCGAGAGATCTGAAACTTGATCAGGCTCATTGCCTAGTACCAGGTCCAGTACGGCCTCTCCTCTAGTCAGCCTGTCCACATATTCTGTCAAGAATCCTTCCTGGACACACCTAACAAACTCTGCCCCATCTATCCCTTTTACACTATAGAGGTGCCAATCAATATTAGGGAAGTTGAAATTACCCATGACAACAACCCTGTTATTTTTGCACCTTTCCAAAATCTGAATCCTGATCTGCTCCTCAATGTCTCTGCTGCTATTGGGGGGGATCTGTAGAATACTCCCAATAGTGTGATTGCTCCCTTCCTGTTTGTGACTTCCACCCACACTGCCTCAGTGGATGATCCCTCCAGAACATCCTCCCTTTCTACAGCTGTGACACTGTCCCTGATCAGCAAAGCCACTCCCCCACCTCCTTTACCACCGTCCCTGTCCCTTTTGAAACATCTAAAGCCCAGAATATCCAGCAGCCATTCCTGCCCTTGTGACAGCCAAGTCTCTGTAATGGCCACAACATTGTAGTTCCATGTACTTACCCATACTCTAAGTTCATCAGCCTTGTTCCTAATACTTCTCGCATTAAAATAGACACACTTTAGCCCATCCAACTGACTGCAATTTTGCCCTTTCAACTGCCTATCCTTCCTCACAGACTTTCTACATTCTGCATCTACTTGTACATTAAATGAACCAACATCTGACCTATCACTCTAGTCCCCATCCCACTGCCAAACTAGTTTAAAGCCTCCCTAACAGTTCTAGCAAATCTGCCCACAAGAATATTGGTCTCCCTCCAGTTCAGGTGTAACCCATCCCTTTTGTACAGGTTCTACCTTCCCCAGAAGAGATCCCAATGATCTACACATCTGAAACCCTGCCCCCTGAACCAACTCCTCAGCCACTCATTCATCTGCCAAATCAACCTATTCTTACCCTCACTGGTGTGTGGCACAGGCAGCAATCCAGAGATTACTACCCTTGAGGTCCTGCTTTCCAGCTTCCTACCTAACTCCCTATATTCCCTCTTCATGACCTCATCTCTTTTCCTACCTATGTCATTGATACCAATATGTTACACGACCTCTAGCTGTTCACTCTCTGTTCATTTCCCAATCACACACTAATATAACAAATTAACTATGCTGTTTGTCACCCTAAGTAAAGAATTTTTGTTTGAATTCCTTATTAAATTTCATTAATAATGCATCTGCTATTTGGTACCTTTTCAAAAATCATCTGAAAGTCCTTGCATAATAATAGTTTAGTTTGATCTTTCTATTACTTCCTTGAAGAATTATGTAAAGGAAGTATGTACAGGGAAGTATGTAAGTATGACTTCGCTTATTGAAATCAATCCTGACTATTTAGTAATTTTTACTTACCTACTGGCCTTCTGGTATTGTTTCCTTTTTCTCTCTCTTGCCTCCGCTTTCCCATGGTTTCTTCCCACACGTTGTATGGAAATTAAGCTGGAGCAATGATCTATCTTTTTAAGTTTGGCCGTTGTATTCATTCATGAAAACTGAAATGCTGGAAATACTCAGATGGTCAGGCAGCATGTGTGGAGACAGAGAAAAACAGGGTTAATGTTTCAGGTCAACATCCCTTGATCAGAAGCATACGATGAAAGGTCAGCAACTTAAAACATAACTATGTTTCTATCTCCACAGATGCTCCCTGACCTGCTTCGTATTTCCAGCTGTTTCTGTTTTTCATGATGTTGAGTTGATTTGTGAGAAACAGCATTGTTTTTAGCAGCATGCTCCATTACATTTTCCAAACATTTGAAGTCCCAATCAGAGCTATGCCTCAGGTTTTCCCAAAATATTATGATGAGTTGTGGGACGGTGTTCATCACATTAATAACATGTGAACTCTGTTCATGTCAGATTGTGCTGATTATAATATACAGCCTAAACTGTTAATCAAACAAATTTATCAGCATCAATTAGACTAGTCCATTCTGCCCCCTGCTATGTTGGTTACTGATGGTTTGGTTTTGTTACACCTGTACAGGTGAGGAGACTATTATAGTAAACAATAAAGAATGTCACAGACTGAATGCTGCTCCTAAGATGGCACTTATATAGCACAGAGTGTGAGCAGTGTTCCGACTGGCTCATCAAAATCTCACATGCTGATAAATGTACAATTTTTTTCCTAAAGATATATGTATGTTTTATGTGCACATTGAAACACATAGATATTAAATCTAAATTATAATTTAAAGGTTTTTTTTAATCTATAAGTAATGGTGACCACAGTAGATAAAAATGATGTGGTGGTTATTGATACACTGACACTATAAAGAAAAATGTTATTTAAATCATACCTGAATGGCTAAACAATTCAGTATATTGTATACAATCTACTCAAAAATCTTTAGAATATTTCATTTGGTAAGATGTGAATTCATTGATTAAAATATTCTGAAATGAAGGTAAGGTTTTTCAGTGTGTCCAGCTTTTAAAAACAGTTTGATAGTACAACGTGGCTCAGTATTATTAACCAAAAGAACTTAGTGACTGCAAAAATTGTCATCTTTCAATTAATATTTAGAAGAATATACCTGGCTTTGCAATGTCTCTTTCAAAAATTGACAAAACCATCTTCACTGTAATCAGTCTCCTTGGCAATGCCCTTGTCACTCTTCAAACAATTAATCTTCTCTGTAATAAATGCCTGGTCCACCATGCAGCAAGCAATGGGAACTCTGCCAAATAATAACCTTTTGTGTTTTGGAAAAAATGTGCTTAAAACATCTGTCATGAGTGTCTTTTTAATTATCTGAAATGCATTTTAATCTGCTTGGGTCCAGCTTTCCCAGTTGAGCAAAAGGTTATTTGAAGTAAAGAAAATTTTATTCTATTTGTTTTATTTTTGTTTTGCTTTCACTGAGGCTGGAAAAGGCTCAGTGCCCTTGTTTGCCCACCTGTCCGCACTGACGTCTGTTTGCCTTACACTGCCCCAATCCTCCTGGAGACACAGAATAACACTGCAGATGGTTGACAGGTAGAATAAAAACTATAAATTCCTTGGAACAGAGAATATCAACAATGGTAATTTTTAACTACTGTCTTGTGGACCAACGGTAGCAGATATCACTCACTGTGAGACTGACTTAGACACTTTCAGGCTTCACTACTTCAGAGTAGGAGAAACTAGATCACTAATGGAGTGGAATATACCCTCACTTGGCCACGTTGGATCACTGCCAATTATCTGTTAGCTGAAAACTCATTTGCTGAATGTTCTTGCTTGCTACTGGAATATCAGTGAAACCCTAGAAAAATGGTGGCTTTTTTGTGAGATTTCTGTGGCTTTTCCATGGAAATACATAGCAATGGTATAGTGCATGGAATCAGTGCCAAGAATGGAGCAACCGTTATGGGGATAAGTGAAATATTGCTATAGTGAAATTACTTGCACTGATAGGTGAATGCTCGATCAAGAAACATGGATTCTCACTGTTAGGCTATGAAGGTGGAAAGCTGGAATAGTTTTGTTTTTTAGACCACCGCATAAGCTATAGGAAGGGGATTTTTTTTTTACTGATGTTAATGTTTAAACAGGGACTTTACTGGTAAATTAACAAATAGTAAGGGATACATCACCCAAATGATTGTTTAATAGACAACTGAATGGGAAGGAAGTCAAGGATGTGCAATAGTAAGGTGCAGAAATGAACAAAGGGTTCCTAAGAACAGGGAGTCTTTCAACATATCTTGGCCTGTTTTCTTAATCAGCATGATGTGTGCCCCTGCAACCCCACCAGATCCAATTCAAATGAAGGAATACTGATTAATTATAAAGAATGCAAACCTGTGTTAATGGGGTTTTTGAATTGTTAGCCTTATAAACATTTACCATCAATGTGTGTTTCAAATGCATATAACCAAATGGAAGAAAAGAACTTCCACCTTCTCTAACCTCAAAACATTCCAAAGGCCTTCATAACCAATTCAGGAGAAAAATAATGTTCCTCCCTGTAAGCCAAGATGAAGTTAGTTAGTATCAATCCACTTCTTAATAAGAATGAACTCAAGCACAAACATATTCATAATATGACACAATATGGGAACCTCATGTGAATAAATACCTACTGTGGAAGCATTAAGGCTCACCTGCGCTGAGAGTAAAGGAGGTTGTGCATTAATGTTATTGTAACCACATTCATATGTTAGAGAGACGAGTTCTGACAGTGGGTGACCAAAATTGATAAGGCACTAGACAACACTAGACACAAGACAGAAGATTCAACAAAGAAAAAGTTTGCATGTATTAATACTTTGAAGGAAATCCCAATACATCCCTTAAAGAAGACATTCAACAATGTCTTTTTTACTGTATGACTATTGATCTGATGGACTAGATCACCCAAAACTCATTATGGAACCTGCACAATTTCCCTTAATTTTTTTAGACTGGGTGTTTTGATGAGCCAGCAGCAGCAGAATCACCAGTTATCTTCTTCTAATGTTTATACCATAGACAAGAACCCACAACTAAAATGGGAACACTACAGCCAGTATCCACCGTTCAAAACACCACCAAAATCATTATTGCAAACACAGGCCCCAAACATACGTTTATACCTCTTTTCAAGATGCAGTGTATATAGTATCCTTAATTTGTCAAAAAGTCATAATTTTATCAATTCCATGTCATCATTTTGACATTTATTTAAAACAAAATAGATGAGACTCTAAAAAGTTGTTTTTAAAACAAGAGCAAAAGTTCTAGAAAACCATTCGTGTAAACTAAATGTATTGACCTCACATTATTGCAGAGGGTTCACGAACCAACCTCATCTCAGTGTGACGTGAAGGAGATAGCCTGGGGCTCACAACCTTGTTGCTTCAATCACACACTTGCAGGTGTTACAGAAAACATTCTTTTTAATACATGCTTTGGGGCAAAAACAATACATTCACCAACCCGTAACAGTTCACTCATCACCCATGATTCAATCCTGGTACAGAAGAGTGCATAATTAGTTGCTTCTTCCCACACTGCCCCTCACAGTGAACCCACATTCTTTTTCATCCCCTGACTCAATTGGGCTGAGACAGCCAGGTCTCATCACTCATTGTTCTGAGTTCCTGTTATCTCTGTTACAGTGGCAATGGTCAGCTCTGGTGTCTGCTGAGAGGCCACAGGTACCATTGGAAGTGTCTCTGAAGTGAGGTCCTCATCTCTTATCTCCCCACAGTCTGTTTTGCTTAGTTCCAACCTTTGTTAACTGTGTCTCCCACCTCCCATTTTACTGCTGCTGCTGAGACCTTGGGCCTTATTGGAGAACCAAGCTGACAGGCATCACAGAGGGCACATAGTCTTTTAAATTATGTAGATGTCCTGCTGGAACAAGTCTCTACAGCCTTATCCTATTTCACCTTTAGCAGGTAGTAGAACTTCCCAACATGATCTGCGAGGTAAACTTAAACTGTGACTGGCCATGGTCATGATCGTTCTTCACAAAAAACCCATTACACCATAACACTGGAAGGACTTACTTGGTCAATAAAACTCACTCTCTAAAATTTATCAGAAATCTCTGTAAAGTTTCCATTCTTGCGCAAATTCTGGAATTTTTAAAGGGTCCCATCTCATAAAATCATAATATTCAACAAGAGTAAAAATGCTCATGAACACAAGCAAAATCTGATGTATTGGAAAAAATAAAGACAAGTGACAGGACCTTCAAATGTGTATTAACATCACAGTGCAGCAGGCACTATTGAATTGACCGTAAAATCGAAAGGGACTTCCTTCCCCCAGCAAAGGCAAGTCTGGGGTCGGGGCCATGTGCAAAGGATCAAGGTTAAGGTTGGTGACCTGAGGTCAGTACCTGAGATTGGAGATCAATGGATGATTGGGATGGTAGGCTCACACTGGATGATCGACACTGGGGGATGTTCAGACCACTGACAGTGAGGAGCTTGGGTAATCAGTTGGGGAGGGCAGGTGATCTATAGGTTGTGGGATCAGGTGATTGATGAGTGGGGGTCTGGTCATTGATGGATGGAACTGTTGGGTAATTGGTATGTTGAGAGAGTTCAGAAGAGGTTTGTGAGCTTGGGGTAAGTGGGGCTTGCTATTGTGGGATGCGGAAGTGATGAGCTCCAAAGGAAATTGCTCCACGGAAAGTATTTGAGTCAGGCTGAGAACTGACAGTGCTGTGAATCCTGGTTGGGTTGTGAGTGTCCATCAGCAGAAATGATTTGGATTAATGTGGCCCAGTTTTTCACACAAATAGGGATGATATTATTATGTATGTGAACAAAAAAAAATACTGATATATGCAAGCATGATTAGAAGCATAAAGTGTTCTATCATATTCTGGAATGGTGCTATTCAACCAAGAAACCAGCAAAAGCACCTTCCACTCTGGGAAACCAATATACGTACCTCTGTGTAACACTGAAAAAGGCAGCATTATATGACTAAATCTCCAGTGTTAGTCTGGATTAAATTAGTTTTCAATACACAGGCTGCATCTATGCACATCTTGTTATTAAATTATCATGTGTTTATTTAATTCCTTACCTGACTGTACACGTACTGTTAAAACTATTTTCCACATATAAATTGAAATGATTATTTCTGTACCAGTCACTTTCACTGCTTCAAGCTACAAAACACACGAGTCAGAACGGAAATTGTTGATTTCCAAGGAGAACAAAAGCCAATTGGCAAACCTGAGATCCTCTGCGCTCATGAAACCTTTCAGTTTTTGGCAGTGTTATCCCCAACAATAGAGAGTGTGCAGCTCCTGTGGAGAAAACCATGCACCACACAGCTGGATTCAGCATGCGTTTGTTTCTGACATTTTACTGTTGGCTGCCTATACCGCTTTTTTGGGATAAAATGTCAGTACGCTTTCCTTTCAAACCACACGGTGCAGTGTGATGAATTATTTATATGGCAATTCTGGTCCTTTTAAATACAGCATCAGCTAATATCCAGAGGTTAGAGGTTGAATTGTGTGAGAGTGAAAATAAAGTTTCGGGTCAGATAGAGTAGTACGTAAAAAAGTTGCCATGGGCATTTTACATATTAAACGTCTGTTCTCAGTCATTGATAATAACAGTGCAGAAATCTGAAGGCACTAATGTCAGTATTTGTCAATAAAGGAATGTGCTTATTATTTCAGAAATAATTGGCTTTGAGGCACTTAACATTTCTACAACATCCTGAAATTGTGAAAAGCACTATGCACATTTCTTTTTTAAGCAGCAATGTACCAAGAACTTTAAGCACCCACATTGTGAAGATTGGTTGAATCTACTAAACAGTATCTTTTCTCTCTGGATCAAATATAGGAAGATTCTGCGGGGTCTTTAGTTGTGCAGTTCTTATTTCTAAATCTGATGATCCTATTACATTAAACAGTATTGATAATTGGCGACCAATCACAATTGGACCTATTATTTCTAAGGACTTTGGGAGTTACAATGGGAATTTGTGGCAATGCGAATTTACTACTTAACAATTGGTGAATAGTACAGAATGCATTCCATTAAGTGGAAAATTAATCTAGATTTTTTTACTTTTAAAACTGCAAGCCAGTTAAGAGTTCACAATTTGCTGTAAGTGGTCTGTAATCGCAGTTCTTTTTATCTAGACCACATCTGTTAGTAATGATTTGGCTGTTATTATTAACCAGATAATTCATTTATTTTTTTCATAAAGCAAACTACTGGAGGAACTCAGCTGCTCAAACAGCATCTGTGGAGGCAAAGGAATAGTTTACGTTTCAGGTTGTGACCCTGCATCAGGTCCCTTTGCCTCCACAGATGCTGCCTGACCCAGAGTTCCTCCAGCAGCTTGTTTTTGTTCCAGATTCCAGCATCTGCAGTCTCTCAGTCTCTCGTGTCTCAATCAATTTTTTTTTCCCTGGCATCCTCCCTTACATGGAACTTCACATTCTTTCCCTCTCCTATCACTTGGTCTCTCTGCATGGGTACTTAAAATCTGCATCATCTCTCATTTTTACCCTGTCAAATGAAAGCTTATCAAGTTGAAATGCTAATCTTGTTTTGTTCTCTGCAGATGCTGCCAGATCTGCTCAGTATTTCCAATCTTTTATCTGCAGATGAATCCCTATAATTACATCAGTTGAACTGAGCAACTAGTTTATGCGGTGCTTCTGAAGCATATTCACGAGAAAGATATCAGCAAGCTTTGGGTACAAAGTCTGATAAAAGCTGAGGTACAGTGGTGTAGCTAGTGCAGCTCCAGTAACCCTGGTTCAAACCTAGCCTCAAACACTGTCAGCATGGAATTTACATCAACGTTGATGCAACAGCCCTGTGACTGTGTGGGTTTCCTTTAGGTGCTCTGGTTTCCTCCCACATCCCAAAGACACATAGCTTAGTACGTTAATTGGCCACTGTAAATTGTCCCCAGTGTGTAGGTGAAAGGTAGAATCTTTGGGAGTTGATAATAATGTATGGAGAGTCATTTAGAGGGAAAATTGACTGGGAACGGGATTAACGAGATTGCTCTGTGAGGTGACATAGACTCACTGAGCCGAAATGGCCTCCTCCTGTGTCAGAAACAAACATGGAAATACAGAAATCTTCCCAATGAGTCAAAACAAATTTATTCAGTGTGCACGTCAGTATAGAAGGATGAAGGGTTAATAATTAAATAAAACTATCAATAAATAAGCAAACAAATAATTAGTAATTAATTAGATAAAATGAAATAAAATTACTGATATGGAAGGTACCAGCATTCGAGATCTGAATTGATATACATTAATAAACAGGAGTTAGAGGGCACTAATTTAAAAACATACATTATATATAACATAAGTAGTTTGATATTTAAGGAAAATGATGGTGAGCTATTGCCTTCAGTTTTCATGTCACTTGTGAATGCCAGAATGTATTATGTGCCATGGATAAATCATATGCCCAGGAAATGCCTTCAGTACAGAGTTCCTGAGCTGGAAGAGTGGATTGAATCACTGCAGAGCACACAGGAGGCTACAACTTTCCTCAGATGCACATTTCAAGAAATGGCTAGTTTACATCCACAGAGGGTTTGGGTGATTGGTAAGTGGGTAGCTATCCCAGGGGTAGGAAAACACATCCACCGAGACTGCAGCACTTTCAGACGGAGCACAGCATCAAGTGGCAAGTGGCTGGGCGGGGTGGGGGGAATGTGGAAATGCTTTGAGTGAGGGGAAAGTGACAGATAAGTGTTTCTGCAGCCACTGACAGGACTGCTGCCTTTCTACTATCGGGGTAATGGAATGACTATGGAACATTTTGGAGGTGGGAGACAAAGGACTCTAAGTCATCACTTATTTTGAAACTAAGGGCATAAATGGGAAACAGCAGAGTTTCAGGAGCTTGGGGGGGGGGTCTGGTGGGTAGTTAAAAAGCAAAACCTCACTGGATCCTGCTTTTTACCTTCCTCCCAATTTCCACAATTTCCCATGCCTTCTGCCCTTTGGTCCTGTGGTTATGCTTTGTTTGAAAGTGCCATAGTGTGGAATAATTCATCATCTTACTCTCCGGATGGCTACCAATTTCTTTCTTTCTTTTTCAATCTTTTTATTAGCTTCCAAATTAATACAGATTAATATATAACATCAATGTTTGGACATGTAATACAAAGAGATCAGGAGAACAATCATGGCATAGATAATCATAAAGAATAATAAAATATAAAAAAACTGTAGATCCCACAATCTCTTAGTAAATGAATATAATATAAAAGAAAGGAAAGAAAAAGATTTATTGTGTATATAAAAGAAAAAAATCCCCAAATCAATAAGAAAAATTATAAATATATCAAATCAAACCAAACTAAAAAGAAAAATTTCAAAAGAAAAAGACAAAAAAAAAGAAAAAAAGACTGGACTGAAATTTCTCAATAGAAACAGAGCAATATTATGTTGTCAACTCTGTTCCTCTAAATTGGAAAATTATCGAAGAGGGATCTATATCATGCGAAAATATTGAATAAATGGACTCCAAATATCTTCAAATTTAAGCAAAGGATCAACAGTACTACTCCTAATTTTTTCCAAGTTTGAACATGATATAGTTTGAGAGAACCATTGAAAAGTAGTAGGGGGTATTGGATCCTTCCATTTAAGCAAAATGGATCGTTTGGCCATTAATGTAACAAAGGCAATCATACAGTAAGCAGAAGCAGATAAATGGTCAGACTCTATCCTTGGTAATCCAAAATTTGCAGTGATAGGGTGAGGTTGTAAATCAATATTCAATACAGTTGAAATAATGTTAAAAATGTCTTTCCAGTATTTTTCCAAAAGAGGACAAGACCAAAACATACGTGTCAGAGAAGCCACATTCGATTTACATCTGTCACATATAGGATCTATATGGTGATAAAAACGGGCTAGCTTATCTTTTGAAATATGGGTCCTGTGAACTACCTTAAACTATATCAAAGAATGCCTGGCACACATTGAAGATGTATTAACTAAATGAAGAATTTTCTTCCATGTCTCTGTAGGTAAAGATGTTTGGAGTTCACTTTCCCATTCATTCTTAATTTTGTCCAGTGATTCTGGACGTATTTTCATAATTAAATCATAGATTATTGCTATCAAGCCCTTCTGATAAGGATTAAGACCCAAAATTTTTTCCGTAATTTCAGTTTTATATGGTGTCGGAAAAGAGGATATAGTAGCTTTTTAAAAATTTCTAATCCGCTAATATCGAAAAAAGTGTGATCTAGACAAATTGCATTTGTTAGACATTTGTTCAAAAGATGAAAAACAGTTATCAATGAATAAATCACAAAAACATACTATTCCCTTCCTTTTCCTTATAGGAAAAGCTGAGTCAACTCTGGATGGTTGAAAGAAAAAATTAGATTGAATAGGACTTGACAAGTTAAATTTATTCAATCCAAAAAATTTACAAAATTGAAACCATATTAGTATTGTATGTTTAACTATTGGGTTAGTCATATGTTTACTTAATTTGGTAAATGCAAAAGGGGGTGAAGCTCCTAAAATAGAAACTAATGAAAATCCAAGTACTGATTGATATTCCAGGTGTACCCATTTGGGACATTGAATTACATCTAAATCTTGTATCCAAAAAATTAAATATCTGATATTAATTTCCCAATAATATAATCTAAAGTTAGGCAGGGCCATACCACCATCTTTAGTTTTTGTAAATATTTCTTACTTAACCTTGGGTTTTTATTTTGCCAACTATATGAAAGAATTTTAGAATCAATAGTGTCAAAAAAAGATTTTGGGACAAAAGTTGGAATTGCTTGAAATAAATATAAAAATTTTGGTAAAATATTCATCTTAACCACATTAATTCAGCCTACCAATGATAAAGACAGTGGGGACCATTTAGTAAATAATTGTTTAACATGGTCAATTAAAGGCAATAAATTAACTTTAAATAAGTCCTTATGTTTCTTGGTAATTTTAACACCCAAATACATAAAATAGTCAGTTACTAATCTAAAAGGTAATTGCCTATAAATTGGGGTTTGCATATTTAATGGAAAAAGTTCGGTCTTATTAAGATTTAATCTATAGCCAGAAAAAACACTAAACTGACCTAGTGGTGATAGTACTGCAGGGATAGATTCCTCTGGATTAGAAATATAAAGTAACAGGTCATCTGTGTAAAGAGATATCTTATGAATCTTCTGTCCGCGAGTAATGCCACATATATTTGAAGAATCCTGGAGTCCAATAGCCAAGGGTTCCAAAGCAATATCAGATAATAAAGGACTTAAAGGGCAACCTTGCCTAGTACCTCGAAAAAGCCTAAAAAAAGGGGGTCTTTGATTATTAGTAAGTATTGAAGCCATAGGTGTATAATAAATCAGTTTAATTGCAGATAAATTTAGGGCTGAAATTAAATTTTTGAAGTGTAATGAATAGATATTCCCATTCGACTCCGTCAAATGCCTTTTCAGCATCTAGTGAGACAACACATTCTGGAATTTGGGGTGAAGGGGTATATATAATATTCATCAATCTCCTAATATTAAAATGTAAATAATGATTCTGAATAAATCCTGTCTGGTCTTCAGAGATCATTTGTGGAAGAACCTTTTCCAACCTAAAAGCCAATGTTTTGGAAAATATCTTTGAATCTACGTTTAATAAAGAAATAGGTCTATAAGATGCACAATCAGTGGGATCTTTATCCTTTTTAAGAATTAAAGAAATAGTTGCTTCATAGAAAGATTGTGGTAGTTTACCCACTGATAGGCCATCTTTAAAAATTTTGGCTAACCAGGGAACAAGGATATCAGAAAAGGATTTTAAAAATTCAGCTATATATCCGTCAGGGCCGGGTGATTTACCCGAGTTCATTGAAAATATTACTTACTTTATTTCTTCCTCCAAAATGGATGCGTCTAATGTACAACGTTCATTTAAAGCTAATAGGGGAATCTTCAAATCTCTTAGAAATTCATGCATTGATGTAGAATCCTCAGGGGATTCTGGTTGGTATAAAGGGCTACCAATTTACTCGAGCAACACACACAAAATGCTGGAGGAACTCAGCAGGCCAGGCAGCATCCGTGAAGGGAAATGAACAATTGATGTTTCGGCCCTAGACCCTTCATCAGGACTGGAGAGAAAGAGCAGAAGCCAAAATAAAAGCATGGAGGGAGGGAGCTGGCAGGTGATAGGTGAATCCAGGTGAGAGGGTAGAAGGTAGGTAGGTGTATGGGGTGGTGGTAAGTGTGATAGGTGAATCCAGGTGAGAGGGTAGAAGGTAGGTAGGTGTATGGGGTGGGGGTAAGTGGGACTGATGTGAGAAGTTGGGAGGTGACGGGTGGAAGAGGCAAAGGGCTGAAGAAGATGGAATCCGATAGGAGAGGACAGTGGACCATGGAGTAAAGGGAAGGAGGTGGGGAACCAGAAGGAGGAAGGTGTGGGTGATGGGCAGGTCATGAGGATGGGGGAGGGGAAAGACAAGGGGTAAAAGAGCTAGAGGGATGAGCAAAAACAAAGTGGGGGGGGGGAAATAGAAGGGAATTGTTACTAGAAGTTAGAGAAATTGATGTTGATGCCATCAGGTTGGAGACTACCAAGATGGAATATGAGGTGTTCCTCTAATCTGCGTCTATCCTCAACTTGGCAGTAGAGGAGGCCATAGACAGACAAGTCAGTCTGGGAATGGGAAATGGAATTAAAATGGCTGGCTGCCAGGAGACCCTGGCTGTAATGGCAGATGGAGCGAAGGTTCTTGACAAAGCCATCACCCAATCTGCGTCGGGTCTCACCAATGTACAGGAGGCCGTACTGGGAGCACTGGATGCAATTAATGACACCGATGGATTCACTTGTGAAGTGCTGCCTCACCTGGAAGGACTGTTTGAGACTCTGAATGATGGTGAGGGAGGTGGTGTAGGGGCAGGTATAATAATTAGCACATTTGCAGGTACAAGTGCCTGGATGGTGATCAGTGGGGAGGGATGAGTGGACAAGGGAGTCGCAGAGAGAGTGATCCCTGCAGGAAGTGAAGAGGGGAGGGGAAGACCTGCCTGGTGGTGGGATCCTGTTGGAGATGGTGGAAGTTGCAGAGAATGATATATTGGATGCAGAGGTTTGTAGGGTGTTAGGTGAGGACAAGGGAAGCCCTCTCTCTGTTATGTTGAGGGGGGGGATGGGGTGAGGGCAGACATGTGGGAAATGGAGGAGATGCAGGTGAGAGATGCATTGAAAGCAATAGAAGAGAATCCCCATTTTCTGAAAAAAAGAGGACATCTCAGACGTCCTGGAATGAAGTGCCTCATCATGAGAGCAGACATGGTAGAGATGGAGGAACTGAAAGAAGGGAATAGCATCCTTGCAAGTGACAAGCTGGGAAGAGGTGTAGTCAGCGTAACTGTGGGAGTCAATGGGTCTGTAAAAGATATTGGTAGATAATCTGTCGTCTCCCGAGATGGAGACAGAGAGATCAAGAAAGGGGAGAGAGATGTGGGAGGTGGACCAAGTAAATTTGAGAGCAGGGAGGAAGTTGGTGGTGAAGTTGATGAAATTGATGAGCACAGCACAGGTGCAGGAAGCAGCACCAATGCAGTCATCTCTGGTGTAGATTTGGGACATGGGTTGTTCTATGTAGCCAAGAAAAAGGCAGGCATAGCTGGGGTCCATGTGAGTGCCCGCGGCTACACCTTTGGTTTGGATAAAGTGGGAGGAGCTGAAAGAGAAGTTGTTGAGGACGAGTACCAGTTCTGCCAGAGGGTGGTGGTGGAGGGGGAATGGGTTGGGTCTGTTGTCGAGAAAGAAGCGGAGAGCCTTAAGGCCTTCCTGATGGGGGATGGAAGGGACTCGACATCCAGAGTGAAAATGAGGCGGTCAGGGCCAGGGAACTGGAAGTTGTTGAAGTGGTGGAGAGCATACGAAGTGTCACAGATATAGGTGGGAAGGGTCTGAACCACAGGGGACAAAATGGAGTTGAGATACCAGGACAAGAGTTCAGTGGGTCAGGAGCAGGTGGAAACAATGGGCCAATGGGACAGTTAGGTTCGTGGATCTTGGGTAGGAGGTAGAAACGGGCAGTATGGGGTTGGGGAACAGTGAGGTTGGAGGCTGTAGAGGGGAGATCTCCAGAGCTGATGAGGTTGGTGATGGTGTGGGAAACAGTGGCCTGATGCTTCTTGGGGGGGGGGGGGGTTCCTGGTTGAGGAGTAAGTAAGAGGAGGTGTCTGAGAGCTGCCGTCTGGCTTCAGCAAGGTAGAGGTCAGTCTGCCAGATGACAACAGTACTGCCCTTGTCTGCAGGTTTGACGGTGAGGTTCAGATTAGTGTGGAGAGTGGAGAGCAGTACATTCAGAGGGGGAGAGGTTCGAGTAGGTGACGGGGGTGGTAAAGTCAAGACAGTTAATATCCTATTGGTAGTTAGAGATGAAAAGATCCAGAGCAGGCAGAAGGCCAGAGCAGGGTCATCGGGGGGAGGAGAGGGCAGGGAATCCTTGCCAAGAAGTAGGGCCAGGTGGTTATGGCGGAGGTAACCAAAGAGGAGCTTGGGGTCTTGGAGGGGGCAGAACTCGTTGAGGAGTGGGCACAGGGAGACAAGGCAAGGCCCCTGATAAAGACAGAATGTTCCACTTCAGAGACGGGAAGGTCGGAGGGGATAGTGAAGACACTGCAAGGGTTGGAGCTGGGATCAGGGGAGAGTAGAGGGTTGGAGAGGTCAGAGGAGGGTGGAGGGGTCAGGAATGTGGGGTGGGAGAAGGCGGGGGATGACAGGTAGGGGGAGGCGCAAGAGACCAGGGGTGGGTGGGGATTGGTGGTGGAAGTGGAGGAGCAGTAGGATCCAGTGGTGGTGTGAGAGGTCTCAGCCTGGAGGTAGCCAGGGCCAAGGTCAGAACGGAGGCAGTGGGGACCACGGCCTGGAGGAGGCTACGGTCGGAACTGGAGAAAACTTCCAAATTCTAAATGAATGTAGAGTGACAACTTCCTAGAACGTGCATTCAGGAAAGCTTCAAGTTGATTCAATTGTCACAGGGATCTCAACCTTCCCCTTCCCCTAAATCATTTGTCCAACCATGTGCTAGCTTGTTTTACAATGCCCCTCCTATATTAACTAGAACCAGTGTCATGTTAAATGGTTTAAAGAGGAAGATTTTCAGCTTCCTGTGAGAATTGGACTAACTTGAGGTAGAAATAAACTTGCATGTGGTGGAGAGTTTCTCCCTAATCTGAGTTAGGACTGATTAGGGGAAACCCTCTGCCACATACAAGTTTAGTTTGATCTGGGGAATAATCATTTTTGAAAAATCTGTTGGCATCCACAATGATATAATTGTGAATATTGGTGAAGACAATGTGGTTGAAACTGTGTCGTTGGACTTTCCAAAGGTATTTAATAAATTGCCACCTCAGATTTATCACCAAACTTGAAATCCATGGGATTAAAGTGGTATGAACTCAGCCAAAGGACAAAAAACAGAGACAGTGGTGAACTTTGTTTTTTCAAAAAGGAGGGAGGAATGCAGTTGTCACTGTAGATGGTTTCCCCTACAGCTGTTCTCAGAGTCAACCTGAACCCATCGCTGTGTGGAAAACCAGTTAAGGATCACAGAGCAGTTGAAGTCAAAACTCCTTAACAAGTTTATTAAAACTTGACCAAATGCCACAAATGAAGTAATATAATTACAAAAAAAACCATCTAATATAACATACTATTTTACGTGATATTACCGAAGGTACAACCCAACATAATACAAACTGTCACACTCTAAAATGACTTCTGTTCTATGCATTATTCTCTTTCTCTCTCTCACTGTAGACAGGTGGTCAAACCTGTTTGCATTTATCATAGAGTCATAGTCATACAGCATTGAAACAAGCCCTTCAGCCTAACTTGTCCTTGCCGACAGCAAGCTAGTCCCATCTGTCCATGTTTGGCCCATTGCCCTCTAAGTACCTATCCACATACTTATCCAGATGGCTCTTAAATGTTGCCAATACGCCTGCCTCAACCATTATTTCTGGCAGCTCATTTCAAATATGCACCACCCTTCCCATGAAGAAATTGCCCCTGATCTCCCTTCTAAATCTCTTGCCTCTGATCTTAAATCTATGCCTTCTTGTTTTGAGCATGTACACACACACACATGAAAAAGACTATGTGCTTTCATCCTGTCTATGCCTCTCATGATCTTATATACCTCTATTAGGTCACCCCTCAATCTCCTACATTCCGGGGCATAAAGTCCTAGTTTACACAACCTCTCCTCGTAACTCAGGCTCCCAGGTCCAGGCAACATCCTGGCAAATCTTTTCTGTACTCTTTCTACTTCAATAACATCTTTCCTATAACAGGGCTACCAGACTGTACACAATACTCCAAGTGCGGTGTCACCAATTTTTTATATAGCTGCAACATAACTTTCCAACTCCTATACTCAATGCCCTGACAGATGAAGGCCAGCATGGCAGATGGGAATCCATGCAGAAAGACAGAAGGAAGCAAAGCAGAGACCAGAGCAAAAGTTAGAAAACCAAAGTAAGAGTGCAGTACAGAAAAGTCAAATGCAAAGGACATAAAGGTTACTAGATTCTATAATCTGGTATTTGAAACAAGGACAGTGAACTTGTGGCACAAATGAGTACAAAGGAGTATGATTTAGTGGCCATTACAGAAACGTGGTTGCAGGGTGGAGATGAGTGGGAATTAAATATCCAGGGGTATCAGGTAATACAGAAGGATAGGCAGGAAGGTAAGGGAGGTGGGGTTGCACTCTTAATTAAGAATGAGATCAGGGCGACAGTGAGAGATGATACAAGATCTAAGGAGCAGAATGTTGAGTCCATCTGGATAGAGATTAGGAATAGTAAAGGAAAAAAAAAAATCACTGGTTAGAGTTTTCTATAGACCATCGAATAATAACATTACAGTGGCACAGGCAATAAACCAAGAAATATTTGATTCATGTAAGAATGGAACAGCAGTTGTCACGGGGGACCTTAACTTGCACATAGATTGGACGAATCAAATTGGTTGAGGCGGTCTTGAGGGGGATTTCATAGAATGTTTCCATGATAGCTTTCTTGAACAGCATGTTAGTGAACCTACATGCGAAAATGTTATCTTGGATCTAGTCCTGTGCAATGAGACCGGAAAAATTAATGATCTTGTAGTTAGGGATCTTCTTGGAAAGGGTGACCATAACATAGTTGAATTTCTCATACAAATGGAGGATGCAATAGCTTGATCTAAAACCAGTGTATTAAGACTAAACAAGGGAGACTACAATGGGATGGGGGAGGAGTTGGCTAGTGTAGACTGGGAACACTGGCTATATGATGGGACAGTTGAGGAACAGTGGAAGACTTTCAAACAAATTTTTCATGGTGCTGAACAAAAGTATATTCCAGTTAAAAGCAAGGACAGTAAAGGTGGGGAGAACCAGTCTTGGATAACTAAGGAGATAAAAGCAGGCATCAAACTAAAAGCTCATGCATACAAAGTCACCAAAAAGATTGGGAAGGGAAAACTAAAAAGCAACAAAGAACCTCTAAGCAAGCAATAAGGAAATGGAAGATAGACTATGAAAGTAAACTACACAAAATATAAAAACAGATAGTGAAAGCTTTCATATTTATATAAAGCAGAAAAGGGTGGCCAAAGTGCACATAGGTCCCTCGGAAGATGAGAAAGGGTAATTAATATTGGGTAACGTGGAAATGGCTGAGGCCTTGAATGACTATTTTGTGTCAGTCTTTACGGTGGAGGACACGTCAAAGAGAGATGTTATGGATGCAATGAGAAATGAGGACCTCAATACAATTGCTGTCACTAAAGTAGTGGTGATGAGCAAACTAGTGGGCCTAAATGTAGACAAGTTCCCTGGTCCTGATGGGATGCATCCCAGGGTACTGAAAGAAATGGCAGAAGTTATAGTAGAGGCATTTGTGATGACTTACCAAAGTTCTCTGGGCAGGTCCCGGCACAATGGAAGACAGCAAATGTCATGCCACCGTTTAAAAAAGGATGTAGGCAAAAGGCAGGTAACCATAGGCCAGTTAGCTTAACATCTATAGTTGGGAAAATGCTTAAAGCTATCATTAAGGAAGAAATCACAAGACATCTGGATAGAAGGCAGACGTAGCATGGATTCAGGATGGCCAGGTCCTGTTTGACAAACTTACTGGAGTTCTTTGAGGATATAATGAGCACAGGTGGATGTTGTACACTTGGATTTCCAGAAGGTGTTTGATAAGGTGCTGCACAAAAGACATCAATAAGGATGCATGGAGTTGAAGGTAATGTATTAGCATGGATAGAGGATTGGTTAAGGAACAGAAGGCAGAAAGTTGGGATAAATGTGTGTTTCTCTAGTTGGCAATCAGTGGTGAGCGGTGTGCCACCGAATCTCGGTGCTGGGCCCACAACTGTTCATGATATACATTAACGATTTGGAAGAGGGCCCCCCCCCCCCCCGAGTATAAGTTTGCTGATGACACTAAATTGAGTGGAAAAGCAAATTGTGCAGAGGATGCGAAAAGTCTGCAGAGGGATAGAGATAGGTTAAAGTGAGTTGGCAGGGGTCTGGCAGATGGAGTACAATGTTGGTAAATGCGAGATCACCCACTTTGGAAGGAAAAATAGATCAGATTATTATTTAAATGATGAAAGATTGCAGCATGCTGTTGTGCAGAGGGACTTGGAAGTGCTCGTACACGAATCACAAGAGTTTGGTTTGCAGGTGCAACAGGTTATCAAGAAAGCAAATGGAATGTTGGCCTTCATTGCTGGAGGGATTGAATTTAAGAGCAGGGAGGTTATGCTGCAACTGTACAGGGTACTGGTGAGGCTGCACCTGGTCTCCTTACTTGAAAAAAAAACATACTGGCTTTGGAGGCAGTGCAGAGGAGGTTCACCAGGTTGATTCCAGAGATGGGGGTTTAATCCTATTTGGAGAGATTGAGTCACCTGGGACTATACTTGCTGGAATTCAGAAGAATGAGAAGGGATCTTATAGAAACATAAAATTATCAAAGGGATAGATAAAGACAGAAGCAGGAAGATTGTTTCCACTGGTAGGTGAGACTAGAACTAAGGGACATATTCTCGAGATTCTGGGGAATAAATTTAAGACAGAGATGAGGAGGAACTGCTTTTCCCAGAGAGTAGTGAATCTGTGGAATTCTCTGCCCAGGGAAGCAGTAGAGGCTACCTGATTAAATATATTTAAGACACAGTTAGATAGATTTCTTTATATAGTAGGGGAATTAAGGGTTGTGGGGAAAGGCAGGTAGGTGGATTTTAGTCCATGGCCAGATCATCCATGATTTTATTGAATGGTGAAGCAGGCTTGATGGGCCAGATGGCCTACTCCTGCTCCTATTTCTTATTTTCTTATGTCAAACACCTTCTTCACCATCTACCCAAGACACCCCTTTAAGCAAACATTTGCACTCCTCGGTCCCTCTGTTCCATAACACTTGCCAGGGGCCTACCATTCACTGTATAATTCCTACCCCTAGTTTGATATCCCCAAAATGCAATACCGCACACTTATATGGATTGAAAGACATTTGCTGATCCTCAGCCCACATACCTAACTAATCAAGATCCCCCTGTAATATCTCATTACTTTCTACACTACAACACCACCTGTTTTCATTTCACCCACAAACTTACTAACCATGCCTTGTATATTCACATCCAAATCATTTATATAAATTACAAACAACAAAGGTCCCAGCACCGACCCCTGTGGCACACCATTAGAAACAGGCTTCCAGTATGAGAAACAGCCCTCAACCATTACCCTCTGCTTCTTACCACTGAGCCAGCTATGAATCCAATCTGCTCTCTCCCCCTGGATCCCATGCGATCTAACCTTCCAGACCAGTTTGCCATGAGGGACCTTGTTAAAGGCTTTGCAAGCTATCCTTTAACTCTAAATATTACATATCCTTTAACACAAGATAATTTTATATAGAACTCAGCACAGCAACCATTCACGATGTTCTGCCTATGACTTTCTGCAGGTTGCCCCCTCTCTGTCCCTCTTTACTTGTAATCCAATAATCACATCAATGCAATTTGGTTGACAAAGCTTCTTTTGATTGTACAGTTTCTACCCTGTTAGTCTGATATCAGAATGTTTGATGGAGCAATGTTTATCAGCAGTCTAAAACTTGTTAATGAGTATTTCCCCGATATTCACACTTTGCTTATTGAGGACAGAGCTAGCCACACTGAACTTACCTGCTTTTTTATGCGCTGACATATTACATTGGTGACATCATCAAATAGCAGGGGTACAAAAGAAAAGCCTGCATTTGCCTCAACATACACTTCGGAATTTCCTTTGCAGCTTACCATCCATTTGAAAAGTTTGGCAGTGAAATTGGATTCTCCACAATACCTTGGGATAGGAATTACAGTCAATTATTTTGGGGTGAAATTTTGATTCGCCATGTCTACATATTCTTGCTGAAGGCAAACGACTACACCACCATTAGTATCATGGACATTTGGACCACTTTTGAATTTTCTACCTATTAATATTCCACATCATATAAAACCTAAACTGTACCAACATTGATGTCTAAGTCCTAATCTGCATCATCTCACTAACCTATCACCTGCTTTTACAAATACATACTGGCTGCTCAACCTTGTATTGGTTTTAAAATTTAATGGTCTGGTCCCATTAGCCAAACTCCTCACCTCATGGTTTGAGTAAGCCTGTAATCTCTCTGTGCATTATGCCATCCTCAACTCCTCTAGTTATACCCGAAGGAAGAGTGGCCTTTGTTAGCAGGGCTTAGCGGCTGTGTAGGGGGCTGCACAATAAAGACTGTTTTGTGGTCTGCTGTTCTAGAAATTGATCACGACTGTAACATTTCAATATGCTGGCAAATTTTCAGGGAGAGAGGTAGGGAGAGAAAGAGAGAGGGAGGGAGAGAAAGACCTGTGACCCTGTGTGGATTTTAACTGCACAAAGGTAATAATATTCACGATGAAGTCATAAAAGGAGGCTCCATGCCTGACTTTCTATCCCTAGAAACCTTTAGAAATGCTAGTGGGAAAAAAAATATTGAGTTTGGTTAAAATCCAAGAAAAGAATACTGAAGGACTTGTTTATTTACATATAGCATTTAATGTCAAAATGTGGTTAGCTTAGTCTGAATAGAGATCAGGTGCTGGGAAGTTTTTATTGATTTTTAACTCCCTTTGTAAATATATAATTCCATTTGGAACTGTTTTCCCACTGTTAACTTTATTGATGTGAAAGTGTAATCCCATTGTAACTATTGAAATTTTGTTTTGACCATCTTGGAATAACATTTGGAATTGTGACTTTGTAACCTCCTAAGTGTTGTAGCAAACAGCTGATACAAACACCTGACAGGAGAGGGAGAGAAAGATCATGGTAGGATTGGAGGAGAAAAGTGTGAAATAATGTATTAAATTAAAGAGAGCTTCAATTCCTGTAATTTATGACAAGCAGGGTTTTACCTGAAAACTAAGACCCCTTATCCACAAGGATACTACAGTGGGGAAGAGTGGCTTTGTCACTCATTTGAGGGTGAACCTCATTGGATTGTCCCTGGGATGGCTGTGAGTTGACACTAAGTTCACCTTGTGGCACAGAAGGGTAAAGCAAAAGGTAAGGATATCCTTCTGTCAGTGGTTACATTAAGGTAACTGTAGTCCCTCAAATTCAAGTAAAGATATTTCACCATGATACAAGCAAATTTTTTTTACATTTACTAAAATTCCCCATGCAGGACTTTTGCACAGCCAATAGTGGCTCAGTTACTGACCGGTTGTAAGGGGAGGGGGAGACACAGGTCCTGCACTCCTTTTGAGTCAGTCTTCACAACACTTCACATTGGAGTTCTTTTCCATCTTGCTACATACCTCTTGGCTCACAAAAGCTTCCAGAAGGCCAACCTCTTCAAGCATAGAACCACAGAAAATCAACACCACAGATGGTTGTCACCTCTTCTAGTTTTTCCTCTGATTCTGCTCATTTGTAATTTGTTCTCCTCTCTCCACATTGTAAAATACTTCAAAACATTTTGTTCCCTTAAGGATGTAAAATTGCATGTTGCCATTCTAAAGCAGGGAAGAAAATGCTTTGAAAAATAGGTAATTAATTCCCATAGTTTATAAACACCATGTGCATTATTAGCAATATCAGTTTGACAAAGATTTCCTTGAGCTTTAAGCACTCTACTCATTCCTACCCATATAATATAAAATTAGATAGATATCTTTATTAGTCACATGTACATCAAAACACAGTGAAATGCATCTTTTTTGCGTAGAGTGTTCTGGGGGCAGCCCGCAAGTGTGGCCATGCTTCCGGTGCCAACATAGCATGCCCACAACTTCCTAACCTGTACATCTTTGGAATGTGGGAGGAAACCAGAGCACCTGGAGGAAACCCACACAGACACAGGGAGAATGTACAAACTCCTTACAGACAGTGGCCGGAATTGAACCCGGGTTGCTGGTGTCGTAATAGCGTTACGTTAACCACTACCATGCCTGCCCTGTGTACTGAGGACCAAAATTGAACAATATTTGCTCGACATTGAAATATTGACTTAATTTGTAGGTGTTAAGTCCTTCTAAGAAGAATGTTCACAGCAGATACCTCCCAAAGGTTATCTGAACAAAACCATCGAAAGAGCATGTTCGAAATATGATAAGAATTTTGTCAGATTGCCAATTCCAAAAAATATCTTTTTATGCTTCAGCTCCAATTTTCAACCAGCTGCCAGATTCCTCCAAGCAATTTAACTTTTCTTAAACATGAAGCAGCCCAATGCGATGAGTGTGAAAGCTCTCCTAGATTAGTTTAGATTAGAGTATTGTCATATATACCAGAGTACAATGAAGTTCCTTGCTTGTATGAAGCTCACAGAGTAAACAGTATATATGGTAATAATAAATGCAACAATAAGTACAGCGATGAATACAAAACAGCAGAATGGTGCAAAGATTATAGTGCAATCTGAAGTAGTGCAAAAAATGCTAAAGTGACAACAGAATAGCTGAGAGAGATAGAAATAAGAGTACGAGAATGTGGTAGCACTTCGGGAAAGGGGGTATGAAAGAGGTGATTGGTTCAGGAGCCTGATAGCAGAGGGGAAGAAGCTGTTCTTAAGTCTGGACACCAGGCTTTCAAGTTCCTGTATCTTCTTCCAGATGGTAGAAGAGAGAAATGGGAATGGCCAGGGTGGCAGGAATGCTTACTGATACTATTAGCTTTCCTAAAGCAATGCACCATGAAGTTAGACAGGATGGAAGGAAGTGATGAGCCTGTGATGGACTGAGCTGTGTTTACCGCTCCTTGCAAGTTCCAATGGTCCAGAGCAGAGTAGCTGCTATTCCAGGCTGAAATGCAACCTGTCAGAATACTTTCAATAGCGCATCTGTAGAAGTTCAGGAGAATCCTCGTATTTTCTCAAACGACTAAGAAAGTGACCTAATCTGGTATGATTAGAAAACAGGCACATGGATTAATTACAGCTTCCGGTCCATTTATAGCCATTCTATGAAATGAAGCATAAATTTTGTATGGCACAGCAGTTAGTGCCAGGGATCCAGATTAGATCCTGACATCAGATTCCATCTCAGTAGAGTTTGCATGTTCTTCTGGGTCTTTCACATCACAAAGACATAGTGGTAGTTTAATTGGTCACTGTAAATTACCCTTTAGTATAGTTTAATGACAAGAAGAATCAAAGATTAGCTGATGGCCATCTGGGAGAGAAAGGATAAATTGCAGGGGTACAGGGAAATAAAGAGAGGAAGAATAGGATTAATGGGACTGCTTCCCTAGGAGCTGACATGAACCCAGTGGGCCAAATGGTTATAAATATTCGATAACTAGCCCTTAGCTAACAATTCCAAATAAGACCCAATTACAAATTGAAACAATTAGTTCAGAAATTCTTCACAGTTTGCAAAAGATTGTAACAACAGACAACTTTGGGTAAAGCACCAAGTGTATATTTTAAAAATCTCCACACCATCAGTAGATCGTGGCATGTAAATGGTCCATAAAACAACCAGAGGGCTGCAGTGCATCAGGTTTATTTAGTCTAATAAATAATTAACTGGCTTTTGAATGAAAGGCAAGAAAAGTTGGTTGCAGTCAGTCAATACAGATTGATTGACAAAACAAAATAGGCTTGCTAAATGAGGATTCTTCATCTATCACCTCCAAGCATTGACATTCATATTTGTTGTTTGAAATGGATGAATAAAAATCTGTGTAATGGAGACTTGCAAAAGGGCATGAAGAATTACCCTAGGGAGAAAAATCAAGGTTAACAGTTCATTTGTAGTAGTGTTGATAGTCTAAATAATTTAAACACCTATTTAAAATAGCAAAGTACCTACAAAAATTAAGAGGGCCAAACTAATTCTCAGACAACACAATTTCACAATAATTGTCTTTGTATTAGCTTAGATTAGTCTCCGTTTATCTTGCAGTTGGATGCTTTCATATTATTTCAATTACATAATAACGTAGACCATAAGGAAATATTACCAATAGTCAATTTAATGAAAATGTTGATTGTTTCTTTTTTGGCTAAAATATCAAAATAACTTATTAAATGCATCAATACCCATTTTCCTACTCAGTTCTAATTGTAAAACGAAAACCCAAAATACTTAATAAGATTAAAAAATTTGCATTAAGCTTAATGCAACCATATGAAGTTGTCAGGCTGCTTGAAAGTTTAACAGACAACTTCTCATTTTGAGATATCTTTTGGATTGTCCCAATGGTGAACCAAAGTCATTTTTGAAGATGATGGGAAGTAAGGTTTTGACCATATGGACTGGAATTATTCGTGGCTCACAAAGTTGGCTTCATTCCCAGGTTATTGGCCTAGTGAGATTTCTGTACCCAACCAACTGCTTCAGTCCATTACTTCATTTTTAACATTAGTAAGAGCTAAAGTTTCTCTGTTGTAGTCCCTTACAGCTGATTATGTACATTCAGGTAACAAAAGATAACTAAAGTGACTCTATAACCCATACTGATTGCAAACTTGGCTTTCCAATTGTTCAGTCCTTGATATTTTTGCAATGGCATTATTTGTCAAACAGCAAAAAAGACTTTGGCAAAAATTAATTCAGCAGATTGGGCTTGATCTGGATTGGGAAATGATATGTCCTAAATCTTTGTGAATTGTCTGAGTATTTGCCGAAGGAGAAAACTAGCTCTGTGGCTCACTGACCTTGAGTCAATGACAGACGTCTAAACAGTTGTGGGCAGATCAACAATGCATTAATAAATGATAGGAAGTTGATCTATTCCTTAATGTTTTGACTGGGAAATTGAAAATAGTGCACAGGATTTATGAAAAGGAAATTATATATTTCTATCAAATAATAGTTAAAAGATGAATACAACAAAACTAAAGCCATTATTAAAGTTTATCCTATTTCTGTTGAGATATATTCTTGTGACCATGCCCATGGCTACTGCCTAAACCTGACTTACATCAGGGTTTTTGCAACAAAAGGAAATATCTCTGATACTGTCCTCACCCCCTTCTCCATTAGCACCGATAAATAGATGCCACTATGTTGTTATTTCGCTTGTTGAGAAAAGTTCCTCAGCTCCTTCATAAATTCACTCCTAAATTTCCAACTCCTGTAGGTAATTTCCTCATACACCCATTCTCAGAGTCTGGCCTGAGGCAGTCCAGGTGGGTAAAAACTAGTCAAGGCTCACAAGGAAGTATAATCTAGAACCCTTTTCAAAAACTGAGCAAGTACCTCAAAAAAATAAATACAAAAGCTGCAAAGAATATAAGATATGCTATTATATAAAATTACCACAAGGATGATGTAAAATACTACCCATTGCTGTACTCTGACAACTTCTGTATTGTATGTCATACACAGCTTTAACCCTTAACTGTAACTATTTCAAACATAAATACATATTCATGTCTCTCCACACAGAGGTGATCGATTCTTTCCCCAGTTCCCTTGTAAGCTATTCTTTCACAGAGTCAAGGCTGGTGAGGGGAGTTGAGGGGTGATTAATAGTGACTAGCCGGAGGTCCCGATCACTGTCTGGAGGGATTGCGTGGAGAGGGGTTGGGAGGATCAGGGCCTCTACCTTGAATTCACAGATGAGTTGGCATCAATACCTTTGTCAGGTAGAGTGTGCCAGGTTTTCGCCACCCTTCAGGTGAAGTAATTTTTCCTGATTGCAATGCTGCATTTAACAATCCCCTTATGTGTGATAATCAAACCAACTTTGTCAGACCCTGGTTGAGAGATAGTTATGGTATTTATTGCTATTACAATGTCAAATAAAGGTGACATCATAATGTTGTTTAATGTTTCTTTTGGTGCTAGCAATGTTTCTCGGAGACATTATTCCTTTAAAACAAGACCTGGTTTCACATTCCAATGAATAATTTTAAACTTTAGAAATTACTGATATGTTGACAGTTAAGTAAACGCTAACCGATGTGGTATTGTTTGAAAACTTCACTAAAGCAATAATTATATGGTCTATTAACAGTAAAGAGTGATCCAGCAGCAGCAAATACAAAATATTCCACTCAGACATCTAATTATCCCTTGAATTTGTCAAAAAAAAACAAACTGCTGGAGGAACACAGCGAGCCAGACAGGATCTGTGGAGACAGAGGGATGGTCAATGCTTCAGGTCAAGACACTGCAATCAGGACCATCCCTCTGTCTCTGCAGATGCTGCCTGACCTACTGAGATCCTCCAGCAGTTTGTTTGTTGTTCCAGACTCCAGCATCTGCAATCTCTTGTGTCTCAAGCCTGTGTCAACAGATTGAGTCAAACCATTTCAATAGGATTACCAATGCTGTGGAAATAGATATGTGATATTACTTTATTTCTATTATTTGCTAGTATTTTAATAACCTTTTAGTTTTATTTTACTTTTAACTTTTATGCTGATTTTATTTTTTAAAATGTATTTAAAATCCATTTTAATAGCTTTTAAACATCTGACTGTCAGACTTTAAACCTGTTGAAGGTCCCCATAAAGGCTTTGGCATCAGTTTAAAAAAAAGTTCGAGGCACTCCAGGGACAGAGACTGCTCAGGACCTCCTCACCACCTGGTGTCCTCTCCAGTGGACATCTGTCGAATGTGGAGGGCCAGATCACTCTGCATCCAACAAAGGCAGGCTGTGACAAGGGACCTGAACAGAGAGTCAGGGCAGAGGGAGTGTCCAGGTTCACCTGGCCCACTGGATTTTATCCAAATGTTTAGCATGTGTTCTGTGATTACACTTCATTGTAGAATCAAGGATATCACTCACTATTACTGTCTCAAGGGCAACCAGAGATGGACAATGTACTGGCTTTGCTAGAGAACCCAAAATCCTGTGATGAACATAAAAGAAAAGACTAAATATCCTGTAAAATGGTTCATCATCTTTATTTCACTGCTTTGTATTATCTGTAGTTGAAAGTTATGTTCAAAGCAACATCAAATGCAAATGAAAACATTCATGAATTCTTTAAAATAATTTCCCATTGGGTATTAGGTGTTGAACAGACCCAGGGAGATTTACTGAACTGTCTCCCATGGCAAGCTGCCTTGCTTTCTGCATGTTGCATCACTAAATACTTGGGTGCACTTAAGATTTTTCAATAACCTAACCCAACATGTCACTGCTGAATGTTATAAAAGACATCAAAAATACCTAAAGATACCAATAGTAGAATGACATCTTTATTACTTTTTTTTAAATTGCCATTAATGTCTCCGCAACCTTGGGCATTACTTACTCCAGTAGTCTGGCTAATTTGAGGCAAACTGGAGAAGAGGAGTCAGGTGGGGCTGCCACACTGCCATTAATGGTCACATACCAAAATATCTCAGTTGAATCTATATTGGAGGCAAATTTACCCTTAAGTACGCTTCATTAAGTTGACAAATTGAGCTGCAAGTCAAAGACCAAAAACACAGTATCACTAAAGGTTGAAATGAACAGGAAAGGAGAAAAGTAAAATGAAATAGTGAATTGATGTCAAGCAAACATCCTGGAAATCTGGAGACCGAACACAGATTGACTGTTTTGTGGAGGCCCTCTGAATAAGTTGCAGACCCTGACTTTCAGTCACTTCATATTAATTCTTCAAATACTCACTTGTTACAGCACAGGAGGCCATTCAGCCCATTAGGCCTATGTCAGTGCCTGGTAAAGCAAACCTGCCAGTGCCATTCTGTCTCCTTGCTCTGGCAACCTTGCAACTTATTCTCTCACATGACTCCCACTTTGAGCATGCTGTCTTTGGCCTCCTCTGGTGTTCAAATGAGGCTCAACAGAAGATTGAGAAACAGTAACTCATTTTCCAATTGCACACAGTACAGCCTTCTAGACTTTTTTTTAAAAAAAAAGCAGCTGCAGGTAACAAATCTGTTGCTGTAAATTTACCCATTCTGCAGCCGCATCTTTTGTCTGTTCTTGTCCTATTGCCACCCCTTTTTCTTTCTCACAATCACCCATTTTGTCACCCACCCTATGGCACACTTTTCCATTAGCACTTTCCATTCCAATTTTCCTTGTCTTCCAGGCTTACCATATTTCTAACTTCTTCCAGTGCTGACCAAAAATTTTATTGATACGAAAAATTAGCTTTTTGTCTCGCCCCACAAGTGCTGTCTGACCTGTTGAATTTTTCCAACACTTATAGTTATCATAGTTATCAATGGAATATTTTCTTGAACCACTGAAGCAGTCAATTTGATAGAAGGGGATCTTTAGGCAGAGTACCACATCATTGCTGGAATAAACATGCTTCAATCATTGTCCCACTGAAGAAACAAATTGCAAAAATCTTTTGATCACAAAGAATTTTCCAGAATTGGTTGTTACTAATTAAGTCTAATCTAAGCATCTCAGACTTACAGCACTTCTCCTGCCATATTGATACTGGTTTATTATTGTCACTTGTAACAAGGTACAGTGAAAATCATCTTGCATACTGTTTATACAGATCAATTCATTACACAGTGCACTGAGGTAGTACAGGGTAAAAACAATAACAGAGTACGGAGTAAAGTGTCACAGCTACAAGGAAGTGCATTGCAGGTAGACAATAAGGTGCAACGTCAAACAAGGTCACTTGTGAGGTCAAGAGTCCATCTCACCATAGAAGGGAACCATTCAATAGTCTTAACACCATGGGATAGAAGCTGTCCTTGAGCCTGGTGGGTATGTACCCTCAGGCTCCGGCATCTTCTGCCTGATGGGAGAGGGGAGAAGGGAGAAGGGAGAAGGACCCGGGTGGGTGTGGTCTTTGATTATGGTAGCTACTTCACCAAGGCAGCGAGAGGTAAAGAGAGTCTGTGGAGGGGAGGCTGGTTTCTATGATGTACTGGGCTCTCTTTGTATTACGGGTTTCTTTAATTCTACCCCATATCTGAAAATGAACAGCAAGAATATGACAACTTCATGCTGAATGCATGCATTGCAATAAATCCAGGCAGATGCTACATTCTAGTTTAATGCAGATGGATCCCTAAATCTTTTTAGACCTTCACAGATTCTAGCTTTCTGCTATTTAAATAATACTTATGTTGCTCTTTTTATTTTGATCCAAAAAATGGTTTCCTACTTACTGATATTGGAATGAGTCTGGTACAGTTTTATATACTCACAATATTACTATTTCTTTGTAATTCATCCTTCTGTCCACAGTACTTATGTAACTGGCAAACTTAGACTCAGGGCAGCCTACTGTATGATCCAAGCCATTAATCATATAGTGAATGGTTGAATCCCCAGTCCAAATATACCATTAGTCACTCCTTCAACTTCAAGAACATGCCCATTTTCACTCCTGTGGGGTTTTGCTGCCTTACCAGTTCCCTAACTAGGTCAACAATTTGGATTCATTTCCATGAGCGATAATATCAGCCAGCAGTTTCTTGTCTCTTGGCAGTTCTGCCAGTGCCAGAAAAAGAATACCAAATATTTGAAGTTCATTACTTTTCCAACTTTCACAAGATATTAAACTACTGAAATATTTAGGAGGGGGGAAAAAAAAAGGTCATATCCTGTTCAATTAATTGAACCTCTAAGTCCAAGGATTCATGACCACCTTTTATCTGGAGACATGTAATGTCCACTGACGAAGTTCTGATGAAGGTCCAACCTGAAACACCAACTTGGTTTCCCTTTCCACAGACAATGCCTGACCTGCTGAGTGTTTTCAGCATTTTCTGTTTTTATTTCAGTTTTCCAGCAACTACAGTTATTGTGATTTTTTTCCATTTAATGTCCACTGTTCTCAGGAAGGGTGTAAGAGAAATTGATCTATAATTCAGTACAGTGGTACAAATAGCTAGATGAATAATTCAGAAGCTTTGACTAATGAGTTCAAATCCCAACACGGCAACTGGGGAATTTAAATTCAGTTAATTAAATCATCTCAAATAAAATGCTAATATCAGCAGTGATAACAATAAAACTACTGGTTTATTGTAAAAACCCATTGAAGCAAGGAAAGAAAATCTTCCCACCTTATTTGATTTGACCTCTATGTTTATGTGGTTCCAAGCCCTTAGCAGTATGGTTGCTTTTTAAATACCCTTTGAAGTGGCTAGCAAGGTCCTCAGTTGTGTCAAGATACAACTGTAGAGAAAACACAATATCAGTCAGGGCACCAGATTTGGAAATAAGAAGACACCCAACAAGGCTGTCCTTGCTTTGCCTTTATGAACATCCAGTGACTAGCTAGATAACCTTTTTGGAACTTCAGCTAATATGATTCTTAGATCATAGTCACGAGTCATGATTCATAGTCATGATTCTTAGATCATAATCATAGTGATGAGCTAAGAATCATTATTAGCCGATGTTCCAAATTCCTCCCAGTTTCCATGATCCCTTGATATGTTCTATTTTGCTGGGATCAGATGTGGTGGCACAGTGATGTACAGCCTGGATGGGGTGGTCTAGTCACTTTGACTTGAGACAACATAAAATCTCATGGACCATTTCAAAAATGATTTGGAAATCCTCCTGCTGATTCGTACCTGCTGCTTTTCCCTCAGCCATGAAGCAATACTTCAATTGACCATCAAATGGAAGAACCACTAAAGGTAGGAAGGGGTCAGAATGTCCTGTCCATCCTGAGGAGGTGCTCAGTTGTACTGCTACTGACCACGTTAGCCAATTCCTGTTCAACGTAACTGCTTGACTAAGTAAGAAGGTAAATCAACCAACAAAGGGGATAAATTGTCTTGATCTTATCCACATCAATGTAGCCACATATAGGTCCATCTGTTGATAGCAACATTGATATAGTCCAATTTTCATATCAAATACAAGCTCCATCAAATTGTGCAGCATTACATTGTACTAAAAGGGATAGATATGGGCACATCTGACAGTTCAAAAATGTGCATCAATGAAATGTTGTGGACCACTCACAGCAGTTTTATTCCACTGAAATGTCTGGATCAATCTATCACTATCATCAAGCCAGGGGGATCATCTCTAGTGCTTTGAGAAGTGTACAAGGTAAAGGTGCCAGCAGCACCAGGTGTAAGGTCATAAAGTCATAGAATCATAGAGCAATACAGCATGGCTACAAGCCCTTAAGCCCAACCAGTCTATGCAGACCACTTTGTCCACCTAGCTAGTCCCAGTTTCCTGTGTTCAGCACATATCCTCCAGGCCCCTCCTCTTCATGTATCTATCCAAGTGCTTCTTAAATTATACCATTGTACCTGCCTCTACCACTTCCTCTGGCAGCTCATTCCATATACTCACCACCCTCTGCATGAAAAAGTTGTCCGTCAGTTCCCTTTTACCCTCAATCTGTGCCATCAGTTTTGGACTCCCCTACCTGGGGAAAAGACTTACCATCCACCTTATTTATGCCTCTCATAATTTTAAATATTTCTACAAATTCATCCCTCATTCTCCTACATTCCAAGAAATAAAGACCTAGCCTGGCCAACCTCTCTCTATAACACAGGCCCTCTAGTCTTGGCAACATCCTGATGCATCTTTTCTGCACTCTTTCCAGTTTAACCACTTCTTTCTTATAACAGGGTGACCAAAACTGTACACAGTACTCCAAGTGCAGCCTCACCAATGACTTATACAACTGCAACATAGAGTCCCAACTCCTATACTCAGTGCTGACTGATGAATGCCTGTGCGCTAAACACCTTTTTCAGCACCCTGTCTACCTGTGAATCTACTTTCAATGAACTGTGCACTTGTACTCCAAGGTCCCTCTGTTCCATTACATTCCCCAGAGCCCTACCATTCATAATGAAAGTCTTGCTCTGGTTTGAATTTCCAAAATGCATCACCTCAAACCCATGTACTTCAAACAGGAGGTGACAAACTAGCAAAGATACACTTGCATTACAACATGGCAGTCATATATAATGGATGGACAGAACTAATGAATAACAGATCAATATCACAAACAGCAGATCAGGTCACAGTTCAACTGCCCTGGCCTATCAGATGTTAACAGCAATGGAGACTTAAACAGTGAACATGGGAGGAGATTCTATGAATATCCCTAACAATAATTCCAGAGTTCAGTGCAAAAGACAACATTGAAATACTTAAGGATCTTCAACCAAAAATTCCACAAGGATGATTCAGTACTGTCTCGAGGTACTAACATCAAGGATTTCATTCACTCCTCCTGATTTTGAGAAATGTATGCAAAGGATTGGGGGTCCAAAACCACCCCAGCTGCTCCAGAACTGTGCTCCAGAATTTAGTGTACCTCAGGTCCAGGACAGTCACAACACTGCCATCTGCCCTGCAAAGCAGAAAATTACCCAGCTATGTCCTGTCCATGAAAATCAGGTTACAGAACCATCAGTCTCCTTTCAATCTTCAGCAAAGTGATGGAATGCATGCCAGTGCTAACACTTACTCACCAATAACCTACACAGTTTCTCAGTTTAGGTTTAGCTGGAACCATGGTTCAAGATTTTGGTCCATCTGATCTAAATTGCGGAGGTCAGAAATAAGTGACTGGTCTTGACATCAGGACAGTATTTGTCTGAGCCTGGCACCAAGGAGCCTTGGTAAGGTTGATGTTAGCTTGGAGAGCAAAACTCTACATTTGGCTGTGGTTATACCTTAAGAAAACGGTATTTGTTATTTGAAGTCAATCATCTCAGCCTCAGGGTAGCACTGCAAGATTTCATCACATCAGTATCACATCTGGAAGGAGATTTGCCTGTACTGCAATGCTTCAAAGAGTGTAGTATTTCACAAAGGGCACCCATATCCTGACAGACACCTTGCTGACAACATCCTGCACAAGTGCCACCTCTTTTGACAGATGTTGTTCTCCAGTTTTTTTTTAAGTTATTTCTGATCTGATGAATGTGGAACTGTGTCTACTTGCAGGATTTCTTCTGGGATTTCTGGCAGTAAATTTTGAGGGTCAATCTGCTGAAGCCACCTGTGGGTGCCTGCTGGACTTTCGTTGCACAGAGTTGTGCAACACTTTGCCTTTGAGATGGGAGATGTCCTTGCCCCTTTCAAAAACACTCAGTTTGAACCTTCAGCATTATCAAAAGCTGCTTTTTTTCTGTGAGAGAACTGCACTAGTTTTGATTCAGGAAATTTCACAGTAAATACATTTTGGACATTACTAATGACATCACTAATGACATCACTTGGGTTAGCTGGATGGCAAATAAGCAGTGCTGGCTTGGAAATTTCTCACTCCAAATTGTCTATCCATTTTAATAACTGGTGCTAACCCACAGAGAAAAGTGTTCAAAATTAATTAACACTATGCTAGTGCAAGTTCATCTGTGCAACATTCATTTTTGGATGTTTCACAGATACATTCCTAGATCCACAATTTCTAGGTCAATAAATTTTGTGAAACCTGTTCAGATTGAATATCCAGTGATAACAGTAGATGGAAGTAATAAAGAGCATTAGAGTTCCTCATATACATTGCCAGAGAATAAAGTATCATTCAGGAAGCTCAATTTATATAAAAACTCTTACATTTAATATGCAACATCCCACAGAAAAGATCATAAATCTGGAAAACCGTAGTTTACAAAAAAACTGAGTTTCGATTGTATTGTGTTCACTGAATTTTGTCCATTTCATGTTGCAACTGCTTAATGTGCATCGCACCACATTGTAATTTTTTAATGTGTATGTTATTCTGCGTAATTTGAATACATTTGAGTTGAAGATGAATCATCCCTTTAGTTATCCAAAAGCAATTTACTTTGATGTACACATCAGAATCAAGGAACCTACTTGTTATGAGGCTGTCGGCCCAGCAACACTGAGTATAAAGGCTTTGCAACAGAGTTCAATTTCAGCAACGTTAATCAAATAGTGTCATGCCAGGAGCTTGTGCAGTTGCGTCACTGAACACTGCTCCTTACACCCCCGGTTTCCTATCAATCAATACAGCAAGAAAGCAAAGCAGAAATCAGCAGAAAAAATGCCCTCCCTCCCCTACAAATTCCTGAACTCCACCTCTGCTAGAAGAAGCTGATAACCAATGATATTTAGAGCCAAGTCATTTAACTGATGTAGGTCCTTATCTCTTAGCTAATCATCACAAGATCCCATCGCCCACTCTCCCTAGCCCGCCACCAAACTGAGGTGATAACTTTAAGCAAGCACAGCTCCAAGGCCAGACAAAATTAATAAAATGAGAAACAGCTTATTGAGCTCTGAGTCAGCCTGCGATAGTCAGACATTAATGTGTTGACAAGTCACATTGCAGTCATCTGGAAGGGAAAGAATTAAGCATTGTCTTTTGTGCAAGTGGGCAATGATTAGAAAACTATCCTGGTGCAGATGACCTGAACAATTTGTTCTGTAAAATAAAGGAAATTGGATTGGTCTAGTGTTATTAGTCTGGTCCCACTGAAATAGTGTTGCGGAAGAGAAATAATCATTATTAGGCAGGATGATTCTACAGATATGAAAATAGCAATTTCTTGGGATTGTTAACATTTAAAAAGCTAACTATTTTCAGTCGACAATCGAATGACATTTGCATTAAAAAACATAATATGGTGCAAATGTCTCATCAGAAATTTGCAATGCATGCAAGCTACATGATTATTCATAACACACTACAGACTAATGGGATCAGGTGGGATCTTGCAGGCTAATGTCAGTGATTCTGAATGGAACTGCCAGCATTTTACTACTTTAATGGTGGTAACACTGGAATTTCTGTAGATGTGTTCAAATGTAGATGTGCTGACTTTTACTCCACATGGTGTTGCAACGGGTCCCATAGTTGTTGAGATTTATGCTGGGCAAACGTGTATTGAATATGAGCCATGATTGATTTCAATGGAGCTTACAGGGTTGTTAAGAGGTAAAGGAGAAGGTAGGTTTGTTTGTTTAAAGTGTGTTGCTTTTGTTTAATGATAATAGTTATAGAGTTTTTAGGTGTTTCTAATTAACATGAGTTTTGGTTTTTTTAATGATATACTTTCAATTTCAAGTTGCTGAAAGGGACAGGTTTAATGTAGCACCTCACAGGAGGAAAGAGGTAGAGGAATAGAGAGCAATATTAGAAGTCAAGGCAAGAATATTGGAACATTATTGTCACATGTACTGAGGTACAGTGGAAAAACTTGTCTTGCATACCATTAATACAGATCAATTCAATACACAGTGCATTGAGATAGTACAAGGTAAAACAACAACAGAATGCAGAATAAGGTGTAACAACTACAGAGAAAGTGCAGTGCAGGTAGACAATAAGGTGCAAGGTGTGAGGTCAAGAATCCATCTTATCATACTAGGGAACGATTCAAGTCTTACAACAGTGGGATAGAAGCTGTCCTTGCTGGTACGTGCTTTCAGGCTTTTGTATCTTCTGCCTGACTAGAGAGGGGAGAAGAAAGAATGTCCATTGTAGGTGGGGTCTTTGATTATGCTGGCTGCTTTATCAAGGCAGTGAGAAGTATAGACAGTCCATGCAGGGGAGACTGGTTTCTGTGATGTGCTGGGTTGTGTCCACAACTTTCTGCAGTTTCTTGCAATCATAGGCAGAGCAGTTGCCATTCCAAGCAAGCCGTGATGCCTCCAGAGGGAATGCTTTCTATGGTGCATTGATTAAAAATTGGTGAGGATCAGTGGGGACATGTCGTTTCTTTAGCCTCTTGAGGAAGTAGAGGCACTGCTGAGCTTTCTTGGCTGTGGTGTATTCATGGTTGGATCAGGACAGGCTATTGGTGAGGTTCAATCCCAGGAACTTGAAGCTCTCAACCCTTTGACCTCAGCACCATTGATGTAGACAGAAGCATGCGCACAGCACCCATTGCTGAAGTCAATAACCAGCTCTTTAGTTTTGCTGACATTGAGGGAAAGGTTGTCGTCATTACATCATGTTATTAAACTTTCCATCTCCTTGTACTCCGACTCAGTTATTTGAGATACAGCCCACTACAGTGGTATCATCTGCAAACTTGTAGATGGAGTTAGAGCAGAATCTGGTCATGCAGTCATGAGTAAATAAGGATTAGAGTAGGGGGCTGAGAACCCAACCTCGTGGAGCACCAGTGTTGAGAATAATCGTGGCGGAAGTGTTGCTGCCTATCCTTACTGATTGAGGTCTGTTGGTCAGGAAGTCAAAGATCCAGTTGCAAAGGGAGGTGTCGAGTCCCAGATTTCAGAGTTTGATAATGAGTTTGCTTGGAATTATAGTATTGTAGGCAGAGCTGTAGTCAATAAACAATTAGTGTTTTTACTGCCCATATGCTCCAGAGATGAGTGTAGGGCCAGGGAGATGGCATCCACCATAGACCTATTTTGGCGATAGGCAAATTGCAGTGGGTTGAGGTTGTAGTGAGGCTGGAGTTCATGTGTGCCATGACCAGCCTCTCGAAGCACTTCATGATGGTGGATGTCAGACTCATTAAGTAGTCATTAAGGCATGTTACCTTGTTTTTCTTGGGTACCAGGAAAATAGTGGCCTTCTCAAAGCAGGTAGGAACCTCAGATTGCAGCAGGGGGAAGTTAAAAATGTCTGCTAATACCCCTGCCAGCTGATCTCCACAGGATCGAAGGACATGGCTAGGGACACCATCTGGGGCAGATGCTTTTTGTAGGTTCACTCTCTGGAATACTGATCCTACATATGAAATGGTGACTGTGGGTTCAGGTGCATTGGAGGTAGTCAGGGTGGGTGGGGACATACCAATCCCCTTCTTTTCAAAAGATGCATAGAATGCATTAAGCTCAGCAGGAAAGGATGTGCTGTTGTCAGTGATGATGGCTGATTTCATTTTGTAGTCTGTTATATCCAGATGCTGTCCACAACTGATGGCTGGTCTGGGACTTGATTTTGAATTGGTATTGTCTCTTGACATCTGATAGCTTTACAGAGATTGTATCTTGATTTCTTATATATTTCAGGGTCACCTGATTTGAATGCTGCAGTCCTAGATTTCAGTAGGGAGTGGATCTCCTAGTTCATCCACTGAAGGTATGCTAAAACTATGCTATGCAGTAGCTAAAACTTTGGCAACAACAATGAAGCAATTAATTGCAGCTTTCAATATAGATAACCAACTTGAAGGTGATTAGACAACAGAATCAGAAGCAGTTTAGGACATGACTGTAGAGTTTTAGATGACTTCAGATCTAGAGGGCAGAACAAGGGAGGATCAACAAATGTATTGGAATAACCAAGGCAAGAGTAGCAAACATGCAGGCTAGAATTTCACCATCAAGTGATCTGAAGTGGCAGTGCAGAATCACTATGATAATTGTGATGGTACAAAGTATGCATTCAAAGTTTATTTTGCAGTCAGGTGTGACCAGTTTTAAAAGATTCTGGTTCGGTTTCATTGCCAGTGGCAGAGGCAGTGAGCAGAGAACTGTGTTTGCTGTGCGGAGCAAAAGCAATGGCTCAGTCTTCCCAATGTTTTGTCGGAGAAGATCTTGATTCTTCCCATCTGGTATTTCAAATAAACAGTAAGGTAGCTTGGAGATGGAGTAGTTTTCAGGGGAAGTGGTGGTGAGGTGGAACTGATTCAGTGTTTGCAGATGAGGTTGCCAAGGGGCAGCATCTGGATGAGATATTGAAAGAGACTAAGGATAGATCCTAGAAACCGAGGCAAAGGATGAAGCCAAGACAGGTGATTCACTGGCTTTAACTGGATAGATAAGATTAAAGCAACAGGTGGACTTACACCAAATGACAGACATTGAAGATGCATTTATCACTAATATAAAGGTAATCATTGTATCATAAATCAGACTTTTTTCACTACTTTGGAAAGGATAGAAAGATTTGGAAAGATTCAAACAAGGGATACTGTGGAAGAGGAACAGATTTTGGCAAGGGTCAATTGGAGAGGAAAAGGTCAATTTATTTTCCTTCACAAAAGAATCAAGTATTGTTTTTTTTTGAGCGGAGGGCTATCGATCAGAGACACAGAGACAAGCAAAAAGAGAAAAAGTTGCGTGTTCAGGACTAGGTTCAGGTGAACCTGGCAGCAGTTTGTCATTATTGAGCTAGAGGAAAGGGAAGCAGCTGAGATAGCTGGTGGAATGGTCTCACTCTTGGTGACAGAATAAAAATCCATCACACACCACACACTGTTGGAAATGAGAGTTTTGGAAGATGAAATGGGGGGGGGGGGGGGGGGGGTTGGAATACTATTATACTGAAGAACAGAAGCCAGAATTACCTTTGTATTCCAGGGTACATCTGGGATAATGACTATTTGTCAGTCATGAACAAGGTATAATGCTCCATGGGATCTAGTAGATCTGTTGAGTAGCAAGTCAGTCGTCAGCTACATACATTCATGGCTGCATCACTCAAAGTTGAGTAGTCAGAGATAAGGACTGCACCAGAAACAGCCAAGGTGAGAAAGAGTGATTATTTTAATGGAGGTTAGATGGAGTAGGTTGAAGGAAAGGTTGTGATTGAACAAGCTGGAGCTCCAAAAACAAAATACCATCACAAATAACAAACCAAAAGGTAAATGGATGTGAAGGTGGAAATTTTAATGAATTGGGGGAGGGGGGGGGGGGGGGGGGGGGGGGGAGGTGGGAAAGAGTCCCTTCCCAGGGATGGATGTAATAGTGAGTGGATATTTTTTTTTTGAGGGGACTGATCAGAGTTAGGCTAGCCTGTGATTAAGACAATGGGAGAAGGGGGCAGTGAAACCCATACATCCATTCTTCATCTTATTTCACTTAAATTATGAAATAGCAATTCAATCAAACAAAGATGGACTTGGATCCAAGACCTGAGTTATCAGTGAATAAAAGGTAAAGCTGTAACCATACAAAAAATGTTGATGGAAAACTAAAGATTATACCTATGATGTTATCCATTTACACTCCTGTTGAAGCCACTCCAGTACTGCATGTCAGTGCAGCAGCCTTTGACTCTGTCAGTCAAGAGGGATAGTGGAACACCTTTTTCCAAATTCAACAGCCCATTGAAATTCACTCCTATCTTATGATTTCTCCATGATGGCATGCAAGCCATGGCATTATCAATAGGCCTAAAGCAGACCATTCTCAGTGAAGACTGGTGTCAAACTAGGCTGAGTCATTTCTTGCTGCAATGTTATGCCTTAGCTCCCACAAACTGCCTGCAGGAGTGCAGCTAAGCTTCAGAACTATGGGAAGCTGTTCAATATATGGCATCTATAGGACAGATTAGGAGTCAGCACTGTTGTGCAGGGGAGATCAAGTCTCACAAATCTGATTAAGTTTGAGGAGGTAACCAAGGAGATTTGTGAAGCCAAGTGTTGTCCACATGAACTTTAGTAAGGCTTTTGACAGGGTCCTGCATGGCAAGTTGACACAAGGGATCCTAGGCATGTTGGTGAACTGGATCCAAAATTGGCTGGGTGATAGGAGGCAGAAGGTGGTGGTTTCCCTGACTGGAAATTGTAACATGGAGTACAACAGGGATTGGTGCTGGGACTTTTGCTGTTTGTAATATATAAGTGTCTTGGATAAGAACATAGGGAATATGATTAGTAACTTTGCAGAAAACAAAATTGGTGAAGTCATAGATGAAGAATGTTGTTTAAAGATACAGAGAGGCATAGATCAGTTGGAAAGTTAGGTGAACTGGTGGCAGATGGAATTTAATCCAGACAAGTGTGAGGTAATGCACTTAAGGTCAATTTCAGTTATGACAGAGTAAATGACAGGGATCTTAAGAGCATTGATGTACAGGGGCACCTGAAGGTGAAAGTTCATAACTCCCTGAAAGAGGTAGGATAATGAAAGAGGTATTTGAAATACTTGACTTCATAGGCTGAGGTGTCAAGTACAAGAGTTGGTGCATATTGCAATTATACAAAACATTGGTTAGACTGCACTGGAGTATTGTGCAGAGTTCTGGTCACCACACTACAGGATGTCAAGCAATAGGGAGAGTGCAAAAGAGATTCACTAGGATGTTGCTTTGAGTGAAGGGCTGTAGCTGTAAAGAGAGATTGAATAGGCTCTGTTTATTCTCACTGGAACATAGGAGGCTGAGGGTGACCTTAGAGGTTTATAAAATTGAGGGCACAGATAGGATAGATAGTCAGGAGCATTTTTTCCTGAGCAGGGGATTTTAGAACTAGAGGGCACAGGGTTAAAGTGAAAGGGGATGGATTTACAGGAGATCTGAGAGGTCAGTTCTTCCCCACACAGAGTGGTGAATATTTGGAATGAGCTGCCAGACAAGGTAGTGGAGGCAGGTACTATTACAATGTTTGAAAGGCATTTGGACATGTACTTGAATCAGAAAGGTGTAAAGGGTATAAGGGTCTGATACAGGCAAATGGGATTAGAGAAGATAGGCACTATGGTTGAAATAGACAATAGGTGGGCTGTAAGAGCCTATTTCTGTGGTGTACATTCTATGATTCTATGGTACAGTCTGAGGGAAGCTGATTAGAATGTGGGAAGAATAAAAAACAGCATCAATGTTGGATTTGTGATAATTGTTGGTTGATAGCTGGTGTGCACTCAGTAGGCCAAAGGACCTGTTTCCATGCTGTACTTCTTGACTCCAGGATTTCTTATGCTTTCTAAACACCTTCTCAATCTGCCTGTCACTTCCAACAAGCTGTGCACAATGTCCCTGAGATTTCTTTGTCTTTGTACCCCTTTTAGAACTTCAGCTAAAGTTTATATTGGCTACACAAGCAGTTACCATTAATGATGCAGAGTCTGCTCTGAACTGAATTTATAGATGATGGACAGTCTCCAACTAAATTCCCAACAAGCAAGAATCATAGTTTTGCACCCTGATAATAAAAGCATGGACAAAATCTTGAATGTAATGTTCATGGGCAACAATGCGAGGAAAAATCTAATTCCAGTTTACCTTGGAGTGATGCTAAACTGAGTGCTAACTTTCAAAGACATCCTGTGAAAGTAGAAAGCAAGATAAAGATGAGCATTAGCCTAGCCAGAAATGAGCAAACACAAGTTAAGGAGCATCTACATTTGTGCTGCAAACAGCAGCTATGACCCTTACATTCTCAGTAGGTGGTTACAAGTCAGACTCAGGAACTAAAGCCTTACCATTGTCCAAGTCAACACTGCAATGCTGCACATTTCTGGAACACTTATGAATGCTTCAACACACCAGTTGCATGTGCTGGCAAAGGTTACTGCTCCATCCATGCACTGTGATACCACAAACTTTTCATTATCCAATGCATCAAGCATTAAAACATCCATTCACCAGATACTTACCAATGTCACACACCAGCTTTAAGTTGTGTAAACCTTCTAGGCCTACGCACTCATTTCCAACAGGACAACTTTATCCTGAATGAAGCTCCAAATAATGATGACCCACATAGATTATAGAACACAGAACAGTACAGCACAGGAACAGGCCCTTCAGCCCACAATGTTGTGCTGATCTAATTATATTAGTAATAAAATGCCCAACTAAACTAATCCCTTCTGTCTACACAATGTCCATATCCTACCATTTCCCTCACATTCATGTGCCCATCTAAGCTTCTTGAATGCCCCTATTGTATTTGCCTCCACCACCACTCCTGGCAGCACATTCCAGGCACCCACCACTAAAAAAATTTGCCCTGCATATCTCCTTTGAACTTACCCCCTATCACCTTAAATGCATGCCCTCTGGTATTAGACATTTCAACCTTGGGCAAAAGATATTGGCTGTCTACTCTATATATGCCTCTCAATTTTATAAACCTCTCAGATTTCCACTCAGCCTCTGCTGCTCCAGAGAAAACAACCCAAGTTTTTCCAACCTATCCTCATAGCACATGCCCTCTAATCAAGGCAGCATCTTGGGAAACCTCTTCTGCACCCTCTCCAAAGCCTCGACATCCTTCCTATAATGGGGCAGCCAGAACCGAATGCAATACTCCAGATGCAGCCTAACTAAAATTTTATAAAGCTGCTGCATAACTTCCTGACTCAAACTCAATGCCTCAACTAATGAAGGCAAGTGTGCCATATGCTGCCTTTACCACCCTATCAACCTGTGTGGCCACCTTCAGGGAGCTGTGAACTTGGACCACAAGATCCCTCTGCTCTTCAACACTGTTAAGGGTCTTGCCATTAACAGTCTCTTTACATTTGATCTCCCAAGGTGCAACACCTCACATTTGGCTGGGTTAAACCCCATCTGCCATTTCTCCACCCATATCTGCAACTGATCTATATCCCGCTGTATTCTTTGCCAGTCTTCTACACTATCCACAACACCACCAATCTTCGTAACATCTGCAAACTTACTAACCCACCCATGTACATTTTCATCCAGGTTATTTATATACATCACAAACAGCAAAGGTCCTAGTACAGATCCCTGAGGAATGCCAGCTGGAATAAGTCCCATCGACCACTACCCTGTCTTCTACAGGCAAACTAGTTCTGAATCCAAACAGCCAATTCACCTTGGATCCTATGCATCTTCATCTTCATCTTCTGGGTGAGCCTCCCATGAGAGACCCTGTCAAACACCTTACTAAAATCCATGTAGACAACATCTACAGCTCTACCTTCAACAATCACCCTCGTTACCTCGTCAAAAAACTCAATCAAATGAGTAAGGCACAACCTGCCCTGCACAAGGCCATGCCGACTGTCCCTAATTAGGACATGGCTTTCCAAATGCTCAAATCCTATCACTAAAAATCCTCTCCAGTAACTTCCCTACCACTGACGTGAGACTCACTGGTCTATAATTAAGGATTATCCCTGTTTCCCTTCTTGAATAAGACAACATTAGCTACTCACTGGTCCTCTGGGACCTCGCCTGTGGCTAGAAAGGGTGAGAAGATACATCAGTCAAGGCCCCAACAATCTCATCTCTTGCTTCTCTCAATAACCTGGGGTATATCCCATCAGGCACTGGGGACCTATCCACTTTAATGCTCTTTAAGAGACCCAACTCTACCTCCCCCTTTATCTCAAAATTCCCTAACATATTAGCATGCTCTACACTGATCTCCCTATCCCCCACAACCTTCTCCTTGGCAAACACTGATGCAAAGTATTCATTAAGAACCTCACCCACATCCTCCACTTCCAAGTACATGTTCCCTTCTCTATTCTTGAGTGGTCCTACCCTCTCCCTAGTTATCCTCTTGCTATTGATATATGTATAGAATGCCTTGAGATTCTCTTTAATCCTACTTGCCACAGAATTTTCATGGCCCCTCCTGGATTTCCTAATTCCCTTCTTCAGTTCTTTCTGGCTTCTTTATAATCCTCAGGTGCTGTTTGATCCTAGCTTCCAAAACTTTATAAAACTTTCCTTTTTCTTCTTGACTAAATTCACCAACTCGCGACATTCAATATTCTCTTCGAGTCAGAGCACAACAGCACTGAAACGGGCCCTTCGGCCCATCTAGTCCATGCCAGCCTGATTTTATACATAGTCCCATCTACCTGCACCCAGACCATATCCCTCCAAACCTCTCCCATTCATGTACCTATGCAAACATCTCTTAAGTGTTACAATTGAACCCACATCCACCACTTCCGCTAGAAGCTCATTCCACACTCACACTGCCCTCTGAGGCAAGAAGTTCCCTCTCAGAATTCCCTTTAAATATTTCACCTTTCACCCTAAACCTGTGACCTCTAATTCTAGTCTCACCCAACCTGAGGAGAAAAAGTCTGTATGTATTCACCCTATCTATACCCATCATTATTTTGTGTACTTCTATAAGATCTCCCCTCATTCTCCTTCACTCCAGGGAATGAAGTCCTAACCTATTCAACCTATCCCTGTAACTCAGGTCCTCAAGTCCTAACAATATCCCTGTAAATTTTGTCTGCACTCTTTCAAGCTTATTGATGTCTTTCCCGTAGGTAAGTGACCAGAACTGCCATTCTTGTCCTTCCTTCTCACTGGAACATGTGTCCTGTACTCCGTGCAGTTGGTCTTTAAACACCCTCCACATGTCAGATGTGGACTTGCCAAAAGCAGCTGTTCCCGATTAATTCTCCCTAGTTCCTGCCTAATGCTCTCGTAATTTGCCCTGCTCCAATTGAATGCTCTCCTGTAAGGTCCATACTTATCCTTATCTATAGCTATCTTAAAAATCAAGAAGTTGTGGTCACTGCACCCTAAATGTTCTCCCACTGATAGTCAGTCACCTGGCCAGGCTCATTACCCTACACCAGGTCCAGTACGGCCCCACCTCTTGTTGGACTATCTACATATTGATTTAAGAAACCCTCCTGGAGACACCTAACAAATTCTGCTCCATCTAAACCTCTGCACTAAGGAGAGGTCCCAGTTTGTATTAGGGAAGTTGAAGTCCCTCACGACAGCAACCCTATTAGTTTTACATCTTTCCCCCAATCTGCCTGCATATGAGTTCCACAATATCCTGCTGCTATTGGGGGGGGGGGGGGTCTGTAGTATAATCCTATTAGAGTGATTTCACCTTTCTTATTTTTGAGTTCTACCCATATAGGATCAGTGGATGAACCCTCCGTTATGTCCCCTCTGAGTGCAGCTGTGATATTGTCCCTGATTAGTAGTGCAGCTCTCCCCACTCTTACCTCCCTCTATCTTCTCTAAAAGAAGAAAACCCTGGAACATTAAGCACCCATTCCTGTCCCTCTCTCAACCAAGTCTCTGTTATGGCCACAACATCATAGTTCCATGTACTGATCCATGATCTAAGTTCATCACCCTTACCCATAATACTCCAAGCATTCAAATACACACACTTCAAAACGTCAGTCCCACCATGTCTGTTACTTTGCTCCTGCCTGTTTTTACTGGCCCCGACATCTACCTTCCTCTCAATCCCTCCACTTTCCGATCCAGTGCTCTGGTTCCCATTCCCCTGCCAAACTAGTTTAAATCCTCCTGAGTAGCACTAAACCTCCTGGCCAGGATATTGGTTCCCCTCCAGTTGAGGTGCAACCAGTCCTTCTTGTACAGGTCACCCCTGCCCCAGAAGAGGCTCCAATGATCCAAGAACCTGAAACCCTGCCCTCTGCACCAGTTCCTCAGCCACTCATTCATCTGTTCCATCATTCTATTCCTGCCCTGACTAACATGTGGTACCGAGAGTAATCCAGAGATTACTACCTTGGAGGTCCTGCTCTTCAGCCTCTTTCCTAACTCCCTATACTCACTGCATGTAGTATGAAAGGCCAGGGGTCAGATGACCATGACAACACTACTGACCCCCATGGTCAGATGATAGCATTGCCTCAGGTTGGAAGCTACACCACTGTCAATCAGGGGTCCAGCTCCGCCCCCACCCATTAAGAGTACACCTGAGGACTGGCTCATAACCCACCTTTGTTCTTGACCCTGAATCATTGGCTCGTTTCACCTGAGTGGGCTCCACCCTGCTACAGCCCTATAAAAGATGGTACATGTGGGCTCTTTCTCTTTTCCGATTGCTGCTGGGGTCGAGACCACAGGTGAGAGGGTGCACTTCCACAGGGGTCTAGGAGCATCCTGAGTCGATTTCCAGTAGCGTAGAGCCGTTGTTTGTCCCGATTCAGGGGGTCCAGACAACGTATTTGTTCATTCCCTGATAGTTTGTACTAGTTCATTGCATGTGAGAGAGCGTGTGCACTTCACCCGTTGCGACATCCCCCCCCACGTTTTGCGGTCACCCTAGTGCAGGTGTGCATTTGTTCCTTCACGTCCTGTTCCCACAGTCTTTGTGAATAAAATCCTCCTTTTAAAGCGCAAAGACTGTGTCCAGATACCTTTTATCTTTAAGATACCAAAAGAACCTTTCTCATAACACTGCACAGGACCTGTTCCCCCTTTCTACCCATGTCATTGGTGCCAACAGCACCACAAACTCTGCATGCTTACCTTCCCCCTTGAGAATATTCTGCAGCCGCTCTGAGACATCCTCAACCCTGGCACCTGGTAGGCAACACATCATCCTGGTGTCTCTTTTGCAGCCACAGAATCATATCTATCCCTCCAACTATCAAGTCTCCTGTCACTATTGCTCTGCCTGACTTTACCCCTCCCTACTGAGCCAGCCACAGTGCCACTGACCTGGTCGCTGCCACTGTGCCCTGATAGGTCATCTCCCACACCACCTCAGTAAAAAGTCTCATCTATGAGGCTCTCAGCATCCCAGATGGCCCTGAGTACATCAACTCCAGCTCCATTTCCTTGTCCTGGTCAATTAGGAGCTGCAGGCTGGGTGCACTTCCTGCAGATATCATCATCAGGGAGACAGTGACATTCCACATCTTACAGGAGAAGCATTCCACTGCCCTAACTGCCATCCTGCCTTCACTGAATCAAGGACTAAGGATTTACAGACAACAAAATAAAGACCTTACCTGTGCCTTCTTACTGAAATCTTTTTTTAAGAGCTGCTCTCACTCCCCTCACCTAGGTCACTTACTCAGCCTCTTCTCACCAAAGCCTCAGTTCCCCACTCTAACACTGAACCACTCCAACAATGGCCACTCTGCTTAACCCAGCTTCTTTTTATTGGCTGCTGCTGATTAGCTAATTAGCCAATTATTACTAACAATATGCAAGTGTGCTTCTTTAAGAGTCCTGCTCACTGAAAAAGAACACCAAGCACAACGTCTTGCCTCTTCTGAAAACTCCCGCTTCTTGTTCCAAGTCCCAACTCCCGCTCACTGAAAATAAACACCAAGTGCAGAGACCCACCTCTTTTTGGTCTTATCAAAGTTGCATCCACACAAATATAGCCAGTTGATGTAAAAATGGAAATCAAGGATGTCTGAATTTAGTACCCATGGCAATACCAAACAGAATTTGGAACAACCCAATCGTCAATCCATAAGCATGAAGGAACTATCACACCAGCACACTCTGCCATTCCAGATGTAATTATATAGCTTCAACATCTACTGTAAGTGTCTAATTATTGCTGCTCTTCTCCTACGGCAGATAGTCTTACGAAAAGCAGCAAGATTGCCACTCCGTGCTTTTTATCCAAAACTATATTAAGGATCATTAGTAGGAAGGAAGTTTAAAGAAAGCTAATTATTTTCTTGTTAAACACTTGATAATGCCAGTAACAATAAAATTGTCCTACATTCCATAACTTCAATAACAAAGTGAAAAGCAAAGATTAAACTTAATGTCTTAGTGAATTTAATGAAGGGAAAGATTTCAAAGTCTCATCCTAACAGTGAAACTCTGGGAAATGTACTCCATCCACCATAAGAGGAAATTTGCAAGCATCACAGAAAAACAAATCGACTTTGAATTTGACCAGCCAGGCAGCACTATGAATGGAGCAGAGAAGCAACATAAAATAGTATTCAAGCAAAGTACTGTGGATGCTTGTTTTCTGAAATAAAGACAGAAAATGCTGAAAGCATTCAGCAAGACAAGTAGCATCGTTGGAGAAAGAAAAATGACATTTCAGGTTAGTGACAAGTTTTTAATCTGCTGAGTGCTCACTGTATTACCTCAGATGACTGTTGTGCACGTCAGTTCTATTCCCCCAGCTCCCTCCCTCTTTCTGATGCCAGTTGACCCTATTTGTGTAAAGAAAGCAGAGCAGAATCAAGAAAGGTGAAATGATTTGTAATTTAAAGAGACCTTACATGTGGTATGTTCCCAACATGGAGCCTGATTCGATGTATGAGGCCATGGATTGCAGATTTGCAAGCAGGAATTAGCATTACCAGGATCACTTCACTTTTCCAATCATTTCATGGTTATATCTGGGAAAGAAGATATGATAAATTTACCCAGCATAGTGAGCTTCTTGATTAATAAAGATATATTGCATACAAGGTTATTTATGGTTGTGCCATTGGTTCTACAGCTTGCTGCTGTGGTGTTGACTCTAAATACTGCCAGATACTGTTCCTAGTGTAAATATGTTCTGTGTAATGTTCCAGCAGCCTCTGCACTGTCTCACTCTCCTCATCAACTCTGCTTCTCACTGGCTAACATATAGGTGTAGATAAGTCTAAATATTGTAGCACTTGTGGTATTCAACTGTGTCACAATGTAAAACAAATGTAAAACAGACATAGTGATGGGATTAGAGCAATGAAAAAAAAGACAGGAACAATTTTGAACAGTCTTAGGTGCAGAAAAGAAGATTATATTATAAGTGGGTGAAAGAAACCAGGGCATGGTGACTGCTAGCCAGCAATTTTGAAGAGAACAGCCAGCTAACTCCAAACTGCTCTTGAGAAGGTGGTGATGATCTTTCTTCTTGAATTGCTGCAATCCCTACTGGTGAAGGTACTCCCACGATGCTACTGGAGCAGCAAGTTCCAGAATTTCGATCCAGTGATATTGAAGGAACACAATGTATTTCCTAGTCATGATGGTGTGCATCTTGGAGGGGAACCCATGGTTATTGTCCCACTTAATGCTAAAGCTTTGGGTTTGGAAGGTGATATTGGAGTAGCCTAGGCGAGCAAGAACAGTATATTTTGCAGGTGGCATGGCATATATTGCATTCATGGTGTGTTGGCAGTGGAGGGGATGTATGTTTAACGTGATGGAGGGTTGCCTATGAAATGAGTTGCTTTGTGCAAGATGAGATTCTCGAGTGTTGCTGAAGCTGCACTTACCTAGGCAAATGGAAAAAAATACTATCACTCTTCTGAGTTATACCTTGTAGATGCTGCAAAATATACTTGTGAAGACAGAAAATGAGGACCTCACTGTAGGATCTGCAGCCTCTGACCTGCCTTTGTAGCCACCATATTTACGTGGCTGGTCCAGTTCAGTTTCTGGTCAATAGTGACATCCACAGAATGCTGATGGTGGGAGATTTGGTGAGCATAGAACATTGAACATAAGGATAGTTAGTTAGATTCTGTCTTGTTAGAGATTGTCATTTCCTTTCATCCTTGCAGTGCAAATGTTACTTGCCACTGAACAACTCATGCCTGAATGCTTCATTTGCCGAGTAGTAGCAAATGGAATTTGAACATTGTGTAATCATCAATAAACGTCCCCACTTCAGACCTTATAACAGAGTGAGGGTCATCGATGAAGCAACTGAAGATGATTGCTCTGGGGAACTCTTGCAGTGTTGTCCTGGGGCTGGAATGAGTGACATCCAACAAGCAGAACCATCTTTCTTTGTACAAGGTATGTCTCCGACCTTTGAACTATTTACCCCTTGATGCCCATTGGCCATTTTACCTGGATTGCTTGATACCCTACTTGGTTAAATGCTGGATTCATGTCTCGGGCACTCACTCACACCCTATCACTGGTAGTGAGTGAATTAAAACAAGGCTTAAACCTACCTGACCTTGTCCTCACCAGTCTACCTACAGCAGATCATGTGTCCATTCAGTTAAACGATTAATGGAAGGAGGAACCTCCAAGAACATGGTGCCAAAGACAGGGCTGAAGCATTCACAACCATGTTCACCCAGAAGTACCCAGTGGGTAATTCACCTCAACTTCCTCTTTAGCTCTCCACCATTGCAGAAGCCAATTTGGTTCACTATGTGCTCTGTCAACAAATGGTTGAGAGCATTGAATTCAGTTTTCCTTTTAGACATTCTTGGGGGATTGAGGATGACTTGCTTTCAATATGGATTTTGTGGGATCCAAGGTGGCTATTGAGTCAATGTGGGAATTACAGACCGTTCCATAGATGGTTCAGGAGATTGTTGATGGGGCAGGCAGTTGGGCAATTTGTGAGGTGGTGTGTTCCTTCCGTCACTTACACAGGGCTTTCATGTACTTCTGATGCATGACCTCGATACTCTCAGTACCATTTCAAATACTCCTTCTCTACTTTGAGTAGTCATAAACCAAAGGTTGCCAGGAATAAGGGAGGATGTTGCACTTCTTCAAGGAAGCGCCAGCAAATCCTGGAGAATCCTAGAAGGTATTTTTTCCAGTGCCTGAGATGCTTACTGCACATAGTTCATGTCTCAGAAGTATAAAAGGGGAACTCAAAGATTCTATAATCATAACAATTTTCAAGGAAAGAGACAAGTCTGACTGGTAACTACAGAGGGATCTCCCAACCGTCTGCCACAGGGAAAGTCATTGCCTCCTTAACTGCCTCCTCCCGGTGGTTGACGAAATGTTCCCCAATTCACAATGTGAATTCCCTCCATCTAGAGACATAGGGAACATAATTTTCACTGCATGGCAACTGCAAGAAAATTGCAGGGAGCTGCACTGACTATGATATATAGGTTTCTTTGACCTCCCTCCATCAATTGGGAGGGGCTGTGGAACATCCTCCTGAAGTTCAAATGCATACAGAAATTCATCTCCAAATTACATTTGCTCCATGACAATATGTGAACAAATGGATATAAAACATCAAACAAAGCTGTGTCATTGCTCCAACACCTTTCTCTTTATAGCTCTAATGTTGAACGTCACCAATAATAAACCTCCTATGGTCATGGAGCAAATCTTCAGAAAGAGTGGGAAACTGTGCAACCCACAGTGACTACACTCCAGAGCCAGGGTAACACAAACATCAATACTTGAGTGGTAGTGTGCTTATGGTGGCTGTGTTTGTGCATGATCAGAGGCAGAGCTCCACGTCATCGAATCATTCACTGAAGCATAGACGAGTAAGGCCTTTACACTAAATAGCTGCGAGAACATGGTCCTTTACTAACCTGTCTCTGCTGGACCACACTGCCCTCCACAATGAAACCCTGGAAAGTGTGGACAACTTCCCATACCGTGGGCTGCACTGTAGCGTAGTTGTTAGTGCGATGCTATTACAGCGCCAGTGATCGGGGTTCGATTCCCGTCGCTGTCTGTAAGGAGTTTGTACATTCTCCCGTGTCTGCGTGGGTTTCCGCCGGGTGCTCCAGTTTCCTCCCACATGCTAAAGACGTATGGGTAGGTTAATTTGGGGTCTAAAATGGGCGGCACGGACTTGTTGGGCCGGAAGGGCTTGTTACCACGCTGTAAATAAAATTTTAAATTTTTTTTTAAATTTAAATTTAAAATTTAAAATATCTTCAGAGCCACTTCTTGGTGAAGGCAGATATCAATGACGAAATTTGTCACTGCTTTCAGTGTCCTAGCAGAGCCTTTGGTTGACCAAAGGAAAGCGTACTTGAAGATCAAGACCTTAGACCTGTCCCAAAATCATGATCTACTGGGCAATGTTACTCCTGCCTTCCTAAATACTTCTGAGGTTTGGACTACCTACAACAAGCATCTCAAGGCACTGGAAAAAATACAATCAACTTGATTATTTTAACAGCTGTGGGGTCACACAACATCCCAGTCATAGTGCTGATGACTTGCACTCCAGGACCAGGTTCACCTCCAGCCAGGCTGTTCCAGCACAATTAAGACATTGGCATCTACCCAACAATGCGGGAAATTACTCAGGTATGACCTGTTCACTAAAAGCAGGACAAACCTAATTAAATTAGCTATCACCAAATCATTCCACTCACAATCATCAGCAAAATGATAGAAGATGATATCAACAGTGCTGTCCACTGGCATTCACTCACCAATAATCTGCTCACCAATACCCTGTTACAGTTTTGACAGGACCACATGTTTTCCACAGCTTAGCCTCCCCTTGTGGACACCAGTTCCTGTGTTTGTGAGGAGGACTTTACAATGTTTTCAGGGCTGGGAGCAACTTTTTCCTGATCGAGTTCAGTGTCCAGGTTGATACTGGGTAGTCCATCCATATTTATCCTTTGTCTGCTTTAACGTAGCAGTTTGATGCAACTGAGTGCCTCAGTAGGAAATTTCAGGGAATATTTGAGAGCGAACCACATTGCTGAGAGTCTGGTGTCACTTATAAGCGAGACCAGGAAAGGATAATGAATCTCCTGCCCTGACTGGCATCAGTGAATCAGATGGGTTTTTACAGCAGTTCAGTAATTTCATGATCATCATTATCAAGACTATATTTTTTAAAATTCCAGCTTATTAATTGAATTTAAATTCCATAGATATTTATGTCATCAAGCTAAAATATTAACTCTGTTTCTCTATTCACAGATATCGCCCAATCTGCTGAGTATTTTCAGCATTTTATATTTTTATATTAAATTTCCCAACTGCAATGGTGGGACTTAAACAAACCTCTGGATAATTAATCCAAGCTCTGGGTACAGATTGCTTGATGCATCCGTTGTTTCAGATATTCCCTGTGATAGGTACTTCTGAAATTCCTCATGAGGTACATTCTCACCAGCCTTGCTGGCTTGGAACAGCATTCTGCTGCCAGCAGCTTGGGTTGAGTCTCTTCCGTGAGCTTCTCCTGTCAGAAGAAACTGAGTTCTGGTCCCAGAATCCAGAATGTGATCACTAGACTGGGTAAGGAGTAGAAATCCTGCTCCAGAACACTTCTACAGCTCCTGGAAAGGATCTGTGTGATTTCAAGCACTCCCTCTAACATCAGCTAAAAATGTGATATTTTCAGAAAAGCAGTAGCAACCATGCTTGGTTGGTACAACTCAGAAACTTGGGGTATAACTTTGGAAGTCAAAATTTGACCTTTTCTGTATTCTGGCAAAGGTCAGGGGGAAGAAAAATGAAATGAAACAAAAGGAAAGCAAACTGTTGGTGGGTTATTTGGTCACTGATGCCTCTGTCATCTAACCTTAAGCTAAACCATTTGGCAGTAGTGGGAGATTCCTGAAGGAGAATGCGATTGTGGAAAGTGCCAGGTCAGTTTATGACGTGTTCTGAGTACACTACTGCAGAAACAATATAGTTTTAAAATCTGTCCAGATCCAAAAACAATATATATTTAAAGTTGACATGGAAGTCATTCTGTGACCTGATATTAAGTATCTTGTGGTAGAACTATTATTTAAAACCTGTCTTCTTGTCAAATACGATTAATGCAGAACCTTATAGCAATGTCATTACTGCCAGAGCGAATTCAATTGCCTGATTATAAAAGGAAAAGATGCCAGTTCCCGATGAGAGAACATTTTGAATTAAATTCTGTAAAATCTAATCAGATGTGTTTTGAGGTTATTGAGTTGGCCTGTCCATGTTCATAGAAACACAGATGGACATGCTGATATAAGTCTTTCTGTGTCTGGAAGGATGATTGCCAGATGATCTCCGTGCTGAAGGCACAGACTTCTTTCTGCATGTTGGTTTGATCCTTGATAATACAACTAAGAAGAAAACTGAAATTTATTTCATTAAGCACAACGCACACATGTACATAATGAAATTTGATACAGAATATATATTGACTCATCATTCTTCAGGTAAAGCAAAAAGATCTTACACACAGGATTGTCATGATATTGCTTTCCTCCTTAATTTTGGAGGCTCACCGAGAAGACCAACCCTACCACCCCCAGAGGTCCAGGGACAGAAGGTGGAGCAGGAGTCTGAAGTTAATGAGCCAACAACTGACATGGTTACAGAAGAGAACCCTGCATCATTATATCTATTTCTGTTAAGCACCAACTCAGATACCAGCACCACAGGAGCAGAACATGGCGTTACGAAGCTAGTCTCAGAAGAGGGAGTGCCTGACACTAATGACATTCAGTGAGGCAAGATGGTTACTTCGCAGAGTGCTTATGTCTCAGGTGCTTCAGATGAAAACCATGGGAGTGAAGCATTCAGGTAAAGACTGTTGGGGGTGCACTGTGAAGTGTTTGGTTCACCCACAGATTTAATGCATGAAGCGATCAGAAGCATAGAGGAGTCCATTCCATACACATTGTGGCCAGCCACGTCGAGCTGGGAGGCAGTTGCTTTCATTCTGAAGGTGCTACATGCATCTGTGCTGGCCACCATCAGCTCGTTAGAAACATAGCAGTTGATCAATCAGATTTCAGCTTTGATGAAAACTCAGGACAAGGCCATTCAATGTCTTCATGGCACCAACAAGTCTCAGGCTGATCCCATCAGAACTGTGACAACTGGTTCTCAATGCAGCCTGTGTGGAAGGCTAGATCAGTGGGATGGATTCAGCAACCATTTTGCAGGAGTCGTTTGTTGAGTTTGGCATTGATCTCCCCATCCTGTGAGAACCTCAGTGACAGTAAAGAGGTTGAAAGTTTGGTCCTCCCTCAGGGTGTCATGATTTTGCATCCCTTCACAAACACTAAGGCAATGGTCCAGAGCCAGCTTTGCAAGACTGCAACCACACCTGGAAGACTGCAGCCATCAGAAGCAACTCTCCTGGGCAAGAACACATCATGGGTATTGGCATGAACTTTTTGCTTTTCCCACCACTGAAATGGGATTATGAGGAAGGGAATCACAGTAGTGTAGTGGTGAGATAATTCAACCTGTGTGGAAGGCTAGAGCAATAGGACAGACTGGGGCTTTAAGACTAGAATATCAATTGTGCAACTTCTAATTTATTTGTTACATTTTGTTAAAGTAGTCGAAATGGAAAGCTATTTTATGTTTGAACATTTTTATGTTTTATTTATTTTTTATGCTGAATAATGCACATCTGTTTAAGTCTGAAAATACATGTGGATTAGAGAAATTGTGTGAACAGTGGCCTTTCTCTGTAGAGATGAACTAATACATTATATAGTAGGTCCTCACTGTATTCCAAAGCAACATATCCAGCCCTCACAAAATGGAGAAAGACAACATTCATATGCAGGTGCTAAGACATGTGCTTGAATTTGTCACTTTGCCTCACATCCTATTTGTATATGACCTTGCATTTAAAGCAAAATATTTATAGGGATAAAACACTGCTTAGGCCACATCCTGAGTATTGCATTCAATTCTGGTCAGCCCACTATAGGAAGGATGTGGAGACTTTGGGAACTGTTCGGAAGAGGTTTACCAGGATGCTGCCTGGGTTAGAGGGAACATACTATAAGGAGAGATTGGACAAACTAAGGTTGTTTTCTCTGGAGCGGCAGAGGCTGAGGGGAGACCTGATAAAAGTTTATTGCATTATGAGAGGCATAGATAGACAGCTGGTATCTTTTGCCCAAGGTTGAAATGTCTAATAGTAGAGGGCACGCATTCAAGGTGAGGGGGGAAAGTTCAAAGGACATGTGTGGGGCAAGTTTTTTACACAGAGAGCAGTGGGTGCCTGGAATGTCCTGCCTGGGGTGGTGGTGGAGGCAGAAACAATAGAGGCATTTAGGAGGCTTTTAGATTGGCACATGAATAAGCAGAGAATTGAGGGAAATGGACTGTGTGCAGACAGAAGGGATTAGGTGTCATTAGCTTAATTAGTTAGGCACAACATTGTGGGCTGAAGGGCCTGTTCCTGCACTCTAATGCTTTATGTTCTATGGAACGAAGAATCAGTGGTCCATAAATCAGTACAGTGACTCACCCCCAATATCCTTAGAGAATGGCCAAGCACTAAGATGTCAGTTATGACAACACATTCACACTAAATGGCCCATTGAGAGCTCACCTTTAAACACAGCGTTGCTGAGCACAAGATTTTCCTCTCATTTCCCTTTCCCAGCATGGAGCACTGTATTCCCATGGCTGCCTCTCAAGAACAAGGATGTGAGTTGCAATTATTAAATGATTTTTAAAGTAAGTTTTACAATCTAGCCTCTAAAATTAACTGTCTGAGATTAAGGAATCTCAAACTGAACAGATCAACATTTGTCTGACATGCATCAAGGTGACATTAAACTTAACAACGAATTAAAAGTCACATTGCAATACATTTTATTGGCTATAAGGTTACTATTGACTGAGTTGACCCTAAGCCTTTTAAGTATCTTGATTGATTGAAATATGCAAGAATGCTTAATGGAAGGAGTTGTTTGCCCTGAAAGGATTGATCTGGTCTGGAGAACAATATCAAAAACAACGGGTGCAATAGGCTCAGGCCGATGTGAATCTGGCATGACATTTTGTGAGCAGCTTTCAAAAAGGGAGTTATATAATCTTGAGGCAATGAACATTCTTTTCCTTTTGGGCCCAGTACTTGAATGGCTCACACATCTGTTGACAGAGTCTGCTCTCTACAGGATGAGAATAATAAACACTCGTGTATTACACACGATTTTCAGTAACTTGTGCTTGTATACTTCTGTGGAGGAGAAAAGTAGAATGAAATGAGATCCAACTGAGAGCTCTTATCAAATACTAAAATACAGCTGTTTTAGTACAACTTTGGCCGATATTTATAAGTGTGATGGAAGCCATTCTACTATGTACGTCTTAGGAATCTATGAACTAACAATTACTGGCATCCCATCCAAAGAGGGTCACCCTTCCATGCTGTGTGACAACAACTGCCTATTGCTTAGGGTGATGTTGATAGTGGCCCATCTCCCCTTCATTGTTCTCCTCCCCCTCCTCCTTGATCAGTTCACCTAATTGCTAAGATTTATCACAAGCAGAACATGATGAGGAAGAAAGAGACTCTGCTTAGTAAGCACTAGAGGAGGCTCCTGGAGGAAGGCAGACAGTAAAACTTTAGAGGTCTCACCTAGCTTTCATCATGGTACTGTTCTGCTGCAATAGCCACAGAATGCACAGGAGGTTCTATGTTCAGATGCTTATTGTTATGGTCATGGCTCTCTGTCTAGTCCAGGCTTACATCAAGGGAGCCTTGAAAATCAATCCTGGCGTATGCACAGGATGCAAACTTACAAGCTGTAGTTTAATAATTGGTTGTATTTCAATTTAATTTTGTGTTGTGATGTCCTGACTCTATGAAACTGATATAGAAGTTTTATAATGCTATGTCATAAAGTAAGAAGACTGTAATAGTCTCTCCTCCTTTATGATACTTCTTAAACCTACAGCTTTGAACAAGCTTTGGATCATCTGCCCAATTATCTCTTATTGTGACCTAGTATCATTTTCTTTTAATGTGTGATGCCCTTGTTAAATGTTTTAGCACATTCAGAAAAAGATATAGGAATATAATTGTGGTTGTTACCATCCTCAGGTTTTGTTGGATGTTAAATTATGCCACCTAACTGTGACTCAGAGGGCTCAATTGCCATCTGATAAAAAAAACAGATGCTGAGTGATTGGTATTCAATCCCATCTCATTGAAGTTTCTTCGTCCACATACAGGAAGACTGAGAAACGTATATGGAGGGATGTGCAAAATATCCAATTCAGACCTCAGAAAGGTAGCGTTGTGATGCAGCAAGATGTTATCACATTGGGCATTATGAACAATATCCTGGATTAACTAGTGTTACCAAACTTCATTGAATAAATAATTTATCACAGAGCCTCTTCAATTTTTGGTAAAACTGCTATTGCTTGCTTCAAATTCCATCTTCTTCAGCCCTTTGTTACTTCAACCTATCACCTCCCAGCTTCTAACATCATTCCCACTCTCCCCCCCCCTCACCTGCCTATCTGCCCCCCCCTCACCTGGATCTACATATCTCCTGCTATCTCTTGCTCCTCCCCTTCCCCCCACCTTTTTATACTGGCTATCTCCCCTCTTCCTTTCCGGTCCTGATGAAGGATCTCAACCCGAAATGTTGATTGTCCATTTCCCTCCATTGATGCTGCCTGACCCGCTGAGTTCCTCCAGCTCCTTTGTGTGTTAATCCAGATTTCCAGCCTCTGCAGTCTCTTATGTCTCCAATTTGCTTGCTTCTAATGTGTATGAACAAATATAATACTCTGAGCTCTGTCAAGTTACCAAGTGGACAGGGAAAAAGATTTGAGGATGTGCTAAAGCCTTCTTCAAAAATACTGCAATGTCCCAGGATCACTCAAAGAGGGTGTGGGAGTAGGAGCATTTGGGACAGCATTGATTATCTTGAGTTCCTCCATTTGGAGCACACAAAAGCCCTGCATAATTGGTTGAAGGAGTGCAAGATCTCACAAACAACTGTCCACCCACCCAATCAATCACCTCCTGTCCCAGCTGTGGAGGAGCCTGTGGCTCTCGCATTGGCATCATCAGTCAACTCAGCAACCACAAAATGAGAGTGCAAGCAAGTCGTCCTTAATCCAAAAGGATCACCTAGTCCCACACTGATGATACAATCCAAAATCTGCTTCTGAACCAGCTTCCAGTTTTCAGACCTTTGACATCTGGGAGGTAACACAGATAATGTTGTAACGGTAGCAGTCACTCTTGCTTCCATCTTTGATGGCAGTTTTGGTTTGTTGACAAGATGGAGCACAGATTCATCAGAATGATACTGAAGTCAACAGAGTGAAGTTGTGAGGACAAGGGCTGACTCCCTTGAGTGCAGCAGATTCCTGACTTATACCTTATACCACTCTCGGAACCAAGAGAGTACCAAGGTCGGAAGGTTAAGTGGTAATTGACATGGGATGGTTCCAATGCTTTAACTATTTGATGGGGCAATCAGAGAAAAACTAGGGAGTGTAATCTTAAAATGAAAGTTCAACAGCTCTGCATTCAGAGGTTGGGAAGTTGAACAGTTTTCATATTTTAATGTAAATTCGTGTATCAACATCAAACAGATATATTGCAGATTTCCTCTGTAACTCACAGTATAAATGTGAAGATCAATAAAGCCAAATACATATCCTTAAGAACCTTAACAAATAAAAATGTAGGAAAATGTAAGTCTATAGTGATTTTAATCTTTGAAGTAAAAGTGATAATCGTTTTCCTATATAATGGCTGAATAATGTGCAATATCCTGTATTCATAACTCCCACAAACTAGGCTTCAGACCACCAACAGTTTGATCATATATCCTTTTATTTATGGATATATTGATCCATAATAAGGCACCTCTGGCTGTGTAAATGGAGAGCCAGCTCTCCACATTTAATTTTATCGATGACTGATTCTTCTTTTGGCAAACATGGAGCTTGATTGGGATCAAAATAGTTAATGCACAAGCACTCATCTATTGTTCCACACACATCTTCAACTGAAAAGTCAATTTATTTTTTTTATTATACTGAATTCTTCAATTTAATGATTTTATTTTATTTCTTTTACTGAAGGAAAGAAAGGCCACAGAACAGATTAAAATAACAGTACCAGATAAAGCTGAAGGATGAAAGCAACCCGTCAGAACTATGTTATTTGTTTCACACACTCATAATTTATTTCACTTTCTTATTATTTTGAAAGTGCAATTTCATAAGCAAATGTTAGTAACAAAGGAATTTTGCCTTTCATGTTAGCTTTTCTACTGCATAGGACATTAAACTGAAGAGGCTTTCATAATCAGGGACAATGCAAAACATTTGGCAGTTCATTTTTTCAAACCTATCTTGTTCAAACTGCAAGAGATGATAGGGTTTTAAAGATGATTATCTTCTCAAAGTACACAACAATAAAAAAAATGCTGCAACATTTGAATAAGTTCAGTCTTCAGATTCCTAACCTGAGTAACAAGTTTCCAATAATTCCTTGACACTACCCACTGCCATTGCTTGCCCTCAGCCACTTATTAAAACACTCCTACTCTGAACTGGTTACCTGGTCAGAACATACTCAAGTAGGTTGACTCCAACCTGATTGACAAGGTCAGCAGTGGAAGTAAGTCAATAAGGTACGACGTACCAGTAAGAAAGTGGACAATCAATGGTTCGGAGGGGCCAGAGCATGCAACAAAAATTGGCGGGAGCGGATTGGGAAGGAGAAGCAGAAACTGGGACTGTGGGAACGGCGCTCCCTATCGATAACTGGGAAGAACCTGGTCATCAGGTGTGAGGTGCTCTCAGGGCTGCTGTACTTGGCGCGGGTGTGGCCTGTTCCTCGCTCCTCTGGCTTGGAAATCACCCGCGCTGTTTTCCGGTTCGTGTGGGGATCCAAGATGGAGCGGGTCCGACGGGTCACCATGCACAAGTCCCTGGACAATGGGGGTAAAGGTGTCCCCAATGTCGCCCTCATGCTGATGACCACCTTCGTCTGTGGCTGCATCAGGCTCTGCGTGGAACCCAAGTACGTGGGCACCAACTGTCACTACGTACCGAGGTTCTACCTGTCCTGGCTGTTGCAAAGGATGGGCCTGGCCCCGTGGCCACACGGCGTCCCGGTCAGCTGGACGTTGCCGCACTACCTGTCCTTCGTGGAAAAGTTCTTCTGGAGCAACCCCTTGGACCATAAGTCCATCAGGAAGTGGTCAGCACGGAACATCCTGCAGACACTGCAGGAGAAGGACTCGATGGATACTGTGGGGTGGTTCCCTGAGCAGACTGTCCAGACCATCTGGCAGAATGCCTCATCACCAGAACTCACCAACAAGCACCAAGACCTCGCTTGGCTGGCAGTGAGAGGGGTCCTCCCAGTAAGATCCATCCTGCACGGTTGGGGCATCACCCACAGCGCGCGCTGCCCCCGGGAGGACTGCGCCGGGGACGAGACGGTTGCCCACCTCTTTGCGGGCTGTGGGTTCATGAGGAGAGTGTGGCGAAAGATGCAGGGGTCCTTGTCACGTTTCATCCCAAGCAGCAGCATAACAGAGGATTCTCTGATCTATGGGCTGTTCCCGGGGACACACACAGAGACAGACATCAGCTGCTGCTGGAAGGTCATCAACTCGGTGAAAGACGCCCTTTGGTCTGCCCGAAAATTGTTGGTCTCCCAGCACTGCAAGATGTCCGTAGGTGAATGCTGCCGACTGGCACATTCCAGGCTGCAGGAGTACTTTCTGAGGGATGCACTGAAGCTGGGTGCAGCCAGCGCGAGGGCTCGGTGGGGAAGGACGACAGTTTAAGGTTCTTCTGCCACTGGAGAGGGAGGGGCAAGGTCAGGCGAGGAAGCCACTCAAATGTTGTAAAGATGGGATTGGGGTATCACCTCAGGGAGCCACACATGTGGCATTGGTGCTGTGTTTTTTATATATAAAAAAGGTAACACTAAGAATTGAACTGTACTCGAATGTAAAGGTTTGAACAGTTTTTATTATTGTATATAGTTTCCTTTATTGTGAATAAAGTTTATTTTGTTTAAAAAAAAATCAATCATTACAAATGAGTTAAATCATCAGTGATAGCGAAGCAACCATACCAGTAAGAAATTTAAGTTATTTTTCCCATGGGTAAGACTCTGCACTGTGCATGCCACACCAGTCAACAATCCTACAGAAGTACATTGGTGACAGTGAGGCTAAGCTGAACAATTGGTCAAAGCATTGAATGTTTGTATAATTATCTGATGTGAACTTCCAAAAATTAAACCATTTTGATTTTAAATAAAACATGTTCAAAAATTGAAGCAATTGAAAATAGTACAAAATACTTGTATGAATTTAATTCAACTCAATTCAAGAAATGCAAATTACCTGAAATCTACCTATCTCCCTTGCAGCAGTTCCTCTCCATTGAAGTGAAGAGGAAGTGCCACAATGGAGCCCAACCAGAAATTTCCTTGTGAAACAGCTAGAAAATTGTAGGAAGTTCACACACTGCTGCTGAACTCCACGAGGGGTCACATATTTGAGTGGAATGGACGACAACACTGATCAATCAGGAAAAGCTTTGGGATTTTTACATATGCGCACATGTGTAAAGATGAGGGAATTTATACATGAGTCCCAAATTCCCTCAAGGATTCATGTGATCCTTGTAACCCATGTAAATTTTCAGCAGAAATTTCAGGCCAATAGCTGCCATGGTACTGAATCGTATAAGCTCTCTGTTTGAGTTTATTGCTGAGTTAGCTGACTTCAGTGGGAGCACTTATATGGCACATCTAGGAGAGAGGGCAAATCTACCAGCATCCCTGCTCTTCCTTTATAATCAAATGATTTCTGGCCCATCTGAAACAAAAAAGTGTCTGAAGTTCAGATCAAGAGTGGACTGGGCAAAATGGCAATGGCATCTTCCATTCATTAGCCTCATAACAGTTTCCATCTAAGATCTCAACTCAATGATCACATAAGAATGGTCGTAGAACTCAGTGTGCATTTGTTAATTTTATTCCATTAGTTGTCAACATTTCTTTGTATATATACACAAAGATGTTTCTGTATTGTCAGTGTGCAGTTGCACTTTTGGAGAGATTACACATTCTACAAGCACATGATAGTTAGGAATTTACACCAAATTTTGGAAAGTTAGTTTCTTATTTTATTCATTTTTAAAACACATATTTTATGTTGTCTTACCAAGGTACTAGCTGAACTTCCCGAAAATGTCTCTGCTTTACTTGCCTAATTCTATCTGGATCGACTTGAGTGAAAAGGTGTTTTGTGTACAACGGAAAGAATTACATTACTGTTATAATATATATTCATCACATGTACCTCACTGAAGTTTTGTAAAGTATTATTAATGCCTTTATATTTATAGAAACACTAGAATGTGTTCTATTAAACAAATCACATAAACATTAAAAAGCACCACGTGGGCCTTATATTGCAGTGCAATTAAAATATAGATCATTAATGTTAACATCAACAGTTTTGAATACTTATTATTCATTTTTTTCACTTTATACAATAATGAAAATTACAAATTACTTCATGAAAAGTTGACAATTTTCTCTCATTGCTTTTTTTGTTCTGTGTTAGTCTTTTCATTATTTTCACTCCACTTTAGTGGCAAAATGGTGGAAAAAATGAGCACTGTGCTACCTGTTGTGAGGTACTAATTGGCCTCCTAATGCTCATAATTGGTGCCCATGAAGCATGCACTCTCCAGGCAGGAAGTTTAGTGGACAACAATTGGCAAAAGGGATTAATATGCCTGTGCCTAATGACTGCCAGCAGTATGGAGCAGGCATATTATAATATTAATTAGCATGCAAAGTTAACTTGACATGTCTAAGAGCTGAGCATCAGTGGGAAAATTAATAGAAGGCACACAGACTAGGACCAGCTGCTAGAAGAAGGCAGAAGAGGAAAAGAAGGGATCCCTCCGCTGTTCTTTCACCTCAGCTTGCTGACCTCAGCATGAAATATCTTTACTTCACTAAAGGGGTTTGTGACTGAAATTTGCCATCTGTTGCGGTCACAATTGCAACCTCAAAGCAGAATAAGGACAGAATTTCTTGTTTCCATGGTCAAGGTGACCAGGGATTGTAACTTCTACAAAGTCACTGGACGTAGGTGATACCTCTTGCTCGCTCAGGCTTAACAAAAGAGCAAGGAGGTTTGCTTGGATTCCAAGGTTCAGAGCATCTTTGTCCTGTGAATGCCTCTTGCCAACATTTCCACCTTTCCTAAAGTAAAAGTGATTCCACTCCTTAACGTGTAACCATAGGCAGTTTATCATCCATGCAGATGACCATTATCCTGGCAGTGGTTGTGATTTCTCTGTACCAGTAGCATTTAACCCACCATGGCAAGTCTAAGAAGGAAAACTGGACAACAGGAATCATCTAGATATGAAAGAGCTTATGATTTTGATCCACATGCATAACAGACCTACAATAAAACAATGCAGTTGAAAGGAATTTTATGGAGCCTTTCATTGGTATCCCCATGCCATGCAACAAAATCATCCAATGGATCAGCTCTGCAGTCCTAACACATCTACTTCTAGATCATGGTGGACAATTAAACAGCTACCATGAGGAAGAATCTTCAAGAACATCCCCACCCTCAGTGATGGTGGGGTCCAGCATGCGAGTACAGAAGAAATCCTGACACCTTCACAGCCACGTTCAGATGGAAGTGCTGAGTGGGCGATCCACCTCGGCTTCCAACCATCATAGAAACGGTCTCCAGCATCTGATTCACTTGCCGTAATATCAAGGAGCAGCTGACAGCACTGGAGGCAGCAAAGGCTACAGGACCTGAGAATATTCCAGCTCTAGAAACAGCTGTGCCTCCAGCCAAGCCACTCCAGTACTGTTTCGGCACTGAACCTCCCAACAACATGGATAAATGCCCAGGTATATCCTGTTCACAAACATCCAATCCAGCAAATTACTGCCCTGTCAGGCTACTTTCAATGAAAATCAAAAAAACTACAAATGCTGGAAAACTACTTCATTACTTCAATCTACTTTCAGTCATCAGCAAACTAATAGAAGCTATCACTGACAGTGCTATTAAGCAGCTTTATTCACCAATAACCGACTGCTGATACCAGTCTGGATTTTGCCAGGATCAGTACGTTCCAGATCTAAACATAGACCAAAGAGCTGAATTCCAGAGCTCAGGTGAGAGTGACTGCCCGTAGCATCAATGTAGCATTTGTCCATGTGTGACATCAAGGTGCCCTTGTAAAACTGAAGACAATGCGATAACACTTCAGTGGCAGGAGTCATACCTTGCACAGGTAGTCGTCGTTGTTGAAGGTCAAGAGTTCCTCAGAGCATTGTCCTAGCTCAACCATCTTCAGCTGCTTCATCAATGATCTTCCTTCCTTTATAAGGTCAGAATTGGTGATGTTTGCTGAGACAGCAATTTGTTCATGTAATTCATGACTCCTCAGGAAGCAAAGAACTCCATGCATGGACGCAGTGAGACCCAGACAACATTCATGCATGGGCTGGTATGTGACAGGTAATATATGCAACACAAAAGTACCAGGCAATAACCATGTCCAACAGGAAAGGGTGTAACTGCTTACCATTGCCATTCAATTGCATTATAATCACTAAACTCCAACCATCAATAGTCTGGGGTCATCATTAACCAGAACTCAGCTGGACCAGCAACACAAATATTGTGGCTACAGAAGCAGGTCAGAGGCAAGTGGCTCACATGCTGACACTCCAAAGCTTTTCTGCCTTTACAAGGCACAGGTCAAGAACATGATGGAATCCTCTCCACTTGACTTGTCACCATCCAGGACAAAGCAGCCGACCTGACAGACAACCCACCCACCATATTAAATATTCATTCCCTCCACCACAGACACACAATTGCTGCAACACATTCCATCTACAAATTGCGCTGAAGTTACCCATTCAGGCTTCTGCAACAGCACCACCTCCGTCCCTACCACCAAGAAGGATAAGGGCAGGAGGTCCATGGGAACCCCTACAGGTTCAACTCCATGTTACACACCATCTGGAATTGGAAATATCTTACATGTCCTTCATTGTCATTGGGTTTAAATCCAGGAACTCTTTACCCACAAGCATTGTGGGAGTACCTAGTTCAAGACGATGGCTCACCATTATTTTCTCAAGGGCAATTAGGGATAGGCAATAAATGCTGGGCTAGTTTGCACCATCCAGATACCAACAATGAACTGAAGAAAGAATCTCCATGGAACACTTCTGATCTCTGGAATACTGTGGCCTGCCCTGTGGTCTTCAGCTCAGTGGGCACCTAGGTTTATGGAAAAATGCTCTCAACTACATCAATTGCCTCTCCAGCAAAAAAAACTGAGCATGACAAAATGGAGGAGAAAGCATAGCAAGAGGACGGGGTGCAAGGGGAGGAATACAGATGATGATGAAATGCAGGATCATGAGGATGAAATGAGAATGCAACCTAGTAAATGAAAATAAAAAAATGCAGAGGCTGGAAACCTGAAATAAAACCAGAAAATGTTGCAGACCCTCAGCAAGCCAGGCAGTATCTGTGGAAAGAAATAAACAGTTCATGTTTCAGGCTGAGGACCCTTCAGTAGAACTGGGAGAGAGAAAAAGCACGTTAGTTTTGGTCACAGAGAAAGTGGAGGAGGGCAATGGGTGGAACAAAGGGAATCTCTGTAATAGAGAAAATAACGTAGTCATAAATTGGCAATTAAGCTCTTTTATGTAATGTGTTGCTAATGTGTGAAGTTTGTGTGATGTTGTGCAGTTTGACGATATTGTGAATACCTTATGCAGGGTGCTGGATTGGAAAAAGTGCAAGTGAATCGCTGCCTTACCTGGAAAGACAGTTTGGGTCAATGGATGGTGGGAAGGAAAGAGGTAAAAGGACTGGAAGTGCACCTCCCGTGTTTGCATGGGAAAGTGCCATACAGCAGAGAGTAGTAAGTTGCAACGTAAGAGCAGATCAGGTGTTCTTGAAGAGAGCAATTCCTTCAAAATGCTGAAAGAGGAGGGGAAGTGAATATGTGTTTGGTGCTCAAATCTCCCAACAAGATCGTGTGTCGTGAACTGAGTAGTGACTGAGGTTAGCAATTAGTGGGAAATGCCATTTGAAAATGAAATTCTTTACCTTAACAAATTACGTGAAATTATGAAACTTTTCCTAGGTTTGAGTGACAGGACTACTGGCATTCAGTATTATAGAAAAATAGACATATCTTCACTGTTTATTTAGAAAAGAATGCAAAGAAACAAATCCATACAGACATTATTGGCCCTGCATAATCTCTATACTAAATCAGGGTAACGTTATTGTTTTGGTGTTATTTGATTGATTATGGAGAAAGACCAAAAAATGACACTTATTTCACAAAATCAGCACAATTTGTATAGAAGATATATTTCTTCGGAGACTTACAAGAAAAGCCTTCTCATGCAATTTAAAATTGGCCAGGAAAACCAGCAAAATTATATCTGATAGACTAATGTAGATTTCTTGACTTTGATCTGTATCTATCCTGTATTTCAAATTAACTGTGGGACAATTCATAGTTCTCAAATTGCAGTACATCAGAAAATTGACCAGAGAACATTTATTTGCAATGCAAGCCAAACAGTTAACAGCAAGCCAAAAAATAATTGAAAATATTTTAAAGGTAGCTCAAATGAGAATGTAAGGATTAGTTTAAATTGAGCTATTTTTAACCATGCACTATATATGGAATAATTGGACTCCGAAAAAATAAATGATTTGCCAGAATTTTTTTCACAAAGTTATGTCCTTTTGAGTCCAATACTTGAGACATGCTGATCAAAATAGCACAGAGTTTTTCCACTATCCTTTCTTGTATATACTAAAATATAGATGCCTGGAAATTGGATCCATTAGTATCCATTTATGATTTGCAGCTTGCACTTAAAAACAATTTAACCCAAGTGATATTGTGTCAGCAATCAGTTCTGAGTGAAATCATTTCCATTGGGAAATTCATGCACAATTTATCTCTTCCACCTGAGGATTTTATTATCAATGGTGAACCTAACACCTTACCAGTTGCACACAGTGCATTTAGTCCCATGCTGTTCTGAATTAAAGCTTTTGCATGTAACCTATGACCATCCTTGAACAGTCACAATAGAACTAGGAGTATATTGACTTTCTTTGCTGCACTTATGTGTATTTAAAGGGACATTCTGTTGACATTGGGAGACCTAATTCGGCAGCTTCAGAAGTGACTGTAAGCCGATCAAATACTTTCAAATTCACGGTGTTCTTCTTCCAGCATTTAGTTTCTGAGAGACTTATTCAATAGTGTTGACACCACTAGCGGCACCCTTAACTGCAGGTGTTGATAAGCAATAACTGGCAGTGCAGGGTCTGTTCAGGGCAGAGGTTCTCAGTTTTCAAAAGCACCACATCAACTGCAGATGCCATTTCTCCAATTTACAGCCACATCAGAGAATCCACCGAGGCACTGTACTCTCAAGCAAGTGATATCACTTGCTCTGATCTCACTAGCAACCAGATAGCCTCTTGGGCACAGCATTTGCCAACATTGCTGGATTCCCACAAGTGCAACAGGCAATTACTGCGCTCAATTGCCCATTAGGACTCTCATTAAAACCAGTTCCATTCATCAACAGATGTTTCCATTCCTGTCGTGTCTTCTGGTTCTTCTTGTAGAGTATTACCCAACACTCTTGGACGAGGTATCTGAAGGGAAACATGTTGCTACAACCGAAATTCAATTGCACCTGAAGCACAGTGCACACGCTATTGCATCTATTCACCAAAGGACACAGTTTTTATGGCAGTAATGAGCTCCATAAACCTGAAAGTAACACTTACACTTCAGATTAATACGTATACACTGCAACACCTTGAATGTTCAGATGGTTGTGGATCATCGGAATAATTCCTGGTGATGAGTGCCAAGTGTCTGGGGATCACACATCATGCATTCATCCCAAGGAGACGGAACTGCAAGGCATTTTTTGCAGTCAGTATTCCCTGGAGGAATAGACTGTGGGGGACAGAACTTCCCTCTTCCTCCCTTGCCCTTGACACTAATTTGCAGCCGTACTATATACTGTAGCTGAGTTGTTTTAAATTATTTCAGCATTTGACTGGGCATTGCCTTGCATGATTTCATGATTTCCAGATCATACACGCAACACACTCTGCCGCTTCCCATGCAATGTTTCTTATGAAACATTCAATCATGTTGTCCTGGAGCAATCATCATCACTCTCATATAACCCACTGTGATATTTACCTTCCAACTTTTGAACTCTACCCCCCCCACCACTTTGATGGTCCCCACACACTGATCTCAGTTACTTGATCTGCTCTGATAACATGGCGACTCACATAACTAGGGCTGTGGATAAGGCTTTAAATTAAATAGTCGGGGGTGGGTTCAACAGACTGAAAAAGTATGGATAAAGTAAAAGGAAGAAGAATGCAAGAGAGGTTACTGAAATCTCCAGAATAAGATTAAGACAGAAAGTTTAGAAAGGGATAAGAATTTAACTTCGAGGTAACATGGAGGACAAATTTGAGAAGAAGGGTGGTGAATACAGGACTGAAGGTGTAATATTGAATGCACGGCAGTATACGAATAAGGTAGATGAGCTTACAGTGCAGTTAGAATTGGCAGGTATGACGTTGTGGGCATCACAGAGTCGTGGTTGAAAGAAGATCACAGCTGGGAGCTAAACATCCAAGGATACACATCCTATCGAGAAAACAGACAGGTGGGCAGAGGGTGGTGGGTGGATCTGTTGGTAAAAAATGAAATCAAATCCTTAGCAAGGAGTGACATAGGATCAGAAGATGTAGAATTCTTTTGGGTAGAGTTAAGAAACTGCAAGGGGAAAAAGACCCTGGTGGTAATTATATATAGGCCTCCAAATAGTAGCCAGGATGTGGGGAGATAGAAAAGGTTTGTAAAATGGCAATGTTGTGGTGGTCATGGGTGATATCAATATGCAGGTAGATTGGTAAAATCAGGTTAGCACTGAATCCCAAGAGAAGGAATCTACAGAATGCCTATGAGATGGCTTTTCAGAGCAGCTCGTGGTCGAGCCGACCAGGGAAAAGACAATTCTGGATTTGGTGTTGTGCAATGGAACCAGATTTGATTAGGGAGCTTAAGGTCAAGGAACCCTTAGGAGGCAATGATCAGAATATCATAGAATTCACCCTGCAGTTTGAGAGGGAGAAGCTAAAATCAGAGATATCAGTATTACAGTTGAGTAAAGGTAACTATAGAGGCATGAGAGAAGAGCTGGCCAAAGTTGATTGGAAGGGGACCCCAGCAGGGATGATGGTAGAGCAGCAATGGCAGGAGTTTCTGGGAGTAATTTGGAAGATGCAGGATTATTTCATCCCAAAGAAGAAGGGACAAGGGAAGTCAAAGACAGCATAAAAGCAAAAGAAAGGACACACAATGTTGCAAAACTTAATGGGAAACTAGAGAATTGGGAACCTTTTAAAAACCAACAGAAGGCAACTAAAAAAGCAATGAAGGGAGAAAAGATGAAATATGAAGGTAAGCTAGCCAATAATTTAAAAGAGGATACCAAAATTTTTTTCAGATATATAAAGAGTAAAAGAGAGGCAAGAGTGGACCGGACCACTGGAAAATGACGCTGGAGAGACAGTAATGGGGAACAAAGAAATTGCGGACAAACTGAATAAGTATTTTGCGTCAGTCTTCACTGTGGAAGACACCAGCAATATGCCAGTAATTGAAGATAGTCAGGGGGCAGAAGTGAGTGTAGTTGCTATTACTAAGGAGAAGGTGCTTGGAAAACTGAAAGGCCCATAGGTAGATAAGTCACCTGGACCTGATGGACTACACCCCAGTGTTCTGAAAGAGGTAACTGAAGAGATTGTGGAAGCATTAGTAATGATCTTTCAAGAATCCCTAGATCCTGGAATGGTTCCAGAGGACTGGAAAATTTCAAAGGTTACTCCACTCTTTAAGTAGGGAGGGAGGCAAAAGACAGGAAATTATAGGCCAGTTAGCCTGACTTCAGTAGTTGGTAAGATGTTAGAGACATTTATTAAGGATGAGGTTTCAGGGTACTTGGAAGCACGTGGTCAAATAGGCTGAAGTCAGCATGGTTTCCTTGAGGGAAGACCTTGCCTGACAAATCTGTTGGAATTCTTTGAGGAAGTAACAAGCAGGATAGGTAAAGGAGAGTCAGTGGATGTTGTTTACTTGGATTTTCAGAAGGCCTTTGACAAAATGCCACACATGAGGCTGCTAAACAAGATAAGAGCCCATGGTATTACAAGAAAGGTACTAGCATGGATAGAAGATTAGTTGACTGGAAGAAGGCAGAGTGTGAATAAAGGGTGCCTTTTCTGGTTGGCTGACTAGTGGTGTTCCTCACAGGTCAGTGTTGGGTCTGCTACTTTTCAAGTTATATGTTAATGTTCTGAATGATGGAATTGATAGCTTTGTGCCCACGTTTGCAGATGATACAAGGATAGGTGGAGGGGTAGGTGGTGTCGAGGATGCAGGGAGTCTGCAGAAGGACTTGGAAAGTTTGGGAGGGCAAAGAAGTGGCAGATGGAATACAGTGTAGTATATGGTCACGCACTTTGGCAGAAGGAATAAAGGTGTAGATTATTTTTTAAACGGGGTGCAAATTCAAAGATCAGAGCTGTTTGGGAGTCCTTGTGCAGGATTCCCTAAAGGTTAACTTGCAGTTTGAGTCGATAGTAAGGAAGGCAATGCAATGTTAGCATTCATTTCGAGAGGAATGGAATATAAAAGAAAGGATGTAATGCTGAGGCTTTATAAGGCTATGGTCAGACCAAATTTGGAGTATTGTGAGCAGCTTTGGAACCCACATCTGAGGAAGGATGTGCTGGCATTAGAGAGGGTCGAGAGGAGGCTTACAAGAATGATCCAGGAATGAAAGGGTTAATATATGAGGGTGTTTGATAGCTCTGGGCTTGTATTCACTGGAGTTTAGAAGGATAAGTGGGCTTCTCATTGAAACCTACCGAATATTGAAATGCCTGGATAGAGTGGACATGAAGAGGATGTTTCCAGTAGTGGGAGAGTCTAGGACCAGAGGCCACAGCCTCAGAACAGAAGGATGTTCCTTTAGAACAGAGATGGGAAGGAATTTCTTTAGCCAGAGGGTGGTGAATCTGTGGAATTCATTGCCACAGACAGCTGTGGAGGCCAAGTCATTGGGTATATTTAAAGTAGAGGTTGATAGGTTCTTGATTAGTAAGGGCGTCAAAGGTTATGAGGAGCAGGCAGGAGAAAGGGGTTGACAAGGAAAAGTAATCAGCCATGATTCAATGGCAGAGCAGACTCGATGGGCTGAATGGCCTAATTCTGCTCCTAGGTCTTATGGTCTTATGGTCATCATTATCCAACAATCTACCTCATGATCCTCTGATTATCAGAGGCCCAGCCACCCAAGATTTCCTGCCACCCACCCTCCCCACTCTATCTGATATCCTGAGGTCCCCATAAAATCTTCTATCTTAGCAACCCAGCTTCTACCCCAACTACTCACAGACACAACCAGACTCTAGATCTTGATCAGGCTAATGATTGCTAGCTCTCTCCGATGACCTCACCCCACCCCCAACCTTGCAAACATCTGAGTCTCAGATTCAGTGCAGGATGGTATATTTCCATTGGTGAAAGAATGCATTACCCATTCACTGTAGCCCAACAGCTTGGGCTCACACTTCTATGTAAACCATTTATCACATTTAATAGGATACATTGGTATTTCTAGGCACCCAAAGATACTCAAGTAAGATATTCACCAGACATGAATAACATGGATAAATTATTTGGGCTTTGGGAGTTTTCAGATTGTTTTTAGTGACTTCTCCAAGTGTAGTTTTGTAGACGTTTCACCAGGATGGCAATCAACCAACACTTCTCCAGGAATATCCAATACAATTTAGTCAGATTTGGTGACTGGATTGTATGCCTCCATGGTGCTCCTCCATAACAATTGTGTGGTGCGTTAACTGCAGTTCCAGTACTTCCTGCAGGAGAGGTTGCAGGAAATTTCAAGAGATAATAGAGATAATGAAATAAAGGGCGAGGTTACTCACACTGCCAGTATAACTGATATAAATGGAGTGTGCTGCATTGATATTCTGCTCATGCCTATTTAACTCAGGAAGGGCTTGACTGACTGAGCAACACCAAGAACTTTCACACTGAGGTTGCCAATATTCACTCTGTTTCTTTTAATTTCTACCAGTTTCATAAGTCTCCTGGTTTACAAACTCGGATTACAGAGACTGTACCTTAACTATTGTGCAACTGAACCCTGGTACACCATCATTTCTCCACATACCTATATTTCTCATATACATTATGAGATTGTTTTCTGCAGTTTATACTGAGGTACTTTTTCTTTCACCAGATTAACTGGTGCAGTCACCCCTGAGCCTTCAGCTCCAGCCAGCAAAAGAATGACAACTGAAATGTTATCCACTTAAATAGAATCAACTTTTTTCATCAATCAGGAATATGTCAAAATCCACACTTAGAAATACAGTTAAGGAGCTGAATTAACTTTATCCACTATGAATGTGTGAAGATTGTTTCAGATTTTGCTCCAGAAGCCATTCTATTCTACAATGGGTCAATTGGCCAGAAAGAAGAGGCAAAAAACAGCAAAAGATTTCAAAGCAAAATCTGGAAATCAAAGGAATCCCGAATGTGCACCAATACACAGCAGATGAAGCTGTGATATTATGATTATAACAAATATACTGAAATGTTGAAGCTATTTCTCATTTACACACAGGCCTTTGCATAGCAGATAACTCTTTTCTGTTGTTGTTGTGTTCTTAGTTTATTGAAAACAGTTTTCTGGATATGTACACACAAGAGTCTGAAACAACACTTGAGATGCCAGAGGAACTCAGTGGGTCAGGCAGCATCTACGGATGGAAATGGACAGTCGAAGTTTCAAGTCAAATCTAGTCCAGCTGAAGGGTCTGACCCAAAATTTCGATTGAATGTTTTGGGAACTGTTCTTCTGCAAGAGAAACGTCTGATGTATTGCAAAAGCACAAATAGGCATCCTTATAATTAAGGAACCAAATGGTTGAGATAATTGTGGAATGACACCAGCAGGAATTTGAAGGGGTTAAAAGATATTTTAACCCTTCAATTCCTGCATAAAGGAGGTGATATGTGACTAATGAATCTTCATTATCCTGGATAAAGGAAGTGATATGTGAGTAATGAACCTTCAGGATCATATGGGAGAATAAGCAAGTAGATCTTTTCAGAAGAGAAACATGTGTGTTGTTACCCAGTCCCTGAATGCATGGCAATTTGAATGACTGACTTCAGAGTCATGAGGTCCTGGGCAGGAGTAAGAACAAAGAAAGCCTAAAGAAGATTGGAAGGAAACTGTATAAAAGAAGGGCTGTCAGAGACATTGGTAGCCACAACTCTGGGAACAACCATCGCAGAGGAAGACCCTGATTCGAACTTAGAGAAGACTACCAGCCTAACCCCTGGTGAATTGAACCTGGCCAGTTCATTTCACAAGGGTCGTATTTGAGTCTAAGCCATGAGTCTTGTGATTTAGTATATTAAGTTGATAAGTTGGAACAGTAAATCATACAGGAAGTGATTAAAAGTCAGTGGTGTGCATGCACGTTTAAGTAAGGAGTGCTAATAAAAATTAAGTTGCACTAAACTTTGGTTAGAGTCTCTGTTCGACACATCGATTGATACCCTATAGAGGTAATAGTGTCAACAATTTATATAGATGCACCATAGAAAGCATCCTATCTGGATACATCACGACTTGGTACGGTAACTGCTCTGCCCAAGACTGCAAGAAATTGGAGTGAGTTGTGGACACAGCTCAGTTCATTATGAAAACCAGCCTCTCCTTCATCGACTCTGTCTACACTTCTCATTGCCTCGGAACAGCAGTCAGCATAATCAAGACCCCTCCAGCCCGGACATTCTGTCTTCTCCCCTTTGCATCGGGCAGAAGATACAAAGCTTGAAAACACACACAACCAGGTCAAAGACAGCTTCAACCCCACTGTTATAAGACTCTTAAACTGACCTCTTGTACATTAAAGATAAACTCTTGACCCTCATAATCTACCTCATCATGGCTCTTGCGCATTATTGTCTACCTGCACTGCACTTTCTCAGTAATTTTAACCATAACACAATTCTGCATTCTGCTATTGCTTTCCCTTGTACTATTCGAAGTACTTATGTTTTGAAATGATCGGTATAGATGGCTTGCAAACAAAGTTTTTCACTGTATCTCGGTACATGTGACAATAATAAGCCAATTACTAATACCAATTAAGCTAAGCAATTCAGTGTATTTGTCTGCCTTGGGTTTCCATAATGCTGGCTTACCAGCAGTTAACTAGGAGGGGAGTCAGGAGGATCAGGAAAAATAACAATGGCTACATGCTGATGAACTAGCAGATACTTCTGTCTCCTTCTCTGTAGTGAACTGTAATAATGAAGATTATTGCATTTGCTTGTTATTTTAACTCAATGTAAATCGAGTTGGAGCTAGCATCATTTTATAAATCGTGTCTTAAATTTGGTTAATAATTACTCTTCGTCCACTAGTCAGTGAGCATTCACAGGCACATACAGGAAGACTCTGCTCCTCAGTATTACCAAAAACATTCTTTGTCATGAAAAGCATCCTCAAGATGGAAATTGCATTGGAGATGTTTTTATCACCCTCTGAAGAAACAATTATTAATGCCATGGGAGACTGCCTTTAAAAGAAGAGTGTAACATGATTATTGATCTTAAGAAGTTCATAACATGTCATTACTCTCATTAAAGCTTCTCTCAATGAAAAGATTGACTGAAATAAGTGCAGTGCAGTATAAGACCAGTGAGAAGGACAAAAGATAATAAAGGTAATTAAATTCTGATGTAGTTTGTCTATCATGTTCACACAAGTTTATATCACATTGGCGCACTTATGAAATAAGAATATTGGCTCATCATATGATTGTACTTGCTTCATCTATTAGATATCAGAAAATGAGCTGCTATTTCAAAAATAATGGAATTTATAAAACTTGCTGTTGTTCATACAATATTGGATCAGCAAAATTAATCAACTGTCACAGAAGATTTTAGAAACAGACACCTCATTACCTGATCAATGATGGTAGTTAGCACTATTGCCTCACAGCTCTAAGGACACAGGTTTCATTCTGACTCACAGTGCTGCCTGTATGGAGTTTGCATGTCCTCCAGTGCAGCTATCCTCTGGATGTTTTGGTTCCCTCTCACATCAAAGCAATACTGGTAGGATAATTGGCTCCTCTAAATTACCCCTTGTTGGAGGTAAGTGACAAAGAATCAAAGAGGAGTTGATAGGCATCTGAGAGAAAAGAAGTTGCAGGAATACAGGGCAATAAGGGAAATTCTGCTGAGAGCTGGCATGGACTTGGTGGGCTGAATGGTCCTCCTTCTGTGTCATACAAGTAAGATAGCTGCAGCCACTAACTCAGATCCTTTAGTGTAGGGTCTGTTCACAACGAGACACTGAACAGCAGTGACCAGCAGCCAGGGAAAGGGTTTCTCAGTTACCAGGTCTTTTAGTGTGATGTTGATAACAAATCTGCTCCAGAGGATTTAGATGAGAACTGCAATGGGCCACCAGCAGATAAAGGCAGACAGGCTGCTTGGGGCATTGTTAGGCCTGGCTGCAAGCCTGAATGAAATGTTGACAAGCAAGGAAGAATCTCGTTCCATCTCTACATCATGCTTTGTGAGGAGCCTGGAATCCATCTTTTCCCAGAAAGGGACTGGTAGCCATTTCCACACCTGCAGAACCTACAACTATGTAGCACCTGATGGTTGACTGCAGCACAGGCAGAAATCCCCCAACCTCTGAGACTTACAGTGGAAACTTGGTATTCCACCATCAAGGCTAAGGTAGCACTGAATGTTAATCAGATATCTGTGGTAGGGCACGATGACACTTCAACAATTTGTCCTCCAGCAGGTGGCTGGCAACACTGAGGCACATCGTCAGGGGATTGTCAGTACCTAATGGAACGTGCAGCCATCACTTTCTCTCAGGATGCCAACATTTGTCATCCAACCACCATTAGCTCATTAGTGTTGTTGCTATTGCCTATTAGCTAGCCAATCTAAGATGCTGCTGCTCATGGCAAAATGGTTCACTCCAAAGTTAGACCAAAGAGGCCCAGAGAGCTGCTGAAGATCATCTTTCGTGACTATCTGAAACATCATCCACTCCAAGGGAGCAGTTCTCCACCAATTTGCTGTCAGGTCCCAATGGAGCACAGCATGGAAGAAGTAGGTCTTGCAAATGGGTAGAGAAGGAAGTACTAATGGTGATAGTTAATGACTGAATAATTTGGCTCTTAATTAAATGGTAAAAATAGATTGGATTAGTGATTGGTTAGGTGTGTGATTCCATGATTTTCTGATCAAGCAGATGCTGAGACGATCAGCAACAGAGTGTTGCGTAAATGCAAATTGTGGTGCAACAAGGAATTTGCTTCCATTTTATTTTTATTTGTTCTTGGGATGTTGGCATCGCTAGAGAAAGACCAGAATTTAATAGCCATCCTAAATGCCCTTGAAAAAGTGGTGAAGTGTCATGTTCTTTTCTCCCCAAGGTACAAGAAGTGAATTGAAACTTTTAACCTTGTAACAAGGGACGCTGGTAAATTACATTTCCAATTCAGGCTGGTGTGTAACTTGGAAGCATCCATCTAGATGGTGGTGAACCCATGTGTTCCAGATGCTGTCAAAAAAGCCTTGCTAAATTGTTGCTATCCTCTTTGTATATGGTAGAAATAGCAGCCACTATGGACAACAGTGAATGTTGAGTGGTTAGTCAGGGTGGTCATTCCAGTGGTCTGCTTTGTCCTGGGTAGTACAGTTAGTGCTGTTGCCTCAGGCATGTGGGTTTATCTAAACCATGGCTGCTGCCTCTCTTGTGACTGTGAGTTACACTTTATGGCAATGTTAGGTAATGATTAGTCCCCATACACAGCAGGCCAATGTCTGTTTTTTGAGAGACTGTGAATGGCAATTATTGCCTCTCCTGGTACCTCCTAGAGGAAAAGTGTAAAATGTAGCCATGCTGGATTTTGAGTGGCCAATCAAAACCCAGCATAAATTGAAGGATATTCATTTTCCTTTCTGTAACTGAAAATTAGAGTCAAATTCATACAACCTGTGAAGGACCCTGATTAGCATAATTAAATGGCATCCTGCCAGCTGCAATCAGGTGCACTGTTTCATCCATCAACATGGATGCTTTCAAATAGTATCAGGAGATTCAGTACAGAAGGAGTGAAGAAAGTATCTCAATGTCCCATACCATGGGGAGATTGCCTGTTCTTCAACAAGAAAAGGGCAAGAAAAGAATCATCCTCATGGTTTCTGTAATTCCAATGAAAAATGAAAAACAATGGTTGTTTCCAGTTGAAATCTTTCAAACAGTAAGTGGACTAGAATATAATTGTCTAGTTATATGTCCCTTAATGAATAAAGCATGAAGCAGTCAGTTAATTTAATATATACATCAGCATTTCATTATATTTCACTAAAGATTTCAATACCTCATTGACCTTCACACTACATATTAATGAAATCTCTGCCACAGAGCCCACTAGTCATTCTCCAGCAGTAACAATTTGCTAATGCTTTCACTCGAACCATCGCAGGATTGACGAATGACACAGTTGCTAGGTGTAGCAATTTATGCAGCCATGAAGGTTTCCCTCAGATTAATATTTACTATGAAATCATTCATGTGATTTTATGAGAAGCAGAATGTGTACTTATATAGTTCTTTTCATAAGCTCGGGGAATCCCAAAGCACTTTCTTGCCAATGAAGTACTTCTGAGAGAGTCAGCAATAGAATGTAAGCAAACATGACAGTAAATTACAAAGAGCAATGAGTTAAATGCCCAGAAGAACCACTTAAGTAATGATGGTTGGTGAATAGACTGTAGACATGTTCTAACGGACAGTGGCAGTGACATGCACCTACGTAAGGTGACAGGACAAAAATTCAATGGTTCCAGTGAAACTGACAGCACCTCTGGTGTTGTGACATCCCTTCATTGCTGCCCCAGCTATCAGCCGAGATTATGTTATCAAGCTTCAACCTAAAGCTTTCATCTCAGAACAAAAAAAGTACAATTGACATCTTATAGAATATGGTGTAGCGGCTGCTACCGCGATGTGAAAGCAAGACATTAGTCGGTGGGCTGCAGAACAAAAACTGATTTATTTTCCCACCTTGCGCGGGCCTTTTAAGAGGAACGGTTCCCGCCCACCGAAAACGGAAATGATGTATGCGCTACGTCATCAAACTTTTCCTGCGCGCGGGTTCTCCCCGTCGCTCGGGGAAGACGAAGGCCCAACACCATCTTGGGCCTCGCCGCTCCGACGACGCGCGACCCGACCATCGAGCCGGTTCACTTGCTCGGACAGTGAGTCGCTACAATGGTTTCCATTTTGCCAAAAGAAAATTCATGAAGCTATTGAGGGCATTCCACATAAAGCAAACCAGAACAATTTATTCCTCCAAAATTCTTATTTCCTTTAAAATTATTCAGAAATAATTTTGCGTAAAGAGTAATAGTGAAGCTATCAAACTTTCACCGTTATAATGGTGTAAATCTGGCAGCAATTTCTGACATCTGCACATATGTATCAAAGTTACTGTTGGAGATACCCCAATTCTCAATAGGGTGTACTATAATATTCCTCATCAATATGTTTAGCACTTAAAAACAGTACATTGGCATGGCCTTGTGGTTGTCACTAATAATTCACCAATAAAATCCAGAGAAAGTTAGAGCTGGCATATTCATGACTACATACTTCTTTACAGGCTGCTCAGTGATAATAATTCTCAAGTTGCAGCACTTCCCTGCTTTTGAAAGTTTAATTTACAAGAATGGAATCTTATTCCATCAGAAGTTAATTTGTGTTGGATATTAAAAAAAGCATTTTTTTCTTTCTCTACCTTTTTATTTTATAGACTGAGATGCACTGCAGTCAAGCACATAAAGCTGCCTAAGTGCTCCTTTCCAGAAAATCTGTTGCACAATTCCTGTGATACATTAAGTTGCTCTTGCTCATCCCTCCTCTTGGCTTGATATAGAAGCTACAGAACACGTACCACCAGGCTCAAGGACAGCTTCTATCCTACTGTTATAAGACTCTTCAATGGACTTCTTACATGATAAAAACAAACTATTGATCTCTCTATCTACCTCGTCATGACTCTTGCCTTAACTTGTCTACCTGCACAGCTCTTTCTATGTAACTGTAACACTATATTCTGCATTTTTTCTTCTTTTGTACTACCTCAAACTATGGAATGATCTGTCTGGATGGCATGAAAACAAAAGCTTTTCACTGTATCTCGGTACACGTGACAACAATACACCAATTAAATCATTCCATTGTTTCATCAGAGTTCCTCTAAAGAACTCAGACTCCTTACTTCAGTCTTGACATTTGGAACTTCCTTCCTAAATCTGTCTCTCCACCTCCTCTTTCCCAACAAAAGACTCCTTGAAAACCAACTCTGACCCTCTTCCTAAAATTTTCCCTTTTGATTCATTGTCTTTGTGAAAAGAGAAGGAAAGGCTATACAGCCAATGAAGTATTTTTGAAGCATTGCCAGTGTTGTAGGAAATTCAGCAGTCAGTACATAGCAATATTGCACTACCAACTAAACAATAATGAACAAATAATCTGTTTTCTTTGATGCTGATTAGGGGATAAATATTGACCAGGACAGCAGAAGTAGTTGCCATACTGTTCTTTGAAATGGTGCCAGGGCATCTTTTATCTCAATGTGAATGAGCAGGTGGATCCTCAGTTTAATGTCTCATCTGAAAGAAGGCACCTCTGGCGCCCTCAGTTCTGCACAGGAAGGTCATCCAGGGCTTTTGCGCTCAAGCCTCTGGAGTGAGACATGAACCCACAAACTCCTGACTCAGCTGAGATCTGATAATTGAATCACAGCTGGCACATTCACACTATGGAGTGTCTTCATTTTTTACATTAAAAATGCTGTACAAAAGCAGTTTATTTTGGAGCTGTCTTCACAAAAGAGGAGATGATGCCAATAGTATAGTTAAGGAGGACTAGTGAAATAGTGGACAGGATTAACATAGTCAAAGAGGAAGTATTAAGGGGTTTAGCATCTTTGAAAAGGGATAATTCTCCAGGTCAGGATGAAATATATCCCAAGCTATTAAGAAAAAAGCAAGGGAAGAAATTGCAAAAGCTCTAACTGCAAATTTTCAATCTTCCTGGTTGAAGGAGTGATGCCAGAGAACTGGAGGATTGCTAATATTGTCCTAATATTTAAAAGGGAAGGAAGGGACAAACCCAGTAATTACACGCCAGTTGGTTTACTTATAGTGGTGGGAAAGTTATTGGAACCAAATCTATAAATCATTTTGAAAGGCACAGATTAATCAAGGACAGTCAACATGGATTTGTCAAGGAAAGTACTTGATCCCTTGCTCTTTTATATATTATGCAGTGTCGGGGACATTATAAAGACATTTGCAGACAATGTAAAAGTTGTCTATGAGGCTGACAATGAGAAGGAAAACTTTGGAGTGTGGTAAGACATACTTGTAGATGTTCTGGTCAATTGGGCAGAAAGTAGCAAATGAAATTTAATCCAATAAAGTGTAAGGTAACGCATTTTGGGAGATGCAACAAGGCAAAGAAATAAACAGTAAAAGGAATAAAATTGAGCGGTATAAAGGATCAAAGGGACCTTTGTAGTGAACATCCTTAAAGGTAATAGGACAGGTCTCATGTTAGTTATAAAGACATACACAATACTTTTCTTTATTAGCCAAGCTAATAAGAACATGGAGAATATGGTGGAACTGTATTGAAAACTACTTAGACCACAATTTGAGTACATAGTTCTGGTTACCATATTACAGATGAGATTACTCTGGAGATGGTGCAGGTGCAGCTAAAACTGGAAAATGTTAGCTTTGAGGATGATTTGGGTAGCTGATATTGTTTTCTTTGGAGCAGGTGAGGTGGAAAATGACCTAATTGAAGTGGATAAAACTATGAGGGGCCTAAACAGACATAATGGGCTGAATGGATCTCTGTGTCATAAATATTCTATGATTGTATAAAGTATCCAAGAAAGCTGTTGAATTTTAGACATTTCTTTCCTTTCCTTTGATGTGGAGGAGAAACCGTCAGTTTTGTTTGAATTAGTGTTTATATCCCTGTAAAGTTGCTACCCATCCGGAAATAGCAAATGTTCTGTTTTATTTATCCCCAGGAATATCTTCTGTATAATGCATGTTAACTTGAAGGAGACATATTTTAAAATGTGAACTATTTTAACATTTTGGTGGACAAAGTGTCTTGAACAGTTTCTGACATTTGACAGTAATTGCAAATCACATTTCCATCCACTTCATCCCAGCAGGATGCTGCATTCTGCAGGCCTCATTAAATATAATGAGCTCTGATTGCACATAGCAGGTTTTATGTAATTATTACCCAGAAATTAACTGACCACAGATCGAAAGGTTTATCATGTAAGCATACAGAAGCACTGCTGTCTAAAGTCATTTTTAAATTTCCTTTTATCTTAACTGGCTACCTCCACATGAAGCATATAGAAATATGTACCATCAGCAGGATCCCATTCTAAACTCCGCCAATATAATTCATTTCTTCAGTTACTCCTGCTTCAATAGCTGTAACTAATTAGGACAATGCTTGAATTAACTTTTTGGGACTGCATTGCAGTCATTATAGAATGGAAAAGTCCTTTAGAATGGAGTGTTTTGTTTATGTATTCACTGATTATTGTTTTATAGGTCCATGGAATGACCAGAATTCCCAACGGGGCATTCAATTGATGTGGATATTGCAATTGTTCTTTTCCTTCATGATATAATATTCTCTGTGTCCATATTCTTTGTTTAGGTACCAGAGAACTATGCCACCCATTAACTACAATAGGTTAGCCCAATAGAACTATTCATAGTAAACCAGTGATGTAACTGCACCTAGCGACATGCCAGCAACTGCAATGTAACCTATTTGCATTGTATTCCTTCCTGCTAAAGAGCTTGTGGGGACAGCTGAACCCGGTCCCACTGCTGAATTGACTTCCACCTTGACAGAAAATTTAATGATGACACAATGAAAGTTTGATGCCTTTGGTCCCTCTTTATTATAATGTGGATTTCATGATGCTTGTGGTGCATGGGAGATATCATGCATGCCATTCAGGATATTAGGGATTATTCAGGTGTTATGAATTTATAGGGGTAGCAGACAATTGAGAACCAGTCTTCAGAAAATCTGTTGAAATGTAAAGTAGAAGCAGTAATCAGTTTTGAAATTGAAAGGACAGCTTTGTAAACAAACAGTGCTGTCTGGTCCACAGCAGGAGGCTGCCTTTATGGTTTGTAAACTGACATGATCATGAGACATTCTTGTATGCATCAGCCAAATGTAAGATAATAGGCCTCTATCAAACCAGGCACCAGCTAATTTATTTTATCACTTACCACATCAAACATGGCCAAAGGCATATTTGCTCTGCATATCAATAATTGGGATAGTTCTGTTCACAGAAGCTTTTAGACCATTCATCTGAATTACTTTGTCCAAGTAAAGGTGTTTGAACATTCAGGGATGTCTTGTACTTCAATGGAACCATTTATCAGACACAAAATAGTGAAGTAAACAATATCATTGTAGCTATTGAAATTTTATTGAATCACCTTCTGTCATCTTTGTTCTTAAGAGCATAAAAACTTGATATATTTTGAGTTCGAAGAGATTCTATGAGAGTTTCCAAAAGAATGTCTGCTTGTCGTGATAAATAAAGATCTTCAATATCTCCCAGCTTCTCCAGTGTCTCCAGTGACTTACTCACAGTCATAACACATGAAAAGGATCGAGTTAAATCAGCATCGGAAGGTAGTTTTGCAGATGAAAGGAAGGACCAATCTTCAGTGTGAGCAGTGTGCAGAACGAGCTGTATTTAGAGTGGTGTGAGGCAGTCTATGAGAGCAGGTTTAGTGTGATTGGCCTTTTCAGTAACATTATTTTTCAGTCTTCAGTGTCAGTAAAATCTGGCTTTCCTGTAAGTGAAAAACAACTGTCATTTCTCAGCCCAATGTGGCTGAAAACATTCACTAATGACAAATATTGAGTGTTGCCCAGTTGTTATTTGGACAAGTTTGCCTTGAAGAGAAGCTGGACCAGTGAAGACAAAAGTCATGCTCAAAAGTGACCACACATAAAAATTGTTCTATTCCATGTCAATACAATTTTCACATCCACAGTACTTAGTTGTTTAGTGTTACACTGATGAATTTCTAGGCCCTCATCTACAATTTATAAGTCACCAGTCGTGATTGAACTGCAGCCAGGCCAGGGAAAAGAAAAGTCTGGGTGTCAGACGGGGCAGCATGCATCAGATCTTACCCAAATTAGAAAGTTGATGGAGCAGCCTGTTGGCAAAGGCCGTTAAATTTAAATCTGGAGGTGTTTGGAGAATGATACGCCCTTCCTGAAAGCTTACCTGAAATTTCAGAAGCATGTGGGAATCCAGACCCGGCTTTGCACAAGACTTGAACAGAACCTGGAATCCATCCCATCCAGCAAGTAAGAATGACCAGTTCCATGAAAATGTTCACACACCCAACCATGGTGCAGCATTTGATGGAAGAGGTCTCAGCTTCTAGTTTGGCACAGGCAGAAGCCACACAATGTATGGGATCAGCAGATCAGCAGTGAAAGCTCCTACAGAAGCCGTTCAGGCTCAACACGTTGTCATCAAGGTTTTTTGTGGCCAAGGCTGTCAAGGGCTCTCGAGTAACCTGCCCTCCAGCAGGTTGTTACGTCTGCTGATGTTCTGGGGAAGAGTTAGTGTGTCTGTTGTGTACAAATCTAATGTCCTTTCTCAGGGTGAGGATGGCTCACGGAGTGGTCAGTGAAATAGGTTGTTTCATACTGAATGAGGCAGAGCATTCTTTAGTTTCCTCAGGTTTGCACTTACAGAGACAAACAGACAACACTGTCCAGCACCCTTACAGGTTTAGAGAAATTCTCCTGCAGCCCAACCTAAGTTTTCAGATGATGGAGTGGTAGTGGGAGGAAACAAGTCGGGACCCTTATGGCAACATTCATCGCCTCTGACCTACTATTCCTGCAATTGTAATTATGCATCTGTTTCTGGTTATTTCTCATCAGTGGTAAATTCCAAGCTGCTCCTAAAGGAAGATGGTAATGCTGTTGAATGTGAATGAAACATCACCAACATCAGACACTAAGTAGCACAATGATGACATGTTACTTATCTTTCCAAGATCTTACTGCATATGGTCATGGACTCCTTTCTACTTGTGCCTGAATCTAATGGAATGAGTTCCCTGAGTGATTCACAATGCTGTAAGACATGCCCATTCCTCTTTGGTTCTGCTGCCTTTCTCCTGTTACTCCCCTTCTTCTTTTCCTCTTCAGCAGAAAAGGACTGCACCTTTTCAGCCAGATTCTGATCATGGAGCAGATGATAACATACCCTGAGACACTCTCTGGACTGGACTGTCAGGCACCATTAACTGGTCTGTACAGCAGAGCTCCATAGCACTCCACTAAGCAACAAATGACCCCTACCTACAGTTGTAATTACACTCTACAGCAGTACCAAAAGTCTGGACTGCAGGGAGGAGCCAAGGACAGTGGAGATAACTTTTGTCCTCCATGGACCATCCACCCATTTGGTTTGATGATGATAAAAAATGTACACAACAGAGTGCCTCAGAGTATTTATTGCATTATGCAGGGAATGAATAAAATTTATTCACACATAATATATTTGTTCAGGGAACGATATCCTTCATGGGTCATGAAAGACTCTAGGACCATATGGAGAGTCCCAAGTTCCACATAAGTGCAGTCTATCACTCTTTGCACCTTTGGAAGCAAACAGATATGTGAGTCTCTATTCCACTGATGCCTGCTGATCTCCTTTCAAGAAAATAGAAAAGAATCCACCCCCCCCCCCCCCTTGAGATAGTGGATCTCATGGAGGGAGTATTCTGTGTATGGAAATGAGCTGAAAAACAGCACATATCAGGGAGAGTTCAGGGTGACAGTGATTTTCACCTCTAATGTAAAAGATCACCAGATCCCCACTGCATTACACATCATTAGCAGAATCATTACTGCTTGGCCAGTTGGAGATCTCTTGGAAAGCTATTTGGCAGGATGCCTCATCATCAAAACTCACCAACAAGCACCAATACCTTGCTTGGCTGGCAGAGAGTGGAGCCCACCTTGTCAGATCCTTCCTGCATCGTCAGGGTCTCACTCCCCACACACTGTCCTCAAGATGGCTGTGGACTAGGCGTTTATTAAGAAGGTCTGGAAAAGGATGCAAGGGTTCTTGTCAAGGTTTGTCCCGAGCAGTTGGATAGGACTCTCTGATCTATGAGCTGTTCCTGGGGATCCACACAGAGAAAAACATCAAATACTGCTGGAAGATCATCAACTCAGTGAAGGAAGTATTTTGGACTGCCTGAAACTTATTGGTCTTCCAACACAATGAGTGAATACTACAAAATGGCACATTCCTGGATGCAGGAGTACTTGCTGAGTAATACACTGAAGCTCATTACAGCCACCACAATGGCTTTGTGGGGGAAGAGCACAGCCTAAGGTCCTGCTGCCACTGGACACTGAGGGATTGGGCCGTGTGGTACAGCTTCTCCCACACTTCATAGGTGTATTGTTTAAAGATGAAACATGAAAGGCATTGGTACATAGAATATATTGGTTTGATGACACGATGATTATAAAGAAAGGCCTGCAGTGGTTATATTGTATTTTTATTCTTATGAATAAAATTTATTTTTGAAATAAAAATAGTGATCCCTTAAAGATTCTCAGATAGTAAGCTCTCCTAGTGACAGCTCTTCTGCCTCTCCTCCATCAATTACTCTGACACTCTCCTTGCCTTTGGCCACAGTCCCCTGCTCCTGGTTATTTGTTCAAACAAGAACATTACTAAAGCGCCCATAAATAGCAGCAGTGAAAGCAACCCTAAGCTCAGCACTCACCTAGACTCCCTACATGAAATGTTAATGCAGTCTTCCTCTGGAATGGAGTGAGCACTACCTCATTTGACTCCCATCAGATCGGCAACATTTGATGATACTGTAGCGGCCAGCTACACACTACGAAATGAAGACACAGAGTCGCTGGTTCGAAGTCAGAAGTTGAATGAACGACAGGGGCGTGGTGCACCTTTAATATCCGAAAACTTCCCGCGCTACAGTTCCCGCACTGACGTCACGCGCAGATCACCTGACCTTCCCGCACACGGGCTTTCCTAGCCTGACGATGGGGAGGAAGGAGGGCCCCGCGCTATCTTGGATCGGGGCCTTCAATGACGTTCGCGATGTTGGGAGCCAGTTCGATGCCAGTGCAATGAGTCACTACATAATGCCCCCCCCCCGCCCCCCAGAACCGGTGATACCGTCGCGAAAATCAGAATTAAATAAACTATGACTTGGGTGACCTGCCCGTGTCGCGCTCGCTGGACCACCACGGGTTGGTCCAAGTCTAAATGAGCCAGCTTCAGCCGTTCAATTGTAAAAACCTCCTCGCGCCCCCCAATGTCCAGCACGAACGTAGACCCATTGTTTCTGACGACCCGGAATGGCCCTTCGTATGGTCGTTGCAGCAGTGATGGGTGCGCGCCCCTCCTGACAAAGACAAACTTACAGTCTTGGAGGGAAGTCGGCATACAGGTCGGGGCCTGTGTCGCGAGGTGGGTATCGGGGCCAGGTTTCCAAGCCGCTCGCGCAGCCAGTCGAGCGCCGCGGCAGATTCTTCCTCAGGCCCCCAAGGGGCTGGTAGGAACTCGCCCGGGACAACTAAGGGCGTTCCATAGACCATCTCCACAGATGAGGCATGCAGGTCCTCTTTTGGCGCGGTGCGTATCCCCAGCAGGACCCAGGGGAGTTCGTCTACCCAGATGGGCCCCTTTAAGGCAGGCCATGAGTGCTGACTTCAGGTGTCAATGGAACCTCTCCACCAGCCCATTGGATTGCAGGGGATAGGCGGTGGTGAGGTGGATCCGGGAACCCCACAAGTCGGTGACAGCAGACCACAGGCCAGAGGTGAATTGAGCTCCCCTGTCTGAGGTGATATGTGCCAGGACACTGAAACGGGCCACCAAAGTTGACAGAAGGGCCCATGCGCAGGACTGGGTGGAAGTGTCTGTGAGGGGAATGGCTTCAGGCCAGCAGATAAAACAGTCGACAATCGTGAGGCAGTACCGCGCTCCTCGGGAGACTGGAAGGGGGCCAACCAGGTCGACATGGATATGGTCGAACCTCTGGCGGGTAGGTTGAAAATCCTGCAGGGGGGCCTTGATATGCTGCTGTACTTTTGAGGTCTGGCAGTGTGTGCAGGACCGGGCCCATTAGGAAACCTGCTTACGCAGGCCATGCCAGACGAACTTGTCGGACACCATCAGGACAGTAGTCCAGATGGATGGGTGTGCAAGGCCGTGGATGGCATCAAACACCCATCAGCGCCAGGCAGCTGGGACAATGGGGCGAGGTCTACCTGTGGAGATATTGCAGAGCAGGGTGCGCTCACCAGGGCCTACCAGTAGGTCTTGCAGTCGCAGGCCCGAGACTGCGGTGCGATAGCTGGGCATCTCCATGTCCGTTCGCTGTGCCTCCGCCAAGAAGTATCAGAAGTGTCTGATGGCCAAGTACAACGCCAACAGCCCGCTGTCGAAGGCGCTATATTTGAGCTCTGGTGGTCGAAGGTGCCTGCTGAAGAACGCCAGCGGTTGCCAACGCCCTTCAATAAGCTGCTCTAGAACGCCTCCAACCGCCGTGCTGGAGGTGTCGACCGTCAGGGCAGTCGGGACGTCCGTACGAGGATGCACCAACATGACCGTGTCCGCCAAGGCCTGCTTGGTTTCGACAAACGCGTTGTGAGCCTCTTCCGACCAAACAATGTCCTTGCTTCCGCCTGACAGGAGAACAAACAACGGGTGCATGATGTGGGCCGCGGATGGTATGAACCTGTGATAAAAGTTTACCATACTGAGGAATTCCTGCAGGCCCTTGATGTAGGTGGGTCTGGCGAAATGGCGGATGGGTTCGACCTTTGCAGGCAGGGGCGAGGCGCCGTGTTTGTCAATCCGATGGCCCAGGAAATCGATTGTCTCAAGCCCAAATTGGCATTTGGCTAGGTTGATGGTCAGGCCGAAATCCCTCAAGTGAGAAGAGGTGCGTGAGATGTTCCTGGCAGCTGCTGCTGGTGATCAAGATGTCATCCAGGTATATGAAGGCAAAGTCAAGGTCACGCCCGACCACGTCCATCAGTTGTTGGAAGGACTGAGCAGCGTTCTTGAGGCCAAAGGGCATCCGGACGAATTCAAAGAGGCTGAAAGGTGTGATCAGCGCCGTCTTCGGAATGTCGTCCGGATGCACTGGGATCTGGTGATACCCGCGGACGAGGTCGACCTTGGAAAAAATGGACCGGCCATGCAGGTTGGCAGTGAAGTCCTGAATATGCGGCACGGGGTACCGGTCCAGGGTAGTAATATCGTTGAGGCATTGGTAATCGCCACAGGGTCGCCAGCCTCCGGCTGCCTTGGGGACCATGTGTAGCAGAGAGGCCCATGGGCTGTCCGACCTGCGGATGATCCCAACTCCTCCATTTTTTTGAATTCCTCTTTCGCGAGGCAGAGCTTGTCTGGGGGTAGCTGCCGGGCGCAGGCGTGGAGGGGAGGCTTTGGGTGGGAATGTGATGCTGGACACCGTGCTTGGGCAAGGTGGTGGAGAACTGTGGTGTTAGTATGGACGGAAACTCTGCCAGGACCCTAGTGAACTCATTGGTCGATGTGGTAACAGACTCGAGGTGTGGAGCCGGTAGCTTGGCCTCACCCAACGAGAACGTTTGAAAGGTCCTGGTATGTACCAAACGCTTACCCCGCAGGTCAACCAGCAGACTGTTGGTGCGAAGGAAGTCTGCCCCGAGGAGTGGTTGCGAGACAGTGGCCAGGATGAACTTCCAAGTAAAGTTGCAGGTGCCGAACTGGAGGTGGACCAAACAGGTGCCAAAGGTCTGAATGGTGCTGCCGTTGGCGGCTCTGAGGGCGGGTCCTGGTGTGCAGTTGCGAGTCTCGTGGCTGTTGGGAGACATGACGCTGACTTCGGCTCCGGTGTCCACTAGGAACTGACGTCCAGAACACCTGTCCCACACATGCAAGAGGCCATCCGGGTGGCCAGCGGCCGTAGCCTTCAGCGGCAGCTGGCTCTGGCGTTTCCCGGAAACCTGCATGGTGGCTGACATCTGCGGGCATCTGCGCCCCACCGCTGGTGGTAGAAACACCATTAGTCAGTCGGTATCTCAGACCTGGTGACGGGTGGGGTCCGTTCGATTGCTGGGTCTGGCCTGCTGGGCCACTGGATACATGACATGGCAACGCACTCGACGGACGTCCCGCTCTCCTTTTTCGCAGCCAAAGGACATCCGCCTGGGCAGCCACCTTCCAGGGGTCGCTGAAATCGGCATCCGCCAGGAGCAGGTGGATGTCATCGGGTAACTGCTCCAGGAAGGCCTGCTCAAACATCAGGGAGGGTTTGTGCCCATCTGCCAGGGCCAACATCTTGTTCATGAGCACAGAGGGGGGTCTGTCGCCCAACCCATCGAGATGGAGGAGGCGGGAGGCCCATTCGCATCGGGAAAGGCTGAAAGTCTTGAGAAGGAGGGTCTTGAACTTATCGTACTTCTCCTCCTCCGGGGGCGCCTGGATGAAGTCCTCAACCTGGGCTGCAGTGTCTTGGTCAAGGGCGCTCACCACGTAGTAGTACTTGGTGTCATCCCTGGTGATCTGGCGAATCTGGAACTGGGCCTCGGCCTGGTCGAACCAGACACTGGGCCTGAGGGTCCAAAAGGTGGGCAGTTTAAGGGCTACTGCCTGTACCTCTTGTTGTGCAGACATCGTGGGTCCAAAAACGTTTGGGCCCGTCGGGGTCACCAATGTAGTGGCCAACTACACACTACGAAATGAAGACACAGAGTCACTGGTTCGAAATCAGAAGTCGAATAAACGACAGGGGCGCGGTGCGCCTTTAATATCTGAAAACTTCCCACGCTACAGTTCCCGCGCTGACGTCACGTGCAGGTCACTTGACCTTACCGTGCGCGGGCTTTCCTAGCCTGACAATGGGGAAGAAGGAGGGCCCCATGCCATCTTGGATCGGGGCCTCCAACGATGTTCACGATGTCGGGAGCCAGTTCGATGCCAGTGCGGTGAGTAGCTACAATACCATTAAATATTGCGGTGCAGGCCCTGTCCTTATTTTTCTGTCCATAGTTCACTCTGATGATTAATTACATAACCACAATTTAATTTCATAGATGAGCCACCAATTTGCTCTTGAAAGGGATTAACATCTCCTTTGTTCACTCTATTGCTCAATACACAAGCACATCACACACACAGAAGTGGCCAACAAAAGATTGCTTTAGCACTATGAGTACCATAAGGTACTGATCAATGTTAAACATTGCCATACAAGATGAAGTGTACAGTGCTTAAAAAAACACATGCTCTATGATTGAATTTTGAACTCCCATCTCACAAGTTGAGTCTTCCGTCCTTATCTGACTATAAGCAGAGGAAAAATTTAAAAAATAGAGGCAGTGAGGTTTGTGAATCAGAAAGCTACAAGGCAGTCAGGTTCCATTGATACTGTGAAGTCCATTAGACCAAGTAAATGCAAATCTGCATAAGGAAGCTTTCATCAAGTTGAGAAGGAAAATACAGGATTGTTGAATTTTTTTGCTTTGATCAAACAAGATAATCCACCACGTAGGGAAGTATAGTGTATTCATTATTTTATATGATGCAAAAGCAAGTTTTATTCATTGAAATAAAAGAATTTCGTTGCAGGCAACGCTCAGCAATGACTTGTTCTCACTACTGTATGTGTTCTGTGTGGATACTAGCATTACCCACCTGATTATGCCATTATGAGAAGAGTTATTAAGCAGCTCTGACGCACACCAACACTCAGACCACTCACAGGAGTAACATAGAGTATTGTCTGCAAATAGATTCTTTTATTTCAATGAATAGAGTTTGCCTTTGCATAATAAAAAATAATGAATATGCTGCACTTTCCTACATGGTGAATCATCTTGCTTCACTAAAGCAAAATAATTTCAGCTGTCTTGTATTTTCCTTCTCAGTCTGATGGAAGCTTCCTTATCTAAATTGCTAGTTACTTGGTATGTTGGACTGACACCAATACAACAGTGAAAATATCTAAGGAAAGACTTCAGTCTTGTAACAATCTTGTTCATTGCAGTTTCAATGGTCTTAGTGGGAAAAAGGATAGAAAAAAATTATTGTGAATGACTTTTGATAAGTGATGGATAAATACATATTAGACTGTGTCAAGCTGTATTTGGCCACTGACCTCGACCTGCCACCCACTGTCCCTACCTGCCTACATTTACCTGGGCCAGATGTAGGGAGCCAAATGAGCCAACACTATACCACCGTCAGACAAGGCCTCAGGTGAGCCCCAGCACCAGGGACGCACTGACAATCTTTGACATGAAACAAGTCAGGAGATGAATCCTTGCCTTCTGTCAAAGCTGGTAAGTAGAGACGTTAAAAAACTATTAAGGTTGTTCCAAAATATTATTTTTCTGAAAATAATTAAAACATAAACAAATTATTAAAACAATGAAAAAATGCCAAACAAGTTTTAAATATTTTTTAATTTTACTTTATAGGCAATTACAATCAAGTGGTTCCTTGCGGAACATAAAGGGTGTAGGAAGATACTTAAGAAAGAAATTAGGAGGGGAATAAAAGGCCATGAAATTATCCCTGGCACATAAGGTTAAGGGGAATACTAAATAATTTTATAAGTATTCTAGGAGTTTAGGTAGGGAAAGAGTGAGTCCCTTTGGGACCAAAGTGGTAATCTATGTGTGGAGCCAGAAGATGTAGGCAAGGTCCTAAATGAATACTTCTCCTCTGCATTCACCAATCTCCTCCCTTGTTTGCCAAGGGATAGATTTCATCTGGCCCTCCCTATTTATCCACCCTAATGTGTTCCAAGATCTCTATCACCTGACTGGTGCTTCAGACTATCAATATGTCCCTCTCTGAATGCTCTGTTCTCCAATGTGGATACATTAGGGCAGATAAATAGGGAGGGCCAGATGAAATCTATCCCTTGGCAAACAAGGGAGGAGATTGATAGGGCTTTGACAGAGACTTTTGCATCTTCATTAGCCACAGGTCATTACCAGAAGACTAGAGGATAGATGATGTTGTTTCCTTATTTAAGAAGTGCAACAAGGATAAGCCAAGTAACTAAAGTCTGGTAAGCCTCATGTCAGTGGTAGGGAAATTATTGTAAAAACTTCTAAGGGACAGGACTCACGTACATTTGAAAAGGCAGGGACTGATTAGGGATAATCAGCATGGCTCTGTGTGGAGAAGATCCTATCCCATAAACTGAGTTTTTTAGAAGATAACTAAGAAGATGAATGAAGGCAGGGTGGTAGATGTGTCAATATGGACTTTATTAAATCATTTGACCATTGGGATATGGAATTTAATCCTGAAAAATGTGAGGTGATGCATTTTCAGAAGTCATATAGGTGTATGAAATTTACAGTAATCAGTAGGACACTAAATAATGTTGGTGAACAGAAAGACCAAGGGGTCCACGTTCATAGTTCCATGAAAATGGCCATACAGATCAATAGAATTGTGATGAAGACAAAAGGCATACTTACCTTCATAGCTTGGGACATAGAATATAAAAGTCAGGATGTTATGTTGCAACTTTACAAAACATTGGTTTGACCACACTTGGAGTATTGCAGTTCTGGCCACCACACCATAGGGAGGATGTGGTTGCATTGGAGACAGTGCAAAGGAGATTCATCAGGATGTTGTCTGGATTGGAGGACTTCAGTTATGGGGAGAAATTAGATAGGCTGGGCTTGTTTTCCCTAGATGAAGGAGGCTAAAGGGTGACCTGATAGAGGTATGTAAGAGGCATAGGCATATTATGAGAGGAATAGATAGGGTAAATAGTATAAATCTTTCTCCCATGGTGGGGATATAAAGAAAAAAAAAGGCATAGGTTTAGGATGAGAGGAAGGAGTTTTAAAGGGGATCTGAGGGGTAAGTATTATACACAGAGAATGGTTGACATAAGAAATGCACTCCAGAGGAGGAGGTGGAATCAGATACAATTACTGCATTCAAAGGGCATTAAGCCAGACACTTAAACAGACCAGACATAGTAGGATACAGTCCTAATAAGAGAAATGGGATTTGTGTAGATGGGCAAAATGATCAACATGGACATGGTGAGCCTTACCAGAAATGTCAAGGTGATCTCTAGAGCAATACTACCAGAAATACCACTCTTTTATATTGACACCTACTGAAATACACCTGCAGACAAACATACACACAGAATGATCCCCCTCCTGCATCATCCTACTGTTAACAACCCAACTGTTAAATCTCCCATACAGGTGAAACACTGAGAAGATTACTCAATGTCCTTTATTGCCTCCATTTTGGCACAGAAAGCATAGTACAGAAAGAAGGTTACCCACACTGGAGAGAATCCTTGTCAGTGCAGCACGAATCCCTAGTAGAGAAGACCATCCTGCATCCACAGGGCAAAGAGTCATTGATTCCCAAACCACCCTTAAGAACAGCTCCAATTCTCAAGGGTCAAGTACGCTCATTCACAAGGTTTTATTGTGATCCCTGCAACCACTTTCATTTGATCAACAATAGACACTCATTATTGTCTGTGCTGCTACATCACCATGAAGGGGTTTTGGCTGCTGATTACAAGTACAGCCATCTTTCGTATTGTCTCTGCAAGGTCTCAGGATAGGTTTCTAACCTAATCTGTTCATCCCTTGCACAGCCAATCTCTGTGATGGTGCTGTGGGGTAATAAGCACATCTATGCCACCATGTTTTTCCAACATCATAACCAACATCATCAATCTAGAGGGAGGGGAGGAGGAAGGGGTGACAATGATGATGAAGAGCACAGAGGAGGAAGGGGTGACAATGATGATGAAGAGCACAGTACATGATTATGCCTGATACACCACCACACTGCCTCAAGACAATTGGGAGATACACCAGGCACTAGTGGTTTGCAAGCTGGAACAGGCATAGGGAATCTGCTGGAAGGATTCACTGGGTGACTTTAATATGATTGGAATGCTATCAAAAGATAAAGACCTAAGGAGGCCACAAAGAAATATATATAGGTTAAGTGGATGGGCAGGTATCTGGCAAATGGGGTATAATGTAAGAAAATACAAAATTGTCCATTTTGGTAGGAAAAATAAAGAAGTCTATTAACTAACTGGTGAGGGATTGCAGACCTCAGAGATGTGAAGGGGTTTGAGTGTCCCAGTCTGTGATTTCCAAAAGTCTATATACAGGTATAGCAAATAATTTACATACCTAACAGAATTTTATTATCAACTGCTAATGGAATTAATTGCTAAATAAGGAGGTGATGCTTCAGTTATATAAACATTGGTGAGATTTCACGTGGAATACTGTGAACAACACTGGTCTTATTTCAGGGAGGATGTTAGTGCATTGCCAGACTAATAATTCAACTGGGCAGATTGCCTTATCAGCAAAGATTAGAAAGTCTTGGTTTGCATCTGCTGGAATTTCAAAGAATGAGAGATGGCGATTGAAACATTCAGTCCTGTGCATCTTGGCAGAACAGATGTGAGCTTGTTTCCTGTTGTGGGGGAATCTAGAAGTGGGAGCCACTGTTTAAATATAAGAGATTGCCCGTTAAAACAGAAGCAAGGTCATTTCTTTTTCCTCACATGGTCAAGAGCTTCTGGAACTCTCTTCCCCAAATGGCAGTGGAAGAAGAGTCACTGAATGTTTTCAAGATAGAGATAGATAGATATTTGATAAGTAAGGAGTTGAAAGGTCTCCATGCATAGATGGAATACAGAGTTCAAGTTGCAGTCAGAGCAGCCATGACTTTATGTAATGACATGGTGTAATAGGCTTTTGAGGGGCTGAATAGCCTGCTCCTGCTCCTAATTCTAGAATCCATATGTTTGTTTGTTCAAATACAGGAGATGATGCAGTGCATAGAAAGATACATTTCAATGTTCTCACAAGAGGTTGTGTGGAACCAGGAGATCACGATCTCTGTTCTGGAGATCATGGCATTTCTTTGTTGGGTATCAGTGACAATTCCTTCTCAGAGTGGATGCTGTTCAGTTGCTGTGAAAACACAGATACAAGCCACAAAGTGTTGGTCTTCTACGCTGCACCAACATTAATCAGCTAGATGCCTGATCTCTGCCACACTGGAGTAACTTCAAGCTTTGTAGGAAGAATGTTATGCCACCAGGGAGCAGTATTACATCCTTACTGAGCAGACAAAGTGCAGGTTACACCCAAAAATTCCAATTTATATTGGTACAGATGGAAGTGGGTGTGACGTGAATAGTGATATCGTTAGATGCGGATCTGAATCCAGAGAAAAAATTGATACGCTAACAGGGATAGCGCACGGAAGTCCAATTTTGCAAGTGGGGTGGCTTCACTGAAAAATGGTGATAAGCATGATCTGATATGGGTTAAATCACTTTCACATACAATTTATTTATTAGAAAATGTGTACCAATCAATCAAATATTGAGAATCACATGGAGTACAGGGACTCACCAGCATCTGTAACTCAGTACATGTGAGTCCAAGATAATTTACCTGGGAGCAGCTGAACATCAACAATTCCTTCAGCTACAATCAACACAATGCAGCCAATGAAGAATTTAAGGCTTGCTAATCATAATTCTCCACCCAAGTGGATAGTTGGATACATTAGGGTGGAATTGATAAAGTGAAATTAGGGGATGAAGGATCAGGTGAGAAGTGGGCTTGAGGTGAAGGAACAGCCATGGTATTGAAGGGAAAGCAGGCTTGAGGAGTCATTTGGCTTTAGGCTTTTTCTTGTGCTCTTATATTCTTAATGGTAAGACCAAATTGTGTCTCATTGAAATTTATTTCATTTTGTGATGAAGTTAAGTCCATGAAATGTCTAATTCACATTACTGACTAGAGTATAAGAAGCCTCAGCCAATTTACTGTGGGCATCTGAATGAACTTCTACTCATTTATATCTTTGGTTGTTTAATCATAGCTTTTGCTTTTTACCATGGAATATACTGGAGGAGTTTTTGATGTGAATTTGGTATGATGATAGATAGTAAAAACTAATTTCCAACTATAGTCAGATGTTTAATAAACAGTGACTGAGAGATTCATTAGCTCACTAACGGGAGCATTAAAACATTGCTGGATGGTTCACCATTGTTATTCCAGAATGCAGTATTGAACTGCAGTTTTCAGTTGAGAACTTGGTTCAACAATATAAGTGCGTTTCCACAAGGCAATGTTTCTTAATGAGGGAACCTGTACTCATGATAATTCTGTCCAAATCAATTTTGCACAGCTGCTAATACTTAGCCACACAGCTAACACATAGGACTCAAGCCCTTCAATGGACAACCTTCAGAAAGCCACATCCCTGCTATGAGGGGTGTAGCTGGAGCATGGTAAAGAAAGATGCTGAGAGGCAAGGAATGTGGACACAATGGGACCTTGATATTTTAATCAAGGCGATCAGAGGACCTCAAGGACAACACCTCAAAAGAACTAATAGTTGGTGTCAGAGAAGGTGCTCAGCAGATGTACCACCATGAGGAGCATTGACCAATACTAATAGAGGTAATGGTCCATACAAGATGTGTGAAGATAAGACATCCTGCATTGCCACCTGCATCGGAATTATCCAATCAGTTATTCATCTAACGCTCAGATCCCTTTGGTACTCCCACACAAACAAATTTAGAATTGGCCTCCACACAGTGTAGCGGTTTGCATAACACTATTATGGCACCAGCGACCCGGGTTCAATTCCGGCCGCTGTCTGTAAGGAGTTTGTACGTTCTCCCTGTGTCTGCGTGGGTTTCCTCCGGATGCCCCGGTTTCCTCCCACATTCCAAAGACGTACAGGTTAGGAAGTTGTGGGCATGCTATGTTGGTGCCGGAAGCATGGCGACACTTGCGGGCTGCCCCCAGAACATTCTACACAAAAGATGCATTTTACTGTGTGTTTCGATGCACATGTGACAAATAAAGATATCTTATATCCTCAACACATACAAAACAGCAATCAGAAATAGCTCCCTCCACACACACACAAACACACACACACACACACACACAAATATAACACGCGCGCGCACACACACACACATGCACAGAGTCAGTGATCAATAATAGCGGGTCATATACATGTACGTAACTGAGGAGGCAACAATGTCATTATTATTCTCAGTACAATAATGTACTTATGTACTTACAGCAAAAATTGCTCACAGTGACAAGCCAGCACAGGTGACTGGAGGAATGGATGGGGTCCGTATGTGGTAAGGGAGGTGCCCAGAAGCTAACTAGGCTGATGGGAAGGCTCTTCCTTTTCATGGACATTGGAACAATTGAGGAGGTGTAGGGACAGGTGCTGCACCTCCTACAGATGCAGGGGAAAGTGCCAGGGGCAGGGTGGTGTGGGTGGGGAGGAATGTGTGAACCAGGAAGTCATGGAGAGAGTGGTCCTTGCAGGAAGCAGAAAGGGGTGGGGAGGGTAAGATGTGACTGGTGATGGGATTGCCTAGCAGCCGTCAGTAATGACAAAGAATGAAGTTCTGTATGTGGAGGCTGAAAGGGTGAAAGGTAGGGAATGCTATCCCTGTTCTGCTGTGGGGAGGCAGGTGAGAACAGAAGTGCGGGAAATAGTGAAGATGCGGGTGAGGGCTTCATCAACCACAGTTGGGGGAATCCACGTTTCCTGGAAAAGGAAGACATTTCAGATGTCCTGGAACGGAAAGCCTCATCTCAACAACAGATGTGGTGGAGACAGAGAAACTGGGAGAATGGGATGGTGTCCTTACAGGGGACAAGGTGGGGCAAGGTGTAGTCTAGGTTGCTGTGGGAGTCAGTGGGCTTGTGGTAAATATCAGTGGATAGTTCGTCTCCTGAGATGGAGGCAGAGAGATCTAGAAGGGGAGAGAGGTGTCAGAAATGGACCAAGTGAACTTGAGGGCAGAATTGAAGTTCATCATAACATTGATAAAATGTACATTTTCCACACAGGTGCAGGAGGGAGCAAAAATGCAGTCATTGATGCAGTGGAGAAAGTGTCGGGGAGTGCTGCCAGAGTAGATTTGGAACATGGACTACTCCACACCACCAACAAAAAGACAGGTGTAGCTGGGGCCTACATAAGTGCCCACTGTTACACTTTTGATTTGTATAAAGTAAGAGGAATCAAATGAGAAGCTGTTCAGGTTAAGTTCAAACTCTGCCAGGCAGAGGAGAGTGTTGGCCCTTCCAAGTGTGTCAGAGATTCATATGCACCTCCTCCAACATTGTCTATTGCATTCAGTGCCATGACGTGACCTCCTCTACATCGGCGAGACTAAGCGTAAACTAGGCGACCATTTTGCAGATCATCTATGCTCTGTCTGCAATGACCATCTTAAGCTCCCAGTTGCATGCTATTTCAAATCCCCTTCCCTTCCCATCCCCCCACCAGCCTGCCCCTCCTCAGACTTCTCCACTGCCAGGGTGAGGCCAATCGCAAACTAAAAGAGCAGCACCTCGTAGTCCGCCTGTCTAGTCTACAACCCAATGATAGGAGCACTGAATTTTCCAGTTTCAGGTAAATGACACCCCCATGTTCCTTTCTCCCTCCTGATCCACCCAAGTTCTCTCACTCACGGGGGTGAGTGAGTTCTTTCCAAGCACCATCCCCCTAGCCCCCTATCACAGATTCTTCTCTCTCTCCCACCTGACTCCATCTGTCCAACACCCACACACTTAAACACCAGGTTTCTTATCTCCAGCCCCCACTGGTTCCATCTGTCCCTTCACCTTCTCTTATCCTGTTCCACTTATCACCTTCCTATGTTATCAGACTCCAGAATCTGCAGCCTTTGTTGTTTCCACTTACCACCTTCCAGCCTCTGTCTCGACCCACACCCTCCCCTCCCCTCACCAGGCTCCATCTGCCCATGCCCCCTCTTCACCTGGTTCCACCCTATCAGCTACCAGCTTCTGCCTCACCTCTTCCCCTCAAATCTTTCCCTCAAACCTCCCCTCTGCGCTGTCAGTCCTGATACAGGATCTCAACCTGAAACACTGACTCTCCCCCTGCCTCCACTGATGCTCCCTGACCCACTGAGTTCCTCCAGCGATTTGTTTTTTGCCCCAGATTCCAGCATCTGCACTCCCTTGCGTCATCATAGAGCTTAAATTTGCAGGCACGTCAGAGGGAATACAATCCCCCGCGTGAACTATAACATTAAGAAAGGAGAAAGAGAATGGATGAGAAGGCAATGCCAGTAAAGAGATTGTGGAGGAAGAAAAGCATGCTGTTTCGTTGCATCCATGTCCACATAGCACTAGCTCAGACACTGAACAGAGGTCACGAGTTTCTTTTCATGAGAAGAGACATTATCACACATGAGATTAGTCAGGCAAAAGGTCAAGGGAACGTAATATGTCAGTCCACACATTGGTGCTCCCTTGGAGTACACAGATAAGGATAATACCAAGAGAAAATCATGCAGGAGAAACATAGAGTTGATTTATAGCAAAATGCTTGGCATGTTGTCGGGTATGTCAGACAGAATGGAAGAGGAGTCTAGGAGTATGGAGTAAGCCAAGCTTAAGGCCTGGACAATATCACTTGGTATTGGTATTGGTCTATTATTATCACGTACCAAGGTACAGTGAAAAACTTGTCTTGCATACCGATTGTACAGGTCAATTCATTACACAGTGCAGTTACATTGAGTTAGTACAGAGTGCATTGAGGTACTACAGGTAAAAACAGTAACAGTACAGAGTAAAGTGTCACAGCTACAGAGAAAGTGCAGTGCAATAAGGTGCAAGGTCACAACAAGGTAGATCGTGAGGTCAGAGTCCATCTCATCGTATAAGGCAACCGTTCAATAGTCTTACCACAGTGGGATAGAAGCTGTCTTTAAGCCTGGTGGTATGTGCCCTCGGGCTCCTGTATCTTCTACCTGATGGAAGGGGAGAGAAGACAGAATGACCCAAGTGAGTGGGGTCTTTGATTATGCTGGCTGCTTCACCAAGGCAGCAAGAGGTAAAGACAGAGTCCAAGGTTCCACACTGGGAGTGATACTCACTTTTGTTTCAGTGACATAAAAGCATTTGTACTGCAATGGCTGAGAGATCAGCTTTCAGGTCCCAAGGAGGCACAGGCAGAGTCTTGATATTCCTGCTTAGACTCAGGCTGATCCCATCAAAACTCTGTGACCTGCTACCTAAAAGCACTTTGCTGTCATGGGAGAACACCTATGCCACTTCAGAACAGATTCGTCACTACCAAGGTTACAAACAGTAGACTTCAGGGTTAGATATTGAGGTTGGCATGGATCTGGAGGCTTTGTCAATGGTTGTACGATCTGAATCATAACAGATGAGCTGCCCATTCTCTGCCCAGTCCTGTGATAGTCCCAGTGGCATTGTGGAATGTAAAACTGCTCTGTTCCCTTACACTTTGTCACTTCACCTCCCAATGCCCTTGCCTTAGTTCCTCAGTCAACATGTATAATTTCGAAGCAAGATATTCCAGGGCTAGACTTAATCATGTGCATCCACCATTGTTAGCTGCATACTCAACAGCAAAATGGAGCAGCCTTCTAGCAGTTTAGCAGGAGCTGAGGGGGAGAGCAATCTAATAGATGTAAAGCTAACATGGAAGGAAGCACAATGGGGATATACTGATTGTAAATAAAATCAAGCATTTTTTGGGCTCTTAGATTTCATTTTAATATTTTAGTTTGCATGTACCCTAGGACTCTTTCATTCAAATGTTCAAGTGCCACAAATCCTATAGTAGCTCTCAATATAATGAGTGTACAAACCCTTGAGAGGTCAACTAATATATTGCGCAGTACTGTCACCTCATTCTAATGTCAACCTCTCAATCAGCCATGATATCATGGAGGCATCATTGATATATAGACGTGGTATGAAGGGACTTCCATTCAAAGTGAAGGAATATTCCTACCTTTGAAGGGAGTGATGTCAGTGATGTGCATATGTCCATTGATAGACTGATGCACTAAAGTGCCTGAAAAACTCTTGGATCACTTGACAAGAACACGAGAACATTAGCAAATAGCAGCAGGAGTGGGCCACCAGTCCCCTCAAGTCTGCCCCATCATTCAGAATGTGCAAGGCTGATCTATGCTGGCCTCAACTCCTCTTCTGCAACAGTTCCCCATAGCCCTCAATTCCTCAATCTTTTAAACATTTATCTATCTCCACCTTAAATATATTTAATGATCTGGCCTCCACCACTCTGGGTGGCAGAGAATTCCAGAGATTCACTACTCTCTGAGAGAGGATATTTCCATGCATCTCAGTTTTAAACGACTGGCCCCTTTATTTGCAGTTATGTCCCTTTTTTCATGCCTCTCCCACTAGTGAAAACATCTCAACATCTACCCTGTCAAGTTCCCATAGGATTTTCAGATTGATATTGTGACTCTCCAATGAGATGCAAGTGGACTCATCCATTTGAGTCTGAACTGTCAAACATAGAACATACAGGACAAGAACAGACCTTTGGTGATGTTGTGCCAAACGAATTAAGCTATTGTCACTTAATCCCTTCTGTCTGCACCTGATCCTATCTCTCCATTCTTTGCATATTCATGTGCCTATCTAACAGCCTCTTAAATACCTCTATGGTATTTGCCTCCACCGCCACCCCGGCAGCACATTCCAGGCACCCACCACTCCGTCAAAAAAAACTTATCCCGGACATCTCCTCTGAACTTTCCCCCCTCATCTGAAATGCATGCCCTCTAGTACTAGACATCTCAACTCTGGGAAAAAAATACCAGCTATCTAATCCATCACTGCTTCTCATAATGTTAGAAACGTCTATCAGGTCTCTCCTCAACCTTCGTAACTCCAGAGTAAACAGCACTAGTTTGTCCAGCCTCTCCTTATAGTACATGCCCTCTAAATCAGGCAGCACCCTGGGAACCCTCTGCCACACCCTCTCCATAGCCTCCACATCCTTCCTATAATGAGGAGACTAGAATTGAATGCTATACTCCAGATGCAGCCTAGCTAGAGTTTTATAAAGCTGCAACATAACTTCCTGATTCTTGAAGTCAATAACTCGACTAATAAATGCAAGCATGCCATACACCTTCTTTACCACCAACCGACTTGTGCAGCCACTTTCAGGGAACTATGGACTTGGATTCCTCTATACATCAACGCTGTTAAGGGTCCAACCATTAACTGTGTACTGCCCTTTACATTTGATCTCCCAAAGTGCCACATATCAAATTTGCCCAGATTAAACTCCATCTACCATTTCTCCACCCATATCTACAATTGACCTATCCCCTGCTCTATCCTTTGGCAACCTTCTACACCATCCACAACGTGGAGGAACAGAGGGATCTTGGGGTCCATGTCCATAGATCCCTCAAGGTTGCCATACAGGTCGATAGGGTTGTTAAGAAAGCATATGGAGTGTCGGGGTACTGAGTTTAAGAGCCACGAGGTAATGTTGTAGCTCTATAGAACTCTGGTCAACCACACTTAGACTATTGTGTTCAGTTCTGGTCACCTCATTATAGAAAGAATGTGGAAGCTTTAGAGAGGGTGCAGAGGAGATTTACCAGGATGTTGCCTGGATTGGAGAGCATGTCTTATGAGGATAGGTTGAGTGAGCTAGGGCTTTTCTTTTTGAAGAGAAGGAGGATGAGAGATGACTTGATAGAGGTGTACAAGATGATGAGAGGGCTAGATCGAGTGGACAGTCGGAGACTTTTTCCCAGTGCGACAATGGCTAATACGAGGGGACATTGGTATTGGTTTATTATTGTCACTTTAAGGTGATTGGAGGAAGGTATAAGGGGGATGTCAGGGATAAGTTTTTCACACAGAGAGTGGTGGGTGCACGGAATGCACTGCCTGCAGATGTTGTGGGGGACATTTAAGAGACTCTTAGATAGACACATGAATGATAGAGAAATGGGGGGCTACGCAGGAGGGAAGGGTTAGATAGATCTTAGAGCAGGATTGTGGGCCAAAGGGCCTGTCCTGTTCTGCAGTGTTCTATGTTCTATGTCATCAATCTTTGTGTCATCTGCAAACTTACTAACCCTCCCCTCCACAGTTTCATCCAAGTCATTTAAATATATTACAAACAGCGCTGATGAAGTTTATTAATTCTGAGCTGTGCTTTAGCTGCATGGACTTAGATAGATTAAAGTACTAAAGTTTGAGCAGGTTCTACATGCAAGAGAACATGAAATAGAGCAACCTTCAGGTAATCTTCTGGCTATAAGCAATCTGCTGGAGGAACTCAGAGGTTTGAGCAGCATCTGTGGGGGAGAAAGGTATCGTCGACGTTTTGGGACAAAATCCTAATACAGGGTTTCGACAGAAAATATCAACAATTCCTTTCCTCCCACAGATGCTGCTCAACCCACTGAGTTCCTCCATCATATTGTTTATTGCTCCAAATTCTAGTATCTGCAGTCGCTTGTGTCTCAATCTTCCATCTATGTCAGCTTCTAACATGTTTTTGTGGTGTCCATCTGCATAGGCCTTTTCAATGAACATTAAATTTAATGGAAAGGGACCTTAGGTCATATGTTAGTTGGTTGAAACCCTGTTTTGTCTCCCATGTTTTGCTTTCTTTCAGGCTTTATCAATTGATAAATCTGAAATACACCAATATGAATAATTCATGTATTCCAGGTTGATCAGCTCTGGCATATCTCTCTTGTAATCACTGTCCTCATTAGAGAAAGGATATCGCTTTCTGCCCTTCTTAAGATATGGAGTTCAGTAGCTCTGTGTCAGGATTTAAGCTACAGCCATCCCAAAAGCAGCGTTCAAATGGAAGGATTGCTTTCGACGACCTGTGATTAACTTGGTTCTGAACGAATTTGCTCACATGCAGTAAATCAATATGGATTAAAATGATCAATTAAAAGATTGACCACGTGTCCATAATGTTAGAGTTGGCATTAATGCTGGCAAAGAGTTCCCACAGAACTCACAATGTTTAATGTCAATAACCTGCTAGGGGATATTGAGCTGATCAAACAGATGCTTCATGACTGGTGCCTCCAAGGCTTGTTAATTCTTACATTTTATTGCATTGTTAAAGTTGGTTTAAGACCATGAGCATTTGTTGGTGGGTTGTTAAAGGATGTCGATATGTGTAGGTGAGATGGGTCAAAGCTGATGTGTAACATTGCATATCTATTTGTAGTAGTCATCTCAGACAGGCCCCTTTCACCATTGATCAGTTATGTTGTTGAAAAAGCTCTGCAGGCATCTGCCTCTTGAGTTTATTATCCTTACAACTGAGCATCCATGATCAGAAACTGAACACTGTCCAAGAACCATCCAGACTCCTATTTCTAACACTCCTCCCCTTGCAAACAGCTCTGGGTGACTTCTATTGGGAAAGAAATGTGGTTTAATGGAATTGGAGAGAAGATTGTCCCTACATCATTACCCTCTTACATAGAATTACTGGTATGGTTATAAGCACTGCTCCTTGATCCAATTCTGGTCGATGTACAAATGTGATCTGGAAACACATGGAGTATTGTGTTCATGGGTAGCAGAGGTTCTCCAACAGCATACCCAAGGAGTGCCTCCCTTCTACAGTGCCTGGTATCACCCACTTCCAGTGGCATCTGCTGTGTTTTTGTTGCACTTCCTGCAGCCACTCCTCCTCCTTTAGCTCCTGCTATTCCTTCCCTTGCTGGAGACTCTCAGGTAAGGGTTCTGCTCACCTGATGGTTAAGTTGTGCCATGTGCAACAGACAACAATGAAGTAAACTCCCTGCAGACTCATAGTGGATATAGTCCGTGAACATAAGAACCTCTAGCTTCCTCTCTTAGGGCTTGCAATGAGATCTACAGGGCTTGTCCCGCAGCAAATTATTTAAAAGGATTAATAGAAGCAGCATCGGATTGTACATGTAGTATGGAGGTTTCAAGTCTACAAAGGCAGTGTATCTTAATGATAGTTTTTGAGGTTAAGAGGAGTAAATGGAGTACCAGTAACCAGAGTTATTGATCAGAAGACTGTGGAATTTGGAACAGAAAGTGAAAGTGGTTCTTTAAGTGACAAAGCTTTAGGCAATCCCTGCAGTGTAAACATGGTCATGTGAGAGAGGCCAATGATTGGTGTCATTCAATTTCAGACAGAAACATCTGAAAATGGCATTACTTAGGGGATAGCTTCATTAAGTGAATACCTGAAGCTGAAAACACATCAGCCAGACAAGTATGCTTCCTATTGTGAAGTGCCCAGTCAAATTTTCCCAATGATGCAAGATGACCCAAGAAACAATTATTGTGTTTTGCTCCAGAAATAACTGATGTTTGTCCATGTAGCTTTGAAACAGACAACACTATGCATTTAAAATGCTTGGCTTGTCTGCTTGAACTCCCCCTCCCCCTCCACTGAAAGACACAAGGAGTAATTTTGCACTACCAGTAAAGGTCAGACTCCTGCTGGTGGTCAGGCAAAGGTAACCACAAGTTTCCAACAAAAATCATCTGAGGGTCCTAGCCACATAGAAACTTATAATTCCAGTATCATTGTCTTATATTTACCATTAGTATAAATGTTGTTTTATGAAGATGACCTTTGTGAGGATTTCCACGTAATCAAACAGATCTAAGTATAAATGTTAGGCCTTGAAGCTTTTCTGATGATAAAATTAAATTTTTTACAGGCTTCCCAAATCTTCAATGAAAGGTTTGCAAAGACCCTGTTCTCCCAAATCTTCAATGAAAGGTTTGCAAAGACCCTGTTAAATAGCAGAAACTGGAGACAACAGAAGAACTGTGGAAATTCCATATCTGTGGGTTAATTTTGTTACCAGGTATGCTGACCACACTGTAGAATAATGATATCTAATTTTCAAAACAGACTTATCAGCTATTCAATGCTATTTTCTAGTTACGTAAGATAAGATACCAAAGAAATCTGGCTTTCACACTTCTGCAAAAAAAATTCAGGTGCTTGAAGCATGAAACAAAAACAGAAAATGCTGAAAATAGTCAGCATGTCATGCACACCATTTCAAGGGCAATTAGGAATGGCCAATAAAGGCCAGCTTTGCCAGTGTTGTCCAGATCCCAAAAATAAATTTAAAAAAGTCTATGGTAAAGCAAAAAAAGTTAACTTACTCAGGTAACAGCTGGTTTAAAGCATGGAGGACACAAAAGACTACAACAGCTTCTCCCAATATAAGCAAAAGTCTTCAGAAAATTACAATGAGTGAAGGAGAGTTACTTCTAAATTACACGCATGAAACAATAGAATGATAGAATCAAGCAGCATGGAAGCAGCCCATTCATCCCAACTCATCCAGACCAACGAGTGGGCACCACTCCATATTAGTTCCATCTCCCAGCACCTGGTCTGTAACCCTCTATGCCAAAGCAATTCAAGTGCTCATCTAGGCACTTCTTAAATGCTGTCAGCGACCCAGCTTCAACCACTCTCTCGGGCAGTTCAGTCCAGGTAATTGCCACTCTCTGGGTGAAGAAGATCTGCCTCATACCCCCTGTGAATCTATTCCCCTTTGCTCTAAATCTATGTCCACTAGTTTTATCTGCCTCTGATATGGGGAAAAGTTTCCTGCAGTCTACCCGATCTATACCCCTCATCATTTTTTTTATATACCTTAATTATGTTCCCTCTTAACTCCTCCACTCCAAGGAAAACAGACCCAGCCTTTCCAGTCTCTCCTCATAAATGAACTGCTCCATCACAGGCACCATCCTTGTGAATCACTTCTGCACCGCCCTGGACCATCACATCCCTCCTATGGTGTGGTAACCAGAACTGCACGCAATATTCTTGCTGAGGTCTGACCAAGGTGTTAAAAAGTTGGAGCCTAACCTCCCTATTTCTGTATTCAATGTCCCAACTAATGAGAGCCAGTATCCCACATGCCTTCATTATCACATTATTTACTTGTGTTGCCACATTTAAGGATCTATGGATGTACTCCATGGTTCTTCGGTTTCCTCAGTATTCCCCAAGACCCTACCATTCATGGTGTATATCCTAGCCTCATTAGTACTCCCAAAATGCATTACCTCACATTTGTCTGGATTAAATTCTATTTTCTATTTCCAGTCCATTTCACCAACATATCAATATCACTCTGGAGCCTAAGACTACCCTCCATATTATCAATAACTCCGCCAATCTGATTGTCATCTGTGAACTTACTGATCATGACTCCCATATCCACATCCAAGTCATTCACATATATTACAAATTGCAAGGGTCCCAGCTCTGATCCTCATGGGACGCCACTGGTCACAGGCATCTAAGCACAGAAACAACCCTCTACCATTACCTTCTGTCTCCTATTGCTAAGCTGGTTTTGGATGCCCTGTTTGCCAACTTGCCCTGGATCCCATGGGCCCGAACCTTTCAAGCCCGTCTCCCACTTGGGACCTTGGCACAGGCCTTACCGAAAACCATGTAAATCATATCTACTGCCTTGCCCTCATCGACACATTTTGTTACCTCTTCAAAGAATTCAGTCAGATCGGTTAGACAGGATCTGTCCTTAACAAAACCATGCTGGCTGTCTCTAGATTAGTCATAGCCTTTCCAAGTAATCATTAGCCTTCTCCTTCAGAAATGTTTTTCCAGTATCTTCCCTACCATTTTTGGGCTCACAGATCTATAGTTACTAGACTTTTCCCCACTGCCTTTCTTGAAAAGGAGGACCACATTTGCGCCTGAAAATCTCAATTATATACAGCAGTGTAATACCAGTGGATTGACGGGGGAATTACCTAATCAATATCACCTGACTGACCTTAAGTAGGCATTTACTCAAATTCATTCCCTCCTATATCAGGCTCCCTCCTCAGATCCTTTACTTCACCTCTTCTGCTTTACGTGGCCCATTCTGAGCTGCTAGCCTTATTCTCATTCATTCTATTCTGCAGAACAAACTGAAGCACATCTCTTCAAAGTGTGGAGGGACATCACCAATTGTACATTACTACTGTCCTGGGATCTTTGTGAAGTACAATAACATGACCTTCCACCTTCTCCATTGCTTTAATCCCAAGGGATAATCTTCATTCATTCTTAGCTTTTATCCTCCTTTCCCACATGTTTTCCACAGACTGGGAAGATGCTGATGATGAAAAGTATGGTGAGGGCTAACATGATAACAACAATGTGTCAATGACAGTATATGCCAAGCCTCTAAACTACAGGCTGGCATGAGGCAAAAGCTACCTCAACCAAAGAGTCCCATTAAGGCACGAGAAACCAGATAACTGCCATGATTCCACCACTGAGGTGGCACTGAGAGAAAGCATGCAGATAGGTTCTTAGAGTGAATGCCATTGAAAATGCCTGAAGTATAGTGGACATTGGGAGTTTAAAGATCTGATGACATCTGGTTTTCAGAAGCAGTTAAAAGTAGGAGCTGGAGGCAGGCATTTTAATCTAATGCATTAGCAAGTAATTGAAACAATCAGGTTATCTACCTATTTTACTGTTCAGTCATCCACCCATTTTACTGTTTGCCCAAGTTTAATTCTCAGGAAGCACTAATGACAAGCTGGGAGGAAGGCCGCAGGAGGGGTATTGACTTGGGCTAAGTAGCAGCCCCCAGACTGACATAGAGCCAATTACCTATAAAATTATGTGAGTATTCTCTAACGGCTTGCATGAGTGGAAAAGGCCTGATTTGTTATCTTCACCCTTGGCTCGTTATCATTTGCATTTTGGAACTTAATAGAGTCAGGAAAGGACTCTGCTCCACTGTTCAATAATTTCATGGCTAATCTTTTATTTCAGAACCACCTTCCCAGCAGATCCATATAATACTGTCAGCATTTAACATGCCAAGCTCTCAAAGAATTTTAATAAGGTTATCTCTCCTTTTATTTAAATGTAGAGCATGAGTTAATTCTACTTAGTCCCTCCTTACAAGGAAAGCCTCTTCTTCCACAGATTAATTTAGTCAATTGTGTTGCCCTCATAAGAGTATATTACTTCAGTCCAGATGAAGGGTCTCGACCCTCTATTTTCCTCCACAGATCCTGCCCACTGAGTTCCTCCAGTAGACCGTGCTTTGCTCCAGATTTCAGCATCTACAGTCTCTCGTATCTCCAGAGCATAGTATTTGTTAAATTGGGAGAAAAAAAGCTATATTTAACACTGTGAATGTTGTCTCACCAAATTCCTGTATATTAGTAGCAAAATTCACTGATATTTGTACTCTAATCCCCTTACAATAAAAGCTAAAGTACTATTTGCCTTCCTAATACCTTGCTGAATTAGGACACAAACTGTCCATGGTTCCTGTACAACAATACATTAATCCCTTGTAACAGCATGGTCGTATTTATGAATCTTTCGTCTTCCTTAAAAAAATTCTGCTTTACGTTCTTCAAAGTGAAAGTCAAGCTCAAGTTTACTGTCATGTGCACAAGTACATGTATGCACAGGTGCAATGAAAAACTTACTTGCAGCAGTATCACAGGCAGATAGTCTCATATAAGCAGTATTCAGAAGAAAAACATAAATTAAACAAATTATACAAAATTTTTACAAGAAAGAACACAATCAGAACAAAAAAAACATAGTCTATTTTAATGTAAAGTGGTCAAAGTGGTTGTAGTGTTACTAAACTGCAGTGATTAGGGTTTTGCCAGTTGGTTCAAGAATTGATTGGTTGAAGGGAAGTAGCTGTTCTTGAACCTGGTGGTGTGTGACTTCAGACTTCTCTGGTGGTGAAGTCACCCACCACCTTCTCTGATGGTAGCTGCGAGAAGATGGCATGGCCCGGGTGGTGGGGATCTTTGGTGATAGATGTTGTCTTCTTGAGGCAGCACCTCCATAGATACTACTGATGGTGGGGATGTACCCGCGATATATTGGGCAGAGTCCACTACTCTCTGCAGTTTCTTGTATTCCTGCTCATTCGAATTGCTGTACCAGACCATGATGCAACCAGTCAGGATTCTTTCAACAGTACATCTTGCTACCAAGATGGATAATTCACATTTCTCCACTTTGAACTCCATCTGTTCTCTTCTTGCTTACTCACTTAATATGCATTCATCGCATGAAGCCTTCATTATACACTGCACAGTTCCATTCCCTACTGAGTTTTGGAACGCCAGCAAACCTGGGAACATTAGACTCAGTACCCTTAACCAAGGCATCTCTGCACCTGATGTACATATGCTTAAGTCTAGAATTACTGCTATATTTTTTCTGTACAATGATTGCATGTTACAATTGTTTCATTAAATATAAAATGCATTGGAATGTTCTGAAGTTATGGAAAGTACAATGTAACTTCATGCTCTTTCTTTTTCAGTAGGAAGTAAATATTGATTAGGAGGTTAAGTAAGATGAAAGTTAGCCCTCAGTTCTATAAAGCCAAAAATGCAAAATTTCTTGAAGAGAATTTCTTCTTTGCTGCAGAATTCTATATTAAAAGGTCACAATGCCTCCTCCCACCACCTCCCCCCCTCCCCCCCACTGTCACTGTTCAGGAGCCTATTGCAATTTCCACCTTCCACAGTTGATCCTGACAGCTATTGTGTCTCATTGAACACATCTCTTTTACCTGTGGCACAGCAGCAGTACAACTTAAGGAAACTCAGAAGTGTTTGACATTGCCTTTGACATGGCCAAATGTGGCTAGTGATATTCTGTGGAGGAACAAGAAGGTAGTGAGGAACTGCAGTAGCGTGACAAGAAAAGTTCCTCCTCACTTACCTTATAAAAATGTCTTTCACCATTTTAGCTCAGTAAATACAGCAGAAACAAAAAAAAGAACAACCTCTGTGTCTTTAACCATAAACCCATGTCACCATTAAACTAATTTTACTCTATTTCCTATATCAAAACCTTTAACAAATTTGAGCATATCTATCAGATCTGTATTTAGTCTTTGTACAAAGACCATTTGTTCTGGTCTGACCTCATTACTAAAGACCCCCATACATACCTTAGCAATTATCTTGTGTCAGCTTTCCCATAGCCTCAACATCCTTCCTAAAATGTGGCTCCTAAAGTAGGACATAATGTGGCAGAAAATCCTCTGAATTTATTTAGAATCAGATTCACCACTGTTAGTCACACCCCTCCAGGCAGCACACCCATCACAGCAGAAAATCTTGGGTCATTCTTTTGTTGGCAAAAGTCCTCAAGTATGTGCCCAAGGAATCACTTACACAGTGAAAGGAAAGTAACAGTCCAAGAAGCACTGTTACATCTCTCCAGTCCAAGACAAACATTAATCACTATGCTGTATCTTTTGTCAGTTTCCTGTTCTTGCTGTCCATTCACTAAGGAATAGCATCTATTTTGCATTATCAAATATCTTTGAAAATACATGACCCACCATATACTTTGCCACCAGTTCACTCCATCATTTTTTCAATATTGCTCTACTACATTTGTCAGGCATGACCACAATTTATTCACATGCATTGGCTATCCATAGCTATTCCATCTCCTTGATGGTGAATATTGATTTTATCCTGTGTATGGCTTCAAGTGGTCTGATTATCTACCTACTACCAATGCAAAGCTGATTTATCTGCAGTTACCCTATATATCTCATCTTTTAAACACAGGCAAATCTTCAATCCTCATGCACAACTTCTGTAACTCATTGTATCTTCTGATCAATATGAGAGATGTATTTTGTTTCTTTTTTTGGAGGGGGGGTGGGATTTCCTGTAGCTGATTTTAATTCAATGAATTTCAAAGTCAAACTGTACTGCCTGAGCAGTACATGTATTTGAAACAAAATGTAAGCTGTAAGGAAAGAAAGGAAAAACAAAGACACTAAAACATCCAGTGGATCATATATTTTCCACTATTATTGATTCCCTAATTTACCTATCTCCTAAGTAAAAAGTTAACTACAGGAAAAGTTTCCCTGAGCCCCCAAGGCAGTTGAGCAAAAACTTTCAAGATATTGATCTAACATTGAACATACATCAGTCAAACTCTAGTTGCATTCAGCAATTGACATTCATACATTCCTACTGGCTCTGAAGGCATAATGTTCAACTCAGCATATAAAGTAGTTTGCTTATATCTTTCTATTTATTTGTTACCAGATATCCCGTTAGTCTTTTATAAAATGAAGATAATTGACATCCTTAGCCACTTTGATAGTATTTGTCTGAAATATAGATTTTTTTTCCTCTGTGAGTGGAAGTCATCGCCCAGCCTAACCTGCCGAGCATGTCTTCCCGCTCTGCAGGTCACAAATCCTATGGTCTATTGTCTATGTTTTCACTCTCTAACCGTTCCCATCCCCCCACTGCCCAGACAACATTGTTTACAACTTATCCCCACAGTTACCCCAGTTTTACCCAATCACAGACATCCCACCTCTCCCACCCTCCCTGCAGCTTAACAATCTTCTTTTGTCTCCTTCCAGGGTTTTCCCTGTGTACTTCCAGGGTTTATTTCAGATTTCCAGTGTGAAATGTTGACTGCCTGCTTTGCTCCACGGATGCTGCCTGGCCTGCTGAGTTCCTCCAGCATCATGTTTTTCATTTTATTTTACGTTCACTGGGTTAATTTATAGGCAGGGAGATCCTCAAATTCAGCTGCACCCACAAACTCATGAAGAGTTGGTGGGGGCAACTGAAAAGGAAACAAACACCTCCCCATCACAGCTGGAAAACTGATCATCTTGTTTGACAAATTTCTGATGAACAGTAAACTAAGTAAGTGATTCTAAACAACATCATCTCCAATCCCTCATCAAACTGACACTTAGTCTACCAAGGCTGCTATTTTCTGGTCTATGCCCTGCTTCCACTAATGATTTTAGTAAAGAACGTAATTCAGGCCAAGCTGACAGAGCACACGCAAGCTGTAAGCTGACCCAGACCGTGTGTGCGTGCGTGTGTGCGTGCGTGCGTGCGTGTGTGTGTGTGTGAAAGGAAACAAGCAATCAATTCCTGTTGGTCCCTAATTTATTTCCAATTCTTATTGCAATTCCAGCAATCGCCTGGGGTGGGAGTTGCTGAGTCAATGCTACTGCCATTCAGGTGAATAGTCAGCAGTGAATGGGAGGTGTTGAGTCAGTTGGGATAGGTGCTTCCAGAGGGCACAATGGGACTTGAGGGCCCAAAGCAGAGCTGGTAAGTAAAGAAACTGAAGAGGACTGCACTGAGTCTGGTTCCAGGCACCAGCCTAGGATCTGCTCATTCAGTAAGGACGTCTTCAAGTCATGCAGATAAAAGCCTCACTGGCAATGTGAAATCCTGCTTCTGCAGGAACAGTCTGCCAACTGTACAGACTACCCAAATAAAGATGAAAATCACTGTTTTGTGACATGCAGATGTTGGATGCCATGGTACGTACCATTTATAGTACAGATGGGTACTTGATGGTCAGCATGGACAGGGTGGGCCGAAAGGCCTGTTTAGGTGCTGTATGACTCTATGACTGTAGACAGCAGATGCATGATTTTTGTTCACTATTTGTCATCAACATGTCATACAGAAACATCTTTATTACATGATCTAATATCTGAGTAAAAGTTTAAAGTTTCCAACTTTGCTGATCAAACACAAAGCAAATGGAAGAGTGAGTTGTGAAGAAGACACAACAAGTCTGCAAAGGGAATTACACAGGGTTCAGTGAGTGCAAAAAGGTGGCAAATGGTGTTCAATATGGACACATATTGGGCAAGAAGAATGCAGAAACAGAATGGGCTGGACCTTTCTGAGTGGAGTTTTCTGCCTGCACTTACCAGCAGTCTTCCCCACTCCAAAAACTTGCCTTCTCCAGAGCTGGAAAGCTGATCTTTCTGACCCAGGCAACCACAGAGTGGGACAGCCAGGTCTTAAATATTAGCAGGGCCTTAAACAACATAATGGGGTGACATGAGTACCGGGGCATCCACCAGTCCACAGAGACCCTCTTGGAATCTCACTCCAGCTTTGACATCTGTCAAAGTTTTACAAATTCTTTGACAATCTGAGACATTAAAAAACAATTAAAAATAAAATAGGCAATTAAGGTAATTATTTTAAACATTTAAAAAGTAAATAAAAACACTTACCAGTACCCTTCAATAGTTAAGAAATTAATCTAACACAAATAATTTAAATGGTGTCATACCTTATTTTTAATCTTTCTTCCCATCCACTCTGTAGTCCCTAATTTGTGTAGATCTTGCTCCTGGTCTAACCTGCCTCAGGTCTGAAAGCAGATTCCTCTGTGTAAGTTCAATGTTGTCTCAGCAAACCCCTTCTCCAACACTGAACTCTAGGGGGTCTGGGATGTCTCAGCAAGCTCCAGCTCAGCCACAAAATCATTGATGGATTTCACCACATAAATTGAAGACCTTAACATTCATATAGGTGTCCTAAAGCATACACTAAAAGTGGCAATTCTATTTGGAAGAAACAGCAAAAAAAAGCAAAATCCTTGCCTTTGGGACCTTGTGTTTCCCTACCATCTACCTGCTCTAACAGCAGTTCATAGCAGTTAATTAATCCACCAACCTGCACAACTTTGAGATGTGGAAGCAAACTGGAGCACTCAATGGAAACTCACGTGATCGCAGAGAGAATGTGCAAACTCCACATGAACAGGACCACAGGTCAGGATCAAATCTGGGTCGCTGGAGCTATGAGGTAGCTGTACCATCTCCAGTGCCATTTTGCCTCTCAAGAATCCTGGTTCATGCAAGGTAGAAAAGAAACGTGTAAGTACAACAAATAGTCAAATGGAATTTTGGCCTTTGTTATAAGGGAAAAAAGGCTCATAAGTAAGAAGTCTTGCTCTGAAGTATGAGGCTTTGGGAAGACCATAACGTACCTAAGGAAAGAACTTACTTGCTTTTTAGTACAGTGTAGATTCAAAAGATTAGTTCCTGGGATGAAGGATGCTGTTCTATGAGATGAGAAGCAAAGACTGAGAGATTGACAATTATGTTATAGTTGTCACATGTGTTAAAGCACTGAGTTATGGACATAAAATGTGCAGGAACATGTTCTTCTCTGGAATTAATTTATTGCCAAATACTTTGTTAGTATTTTTATTTAATTCTGTGTTCTAAACCATTGATACTGCAGGTTTCAAATTAGATCCTTTCAATGCAAGAACATATTTTGAAGGGATGAGTCATTCCAAAAATACTGTTGTGGTTATGATTATTGGGTGTGTTCAGCTTCTGTAACTATCACTCAGTTTTGAGCAACAATGGCCTAAACATATGCTTCTTTCCCTATCCAAACTATTCTAGTTATAGAGACTTGGAAAGTAGGACTTCTATTTGCTGATATAATTTATTATTTTCAAGGCTAGCACATTATTCATAACTTGCTTAATGGTCACCCACAGCTTTCATGGGCTTCCAAGGTTTTCTGTGTCAGCTCCAGTTCAGGGATCATATGAATGCAACACAACTATAGGTACTATTTCATTATTTTCAACAATGACAACAGTTCCTACATTACTCTAGGGTTACACGTCAAGATACTTAATTAGCTACAAAGTCTTTTGGATGACTGGGGTCATGAAATGTGTTATACAGTATATGTTATATAACTGTGCCTTCCTTACTTCTTTATGATAGCACTAGTACTGCTGGTTTTGGCTCCTTATCTTGGTCTTCATTGAATGAAATAAAACATAGAACATGATGCAATCAACATGCCTGTTACAGTTTTATTTTCTATCCGTGAAATTTCATTTAGCTTTTCATATACATTAGTCACAAAAATAATGAATCTGCTACTGTTCAAAGAATCATTCTTTATCTAATATCCAAAATCAATCATATTCAGCTCTACATTATTTAAATATTCTTTTTCCTGAAGCAACATCCAAAAATGCATCCAGAATTGTTTTTGTAATTGCCAATTCTGGACAAAATAATGATCATTACAGGCCACCTAATTTATTCTGAAAGACATTTCTTAATATTTTAGCCTTAGTGTAACAATGCTTCTCTTGTAGTTTTGTTTGATCAGTGATAATGAACAACTATGAGGTTGTCAAAATTGCCTTATAATGAATTATGTAATAATATCACAGCTTTCAGACAATAAAATGTTATGAATAACACCAAAAAGTAAATGCATTTTTGTCACAATTTCCAACTTATCCACAGGATTGAAATTCTTCAAAATGGTCCTGCTCCTCAAATCAGCAAGGTAGTTGAGAAGTATATACAGTATAAATGATACCAAAGGAGACAGCAGAAATCTAGCACAGAGCAGAACAATAAGGCAATACAGCTGTTCTTATCTAAACAGCAGCATTGCACATTAGCAACACTAGATCTTTGGAATAGGATAAAGGTTGAAAATGAGGAATGGTAAAGGAGCTTTGAAGAATAATTACTAGAATCCACTGATGGCAGATTAAGCAATGTCGGAGAACTGCATTACCATTCCCAGTTCTAAAGAAAGATCATCCACTTGAAACAATATCCCTGTTTCTCCGTGCTGTCCAACCTGCTGAGTATTCCCAGCACTCTTATGTTGGGTTTCCAGCATCTGCATTGTTTTGCTTTTGAATCACTAGAATGTAATCACCTTGCTGTCAGAAGTAATAGGGATACCTTTAACATTAAATCTTTCTGCTACAGACTCCATCTCTGCTTAGGATCCAAGGTACAGGTCCCTCACAGGTTACAGCAGGGTTCTGTTCCTGCGAACAGATCGCAAGTCAGAAATATGGTCATGAACCAAGTTCCCACAAGGTAGAAGATGCCGGCAGAAGTGAACTGTCCCAGAGGAATAGATAGACTGGAGAAGCATTTTAAATCTTGTTTTACCATTCTTAATAATAAAGCTGATATTAACAAATTTAGCCCGGGCCTATCTCAGGCTAATAATAATATCCTTCTCAAAGATTTTACTGCAGATGAGGTCTTAAATGCTATTGACATTTTTAAAAAGTACACTGTTACTGGCCTGGATGCCGTGTCTCTAGATAGGATTTGCAAAATGGGCATCAACATGTTAACTAGAGTGTATTATTTTTGGGTTTTATGTGGCAAAATTCCAACTAGTGTCAATAACAGTCACATGCAGCCCTGCAGCAGCCAGCAAATCCATCCCACCAGTCTCCCAAATGCTCATTCTATGTACAGACTGTACATAAATCGGGTGTTTGTAAGCTGGGGAGATCCTATAATTATCCCAATCATAGGTGATTAATATCACCATGCTGGTGAGTGCAGGCAGCAGCAAGAGAGATTAAGCATGGTTTCTAGAGAACATCCCTTAATTTAATGGGAGTTCTGCATGTATCCTAGGATGCAGGTAAGTTGAAGACCAACAAAACTAAATCTTACTGAGCAGTTTGTTCATGTAGGTGACTACTGATAGAACAAAGGAGACTCATTCCACGATATTGTTCATGATTAGAGCAGGTTGGTAGGGCAATAATTGTGTTACATTTGTCCTTTTTTTTTGTTGACGGTGCATACTAATACAAATTTCCACTATGATATGAAGAAAATGCTTTGTCATTACTTCACTTGAACAACCTGGAAATTAATTCTGATGCATGATGTTCATCAGCAGAATAATGATGTTGCTACGGCCTTTCAGATATGTAGATTAACTGTTCAAAGCATGGTTCAAAACATTATAATGTTATATAAACGTTCAAAGCCCCCAATACATAAGGTAAAAGGTTATTTGATGCACAGCTTTAATGAGCAGGTAAAACACACAAAAAATAATATTGCTCATATTTAGTTGCTTCAAAGTGAGTCGACAGAGTTTTGATCAGACAGTACATGCTACTCACTATAGCCAAAAGAAAGTGCATTGCTTAGTGGACCTCAATAACTTGGCATCATCAATGATGGTAGTTCTAAGCAGCAAAGCATCCACAACTCATAAGTGTGATGTTTTATTGCCATTGGCACTAAACCTATATGTTTCTTGCAGGCAATATGCAAGGCAGAGAAGCTTTGAATCATCACTATCTCCATCTGCCTGACAAAATCCACAAATGTAATGAAAAAAACACAAGTACAGTTTATGCAAAAGCAGTTCACTGGTGAATCTATTCATGATGGTAAAGGGCTTACAATTGATTTCATGAGGCCATTTACATTAATTAACACAGCAAGTCCACATTCTGAAAAAGAATGGATTAAACAATGCATTTGCTTGCATGAGCATATGATATCTTTTCTATGATGCTTCAATGTACTTGTTCATTTATTTAATTTAAATGGGTTAGACCTCTGTTATTCTCCTCAGCTAGAGAAATGTATTTTGCTAAGTGTTTATATGCTGCCATTAAAAAGACTGATTATGTTAGGCTACTAACTATGAAGCATTCCAGTCCTGGCATGTGCACTAGATTTAGATACTAGATTCCTAGAATCTCTTTGGTACAGGACACAGAACAACAGGAAGTAATAATAATTCACTGAGGAAAATTAACCTGAATGAAGGTGGAATGTGATCACATTGAATAATTCAGCAAGTGATTTAAATAAGAGGAGTTCAAGAAAAGAATTCGGCTATGAAATGATTAAAGAGATCAATATTTTAGATGTCATAAAAGTTTGGAGTGAATAAAGAAAATCATAGACAAGTCTGGTAGTAGAAGGTGCAGGTAGAGTACCAGAGAAATAGGAAAGCTAAAAATGAAAAGGCTATTCTGGGCACTATACCATGAGAAACATGTCAAGGCCTTGGAGAGTGTGTAAAGGTTATTTGCTAGGGACTTAAGCTATGTGACAAGATTAGCGATGCTGGAAGATTTAATAGGTCTTCACAATTAAGACGCTCTTGATAAGGAAAGCAGGAAAGAAGGGCTTCATGTTGTTCCACAGGTGATATACACTCAGGGAGAAAATGAGAAATGACTTTATTCAATGAGTTGTTATGATCTGGAAAGGTCTAACTGACGTGATGAAAGCTGCAGCTAGGAGAGTAAAATGGAATAATTTAAACATTTAAAAAGAAAATTTTTGTCGTGCTGTGGGAAAAGACAAAGGCTTTTTTAAAATTTATTCCTTTTTGAGGAAGATGGACATTCTGGCAAGGCCAGCATTTATTTCTCCTCTCTAACTACCATCGAGGAGGTAGTGGCTCACCACCTTCGTGAATTGCTGAAGTCCTTTTCGCGAAGATACTCCCATGAGATTGTTGGGAAGGGTGTTCTATAATTTAAACCCAGCAACAATAAAGAAACAGCAATATATCTCCCAGTCAGGACATTCTCCCTTCTCTCCTCTTCCATCGGGTAGAAGATACAGGAACCTGAAGGCACGTACCACCAGACTTAAGGACAGCTTCTACCCCACTGTGATAAGACTATTGAACGGTTCCCTTATACAATGAGATGGACTATGACCTCATGATCTACCTTGCTGTGACCTTGCACCTTATTGCACTGCACTTTCTCTGTAGCTGTGACACTTTGTACTGTTATTGTTTTTACCTGTACTGCATCAATGCACTCTGTACTGACTCAATGTAACTGCACTGTGTAATGAATTGACCTGTACGATCAGTTTGTAAGACAAGCTTTTCACTGTACCTCGGTACAAGTGACAATAATAAACCAATACCAATACCAATGTGGAGGAGAGGCTGCAGTTGGTGGTGTTCCCATTCACCTGCTGCCTTTGTCTTTCCTGGTGGTAGAGGTCACAGGTTTGGGAGGTGCTGGAGTGACTGTGATGGAGGGAATGAAAGAAGGGAGTGGGAAGATGCCAATCAAGCGGGATGCTTTGCCTTGGATACTATGGAACTTCTTGACTGTCATTGAAGCTGCACCCATCCAGGCATGTGGAAAGTATACTAAATGGATAGCTCTTTCAAAAAGTCAACAGAGGCACAATTGCCTGAAGGGTCACTTTCTGTGCTCTACATTGGGGTAGTTTCGAAAATCATTCTGGTGAATAGATATCCCGGTAGATCCAGACAGGGTGGCACCCCAAATAGAGCCACTGCCTCACAGCTCCAGCAACCTGGCTTCAGTCCTGACCTTTGGTCTGTGTGGAGTGTGCATGTTCTGTCTCTGACAACACGGGTATCCTTCGGGTGCTCCAATTTACTCCCACATCCTAAAAGTCGATAGGTAAATTGTCCATGGTAAAATGTGTGGGTGAGTGGTGTAATTGAGTGAAGGAATGATGATGGGAATGTGAGGAGAATAAAAAGGGTTAGGGTAGGGTTAGTGGGGAAATGGGTGCCTGATGGTTGGTGTGAACTTGGTGGGACAAAGGGGCATGTTTTCTGTGCTGTATCTCTCTGTGACTTTGTGAGGAGATCATGCTCAATACCTCCTCATTCTGCTGTTACAATCAAGCAAGGGGACCAACACTGATGCCATGAGGAGTGCAGATGGGCATGTTTGGAGCAGCACCAGGCTTAGCTAAAAATGAAGTTCTAGCCTGATGAAGCTGCAATACAAGACTAAAATGTAGGTTAAAAAGCTAAAACAGCACACTGGAGACAGAGCCAACCATCCCACATCTGACAGGTCAGTATCAAAGCTCTGCAGTTCTGTTGCATCTAGTCAAGAATCATGGTGGAAAACTAAACAGCTGATGGAAGGAGAAGACTCCAGGATCAGCCTCATGCTCAATGAGGAGAGGCTCAACATACAAGTGCAAAAGGCAAGGCTGAAGTATTTGCAAACATGTTCGGCCAGACTTGTTCAGTAGACAATCCACCTCAGATTCTTCCTGAAGTCCTTCCCCACACAGAAGCCAATTCAAATCACTCCACTTGATATAACGAAACAGCTGAGCGAACTGGATACAACTTAGGCTACAGAACCAAACTATATCCCAGCTGTAGTACTGAATTCTTGCAGTGCAGAACCAACTGCCTCTCTAGCCAAGCTGTTCCAGTACAGTTCAACACTGGCATCTACCCAACATGCTCAGTCTACAAAATGAAGGGCAAATCTAAATTCACAAATTACCACCCATTCTACACTGAGTCACCAGCAGTATAAAAGTGTCATTGATAGTATTATCACATGGCAACTGCTTGCTTATAATCTGCTCACCCATGCCCAGTTTGAGTTTTACAAAGGTTTGGCCCCAGAATTAATTACAATCTTGGTCCAAACATGGACAAAAGAGCTCAGTTCCAGAGGTGAGGTGATATCAAGGCAGTACATGACCAAATGTGGCACTGAGGTACCTTGGCAAAACTGCAGACAAAGGGCATTAAAGGGAAATCATTTCAATGGGTTGGAAGTGTACTTCACAAAGGAAAGCGATGTCAGTTTGTCTTCCCAGCCCAACACATCCCTGAAGGAATTCCTTGGGCCTATATCCCAGACCCAGCCACTGTCGACTGCTGCATTATTGTCCTTCCTTCCACCATAAGGTCAGAAGTAGAGATATTCACTGATGATTGCAGAATGATCAGTTCCATTCACAAGTTTGTCAGAAAATGAAGATGTTTATGCCTGCATGCAGTAAGACATAAGCAACGTCTGGCATCTGCTAAGTGGTGAGTAACATTTGCTCCATGTAACTTTTGCTGCATAAAGGTGCCAGTCTATGACTATCTCCATCAAGACATAGTCAAAGCACCTACCCTTGATATTCAATGGTATGAAAATTGTCAGGTCCCCTACAATCAACATCCTGGGGATTCCCATTGACCAGAAACTCATCTGGACTAGCCACATAAATACAGTAGCAACAAAAGCAGGATAGGCATTGGGTATCCTATGAATAATTCATCTCTTGATACCACAAAGCTTAACCAACATTACAAGGCACAAATCACTATTCAAGCAGCTCAGTACCATTCTGGATAAAAATAGCCGACTTGATTGAAACCCCAGCCACCACCCAAGAAATTTATTTCCCCAACAACCACCTCTCACTCATAAACAGCAACTGTGAACCATGTTGTGTCCTGGAAGGGGCAAGGAAAACACAAAACAATTAGTTTGATTTGGGGATAATGGGGTGGGAATGGAGCTGTAGGATAGAAAACCTCTCCGGCTCCATCAAGCAATTAAACAAAACCTGGAGATCATATTGGTCTTGATTCATATTGTGGAATATCAGTCTCTTGTTTTAAGTGATATCAGTTCCACCAGCAACAGGTCCAATCCATGCTTGAATCTGTATCCACTGCATGAACCTTGAACTTGTTCCACAACTTTGGTGTTTGCTGGGAAATGGAGAAGCGTCTGGCATCTAACCTAGCTTTGTCCTTACATAACTCATTATTGTGAAAGACTGATGCATTACCTGAGCATCTGTTGGCAGTGCAGTAAACAAATGCAGTCCAGAGGGCTCCCCAAGTGATGATACAGGAAAATTCATCACCACAATCCAACAGACATAGAACATAGAGAACATAGAACAATTACAGCACAATTCAGGCCCTTCGGCCCACAAAGCTGTGCCGAACATGTCCCTACCCTAGAAATTACTAGGCTTACCCATAGCCCTCTATTTTACTCAACTCCATATACCTATCTAACAGTCTCTTGAAAGACCCTATTGTATCAGCCTCCACCACCGTTTCCAGCAGCCCATTCCACAAACTCACCACTCTCTGAGTAAAAAACTTACCCCTGACATCTCCTCTATATCTGCTCCCCAGCGCCTTAAACCTATGTCCTCTTGTGGCCACCAATTCAGCCCTGGGGAAAAGCCTCTGACTATCTACCCTATCAATACCTCTCAGGTCCCCCCTCATCCTCCGTCTCTCCAAGGAGAAAAGGCTGAGTTCCCTCAACCTGCTTTCATAAGGCATGCTCCGCATTCCAGGCAGCATCCTTGTAAATCTCCTCTGCACCCTCTCTATGGCTTCCACATCTTTCCTGTAGTGAGGCAACCAGAACTGAGCACAATACTCCAAGTGGGGTCTGACCAGGGACCTATATAGATGCAACAATACCTCACGGCTCCTAAATTCAATTCCCCGATTGATGAAGGACAATACACCATATGCCTTCTTAACCAGCATAGAGTCGACCTGCGCAGCCACTTTGAGCGTCCTATGGACTCTGACCCCAAGATCCCTCTGATCCTCCACACTGCCAAGAGTCCTACCATTAATACTATATTCCGCCAACATATTTGACCTACCAAAATGAACCACTTCACACTTATCTGGGTTGAACTGCATCTGCCACCTCTCAGTCCAACTCTGCATCCTATCTATGTCCCTCTGTAACCTCTGACAGCCCTCCAAACTATCCACAACACCCCCAACCTTCGTGTCATCCGCAAACTTACTAACCCACCCCTCCACTTCCTCATCCAGGTCATTTATAAAAATCACAAATAGTATGGGTCCCAGTACGGATCCCTGAGATACGCCACTGGTCACTGACCTCCACTCAGAATACGACCCTTCAACATCCACCCTTTGCCTTCTGTGGGCCAGCCAGTTCTGGATCCACACTGCAATGTCCCCTTGGATCCCATGTCTCCTCACCTTCTCCATAAGCCTCGCATGGGGTACCTTATCAAACGCCTTGCTGAAATCCATATACACGATATCTACTGCTCTCCCTTCATCGATGTGCTTAGTCACATCCTCATAAAATTCAGTCAGGCTCATAAGGCAGGACCTGCCCTTAACAAAGCCATGCTGACTATTCCTAATCATATTATACCTCTCCAAATGTTCATAAATCCTGCCTCTCAGGATCTTCTCCATCAGCTTACCAACCACTGAGGTAAGACTCACCGGTCTATAATTTCCTGGGCTATCCCTACTCCCCTTCTTGAATAAGGGAACAACATCCGCAACCCTCCAATCTTCCAGAACCTCTCCCATCTCCATTGATGATGCAAAGATCATCACCAGAGGCTCTGCAATCTCCTCCCTCACCTCCCACAGCAACCTGGGGTACATCTCATCTGGTCCCAGAGACCTATCTAACTTGATGCTTTCCAAAAGTTTCAGCACCACCTCTTTTCTAATATCTACATACTCAAGCTTTTCAGGCCACTGTAAGTCCCCACTACAATCCCCCAGATCTTTTTCCGTGGTGAATACTGACATAAAGTATTCATTAAGTACCTCCGCTATTTCTTCCGGATCCATACACATTTTCCCACTGCTGCACTTGATAGGCCCTATCCTTTCGCATTTCATCCTCTTACTCTTCACATACTTGTAGAACTCCTTGGGTTTTCCTTAATCCTGCCTGCCAAGGCCTTCTCATGTCCCCTTCTGGCTCTCCTAATCTCTTTCTTAAGTCCCTTCCTTTTAGCCTTGTACTCCTCTAGATCTCTAACATTACCTAGCTCTCTGTACCTTTTGTATGCTTTTCTTTCCCTTTTGACTAGATTTATTATAGCCTTTGTACACCACGGTTCCTGTATCCTATCATGACTCCTCGTCTCATCAGAACATGTCTATGCAGAGCCCCACACAAATATCCCCTGAATATTTGTCACATATCTTCCGTACTTTTCCCAGAGAATAACTGTTCCCAATTTAATCTTCCAATTTCCTGCCTGAGAGCCTCACAATTCCCTTTACTCCAAGTAAACACCTTTCTAGCCTGTCTGTTGCTATCCCTCTCCAGTGCTAACTTAAAGATGATAGAATTATGATCACTATCACCAAAATGTTCACCCACTGAGAGATCTGACACCTCACCAGGTTCATTACCCAATATCAAATCAAGCACAGCCTCTCCTCGTAGGTCTATCTACATACTGTGTCAAGAACCCTTCTTGAACACACCTAACAAACTCCACCCCATCTAAACCCCTCGCTTTCTGGAGATGCCAATCGATGTTTGGGAAATTAAAATCTCTGATCACAACAACTGTTATTCTCACACCTTTCTAGGATCTGCTTCCCTATCTGCTCCTCAATAACCCTGTCACTATTGGGCAGCCTATAAAAAACACCCAGCACATATTGACAAGCCAGAGAATAATCAAACTTAACATCAACAATGTTGATTTCAGAACTGGACAATTTTGGATAAACAGTTCCGTTTTGCAATTAATCAGTAAAAACAATTTTCAATGAGGACTTCTCACTCTATTGCTTTGTAAACCATGCTAGGTCTTGTAAAAAGCCTTTTATGAAAACAGCACAATACAAGCAACATCTTGCAGTTTATATTCTTCTGCCGCATAAAAGGTGATACTGATACTCTCTGCACACAGAGATGTAACACATGTGATGTGTCTAATACTGGGTGTGTAACACCCCAGAATATGAACAATGTGACCAACTGCTCTCTCTATATTGTTAAATTATCAGCATTGAATAGCTGGATCCAATTTGTTTGTCTTGGACTGAGCACACACAAAAGAAATGCTCTATGTTCATCTGTCAATTCTTTTGACAGATGAACATAGAGCACTTTGTCAGTTTAATTTACCAGCTATTTTCCAATATCTTAGAGACTTATACTGATACAAGCAATGATTTAATCTCATTTCCTTTTACCAAAGACAAGCAGATGGTGTGAATGCAAAGGTTTGCACAGATTGCAGACATCTCCATAGCAGAGGATGCCCTTGACTGCATACAAGCTGCTATACTAGAACCTCATGTGAACTCTCCCATTTTAATGAAACAAGAGGGAATCAACTTCCTCAGTATGCGACAGGTGTGCGACCACAGGCAGCACATTATCCAGGTGAATGCCCATTATTGTGGAAAAAGAAATATTTCCTTCAGTTTGCACCAGTCTTTTGTGCTATTTACATTTAACTCATAGTAAATCAAAGACTAGATATTGAGCAATAGTCCCACCTCTGGTCTTTTCTGGGGCTTTTCCCTCAGGATGAATTTATGTACAGCTTATCAGCTGACCCATCGTAACATGACTTTCATTGTATTTGCTACCTCAAATTTCTGGACAAGATGCCTTGTTCTGCCACCACAAACATGAGGGGGCATCCCCTCCACCTCTGCTTTCCCACCCCCTGACTACATTCTGAATTTTGTAAGTGGACATCTTTTCCATTATCAATGCTCCTAAAATAGACCCAGTGGTATTTTCAAGCAGCACCTTACCATTTGTATCCTGGATACCTGCACTAGGAGACAACTTGGAAATATAACACAGGAACATTATGCAGGACTAAGTATTGACCACAAAAAAAACATTACCACTGGCATCCTGTAAGAATTCTATTCCATGTCCAGTTCTTCCATCTTCATCGTATTTGCTCCAATGACGAGATTTTCCATGTAGATGCCTCCGGCGTGTCTTCCATTTTCCTGAATCATAGCTTTCTTTCTTTCATTTATTTCCTGCCCCTCTGCTCTCAACCCCTCTCCTCCTGGACAGAATAAGGATATATATTTCCATGGCCCTCCCCTTCCCCTCCACCAGCTTCTAAATTCAATGGATCATCTTTTGTAATACCTACCAGTTTCAAAACAATTTTACCTACAAAAACATCTTCCCCTCTCCTTTAACATTTGAAAAGGATGATTCCCTTCATGAGTCCGTAATCAGCTCTTCCAGCCTCACCAACTACTTTGCTATACAGCATCTACCCTTTCACCTCTTCATTTCTTACTATATGGTAATCCAAACAGAGTCTATGTGTTGCATTCTACTGCCTGCCACTTTAATTCTCCATCCTGCTCCCATTCTGACCAATATATCTGTGGCCTTCTCCACAGTTATAACAAGACCCAATGTAACCTTGAGGAACAATCTTCCGTCTACAGCCTTGTGAACTCAATGGTGATCCGTCATATGCCAAGGCAAGCTAACTTTGCCATTTTCCACTACAAAACACGGGAACTGGTTGTAATTCCCCATCAGATCCTGTCCATTATTGTGATGGTCAGTGATTCTCCTGTCATAATTTCTGGCTGGAACAGATTTTGAATCTCTTTGTAAGATATCAGTTACTGGTAAATTAACTTTCCAATGTCTTGCGCATGAAGGATTCTATCACAAATATCACAGAGCACATGCAGCATCAGAAGAAGGTACATGACAGGCACATGCACTACCTTGAATCCAATGTGAGTGCCTGCCAGTAGCTTTAAAAGCTGGAAAATCTGGTATCTGCTACTCTTCTGTTTTCAGATAAGTACATGGAAATGCCTGTCAGGGAAGAACCAGACCAGCCAGACAATTTAGCCTACACAGGCCAGGATGCCCAATTGGGTAAATATGCTTCTCCTCACAGTATGTACCAGCTGCCATTACCCGATAAGCTAAGCATATATAAATTCCCTGAATAAGGAGTCCATTACCCTGTTCCCTGTTCCCTGTTCCCTGTTCCTACTTCCTCCACATAACTGACCTTGTGAAGGGCAAGTATTTATAAACTCAGCACAGATTCATGCCCTGGCCTCCTTTACAAACAGTGCCAGTAGAATTGCATTAGAAAGTCTGTGGAATAATGGACCCACAAATTTATAATCTCTGGACCATGTTCAAATCCATGCAAGTCCATTTGCCATAAGTGCCCCCATTGGTTTCTGTAAAGGACTCATGTGAAACTGCTCAATCTGCGATCTATTAAGCACAAATCCTCAGCAAAAAACAACTAACCATAAAGATTATTTCAGCAAGTCTCATGCAAAAACAAAATTACATAATGATGGCTGGCATGGGAAATCTGATTATTATATCATTGCAAAAGAATGTTTTTGCAAGTTCAGTGTCAAAGTAAATTGTTAGTGCAGCCTCATGGAACTCTATTCCCATTAACTGATCCTGAATATTGAGGCAAAAATGTTAATGAGCAACTGGCTCGGCGGCAGGTGGATAATAATTCTGGGGCAATATTTGACCTAATATTTTTGGTCAATGAATTTTCATCTGAACCATGGAAAGTTTGAGATAAACAGATTTTAAGGTGCAGAGAAGGGAGAAGGAGCAGAACGAGCAAGGGAACATCTGTGTTAAGATGGAGGTGATTTCAGATCTTCCAGTGTCCTGAAATTGTTGGGCATCAGCCTCAGCTCTCAGGCTTTGACAGCTGGCGAAGCTCTATCCCCAGGGTTACCAGTTATCAAAACTATCACTGTTGTTGACTATTAGTGTAAATCACCCAAGAATTATCAAAGGATAAAAGTATTGTAAAAAAAATACAAATATCAAAGCAAAAATGTAAAATATTGAAATAGACACACACACTCACACACACACACACACACACACACACACACACACACACACACACACACACACACACAAATTAAGGACATTTATAGGAACAATTAAATAATAAAGGAAATCTCCACTCACCTGTCTCCCAGCTGTAGATTTCTCGTGTATATCTGAATGGAAACCACTGTGTTCAGTGTGACAATTTCCCAGCCTGAGATCTGGGAAGCCTTTAGAAATCCATGCCATTCCACTGGGCCCCGGGAGGAATCCATTAGCACGGAGCAGGCATGGTGAGCCGAACAGGAAACACTGCAGGCCTAGGCCAAATGCCAGTGCTAGAAACTGGGACTTCTGTGGGAGAATGTGGGTAATTTCCAGCAATGGTACTAAATGTAGTGCAAGTTAGAGGAGTGTACAGAAGGCTTAATGAAGACACAACTTTTGTTCCTCAAGGTTATGTTGCGCTTCATTGGAACAATGAAGAAGGCAAAGACCAGAGATACTGGAGTGGGAGCAAGATAGAGAATGAAACTATAAACTTGAGATCATGCTCACAGACAGAATTAAGTTGTTCCATCAAGCAACCATGGATAATGGAGTGGGAGGAGGTAATCACAGTTGTTGCATCTCCAGCGGTTCAACGTGAAGATGCCATGGGAAGGAAAGGATGTAGAAGTGGTATAGAGGATCCTGGTGGGAAGGTCCCTTCAGATTGCTAAAAAAGGAGGAGAAAATCAGGGAAGGTGTGTTTATTGGTGGCAAGACATGTAGGAGTTCTTCCTTGTTGTCGAGAGTAATGATGATGTGGAAGAACAGTTAGCATTGACATTAAAGGAAAATAAGTAAAACAAAAACTTTAAATTACAGAAACAGTGAAATAGTTCTAGTAATTCCAGAGATGATTTTAACAGTTGAAAACAGAGCACCATCATACTTGTGACAATGTTTTCCCGTTAAGAATGTGGCAGGGAATAAAAGTTTATTCATTATTTTTACTTTGGGAAAACTAACCTTGTATAGATGGATGCTTTCGCTTTTGTCAATTAATTTTTTCCTTGTCTGTACCAGAGTACAAATGCAGCAAACTGATTCCAGAAAAGATGAAACAGGCAATTGTAGTTTTAGAAAAGAATCAGTACACTGAGAATATGTAGAGGTTTAAAAAGTTGTCACCACAAGCAGCACCACAAATTTGGGATGCATGCTGATTCAAAGCCAAGCTCATTCATTTCCCAATCTCAAATGCAGGAAACATAGGAAAATGTAAGAGGTTGTTGGAGAAGGAAAATGTTTGATATGACGTTTTTTATTTAACAGCTTTTAACAACTTCTTCTAGAGTATACTCATTACATTGCTCCTTAATATCAATGAAAGACGTAACATCTATATCGGCCTACGTCATGTTGCTATTATGATCTTATGCTATTTGTTTTATATATATATATATATATATATATATATATATATATATATAAAGATTGGCAGCATTCTGGATATGTAGAAGATTGCCAGATGATACAGCAGGATAGATATCAGTTACAGATATGGGAGGAGAAATGGCAGATGGAGTTTAATCCGGCCAAGTGTGAAGTATTGCACTTTGGAAGATCAGAGTAAAAGGGGCAGTACACAGTTCATGGCAGGACCTTTAACAGTGTTGATGTACAGAGGGATCTTGGGGTCCAAGTCCATAGCTCCCTGAAAGGAGCTACATAAGTTGATTGGGTGGTAAAGAAGGTGTATTGTATGCTTGCCTTTATTACTCAAGACATTGAGTTCAAGAGTCAGGAAGTTATGTTGCAGCTTTGTAAAAGTCTGGGTAGGCCACATATGGCCCCAATTCTGATTGCCCCATTATAGGAAGGATGTGGAGGCTTTGGAGGGGGTGCAGAAGAGGTCTACCAGAATGCTGCCTGGATTAGAGGCATGTGTTATAAGGAGAGGTTGGACAAACCTGGGTTATTTTCTCTGGAGCGGTGGAGGCAGAGGGGACACTTGATAGAAGTTTATAAGATTATGAGAGGCACAGATAGAGTGGACAGCTGGTATCTTTTCCCCAGGATTGAAAAGTCTAATACTAGAGGGCATGCATTTAAGGTGAGGGGGGTAAGATCAAAGGAGATGTGCGGGGCAAGTTTTTTTACACAGTGGTTGGTGCCTGGGATGTGCTGCCAAGGGTAGCGTAGGTACGAAAGAGGCATTTAAGAGGCTTTTAGATAGCCACATGTATGTGCAGAGAATGGAGGGATATGGACCTTCTGTAGGCAGAAGGGATTAGTTTAGTAATGCATTTAATTACTAGTTTAATTAATTCTGCATAACATCATGGGCTGAAGGTCCTGTTCCTGTGCTGTGCTATTCTATGTACTATGTTATCACAAGAACAGCATGGCAACATGATAGCACATTTAATACAAAAAGTGATTTTTTGGATATCCGGAGTTCATCGTTATAAAAATAAACTATCTTCTACTTTTATAGAAAAAAATGTTTTTAATTTCCATAATTTTGTTAATTGCTCTTATTTTTCTCTCCCTCTCTCTCTGAGATTCACTTTATCCTTATGGTTATGCATTCAATCTCTGTTTCTTCCACACCAGAACTAAGGTCACTGCAACCTCATTCATTGAGCTGCAGGACACAGGTAACCCTTGCATATGACGATCTCCAAAATATTGTTGATGCTTTCGCTGAAGCATGTCTGAGGAAGAAGTGAAACCTAGCACAAAGCTCTTGGTCTGCTGGACATCAGCAGCCTCTTTCTTCCTGGATGTTGTGGCCACATGGACCACTGATAGCAACCAATGCAAATGACTGGAGAATATCACTATTGCTGTCTCTGCAAAATTTCCCAAATCCACTAGTAGGATTAGCAAACTAATGTCAACGTCTTCTCCTGGGCCAACATCCCCAACACTGATCAGGTCAAATTTGGCCTGCTGCAATGGGTGGGCCGCATCATCTGCATGCCTATCACTAGAGTCCCGAAACAGGCACTCCCCTCCAAATTCTTTCGAATGCCCCAGGTTACCAAGAGGATGTTCTCATCTCCTTCAAGGACGTTCCATGTCTTTCTTTCAAAGAAAATGTAAAATCATCATAGACTCATGGGAATCCCATAACATTGACCACTCAAAATGGAGGAGAAGCATTCCTGAAAACACTGAGATCTACAAGTTTCTTCACTGGGAGCACACAGAAGCCCAACATAACTGGCAGAAGGAGGAAACACCTCCAAACTATCCATATACTCACCCTGTCAACCCACTTCTTGCAGTGACTGCAGGTTGCACAGTGGCTTCATCAGCTCTCTCGGAACCCACAGAACCAGAGTGGATGCAAGTCATCTTCCACTTTGAAGGACTAGCTAAGATGATGAAGACGCGGACAAGCACATTGCTGCTCAGAATTCAACTCTATCCTATCCACTGCAATATAAACTTGCAGGGTTTCACTGATGAATGAGATACCCATTAAAGATAGGATGAGCGTGTTTTAAAAATGCAATTTTAAGTCTTGTTGCTCAGTTATCCCAATTTGGAGCCACAGTTGGTGACGATACAAATTTAAGTGGATTAGCAGGTTGTGAGAAGGACACAAAGAATCTGCAAAGGGACGTAGCTAGGTTAAGTGAGTGAGCAAGAAGTTGGCAAATCAACTATAATCTGGGAAAATCCACATTGGAAGGAAGAATAATAAAGAAAATTATTATTTAAACTGAGTAAGACTATAAAATGTTGTGGCGCAAAGGGATCTGGGAGTCCTAGTGCATGAAACACAAAGGTATCCAGGTACAGCAAATAGTTAGGAAGGCTAATGAAATGTTGCCATTATAGCAAGGGATATGGTGTGTTAAAGTAGTCAGTTTTGATAGTTGCTGGTGACACCAGACCTGAAGTACTACATATTCTTTTTGGTCTCCATATCTAAGGAAGGATATACTTGCATTGGAGGTAATGCAGTAAAAGTTTGCTAGGTTGATGCCTAGGATGAGGGATTGACCTTTGGTGGAAGGTTGAGTAGTCACAGTTCTAATCATTGAAGTGTAGAATAATAAGAGGTGATTTTATTGTGATAAATAAGATTCTGGGTGATATTGACAGGGTAGATGCTGAGGATATTTCCCCTTGAAGTGGTGTCCTGAACTAGGGAGTGTAGTTTCAGAATAAGGGATAGCCCATTTTAGATAGAGATAAGGAGGAATTTCTTCTCTCAGAAGGTTGTGAATCTTTGAAATTCTTTACTTTAGAGAACCGTGATGGTAAGATCATTAAACATACTCAAGGCAGAGATTAACAGACTTTTAAACTAAAGGATGAAGTGGAAAGAATAGGAAAATGGTGTTGAGGTCAAGACTAGATCTGCCATGATCTTACTGATGGGAGGAAGTGGCTTGATGGGCCAATTGGCCTATGTCAGATTCTCTTTTATACGTAATTATTTTCACATTGGACTCTAACCAGGCCTTGAGCAAGGATCACACCACAGCTTCCATAACCAACTGGAAGAGATCAGCATCTGGTGGAAAAGAGAAATAATCTCTCTGGGTGAGAAAAGAATTTGCATAATGGGGCAGAAAAGAGCAGGAATGCTTCATGACCTCTTCCATATGATTCCAGGCTTTGTGGATAAAGCCATTCAATTGCACCACCTTCCTCTGAGACATTAAGTGGAAGTGGTGGATGTGAGATCAATTGTAACATTTAAGAGAAGTTTGGATAGGTACATGAATGAGAGAGGTATGGAGGGCTATGGGCTGGGTTCAGGTAGATGGGACCAGGCAGAAAACCAGGCTGGCATGGACTAGATGGGCTGAAGGGCCTGTCTCTCTGCTGCAGTGCTCTATGACTATGAACTCACCAGAACTGTTCCCACTAGGAACCCATTCTGAGAAAGGACCTCATCATGTTCTGGCTTGGGTAGGAGGCTTGATGCAGGCTGATCCCAATGCCCCATTTGCTGCTCAGGAGAAATCAGAAATGGAAACTTCTCAATTTCCTTTCCTCATGATGAAAAATGCATTGATATGACTGCATATACGTTGGGTCATTCCACTCTGAAATTGGAAACTGCATGAAGCGGTGTTGGAGTTGTATTTGCCCAGTACCATGATGCCGATTACTAGTGCCAGCTTCTACAAAATAGCAAATGCAACGTGAAATGATGTATTCTGTATTTTACATACAAGTGAGTTCCACAGCAACACCAATCCAACAACTCCTCTGTGCCCTGTTATAAATTAATTCCAAATCTGCCTGGAAAGCAATGGTTTACAATTTTATAACACATTGAACACAGATGAAATCTTCCTCCATTGTACTCCAATTTAAGAGTGAAAAATTAATTAGTAGCCGGGAACATCAATGTTTTGTAAACTGCCTGAAGCAAGGTACTGTTGGATTTGTATAATAAGTCCTCTTGGGAAGGTAACTACAAAAGGACAGAATTTCAAAAGTTTAGCATGAAAGGAAAGGATCTAACACATGAAAGCTTTATCATCAAAGAACTACTTTCATATTTAGCTGTCTCACTGAGACTAATTGATATTCTTCACTTGTAAGTGTCTAATTTTTTTGATCTATAGCCTTTGGATAATGGAATATCTGATCCCAGATTTAGAATTCCGTAGTGGTAGTCCCATTCAAACTCACTGCACATGTATTATTGATAAGGGTTTGCTGTGAATCAGTGGGTAACATGAACCTCTGATTTGCTTTCAAGTTAAAACATATCAGTGACGTCAACTCACCCAGCACGACATTCCTGTGCAGGACTGAAGAAATGCTGCATAGTTGGAGGTGCCATATATCAAATAACTTATTAAATCAACATCCTGTATGACCCTCAAGGGTATAATGCGGTTAAGGCATTATTTCAGGGAAGACTTAGGGGGTCCTGGTTAATACGTCTCCCTCTATGAACATTAGTGAAACAAATTATTGAAACACTTTGTGGTGGCTTATTGTGTAAAATTGTTTCCCACATTAAAACAGTGACAAAACTTTTTTTAAAAATTGAGGTAAATTATTTAGAGACATCCAGAAATTGAGAAAGGCTCTACGTAAATGCAAATCTGTCTTTCTTTCTGATAATCCAATATTAGGCTGAGTCAAGGATCAGGGTCCAAGTTTAGTTTACATTTCCCTGTGTTAACTTTATTTCTCAGCGATTTTGAAATACATATGTATATTCACTGGGATGGGACTGCTTTTTAAAGTGTAGAGTAGTGTAGTGAGAGCAGGACTTCTTCCTGGTTCCCTGACCCTGCTTCTATTCCAGGGAATTTCCATGGATTGGATGTTCTGCCCCACACATGACATTTTCCTGGCAAGATAACTGAAGCCGAAAGGGACCCTCCTGAAAATCCAAGGGGTGTGATGGGGATGCCAAAACAGTATTTTCACTGCAGCACTGCAAGAGGCATGAAGAAAATTAAATGAAAGTAGATGTACTGAAGATTGGAAGAATTGCCCTGGTGAAAGTTCAGAGCATTTGGCAACTACTGCCTTCTCCTTGGCAGTTCAAGAACATGGAAAATTCATAAAGATCTGGTCTTGCCATTGCCTGAAGAGTCTTGATAAAAACCCTGGAGAAGATGTAAAAAAAGGTTTACCAGAATAGTTCCAGGGATGATGGATTTCAACAATAAAGTTAAACTGGAGAAGCTGGGATTGTCCTCCTTGGAGAAAAGAAGGTTCAAAGGAAATTTGACAGAAGATATATAAAATCAGAATTGGTTTAGATAAAATAAATAAAGAGAAGCTGTTTCTATTAGCCAGTGGTTCAAAGGGCAGGGGCAACATATGTAATACTCCACCCAAAAGTTACAAGTGGTTTACGAGGCTTTTTCTTATTCAGAGATCCCTTATAATATGGAATTTGTTCCCAGTTAGGGTGGTGGAAAATGGATCAATTGGTGCCTTCTAAAGGGAATTGGATAGGCACTGAAAGGAAAATCACCAAGAAGAGACTAAGAGAGGACAATTTGGAGGCAAGAATGAAGGAATGGCACCGATGAGATAATCTACTGACAGCTGATATATATTTAATGGGTTAAATGACCTCCTTCTGAGCCATAACAATTCTATGATTCTGTAAAATGTTGAGCGGTGAGGTTAGTCCAGTGTCTTGAACCACTGTGAGCTTAATCTTCACTGTCCTGAGCAACATCTAGATGCTTTTTTAATAAATTCAGGTATCACACTGAAAATACTCAGAATTGAATGTCAACCAATAGTTAAATCACATCTCTATTAACTTGCTCAGTTTTGGAAGCAGTAGAATAAACAGTCTTAGTCTGGGACATCATCTAATTACCTATATGGTTGTAGTGGCAATATATAAGGTGTGAAATAAATGAATCCACCAGATCAACACTGCCCTCAAGCATCTATTCCCTCTGCCATTTGCTGAATGCACCATCTACAGGATACACTGTAGCAATTCGCAGTGATTATTTCAATCAGTCCTCCCAGCTTCCAGCTGTATCGTTCTCATGTCCAGGACTCCTATAATAGCTGTGAAGGATTAGTTAAAATTTAAAGTTCTGAAAACCCCATGCAATTCATTGACTATGTATGCTGAAATATTAGTTTTCCAGCACAGCTATATTATAAAACTTCAACGAAGTACTGGTACCGTTAAAATCCTCAATTTTTAAATGTCTCAAAGTTACAAAATTAGTTGGAGCTAGAATCACATCCCAGGTAGAGCAGTCCTGCTTGGTCAAGGTGGGCAAGTAGGAAATCAGTCCCAGTAACTAACTAATGAGGTTTTAAGCAGAGATACAAAGAGAGATACAGCACAGAAATGGGCCCTTTGGCCCACCAAATCCATGCAAACCATCAACCATCCATTTACATTAATCCTATATTACTCTCATTCTTTTTATGCTTCCCATATTCTCATCAATTCCCACCAGATTCTACCACTCACCTACACGCTAGGGAAAATTTATGGTGGCTAATTAACCTACCAACTTTGGGATATGGGAGGAAACCTGAGCACTCAAAGGAAATCCACATGATTACAGGGAGGACTTGCAAACTCCACACCGACAGCCCTTTGATTTCAGGATTGAGCTTGGGTCACCGACGCTGAGAGACAGCAACTTGACTAGATATGCCACTGTGCTGCCCTCAGAGGCAGAGGAATTTAGAGAAAAGGATCCAGGTTACAAATGGTAGAAATGATTGATGCCCATTTTGAGACAATGAAGAGGGGGGTGTAAGTTTGGTCATGGAGCTCAGAGATCTAGTTCACTAAGGTCACAGAAGGATCTGTAAATCAGGATGAGGATCCTGAATTCACTGTGCTGGATCATGTTGGAAGCAACCAACTGCCCAGATGATGCCAATTGGCCCCACCAACTCAGATTTCCTTTTTCCAAAGACAGAGGACCAGATGCACTGACCATCTGCATCTGACAGGTGTCTCGCTAGCTGACAGGTAAGACTGTAGTCAAAGGCTTTGAACAGTCTTAATGAGAATTATAATGGCAGTGTTCTAGAAAAAGCCAATGATGAGATCAGTAACATAGCTAAACTTACTTTTAAGATGATTCTATCTCACTTCAATATATTACTAACACTAAATAGTAGCAATACTGTTCTCTGTTTTAAGAGTATTTTGCAAAAACATGTTAATGTACCTGAAGGAACTCCAATAATCCAGCATCCAATTGTTTGGAACTCCTGATGGTTCAGTACCTGGCTCACATATTTGTCTGGAATCTGCGTCAGAGTCAGGAGTGCAAGCAGGGGGTGCAGTCAGAGCTGGGGCAGCCTGTGAGACTGGAGCCGGGATTGGGATCCTTAACACCAGGGATCCAGAACGTGGACATATTTGCAGCCAGATTCAGGGTCTGGAGTGCTTGGATATTTCCAATCCCCTTTAAACTCACCATATTCACTGGAAAAATTATTATACTACAGTGTAACATGTTAAAAAAACTGAAATAAAAGTGTGTTTTGATATTAATAGGAGTAACATCCAATAATCCGTAAAAGCTGCAGGTCTGGCCCTACCAAAGTCCCTGGAGTGTGCGTTATCAGAGTTTTACTATAACTTGCTTCCATGAAGATGAAACTTCAATATATCACATGCACTAAATTATTTCATTTCTGTTCTTTAACGTTCAAGATGTCCAAATATATTTTGAAATTTGGGAGTCCTTCTTAAAACCATGGAACAAACAATCCTTTACTTCTGTGCTCCTATTAACCACAGAATGTATACAGCCCGTGTCTATTTTCATGGAGACACAAGAGACTGCAGATGCTGGAATCTGGAGCAAAAAACAAGATGCTGAGGAACTCAGCAGATCAGGCAGCAGCTGTGGAATGAAATGGGCAAACGATGTTTCAGGTCAAGACCCTTCATCTGGACAAAGGTAGAGGGGAGATAGCCAGTATAAAAAGTTGAAGGGAAGGGGTGGACTAAGAGCTAACAAGCGATAAGTAGATTCAGGTGAGGAGGGGTGACAGACAGATGGAGGAATGGTGAGTGGCAATAACGACAGAAGCTGGGAGGTGATAGGTGGAGGCAACATTGGCCTGCTTCAGCAGAACTCCTGCTTAAACCCTCATATGTGCCTTTGATCACGCTTCATTATTCCAGCATTTCCTTGGCCATCTTTCTACATTCTATCCTCTCTAAACATGATCACCCAGAACTCTGCTGGTTATAGCCTAAAGGTTTCAATTCCCATTCACGTTCACTGACCTACACTGTCATGAAATAACAGCAATGCTAAAAGCATCACCTTACTTCTCATTCTTTTTTCAAATCTTTCCCTGTTCTGTAAATTCCTATCCTGGATCCCTCTGAAATATCCACACTCCTCCAATTTTGCCCATTAGCACAGCACTTAATTACTGTTATCATTATTAACAATAGCCTCAGCTCCCATGGCTCTAACCTCTTGAATTACCTACAAAAATCTCTTCAATCTTCTTCTTCCCTTTTAAAAACCTTTACAGGTAATTACATTTGGGTTAAAGAGGCTGTAGTTTGGTGAACTGGATTCATTTTATAGTGCTTGGGTTAATTTATAAGACCCACTCATAAGAATGCCCAAGAATGCTTAGGCACCTAAACTGATGAAACATGAAATAAATGCACTGTTGTGACCAATCCATACTACTTTAAAGCATGTGGGATGGTGGATAAGTTACCAGACTAGACATCAGAAACATTGATTGAAAATGAGTTCAAATCCCACCATGACAGCTGGAGAACTTAACTGTGAATAATTGAATACATTTGGAATAACAAAAAAAACACAGGTAGCTCTGAAGAATTACTGGTCTTAAAGCCTGCCTCTGTGATAAAACCTTTGGTCACCTGTCCAAATATCTCTTTATGTGAAGAGTGAGAAAATTTGATATGCAAAAGACATTATAAATACAAGCTGTTTTGTTTGCTTGAGAGATATTAGAAAGATTTCACAAATAATCCATCAGTTCGCTTCATGAAATTGGTCCACTAAGTGTCTCCAGCATTTTCTGTACCAGCTTTGTAACAAATCTTTGTCATCAACCTTCTGCAGTCTCTCCTTCCCTTTTAGCATTCCGAAGAGACTGTTCACCCCAGAACTCCCTGGTTCGCTCCTGCATCTCCATAAACAACTAGTCCCCTTCCCAAGGCATTATTCAATTCACCTGTTCTCTTACTTCTTGCCTTCCCACCATCTTGGGACCCAAACTTCACCTCCATGTGAAACAACGATTCACTTGCACTTCTTCCAATCTAGTGCACTGCATTCTGTGCTCGTAGTGTGGTGTCCTCGACATTAGAGAAAACAAACGTTGAAAGTGTACAGTCACAGGAAGACTGGGCAAATTCCACACACACAGCATTGGAGGTCAGGATTGAACCCAGATTTCTGGAGGTGTGAGGCATCAGCTCTACTAGCTTGACACTGTGTGGAACTGAATGACGAACAAACTTGAAATTGTCTTTTTTTTGGTAGTGTAGTGGTTAGCATAATGCTATTACAGTGCCAACGACCCAGGTTCAATTCTGGCCACTGTCTGTAAGGAGTTTGTACATTCTCCCCGTGTCTGCGTGGGTTTCCTCTGGGTGCTCCCGTTTCCTCCCACATTCCAAAGACGTATGGGTTAGGAAGTCGTGGGCACACTACATTGGTACTGGAAGCATGGTGACACTTACAGGCTGCCCCCAGAACACTCTATGCCAAAGACGCGTTTCATTGTGTGTTTCGATGTATCTGTGACTAATAATGATACTTTATCTTGTCTTTGTTGAATTGTTACTAACTATGGCTAGTAGCCTTTTAAGATCTAAACTGGCAAAAAGAACCAAAAACAGTGAAATGAATGGGAAAGATAAAACATGCATTGAGTGAATAAAAAAATCATAAGAAAGGATTGTTTTTGCAAATTGGATAGGATCCAAAATAGTCTTGAGCTAACTACAAAGGAAAAGAAAAGGTGAGAGCTTTTGAAAATGCTGGAAAGTTGTTGAGAGGAGTCTAAAAGAAGCAGAAACACATATGGATAAAGCTAATGTTGCCAATACTTATTTTAAGGGACTTTACTTACTTCCTTAGTAATTGGGCATCCCCTAGAAGATTGAAATAGAGCACCCTCTACCCTTTACATTTAAGGCAACCAACCTTGACAACACAAGAACAGAAAATCATAAGAAATAGAAGCAGGTGTAGACCATACAGCTACTCAAGCTTGCTCTGGAGTTCAGCAAGATCCTGACTGATCTTCTGCCTCAGAAGCAATTATTCTGCCCTATCCCCATAGCCATTGATTACTTTACCATCCACAAATCTGTTGATTTCTCTTTTGGATGCAATGACTGACACTTCATATCCCTCTGGGGTAAATAACTTCAAAGATTCACCACCCTTTGAGTGGAGATATGTCTCTCATTTTCAGTCTTAAATAGTCTATCCCTTATTTTGAGACTTTGACCACTCATTTTAGACTCTTGAGCTAGGGGACATATCTTACCTGCATCTACTCTGTTGAACTCTTCAAGGCTGTTCTATGTTTCAATGAGTTTATCTTTCATTTATCTAACCTCTAGAGAATAGAAGCCTAGCCTGCTCTCAAGTTTCACTGGTGAATGTTCACTACCCTTCCTCTGGAGCGAGTTTATCCTTTTTCAGGTAAGGACACCAAAACTGTACATAGGACTCTCGATGTGGTCTCATTAAGCTCTATAGAATTATAGTAAGATATCTTTACTCTTGTTCTCAAAGTGCCAATAATGAAGGCCAACATACCATTTGCCTTCATAATTGCCTGTTGTGGCTGCATGTTACATTTCAGTGACCTGTGTGTAAGGAAACCCAGATCCCCGCGAACATTATTTTTTCTACCTCTTCCCATTTAAGAAATACTCAGAATTTGTTTTTTTTTCTACCAAAGTGAATAATCTCACATTTTTCCACTTGCATGTTGTTGACCATTTACAGATTGAAGTCTCTTTGCATTCTCATCACTACTCACATTCCCATTCAGTTTTATGTCATCAGAAAACATAGAAATGTGACATTTGGTCCACTCAGCTAAATTATCGATCTAGATTGCGAATAGTTGCGGTCCCACCAACAGAACACTGTAGTACCCCACTAGTCACAGCCGGCCAACATCTGCTCTCTGTAATCTTTTAATCAATTCCCAATTCATGCAATTATACTATCCCAATTCCACATGCTCTAGCAGTGTTCAGCAACCTTGTAGATGGAAAAAGTCACACAGATTCTGGGGTTTACCTTCAGAACGAACTTTCTTGATTACAAGCTGAGGCCAACAGGGGAGTCACTCATCCTGGAACGAATGCTCACTGACCAAACTTTCTGGTGGTTTTATACTATTTCATACCTACTTTTTCCCTCTTTACCTCCACCATACATGCTCCCTAAGTACAAAGAGCAAGGTAATTGATTTACAACATCAAGCTTCAATACCCAGTACACTACATGGGCCAGGTGCATTTCCTCTTTTTCCTTATATGTACAATGGTCAGCTGCTCTTCCTGGAGGTTATGGGATAGTTGTTATGCAGTATCCAAGTGTGGGGTTACTATAGGTCACTGGAGCCAGGAACTTGTGGTTGGGGTCAGTCTGAACTCGTTCCATCCAGCCTTAACTGCCTCACCATGTGTCGCTCTCCTTTGTCTCCCTATTACAAACCTCTTGTGCAGGACTATATTGAAAGCTTCCTGAAAATCCAAATGCACCACATTCATTTGTTCCCCTCATCTGCTCTACTATATATATCCTCAAAGAACATGCCTTCAGATATAATGCCTTTAATTTTGACCCATCTACACTTTCTGTTATGGACTCTACTTGCTGCTTGCATTTGTTTCAGCCACCTATATACTTGTTACTATATTTCTTACTTTTATGACTAGCCTTGTTTATCTCTCTCCCGACTCTCCTCTCAGTGTCCCAAACCTCAGGCAAAAGCATTTACAGACCCTCCTGTGAGAACATTGGTCCCAGTCCTGCTGAGGTGCAACCCATCTGGCTTGTACAAACTTGTTCCAGAAATGGTGCTAAACTCTCAGAAATGTAAAGCCCTCCCTCCTGCACCATCTCACCACCAATCTTCTCTATCCTCTTCTTTCTGTGATTGTTAGCAAATGGTGCTGGGAGTAATCCTGAGATTGCTGCCTTTGAGGTCCTACTTTTTAATTTCTTTCCGAGCTCCTAAAAAACTGCTTGCAGGATTTCATCCATCCTTCTACCCATGTTACTTGTACCAATGTGGACCACAAGTTCTGACTCTTCACTTTCTTCCTTCAGGGCGTTCTGCAGATATTCTGTGACATCCTTGGCTTCAGCACTAGAAGGCAACAGCTGAAGCCATGTCTACAGCACACAGAAGTACCTGTCTGTCCCTCTAGCTGTTGAATCGTGTATCATTGTTGCCCTCTCATTCTTTTAACACTCCTCCTGTACACCTGAGCCAATCATGGTGCCAAATTTCTGCTTCCAGCTGCACCCAGCAGGTCAAGCAGCATCTGTGGGAGGAAAGGAATTGTCAATGTTTCTGGTCAAAACCTGATGCAGGGAAAATTGGCTGCCACACATAATGAGATACACATATTCAGGCATCCAATCTAAAAAAATAGTTATGGGTTTGTCCCAAGCTGAATAACTCCAGGTCACTATTTCTTCTGGAGCCACCCAATTTTATACTCAGAAGTGAACACTATTTCTTGCTGTTGACCTCCGTTTTATTTAAGCTTACCTTGAAGAGAGACCTCTAGAATCTTTCTTGAAACATAGCGATCCCTGCTTATGGTGTATCCCTGTCTACCAACTTTCCCTTATGTTTGACGTGCAATATTGGCAACCCTAGATGAAGCAAAGTAGCTAACTGAGAGAAAAAAGGAACCTTTTTGTACTACACTAGACACAACCTCACAAGGGATTACATGGACAGCACCAAATCCTCAACAAGTAAATTAAAAATGAAGTAACTAGTTGAGGATATGTGATCATCCATGGATAGATGCAGATGATGCTGGTATTAAAAAGTAAGGATGTGGCAGACTTATTTACTTGGAATTAGGTTTAAAGTAAAAGTAGAGGATTGAGCATCAATGAAAAGAGGAAAACTAAACAAAAATAGAAAGTGAAGAACATACTAGATTTAATTATCTGGAGGATTGGTCTGGACTATATAATGAGAACAAACATAAATATGATGGATGTAGAGAAACTGTTCCATGAGAGAGAATTCAAAACATTAGATAATACTTAAACTTAGACCTGACTACTAGGGAAGCATCTTTGCACATGCAAATTAGAGAAAATACAAAACTCTTTTTCCTACAAAAGCTAAACTCTAAAGTTGATAGACATTTTGTGACAGTCAGGCAACTGGGGCATTGTGAATTATAGCACCAAGGAAGAGAGAAACCATAACTAATTGAATCATGGAACAGGCTCATTGAGTTAAATAGCCTATATGAATGCTATAGCCAACAGTGAACTTAGTTTGAGGCTGAATATGTATGTTCCCACCACCCCTCTTCCTTATAACAGTCTTTTGACTCTTGTACAATTATAGAATAATGCATCAATCCTGATAATTAACTTTTATGCTGATAAGACAAAATGTTATCTTAACATGTTTAAATGATTATGTTTTAATATGGTGACATTTTATCAGCTAAACCCTGCCAGAATAGCTGAACTGCATATATATTTCAATTTATACAACATCATCTTTTCTGTATGGGAGTTCGTTCCACTGGCAGGCATCAAAATTAAGAAGCTAAATAGCCAATGTTTCCTTATACCCTTAATAGGTATTATAATGAGCCATACAATGGAAGTAGAATGCCTGAGAATAGATTGTGTTGAGACGCAAAGTCATTTTAATAACATTGTGTGATTCAGAGGATGTTCAATAAGCAGCCAGTAATTGAAATAAAAATCACAAATTACTATTTTCATAAAATATGCATCAGGATATAGATAGAAAAAGGATGAAGAAAATCAGAACTCAAATTGCATTAGGAAACAAATTGATGTTATGCCTAAGGCTCGGGACATACTCTGCTGGCATTGCAAATTAAATCATGAATCAATGCCACCTTGCTGAAGTGTTCGTTAGAAGAAAGGGAATGTCAGCTTGCTTAGAACTACATCATGTCTCATGTATGATTTGAGTTTGTGGGTGTGGATTGTGGATTTGCACTTTTAATGAAAGCAGAACTTGGTTGGAATGCTCTTTCATCGGACAAGCTAATCCTTGGGCAAATCCATAACTCATATTCACATCATGCACACTCAAACATTCAGCATCAGTTCCATGTACTATTGAAAGCAAAATGCTGCAGTCCAACATTGCTGCTTCATTTGTGAATTGACACAGAGCATCAGGTATCCATAGCTCCTTAATGACAACAATTAAATAAGGTGATGACCCAAGTCTGTACAGTAAACTATGCATTGCTGAAAGAAAAATTATCCTATCCATTTTCAGTATCCCCAATTTGAATTAGAAGTAAACAAATACTGGAAAATTCTCACTAAAATAGAAATTCAAAATAGAAATGCTCTTTCTTTCTTTTTCAATCTTTTTATTGGTTTTCAAATTAATACAGATTAATATATCAATGTTTATACATGTAATACAAAGAGATCAAGAGAACAATCATGACATGGATAATCATAAAGAACAATAGAGTATAAAAAAAATCTGTAGATCCAATGATCTGTTAGTGAATGAATATAATATAAAAGAAAAAGGTTTATTATAAAATATAAAAAAAGAAAAAAAACAAAACAATAAGAAAAATTATAAACAATATATCAAACCAAACTAAGCTAAAGAAAAAAAAATTCAAAAAAAACAAAAAAAAACTGGACTAAAATTTCTCAATAGAAACAGAGCAATATTATGTCATCAACTCTGTTCCTCTAAATTGAAAGGTTATTATAAGGGGATCTATATCATGTGAAAATATTGAATAAATGGACTCCAAACTTCCTCAAGTTTAAGCGAAGGATCAACAGTACCACTCCTAATTTTTTCCAAGTTTAAACATGATCTAGTTTAAGAGAACCATTGAAAAGTAGTAGGGGGTATTGGATCCTTCCATTTAAGCAAAATAGATCGTTTGGCCATTAATGTAACAAAGGCAATCATACGGTTAGCGGAGGCAGATAGATGGCCAGATTCTATCCTTGGTAAACCAAAAATTGCAGTGATAGGATGAGGTTGTAAATCAATCCTCAATACATTTGAAATAACGTTAAAAATATCTTTCTAATATTTTTCCAAAAGAGAACAGGACCAAAACATATGTGTCAAAGAAGCCACATTCGATTTACATCTGTCACATATAGGTTGATAAAAACGAGCTAGCTTATCTTTTGACATATGGGTCCTGTGAACTAGCTTAAACAGTATCAAAGAATGTCTGGCACACATTGAAGATGTATTAACTAAATGAAGAATTTTCTTCCAAGTCTCTGTAGGTAAAGATGTCTGGAGTTCACTTTCCCATTCATTCTTAATTTTGTCCAGTGGTTCTGAACAAATTTTCATAATTAAATCGTAAATTATTGCTATCAAGCCCTTCTGACAAGGATTAAAGCCAAAATTTTTTTCCGTAATTTCAGTTTTGTAAGGTGAGGGAAAAGAGGATACAGTAGCTTTTAAAAAAATTTCTAATTTGCAAATATCGAAAAAAGTGTGATCTAGGCAAATTGTATTTGTTAGACAATTGTTCAAAAGATGAAAAACAGTTATCAATAAATAAATCACGAAAACATACTATTCCCTTCCTTTTCCGTATGGAAAAAGCTGAGTCAACTCTGGATGGATGAAAGAAAAAATTAGATTGAATGGGACTTGATAGATTAAATTTATTCAATCCAAAAAATTTACAAAATTGAAACCATATTCATGTTGTATGTTCAACAATTGGGTTAATCATATGTTTACTTAATTTGGTAAGTGCAAAAGGGAGTGGAGCTCCTAAAATAGAAACTAATGAAAATTCAAGTACTGATTGGGACTCAAGGTTTACCCATTCGGGGCGTTGAATTACATCTGAATCTTGTATCAAAATAGAAATTCTCACCAGAATAGAAAACAAATGTAATAGATTGCAACAGGAAAGTCTCTGAACTGAATTATATATGTAATGTGCATCATCAGTAGAATTGAACCAGTCATAGAATCTGGAGTGATCCTGGAGTATTCATGACCATCTGTGGAATACAAAGGAAACAAAGTCAACATACAAAGGCAGCAAGCAACTGCACATGAGTGAGTTTTATGTTATAAGTGTTAGGAAATGTTGCAACAATTTGATAAGACCAGAACTGGAGTATTTTATACAGGTTTGATCTCCTCACCCAACAAAAGATATACATGGCCAGAGGACGTGAACCAACAGTTCAGTACACTGGTTCTTGAAATGTGATGAAACACTAGCATATGCTTACTGCTTTAATAGACTCTGCATGGGGTGGGAGGGGGAAAATGGCACACAGGTTTCTGCATGATCCCCTGGAAGCAATGCTCTCATCTGCTTTAGACCTTTGGCAGAGCTAATTGAGGAATTTCTGTAGATCATGGATTGCAGTTGTGGTTGGTGATGAGGGTGGAGCAGGATGATGAGAGATCATGAGATTGGAAAGAGGAGAGTTGGTCAGGAGTTGGGCGAGATAATCGGGGTACGGTACACTGGGCTCAGACACGCAATCATGTGATGGCAGTGGTGGCGGGGTGCTGCGGATTGGCTTGGGGACAGCCAATTCTGTTGGGGTTAGGGGAAGGGGGTGTATGGAGATGATGTAAAAGGTTGAGGAAAATCTCATGAATGGGGAAACTGTGATGAACAGTCCAGACTCCTCCTCTTTCCATTTCTTATGTCCTAAATTTTTAAAAACATTCAAACATCAGAGACAGTAGAAGAGAAAATACATCTGAATTATAACCAGATCTTGGAAGCAAATGGGTAATTCACTTGGAGGCATAATGTTTTTATGTGCTAACTGAATGAATTTTATCTAATACACTAAGTATGATTGGTTATTTCATGTGTGCAAATTTAATCTACATCAGTCAAGCATATCCATGTATATAGTATATGAAGGGGAGGCTGGGCAACTACCATGCCACACAAACCTGATATTATCCACCCACAAATCCATTAGTACATCATGATTCCCCTCTCCAGGTGCATTTGTATCCCTCTCCAATTTCTCTTCAATGACACCCATCAACAAAGCATCTCCCCAGCACCCCATCCTCTCCCCTCCAAGGAACTCTGCAGTCTCACAATTATCTCTCCACTTGCATATTATTCAGCACACCCACTCTCCTCCAACTTCCCAATGCTTTGTCACACCCACCAACCAACTTACCCCAAAACCTACCTGCAAACATCTGATCAACACTCTGTCTACAATATTCACCTTCTACAAACATTGCAGAAAGGCTTTAGCATGCAATTACACTGATGAGGCCAATAATACCAAGCAGAAGTCTTCATGAAGAATTGTAGAGCCTCAGATCTTCATCTCAAACTTGTATGGGACACAATGCAATATCTTTTCAACACATGAAAGCATGTTGCAAAATTTCAAATCAAACAGAATTTGCTGGAAGTACGCTGCAGGTCAGGGGAGGGAAACAGACTTCACACTTCAAAGAAACTGGGAAAATTTAGACACATGTAAAACAAAGAAAGATGGATGAAACTACAATGAGAAGATGTGTCAAGATGAAGGGAAAATAGATTAAATGACAAAAAGGATGATATAGCTGAGTGATAAAAGGGTTTAGCAAATAACAGAAGATAGGTCAGGACTAGGTGTAAGTCGAAGAAAACGAATGAATATGTGAAATCACCAGAAAAACAAAGAGAAAGAAAAAGAAACAATCAATGTTAAAAATATGAAAGTAATAAGGAAGCTACACAGGGATATGGATGGATTAGCTGAGTGGGCAAAGATCTATCAAATGGAGTACAATGTGGAAAAAAATGTGAAATTGTCCATTTTGGCAAGAAAAATAAAAAGAAAGCCTATTATCTAAATGGTGAGTAATTGCAGGGCTCTGAGACACAAAAAGACCTGGGTGTCCAAGTGCATGATTCTCAAAAGATTAGTCACCAAGTATAAGAAGTAATTTGGGAAGCTGATAGAATATTATTAGTATTTGCCAGGAGAACTGAATACAAAAGTGGGGGAATTATACTTCAGTTACATAGGACATTGGTAAGACAATATTGGAACTACTGTGTGCTGTACTGTTATCCTTATTAAAGAATGATGGAAGCAGTTCAGAGAAGGTTTACTGATTCCCAAAATGGGCAGGTAGTCTTATGGACTAGATTTGTATCTATTAGAGTTTTAAAGAGTGAGAGAGGAGTATTAAAATATATAAGATCACAGGGTGAAGGATGATGTTTCCCATGTGGGAGAATCTTGAACAAGGGATCACTGTTTAGAAATATCAGATGCCCATTGAAGATAGAAATTGGGCTTTTTTTATTTAAGAGTATAGTTAGTTTCTGAAATTCTTCTACAAAAGATGGTGGAAGCAGGACCTTCGAATACTTTTAAGACAGATCTCAACAGCAAGTAGACAGGAATGTGGAGTTGAATTTACAGTCAGATTGGCCACAGTCTTATTAAATCGTGGAGAAGGCTCAAGGGGCTGAGTGGCATTTTCCTGCTCCTAATTCATTTGCCCATGCAGAGATACATTTGCATGAGATACAAAGGCTGGAATTGCTGGTTATCTGCAATTGTTGAGCTCAGTGATTAGATCAGAAGTCTGCAATACCCCTAATCAGAAGATGTGTTATTTCTTTTAACTTTCATTGGAATTAGTTGATGCAGAGAAGAGGCTGAAGACAATGATGTCAGAATGAAGTTGGTTTGAGAATTAAAACGATAGGCAAATGAAAGCTCATTGTTAAACTTGCAAACTGAATGGAGTTATTGCACAAAGGGGTTACCCAACTCCAGTTTACTTGGAAAAAGTACATGTAAATTACCAAAGATTCTTTACCTGCAAAGAGTGTGTGGATCCCTGTATAACTGGAAGGTAGGAGGTAAAATGAAAGGTTTAGCATCATCTGAAGTTGGCCCTAAAGGAGTTGTGGGAAGAGGATTGGGGAGGGGGAATAGTATCAGGGGATACAAAAGAGTGAACAGAGTGTCCCAGAAATTCAGATTGCTGAAAGGGTATGGGAAGGATATATGTGTGTCTGACGGTGGGATTGTGTTGGAGGTGTCAGAAATTGTGGAGGATGATCTTCAAATGTGGAGGCTGGTGAGGTAGAAAGTGAACACCTGGGAAACTTTATCGTTGTTCTGGAAGGGAGGGAGAGGGCTTGAGGACAAAAGTGCATGGACTGGAACAAGCAAAATTGAGAGCCCTGCCAACCATGTTGGAGGGAAAAGGGAAGACATCTCAGAAGCCATGGCATGAAATTGACATCACTACAACCATTGCAATGGAGTTAGAGAAACTGGGAGAATGAAATGGTGTCCTTACAAATGGTGTCCTTGCAAAGTGGTAAGAAGTGTAGTCAAGGTAGCTGAGTTTGAAATTCTCCAGCCCACCTTGTCAGCTGTAGTCAAGGTTGGCTGGAGAATTTCAAACTCATCTGCTTTACATCCAGCCCAGAGCTGACAACAATGTTGTTTAGTACATAATCTGATATATAGATTTCTGATAATGCAGTATATCATTAATACTGTACTGAAGGCTCTTGTACCATATGATTAAGACCTGGAAGCTCCTCACCAAGTAATTGGAAAGGCTGCTACCACCACACTAAGCTCTATGATATAACTTAATGAAATATCACAAGCAATAATCAACATAAGTTTCATACAGGAATGTCATCCTTAACCAAACATTGAAACATTTGAAGCAGAACAGAGAACGTAGACAAAAATAATGTCGTTGGCATAATATATTTAGATAATCAAAAGGTCTTTGATCAGGTATTGCACAGTATACCTCCAAAACTTGTCAGAGCATGTTGAAACCTGGGTCAAGCAGTAGAATGGATAGGCCACAAAAAGAAAGCATAAATACAGAATAAGGTTGAAAGACATTTATTTAAAGAGAAATGATGGGAAATGTTGTTTCACAGAGGTCAGTGTAAGGATCATTAATGTTTGTAAATAATCCATACTCAGCACTTAACCAGACTGTAATTTTATCTTCCAAACAGCTGAGTCTGGTTTGGATGAGGGTTAAAATAATAAAAACTTTAAACAGCAAACGAAACTGCCACAAAATGTCCATTTTTAATGTCAATGGAGGCAGGGTAATAATAGTCAAAGACTGATCCTCTAAGATCCGAAGCAACAAACAAGATGCTGGAGGAACTCAGCAAGTCAAATAGCATCTATAGAGGGAAATCGACAGCCCACATTTCAGCCCAGATGAACATCAACTGTCCATTTCCCTCCACAGGTGTTGCCTGACCCACTGGGTTCCTACAGCATCTTGTGTGTTGCTCCAGATTCCAGCAGATGCAGTCTCTTGTGTCTCCTCCAGAATCAGACCTGAATCATTTTTATTGCAAGAGTCCACTGTACTTGGTATTTTTCAGCCACCATGTCAGACCCAAGGATAACTGCTGGTGAAAAAGAAATATCTACTCAATGCCTTGCACAGTCCATGCACCAGAGGAGAACTAGCACATAATGAGAGCCAAGCTGCTGCCTCCAATGTTATTGAGCAGACAACTGGCATCCTTAAGCAATGGCTCCAACACCATGGACCGTTCAAAAGCACAGGGTGGGTAACCCACTTCATGGTAGCCTATGGTGTGCACCACAATCTGTCACTGACTTAGTCTCAGCTCTTACCAGGAACATGGGAGTAAGAGCAGAGGAACAGGAAGAAGGAGAAGAAGGAAAGGACAAGGAATGGGAGGAAAAGGAGAAGAAAGAGAAGGAAGAAGATGAGGTGAACGAGGTGAACAGTGTGAAAGAGGAGGAGACGCAGAAGTGGAAGAGAAGGAGGAGGAAGCAGAGGGGGTAAAAGGAGGATGGAGGAGGAGGAGGGTGGTCAATAGGACCACAACAGAAGCTCTCCAATCGTTTCCCGAGAGAGTTGAATAGAGCTGTTATGGTAAATTTGTATCAAACCTTCATTAGCTTAATCTTAGGTTACTACATCCAGCTCAACCTGCCATACTATAAACGTACTTGAGAAGATGCAGTAATTAATTACAAGCATAAAAACATTGTTTTTAACATGTTAAAGAAAAAAGGGGATAATATAGGAAAGAATTGGCCCTGTTAGAAATCAGAAAGGGAATTGTTTGGAGGCAGGCCCTTGTTTGCTCCTAGATGAGCTTTGTTTCTAACCTCACAAATGAGCATGATACAGACACGGAAGAAGAGAATGAAATGTGGGATATAGCAAACACAGATAGAAGAAATATTAAGGGTCCAACATCTTTAAAAATGGACAGATTACCAGGTCCAGGTTAAAAGCATTTCAAAATCTTAAGGGGAGAGGAAGTAGTTGGGGCATCATTTTCCAATTCTTTTGGTTTCTGTCTTGCTGTTGAAGCATACAAAGTTTGCCAATGGTTAAAAAGTAAGAACAGTATAAAATCACAATTACAAGCCAATCAGTTAAACAGCAGTAGTGTCCAAATTTTTGGAAGAATTTCTGAAACATGATATAAATCAGCACTTAGAAGGTCACAGTTTAATTAAGGATAGTCAGAAAGGAAGGTCATGTCTGAGTAATGAATTGTCTGAGAAGGAAAGTAGGAAGGTCAATGAGAGCAGCATATTTAATGTGGACTTTAGCAGGACATTTGAAGAAGTCCTATTTGGAAAACTACTCAGGAAAGTATAAGCCCATAGTATCCAAAGGAAAGTGACAAGCTGGATCCAAAATTGGTTTATTAGCAGAAACAATAGATAATGTTCTACAGGACTTGGATGAGTAATGATTGGACGTCTGTTTACAATACAAGTCAGCAGACTCAGTACTAGCTCTCCCGACTTTTGTGAAAAATATCAATTATTAGACTTAAATGTTAGATCCATTTTAGGGGAGCAGGCAGATTGTGGTGAAAGATGAGGGGAAATAATTGTAGGGCCCAAGATAGCTATGGGCTGCTCAAGTGCATAAAAGTGGAATTCACTCTGCTCCATCCTCCATATTTCCTCATGAAATAGAAGAAGGCTATTCAACCCATCAAGTCTCTGCTGGTTCACAGAGAAACCCCATTGGCCCACTAATTTTCCCTGCAATCTATTCTCCTTTTATTTTCCACAACTCCCCCTATATTCTACCACTTAACATTACACTAGGCAATTTAGAGAGGCCAATTAACCAACCAATCCACGCTATTGTGATGCCGCCCAAATATATTAATCTTAATATCTTAAAACCAGGCACAAATTACAAGTGTTGGCAAGATAAAGCTTTGCAAGCTGTAAAACTGGCTGGAATACAGTAACAGGGAAGGCAGGGTAGTGTAGCGGCTAGCGTAACGCTATTACAGTGCCAGCAACCCAGGTTCAATTCCGGCCACTGTCTGTAAGGAGTTTGTATGCTCTCCTCGTGTCTGCGTGGGTTTCCTCCAGTTGTTCCGGTTTCCGCCCACATTCCAAAGACATACGGGTTAGGAAGTTGTGGGCATGCTATGTTGGTGCCAGAAGCGTGGTAACACTTGCAGGCTGCCCCCAGAACACTCTACGCAAAAGATGCGTTTCACTGTGTGTTTCGATGTACATGTGACTCATAAAGATATCTTATCTTATAAATGTAAAAGGTGTTTTTTTTTAATATAGGGCTTCACAGTGCATTGCTGATTAGGCATGATCAAATACAACTGTGAGGTATTGATTTTTCACTTCAGCATTTTGGTTAGGGCATGATTAATGTTAAAATGAGTGCTCTATAGTTGGGGTAGACTCAATGGACTGAAAGGTCCTTTTCTGCGCTCTGTCTCTCAATAACTCCAAAGCACGGCAACCTTCCCTGTGGTAGCGAAACCACTGATGAAGATTCCATTGCTCATTTTGCTAGCTGATTTCCTGAAAGCAAAGCAGGTAAGGCCAAAGCCTTTCATTAACGCAAGAGTAGGCCTTTATCCTCTTTTGAGGTATGCCACCATGCAATATGCTTTGTGTGCTGATGAAGGGTTTTCCACCTGAAACATTAAATCTATTTCTCTTTCTACAGGGGTTGCCTCACCTGCTGAATGTTACGAGCGTTTTCTGTTTTTATTCTGACTTCCAACATCTACAGTTTTTTTTATTTTGATGGGTTGCTTGTCCTTTGATATTTCAGCTCTGCACCCAGAGGCTGGAGTAAATAGAATTTCTAATCAAAATTGTCTGACCAACACTTGAATAAGAACCCTGGTGTGTAAAGCAAAAAGCATTAGACCGAATCTATCCTGTCAATAAAAGAGATCAAGGTCAATCTGCCAAATATTACTAAACATGCATTGCAATTATTGCTCCAAGTTAAAATGCTGAAGTGAAAAATCAATACCTCACAGTTGTATCTGATCACAGTCTAGTCGGCAATACACTGTGAAGCCCTATATTAAAGAAACACCTTTTACATTTACTGTATTCCAGTCAATTTTACAGCTTGCAAAGCTTTATCTTGCCAACACTTGTAATTTGTGCCTGGTTTTAATCTCCAGGGTTCACTGGGCTGGTGAGATAACAAGTACTGAAGGAGATTGTATAGTAAATTCTGTTGACCTTATTGTGCTTTGATTATCATGGGACAAAGGTTGTTCCTTCTGAGGTACAATATTGACTTCTAGATGAGGGCTTGGCAAGGATAACTAAACATGCAGCTTAGCCCAGTACAACAAGATGCCTATAAGGAAATGCTGGCGATTGGCTCGTTCCAGGCTGCAGAACTATGTGCTGGGGGACATACTGAAGCTCAGTGCAGCTAATGTGTATGCTTTGTGGAGAAGGACTGCAGTCTAGGGTCTTTCTGTCACTGGCCATTGAGGGGCTGGGTCCAGTGTGGAAGCCTCTCAGACCTTTGAAGTTTGTATCACCCTAGGAGGCCACATCAGTGTCAATGGTGCTATGTACACAAAATATACTAACACTACCAATGTATAGCACTGTGTAATGAATTGACCTGTACGATTGGTATGCAAAACAAGTTTTTCACTGTACCTCAGTACAAGTGACAATAATGAACCAATACCAATACCAACCAATAACACTGTGAATGTATAAACTGAATGACACTATGAAAGTAAAGAGAGCCATGCACTTTTTTTTGTACTGTTATATATACATTTATGAATAAAGTTTATTTTTGAAATTTAAAAAAACATGCAGCTCAGCAAAACAACCAAAAGCTACATCAAGTGAAATATCCCCCTCTACACAGCACAGATCAACATTATTCAAGTGGGGGGAGAAAGAGACATGTAGTACGTAATATAGTTAGGAGAACAGACATTGTTGTCTGCCGCAAATGCAGAGAGTCTGTGTTGCCTACCTGATGCAAGGGTTAAAGACATTTCTTCTGGGCTGGAGAGGAATTTAGAGTGGGAAGGGAAGGATCCAGTTGTCATAGTCCACATAGGCACTAACAAACATAGGTGGGACCAGGATGGAGTTTCTGCTGAGGTATTGTGAGGAGCTCAGGGCAATATTGAAAAACGGAACCACAAGGGTTATAATCTCCAGATTATTACCTGCACCACATGCAAATTAGAAAAAGGATTAGAGGCAACATGGTTCAGAGCATGGTGTGGTAGAAATGGGTTTCGATTCGTGGGACACAGGCACCAGTACTGGGGACAGAGAGAACTGTTCCATTGGGATGGGCTTCCTCTGACTCATGCTGGGACCAGTGTCCCAGTGAATCACAGAAAAAGGGTTGTAGGGAAATAACTGGGGCATGTTGAAGGGAACTGTAATTGTCTTTAATTTTAATTCACATATTGTTTGGGTAAATCAAACTACCAAGGGTGTCATAGAAGAAGAATTTTTCAAGTACATCAAGGATTGCTTTGTACAACAGCTTTTAATGAAACCTAGATGGAAATAGTCTATTTTTAGATTTGGTAATGTGTAAAGAGCAAGGATTAATAAGACACCTTGTGGATAAAGTTCTATTTGGAGGTAAAGACCACAATATCATGGAATTCCAGATGCAGTTTGAGGGTGAACACCATAGGACAAAACCACTGCCTTCAATTAAATACGGGAAATTATAATTGTATGAAGGTGGGGTTGTCCAAGATGGACTAGGAAAATAAAGTAAGAGGCAAGTCAGTAGATGAAAAGTGGCAGATATTCAAATAGCTGGTCCATAACACTCAGCAGAAATTGCAATAATTTCATCTCACGTTGCTCCACAGTATCAGTTGTAATTTCATTAAGGTTTGGAAAATTGATTTCGAAATATCCTCTGGGTTTACAACATCATCACTGATCATGTTATTTCTTTGTTCACTCGATAACATTTACAGTTCAGAAGGTTAATTGTTTGATGGTTAATGAGTCCATTGTATACAATTAGAAAATGAAGACAATATTCCATTTCTTCAAATTTGTATTCAATAATTAAAAGATTCTGAGACTAACTGTAACAATCAATTTCAATTTTGGGCAAATTAGGCTACGCTATCCCCCAAATACACTTTTATTCTCCTTTTTTATTGGCATCTCTATTAGTTCCTAGCCTACATTTTCTTATTAATAGGTTTGCTTTTTAGGATTTTTTATTGATTAAGATTATGTTATTATTGTCAATCTTAAATAATCCTTGAGAAAATGCTGATGATCTGTCTTCTTGAATTTCTGCTGTTCTGATGGGATGTTCCCACAATGTTGTTTGGTAGGGAGTTCCACTATTTAGAGCCATTAGTGACAAGCGACCATTGATATATTTCCAAGACATAATAATGTGACTTGAAGTGGAACCTGTAGGGGATGCTGGATTTCCCATGCACTTACTATCTTTGTGATTCTTGATTTTGGTAAGTACTGTCAGAATAGTCCAGGTGAATAACTATAGTGCATTTTACAGATGATATACACTGCAGTCATTTGTGGAGGGTCTGAATTCTCCAGATGGTGTATTAAATGCCAATCAAGAGGGCTGCTTTGTCTTGGATGGGGTTGAGTTTCTTGAGTGTTATTGGAGCTAGACATCTGGCAAGTGAGGGTATTCCATTATGTTACCAGCTGGTGCCTTGTAGATGGTAGAAAGGCTCAGGGGAGTCAGAAGGAGAGATGCTTATCAGAGGATACCCAGCCTCTGACCTTCAGCCATAATATTTACGTAGCTATTCCAGCTGAGTTTCTGTTCAATAGTGGCCTCTAGTATGTTCATTGAGCTCAAGCTTACCAATTGTCATGCCATTTAATGTCAAGAGCGGATGGTTGGACTCCCTCTTATTGGATGGGATTATTGCCTAGCCCATGTGGCACAAGCCATACCTACCATTTATTGATTTGACTAACCCACCATCAATTCCAGCCTGATTTCCTGAGATCAACAGAACTTGAATTTTCTTTAGTCAACTCCTACCTGCAGTAGTTAAACAGTTATGCCTGCAACCCAGACAGGAAGAAGTGATTATAGATTCTCAGCAGCTGACAAAAGCTTTCAGTTTGATAAAATGTCTTAAATACCTCAGGACATTTAAAGTTCCTCAGTAGTCCATGCAGTAGTTTGTTGGCATTAAGAGAAGAAAGAAGGTAAAGAAACATGTGACCAAGGCCAATTTATTTCAACATAGTTACACGTGTTTGGCATATAATCTCTCAGCACCTGCTGGAAGTGATAACAGAAAATTGAAGTCATCAAATATGTGTTGGCATCTTTCAGGACAGGGCACTTCCCAATTTTCTGATCCAACTGCTTCTTTACCACTGGGAAACAATGGCAGAGGGGAAAAGTCAACTTAAATATCTTAATAACAGTTTAGGTGGAATCAAAAACAAAGTTTTTATTTGTAATTACATTAATAACTACATGCACCTACACTGTGTATTTTGAGTAGATATATTATCAGCAATGCTTCACAGAAGTAAATTAAATAAAACTTGACACCAAAAAGCTGCTGATGGAAATATCAGAATAAATACTCAAAAGCTTGTTCAGAAATTTGTCTGTGTCATTTTTGGGGATTAACATGGCATTAAGCAATTGGCTTTACACTGTTTTAAAACAAAATACGAAATTTATTAGTGCCTGTTCCAAAAGTGCACATGCATTATGTAACTCTACTCTTTCAGGAGCAATGGATGTTAGGGATGGAATTTCCCACATTAGTGAGACTTTTCTTCAAAGCTGTAGCCTCAGGAAATAGCCTGTAGAGGATCACACCACACTACCAACCACCACACATCCAGCTAGGCAAGGAATGATAGCAAAGACAATGATGGGAAGGGTGGTAGCAAAGTCCACACTCGTAGCAAACTGTAAAGGCTTCTGAGGAACAGTGCACTCAGGAGACGGGTTTCTCAAGGGCAGCCCTGACAGGAAATTGCCAGAGAATTGAACGCAAGGGCATGATCGCATCTCTCCGTTCCCACACACCTTACACCTGCAGATTTAGGAAACCTGGACTGTAGCTGGATTCCCCTTTCAGATATGAATGAGAAACACATTTACTAAAACAGAAGACTTGCCATTTTTCCGGTGGAGTATTCCTCGACTTCTGCAATGCAGCAGTGAGCAGCAAAATGTCAGTGGAGAGAGCCTGTAGGGACCCTGAGTCAAGCTTTCTAAGAGAAACTGTGAATTAGTCCATTTTGGATGAGATGCACGGGCTGGCCTGGCTGGTGATAGGCAACGACAGGGGCAGTTGTGAAATGGCAGTGGTGGGAGGATGCATGCTGCCATGTGTGTTGAAAGGGTTGTCCAGCACATCCAAGTATGGGCTCCAAGTTCTGCACAAAGTTCTTTGTCAAGAGGGTGTTGGACTCCTCTGTGCTCCTTAACATTGCACCCAGGATTTCTTGCAGGCCTGCCAATGCACAAAACAGCCTTCCTCAGTAACTAGTCCTATCAATGTGTGCATCAGAGTCTTCCACAAAAAACTTGCATGTCACCTCATTCAAGTTCTACTGGAGAGCTAGCACTTGAATTGCAATTTCCCCTGACCAGGATGTTGTCCTGTATTTCACCTTATGCAGATATCCCACCTCTAAGCTATACTTTAATTTACACACAGTGTTAGCTTCTGTGCTGGTAACTGACTGTCACCATGAGATGAAGCAAAGGGTCTTCATTTTCATGGTCTTTACACTCTTCCAGTACTGCCTGGCTATGTTGAAGTTCTTGGCACTCTGAAAGGGGAATGATACCTGACTAAGATTTTAATGAGGCAAGGGGAGCAAAGTAAGAGATGCATTCTTACTCGATCAGTAGCTTTGAAATTGGAAGGGAATGAAAGTGGGCTCAGGAACAATGGAATGTGAGAAGAAAGATTATTTATGAGGATACTTTTACCTTGCATGGTTTCAGCCTGCTGTCTGCACAGTTTCAGCAATGGTCATTCCAATGATACTGTGCACCCACTCCTCTATCAGGATTAGGACTCCCAGCCAAGCTTGCTGATGCTTAGCACCTTCTGCCTGCAGTAATGTCTTAGGTTTTCCTGAACTAGAAAGGTTACCATGCCTTTGAGAGTTGTACAATGCACTTGGATGATGTGGTTGGCATGGTTATGTAGCTGGCAGTGAGTACAAGAGATAAGATGTGGATATGAGGCTTGCATCAGTGGTAAATATGGTATGGATGCTGGGCATGAATCCTCATTGATAGATACAGTATTGTTAATGGGTGCGTGATGATGGTGTGGTGTTGCCACGCTTGCTCTTTCTTTCCCTTTTAATGAGGATGTTCCAGGAAATGTATGCACCCCACTCTTTATGGATTGTTGAATGCAATCTTTTTTCAACATTTAGTACATAAGTAACAGAACACAGTATAACCTGACTACTGTATGGTGCTGAGGCAGAGGTGATTGGTCCTGATGTGGCTCTATCCCTCCAAGTCTGCGACTCAGGGCCCTACCCTCAAGTGTTAGTTCTGAATGCTCACTGTCCTGGGTTCCACCCATGAGGTTTTCTCTCTCTGTCCAAAATTTCCTCACTGAATATGCCTCTCTAAGTGGTGATTACTCATTCTTTTGCCATCAGGTTTGATGATATTTGTATTGAAACTACTCTTTAAACAATTAGCTGCTTGGCTATGTTAGACAATTGCCTCTTGTTCTTATACAATCAGCCTTGATATATAAAATATTATATCATGTCCTTTATCCAGTGACTTACCCCCGTAAATATTTTAACCACATTCTGCATGTACTGCTAATTGCCACACCTTCCTGCGTTTTTGACTTCTATCTCTCTTGCAGCATCTCCACTATGCTTGGTTGAATTAAAACTATTGCCCAGGTGGTGACTATACATTTAATGTGTTTCTAACATCCCTAAACTTGTTTCACGTATACCTGTTCTCTTTAAGCAATGCTAGATATCTCCTGAGCCTACAGAAGCAGGTATTCCTTGGTCTTGAGGGACTGGTTCTGCAGGAAGAGATTATAATTGTAATATTCATTTGATCCCCATCAAAGGAATGGAAGGAAAATAGGAAAATAGTCTATTCTGTCCCTTGGACCTAGTCTAACATTGAATTAGATCATGGTTCGCCTGTGAATCAATTCATTTCCCTCCTTGGTTTCATATCCTTGATAACCTGAACTAATAGGTGAGAGGGAGAGAGAACAGCCAGAAGTCGTGGTTCATGTTGGTACCAACGACATAGGTAGGGAGAGGGATGAGGTCCTGAAAAGTGAGTTTAGGAAGCTAGGCAGAAGGCTGGAGAACAGGACCTCAAGGGTAGCAATCTCGGGATTGCTTCCAGTGCCACGCGATAGTGAAGGTAGGGTTAGGAGGAGATGGCAAATAAGTGCGTGGCTGAGAAGTTGGTGCAGGAGGGGAGGTTTTAGATTTTTGGATCATTGGGATCTCTTCAGGGGAAGGTGGGACCTGTACAGAGAGGACGGGTTACACCCGAACCTGAGGGGGGCCAATATCCTTGCAGCCAGGTTTGCTAGGGTCATTCGGGAAGGTTTAAACTAGTTTGCGATGAGGGTGGAAAACGGAGGAGTAGGTCAGAAGAAGAAGGGGATGGGGAAAAGTCAGATCTAACAGGCAGAGAGGCTTTGAGGAAGGAGAAGCAGAGTACAGGCTATAAAAGCAGTACAGCAGATGGGCTAAAGTGCATTTACATAAATGCAAGAGGCATCAGGAATAAGGGAGATGAACTGAGAGCTTGGATAAGTACATGGGACTATGATATTGTGGCTATCAAGGAGACATGGCTGACATCAGGGCAGGAACGGATATTGACTATTCCTGGTTTTCAGTGTTTTAAAAGGGATGGGGGGGGGGAGAAGAGGAGGAGGGGTGGCGATACTGGTCAGGGACACTATTACAGCTGCAGAAAGGGTGGATAACGTAGAAGGATCCTCTCCAGAGTCAATATGGGTGGAAGTTAGGAACAAGAAAGGAGCAGTTACTCTACTGGGAGTATTCTATAGGCCCCCTGGTAGCAGCAGGGATACTGAGGAGCAGATTGGGAGGCAGATTTTGGAAAGATGCAGAAATGACAGGGTTATTATAGTGGGAGACTTCACCTTCCCAAATATTGATTGGCACCTGCTTAGTGTCAAAGGTTTAGATGGGGCAGAGTTTGTTAAGTGTGTCCAGGACAGATTTCTATCACAGTATGTTGACAGGCCAACTAGAGGAAATGCCATATTAGATCTAGTTTTAGGTAATGAACCGGGTCAGGTGACAGATCTCTTGGTGGGTGAGCATCTGGGGGACAGCGACCACTGCTCCATAACCTTTAGAATTGTTATGGACAGGGAGAGGAGCAAAGAGGACGGGAAGATATTTAATTGAGGAAAGGCAAATTATGAGGCTATAAGGTGAGAACTTGAGAGTGTGAATTGGGATGACATTTTTGAAGGGAAATGTACTATAGAGATGTGGTCGATGTTCAGGGATCTCTTGCAGGATGTTAGGGATAAATTTGTCCCGGTGAGGCAGAGAAGGAATGGCAGGGTGAAGGAACCATGGGTGACGAGAGAGGTGGAAAAACTAGTTCGGAAGAAGAAGGCAGCATACATAAGGTGTAAGCAGCAAGGATCAGATAGGGTTCATGAGGAATATAGAGTAGCAAGGAAGGAACTTAAGAAGGGGCTGAGGAGAGTGAGGAGGGGACATGAAAAGGCTTTGGCAAGTAGGGTTAAGGAGAATCCCAAGGATTTTTACTTGTACGTGAAGAGCAGAAGGATGGCGAGAGTAAAAGTAGGTCCGATTAAAGACAAAGGTGGGAAGATGTGCCTGGAAGCCGTGGAAATGGGTGAGGTTCTCAATGAATACTTCTCTTCAGTATTCACCAAGGAGAGGGGTCTTGATGACGCTGAGGACAGTGTTGGTAAGGACAATGTTCTAGAGTATGTAGATATCAAGAGAGAGGATGTGTTGGAGCTGTTAGAAAATATTAGGACAGATAAGTCTCTGGGGCCTGACAGAATATTCCCCAGGCTGCTTCATGAGGCTAGGGAGGAGATTGCTGAACTGTTGGCTAGGATCCTTGAGTCGTCATTGTCCACGGGGATGGTACCGGAGGACTGGAGGGTGGCAAATGTTGTCCCCTTATTCAAAAAAGGTAGTAGGGATAGGCCAGGGAATTACAGACCAGTGAGCCTTACATCTGTGGTGGGTAAGCTGCTAGAAAGGATTCTAAGAGATAGGATCTATGATCATTTAGAGAATCATGGACTGATTAGGGACAGCCAGCATGGATTTGTGAAAGGAAGATCTTGCCTCACTAGTCTGATAGGGTTCTTTGAGGAGGTGACCAGGAAGATTGATGAGGGTAGTGCAGTAGATGTGGTCTACGTGGATTTTAGAAAGGCATTTGACAAGGTTCCGCATGGTAGGCTTCTTCAGAAGGTGTAGTGTAAAAGGTCATGGCTGTCATGTGACTGTGAAAACACCTACCCCTCTGGCTGGGATGACACCATTGAGCACATGGCCGAAAGCGACACCACTGTCAACCAAGGTTTGGCTCCACCCCATTAGGTAAACACCTTTGTCCTTGCTGGACCACTCGAATTGGTCTTTGCGAGCACCTTTGTTCCTGGGCACACCTACCATTGACCCGTTTAAACACCTTTGTCCTTGCTGGACCACCCAGCCCCCCAGCAGCACAAAAGTGCTGCATGTTTGGTTTCCTCCCTCTCTGTCTCCGAGGATGTTGAGGTAAGCTGTGCACTACTTCAGGCAGTTAGTGAAGGACTCCCGAGACCAAAGAGCCAATGTTTGTCCAGAATATCAGGGTGTTCAAACATTGTATTGTTTATTCCCTGGTCATTTGTACCCAGTTATTGTGTGTGTGTGTGTGTGTGTGTGTGTGTGTGTGTGTGCGCTCGCGCGCGTGCATCACCACCGTTGCGATTCCCTCCATATTCACGATCTCCTGCTTGAGAGTGTGCGAGTGTGCATTTGTTCCTTTCCATTCTGTTCCTGCGTCTGTCTTTGTAAATAAAAATTCTCCTTTTTGAAGTACAAAGGCTGTGTGTCCAGTCCTTTATCTTTAAGATACCAAAAGAACCTTTCTCACAACAGAAGGTCAGAGGCCAAGGGATCCAAGGAGGCTTGGCTGTGTGGATTCAGAATTGTCTTGCCTGTAGAAAGCAGAGCGTTGTGGTGGAGGGAGTGCATTCAGATTGGAGTGCTGTGACTAGTGGTGTCCCACAGGGATCAGTTCTGGGACCTCTACTTTTTGTGATATTTATTAATGACTTAGATGAGGGGGTAGAAGGGTGGGTTAGCAAGTTTGCAGATGACACAAAGATCGGTGGTGTTGTGGATAGTGTGGAGGGCTGTCAAAGCTTACAGAAGGATATTGATAGGATGCAGAGCTGGGCTGACACGTTGCAGGTGGAGTTCAAACCAGAGAAGTGTGAGGTGGTGCACTTTGGAAGGACAAACTCCAAGGCGGATACAAGGTAAATGGTAGGATTCTGGGCAGTGTGTAGGAGCAGAGGGATCTGGGGGTTCGTATCCACGGATCACTGTAAGTTGTCACACAGGTGGATAGGGTAGTTAAGAAAGCTTATGAGATGTTAGCTTTCATAAGTCGTGGGATCGAGTTTAAGAGCCACGAAGTAATGAAGCAGCTTTACAAAACTCTGGTTAGACCACACTTAGAGTACTGTGTCCAGTTCTGGTCGCCTCATTAGAGGAAGGATGTGGAGGCATTGGAGAGGGTGCAGAGGAGATTTACTAGGATGCTGCCTGGATTAGAGAGTATGGGTTATGAGGAGTGACTAAAGGAGCTAGGGCTTTACTCATTGGAGAGAAGGAGGATGAGGGGAGACATGATAGAGGTATACAAAATATTAAGAGGAATAGATAGAGTGGACAGCCAGCACCTCTTTCGCAGGGCACCAATACTCAATACAAGAGGACATGGCTTTAAGGTAATGGGGGGGAAGTTCAAGGGAGATGTCGGAAGGAGGTTTTTCACCCAGAGAGTGGTTGGTGCATGGAATGCGCTGCCTGGGGTGGTGGTGGAGGCTGATACATTGGTCAAGTTCAAGAAATTGTTAGATAAGCATTTGGAGGAATTTAAGATAGAGGGATATGTAGGAGGAACGGAATTAGATAGTCTTAGGAGTGGTTTAAAGGTCGGCACAACATGGTGGCCGAAGGGCCTGTATTGTGCTGTATTGTTCTATGGTTCTATGGTTCTAACAACAATTTATTAATCTCACTGTTCCTAACCCTCATTGTCCCAACCTCCCAGAATTTTATGGAAGGGAGAGTTCCAGATTTTTACTACCCTTTGTGTTAAAAAAAATCACCTGGATTTCAGATCCAGGGCCTCCTGTCTTTTATCTGCATTGTTAAAGCATTAGGATACCCAAAGCTCACAAGTATAGTGATGTTTCAACTTGTTTTCAATTCAGCCTATTATACAGTCAAATGTTTTAATACCTTTCATCTTTTTATATGCCCGCAGATTGTTCATCATCTTGAAAACTTTACTGGCAGGTTAAAGTATAAAACTATGTCAAATAACAACATCAAAACTCAAACTTTTCTCAGCAACTAGTCCTAGAATTGCTCTTTTACTTTTTAGCACTCCATAAATGATTAGATTATTAATAAGTGTTTGCAATATTTGCACACAGTATGGCCACAATCTTCTGGTGACAGTCAGAATCAGGTTTATTATCATTGACTTATATGTCGTGAAATTTGTTGTTTTGCAGCAGCACTTCAGTGCAAAGACATAAATTTACTATAAATTACAAAATAAATAAATAGTGCAGAAAAAGAATAATGAAGTAGTGTTCATGGTTTCATGGACCATTCAGAAATCTGATGGCGGAGGGGAAGAAACTTTCCCTAAATCACTGAATGTGAGTCTTCAGGCTCCTGTACCTCTGCCCCGATGATAATAATGTGAAGAGGACATGTCCCAGATGGTGACGGTCCTCTGTGATGGATGCCGCCTTCTTGAGGCACTGCCTCTTGAAGATGTCCTCAATGGTGAGAAGGGTTGTGCCCGTGATGGAGCTGGCTGAGTCTATAACCTTCTGCAGCCTCTTATGATCTTGTGCATTGGAGCATCCATACCAGGGTGTGATGCAACCAGTCAGAATGCTCTCTACCGTGCATCTATAGAAATTTACAAGAGTCTTTGGTGACATACCAAATGAGACAGAAATAAACTCCATGCTTGAATTATCTCCAAATTTCTGAAATATACTTGTATAGGGCAATGAGTCCCAGGGTTGAGAATTAATACTCACACCGAGATAAATTAGAAAAAAATATTCTGTATTGGAACATTATCTAAAAACATTCTTGGCAATAAATGCAGAAATTAGTTCCAGTCCATGCATCTGAAAGATTATGGATAGAAGAGTAATGGATAACATGCAAATATTGTATAAAAATTGTATGGATTTGAACTTGTGGGATATTGGCACCAGTACTGGGGAAGGAGGGAGCTTTTCCGAGGGGACAGGCTCCACCTGAACCACGCTGAGACCAGGGTCCTAGTGAATCGCATAACTAAGGCTGTAGATAGGGCTTTAAACTAAATAGTAGGGAGGTGGGTTCAACAGATTGGAAGAGTATGGAGAAAGTACAAAGGAAAGAGAGTGCAGGAAAAGTTACTGAAGTCTTCAGAATAAAAAATAAGGCAGAAAGTTTACAAAAGGGATAAGAACTTAACTTCAGGCAACATGGAGACAAATTTGAGAAGAAGGGTGGTGAATACAAGACTGAAGGTGTTATATTTGAATGCACACAATGCACAAAATGAGGTAGATGAGCTTATAGCACAGTTAGATATTGGCAGGTATGACGTTGTGGCATCACAGCGTCGTGGCTGAAAGAAGATCACAGCTGGGATCTAAACATCCAAGGATACACATCCTATCAAAAAGATAGGCAGGTGGGCAGAGGGGGTGGGGTGGCTCTGTGGGTAAAAAATGAAATCAAATCCTTAGCAAGAAGTGACTTAAGATCAGAAGATGTAAAATCCTTGTGGTAGAGTTAAGAAACTGCAAGGGTAAAAGGACCCTGTCGGGAATTATATACAGGCCTCCGAATAGTTGCCAGGATGTGGGGTACAAGTTACAACAGGGAATAGAAAAGGCATATAAGAAAGGCAATTTTATGGTGGTCATGTGGGATTTCAATATGCAGGTAGATTGGGAAAATCAGGTTGACCCTGGATCCCAAGGGAAGGAATTTGTAGAGTGCCTACAAGATGGCTTTATAGAGCAGCTTGTGGTTGAGCCCACTAGGGAAAAGGCAATTCTAGATTTGGTGTTGTGCAATGAACCAGATTTGATTAGGGAGCTTAAGGTCAAGGAACCCTTAGGAGGCAGTGATCATAATATGATGGGATTCACCCTGCAGTTTGAGAGGGATAAACTAAAATTGGATGTATTGGTATTACAGTTGAGTAAAGGTAACTATAGAGGCATGAGAGAAGAGCTGGCCAAAGTTGATTGGAGGGGGACTCGAGCAGGGATGATGGTAGAGCAGTTTCTGGGAGTAATTTGGAAAACGCAGGATCATTTCATCCCAAAGAAGAAGAAGCATTCAAAAGGGAGGATGAGGCAACCATGGCTGACAAGGAAAGTCAAAGACAGCATAAAAGCAAAAGAGAGGACATACAATATTGCATAAATTAGTGGGAAGCTAGAGGATTGGGAAGCTTTTAAAAACCAACAGAAGGCAACTAAAAAAGCAATGAGGAGAAAAGATCAAGTAAGAAGGTAAGCTAGCTAATAATATAAAAGAGGATACCAAAAGTTTTTTCAGATATATAAAGAGTAAAAGAGAGGTAAGAGTGGACATTAGACCACTGGGAACTGACGCTGGAGAGACAGTAATGAGGAACAAAGAAAAGGTAGGCAAACTGAATAAGTATTTTGCGTCAGTCTTCACTGTGGAAGACACCAGCAACATGCCAGAAATTCGAGGGAGTCAGGGGCAGAAGTGAATTAGTCACCATTACTATGGAGAAAGTGCTGGAGAAACTGAAAGGCCTGAAGGTGGGTAAGTCACCTGGACTGGATGGACTACACCCCAGGGTTCTAAAAGAGGTAGCTGAAAAGATGGTGGAGGCATGAGTAGTGATCTTTCAAGAATCCCTACATTCAGGAATAGTTCCAGAGGACTGGAAAATTGCAAATGTCACCCCAGTCTTCCAGAAAAGAAGGAGGCAAAAGATAGGAAATTATAGACTGGTTAACCTTACATCAGTGGTTGCTAAGATATTAGAGTCCATTATTAAGGATAAGATTTCGGGGTACTTGGAAGCACTTAATAAATTAGGCTGAAGTCAGCATGGATTCCTTAAGGGGAGATCTTGCCTAACAAATCTGTTGGAATTCTTTGAGGAAGAAACAAGCAGGATAGACAAAGGAGAGTCAGTGGATGTTGTTTACTTGGATTTTCAGAAGGCCTTTGACAAGGTGCCGCACATGAGGCTGCTTAACAAGATAGGAGCCCATGGTATCACAGAAAAGGTACTAGCATGGATCGAAGATTGGCTGACTGGCAGAAGGCAAAAATGGGATAAAGGGGACCTCTTCTGGTAGGCTACCGGTGACTAGTGGTGTTCCGTAGGGCTCGGTGTTGGGTCTGCTTCTTTCATGTTATATGTTAATGATCTGGATGATGGAATTGAGGGCTTTGTGTCCAAGTTTGCGGATGATACAAAGATAGGTGGAGGGGCAGGTAGTATTGTGGAAGAAGGGAGTTTGCAGAAGGACTTGCACAGGTTGGGAGAATGGGTAAAGAAGTGGCAGATGGAATACAATGCAGGGAAGTGTATGGTCATGCACTTTGGTACAAGGAATAAAGGCATAGCCTATTTTCTAAAGGGGGAGCAAATTCAAAAATCAGAGGTGCAGAGGGACTTGGGAGTCCTAGTGCAGAAATCCCTAAAGGTTAAATTGCAGGTCGAGTCGGTAGTAAGAAAGGCAAATGCAATGTTCGCATTCATTTCGAGAACTAGAATATAAAAGCAAGAATATAATGCTGAGTCTTTATAAGGCATTGGTCAGACCATATTTGGAGTATTGTGAGCAGTTTTGTGCCCCATATCTAGGGAAGGGTATGCTGGCATCACAGATGGTCCAGAGGAGGTTTACAAGAATGATCCCAGGGATAAATAGGTTAACACATGAGGAACGTTTGATGGCTCTGGGCCTGTACTCGCTGGAGGTTAGAAGGATGAGGGGCAATCTTATTGAACCTACCGAATACTGAAAGGCCTGGATAGAGTGGACATGGAGAGGATGTTTCCAGTAGTAGGAGTCCAGGATCAGAGGGCACAGCCTCAGAATAGAAGGACGTCCCTTTAGAACAGAGATGAGGAGGAATTTCTTTAGCCAGAGAGTGGTGAATCTGTGGAATTCATTGCCATCGATGGCTGTGGAGGCCAAGTCATTGGGTATATTTAAAGTGGAGGTTGATAGGTTCTTCATTAGTAAAGGTGTCAAAGGTTAAGGGGAGAAGGCAGGAGGATGGGGTTGAAAGGGAATGACCTAATTCAGATCCTATGTCTTATAGTGTAAAAAACAACAGCATGGTCAGTGTAATTGCAAGTCTAATAGGGCAGGATCAATGTACCCAACAAGCAGATCACCACCATACTGCATAAGTGGCTCCAGGTGGTGGACAGTCAGGAACTGAGGCATCAGAACAGTTTCAAACACTCCTTTGAGAAAGCTTCTGACTGTCTTAACTTTACCAAGTGGCGAATTCTGATGCTGAATATTGGTGTTTGCAGTCACTAGGTGAACGACTGGTAAATCAGTGCTTCATTACGTAGTTGGATTGAGCAGAGTCAGCATGGATTTATGAAAGGAAAGTTATGTTTGATTAATCTACCAGAGTTCTTTCAAGATGTGAGTAGTAGAGTAGATAATTGGGAACCAATGGATGTGCATTTGGTTTCTCAGAAGGCATGGATACGGTAGATCGAAGGGTCGGTTTCTGTGTTATATAACTATGATTCTACAGGGCTTTTGATAAGGTCTCACACATCATGTGGAATTAGGAGTAATGTACTGACACGGATTGAGAATTTATTATCAGAAAGAAAGTAGAGTGAGAAAAATGGATCTTCCTCAGGTTGATACATCGACTAGTGGAATACTGCAGGGATCAGTGCCTGGACCACAGCTAGTCACTATCAATATCCAAAGATATGGTTATGGATGGGGTTGGGGGGGGTGTAATGTCAGATGTTAGGGAGAAACATCTATAATAAGGAATTATAGCGTAGTAGCCATTAATATAAACGAGAGCCAGTCTTCAAACTGTCTTCAAATGCAGCAAGTGGTAATTGGTCTTAAGATTGCAGAAGCTGCATAAACATACACAGCATCTGTGAAGAGACCAGACTACTGACTCACAGTGGGAGGCCGCTTAAGAAACGTGGTTTGGAAACTGACATGTTCATGAGATATTCTCACACATAGTGACATAATGTACGAACTATAGAGTTATGTTAATTTGCCTCCTTCAAATCAGGCTTCAGATGTCTCGAGTTAAGATATTTTGAACTATTGTGGCAGAGATCCAGGAAGGTTCCAGACTGACTATTTTGCCACTTAACATATAAGACCATCAAATATAGGAGCATAATTAGGCCATTTGGCCCATCAAGTCTGCTCTGCCATTACTCATGAATGATTCTTTTTCAACCCCATTCTTTCATCTTCTCCCAATAATCCTTAACCGTTTTACTACACAAGAACCTATAAATCTCTGCCTTAAATTCACCCAACAACTTGGCCTCCACTGCCCTCCGTGGCAATGAATTCCACAGATTCCCTACCCTCTGGCTGAAGAAATTCCTCCTCATCTCAGCTCTGCCCTCGCATCCTAGACCCTCCTACTAATGGAAACATCCTCTCCACCTCCGCTTCATCCAGGCCTTTCAGTATTTGGTAGGTTTCAATTTTCTCTGCCCCAATTCAGGACCCTAACCTGTGAACTAGTTGTATCCTTCTCCATAACTATTTTAAAACTAGTAGAATTATGGTCACTGGACCCAAAGTACACGCTGACAGATACTTATGCAACTTGCCCTGCCTCACTCCCCAGGAGGAGATCTAGTGTTGTACCCTTTTTAGTAGGTCCTCTGTATATTGATAAAGGAAGCTTTCTTGGGCACAATTCACAAATACCACTCCATCCAAGCCTTTTATACTACGATTGGCCCAGTCAATATTAGAGAAGTTAAAATCTCCCACTAATACTACCCTATTACGTTTACAACTAGCTGCAATCTCTCTACATATCTGCTCCTCTGATTCCCGCTGACTATTGGGAGGCCTATAATACAATCCTATCAGAGTGACCATCCCCTTCTTGTTTTTAAGTTCTACCCATATGGCCTCACTGGATGATTCCCCAAGGATAACCCCCTTTAAAGACTGTTGTTATGTCCTCTTTCATCAAGAAGGCAACTCCCCTTCCTCTCTTTACTGTACCTCTGTCATGCTTGTAGCATCTGTATCCTGGAATATTGATCTGTCAGTCCTGCCCTTCCCTCAGCCATGTTTCTGTTATGGATGGGTATCCCAGTCCCCAGAGCCAGAGTCTTGTCATTAAAGATGTGCTCCCATCGTAAATATGCGATTTGTTCACACCCAAAATATTGAAGTCAACTATGTTATTGTAAAGTTTGAAATTGTACTTGATCACCTGCTATTATCTTTGTGCTTAAGAGTATAAAAACTTGATGCACTTTGAGCTCAAAGAGATTCTACCATGAGATTCTCCCACCTGTGTGTCTGTTATGCTACCTACATAGCAGTCTCTTCGTGGCTCATTCACATCATAATTCCAATTTTGCTGATGATACAAAACCAGATGGGATTTTGAGTGGGGAGAAGGATATAAATAGGCTTCCGGGGATGTGGACAAGTTGAGTGCGTGAGAATGAGCATGATAATTGGAAAAGTAATGTGAAAAAGTGTGAATTTATAAACTTTGGTGCACAAAATAGGAAAGCAGAGTCATTTTACAGTAAATGATGAAAGAATGTGTAATGTTGGCAGTCAAAGGAACCTAGAAGTCCTTGTACTCAATTCACTGAAAAACAAACATGCAGCTGGAGCAAACAACTAGGAAGGCAAATTTGTTGGCTATTGCTAAGAAAAAGAGTGAAAATAGCTTCCTGAAATTATATGAGGCCTTGGTGAGGCTACACCAAGAGTACTGCATAGAATTTTGGACTTCTTACCAAAAAAGATACACTTACTATAGACGGAGTGCAGTGAAGATTCACCTGATTGGTTTCTGTGACGTCAGGTCTGTCATATGAGCATGAGCATAGATTGAGTAGAACCGGCCTGTAGCTGAGGAGATTCCACCGCAACTTACAACATTTTTATAATAGTTACATACTTACAATGGGAACACTCTTCAACTGAGGTCATCTGATATTGTTGTAACTAAAACATCTGGAGTTTCATGGTAACTCATTTTTTCTTTCTGAGAACTGTGCCATATTTATTCAAGGTGCTGATGGTTTCAGTGAGCCTGAATTTTGGAACCTGACAAGTTTTGTTGGGACTTGGTAGTTCACGTGGATGGTCTAAAAGATTTTTAGAACAAGAACCTCAGACACTTTAGAGTGCTGACACTCTGAGTACACAAACACCCCAAATATTGATGATAAATATGACCAATACCATGTGTTAAATGACAAAATAGTCAATCTGGAACCTTCTCTGTCACAATAGTGCAAAACAGTTTAAAGACTGGTTATCATTTGTATTATTGGCTACCACCTGAATCTCCTGATTATAGCTGCTTCCCTATAACAAGCCTACATTTTGGCAGGCTCCATAAACATTATTTGTTCTAAGACCAACCATGTGAGGTAGCCTCCCCTATGAATCCATCTTTCATCGACATAACAATGTGAAGGAAGAGGTAGGAGACTGATAGCCATCACTGTCTACTGTTACTTCTAGATTAGCACAGAAAATAATGTTTCTCTGCTAACAATTTCTGTGTGACTGATCCAGGAAATTTGTGGCTAGTTTCCTAAAGTTTCAAACATGTGACTTTAAATATATGTGAGTTAGGCAAATGTTGCAAAAAACTTAGAACAAGATTGTAAGGTGAGACTGCCAGGGCTGGGATAAATATGAAAAAAAATGCTAGAAATTCTCAGCAGATCAGGCAGCACCTGTGGAGAGAGAAATAGTATTTATGTTTCAGCTTGGTGACCTTTCATCAACATTGGGATGAAAGGTGATCAACCTGAAATATCAAATATTAAAATTTTAAAAAAGACAGAAGGCACTAGAAACACTCAGCAGGTCAGGCAGCATCTGTGGAAGGAGAAGCAGAGTTAACATTTCAGGCTGAAGAACAGAGATCTGCCTCATCTGCCGAATGTTTCTAGCCTTTTCCTTTTTTTATTTCAGATTTCCAACATCTACTGTTTTCAGTTTTTCAACATGAAATATTAACTCTGTTTCTCTTTCCACAGATGCTATCTGACCAGGTGAGTGTTTCCAGCAATTTTTGTATGCATTTCAGATTCTGCAGTTTTTTTTGCTTTTGGATTACTGTTTAAGATGGGGCTGTCTTCTTTGGAACAAAGGAGATTGAATGGAGATTTGACTGAGGCATACAGCATTATGAGAAGCCAAGACAAGCTTGAAAGTTTGGTGGAAGGATCAAAGAGAAGTTGAAAAAAATATTTTACTTCGTGAGTTGCCAGGTCTGGAACTCACTACCTATTAGGGTGGTGAAGGTCGAGGCTCCCATCGTACTTAAATACATGAATATGAAGCTGAAGGACTGTAACTTTCAGGCCATGGATCAAGAGCTGGGAAGTGGGATAAATCTAAAGTTCATTTTTGGCTGCTGTAGACATGGTGAGGTGAATGGCGTTTGATGCCACAAATTTCCATAATGCCTAGGGATTTGTTTATTTTCTTGCAATCCTCTTGATGCATCAGAGGGTTCAAGAAACATAAATATATGGGAGAGATTCCCAAACTGTGTCATATTGGGCAAGGCACCCATTACAGGTGTGAAGTGACAGCCATTATGGGGTTGAGCCTCTTGTGAATTTAGCTGACAAAATGCAGGGGACACAAAGGCACTAAGTAGTTTGGGAGGCTGAAAATGACTGGCTTCTACAAAGAGTCAGTCAGCATGTCAGGCCCAGCACACATAGTTAATCCCATGGCTGGGGCTATTGAGATTTACCTACTTATTTACTTATTATGGTGAAGACTCTTTGGACAATCAAGTCCATGCTGGTTCCCAATAGAGCAATCCTATCAGTCCCATTCCTCCTCTCATTCTTACTCTGTGACCCTTCAACTTATTCTCAGATGGGTTTCCTCTGGGTGCTCAGGTTTCCTCCCACATCCCAAAAATATTGGAGTTGGTAGGCCAGTTAGCCACTTTAAATTGCCCTTAGTGTGGAAGTGAATGGTTGAATCTGAAGGGAGTGGATGAGAAGGTGGGGAGAATTAAAAAAATCAGATTAATGTAGGATCAGTGCAAATAGTGGTTGATGGTCATCATGGACTTGATGGGCTGAAAGGCCTGTTTCGATATTGTATCATTCTATGACTCTATATGCTCATCAAATGCACTTTGGATTCTTTTGCCTACACTAGGCAGTTAGTTACAGTAGCAGTTAACTTATCAGAATGTTTTTGGGGTGTAGGAAGAAACCAGATCAGCTGAGGGATACCTATGCAGTAACAGGGAGTGTGTAGACTCCACACAAGCAGCACTGAAGGTCAGGATCTAATCTGCTGGGGCTTGCAATGTTAAACTGTTGTGCGACCATGTTGCCCACCATTTTTTTATGACAGTCTTACCCCATCATCACTTGCCCAAAGACAAACTGAGTGGTCTGTTTAAGTGTGACTGATTAGGTTGCTCATTGTGCCTAATTTGTATACTACATGGGTCTGGCCATTTGTGACCACCCTTGTGCATCAGAAGAGTGAACAAGTTTCTCATCTTGTTTTCCTTGCTGATTGACAAGTGAAACCTACATCCAGCAATTGAAAATTGCCTTTGTTCTTTGCCGGTTATAAAAAGGTTGCACTTTTGATTGCTTTCCCTTTAGGAATAACCAAGGACAATCTGTGAAATTATTTTCAAACGTTGTACAATCAATGTACTATAATGAACAAAATAAAGTAGCTACTTCAGTTAAACTGAATCTCCCTTTTTAATACAGGAAATATTGCAAACCACTTTCCTTTAATTCAATTCTGGAATGCAAGAAACTACTAATGGTGTTGTGAGAAGCTCAATGTCTTGAATCTCCACGAAGTGTCATGCTCAACATTGCTTTAATATACTGACCACATATAGTCAAGGCAGCAATGTAAACTTGGTTCAACTTGCATGATCTACATACTTCCTTGTGTTTAATCCACATCTTTCAAAATAATGCTACTTTACTCATTCAAAATTAAAAATATATTACATATTAATTATGTAGTGTATTTTATGTCCATTTAGTTAAGGAGCAGATTAGAAGAACCATATAACTGACTCCTACTTCTTTTTCTTATGTTCTCATTGTCATATTCATTGCTTGAAAACTTACATTAAATATCTCTATTAATCTTATAATCAATAGAATGACAATTTTCACACACACACATACCTATCATCTTTCTGCTACTGGCCAATTTTCCTTTTTAATTAACAACGATCATCTTGAAAGGTTCACACAATTACCTAGTTCAAATAGCTGGCTATTTGTACAGAGAAGATTCAGCTCAGCACGTATTTGATAGCCAGTGACATGAGGGAACTGTAACATAATTAGTAATATGCAGCTTACTGGTACACCTCAATTTTGAACAGTCAGTTTGCTTTGAGAGGTTGCAAGGTGGTGTCTCACAACTGAAATGGTCACATAGTTATGATTAGCCACTGAGATTCTTCTGAAGTGCCACAGCCACATTTTGTTTACATTGTGTTAATAGATCCTAACACAGGTCATGGAATCACAGGCTAAAATCTGGAGTAGGTGGATAATAGCTGGATTGATCAATTGACTGATAGAGAATAGAAACAAATTTAAATAATTTTCTATTGGAGACATTTCTTAATAATACCTTAGTTGTCTTTAAGAGGAGTAAAGGAGCAGATAGTATTGATTATATGAGAAGTTATTGCTTCCCTTTGCTTTACAGGACACCCTTCAGGAATCCAGGGGATGGAGCATGTGCTTCACCTTCCCACAATTATATGCTAATGTTCCAAAATCAGCAAAACAGCAAGCCATGTCCCTGTTTATTTGTTTCTATTTCTTGAAAATAGCTGTGGGAAAACTGCTTTAGCTGTATTTCAGTCTCAGATTTAAACCAGGTTCTCAATTCACAGGAAAAAGCTCCTCTTTGGAGTCTATGAATAACATTTTCATTAGGAAAAATACATGCAGTTGACATTTGTTAAACCACCACTTGGTGACAGGTCACTCTGCAAAAGGAGCCATCCGTTTCCTATCAGTGGTTCAGAATCCTCATCTGAAACCAATTGCCTTGGGCCACTTTGCGGCTGAGGCTGCAGTAGTGCTAGGATACTGTGCATGTGCACAAAATTTTGTCAATGTGAACATAATACAGACATTGACAGAAGCTAATAGCGTAAAAGAAGAACTTTGAAAAACGTTGCCCTAAAAACACTTCCTCTACCCTACCCTAAAGGACACCTCTTTTCCATTTCAAAACAGGAGGTATCATTTGTAGTCTTGAATGGTAAGTTTCACTTTATTCTGTGGTGATTTAACTAAACAATACAATTTGGGCTTTTACAGTACCAGTGGTATTCTTAAACATGCACTTGCTTAAGTATGTATCAAAATGGTATCTCAATTTTAATAGAAGAGTGACGTGTTAGAACAGAGGCACCATAGACAAACATGTTGCTGATGTGCTACTAAGATGATTTGATACACTGGGTAAGTGAGAACTTGAATCAGGATCGTCAAAGAAATATTAATAGCAAAACAGCTTAAGGAAATGGGGGTGCTTGGTAACAAGAATTAGAAATGCGGTAACTATAGTGTAGAGGAGCAGCACAACCTGTTGCACGTTAAATTGATAATTCTGGATTCTGTGTTGCCTTCCAGATGTTAGTTTAAGGGATACATTACCTGACTTGGACAGTGCAAGGAGCAGAAAAGCTCATGTGGAAGGCAATACTGGAAGTAAAACAAAAATGATTCTGATGTCTCATTTTAGGAGACGAGAATGCAAGTTCAGATTCTGGACTTTATAGGTAGTAATTTGAGAAATAGTTCCCCAGTCATGTGCCATAATTAGGAAGGGTAAGGAGGTTAATGCATGTATGAAGGGGATTGAAAATGAAAGGGTATTTTCTTGAGATGAAAGGCAGATAGGGAGAAATTTAATGGAGGGGAACATAAAAAAATGAGAGGTCTGGGTAGGTGAACAGGAAGTACCCATTTTCCTTTGTAAGGAGATTAATAAGTAGGTTGTTTGAATGTAAGATACTGGTTGATGGATCAGAAAAAAGTTGAGTAAAACATTGTGTTCATTCAAGAGACCCGAGAATCTGGAACTCGCTGCATGAAAGAGTGATTAAGCCAGAAACCCACATCACGTACCTGGATGAACAGTTGATATGCTGTAACCTACAAGAATACTAAGTGAACGTTGGAAAATGGGATAGCCCTTTTCTTGGTAAAAACATAATCGGGTGAATAGTTAAATTTCTGTGCATCAATGTTTCTATATTTATTAATAACCCATATAAGTTTGAGAAAGGCCATTCACCAGCTTCACTGACCTTTTGTCAATCAGCATGGTAATATCAGCACTGGTTGAGAAATGATGTTCAGAGGAACCTAGATGTCTTTGTACATGAATCGCTGAAAGTTAGCACACATAGGTACAGTTTATGTTGGCTTTATTGTGAGAGGAAGTTGAGAACAAGAGTAAAGGTGTGTTTCTAAAATTATGTTGGGCCCTGGTGAGACTGCGCCTGAAATATTGTGTACTGTTCTGGTCTCCCTAACTGTGGAAAAGTATAGGATTACAAAGCAGGCTCACCAAATTCATTTGTGGGATGAACTGCTTGATCAATGAGGAGAGATTGAACAGACTGGTCCTAAACCCTCTTGAGTGTAAGAGGTAATTTCATTTAAACATATAAAATTCTAACAGAGCTTGAGAGGGTAGATGCAGGGATTATGATTTCCCTGCTGGGGTATCTAGAACCAGTGGTTAGTGCCTCAAGATAAGGATTTGGCCATTCCAGATTGAGATGGGAAGAATTTTTTTTCCAACCAGAATCTTTGGAATTCTTCACTCAAGAGAGTTGTGGAGGCTTGGATGCTGAATACATGCAAGAAAAGGATCAATAGGTTTTTAGGCATTGAAGCAATTGAGGAATATGAGGCTAGTACATGAAATTGTTTACTAATATTGGGGTGGAGTACCATTAATGTGCTAGCGATCCCTGTATATAGCAAGGGGGACTGTGAAATTTGTCACCATGTTTCCCATTACAGCCAATTCAGCCTGTTTGGTGCTAAGAGTGGCAGGTAATTTAAGAGCACATTGGAATGAGAAACTGCAAATGTTGGAAATCCAAAACAAAAGCAGAAAATGCTGAAAGTCTCAACCAGTTCTAATAAAGGATCTCTGAAGTAAAATGTTGATTCTGTTTCTGTCCTCACTGATGTTGCCCGACCTGTTGAATGCTTCCAACATTTTCTGCTTTTGTTTGACAGCTAATTCTATTTTATGCTGTGGGTCCTAAATTCTACATTCTGTTTCCTCTCCCTCCTTTTTACATAACTCAATTTATCATATCTGGCTTTTCTAAATGCCCCCTGGTCTAAATCCACTTGCTGCATCCCAGGCCACTGGTACGGCTGAATAATGAAGCTTTGCCATTAACACAATTTAATTTGGTGCCTTTTACTCCATCCCTTCTAGCAAAAGGCCACCTTGCTGCCTGAGCACTTGATGTAGTCCCATCCTTAATCCTGCCCTCTAACTGGGTGGGTCTATGATGTAAGGATAGGCTTTGGTTCCCAGAAGTGTTGCAAAATGTTTAACTGTGCTGAGATAGCCAATAAATGCTTCTCACAAACTGAATACCCCCACAGTATTCTTGTCAGAACCCAAGAAGCATTGGCTACCAATTTGTACATCCATTATTCTCCTGCATTAATATGACACCCAGGCTTGTTTCAGTGGCTGCCACCTCCTTTCCCTGATTGTAGCTGGGGTTGATGCAGGTCCTTTTTCAGTCTTACAAAGGCTTCCTTTCAAAGCCTTGTTCCAATTTAATTCTACCCTTTTTCTTGCACAACCTCAACAAAGGCGCCACTGTAGCTTCATAGGCGTCTACAAACTCTTTGTAGTATCCTGTCAGTGCCAGAAACTACCTCAAATTCATTACTGACCTGCTTTGGGAAGCTTCTGTGCAGACCTGTGCTTAATATCATCTATGCCTTGCTCCGTTGGTTTGACAAGCAAACCTAAAAACTGAACATCTTTGACCTGCCTGTGTCTGTTTTAATCCTATGACCCAGGGTAATCCTAAAAGTTCCTTAAGAAGCCCATGCTGTTTCACATCAGTATCCATGAACTACAGGAGGTCATCCTCTAGTTGCAACAATTGGCTGGGCTGGCATAAAATGGATGGCAGCCTACGTCAAACTGGAAAACTATGGAGGGACTATTGTGAAACACTTGTGATGAGCACATTCACATATAATGCTGCACTGAATGTAAAAGCAAATTTTACTGGTCTTCTAGGTGCACAGAAGTAGACACAGAAGTAGACCAAAATCATTTGAAATGTCCAATATGGTGAACACAGTGGTTAATAAAGGATCACGGCCAATCAGCTCAAGCAGTGTGGAAATATTCTTTTCAAAACCTGACTGATCCAGTTTCTTCACCGGTCAGACCAGAAAATTCATGCTTGTTGCAATTTGTCTTGGTGCCCCTCGATCCACCTGGGACTGACTGCCCTTTCCAAATCACTGTTGTGACCCTGAATGAGCCATAAGGAAACTGGAGCTGTAGATGTAAAAGGTCCTTTTCCAGCACAAGCAGACATTTAGGCAAAGATATGGTGGAAAGTTTGCTCTGGGAAGAATCTCTCAGTAGACCCTCCATGAACTCAAAATACATTGAGTTTTTAATACTCTTAAGAACAAAGATAACAGCTGGTGATGGAATACTATTTCAGTAGTTACAATTGGATAGTTTACCTCAATATTTTGAGTGCAGACAATTGGTTCCATCAAATTAAATATTTTATAATGGGAGCATGTTGTAACTGACAAGACATATACTCATACACCTTTGTTGGGACAACGTAATTCACATGGATTGTCTAAAAGCTTCTGAGGACAGAAACCCCAGACGCTCTGAATTAGTGTTGTGAGGGCTGAGCCTCTGGATACACAAATACCTCCCTATAGCTTAGGTGAAGATGTCTGATTCCTGGTTTGATGTAGGCCAATTAACATAGTCCTATTGTCTGTGCATTTATCCAGTGCATATGAGGATGTCTCATAGTCATATCAGTTTACAAACCATGCCTCTTCAGCAACTTCTTGCTGTGAGCCAGTAGCCAGCTCTCTTCAGATGGTGGTGCTTATTCATGTTGCTGTGCTTTTAGTTTCAAAACTGACTACTGCTTATAGTTTACATTTTGAAATAGTTCATGAAGACTGGTTCTCATTTGCATTAATGGTAATGCTATTATATCTTGAACTTTATACTTCGTCTATGGCTGCTTCTCCCTAAAGTTCCCTTTCAGCTTCCTTAGGACATCATAGGGTCCCTCAGATACCAGCACCTACACCTTTCCCTGATGCAAGGGGATCACCGCAATTTCCTCATCCCCACTTATCCCCGGAGATAAATGTCAGGCACGTCTACAGCAAATCTATGAGTCAATATTTAATTTGATTCCAGAATTGTCTCTTTCCCAGTTCTGAGAAAGGGTTTTGGACCTGAAACATTATCTCCATTTTTCTTTGTACCTTTGCTGCCTGTCCTGCAGAGTGTCTTCAGCATATTCTGTTTTCATTTCAGATTTTCTGCATCTGCATTTTTCTTGATGCCCAGAATTCCCATTCTCTCTTGATCCAAATATACACCTCCCCAAGGATCTGACTGTTATTTGTAAAGGTTTTATTACAGCTCTGGCCACTGTATCTCCTGTCCAACACATAAGGTGTTTTATCTGACCAGGGAAACTTCATGTGTGAAGAAGATGGACCATCATTTGAGATGGTCCCAGGTCCACTAAATATTCTCTTTCCTTCCCCTCAGCTATGATCACTACACAAGGTCTTCCCTACTGATTGAGCACAGGTATTCAGGCTGGATGTAGCACCTTCACTCTTTCTCCCCTTCCTCCTCATGTTCATTGTCATATATATAAAAACCCAATGAAATAGCAAAAGACCCTTGTCAGCTCTGTTCAATACTACAACTGCTTCAACCTCCAGAAAATGTCTGATTGGGTCCAACCGCAAATCTAGCCTTGGCAGGGTCAGTGCAGTGCTATTTGTCTTAATTCAATGGTCCTGTTTGGGAGCTTAAATTCAGGATCTAACACACCTTCAGTTCCCTCAGATGTCCCATTAGCCATCAGGTGATATTCTCTCTTCTGTATGGGTGTTGAAGACAGGGTTCCTACAGTCTGGCTTCCCATGTTCCATCATTCCTCAGGCACCCTTCCTGTCCATTCCACACTCTTTCTCTCATGTCTATACAACTCACTCCATTCTGGTCCCAACAAATACACTATGGCCCTCTGTACTTTCAACTTATCCTGCAGATCCTTTGTCTGTTGCCGAGATTTGTATGGTCCATCTGCCTACTCCATTCCTCCCTGTGTTGCTGTTCCAACACTCATCAGGCAGCTTTTAAATCAGTTACCTTTTGTCTGAATATCTATGCCATGATCCTCAGATCAATTTCCTCCTGTGTATATCTATCCTCCTTATTTTGATTGATTACATATAGATTTTCAATAAATTGTCTCTTGCTGATCCATTACTCTTGTATACTTCCTCTAAGCTTTTCCTGGGATCATGTTCCCCATCCAACTCTTTCCCAATTCCAGTTCCTGTGGAATCAAACCTGGGTTCCTTGAGCAGAACTAGCTGTTCCATCACTGTGCTGCCCTTCTAAAGATGAGCTGAATGAGTTCTTGCAACAGATGGCTCCTTGCTGTTGAATGTCTCTGCTGAGTAAAAAGCTGTGAAGTAGAGCTTACCTTCTGTCATTGCCAAGTTGATGTGCTGGGTTAGTGGTATCAAGGCAGGTGTGACAATTTAGTGTTGGCTGAACTTCTTTCTTCAATAATGAGACGCTACATATTTAGTACATAGAAATCTTCCATAATTTAAATTTATTAATTAGTTCTGTTCTGAACTTGCTGTTAGATATGTTATTGTTCCCTGAACTATGGTGAGGCTCTACGATAGAGGAATCCATTTTCATATCCCTCCTGCGATCTCCTTCCTGTGCACTTAGAAATGTTTAATTGATGGATATCTTGTCGATTTTGATGGTTTTTATTTTAACATGCCAAAATAGGAAGAAAATAGTAAAAATTTAAAATGGAAGGATAATAAACTGCAGTAAAGAATAAAAAATGCACAGGGGGAAGAATAATGCCCCTGATGATAATAAAGGCAAAATATTACAGATACTGGGGATGTGAAATAAAAAAAAGTTAGAAATATTCACCAGGTCAAGCATTGGTTGTGGAGTGAGAAGCAGATTTAGTATTTTAGAACTTAGGTTTGACAATGAGAATTGCCGTTGGAAACAATGTTCTAATGTTTGGTGGAGGGCTTTTAGTCTGGATGTGGTAGTGGTGTGAGAGATTGAGGGGTTTGGCATTCAGACCCCACAAGGTAAAGGTCATTACTCATCCAATTATTGCCTTTGTCAACAGATGACAATGTTTGGATCATTCACTAGTGCAGAGGGAACTGGAGGAATATTTGTAATGGAAGGTCAATGATTTCAATAGTCCCAAAGTTATCTGAGACATTTAAAAACTGCTAGGTTTGTGCAAGATAAAACTAAAATTATTCAAATTAAAAACCAAGACAGAAGAATATTAAATCAATTTTTTAAATAAATTATTAAATAAAATAAGTGGGGAAAAATGGAATTTTCTTGTTTTTCCTTTTTTCTAGGTTGGGAATGAATGGAGATTCTGAACCTATACAATATCTTTCTGGCACAGGATTTTGGAGATAGATTCCCCAATGTAATTCTGGGAAATCCCAGCACAATTAGGCTTTGCCCTAGACTCCCCTCTGGGACCTGTCACAAGCTTAGGAATACTTATCCATGAGTGGCTTCTTTTGGAATTGTCAGCCACAGACAGATTGATTAGGTACTGTGATTTAACTAATTCATTGCTTGTAGACTGTGCCAGTGATGTAGGAACAATTTATCCCAACACTTATGACCTGTTCAGGTTAGAGCTAAATAATAGTATGGATATTGGTCCAAGTCTGAATAAAATTGGACTGGTTAATATCCGTTCAAGAGCTTCAGTGGCCACACCTATCATACTGTGGATTGCTTTGTGGTCTGAAGTGAAATCTGAATAAGCCCATGTATATCAATATATTTTCATGCCTTGAGTGAAATTGTTAGTCAAAGATTGATAAGCTAAAATTGGGGATGTTTTGCTATATTGGGCAGAAATGATGCAAAAATGAAAATTGTTACTGTTGTTGGATGTGATTAAATTAAATTAATCAGATTTAGTGAAACGAAGATTCATTTTGTGTATTCTCCATTGTCCTAATTCAAATCGGTGACACATGGGTGATAAAGGGAAGTTATTTCACTGTTTTGAGAAAACAGGCATACAGTTCAACTTTAGCTGAAGTACAAATGAACATCAATGGTTCAGATTCCTGTTGTATCACATGCACTCACTCTCCCCAGTGGTGTCAGTCAGAAGGAAACTAGTAACAACATTAGAAGAACATTGGGTAGAATTAATCTTCAGCTGCTGAGGCTGGTTGTGCATTATGATGGTGATCACAATATGGACTTGGCTTCTAATATTTGGTTTTATTTACTTGAAAATTAATTTTGGAGGCAGAATATAATATATTGTTTGACTGGGGCTAAATTTCTAAGTAACAGGGAGGGTATGATGCAGTTTTGTTGGGATTTAAGACTAATGGTATATTATGTTCTTGTCAGTTCTACAGCCACCTGACTTTACTTTCTTAGAGATTACTGGGATGGAAAATCAGGTCAGGTTATATTAGTTGACTGATCCCTATTACATGCTTTGGGTCCAGCTGTGCTAAATTTATCCCTCACAAAATTTGAATATGTATGTCCAAATATCTTGAACAGTGATTGGATTGAATTTCAGATTAGGAATGTAGAAAAATTAGGGCAGGATTCAATCTGGTGAATCTTTGCTGCACTCCCTCTATATCCTTTATTGGGTAAGGAGACCAAAACTGCACACAATGCTTCAGCTGTGGTTTCACCAATACTCTGTATAATTTTAGTAATGTATCCTTTGCTCCTGTAGACAAATCCTCTTGGAACGAAGGACAAAAAAACATTTTCCTCATTAACTGTTTGCTGCATCTGCATTTACCTTTGTCTTTACCTCTGGTTGTCTTGGTGTAGCAGCCAGCATAATCAAAGACCCCACCTACCTGGGACATTCTCTCTTCTCTCCTCTTCCATCAGAAGATACAGGAGCCTGAGGGCACGTACCACCAGACTTAAGGACAGCTTCTATCCCACTGTGATAAGACCATTGAACGATTTCCTTATACAATGAGATGGACTATGACCTCACAATCTACCTTGTTGTGACCTTGCACCTTATTGCACTGCACTTTCTCTGTAGTTGTGACACTTTACTCTGTATTGTTACTGTTTTTTACCTGTACTGCATCAATGCACTTTGTACTAACTCAATGTAACTGCACTGTGTAATGAATTGACCTGTACGATCGGTTTGTAAGACAAGCTTTTCACTGCACCACGGTACAAGTGACAATAATAAACCAATACCAATACCAATGTTTGCTTTTAGTGATTGGTGTCCAAGGACACTGAGATCCTTCTGTACATCAATATTTCCTAGACTCTCACTTGTTACATAATGCTCTGCCTTTCTGCTTTGACTACCAGCGAATAAATTCAATTTATCCAGGTCACACTGCACCTGTCATGTATTTTTCCAACCACTCAACTTGTTTAAATCACCCTGAAGCCTCTTTGCTACCTCAATTCTTTACTATTTTCATTTGTTTTGTATTAATTTATATCTTGCAGAAATTGATTAATAGATTTAACCACATCAATATGGTTGTTTTGTATATATTGCTTACCAAAACAAGACGTTACGGAACAGAGATGAGTTACAAAAGCAGAAAGTAGGAAATGTGACTTGGACAGGAACTTGGTTCTTGGACATGTCACCAAAGTAATTCTTATACGTCTGTGCTATTAGCATGTGTAATATCAGATCATAATATCAAAATAAGGCAGCACTGAATAATTAACCGAAAGTTGTATTTTTTGATGATTACTGCACATTTGTCTTTTATTGTTGATTATATATAATGCCTTTCCAAATCAAAATATACTCTGAAAATATCCGAAGCATTCTAAGGTTGTTAAATGCTCAATGTAATCATAATCTGTCTCTGGACATCTCATTAATCTGATGCTTTCCTTCTTTAATTGCTTCATTGATGAATTCTGTTCAATGAAGTGAATCTGGGAACTCTTTCCAAGTCATTAAGTGATTAAATATTTCTTCTGTCAGATTTCAATACCACCTTCTCACTCTATATCCAGAAATGGCTGTCATAAAATTCAGTTACCAAATCCTCATTAGATTTAAAGCCTTTCTTTTTCTATTGTTTTAATTGAATCTTTATGCCATTTAAAATTCATTCCAACAAAGGAATGTTATGTGAATGTCTTAAATTTTTCTAGGCTAATGTTACCTATGATAATTTCTGGGCTACTTGATCCAGTTGTTTCTGCTCTTCTAGGAAACTCTTGAAAATACCAAGGAGCTTCCCGTTGTGTAACGCTCTGGATTGTTAGTGATTATAAAGAAATAGGAGCATGAGTTTCTATGATCTGATTTAATTAGTTGGAAATGATACTTCTAGTTAATGCCTTCCAGAGAATGTAGGATGTGTGGTCTATTGGATGCACTTTTTGAAATAATGACAAAACTGTAAATTGATTGAAAAGAATAGATCACAGCACCTGACAGATAACAACTGTAAATTCACAAAGTTAAGCTCTTTGTTTATGGAGAGAATGATCCATTTATTCTGCATTCTGTATTGTTTTGCTTTGCACTTCCTCGATGTACTGTGTAATGAATTGATCTGTATGAATGGTATGCAAGACAAGTTTTTCTTGTTTTACAAGTTTTACAAGTGGCATTTCTAAACCAATTCCAATAAGTTCTGAGACTAGCCATGCTCCATCCTATTAGTAGCTGATTGATCTTCTTGTAATGTATATCCTTTACCCATAATGAAACAATCTGTAATTATATTGATCTGCTTCACTAATGACTTGCTATCAGTCAGGAATGTGACCTTAAATTCCTGTTATCGCACAATACAGTCACTTCTGGCATAGATGTTGTATAGATTAAATTCTACGTTGTCTGTATTGTGGAGATTCCTTTGCTGTGGCTTCTTCTAAGAGAACATCCCATCCATGCCAGTATTGCATTAAAAAGGTTCTTTTTAGCTTTGATTCGCATTTCGCTTTGATGTCTTTCAAAGAACTACCACATGGGGAATGACTGATGATACATCTACAATACTGACATGTGCCGATTGGGGTCACATGACATTGTTTCCAAACAAAAGTTTTGGGAAATTGTCTTTTGATAGTAGAATTACATTTGCGGCTGGCAAAGAATAGAAATTACTGTAATTTTTTGCTGCTATCTCCATGGAAGACACATTCCTGCACACCAAATGAAAAATATCACAGATGAGCGCCTCACACAGTATACATTTTAAAGACTCGCCAAAACTATAGTACCTTGATCCATCTTTCAGCATTCACCATTTCTCCCATTTTCAGCATACGTGTGCTCAATTTATTGCTCTCTGCCAAATGGGTGTTAGCAAAAGTATTGTTCCAACCTCTGTACTACCTCTTCTTTAGTTTTCTGTCAACTACTAAATTAGTGAATGCACAAAATGATTCAGAGCTGATTTGTAAAAATGTTTTCTTCAATTTCTTCCCTGCAGCACTGAATGTCTGCACATTCTCATCATAGCCACTGCCTGAAGAATATTATTGGTCAGGAAAACATGGGCATCCTCTTGATATGGGACATGAACAACTCACAAATCTTGTTACATATCCCAAGGCTGCCTTTAATGCCTCATTCTGTTTGAGCTAACACTTTTTCTTTCGCTGCCAATATGATGTTGTAATATTAAAGCCTCCTCTGTTTTTCCATTTTGTTTATTAGTTAACTGGTCAGGGTTAAATAAAATGTTCACAGAAGTGTTAACAAATTTGGCCCTACTACTTACCTTGAATGCTAACTTAATGATAATTGAGTTAATTACTGATGGTCATGGTCCAAGTGCTTTTATTTGGCCTTTGCTGTAATTGTTACAAGTATAGCTTTGCATCATTAATAGTCCTTTGTACTTATGCTGAGTGAAGATCACAGCATCATCAAGCTTTTACAGCAAGACTGACTTTAATTACCATCACCATTATGGAATGTCCAATAGAATTTAAGTAATATCTTGCAGGAGAGCCAGTTATCACAGAACTGCTTTTGGGAGCAAGGAATGCACTATTCTGTTACCTATATTGTATGATATGTATTTATTGAAATGTTGGTCCATCAGTTATGAAGAGACATCACAGATCACCTATGGTGTTGCTCACTGTGAGATGGAGTACAGGCCCCAGCTGGGACACAAGCACTAAATCCAAATAAACTGCAGAGAATAGGAATCTGAGTGCTGGCAGCACTACCAGGAGAGAGGAATAAAGTAGCAGTAGGGTAATTGGCCCTGTAAACAGCAACATTTTAGGAGACACAGCATTCATAAAAGCTAGGTTTTGTGTGAGTAAACAATGACTGTTAAAAACAAAAAGAAACAGGCATTCCACTATTGTTGTCACTGGGGCAAATGTCATTTTAGAACATGTTTCTGGTGCCAACAAAGTCCCAGAGGAATGTGTGCAATCAAATTTCCCACTAGGTACAAAAAGACCTGGAACACTTTACTCTGGGTAAATGGTACGACAATAATTTTCTTTATTGAGAATGAATTTCCAGACTGTTAACTTCAAGAAAGTAAATTCTGTGCACTGTCTCTGCATCAGAGCCCATGAAACTGCATAACACTTAGCCAAAAAGGGCAGCTGAACTAAAGAGTGGCTGAGCCTTTATCCCTTTACTAGTGAAGGGAAGATATCTTGTTTCCTTCCTCATCGTAACACAATAGTCATGTGGAAAGTCACATTTAACATATTCTTTAAAGGAACGTCACGCCACAGAGGTAGGCCTGCTATTACAGCTAACAAAAAAAAACAGAATGCTGGAAAAACTCTGCAGTTCAAGGAGTGCCTGTGGCATCAAAAGATATAAGTCAACATTTTGGGCATAGACCCTGTATCAGGGCTAAGAGGAAAGATTGCCAGTATATACCGGGATGTGTGGGGGGTAGGATAGGGGCTGGTAGGTGATAGGTTGAGCCAGGTGGATGATGGACAGATGGAACTATGTAGGGGAGGAAGAATGGCAGAGATGAACAAAAAGAGAAAATTAGGTGGGCAGGTGAGTGTGTGTGGGAGGAGAACACGAGGGGTGTGGGTTGACCTGCTGAGTTCTTCCAGCGTTCTGTTTTTTGTTCCAGATTCTAACATCTGAAGTCCCTTTTGTCTTCTTTCTATTGCAGCTTTCTCAAAGTCTTATTAAAGAGGCTTTTCTCTTTGGAGAGAAGGAGGATGAGAGGTGACGGTAGAGGTGTACAAGATGATAAGAGTTATAGATCGAGCGGACAATCAGAGACTTTTTCCTAGGTAGACAATGGCTAACACGAGGGGACATAATTTTAAGGTGATTGGAGGAAGGCATAAGGGGGATGTCAGGGGTAAGTTTTTTTACACAGAGAGTGGTGGGTGCGTGGAACGCACTACTGGCAGAGGTTGTGGGGGCAGATACATTAGGGACATTTAAGAAACTCTTAGATAGACACATGAATGATAGAAAAAATAGGGGGCTATGTGGGAGGGAAGGATTAGATAGATATTAGAGCAGGATAAAATGTCCGCACAACATTGTGGGCTAAAGGGCCTGTACTGTGCTATAGTGTTCTATGTTCTATGTTCTATGTTATCCTTCTTTTACCATTTCAAAAAGCTTAAACATTTTTCCCTTTAAAATTATTTGGGATGCAGCTTCCATCATGGCTTCTAATAAGCCATTTCATTTCCTAACAACTTTCAGAATAAACTAAAATTTACTGAACCCTTTTCTCATTCATTTACAAATAATGGTCTCCACAATGCTAAAATGCCTCCGCTTGCTGGATAATTAATAAAGAATTTGCAATTACAAGTTAGTGCTCTTCCTGGAAGTCTCTTTTTGGTCTACTTAAGCCTTCAAGTGAGAAAAGTTATGCAATGCCAACTTCTTGACAAAAATAATTGTTCTTTACTGCCACCCCACTTTACAGATTTAAACAACTTAAATTACACACAATATTTTATAGTTCATTAAATTAGCCAATGATTTGTCAGCAGAAACAATGTAGTAAGCTTAGCCATAATAAGCTCAATGCAGCAGTATAATTGTTCCTTTTTCCTGATGCAAAGGCTTGAAAAATGTAAATGAACCCATGCCAATTAGCTAGTTATCCACATTTTAATGAATGCCTGTCCAGTAAAAGGCATTTAAATACTGTTGAATTGCACAAAGGATTCTGGCACAGGGTGGTGAATAGACATGTATACATAAAATATAATATACGTATATGTATATTATCAATTCTGTCACGAACCAGCAACAAAAGAAACTCACTGAGCATGATTTAGTGTTAAAAACTATTTTATTAATCACTACTTATGATAATACGTAAAATAAAAGTAAAAATGTTAGTATGTTAGAATTCAAAAATGTTAAACCTCGAACGTTAACCCCAAAACTAAACTCTTCGTGTGTGTGTGGGTGTGGCAAAGTCCAAAACTCCCAGTTCCGGAATGGTTCTTAAAGTTCAGTTCCGCAAGCCATAAGGTGAAACATGAGCAAGGGCTTCTTCAACAACCACCGTTGTCTGAAGATAAGATGTAGACGTAGAGAAACATAGAGAGAGTACATACGAAATCCAAATGTTCCATGATGGAACCCAAACGACACTTCAGTGTTTACTCGGTAGTGACTTCCTCACCCCGAAAAGCATCCGAATCGTGGTTGTCCACACACAAATACCTGTTTCCTTCTACAGGTCAGCAACAAAGTGAACTCCACCAGATTACTTCCAACTTCCATACATGGATTTCAGTGGCAAACACAGTTATTGTTTCTCATCCATCGATAGAGAAAACAAGCAGGCTGGTGTCTCTCTCCCTTCTCTCTCTCTCTCCTTCTTCTTCTGCCTTCTTCAACCACGTCATTACGTCCTTTATCTTCTATTGACGTAAGCACGCCCCACACACACATACACACACACTCTCTATCGTAAAGGGACTTTCACTGAGTCCGTAACACCTCCCACCTAAAAAAAATTTTAACCGCGCATACAGTTAGTAATGTTAATAATTATCATGCTACACAACTACAGACTATCAGATTAGTACAGATACATGTTTCCCATTTAACATCGAGAAAGACAATCAGCAATCACATTATCTTTGCCTTTAATGTGAGTTATCATGAGATCAAACTCTTGCAAAATTAAACTCCAGTTTAACAGCCTTCTGTTCTTGTTTTTGACTCGGCTCAGAAACACCAATGGGTTATGATCTGTATACACAGTCAATGGTTTCTGAGCGGTGCAAACATATACACTGAAATGTTGCAAGGCTAAAACAAGCGACAGTAATTCTTTCTCTATGGTGGAATAATTATTTTGATGCTCATTAAATTTCTGTGAAAAGTAAGCTACAGGATGGTCAATATCATCAAGGTCACCCTTCTGCAACAACACAGCTCCTGCAGCTTCATCACTGGCATCTACTGCTAATGAAAATGGCTTTTCAAAGTCAGGTGTTTTGAGCACAGGATGGTAGCATAAAATGGCTTTCAGCTTCTCAAATGCTTCTTGACAAGAATCTGTCCAAACAAACTTTACTCCCTTCTTCAGAAGATTAGTTAGGGGAAGAGCAATATCAGCAAAATTTCTACAAAATTTTCGATAATATCCAACCTTTCCCAAAAATCTTCTAACAGTCCTTGTACCTGTGGGAATAGGGAACTCAGATATTGCTTGAACTTTTGCCTGAACAGGAGCTTGCTTGCCTTGACCTACAACATACCCAAGATACGTCACAGTGGCATGGCCAAATTCACTTTTAGCCAAGTTAACTGTAAGGTTAGCCTCGGAAAGTCTTTCAAACAACCTTTCTAACGCAGAGATGTGATCTTCCCAAGTATCATTCCCAGTCACTAAGTCGTCAATGTAGGCATCTGTATGTTTTAACCCATGAATCACTGAATTATTCATTCTTTGAAATGTTGCCGGAGCATTTTTCATTCCAAATGGCAAAACATTGTATTCATACAATCCAGAAGGGGTTACAAAGGCTGAAATCTCCCTTCCTCTATCTGTTAATGGAACACACCAGTACCCCCTTAATAGGTCAATCTTTGTAAGAAATTTTGCCTTTCCCACTCTGTCTATGCAATCATTCACCCTAGGAATAGGGTAAGCATCTGACTTTGTTACAGCATTCACTTTCCTGTAATCTGTGCAAAATCTAACAGTTCCATCAGGTTTAGGTACAATAACACAGGGCGAACTCCAATTTGAAGTAGAATGTCTAATAATATCATTTTCCAACATGTATTTTATTTCCTGATCAACAAGTTTACTTTTTTCTACATTCATTCGATATGGGTGTTGTTTGATTGGTTTTGCATCCCCAACGTCAACATCATGGGTAATTATCGATGTTCTGTTTGGAACATCTGGGAACAGATTTTTAAATTTTAAAATTAATTCTCTCATCTGTTGTTTTTGTGAAACTTGTAAATGGTCCAACTTCGTTTCAAGGTTCTCCATGATATTTTGTTTTTTTAGTTTCGATGGAACAATATTTGGTCTAAATTGGCCTTCCTCAACATCAACATCAGGCATTCTAGAAACAACCTTTACATCATCCACCAAGGCCACAACTGGATCCCTCTCATAATAAGGTTTTAGCATGTTTACATGACAGAGTTGTGTTTTTTTGCGTCTATCTGGTGTTTTGATTATATATGTTAGATCAGTCACTCGAGATTCAATAACATAGGGTCCAGAAAAACGAGATTGCAAGGGATTATTTTGGCTAGGGAAAAATACCAACACCTTTTGCCCCACTGCGAATGTCCTAGGCCAAGCACGTCTATCAAAATATGTCTTCATTCTTATCTGGCTTGTTTTCAGATTCTCTCTCGCTAGCTGGCAGACTCTCTCCAACCGAGTTTTAAATTTTTGGACATGGGGAGATCTCCATTTCCTCATTAACACTCCATTTTTGACATAGTATCCAACTGGCACTTTTTCAATCTCCTCACATGAGAGAGCTTTTTCTTTCAATTCTGTCAACTCAGGATCCTTTGTCTGTTCCACCATAAAATCCTTCCTCGACAAAGACAAATCTTTAAATTCAGGCTCACTATAAGGATGTTGATCCTCCAGTGAAGACAGAAAAGTCTCAGATAAGGCATCATAATTTTCTTCCTGTTTAGGACTGTCACAAGGAACTACATCAGACTGCATCGGACTGTCTGTCTTGGCTAATTCTCTAGCTCTAGCTCGAGTCACCGCACATGATGGGTAAACATCTGGATCATTCTCAGACTCATCAATCCTTGGTTTGGTTGTTAACCGTACCACAGGAACAATTTCTCCATCTGCAAGGTCATTTCCCAATAACAAAGAAACTCCTTCCACTGACAAACTAGGTCTTATCCCTATCTCGACTGGTCCTTCTACGAACTTTGACTTTAAAATCACCCTGTGAAAAGGGACAGACATGGTCTCACCTGTAACGCCTCGTACTAGATTTACTTCACCAGTGTCACTTTCTTCACCAAAATTTAAAACACTGTCCAGCAAGAGAGATTGACTAGCCCCAGTAACTCTAAGAATTTTCACTGGCACCTGGGGTGACCCATCATTCAGTGAAACAAAACCCTCTGATACATAAGAACGAAATTCCTTTCTCACCTCCTCCAACTTTTCCGCTTTTCCCTCCTGCAAGGACTGATCTTTAACAGCATCTCCTAAACCTTTTTGATTTTTAATTGCCTGAAAGCAAGCATTGGGCCCAGCTTCCTTTTTCTTCAAAAGGGCACAATTAGATATCACATGGCCAGGTTTCCTACAGTAATAACAAGTACGCTCAACAGGTTTCTCCAGCCCTGGCTTCTTTTCATCTTTTCCTTTTTGATTACCTCCCAATTTAATCTCCGGTTTACCTGGATTGTCCTTGTAACTCTTTTGAAAGGTTTTAGGTTGTCCCCATTTGGATTTATGGGTTAAAGCATAATCATCTGCCAACCTAGCAGTTTCTTGTAAAGTTTCCACTGCCTTTTCATTTAAATATGTTGTTAATTCAGCTGGAACACATCTTTTAAAGTCTTCCACTAGTATCAATTCTGTCAATTTATCATAATCCCCATCTACATTTTTAGCCAGGCACCATCGTTCAAAACATATTCTCTTTCCATTGGCAAATTCCATATAAGTCTGATCTGCAGATTTCCTCAAGTCTCTGAATTTTTGTCTATAAGCCTCAGGGACCAATTCATAGGCCTTCAAAATAGCTTGTTTTACCTTGGTATAATCAGCTGCATCCTCAGCAGACAAAGCAGAATAAGCTTTTTGAGCTTTACCTTTAATGACACTCTGTACCATAAGAGCCCATCCTTTCCTTGGCCAGTTTGAACTCACAGCAACCTTTTCAAAATGTTGGAAATACTGATCAACCTGATCTTCCTCAAAAGGAGGGACTAATCGAACCTCCCTGCTGGCTGAAAAACCATCATCAGAATCAGATTCCACACTCTTTTGCATCATTTGTAAATCATGCTGCCTCTGTTTCTCCTTCTCCTCACTATCCAGCTCCATCCTCTTCAATTCCATCTGCTTCATTGCTAGATCAGCCTCTATCTTCATCCGAGTTAGCTTTTGTTCAGTCTCTAATTTCTTTTGTCCCAACTCGAACTTCAGTCGTGTTTGTTCTAACTCCATCTTTGCTATCTGCACCTGTGCCTCAGAAATTGCTATTTCACTGCCAGGAAACTGTTTTAACACTTCCTTCTCAAACACCTTCTTTTCCACATAATGGCCAGCTATCAGTCTCTGAATATCTGCCTTTCTCATAGACTGCTTTACTTCTGTAAGGTTTAGCCTTGTAGCAATCTTTATCAAATCATCCTTTTTCGCCACCTCCAATCCCTTTTGGGTTGGTGACTCCAAAAATGCCTTAATATCCATTGCTGCTGGTTTCCACACACACAAGCCAATTAAAAAGAATTTATCAGACCTCCCTCAAAAATCTTTGGATTGAATCCCGGACGAATCTCGTTAACCTTGGGAACTATCCCGGACGAATCTCGTTAACCTTGGGAACTATCCCGGACGAGCCCCCAATTTTGTCATGAACCAGCAACAAAAGAAACTCACTGAGCATGATTTAGTGTTAAAAACTATTTTATTAATCACTACTTATGATAATACGTAAAATAAAAGTAAAAATGTTAGTATGTTAGAATTCAAAAATGTTAAACCTCGAACATTAACCCCAAAACTAAACTCTTCGTGTGTGTGTGTGGCAAAGTCCAAAACTCCCAGTTCCGGAATGGTTCTTAAAGTTCAGTTCCGCAAGCCATAAGGTGAAACATGAGCAAGGGCTTCTTCAACAACCACCGTTGTCTGAAGATAAGATGTAGACGTAGAGAAACATAGAGAGAGTACATACGAAATCCAAATGTTCCATGATGGAACCCAAACGACACTTCAGTGTTTACTCGGTAGTGACTTCCTCACCCCGAAAAGCATCCGAATCGTGGTTGTCCACACACAAATACCTGTTTCCTTCTACAGGTCAGCAACAAAGTGAACTCCACCGGATTACTTCCAACTTCCATACATGGATTTCAGTGGCAAACACAGTTATTGTTTCTCATCCATCGATAGAGAAAACAAGCAGGCTGGTGTCTCTCTCCCTTCTCTCTCTCTCTCCTTCTTCTTCTGCCTTCTTCAACCACGTCATTACGTCCTTTATCTTCTATTGACGTAAGCACGCCCCACACACACATACACACACACTCTCTATCTTAAAGGGACTTTCACTGAGTCCGTAACAATTCCTTTAAAGCAGACAGCCTACCAAATGTGAAAGTCTGACGCATAAGCCGTTAAACAGAAATTCAAACAAAAATATCAATATAAATCAAAATATCTTTTCTTTTATGTAAACAATGAGAAACAAATTGGCATAAAATTAGCCAAAAATACCATGCCAATAAAGTAGAGTTAGATGACTGAAGACGAATCATTGGTGTTTTCGATATTGTGCCATCAGTAATCAAAATGAAAGTTCTGATCAGCACATATTCCAAGGTAGCAAAGAAAATTGCAGTTATATAATATATTGGTGAGGCCTCACTTGGAGCATTGTGTACTGTTACAGGAAAGATGTTACTAAACTAGAAAGTGTGCAGAAAAGATTTACCAGGATGTTGCCTGGACTTGGAGGCCTGAGTTACAAGAAGAGGTTGTATGGACTAGGACTTTATTCCTGAAACGTAGGAGATTGAGGGGTGACCTGACTATATAAGATTATGAGGGGCATGGATCAGGTGAAAGCACATAATCTTTTTCCCAGGGAGGGGGTACTAAAAACAAGAAGGCATGGGTTTAAAAGAGACATCGGAGGCAGCTTCTTCACACAAAGGGTGGTGCATATTTGGAATGAGCTGCTGGAAATAATGGTTGAGGCACATCATATTAGCAACATTTAAAGGCCATCTAGATAAGTACATGGATAGGAGGAGTTTAGAGGGCTATGGGCCAAACATGGGCAGGTGGGACTAGCTCACTGGGCAACACAGTCGGCATGGACAAGTTGGGCGGAAGGGAACGTTTCCATGCTGTATGACTCTTTGATTCTATGACTCTCAAAAATACTTCAATATAATTTATCCATCTCCTTGTTTTAATGGCTTATGTTTTTACAGTGAGTTGACCTTAACTGCACAAGAAATAGACAACTCTGGGTCAGCCACTGCATGCATGGCACACAGTTACCTTTCCTCTGGCATTTTGACAAAGGAAATTTACAAGAATATTGCCAGGTTTGGGGACTGTTAGATATGAGGAGAGCTTGACCAGGCTGTGATTGTTTTCTTCGGAACAAAGAGACCAAAGAAAGATAAATGTGAAATATATAAAATTATGAGAGATCTAGGAAGAGTGAACAAGAAGGATCTATGTCCCTTAGCGGAGAAGTTAATCATGATGGGATATATAGATTTAATAGCAAAATGAAAGATGCTACTGCCAGCTTCATTCAGTGCTGGTGCTTAATTGTGGAAATTGTGATTGGAAGGTTGTTGAGAGCAGAAACCCTCACCTCATTTAAAATGAAACTACATAAGCAATTGATGTGCCATAAATTGAAGGCTACAGACCAACAGTTGAGAAATAAGATTAATCTAAATATTGGGATGTAATATCTTCTGCTAGCCCTGAGATTAACAGGGATCTGCTCTTGGACCATGCTCTTTCATCTGCTAAGCTCATCAGTGTGGCCAACCACTGTATAATGTAACAGCAAGGCTGTCCTTTCATAAGTAGCAAGGCTGTCCTTTCATAAGTAGCAATCTGTATTCCAAGAGTTGCCACATCAGCTGCTGAAGTGCTATCCCAATCTCACTCCCTGTCAAAGCTGTCACTGAACTTGAACGCCTTTCTCAGTCATTTCTTCCCATTCATTTCAATGGAGCTGTGGAGTTGTTGTACTTGCACCATGTTGACCTAGCACAGGATCAGTGGGCATATTTCCCAGCATGTTCCAGTCGGGGTCCATCAATCCAGTACAGGGACAGCTGGCAGCACAGATTGCAATATGGAAAATGCCACTGGTGATTTAAGCCAGTGCCAATGCTTCTCTTTTGGACTTGCATAATGAAATGTGTGCAAGTCCTGGCAGAACTGTTGGTATCTGAGCTGAAGGTTCACCCCAATTAGTGCATGTCAGTTGTCTAACTGCTTTTTTTGATGATCTGGAAAGAATATGCTAATTAATTTATTCAACGGGTGGTTTGGTGAAATGAATCAGCTGGCATGCACATAATGGACCAAAAACCTCCTTCTGTGTTGTAAATCCCTGTTATTCCATAAGTATTATTCTATTTTCCACTTTGAGACAAGTTAAAATCACTTGAAGAGAAATTAAAATCAATTGCATTGAATCTGCAGCACATAAACATGTTCAGTTGGTGTATGTCATCTTATTCTCATTCCCACTTCCCAACATGAACCCACATCCCACTATTGCCTTCTCCCTAAGAATGCACCATGCCTCTGTTTAAATGTGTTGATGCCATTTGCTTCATTCGCTCCATGTGGCAGTGAGTTTCACATGCTCATTATATTCTGTATAAAAGTATGAATTATTTATTGTTTTATTGGTGATGATCTATACTTCAGGCCACATATTTCTACAGGCATTCCACAGCCCATCTTATTGAAACACTACTTGATTTAACAATCTTCTAAGAAGAATGGATTTCTGTATTCTGACAACTATACATCGAAGAATCAAACTGGTCCTTAACACATTTTGCTTAATTCCTCACCAAAGAATAATCCAAGATTTTAGTTTGGTTTATGTATGAATGAAAGTTGAGTTGGCTCACCAAATCATCGTATATTCAAAGTTGCTGAACAGAAGCTTTTGAATGACTGACTTCATGTCATCATTCCAAATTATCAAAGAGGCCAGACCACAAGTCATGCACTAATAATTAGTTATTGGTTACAAAATTACAGTTTAAATGGTGCCTATACATGTACTCAATAGAACAGCAAAGATGTGGCCAAGGTCAACTAGGGCTTTGAGTAGGAAATCATAGATGGTCAAAGTTGTTTAATTAAAGAGTGACAGAGGTTGTACTGTAGAAGAGTATCAACAAGCAATGAGTCTTAATTTTAGTAATGATCAAATTATTCTAATGAAAACTGATCCATTTTGGCAAAATCCCTGCAGAGAATTGGTAAGCAACGTCATAATTAACAGAGATCATAAAAAAAGAAATGAAAGCAAAAAGTACGGGACAATCCCAATAGGTCAAGCAAAATGTGTGGAGGGACAAACAGAGCTCATCGGGACAGATACTCTCTCTGATCTGCTGATTATCTCCAGCAATTTATGTTTTTGTGTTAGATGTTCAACTTCTGCAGTTTATTTATGTTTTTCAATCATAGGAAGAGGATTTTTTTAATCTCATCTCTGGAATTTTTAACACCAAAAATTTCCCATTATTAAATCTATCAAAGTACATCAACATAATTTTGATCACCTTTGATAAATCCTCCCTTAACATTCTGTACTCTACAAAAAAACAACCTCAGCTGCAAAAGTCTCTCCATGTAACTGATGTCTTTCATTTCTGTGGTTCTAGTATTTTTTTTCTTAACCATCTTTAATGCCTTGACTTGAAGAAGTGTTTTCTAAGGTAATTCTAAAGTACTCAGAATGGGACAGAGCACTTCAGCTGTGTGCTAATCATAAATTTATATGAGTTTAGTGCAGCATCTTTGCTTTATAGGCTGAGCCTCTGTCGGTGAAGACTGAACACTAATGCATCATTCCAATTAAATTTATATGACAAAAAAATAGACAAATAAACACAATTTTTTCTTTCAACTCACATTTCTTGATGTAAATGCAGATGACACAACTTTGCGGAAAGTCATGATACAGACCTTTTTCTAGGAACACAATCTCCCTGTAATGCAGTATTCACCAGTATTTAGATTCTGAGCCTCAGGAACCAGTATATCAAGATCCCTTTGTAGACCAGCATTAATTATTTTTTCACTGTTTGTAAAGTATTTTTCACTGTTTGTAAAGTGCACAACCTCACATCTTTCTATATTATACTCCAACTGCTGTCCTGTTACCAACACCCGTGACCACTGCTATACAACCACCAAAGATGCCTTCTGAGCCACCCCTCGTCCTCACTTTGGGAAATCAGACCACCAGGCTGTGTTCCTTCTCCCTGCATACAAACAGAAACTGAAACAGGGGGATCCGGTACGGAGAGTCGTGCAGTGCTGGTCTGAGGAAGCAGATGAGCTCCTACATGACTGCTTTGAGACACTGGATTGGTCCATGTTCAAAGACTCAGCTGCCAGCCTTGATGAGTATGTCACCACCATCACAGACTTTATAAGCAAGTGTGTGGAGGACTGTGTACCAAAGAAGACAATACGGGTGTTCCCAAACAGGAAACCATGGATGAACCGGGAGATCCACTCCCAACTGAAGGAGAGAACTGCTGCACACAAATCTGATGATCCTGATCTGTACAAGAAATCGAGGTATGACCTTTGGAAAGCTATCAGGGATGCCAAGAGGCAATACCAACTCAAAATAGAGTCCCTGACCAGCTGCCAGTTATGGCAGGGCTTACATGCCATAACAGGCTACAAGACGAAGTCGGGCTGCATAGCTAACAACAGTGCATCCCTTCCTGATGAACTTAACGCATTCTATGCGCATTTTAAACAAAAGGGAAGTGGATTGTCACCATCCACCCTGAAAGCCACCAAAGCAGCTGAACCTGTGATCACAGTGGAGGACGTAATATCAGTCTTCCGGAGAGTGAACACAAGGAAAGCACCTGGCCCAGATGGTGTCCCGGGCCATGTGCTCAGATCTTGTGCTGATCAGCTGGCAGAAGTATTTGCAGACATATTGAACCTCTCCCTGCTTCAATCTCAGGTTCCCTCCTGTTTTAAGAAGACCACTATCATCCTGGTACCAAAGAAAAGCAAGGTAACATGCCTCAATGACTACCAACCAGTGGGTCTGACATCCAGCATCATGAAGTGCTTTGAGAGGTTGGTCATGGCACGCATCGACTTTCAGCCTACCAGACAACCTGGATCCATTGCAATTCGCCTGTCGGTGAAACAGGTCTACAGTGCATGCCATCTCCCTGGCCCTACACTCAGCTCTGGAGCATCTGGACATTAAAGACACATACGTTAGACTATTGTTTATTGACTACAGCTCTGCCTTCAATACAATAATTCCAAGCAAGCTTGTCACCAAACTCTGAGACCTAGGACTCAACACCTCCCTCTGTAACTGGATCCTTGACCTTCCGACAAACAGACCGCAATCAGTGAGGATAGGCAGCAATACCTCCGGCACGATTATTCTCAACACTGGTGCCCCACAAGGCTGTGTCCTCAGCCCTCTACTCTACTCCTTATACACACACGACTGTGCGGCCAGATTCTGCTCTAACTCCATCTACAAGTTTGCAGATGATACCACCGTTGTAGGCTGTATCTCAAACAGCGATGAGTCGGAGTACAGGAAGGAGATAGAGAGCTTAGTGGAATGGTGTCATGACAACAACCTTTCCCTCAATGTCAACAAAACAAAAAGAGCTGGTCATTGACTTCAGGAAAGGGGGCGGTGTACTTGCACCTGTCTACATCAATGGTGCTGAGGTTGAGAGGGTTGAGAGCTTCAACTTCCTGGGTGTGAACATCACCAACAGCCTGTCCTGGTCAAATCACGTAGATGCCACAGCCAAGAAAGCTCACCAGCGCCTCTACTTCCTCAGGGCTAAAGAAATTCGGTTCGTCCCCTTTGACTCTCACCAACTTTTACCGATGCACCATAGAAAGTATCCTATCTGGATGTACCATGGCTTGGTATGGCAACTGCTCTGCCCAGGACTGCAAGAAGCTGCAGAGAGTTGTGGACACAGCCCAGCGCATCACGGACACCAGCCTCCTCTCCTTGGACTCTGTCTTTACCTCTCACTGTCTTGGTGAAGCAGCCAGCATAATCAAAGACCCCACCCACCTGGGACATTCTCTTCTCTCCTCTTCCATCGGGTAGAAGATACAGGAGCCTGAGGGCACGTACCACCAGACTTAAGGACAGCTTCTACCCCACTGTGATAAGACTATCAAATGGTTCCCCTATACAATGTGATGGACTATGACCTCATGATCTACCTTGTTGTGACCTTGCACCTTATTGCACTGCACTTTCTCTGTAACTGTGACACTTTACTTTGTACTGTTACTGATTTTACCTGTACTTCATCAATGCACTTTGTACTAACTCAATGTAACTGTACTGTGTAGTGAATTGACCTGTACGATCGGTTTGTAAGACAAGCTTTTCACTGTACCTCGGTACAAGTGACAATAATAAACCAATACCAATATCTTAAATTGTCTGTCTCCCTTTGCAGACACTTTGTGTCCTCAAAGCTTACTTTCCCTGCTAGCTTTGAATCATTAGTAAACTGAAATACATTAATAACTTGGTTGAAAAGACAGAGTTTAAAGTATGATTAGATGCCAGTACTAAATCCTGTGGACCCCACTTGTAATCTGAAAAGAACTTACTAACTGCATTGTGTCCTTCAACTGATCTTCTTGCTAAATATTACCCCAACCCCATGACCACATCTTATATTGCAAACTTTTGTGTAATGCCTTAACAAGTGCCTTTTAAAAATCTAGATATACCACATCCACAGGTTCCCTCTTATCTAACCAGCCAGTTACATCAAAAAAAATATTCATTTATCAAACATGAATTCCTGTCTCCAAAACATGTTGCTTCTGCCTAATCATATTGGTATTTTCTAAGTGATCAGTTCACATCCATATTTATTGATTCCAGGATTTTGACAACAACGGATGTCAAGCTAATTTACCTGTAGTTTTTGATTTTTTTTTCTATTCTTACTCATGTTTATTCTCTGTTGTACTTTCCATGTGAGATTTATATAAATCTTTCTGGTTTCATTTTACTCTCTACATCTTTAGACATGCATGAAGTGGTAACTTTGATATAAGAAAATGCTGAAAACACTCAGATAATATCAATAAAAAGAGAAACAATGTTAACATTTCAGGTTGAAGACCCTTACATTAATACACATCCCTATCTGGTTCCCCATAACTATAAGAGATTATGTATCTTAAATGAGACATTACACAGAGACCCCAACTGCTTTCTCAGGTAAATATAAAAGATCCCTTAGTACTATTTCAAAGAAGTGCAAAGGAGATATTCTGGCCAACATTTAGTCTTAAATCTTCATTGCTAACACAGTTGTTTGCAGGAGCTTCCTTTGTTCAGACTGATCGTTGCATTTTTTACATTGTAGCAGTACTGTACTTGAAGTAATCCACTGACCACGGAACACTTGGGTTTTTTTTACCAAGGTTATGAAGGGCCCTGTAACAGTGTTGCTTTTTGGTTCAGTACACTTACTTCTATGTTGTTACTCAATTAATCAGTACTGTAAGACAGCCCCCAAGGGCTACAAAAGATGTTACAGTGTATGCATTGTAAATGGCTGTTTAAATTTTCTCAGTTTATCAAGTGGACACAAGCAAGTGTATGTCAGGCCTGACCAATTTCAGCAAGATCATTAAGGCCCATTAAAAATTAGAAGAAATTGTTTAGTTCAAAATATGTTGCAAAGACTAGTAAACAAATATCTGTTACTGGGTAGAATTCAAAATATATAGTATTTAATTGTGCCTCCTCAGTCTTAAAACAATGTCATTGTTATGGAGTAAATCATGAAGAGTGTGGAACCTCTTCAACTACTACTGGTTTGAACAGCTCAGCTTTCTGAATCACTGGACTGGCTAATTTAAAAGTAGCTAAAAGTGTCTCACAGTGTCTGACATGCAGCCATCAGAGTGATTTGGCTACCAAACCTTCACATTTCTCAAAGAAGCTAATGGAAGAAAATGACTTCAGCGCTTATTAATTGTTGCAATGAGATCATCAGCATTCAATTAAAAGTTGCACTTTTTGTTCTATTTCTTATTCCATCATTTATCTATCTTTCCTGTGGTTGAATTTGCATTAATATGAAAATAGTTGTATGAAATTCTGCTATTCACAGTTTCAACTCATTCTGTGCTCCAGCTCAAAATTTTCTCTGAATTTTATAAAATTGTGTTTCCTGCAATTGTCATAATCACGCTGGACATTTCGCAATACTTCTCCCAAGGCAAAATGACAGCACAGATCAAGAAATTATGGGTGTGCTCCCCGTGACTTTCTGTCCATCATTTTTAATGAGCTTGCCCAGGAAATTGCTGTCCCTGCACATCTTATATAGAATGCATTAATCTTGATCACAGGAAATAAACCTTGGAGGTCAGGCAGGTTCGCGCATGCCAGGAATCAGGAGGCACTAGAGCAGTGTTAATGTGATTTTGGCAGTCAGAAAGTTCATGACAATGGGGATTAGCTTGCAGTGTTCTCCTGTCACTTGATTTACTGGAGCAGGATGAGCTGAAGCACTGGGATGGCATTTATCTATTCCCACTAATGTGCTCTCTGCTGCATTGACAGACCCATGATAGTTACCAGTTCCAGCAGTGCCTCTGGGAGTCTCACACTTTGCAAGGAGAAGCTCCATCTGCTTCAGCAGACATATATTGAGCTAACAGGGCCAGTGGTCATCGAGGTCACCATGGCCTTCAGTTATGCCTCCAATCCTTTCATCCTACAGTGCTTTTCAATAATCTCAGGATATCCCTATGTGTTTTCCAACCAATTAAGCATTTTACAGTGCTGTAATGTGAAAAACACAGCTGCCAGTCTGGATATAGCAAGGTCTCACAGCTAGCAAATGGCCAGATCATCTGTTACAGTGATGTTTGTTGAGGGTAATTATTAGCCAGGAGATCAGTAAAACACCTTGGCATTCTTTGGATAGCATCATGGGATCTTTTATATAGACCTCAGAGAAAAGTTAACACTTCATCTGAAAGACGACACCCTAACAGTGCAGCACTCTGCAGTACTACATGTCAGGGTAGATTATGGGGCCAAACTTCAAAGATCAGATTCCAACAGAGAGCAAAGTCTGGAGAGTGAGGGGTGATGAGAACTCAGAAAGGAGATTCTACTGAAAGAACTGCAGGGGAGAACTAATCACAGAGGAAGATCAGAAGATGGAGATATTGGACACTGAAAGGGTGAGAAAGTGATTAGAGGAATGCAGACCATTTGGATAACAGGCGTAGATTGGAGGTCAGCTGAGGACGAATAAGATCACAGTAGGAAATCTAAGCTCGGGATATGATCGGATCACAGGGTGAGGTTGGAAATAAGAGCAGATCTGGCACTGGAGGAGAGATTGGTTTATGGGGAAGGCAAGAGGTTGGGTCCAAATTGTAGGTCGGGAAAATGGATGATTAGAAGGAGATATGAAATGCTAGTATGGGAGTGGAGTGGTCAAGAACTTGAAGTTAGAAAACAAGCAGTAGCTCCAATGCCATCTACAAATTCACCAATGACACCACTGTTAGTTGGCAAAATCACGGACGGCGACGAGGCTTAGTGTACAGGAGTGAGATAGTGGTGTTGTAACAACAACCTTGTGTTCAACATCAGCAAAACCAAGGAACTGATTGTGGACTTTCAGAAGGGGAAGTCAGGCGAACATGCACCTGTCCTCATTGAAGGGTCTGCGGTGGAAAAGGTGAGCAGCTTCAAGTTCCTGGGTGTTGACATCTCGGAGGACCTATCCTGGGCCCAGCACATGAACAAGGCGCACGAGCATCTCTGCTTTCTTAGAAGTTTAAGGAGATTTGGCATGCCATCAAAGACTCTGACAAACTTCTACAGATGTACGGTGGAAAACATCCCGACTGGTTACATCACGGCCTGGTATGAAAACTCCAATGCACAGGAACACAAGAGGCTACAGAGAGTGGTGGATTCAGCCAGTCCCATTATGGTTACAGCTCTCATGGGGACATCTGCAAGAGGTGATGTCTCAGGAAGGCAACATCCATCATTAAGGATCCCCACCATCTGGGCCATGCCCTCTTCTTGATGCTGCCATTAGACAGGAGGTACAGGAGCCTGAATGTTCAACAACAGCTTCTTCCCACTGCCAACAGGTTTTTGAACTGACCTGGAAATCCCTAACACTACGTTGGATTATATTTTTTCTCTCAACTTGTACTAATGTTCATTTTAGTTTATTTTTCATGTAAGTTATATATAATTTATGTTAATTTAAGCATATGTTAAAACTTATGTTTGTCATGTACTGCTGTTGCTGCTGCAATAAAGCTAACTTTCGTAGCATTTATACCTCGGGTATGCACACCTCTGATAATAAACTTATTTACTTACTTAGCATCTTGTGCAACTTTGCTTTTCTTTGATCATCCCCATATAAAAAGTGACCAACCCATTACTGCCAGAGTTCTGCCAATAGTAAAAACCAACCCCTTGCCATTTATCTTTCATCTCCAGTCTTTTCAAAAAGAATCTGACAGACAGTTGACAGTATGAGGCCAGAGAACAAAAAATGTTAAACTACTAGAAGAAAGTACAGAGAAGCACCCGAAGAGAATTCCAGTTAATGTATTAAATCTCACTTGTCTCCCAGACAAAGTGAGGACAAGAATAGCCCAGAATTTGTCGTGAGAGAAAGCATCAGTGTTCACCATTATGTTGGAGGAAATCTGACTTGGCAACTCCTGGCATCAGTACACGAGCCAGTAAATGCAGGAATCTGGAAGCTATTTTCAGTCATTCCTCACTCTTCCTCAAGAAAACGAATACCTTTTGCTTCCCATGCATCTCAGGGTTGATGTGTGGTACCTGAAAACTGAACTTGTGCACAGTCAAGGTAATCCTGCAATCTTAGCAGAGACACAAACACACATTTCCCACTGATCTTTGGAAAACAGAATGAAATGTAGTCAGCTCTGTGCTGTGATCTGGATCCTACAACTGAAGAACATAAAATCAGTTAAGTCAGCAATTTGTAATGAAAAGATTGCCTAGTAATAGTGACCATGAAACTACTACATTGTTATATCAATCCATATACAAAAGTGCTATAAGACTTAATAGGGTAGATGAAGAGTTGATGTTTCCTGTGGCTGGGGTTTATAGAACAAAGGGCCTCAAAATAAGGAGTCAGGATGGGAGGAAACTTCTTCCCCCAAAAGGTGGTGAAACTTTGGAGTTCTCTACCTTGGAGATTTGTGGAGGCTAAATGCTGAAAATATTCAAGCAGAGATCAATATTCTTTATTGTTTTTAGATATTAAGGGAGTCAAGGGATATGGGTTTAGTGCAAAAAAGTGGTGCTGGAGTGAAAGGTCAGCCATTATCCTATTGAAACAGGGACTGAAGGGTCTATCCTTGTGTGTGTTTCTTATGTTCTAATGTCCTTCAGACACTGAAGTCACTCATCCTCATGCAGTCTGGTCTGTATGTAGCCTCACAGTCAGTGCAGCACCAGAGCAAAATGGTTGACTTTTAATCACTCTCTGAAAACCACCCACCCACTTCAAGGGCATTGAGATATGAACAGTAAATGCTGGCCTTGCCAGTGACGTATCTGCAGAATTACTTAATAAAAGGATCAGAATTTGATGATCTCAATGTTGAGCCAGCAAAAGAATAGGAAAGACACATAGGAAGTCTGAAAAGTGCAAATAAAATGATGATTTCCATTGAGCTTCATCAGAATAGTTTAAAAGGTCGATAGCAGAGAGGTCACAATGGAAATGAAGTAGAGAATGAAAATGACAACGTTCCACCTGTGGAGGAGTGTTCATTCAGTGTGTATATTCAGGCTCATTGATAGAGAAGAGACTATCAGTCTCCCAAATACTTACTAGTAATTGCCATTCCTTGTTTTTAATCCAGATAAATTTCACTGTTTGCTTCACCAATTTTTCTTTAATTATTTTCAAGAACATCTCAATAGGAATGGCTGGAGGGAGCAGAGAAAAATCAAGAGCTGTGCACTGGAGAACTAGAGAATGAAGCTCAGACTTCCAAGCCTCTTGCAGGAAACAGGTTAAGAAACCACCAAGTATTATGTATCTGTACCAGCAAAGCTGCCAGAAATCTCATTTGATGTTCAAGGGAGGCAGAAACTTAAAGATGTAATAAACTTAATGCTGTGTGCTGTAATATTTTTATTGCTTGGAATGTCACCTGGCTACCTACTTGGATCTATTATGTGGGAGTCTGCAATGTGACAAGTTGTCTTCACCTACAGTTTTTGTGAAGTAAAAATATGTCACCCTTGCGACAGAATTCTACTATCACAATGAGAAAAATTATTTCCTGTAACAAGTGTATACATTGACTCATGCAGCCCTCAGGAAAATATGTCTCCATGTCAATCTTGCAGTAAGATCATAAATAGAACTTCTTCATCACCTGTGCCAACATTTTAAACCAGCACACCTAGGCCCATACTAATGTTGTGTAAGGCCATAGCCCAACAGCAAGTAGAACTATGCATGATAGAACAGATCTCGCATGCAGAAATAAATGTACAGATCTTTCATCAATTACCACCGCCACTACCAGAAGAGGTCAAGCTTGGATTTGAGGAGGGCTTTTTATTTGAGGAGGAAGGCATCAAGACAAGGGACACTGGAGAAAGAGATTTTAAGGAGAGGGACTTTGGGTGAAAAGACATCAGGGGCTAGGTTAATGTTTAAGTGGAGTGAAGTTAGAGACATGATTAGGATTCCAGTTTAGGGGAGGCTTAGAGACAAATCAGGCAGGATCTGGTGGTGGGGAGATAGTTGAAGGTTTGATCTGGGGCCTGAACATCATCAGCAGCAAGGAGAAAAGGAGCTGAAGGGAGAGGGAGGGGCGTGAATGGTGGCAACCATGGACACAAGCACCAAGTCGATTTCTTAAAGAGGATCTACCTGTTGGGAGATTGACACCTCCAATTGACTAACCGCAGACCAAGTATGGACGGTCCCATTTCTCTAATGCCAAACCAAAGGCCAACTCTCCAGATCAGACCCGATTCTGTACGGATGGCTCATGCCATTCATGGACCGCAGATGCCCAAATGAATTTCGTGCATATGATATTCATATCCCAACATGTGATATCATGTTTGACATCACCAAACAAGATCAGCAGCGCCCACGTGAAAATAAACATGGAAGATCCAGAACAAATTGTAGAAGTATGACTCAGACACAAAGAATCAGATTTGATGTGTTTGACGAGATGTTTCTCGATTAAATTCCTTTCTGTGGTGCATGGATGTGCAGTACATGAAAGAATATCTAGCCTGTTATTATAAGTAAATGTATAATCTTGCTAAACTTATCTCCCAGACAAAAGCTTCTCTTCCCGAGGGCCAGTTACCTCTTGCTGCTCGAGGTGCAAACACAAGTGCCAGGGTCAGAACTGCCCAACAACACACTGCCTGTGGCCCAGTTGTGTTCACCACACACCTGCCCCATGGCCAGATGAGTTACACACCTCATTAATATCTTTCTTTACAGCAACACGATTAGTGCAACGCAATCACTTCAGACAAATAAAAGGCTGAAATTCTGTATAATTTGGTTACCATAGCAAATGCTTAGTACAATAGTCATATTATTTTCAAAGGCCATATTGATTTTATACAGCACTTTTGGTTGTTCGAACAATAAAATCTGTCATCAGAGTCCACAATGATTGAAGAGATGGGTGGAAAGCAGCCAGTTTGATGAATAGGGGTGTGACAGTTTAATAACTCTTTCAGAAAAGCTTTCATTAATGTTACTTTTTTTATTGTGAATTACAATTGAGAAATTAAATAAGAACTCATTTTTTATTGAGGGTTTACAACATTAGCAGTCAAGTAGGGTAACCTTACTTTCCAGGCATTGGCTTGAATGCTGAATTAACTTCACTGGAATTGGTACAGCTGATATTTGTTTGTTCTGCATTATACATTCTTAAACAATCCAATTACCTACAAATAGATTTCTAACAGTGAGCCAAACTCTCAATTTCAGCTTGGTTCTGTTCCCATTATTTGCTGCTCACACTGCTAATGGAAGGGAAAGTCTTGTAGGTGTCCAACAGGAGTATTGTATTATTTATTGGCACCATACATTAGGATATTGCCAATGTTACAACCCTCATCAAGGTTTAAAACTGCAACTGTTGTTTAAAACATCAGCAAAAAAATCCATTGTCAGGAAACTGCTAACATCTACAATTAAGGATAAAGTCATTGAACATCCTTTACATTTTCAGCTCAGCAGAGACAGCCAGCAAGGGTTGTTTGTGCCTAATTGCATATTTTGAACAGCGGTCTAGACACAGGAGAGTGGTTATGGATTTTTTTTATGGAGTTATAGAAAGCATTTGATAAAGAAAGTAGAAACTGTGGGCCAAGGATGTTAAACAGCAAAAAACAAACTGCTGAAGGAATACAGCGGGTCGAGCAGCATCTGTGGAGGCAAATGAATAGTCAATACTTCGGGTTGAGTTCCTGCATCAGGTCAAGGATACGGCCAAGCATGTTCATGGAATTCAAGGCAAGTTATCGATCTGGTTCAAAGCCTAAATGATCGGCAGAAGTAAGCAAGTGGTGATAATAAGGTACTCTAGTTGGGAATGTATGATTACTGCCAAGGCTTGATGGATAGCATTCTCTTCTGTGAGTCAGAGTGCTGAAAGTTCAGGTTTCCCTCCAGACTCTCAGGTATGAAAATCTGAGGGAGAGCTGCACCATCACTGTTAGATTTTTTCCTTTAATTTGGGACTTACAACCAAACTCACAACTGCTCTTTGAGTGGGTATATAAGGCAGATGGCATTATTTTGAGAAAGAACTGTGTGTTATCCATGGTGTCCTCATCAAAATTTACCCCTAGAATCAACATGGCCATTATCACATTGACTGACGTGTTTCAAGACATGACATTTCTAAATGTTCATTTCCTGGAAAGTATTTGAGATGCCCTGTGGATGCAATTGGTAATACATAAATACGAGTTTTTCCTTTGTCAATGTCTCTGCAGGTCTTCCATGACATAAACATTTGTTGGAGCAACGAACAATCTGCTGGAATAACTCAGCGAGTCGAGCAGCATCTGTGGTAGGAAAGGGATTGTCGAAGTTTTGGGTCAAAACCCTGCATCAGGAATGATATATATTTTAAATAATTGTTACTATTATATTTATTTAAAGCCACTTGCATAGTTTCAAAATACCTCTGAATATCAGGTAAAAATTTGTCGTAATCTTGAGCAGTTTTGACAGATGTGGCTGTGCTCCTGACTTTGCCTCCTGTCAAAGGCTATTGTAGCATTCAGAGGAAGGGTCCTCACCTGTACACTGGCTACTCACCACCAATTAAGGATGCCTATCTGATGCAGGGAGTCAGTTTGCATCCGGCTCAGATAAGTGTGGAGGGGTGGAGATTGTGAGTGGTGACTCTGGGTAATGGGCCAAACCTGATTCAATTCAGCTCATGATATTTACCGCCAACTTCATCTTCTTCATCAATTTAACACCTTGGCCTGTGGTCAACTCTAACAGCAGCTCCTCAGTTTGCACTGTTAACATGCCATTAACATAAACATTACTTGAATGGCAAAAATGTGATAGAATAAAGGGCAAAGTCTCGTAAAGTCACAGAGCAATACCACAGAGAAATAGACCCTTCCCCTCACTGTCTACACCAACTCATTTTCACTAAACCCATTTTATTCTCCCCACATTCCCATCATCCCATTCACCACTTGACTTTCTAACAAACAGACCGCAATCAGTGAGGATAGGCAGCAATACCTCCGGCACGATTATTCTCAACACTGGTGCCCCACAAGGCTGCATCCTCAGCCCTCTACTCTACTCCTTATACACTCATGACTGTGTGGCCAGATTCTGCTCTAGCTCCATCTACAAGTTTGCAGATGATACCACCGTTGTAGGCTGTATCTCAAACAGCGATGAGTCAGAGTACAGGAAGGAGATAGAGAGCTTAGTGGAATGGTGTCATGATAACAACCTTTCCCTCAATGTCAACAAAACAAAAGAGCTGGTCATTGACTTCAGGAAAGGGGGCGGTGTACATGCACCTGTCTACATCAATGGTGCTGAGGTTGAGAGAGTTGAGAGCTTCAACTTCCTGGGTGTGAACGTCACCAACAGCCTGTCCTGGTCAAATCACGTAGATGCCACAGCCAAGAAAGCTCACCAGCACCTCTACTTCCTCAGGAGGCTGAAGAAATTTGGTTTGTCCCCTTTGACTCTCACCAACTTTTACCAATGCACCATAGAAAGCATCCTATCTGGATGTATCATGGCTTGGTACGGCAACTGTTCTGCCCAGGACTGCAAGAAACTGCAGAGAGTTGTGGACACAGCCCAGCGCATCACAGACATCAGCCTCCCCTCCTTGGACTCTGTCTTTACCTCTCACTGTCTTGGTGAAGCAGCCAGCATTATCAAAGACCCCACCCACCCGGGACATTTTCTCTTCTCTCCTCTTCCATCAGATAGAAGATATAGGAGCCTGAGGGCACGTACCACCAGACTTAAGGACAGCTTCTACCCCACTGTGATAAGACTATTGAATGGTTCCCTTATACAATGAGATGGACTATGACTTCATGGTCTACAGTGTCGCGACCTTGCACCTTATGGCACTGCACTTTCTCTGTAGCTGTGACACTTTACTCTGTACTGTTATTATTTTTACCTGTACTACATCAATGCACTCTGTACTGACTCAATGTAACTGCACTGTGTAATGAATTGACCTGTATGATCGGTTTGTAAGACAAGCTTTTCACTGTACCTCGGTACAAGTGATAATAATAAACCTATATAATACTGATATCAATCAGCTCTCCCTGGATTCTACTGCTCACCTATGCACTACAGGCAGTTTACAGTGACCAATTAACCTACCAACCTGCAGATCTTTGGGATGTGGGAGGAAACCGGAGCACCCAGAGGAAGCATTACACAAACAGCAGAGGACGTTTGGATTGAACCCTTGTCACTGGAGCTGTGAGGCAGCAGATCTACCAGGTGCACCACTACAACAACTGTTCAGAAGTATGAATCAGTGAACTCTCAGAGCTGTGATATGGTCAGCTCACCATAAAACCTGAGCTGATCATATCTCAGCCCTGCTTGGAATGGTTAAGCTATGAGTGGACACTCAGATCTCCCAGTGCAATGTCTTAAGCTGGGCTTCCTCCTTTAGGCTGATTCCTTTCCTACGAATGGTCTACTGGTCTGATGAGGACTGTTGCTACTGCCCTACCTGCTTCAAATGCAGGTGTTGCAAGTTGCACTGTGTGGATTTGTGTGTAGAACCATGTCATTGTAAAGAGCCCCTCCCCACCTTCTGCTACAACCCTGAGGTATTAAATCTCTGCTCTGTGGTGTGGTCTATAGCAAGTGTGGTAGACCCTACTCTGAGGGACTTTATTTGTGCTGTGGGGATATACTTCCCTGTTCATGATATTGTTAGCTGTTCTCTGATTCCATGAGGCAATACTTATGTAATTAACAATGGCCTGCCAGATTCTTCTGTATTCCCCAAACTCTCTCACACTGTTTATTGTCAGCATGAAAGAAAATTTAATGTCCCACCCTGATAAGCAGTGTCATTGACCTGTTTAATACAGCAGTGTGTTACAGGCTCAAATCTTCTAGATATGCAGGCAAAATGAGAATTGAGGGCTGTAGTGACTTTTCCACTGGGAGAGCAGGTCCTGTCCAGGAGGTGTTGTGGGAAAATGTTCTTTGGGGTCTCAAAGGTAGAGGACTCTGGACACAGTCTTTGTATTTTAAAAAAGGAATTTATTTACAAAGACAAACGCGGTACCAGAATGAACGGGAACGGATACACACTCACACACATGCACTCAGGTGATAGCAAATTGTGAGGGGAGTCGCAACAGGGGTGAAGTGCATGCGCATGCGTGCGCGCGCACACACACACACACACACACATACACACACAGTGAACTAGTTACAAACGATCAGGGAAAATGCAATGTGGTGCCTGAACCCCTCCCCCCCCCCCCCCGACTCTGGACAAGCATCGGCTCTACTCTACTGGGAATCTACTTAAGACGCTCCTAGACTCCTGTGGAAGCGTACACTCTTACCAGTAGTCCCTCGGTGTGGTTTTGACCCCAGCAGCAATCAAAAAGAGAAAGAGCCATACACATGTGACATTGTTTCTGGTGCTGGAGAGCTGGGTGGAGCTAGCTGAGGTAACTCAACAGGTCCAATAGGTCATGGCCAGGGACAGAAGGTGTGCATGGGAACCAATGTCAAGAGTGTGTACTAATGAGTGGGTGGAGCCAGACCTTGATTGACAGTGGTGCTGCTTTCGACCAGTACTCAGTGTCACATGACAGTCATGACCTTTCACACTACAGGAGGCTACAAAGGTCAACAGCAGACAGCCTGAAGAAGTCCTCATGTAGGTTCAGTAAGGTTACTCTTGATCCAAGTCTCCTGTTTACTGCACATTTGCTTGCACTTGGAGCTCCCTGAGAGCCCCATCTCCTGTGGCAGTTTTGCAAAGCTCTCTGGTCCACCTCATCCTTTAGCCATTCCAGAAAAGAGAAAGAGGAGTAGCTCTAAATTAAAATAATTAATATTAAATAAACATTTGGAATTATTCTACAAATATTACCTATTTAATTGTCTACTCCATTTGCTTTGAATATCATTCAATAAATGATTATAACTGGAGAATGCAATTCAAATAATACAATACATTTCAAGCATGTAAGAGAATAATCCATGCTTCTTGACAACAATAGACCAATTAAAATTCAAAACAGGTCTTAGCAGAATAAGACGACAGAGAATGCAGTGGTAATATTCATTTTATTCCCTGCTTTTTCCTCATAATTATGAATCTTGTTGTAGCAACACACCATCCAAGCAAACAAACCAGCTCGGCAGTCGGGTTGCGCGTCGTCGGAGCGGCGAGGCCCAAGATGGCATTGGGCCTTCGTCTTCCCCAAGTGACAGGGAGAACCCACACACGGAAAAAGTTTGATGACGTAGCGCATACATCATTCCCGTTTTCAGTGGACGGGAACTGTTCCTCTTAAAAGGCCCGCGCAAGGCGGGAAAATAAATCAGTTTTTGTTCTGCAGCCCACCGACTAGTGTCTTGTTTTCACATTGCGGTAGCAGCTGCTACATTGGTGACCCCGACGGTCCAAATGGATTTTGGACCCACACAATGGATGACAACGCAGCAGCCAACACAGTGGCACTCAAGCTGCCCACCTTTTGGACGCTTCGGCCCAGCGTCTGGTTCGATCAGGCTGAAGCACCATTCCAACTTCAGCAGATCACCTCCGACTCCACAAAGTACTACCATGTGGTCAGCTCTCTGGACCAGAGAACAGCCGGCCAGGTCGGAGACTTCATCCAGTCTCCTCCAGAGGAGGATAAGTACCCAGCTTTCAAAGACCTTCTTATTCGGACCTTCGGGCTCTCCCGTTGCGAGCGCGCCGCCCACCTGCTTCATCTCGACGGCCTGGGGGACGGATCCCCATCGGCCCTAATGAACGAGATGCTGGCCTTGGCTGAGGGACACAAGCCTTGCCTAATGTTCGAACAGGCCTTCCTCAAACAACTACCCGATGACATTCACCTGCTGTTGGCCGACGCCAATTTCAGCAACCCACGTGAGGTAGCCACCCGGGCAGATATCCTGTGGAAGGCCAAATGCAAGAGTGGGTCGTCCGTCGGCCAAATCGCAAGGCCGCAAGCCCAACGCCTACCTAAACCAGTCCCAGCAACCGAGCGACCACACCCCAGAAACACAGACGACGACACTGGTGACCAGCTGTGTTTCTACCATCAGAGGTGGGGCGCGGAGGCCCGTCGATGCCGCCCACCCTGCAAGTTTCAGGGAAACACCAGGGCCAGCCGCCGCTGATGGCTACGGTGGCTGGCCGCCAACACAGCCTCCTATTCGTTCTGGACAAGCAGTCCGGGCGTCATTTCCTTGTCGATACTGGAGCAGAGGTCAGAATTTTGCCCCCGACTGGCCGCAACACTCATAACAGGCAACAAGGTCCTGTACTCAATGCCACAAACGGCACAACGTTACGGACTTTCGGTACCCGTACAGTTCAATTACAATTTGGTGACAGCCGTTTTACCTGGAACCTTACCCTTGCCGCCGTCGCCCGGCCACTCCTGGGAGCCGATTTCCTTCGGGCCCACAGCCTGTTAGTCGACCTGCAAGGGAAGCAGCTAGTGCACTCTAGAACTTTCCAAACCTACCCCCTGGGAGAAGCCAGACTACCAGCCCTGCGCCTGGACTCTGTTTCCCTGTCTGGCAACGAGTTCACCAAGCTCCTAGCTGAGTTCCCATTGGTTTTAGCACCTCAGTTTACAAATTTGATGCCCAAACACGGGGTGCAGCCCCACAGCATTACCACAGGGCCACCCCTTCATGCCCGAGCACGACGACTACCTCCAGACAACCTCCGACTGGCAAAGGAAGAGTTCCACCGCATGGAGGAGCTGGGGATCGTTCGCAGGTCAGACAGCCCCTGGGCCTCCCCCCTGCCCATGGTCCCCAAAGCCACCGGTGGGTGGAGGCCCTGCAGCGACTACCACAGGCTGAATGATGCCACCACCCCAGACTGCTACCCCATCCCGCACATCCATGACTTCGCGGCAAACCTACATGGGGCCCACATCTTCTCCAAGGTGGACCTCGTCCAGGGATACCACCAAATCCCGGTCCACCCTGACGACGTCCCCAAAACTGTGCTTATCACTCCATTTGGCATCTTCGAATTCCTTCGAATGCCGTTCGGCCTTAAGAATGCCGCGCAGACTTTCCAGCGGCTGATGGACGTGGTAGGCCGCGACCTGGACTTCGTGTTCATTTACTTAGATGACATACTAATCACCAGCCGTGACCGCCAAGAGCACCCTTCCCACCTCCGCCAACTGTACTCCCGTCTCCGTGATTTTGGCCTCACGATCAACCCGGCCAAGTGCCAATTCGGACTTGACTCTATCGATTTCCTCGGCCACAGAATCACCAGCGAAGGAGCAATACCCCTACCTGCCAAGGTAGACGCTATCCGCCATTTTGCCTGTCCCAACATGATCAAAGGCCTGCAGGAATTCCTTGGGATGGTCAACTTTTACCATCAGTTCATCCCTGCAGCAGCCCGTATCATGCGCCCTTTGTTCTCGCTGATGTCTGGCAAGGGCAAGGACATCGCCTGGAACGACAAGGCTGTGGCTGCCTTCGTTAAGGCCAAGGACGCCCTGGCAGACGCCGCGATGCTGGTACACCCTAGGACAGACGTCCCAACCGCCCTCACGGTGGACGCATCCAACACCGCAGTTGGTGAAGTACTGGAACAACTAATCGAAGGCTGTTGGCAACCCTTGGCATTTTTCAACAGGCACCTTAGACCACCTGAACTGAAATACAGCGCTTTTGATCGGGAACTTCTAGCGCTGTACCTGGCGGTCCAGCATTTCCGGTACTTTTTAGAAGGCAGGCCTTTCACCACTTTCATTGACCATAAGTCTTTGTCCTTCGCCTTCTCCAAGGTCTCTGATCCCTGGTCAGCTCGTCAGCAGCGACATTTGTCCTACATTTCCGAATTCACAACGGATATCCAACATGTCTCCGGAAAGGACAATGATGTTGCTGACGCACTTTCCAGACCGACCATCCACAGCCTGTCCCTGGGTATTGACTACACGGCCCTGGCCGACGCATGACAAGCAGACGACGAGCTGCCCAGCTACAGAACCGCAGTCTCAGGCCTGCAGCTCCAAGATTTCTGAGTCGGTCCAGGTCAGCAGACCCTCCTTTGCGACGTCGCAACAGGTCAACGCCGCTCTATAGTTCTTGCAGCCTGGCGGAAACGCGTTTTCGACTCAGTACATGGGTTGGCGCACCTGTCCATCAGATCAACTGTTCGCCTGATCGCCAGCAAGTTCGTCTGGCATGGCCTGCACAAACAGGTCAGTGAGTGGGCCAGGACTTGTCTGCACTGCCAGACATCAAAAATCCAATGACACACCAAGGTCCCGCCACAGCAGTTCGAGCCTACCCGTAGAAGGTTCGACCACATCCACGTCGACCTCGTTGGTCCTCTGCCAATTTCAAGAGGAGCCCGGTTCCTACTTACCATCATGGACCGGTTCACGAGGTGGCCAGTGGCAACCCCTCTATCCGACATCACAACTGATTCCTGCGCCCGGGCACTGCTCACAACTTGGATCTCACGTTTTGGTGTTCCGGCCCACATCACTTCAGACAGGGGCACTCAGTTTACCTCCAGCCTCTGGTCTGCATTAGCGAACATACTAGGGAAGCAGCTGCACACCACCACGGCCTACCACCCTCAATCAAACGGGTTGGTGGAACGTTTCCACTGCCATCTAAAATCAGCCCTGATGGCCTGCCTGAAGGGTCCTAACTGGGTCGACGAAGTGCCTTGGGTCCTGCTCGGCATACACACTGCCCCCAAGGAAGATCTCCACGCTTCGTCAGCTGAACTCGTGTACGGGGCGCCCCTGGTTGTCCCAGGGGATTTCATACCTGTCCTTCGGGGCCAAGAGGAACAACCCACGGCAGTCCTGGAAAGCCTGCGCGAGACGCTTGGCAGCTTGGCACCGATTCCCACTTCGCGGCATGGTCAAGCCCCATCCTGTGAGCCCAAGGAACTACGAGACTGTAAGTTCGTTTTCGTTCGCAGGGGCACACCCCAGGCACCGTTGCAACTACCATACGAGGGGCCGTTCCCAGTCATCAGGAATAATGGGTCCACCTTTATTTTAGACATTGGAGGCAAGGAAGAGGTCTTCATGACGGACCGCCTCAAACCGGCCCATTTAGATCTACAACAACCAGTCGAGGCCCCAACACTGCGACGCAGAGGCCGACCTCCTAAGCAACGGCTAGCACAGCCCGCGAACCTTGGGGACCGTATCACTGGTTCTGGGGGGGCGGTTGTGCAGCAACTCACCGTCCGAGCAAGCAAACCGGCTCGGCAGTCGGGTCGCGCGTCATCAGAGCGGCGAGGCCCAAGATGGCATCGGGCCTTCATCTTCCCCAAGCGACGGGGAGAACCCATGTGCGGGAAAAGTTTGATGACGTAGCGCATACGTCACTTCCGTTTTCGGTGGGCGGGAACCATTCCTCTTAAAAGGGCTGCACAAGGCAGGAAAATAAATCAGTTTTCGTTCTGCAGCCCACAGACTAGTATCTTGCTTTCACATCGCGGTAGCAGCCGCTACATTGTCATATAATATATCGAAGAATTATTTTAGGGAGAATTGTTGGAAGCAAAACCATGATGTAGCTCCTGCCTTCCCTCATTTGTCCATTGTTAATTATTACAAGCTGTTACTATATGTACAATTTTTTAATGATAAACTGTGAAGGAAGATTTGGGGAACAGAGTGGAGGTAACCTTGTGCAAATAGTCCGTTGGGCAGGAGGTACACATGGCTGAAGTCGCACACCACCAAGTTCAAGAACAGCTATTTCCCTTCAACTACTCGGTTCTTGGACACATCTGCACAACCCTAATCACTGCCTCAGTATAGCTACATTATGACCACTTTGCACTACAATGAACTTTGTTTTATTTTTCTAATTGTGTTCTTTCTCGTAAAAATTGTGTATAATTTACATTTAATTTACATTTTCTTGTGAATATTGTACATCTGATGCTATGTGCCTGTGATGCTGCTGCAAGGAAATTGTTCATTTTACCTGTGCATACATGTACTAATGCATTTGACAATAAACTCGACTTTGATTTTGACTTTGACTTTGATTTTGACATGAGGTGCTAAAGAGCCTTCAATGTGGTCAGGATGAGGTCTTAACAATTGATTTAACTGTCATTTAGTGCAAGCTGTCCTCTAAGCACTAGGAAAGGCTGCCCAGAAATGCATTATCAGTTGGTTACCACTTAAGATGCCTGTTGATGCTTGTTAAAAAGGTTACATTGAATTGTTGTCCAAATGTCCTCTCCTAACTGATCTGCAAACCATTGACCTTGACTTCAATTGCTACCTCAGGAAGCCTACTCTATGAAGATTCCTCAGAAATGCAGCAGGAGATATCCTCCTGGGGCACTCTGTCAGGAACATGCCAATGCTCAAGCAGCCTTTTTTGTGTAAATTCTCTGAGGACCTCTAGAAAGAGGAGGTACTGTGCTACACTTTAAATGGAGACCTTATTGGTGTCACCAGGAGAAAGACCCAGCTTGCTTATCGGAACTTCATCTGGGTGTGGAATGAGAGGATGTCATGAAGCCAAACACAGCAACATCAACGACTGCATGAGAGAGCAAGATGGGCTCCTCCCCTCCCACCCCTTCTCTCATGGGTACAGGACAAGTCTCTTTCTCTGCACCTCCTCTACCAGGAACTCCAGAGGTGTATTTTGCAGGTGCAAGACATTACTCCTCTGGATCTCTTCTACCAGTGCTGCATCTGAGTACTGTGTGCCTCTCCTTTGGTCCCTCTGTCATCCTCTCACATGCCACCAAATGCCAGCCAGGGAATTCAACAATATGACTGGAACCAGGAACAATTCCATAGAAATTACACCTAATTAACATTGGGGTGTTAAACCTGCAAGTATCTATTTTGGTCCCTTTAGGCTAAAACTGGAGACCAATATCTTATAAACATTGCACCCATTTAGTGTCTGTTTTCATCCTAATAGCAAAATATCCCCCAGAAATCTGGCAGCCTATGATCATAAAGGAACAGGACCAATCGGTACTGAATGTGGCCAGCAGTTCCAAAGGGGATTCCCAGCAGTCAGCCATTTCCATGTCGGCAAGTCCCAGATGTATGTGGATGTGTTATAAGTCTGGGACTAATTCAGGGACAGATGCTGCCATTTTTGTCATCCCACTCAGTCGTTGTCTGACAGTGGACTCTTGCTCGAGAATCTGTCTCTCTGATCCTATGGCTGCTCAGAATCTATATAGGATTGGACATTTTTGAATGATTCATTTCAATGGATATTCTCAGTGGGGAAAAGTCAGTGTTTTTCTTGAAATTATTTTGGGTTTTTTATTGATTTATGTTTTAATTAAGTAAATTTTATAATACGTATTTTTTACATAATTACATTACTTTTCATTGTTTCTAATATACCTCTTGAGGATGAAGTCATAAAGAGCATTCAGGATGATTTCTTACAGCAATATGTCAAGGAACCAGCCAGGGAGATGATTATTTCAGATCTGGTATTGTGCAATGAGACAGGATTAATTAATGATCCCATTGTAATGGATCCCAGAGGAAAGAGCGATCATAACATGGTAGAAATTCAAATTCTGTTTGAAGGTGTGAAATGTTCTGAAACTAGGATCCCAAACTTAAATAAAGGCAATTACAATGGTATGAGGACAAAGCTGACTAAAGTAGACTGGAGAAAATAGATTAAAAGATAAGATGGCAGATCAGCAATGGTATGGATAGGGGAGCGGCTATCTAACTGAAAACAGAGAATCAAGATAAGTAGGTCGTTTTTGGATTGGCAATCAGTAACTAGGAGGGGTGCTGTGAAGATCAGTGCTGGGGCTTCAAATATTTGCAAACTCTATTGGTGACTTGGATGAAGGGGCTAAAGGTTAAAGTGCCAAATTTGCTGATCATAAAAAGGCAGGTGGTTTAGCAAGTTGTGAAGAGGACACAAAGAGCCTGTAAAGAAATATAGAAAGATTAAGTGAATAGGTAATAAGTTGGTAGATTGAATATAAACTGGGAAAATGTGAGCTTATCTACTCTGGAAGGAAGAATGAAAAAGCAAACTATTACTTAAATCGAGGGAAACAACAAAATGTTGTGGTACAGAGGAATCTGAGGGTACTAGTGAAAAAGTAAGCATGCGGTACAGCGAGTAATGGAATGTTCACTTTTATTTGCAAAGTTATGTACAAAGAGGAAAGTTCTGATCCAACATAACAGAGCATTGGTGAGACAACATGTGAAGTTCTGCATATAGTTTTGGTCTCCATACTTAAGGTATTTTATATTTGTTTTGAAGGCAGTGCAGAAAAGGGTCACTCAGTTAATTCTTGGAATGTAGAGGTTGACATATGAAATAAGGTTGAGCAGTTTAGGTCTATAATCACTGAAGTGTAGAACAGTGAGAGCTGATCCTGCTGAAGCATGTAAAATTCTCAGGTGGATTGACAGGGTGGATGCTGAGAGGATGTTTTTCTGAGTGGATGTATCTAGAGCTAAGGGATTGAAAATTTATGTCAAAGGTAGGGAAGAAAGTCTTCTCTCAGAAGGTTGTGAATCTTTGGAAATCTCTACCCCTGTGGAGGGAGAGTCATTGAATACATTTAAGGTTGGAAAATTGATAGATATTCGATCTACAAGGAAGACAAGGGGTATGGGAAAAGAATGGGAAAGTGGTGTTGAAGCCAAGATTGGACCAGGTTTGACCTCACAGGCCTGAGGAGACAATTGGCCCACTCTTGCTGCTGTTTCTACTGCTCTATCAGAGATTTACAAGCTGTGGGGGCGAGGGTCTTCATGCTTGGATGGAGGACAAAGTTCTGACACAAACTTACCCATAAGGTACATACAAGAAGATAGAAAATGGAGTAGGTCACCTGACCTCTTAAGCCTCCTCTGCCATTTAATGTGATCATGGTTGAATTGCCCAGACCTCAACTCATCTTCTGTTCCAGTTCCACAATGTTTCAATAATTGATCTGCCTCTTCTTTAAGTATCTCCCATGATCTAGTCTCCACAACCCTGTCGGGAGGAAAATTCCTAAGATTCATCACCCTCTGTGAGAAGAAATTCCTATACATGTTGGTTTTGAATGACTGTCCCTTTCTCTTATAACTAATATCCTTTGTTTGAGAATCTCCCATTCCTTGTAACAGGGTGTTTAGCCCTAATCTGTCAAAGCCTGTCAAGGTATCCCAGGATGATGCCACTAGGCTACATCACCTGAAGCCTAATCACAGCTAAGGCCTCACCATACCTCACTGCCAGACTCCTGAGTGCAGAGGGTGAGCCCGGTACATTTGAGTGGGCCCAGACCGCAGTCGGTGATCCCAGACATTGAGCCAGGACCAACTCAGTCAGCCCACTGTGTAATAGTTGCAACTTCCTGTATTTTTACCAAGGTCCAGTCAAAAAATGATTATCAGCCCGATAGAAACCCATCAGACTAAATCACTTTCTCTAGCAGAAGTTTCTGAATGATGTCTAAGAAATTTCACATTTGCTAAGAACTTTGTCTGCCATCAACCACTTCAGGACCACTAAACCTAATCAAACTTCTACTTAACAATTGATCTGAGAGGTCTTAACCACCCTCACATAGTTCCCAACAAATAGTAATGTAACCCACATCATCATTACCCCCAGGATGATTCAGCCCTTTAGTTACTTTTTTTTTTAATGTTCAACTATGCTACAAGGGTATTATGCACCTGTCAGGCATTTCATGAATTTTTAAAATATTTTCCAATAGGCAGTAAAATCAGCAATCATTCGAAGTTTAGAATTGTCTGACGGGAGTGGATCCAAAGTGAATAATTATCAGAGGTTGGGAACAGAGCCAACAGGAGCCGTCCTTACCATGGGCAAGAAACAAGAAAACATGCTTACTATTGCCCTTACAGGGTTTACAAACGTTAACCACAAGACTGGGGTGTATATCACCATTTAGTTCTGCCCCAGATGTTAATTTGCTTCCAATTTCCATTCTGAATCATGAATGAATCTTTTTAGATACTTCACAAACCTGATAGTATGGTGTTGTGTCTGTGTTGATTGTGTACCCTGGCAATGGCTGAAGTTAATCTTCCTGGAACATTGAAATGGCACCAGCCCCACTAACGTAGGCTGCGATAATCCTGTTAATAAATGGAAAACCCAGCTTTGACAGCAGGAAATACCATGCACATATCATTTATGTATATGGCTTATTCTGCTAGAAAGAGGGTTTTAGTGTGCAGCAATATGTCTGAGTAAGTTGTCCAGCATAGTTGAACAGCACTGTGTGTGTGTGTGTGTGTGTGTGTGTGTGTGTGTGTGTGTGTGTGTGTGTGTGTGTGTGTGTGTGTGTTTTTTTGTGTATGTGTAGTGTGCGGGTGCAGTGTGTGATTGTAGAAGCTATGAGATGTGGGTGTGAGACTGGGAGCATTAATAATTATGTGAAGGCAGATGGTTGTGAGAGATTGCTGTCAGGTGAGTAACAGCGGTGTGTTGCATGCACAGTTTGTAAGTGTCATGGAGAGCTGTTGCAAGATGAGATGTGATGTGATATCTCCCAGACTTGACCACATGTATGAAGTCAGTGAGCTGCTTGTTGCTCTTCAAACTACCACTTGACTATGGATCAGGATAACTTTCTGGACCCTGAATGTAAAAGTAAAAACAGAACATTCTGGAAAACTCATCAGGCACAGCAAAATCTGTGGAAAGAGAAATGTTAATGTTTCAGATTAATGTTTCATTGGGACAACTGACTGTGGTCTGCACGCTTCCATGTTTACTCTTCCTCAGAACTGGGAAAGAAAAAAAACTAGTTAATTTTTGAGTAGGTTAGAAAATAGGGAGGGATGGTTAGCACAGAAGCAATATCTCTGATAGGATGAGACCGAGTGGGTTAACGAAGGCAGTTACCAGCATATTGAACTTCTTTGAGTTCTGAAGGCTACAATGTGCCCAGACAGAAGGTGAGGTGTTGAGATGTGCAACTGAATATTTCTTCACCTGGAAGTTTTTTCTGGATCCCTGGATGGTGGAAAGGGAAGAAGTGAAGGGACAGGTGTTGCATCTCCTCCGTTTGCATTGGAAAGTCCCATAAGACAGGGAATGGTAGGTGGGGACAGAAGAGCAGGCCATGGGGATGTGCAGGGAGTGATCCCTTCCAAATGCTAGATGCATGGGGGTGGGGAGGGAGATGTGTCTGGTGATGGAATCTTCTTGGAGGTGGCGGACATTGTGAAGGGTGATTCATTGAATGTGGAGGCTAGCGAGGCAGGGAACCAAGGGAACTTCTGTTCTTGCTCAGTCCACGAGGAGAGAGTGAGAGTAGAGGTGTGGGAAATAGATGAGATGCGGCCAAGGGTTCCGTCCACAATGGTAGAGGGGAAGCCATGGGTCAGAATGAGGGAAAAATGTGGAAGCTAGTGAGGTGGAAGGTGAGGACAAGGGAAATGTTATCATTGCTCTGGGTGAGAGGACAGGGGTGGGAAATGGGAGCAGCAGCAGCTGGGAACCCTCTCGACTGTGGTGGAGAGGAAGCCAAGGTTAAGGAAAAAGGAAGACATCTCAGAAGCACTGGTATGGGAAGTATCATTATTGGAACAGATGTGACAGAGCCAGACGATCTGTGAGAATGGAATGGAGGCAGTGTGGAAGGAGCTGCAGTCAAGATAGCTCTGGGATACTGTGGCTTGAAACAGAGATTAGACCCTAAACTATCCCATAAGATGGAAATAGAGAAGTCAAGAAAGAGAAGGGAAGTGTCAGAGATGGACCAAGTAAAAGCAAAAGCAGATTGGAAATTAATAGCAATTGTGAAGAAACTTTTGAGTTCTATATGACGACAGGAAGCAGGTGACATTTGGACAAAGATTCTGATGAAGGGTGACAGAATCAAACATTGACTGCTTCTCTTTCCACAGATGCTACCTGACCAGCTGAGTTTCTCCAGCATTTTCTGTTTATGTCTGACATTTTGGCAAGTTCCACAGCAAACTAGATTACCATAACAGAGCGGGCAATTGGTCACATAATAGAATTCTTGAGGTTGTCCCAATCAATGTATCATATGTCTCACGTGTTAAACTTTTGTAACATGCACTGTTACAAAAACTTTATTATTTTAAAGATTCTTGACGTCCTTCAATATTCCATGCACAAGCAATGATGACAAATGTAAACAGTTTTTAGAAATGCACAGGCAGGTGAGAGCCAACCAAATAACACTGAATGAATCATGTCTTCCTTTTCTTAGGTAGTCCCTTGGGATCTGTACTTTATTAAAACATTATTTATACAGCACGGTAACAGGCCCTTCTGGCCCAACGAGCCCGTGCAGCCCAATTACACCCATGTTAACTAACTAATTCATATGTTTTTGGAACATGCGAGGAAACTGGAGCACCCGGAGGAAACCCACGCAGTCATGGAGAGAGCATACAAACTCATTACAGACAGCAGCAGGTGTTGAACCCCAATCACTGGCACTGTAATAGTGTTATGCTAACTGCTACACTACCATGCCGCTGGATGAAGGATGACTTGCATCCACTTTGGTTTTATGGATTCTGAGGTGATCAAAGAGGCCAAGGTGGGAACAGTAACCACTTCCACAGATGAAACAGGAGGTAGCTGACAGACCAGTCAGGTTTGTAAGGTAGCATGCTGCTTCCACCACATATGCAGAGACACCTTGTGCTCCTGATGCATGGCCTTAAAGTTCTCAGTCCTATCCCGATGGTTCCCTCTCTACTTTAAGCCGTCATGGACCTGAGCTTCCCAGGCACTAGAAGGAATGCTAAGCTTATTCAAGGAAGCTTTGAGCACATTCTTGAACCTTTTTCTCTGTCTGGTAATCTCTTCCTACAACAGAACTGAGGATAGGGTCCGGGGGTTCGATGTTGGTCATGCAAATAACATTGCCTACCTATCCGGCCATCTGCCCTGTGAAGGCAGATGTCAGTGATGAAATTCACTACTGCCTTCAATATGCCAGCACAGCCTTGGTTGATTGAGGAAAAGGGTTTTTGACCTGGCAGAAAACTCATTGTCTACAAAGCAGCAGTGATCCCTACCCTCCTACAAACTTCTAAGACCTGAACTCCCAACACCAGGCATATCAATGCACTGGAAAAATACCATCAAAAATGTTGAGGCCGTTCCCCTCAATAACAGGTATACTGCTTTGGATACTGTTGGGGGGGGGGGGGGGGAATCGACCTGCTAGGGAAAAGCTGCAACGACCTGTCTCTGGCACTGATACAGATACAGATACAGTATCTTTATTAATCACACATACATTGAAACACACAGTGAAATGCACCTTTTGTGTAGAATGTTCTGAGGGTAGCCAGCAAGTGTCGTCATGCTTCCGGCACCAACATAGCATGCCAGGTCGTGTGGTGCTGAAGGGAAGGGGGGAGAAGAGGAGGACAGTAGTAAGGTGCACAGACAGGAGACTCTGTGGACATGAAAGAGACTCCCGAATGGTGTGTTGCCTCCTGGGTGCCAGGCTGAGGGACGACTCAGATCAGGTCCACAGCATTCTGAAGGGGGAGGGTGAACAGCCAGAGGTCATGGTACATAGTGGTACCAATGACGTAGGTAGGAAAAGAGATGAAGTCCTGAAGAGGGAATATAGGGAGTTAGGTAGGAAGCTGAAAAGCAGGACCTCAAGGGTAGTAATCTCTGGATTGCTGCCTGTGCCAAGCGACAGTGAGGGTAAGAATAGGATGATTTGTCAGATGAATGCATGGCTGAGAAATTGGTGCAGGGGGCAGGGTTTCCAATTTGTTGATCATTGGGATCTCTTCAGGGGAAGGTACGACCTGTACAAAAAGGACGGGTTAAAACCTGAACTGGAAGGAGACCAATATTCTTGTGGGCAGGTTTGCTAGAACTGTTGGGGAGGGTTTAAACTAGTTTGGCAGGGGGATGGGAACTGGAGTGATAGGTCAGAGGTTGGTTTATTTAGTGTACAAGTAGATGCAGAGTGTAGAAAGACTGCGAGGAAGGATAGGCAACGAAAAGGGCAAAATTGCAGTCAGTCGGATGGGCTGAAGTGTGTCTATTTTAATGCGAAAAGTATCAGGAACAAAGGTGATGAACTTAGAGCCTGGGTAAGTACGTGGAACTATGACTTGGTGGCCATTACAGAAACTTGGCTGTCTCAAGGGCAGGAATAGCTGCTGGATATTGCGGGTTTAGATGTTTCAAAAGGGACAGAGACGGAGGTAAAAGAAGTGGGGGAGTGTCATTGCTGATCAGGGACAGTGTCACAGCTCTAGGAAGGGAGGATGTCCTGGAGGGATCGTCCACTGAGTCAGTGTGGGTGGAAGTCAGAAAAAGGAAGGGAATGATCATTCTATTGGGAGTATTCGACACACACCCTCAATAGCAGCAGAGACGCTGAGGAGCAGATCGGGAGGCAGATTTTGGAGAGGTGCAAAAATAACAGGGTTGTTGTCATGGGTGATTTCAACTTCCCGAATATTGTTTGGCACCTCCTTAGTGTAAAGGGGATAGATGGGGCAGAGTCTGTTAGGTGTGTCCAGGAAGGATTCCTGACACAGTATGTGGACAGGCCAACTAGAGGAGAGGCCATACTGGACCTGGTACTAGGCAATGAGCCTGATCAGGTTTCAGATCTCTCAGTGGGAGAACATTTTGGAGATAGTGACCATAACTACTTGACTTTTACCATAGCCTTGGAGAGGGATAGAAGCAGATGATATGGGAAAGTATTTAACTGGGGGAAGGGGGAATTATGATGCTATTAGGCAGGAACTTGAAGTTCATGGCTGTCATGTGACACCATCGAGCACTGGTGGAAAATGACACCACTGTCAATCAAGGTCTAGCTCCACCCACCCATTAGCACACACCCTTGACCACCGATCCCCGTTCACACCTCTCGTACCTGGCCATGACCCATTGGACCTGTTGAATTACCTGAGCTAGCTCCACCCAGCTCTCCAGCACTATAAAGAATGCTACATGTGCGTGGCTCTTCCTCCTTTGATTGCTGCCGGGGTCAAAACCATGCCAAGGGACCACTGGTAAGACTATGTGCTTCCACAGGAGTTTAGGAGTGTCTTAAGTAGATTCCTGGTAGCGTAGAGCCAATGTCTGTCAAGACTCAAAGGGTTCAGGCACCATATTGCATTTTTACCTGATCATTTGTAACTAGTTCACTCTGTGTGTGTGTGTGTGTGTGTGTGTGTGTGTGTGTGTGTGTGTGTGTGTGTGTGCACTTCACCCCCATTGTGACTCCCCTGATGTTTCACGATCACCCAAGTGCATGTGTGTGAGTGTGCATCCGTTCCTGTTTATTCTGTTCCCGATTTTGTCTTTGTAAATAAAATTCCTCTGTTAAAATCCAAAGACTGTGTACAGATTCCTCTACCTTTGAGACCCGAAAGAACCTTTTCCCACAACACTTGGCAGCATAAATTGGGAACAGAGGTTCTTGGGGAAGTGCACAGCAGAAATGTGGAGGTTATTTAGGGAGTACTTGCATGGGGTTCTGGAAAGGTTTGTCCCATTGAGGCAGGGTAAGGAAGGGAGAATAGGAGGATGACTAGAGTGAGGGTAGGACCAATCAGGGATAAAAGATGAAATATATGCCTGGAGTCAGAAGAGGTAGGGGAGGTCCTTAAAGAATACTTTGCTTCAGTATTCACCAGAGAGATAGAGACCTTGACGTTTGTGAGGATGATGCATAACAGGCTGATATGCCAGGGCATGTCAATGAGAGGAAAGAGGATGTGCTGGAACTATTGAAAAACGTTAGGATAGATAAGACACCCAGGCCGGACGGGATATATCCAAGGATGTTACGGGATGTGAGGGAAAAGATTGCTGTATCTTTGGCAATGATCTTTGCGTCCTCACTGGCCACAGGAGTAGTGCCAGATGATTGGAGGGTGGCAAATGTTGTTCTTTTGTTTAAGAAAGGGAGTAGGGATAACCCTGGGAATTACAGACCAGAGAGTCTTACTTCAGTGGTGGGGAAATTACTGGAGAAGATTCTTAAAGACAGGATTTACGGGCATTTGGAGAAGCATAGGCTGATTAGGGGCAGTCAGCATAGGTTTGTGAGGGGCAGGTCGTGCCTCACGAGTCTAGTTGAATTCTTTGAGGATGTGACAAATAGAGCAGTGGATGTGGTGTATATGGATTTTAGTAAGGCATTTGATAAGGTTCCTCACGGAAGGCTCATTCAGAAAGTCAGGAGGCATGGGAGCCAGGGAACCTTGGCTGTGTGGATTCAGAATTGGCTCGCTCATAGAAGATAGAGGGTAGTGGTAGATGGAGCATATTCTGCCTGGAGATCAGTGACCAGTGGTGTTCCACAGGGATCTGTTCTGGGACCCCTGCTCTTTGTGATTTTTATAAATGACTTGGATGAGGATGTGGAAGGGTGGGTTAGTAAGTTTGCTGATGATATAAATGTTGGTAGTGTTGTGGATAGTGTAGAAATTTGCTGTAGATTACAACAGACTTTGATAGGATGCAGAACTGGGCTGAGAAGTGGCAGATGACGTTCAACCCAGATAATTGTGAAGTGATATACTTCAGGAGTTCACATTTGAAGGCAGAATACAAGGTTACTGGAAGGAATCCTAGCAGTGTGAAGGAGAAGAGGGATCTTGGGGTCCACGTCCATAGATCTCTCAAAATTGCCAAGCGGGTCAATAGCGTTGTTAAGAAGACATATGGTGTGTTGGCCTTCATTAGTCGAGGTATTGAGTTCAAGAGCTGTGAGGTAATGTTGCAGCTCTGTAAAGCTCTGGTTAGATCATACTTGGAGTATTGTGTTCAGTTCTGGTCACCTCATTATAGGAAGGATGTGGAAGCTTTAGAGAGGATGCAGAGGAGATTTACCAGGATGTTGCCTGGATTGGAGAGCATGTCTTATGATGAAAGGTTGAATAAGTTAGGGCTTTTCTCTTTGGAGTGAAGGTGGATGAGAGGTGACTTGATAGAGGTGTACAAGATGATAAGAGGCACAGATCGAGTGGACAGTCAGAGACTTGTTCCCAGGGAGACAATAACCAACATGAAGGGACATAATTTTAAGATGATTGGAGGAAGATATAAGGGGGATGTCGGGGGAAAGTTTTCTACACAGAGAGTGGTGGGTGCATGGAACGCACTGTGGACAGAGGTTGTGGGGGCAGATACATTCGGGACACTTAGAGACTCTTAGATAGAACCACGAATGATAGAGAAATGGGGGGGCAATGTGGGAGGGAAGGGTTAGATAGATCTTAGAGCAGGATAAAATGTTGGCACAACATTGTGGGCCGAAGGGCCTGTACTGTGCTGTAATGTTCTATGTTCTATGTTCTAAATCTGTCTCTGTAAAATCCTCCAAATTCACCAGAAAAGTAAGCAGACCATTATCAGCATCTTCTCCCAGGCTAACATCCACAATAGTGATGAAGCATGTCATTTCTTAAGGTCAACCATTTATAATGCTACAGCAATCACATTTGGTAAAGGTAGGAACAGAAATAAAGATAAGTTTGAGACTAATCAAACTAATTAGATTATCAGCAAAAGATATGATGCATCATTGAAACAAAGGGTGCCGTGCACACGAAGCAGTTGTGCACAAGACAGCAAGATATCATGCAAGCCGATGCTTAATCAATTTATTCCAGGAGATTCAGACTGCTCGCAACAGCAGAAAGCTCTGCATCACGTCTGATGGTATAAAGAGAGTACTTGACCCTATCATCGTCTAAGTTGCTCCCTTGAAATCAACAGATGGTGAAATACCCAATGAGGAACAAGCTAATTGTTTGCTGGGTGTAGAACTATTCTTAGCTACACTTACAATACATGAGATAAACATATCCTAACATGTGCCTGATGCTACTTCGCAATTCAATGTGGAACTTCTAGTACTCAAGCTCAAAAAGGTTATTGATTCAGTGTGGAAAGGAAAACATCTGACAAGGTGGGAATCTCTACTGAACTTCTCAAATATGGAAAACCTCATCTGTTGCAGTGGTGGCTTAGTACCAAGGGGCATGACTGATGCAATCACCATAATGTTGTACAAAAATAAGGGAAATGGGGCAGACTGATGCTGCCTATGGTTTCCCTGCGGACATCAATAGAATGTATTTTCAATCATGATCAGAAGGAAAGTTATTCATCTGCTCCGACTGAAAACCAGGTGAGGCAAGTCCTAACCCAAGAATTCCCGTGTGCTGCTAATGGTGCATGAATAGATGATCTACTTCAGCAGCTTGTAGAAGATATTCCCTATCCTTGCACAATGTTCTCCCTCATTAGTAGTCATAGAGCCACAGAGTCACACAGCATGGAAACAGGTTGTTCGGCACAACCCATCCATGCCGACCAAGGTACCACCCTGATCTCGTCCCATTTGCCTCCGTTTGGCCCACTTTGCACGTTTCCGAGTTAAACTTCATCTGCCATTCCTTTGCCCATTTTCCCAGTTGAGCAGGATCCTGGTTTACTCTTAGACAACCTTCTTCACATGGAGTGATACAGCATAGAAACAGGCCCGTCAGCCCACCAACTCCACACCAACCATCAACCACCCATTCACACTATTCTTACATTAATCCTATTTTTTAATTCTCCCCACATTTTTATCATCTCCCCCCAGATTCTACTAGTCGCCTACATTTTAAGGACAATTTACAGTGGTGAATTAACCTACTAATTCACACATTCTTGGGATGTGAGAGGAAACTGACACACCCAGAGAAAACCCACACAGTCACAGAAAGAATGTTTAAACTCCACCCAGACAGTATCTGAGGTCAGGATTGAACCCCAGGTCTCGGACACTGTGAGGCAGCGGCTTTACTAGCTGTACCATTGTGCGAAGAAAATGTCCTCACCGGTGATCAGACTCAACAGCCCTGCACTGGAAACAGGCAACAAATCTTGTTATCTTTTTATTCTGACAGACAACACTTCTCTGCATGACAAACTCAATATGTGCTTTGGAAAGGCAGGCACCAAATTTGGCTGATTAACGGAACAGGCATGAAAGAATAACAAAATAACACCTGGGACCAAGATGCTGATCGATAACATTTGCACTCTTAGTGTACCGATGCAGTACTATGAAACATGGACTGCACACAACTACCAAGAAAGAGGCTCAACAGCTCCCACCTTCAATGTCTGTGGCATATTTCTTAGCATCTCATAGAAGATGTTTCTAACATAATAGCCCTCCCAAGAGCAGAGATGCAAGCACCCTTGCATTCCTCAAGAAAGGACTACTTTGCTGACTCTGTAACATAAATGCCTAATGTCACCAGGAATTGAAGCATGTGATTAAATGCACACTGTTTATATGTTGTAACAACATCTGGAGACATTCTGTCTCTAGGGAGAAACTGCTTGCCTATTTTATTTCCAGTAAATTATTTAATAGTGAACTTCCAGTACCAAAACAATGTAATTAATATTTATTCTAATATAAAAAACAAGTATTTTATAAAGATGAAATTGTGCTATATTCACATTGAAAATTACCAAGTTCACAATCCATACAAAGGTAGTTGTTGTATCAAAAACTCACCCCGAACCAATTTTAGGTAAAGCCATCTTGTTACTTCCTCCAATACCCCCTTCAGTCTCAAAATTTATCATCCTCGTGTGAACATCAAACTTTTAGATGGGCTTGCTCTGGAAGTGCAGTCCAATGAGACTGAAAACTAGGCAGTGGTAAGAAGCATTCAGTAGGCTAATGCTCCTCAGCTCCCTGTAAGTTCTCTAGATTGACAAAGCTCTTTGTTATTTTAGATAAAGAGCTATCCTCCAGTTTCTTATTCAATGAATGAGCGGAAGGTATTGAGACAAGTGCTCTGTAAAATAACCATGGTATTTATACAGACAATGATTGATTCCACAATATGTGCATGTGTACTTAAATATATCTGTTCCATATTGGGATTGAGCAATGAGACATGACTATCAAGAATTCTGGAATGATTGTCCAAATGTGCAGCAGACATAATGGACCACATGGAGACAACTGAGTGAAAGGCCATGATAATTGGATTCCAATCAACTCTTGGTGAGAGGCATTAAAGACCCAAAACTCAACGCAATGAGGAATTCAGAATGATGGAGATCAAAGTACTATGAAAGGTACCAGGTGGCTAAGAAGAGGGAAACAAATAGATAAATGGGCCAAGCCTTAGAACCCTGGACAGTTTAGAGTTAAAATATTTGGCACCATTGAAACACAAATGACCGCTCTCTCAAACTCATGCATAGGACCACAGGAGATCCCAAGTGGACAAAAATGGTCCTTCATTGATGGTTGTCCATCATCTGTCATGCATTAACATCATATCCCAAAAATATAAAACTCAATGTATTTGATTTTTGGGTGAAATTCTTACACCTGATCTCCCCTCTGTTTATGCTTGTACTGAATAAAGTTTATACATCCATGGTTCCTGACTCCAAGTCGCTCTTCAACCACGACATCTATCTTCCCTCTCCTCTTCTTAAATGCTGGGGTTATATTTACTATCATCCAATCTGTGGGAACTGTTCTACAATTTATAAAATTCTTGCAGATGATAATTACTACATCCACTATCTCCATTGCCACTTCTTTGAAAACCTTGGGATGCAGTTTATCATCTCCTGGGAATTTGTTGGCTTTTGCGTCCATTAAGTGCTCCAAACTTATAATTTTACTCAAGCCCACATTGTCTTACAGAATGAATAGGAAATGGAATGTCTAATATAAGAATAATACAGTGAGAAACACAAAAAGATTGTAAAAGCGTCTATAGATATGTAAAAAGGAAAAGATTTACAAAAGCCAATGTGGGTTTCTTACAGACCAAGTCTGGAGAAATTATATTAGGGAACAGAGAAACATCAGTGAAATTAATCAAATGTTTTCTGTTTGTTTTTATGGAAGAAGACACAGAAATTCTTCCTGAAGTACTGGGGAACAGGTCTGGAATGAATGAGGAATTGAAGTACCAACTTCTATAACTTCAAGTAACTGTCCATATTATAACTGTCTATTTCCACTATAAGTCAACCATCAGTAGGTTCTACTGCCCTAAATGTACAACTTTTTATACTCCTTTCATTGTATTTTCACTCTCAAACTGCCTCTATTAACCTACCAAGGAGATGATTTCTACAACTTTTCACCAAGGCCACCACTGGCCTGACCCTATCACAAATGATTCCTTTGTCCTGTACATTTCTCACTCATGTTCTATCTTAAATACATTTATTCTCTTTCTTAGTTTTAATGAAGGGTCTTCAATCTGAAACATTGACTCCATTTCTCCTTCCACTAATGCTTCCTGACCTGTCAAGTGTTTCCTGCATTTTCTGTTTTTATTTCCAAACTCTTCGCTCCTGTTACACATTGGTGGATTAAATTGTCATAAAGAAAGCAACATTTAAATTGATACAATTTTATACACCTTTGTTTAAAATCAGCTCAGGAGGTACTCAGCTTAACCCAGAAAAAGTATTCCTCCATCAATTTTGCAATGAATAATTCAAATTACAATGAGTCATATTGATACTTGACAGTTACACAGACAGGTAATATATTCTGTCAGCTGCCTGATCATACAGGTCACACCATTTTCTTGTTGGTCTTGCTAAAAGCAATACATCACTTAATTCATATATTGATATGGGATAAACATGCCAGAAGTAACTGCAGTAAGCATCAACAGGAGCTTATACAGAATGAGTCGGACTTAATCCTAACCATCATTGTCAGAATGTGTGTATGTGTGTGTGCACACAAATATATGCAAACGTGTAAATATATCTGTGAGTGCCTGCTTATTGTTGTATCTACTATTTCCATGTATACTGTTTACTCAGTGAGCTTCATGCAAACAAGAAATTTCATTGCACCCTGGTGCATATGACAATGGACTAATCTAATTTGCAACTCAAGATAGAACTCCAGGATTCCAAGTTATAAGCAGAATTTGACTGATTGTTTAAGGGAAATTTGCCTGTGGGAATGATTTAACCCTTCTACTTGATGGTTCTGATTAAGTGGCATTTCCTTGTGTCTACAGAATATGAAGAGCTGCATTTCTTTTAACGGATGACAACAGCCCGTTTCTTATCATTTCACCATCTGAGAAAATGCCTTGCAACAATTTAGTATTAAAAGTTGATTTCTTGCCAATCTGAGATTTTGTAAGACTTTAAGTGTTTTTGATGAGCACAGGACCGATATCTTAAAACTGCCAAGATTTGTGTGGGTGCACCAGGGCATGAATTCTGCTGAAGATTACTGAGGTTAAGGCAGCTTTTCTGAACACACAGCTAACCTTCAGTTCAGCTCTATGATAGATGTGCTTCTGATCCAGAGTTCAAAATTAGGGAAGCTTTTTTTATTGACCTTTAAAGTGGGATACCTAAGTTTGGCACCATTATCCTGTGTATTCCTTGATCTCAAAAGTCACATAATTTGATTGCTTCCCAAAAGTGAATGGAGTACGTGTTCCTCTTATCTGATCATTTCATGCTGGGCTTAACAGGTTTACAGTCAATAGCGCCCTGCTGTTTATTGGTTGTGTATCTGTTTGTGGGGAGATGGGGTAAAATGTAGAGAGGATGTGTAAATGGATGTCTTTGACATCACTGAAGGTGTGCTGGCACCTGTTAAAAATAAGATACACTATGGTTAACAACTGCAGTTGGATGAGCACTAAGAGGTGGGTCTGTTTTTGTCCTTAGAGACTTTCGGAGTTATAGTCATTTGTACAGCACATAAATGAGTCCTTCAGCCCATCATGTCCATGCTGACCATCGTACTCTATACTGGTCTCACTTGCCCACATTTGGTCCACAGCAATGGAAGCGTTGTCAAAAAGTGGATGAAACAGACAAGATCTGATCAATAGCAACAACTTCATTTGATTGGGTGAGGAGCCACCACTGGGTTTAATTATCCACTGCAATGCCATGAAAAATGACCAACAAACTAGAAGCATGCTTGATTAGTCAGGGTCCAGAGTAATAACAACCACACTTACTATTGCACTGAAATATGTCAGCTAATGGGGATTTGAAAACAATTTAAACAACCATCATGTAAAATCATTATTAGAATGTTGTGTATCTGAACATCATAAGCAACTGGAATACTAAACATATGAACATATATATAAGAAGCGGGAACATGCCACTTAGCCCAGCGCCAGCTCCATCATTGAATAAGATCATTCTGATCTTCGTGTAACCTCAATTCTAAAAGTAGGAAGCTTATGCTTCATTTAAAAAGAACATTGGTGAGACCACACCTGGTGGACTGTGTACAGTTTTGGTCTCCTTATTTTTGGCAAAATGTTAATGTGTTGGAAGAAGTTCAAAGGTCTCATCGAATACTACCAAGAATGGGCAGGTTGTCTTCTGAAAAATGGTTGGACAAGCTCAACTGGTATCCAGTGGGGTTTTGAAGAGTGAGAGGTGACTTGATTGAAACATATATGATTGTTACGGACTCAGTGAAAGTCCCTTTAAGATTGTGTGTGTGTGTGTGTGTGTGTGTGTGTGTGTGTGTGTGTGTGTGTGTGTGTGTGTGTGTGTGTGGTGTGCTTACGTCAATAGAAGATAAAGGACGTAATGACGTTGTTGAAGAAGTCAGAGAGAGAGAGAGAGAGAGAGAGAGAGAGAGAGAGAAGGGAGAGAGACACCAGCCTGTCAGTTTCTCTATCGATGGATGAGAAACAATGACTGTGTCTGTTACTGCAATCCACGTATGGAAATTGGAAGTAATCCAGTGGAGTTCACCTTGTTGCTGACCTGTAGAAGATTTTGTTACGAACCAGCAACAAAAGAAACACACTGAGTCATAATTCAGTGTTAAAAACTATTTTATTAATCACTACTTATAATAATACGAAAAATAAAAGTAAAAAATGTTAGTATGTTAGAAATTCAAAAATGTTAAACCTTGAACATTAACCCCAAAAACTAAACTCTTTGTGTGTGTGTGGCAAAGTCCCAAACTCCAAGTCCAGGAATGGTTCTTAAAGTTCAGTTCAGCAAGCCATAAGGTGAAACATGAGCAAAGGCTTCTTCATCCACCACCGTTGACTGAAGATAAGACGTAGATGTAGAGAACATAGAGAGAGTAATTACAAAATCCAAATGTTCCACGATGGAACCCAAACGACACTTCAGTGTTTACTCGGTAGTGACTTCCTCACCCCGAAAAGCATCTGAATCGTGGTCGTCCACACAAATACCTGTTTCCTTCTACAGGTCAGCAACAAGGTGAACTCCACTGGATTACTTCCAATTTCCATACATGGATTGTAGTAACAGACACAGTTATTGTTTCTCATCCATCGATAGAGAAACTAACAGGCTGGTGTCTCTCTCCCTTTTCTCTCTCTCTCTCTCTCTCTCTCTCTCTGACCTCGACTGACTTCTTCAACAACGTCATTACGTCTTTTATCTTCTATTGACGTAAGCACACCACACACACACACACACACACACACACACACACACACACACACACACACACACACACACACACACACACACACACAATCTTAAAGGGACTTTCACCGAGACTGTAACACCTCCCACCTAAAAAGAATTTTTCCCAAGAAAAATTTAACTGCGCATACAGTTAGTAATGTTAATAATTATCATGCTACACAACTACAGAATATCAGATTAGTACAGATACATGTTTCCCATTTAACATCGGGAAAGACAATCAGCAATCACATTATCTTTGCCTTTAATGTGAGTTATCATGAGATCAAACTCTTGCAAAATTAAACTCCAGTTTAACAGCCTTCTGTTCTTGTTTTTGACTCGGCTCAGAAACACCAATAGGTTAAGATCTGTATATACAGTCAATGGTTTCTGAGCGGTGCAAACATATACACTGAAATGTTGCAAGGCTAAAACAAGCGACAGTAATTCTTTCTCTATGGTGGAATAATTCTTTTGATGCTCATTAAATTTCTTTGGAAAGTAAGCTACAGGATGGTCAATATCATCACGGTCACCCTTCTGCAACAACACAGCTCCTGCAGCTTCATCACTGGCATCTACTGCTAATGAAAATGGCTTTTCAAAGTCAGGTGATTTGAGCACAGGATGGTAGCATAAAATGGCTTTCAGCTTCTCAAATGCTTCTTGACAAGAATCTGTCCAAACAAACTTTACTCCCTTCTTCAGAAGATTAGTTAGGGGAAGAGCAATATCAGCAAAATTATTACAAAATTTTTGATAATATCCAACCATTCCCAAAAATCTTCTAACAGTCCTCATACCCATGGGAATAGGGAACTCAGATATTGCTTGAACTTTTGCCTGAACAGGAGCTTGCTTGCCTTGACCTACAACATACCCAAGATACGTCACAGTGGCATGGCCAAATTCACTTTTAGCCAAGTTAACTGTAAGGTTAGCCTCGGAAAGTCTTTCAAACCACCTTTCTAATGCAGAGATGTGATCCTCCCATGTATCATTCCCAGTCACTAAGTCGTCAATGTAGGCATCTGTATGTTTTAACCCATGAATCACCGAATTAATCATTCTTTGAAATGTTGCCGGAGCATTTTTCATTCCAAATGGCAAAACATTATACTCATACAATCCAGAAGGGGTTACAAAGGCTGAAATCTCCCTTCCTCTATCTGTTAATGGAACACACCAGTACCCTTCTAATAGGTCAATTTTCGTAAGAAATTTTGCCTTTCTCACTCTGTCTATGCAATCATCCACCCTAGGAATAGGGTAAGCACCTGACTTCGTTACAGCATTCACTTTCCTGTAATCTGTGCAAAATCTAACAGTTCCGTCAAGTTTAGTCACAATAACACAGGGCAAACTCCAGTTTGAAGTAGAATGTCTAATAATATCATTTTCCAACATGTACTTTATCTCCTGATCAACAAGTTTACTTTTTTCCACATTCATTCGATATGGGTGTTGTTTGATTGGTCTTGCATCCCCAACATCAACATCATGGGTAATTATCGACATTCTGTTTGGAACATCTGGGAACAAATTTTTAAATTTTAAAATTAATTCTCTCATCTGTTGTTCTTGCAAACCTTGTAAATGGTCCAACTTCGTTTCAAGGTTCTCCAGGATATTTTGGTTTTTTAGTTTCGATGGAATAATATTTGGTCTAAATTGGCCTTCCTCAATATCAACATCAGGCATTCTAGAAACAACCTTCATATCATCCACCAAGGCCACAGCTGAATCTCTCTCATGATAAGGCTTTAGCATGTTTACATGACAGAGTTGTGTTTTCTTGTGTCTATCTGGTGTTTTGATTATATATGTTAAATCAGTCACTCGGGATTCAATAATATAGGGTCCAGAAAAACAAGATGGATTATTTTGGCTAGGGAAAAATACTAACACCTTTTGTCCCACTGCAAATGTCCTAGGCTGAGCACATCTATCAAAACATGTCTTCATTCTTATCTGGCTGGTTTTCAGATTCTCTCTCGCTAGCTGGCAGACTCTCTCCAAACGAGTTTTAAATTTTTGGACATAGTCCAACAGACTCAAGTGCACTTCCTCATTAACCCATTGCTCTCTTAACAATTCCAAAGGTCCTCTCACTCTATGTCCAAATACAATCTCAAACGGAGTAAATCCTAATGACTCCTGGATTGATTCTCTAATGTCAAACAAAAGTAAATGAACACCTTCGTCCCAATCCTTTGTGTTTTCAAAGCAATAAGTCTTCAGCATATTTTTGAGAGTAGAATGAAATCTCTCCAGAGCTCCCTGAGGTTCTGGGTGATATGCAGATGATACAATCTGCTTTGCTCCCAGCTCATAGACTTTGGTTTGCCATTAGAGCCATTGGCAGGATGGATGTACAAACGATGTTCCCTGCCTACCCCAGTAGCCTTTCATCCCATTGCTTATCAAACATATGTCTATCAGTGCCTGGTTCTAGACTCTTCAGGGTCAAGTGAATTTTCAGTCAAGTCACCTCTCAGCTTTTGAGACTCCAGCAGATACAAGCCCAACCTGTCCAACCTTTCCTTATCTGACAACGTGCCTGTTACAGGAATTAGTCATGTAAGCCTTCTCTGAACTACTTCCAACCCATTCTCATTCTTCCTTAAATAAGGATATGAATACTCTGCAGAGTACTGCAGATATGATCTCACCAAATGCCAACAGAACTGGCGCATACACTCCCTACTTTTGTATTTAATTTCTCTAGCAATAAACAATAACTTTCAGTTAGTTTTCCAAATTACTTGCAGTATCCAGAAGCTATTCTTTTATTCGGGAAAAAAAGCCATAGTCAGAAAATATGATGTGTAAGATATAGTGGCTATTAATACAACCAAGAACCAGCTTTCAAACAGTCTTCAAATATAAATTATACTGTAAGCAGTAATTGGTTTTGAAATTACAAGAACAGCTGTGTAAACAAACACTGCTGTCTGTGAAGAGAGCCAGCTCACAGTGGGAGGCCACTTAAGAGATATGCTTTGGAAACTGACATGACCATGAGACATTCCTGTATGCATTGGTGAAAGATACAGACAATAGAGTTATGTTAATTGGCCTACATCAAACCAGGCATCAGGCATCTTCAGCTAAAGTATCTTGCACCATTTGGTCAGAGATCAAGGAAGGTTCCAGACTGGTGATCTTGCCATTTAACATGGTCATTGACATATTTCCTCAGTGTGTCAATAATTGGGGTGTTTGTGTACCCAGGGAGTCAGCCCTCACAATAACGATTTTGATAGTCCATCATTTCTATCCTTAGACACTTTTAGAGTTATAGTCATAGAGTTGTACAGCACATAAACAGGTCCTTCAGCCCATCATGTCTATGCTGACCATTGAACTCTAATTGAACTCTATACAAGTCTCATTTGTCTATACCTTGGTGAGGCAAAAGTGCTTGTGTGAGAGTATCGGTCTCCATCACCTCCTCAGGCAGTGTATTCCAGACTCCAACCACTCTCTGTTTGGAAAAGATCCCCCTCAGATCCCCTCTAAACTTCCAACCTCTCACCTTCTACCTATGCCTTCTTGCTTTAGACACACCCATCTGCCCTCCTCATAATTTCGGATACCTCCACCAGGTTTCCCACCCTCCCTGACCTCCTTGCCCCTCCCCACCGCCCCCTCCCCCCACCACCGGCCTCCTCTGCTCCAGAGAAAACAAACACAGCCTGTCCAATCTCTCCATATAACTTAAGTACTCCAATCCAGAAAACATCCTGATAAATGTTCTCTGCACCCTCTTCAGTGCAATCACATTCATTGTATAGTGTGGTGACCAGAAATGCACAAATACTCCAGGTGTGGTCTAACCAATGTTTTATAAAGTTGTAACATAACATCCCTGGTCTTATATTCTATGCCATGGATGATGAAGCCTTCTTCACCACCCTGTCTACCTGTGCTGCCACATTCAGAGATCTATAGACCTGTACCCCAAGGTCCCGCTCTTCAACCTTCCTGAGGGCCCTAACGTTTACTATGTATGTCCTATCATTACTTGACCTTCCAGGATGTATCACTTTGCTTTTGTCAGAATTCAATTCCATCTGCCTTTGCTCTGTCCAAATTTCCAGCTGATAAATATCATGCTGTAGCTGAAGACAATCTTCCTCACTACCTATAAAACCACACATTTTGTGTCATTTGCAAAGTTACTGATCATACCTCCTACATCCACAGCTAAGTCATTAATTTAAATTCCAAACATTAAGGGTCCCAGCACTGATCCTTGTGGTATACCACTGGTCACAAACTTTCAACCCTCCACCACCACCCTCTGCTTTGTACTACCAAGGCAATTTTGGATCCAATTTGCCAGTTTATGTTGGCACCCTGGCAAGGGAACTGGGGAGGTGACAAAAGTATGGAGAGTTGGGGGAGGGGGTGGTGGGGTAAACCAGGGGACCAAGATTATCCAGTCAGTGGGTGAGTGGGAACAAAAGAACGTCGACAAAAGAATGTAGGAGTGCAAAATGCAGAGCAGGAAAACATGCCCGGCAGATTAGGCTGAGCATGTATACCACTCCCAGAGGAAAAAAGAGAGAAAGAAAAAGAACTGAAAAAAAAAGAACAGGAGGGAATAAAAACAAGCTGAGCCAATATCACAGATGGGTGACTGATGCAGACAGAGAAATCAAGTTACCTGAAGTTCTAGAATTCAATATTGAGTCCAGAAAGTGGCAACATGTCAGATATCCCCCTCAAAATTAAGTGTCAGAAATGTCTGAAGAAATCCTTGCAATAAAACTGGTTCTATGTTCATTCAATAAGAAATGAGTAAAAAGCAGGAGAAAACAATCTGAAAAAGACAAAACCTTTTTCCACCTAGACTTCACTGGGAGACTCTCCTAATGCCTCTGCAGGTTACCCTTCCGTGAGGTAGTCCTCACGTGTGTTAGCTCAGAAAACCTCGAGTACGAGCACACACAAGTGCCCACTTTACTTTCAAAGTCAAAGTCAGGACCACTCTAACTCTCAGAAACCTTGCCTCAGGATGCTTGCAGGAAGTCTCTGCTGAGTTATGTCATGTATGGTACTTTGCTGCTCACTGCTGTAGTGCAGAACTCAAAGAGAAGCTCTACTAGTAAAGTCGTGAACCATCCATCTTTGATCAATGTGATTTTTGCATGCACACCTGGAGAGGATATTTGGCTTCACTGGAGAGCCCTTAAAAGTATAGACATTCGTAGAGGTCACGCATATCCTTTCAGACACCTCCCTAGCAACTTCCTGAAGTTGCCTTCAGTATGTATTGTTCTTCAGGAACTTGTGCAGGTTGTTCTGCGCTCCAGAGAATACTTTGCCACCCTTAACCGCTCCTCCCCACCAGCACCAACACTGCACACACACATTCCTTGTCAACAATCACCAGTAACTATGAGGGTGTTGCTTGTATTGTGGTATGACCCTATAAGGGCTAATTCCTGAGGTTATAACTATGAAGACAGATCCCACTAATGCTAGAAATTAAATCCCTAAAGCCCACTGTTACTGAAACATGGGAGACTGCTCAGGGTGTCTTGGAACTGGTGGTAATGAGACCCAGCTGTCTTTTCAGATCTTTTTAAAATAATGTGAGGGAAATAAGTAATCCCATCCTAATGCCACAAAATTCACATAAATACATTTCTAGGACAATGTTTCCACAGGGACCTGAGCCAAATTTCATGTTACTCTCCCAATAGAAAGGTTCACTGCCAGATTAGCTATACCTACTCTTCAGTGCTCCATATCAAGCATTGACAAGCCTCAAACACAAACATGATCATGCTGTGGTGCTGACGTTGGAAGTGATTGTGGCATGTTGTTGGTGACCATCACCATGAAGCTCCAAACCATTCAACACAATCAGCAAATACATATTAAATATGACATTGAAAATTCAAGGACACAAAAGCATTTGATGAATTTCAAGCCACAATTGGTGGTAGCTTTGAGGAAAATATTAATAACTTCATAAATATCTCCATTAATGCTCAAGAGATGTAACTTTTGAAGTTCTTGGGCAAGAATGAAAGAGAAGACAGGGCTGAACATCTAATGAAGCGAACACAGCAACTGCTGGAAACTCTCAGCAGTTCAGGTAGCAGCTGTGGAAAAAGGAAGTGGGTTAATATTTCAGGTCAAAGACTCTTTAATAGAACTCAGAAAGAGGGACAACAAGTTAGTTTTAAGTTACAGAAAGGATAGGGGAGGGATGGATAAAGAAATAAGGAAAAATAATTATCTCTGATAGGGTGAGGGCAGAGTTGTCAAGGTAATAAGCTGTGATGAAGCCATCTGGTTGATAGATTAATAAGGGCTGTTAAGGAGAGAAAAAACACACAAAGGGACAATTTAGAACTGTGAAATGCAAGTCAGAGTGTAGGAAATGCCCAACTGATTAGACAGTGTCAGATAAAAGTTGAAGTATATTACAAGTGGAAAACCTACAGCAAAAATGACCAGAATAAATAGAAAATGCAAATTATCTGAAATTGTTGCAGTCGATATTGAGTCTCAAAGGCTGCAAAGCGCCCAGGTGGATGATGAGGTGCTGTTCTTTAGGTTTATGCTGGGCCTCGTTAGAACAGCACAGGAGGCCACAGACTGATAGATCACTGTGTAAGCAAGATGATGAATTAAAATGAGGGACTTCTTTAATCTAATGAAAGAAGTGAATTAAAGACAAAATTTCAGAACCCTCAATTTGTTGAAAAGTATTCTGATACAGACAAATGAAAAGCAGAGTGAGAAGATAGACTTAAAGATTAATGCTTGAGACTGGAACCAAGAATAGCAGGTAATAAAGTGAACTTTGCAACATTAAAAATTGTAATGAAGACCCAACAGTACAAGCAATAGAAGACAGGGACAAAAGCATTTTGAGAAATGGACATCTATAAGAATAATTCAAACACCAGTATCTTGCAGAAAAGAAGAAATTGGACAGAAGACAACAAAGGCGCACCAGTGCTCTAACATAAAGTTAAAGCTTGAAGTTGGAAAATATCCGCACATCTTAAAAGTACTTTAAAGAAGTAACATGTGCTATGGATGAAAGAGAACCAGCAGATGCACTACACTTAGATTTCCAAAAGGCATTTGATAAGGTGTTGTATCAAGGGTTATTGATCAAAATAAGTGTTCATAAATTAGAAGGTAACATATTGTTGAGAATAGAATATTGGCTGGCTAACAGGAAAACAGAAAGTAGGCATGAATGGGTCTTTTACTTGTTGGCAAGATGTGACAAATGATTTGAAACAGGGACTGCTTCAAGGGACCCAACATTTTCCAATTTATATAGATGACTTAAATGAAGGCACCTGTGGGCTTTCAGGTACTGTAAGTAATTAGGAAGGCTAACAGATGCTTTTGTTTATTGCTAGAGGAATTGAAGATAACAGTAGGGAGTTTGTGCTTCAGTTATGTGGGGCATTGTGTATAGTTTTGGCCTCCTTATTTAAGGAAGAAGTGTATTGGAAGACGTTTAGAGGTTTACCAATCTAATACCTAGAATAGGCAAGATGAGGAGAAGCTGGACAGGCTAGACATTGGAGTTTTCTCAAATGGCAATGAAAACAGAGTATTTCCCTATTTTAATGAAGAGATAGGTGGATAATCAATAAGCCAGGGAACTGAAAGCTCATTGCAGGTAGACAGCAATACAGATTTGAGCTGACATTCAGATCAGCCATAATCTTATTAAATGAAAGGTCAAGCTTGATGGGCTGAATGGCCAACTCCTGTTCCTAATTTCTGTGCCTTTATGTTCACATACTGACAATACACTTGCAGAACTGACAAAGAATGGAGAATAAAATGATCATCATTGCTTTGAAAACTATTTGCCAGAAAATATGGACAGTCATGATTTGGCCAGGCAACAGAATATGTTCAGTTATAACATCAATACCAAAGAAACACCATGTCCATCATTCTCAAAAACTATAGAACCATCAGGTTTATCTGTCACCCAACTAAAGTGTGGATATGAATAATACTGAACAGACTTAAAGTCACTGGTAAATAAGCAGTCAAGTTTTCAGGTAAAGATACATGCTTTACCTGAACCAGCTTTCAACAACTGAAACAAAAACAGTAAATGCTGGAAAAACTCAGCAAGTCAGACAGCAACTGTGGAACTGCTGTGGAACTGTAGTCTGAGGGATAAGATATACGTACATCTGGAAAGACAGGGGTTGATTAGAGGTAATCAGCATGGCTTTGTGCATGTCTTACAAACTTGATTGAGTCTTTTGATGAGGTGACCAAAAAAGTTGATGAGGGCAGGGTGGTAGATGTGGTTTATATGGATTTCAGTAAGGCTTTTGATAAGGTTCCACATGGTAGGCTGCTCTGGAAGGTTATATCGCATGGAATTCAGGGGGAGTTGGCTAATTGTATACAAAGCAGAGGGTGATGGTAGAAGATTGTTTCTCGGACTGGAGGCCAATGACTAGTGGTGTGCCTCAGGGTTCAGTGCTGGGTCCATTGTTGTTTCTCATCTATATCAACAGTTTGGGCAAGGATGTACAAGGCATGGTTAGTAAGTTTGAAGATGACACTAAAATAGGTGATGTAGTGGACAAAGAAAAAGGTTACCAAAAGTTCCAGGGGGATCTTGATCAGCTGAGTAAGTGGGCCAATGAATGGCAAATGGAGTTTAATTCAATAAGTGCGAGGTGTTGCATTATGGGAAGTCAAATCCAGGTAGGACTTTCACAGTGAATGGCAGGGCCCTGCAGAGTGTTGTAGAACAGAGGGACCTTGGAGTACAAGTACATGGTTCACTGAAAGTGCAGTCAAAGGTAGACAGAATGGTGAAGAAGGCTTTTCACACGCTGGCCTTCATAAATCAGAGCATTGAGTACAAAAGCTGGGAGGTCATGGTGCAGTTGTACAGGACACTTGGAGTATTCTGTACAGTTTTGGTTGACCTGCTATAGGAAAGATGTTATTAAACTGGAAAGAGTCCAGAAAACATTTACAAGGATGTCGCCAGGACTTGAGGGACTGAGTTGTTGGGAGAGATTGAACAGGCTATGACTATATTCCTTGGAGCACATGAGACTGAAAGGTGATCTTATAGAGGTGTATAAAATCATGAGGGGCATAGCTAGGGTGAATGTATTCAGTCTTTTTCCCAGAGTTGGGATATCAATAACTAGAGGGCATAGGTTTAAGGTGAGGGGGGAAAGATTAAAGAGGAACATGGGAAGCAACTTTTTTACATAAAGGCTGGTATCCATGTGGAATGAGCTGCCAGATAATTGCGGCAAGTACAATAACAATTTTTAAAAGACAGTTGGACAACTACATGGATTGGAAAGGTTTAGAAGTTTATGGGCCAAACACTGGCAAATGAGAGTAGCTTGGATGGGGCATCTTGGACCAAAGGGCCTGTTTCCATGCTGTATGACTCTATGAATCTATGACTCTAGTCAGTGTCTCAGAACTAAATGAAGGGACCCAGAACTGAGACATAGATAGTTTGTCTTTCCATAGATACTGCCTGAACTTGCTGTTTTCCAGCATTTTCTGCTTTGATTTCAGATTTCCAGCATCAATGTTTTTTTATATTTTCTTTCAATAGCTGAGTGATTTTGCTGCACAATTTCATTGACTTTAAGAAGTCTTTGACAAAGGATGGCATAATAGGTTCTGGCTGATACATGGCATTGATGAAGGATTTGTAGAAGTCAGTATAAGAACTCAAACAGTGCACTGTTTGAAAATGGATTAATTGGCCATTCCTCTTCCAGAACACCAGATATTCATTAAGGATGTTCTCTTTCCCCAATTTTCTTTGGTAGCTTACTGGAAAACATCCTCCAAGGGATACTGGAATAATGTCCATAGAAGGTAGAATTTTTTTCCGATTATGCACTTTGTTGATGACATAAACCTCATAGCTGGAGCTAAACAAAAATTGTGGATCTCATAACAAAGCTTGAAGAAATAGCTGTCAACTACCAAAGTAAAATTGGCACTGAAAGAAGCAAAATTTAATTAATAGAAACTTAATCAATGATACAAGTATAATAATTAATGAAGAGAAAGTCTAAGAGAAGAATACCTGTGCTCGACCTCAGACAGAACATTAACTATTGAAATAATGAAATATTGAAATAATATTGAAATAATCATGTTCCAATTAGCAAGAAAATTAACAATGCCAATAAAATCATATTATACAAATTTCTTGCTCCACCTCTTTCCCTCCACCTTTTTATACTAGCTATCTCCCCTCTTTCTGTCAGTCCAAATTAAGCGTCTCAACCCGAAACATTGACTGTCCATTTCTCTCCATAGATGCTGCCTGACCCGTTGAGTTCCTCCAGTGCTTTGTGTGTTGCTTTATACAAACTTTTGCCGAATTTTTGTCTTGTATGGCTATAAAAACAGATTCTCAAGACTGAAGCTGAGAAATTGTTGCAAGCATTTGAAATTAAATATTGTCATAAAACACTGATTGCATGTGTACAATACAAATCAAATCTTACAGCAGAAAATTAACTCCGCACCTGGGAAGCAAGAGCATTTTCTTAACGTCACCAGAAAGAAGAAACACCAATGCCTGGTGTGTTCTTATCAGCAGCAGCCTCTCCATAGAGTCATAGAGTCATACAGCATGGAAACAAGCCCTTCAACCCAACCTGTCCACACCAACCATGGTGCCCACCAAGCTAGTCTCCTTTGCCTGTGTTTGACCCATATCCCTCTAAATCCCACCTGCCCATGCATCCATAACAATTCCTCAGTGTGTAGTCAGAGAAAGAGAGAGACTACCACAGAAACTCTGGTTAAAAAAGCATCAAGCAGTGGACCAGAGTCAGGTTCAGGGAGTTCCCAGCAGAGTGCATGTTGACAAATATTAACTGCAGATAGAAGATTAATTCCAGAAGAGCAGCTCAGAGGTAAAAACAGAAAATGCTGGAAACACTCAGTGGGTCAGGCAGCACCCGTGGAAAGAGAGAGTTAATATTTCGGATCTGTGATCCGTCGTCAGCTCATCTCAGAAGGACTGCACAGAAGACAAAGTCAAACAAACCAAACTATGTCATAAAAGGGAGAAGAGAGAAACATCTACAAATAAATGGTGCATTCAAGGAAGACGATCAGTTTGTTGTGTGTGAATAAATAAAGGATTTTTGATTTTGCCTGCAAGTCCTTGCCTCTATTATTGAAACCTTTCTCTAATGCAGCTCCACTTCATGGGCTTTCCAAGCAAAGGGTCAAAATATACGTACCAAAATCTGACAAATGTAAACCAAAATCAAAAGGACTGCAGATGCTGGAAATCTGAAATAGAAACAGAATATACTGGAAACACAGAACATGTTAGGCAACAAAGAAGCACAAAATGCTAACAACTACCCCCATTAACCCATATGAACTCAACCTATCAAAAATATTCCCTTTGTCTACTTAACTTCACCCCCCCCCCACCCCCCACCTTGTCTGCTACTGAAAACTAACTTGTTTTTCTTTCTTTCCCAATTCTGATAAGGGGTCCCAGACCTGAAATGTTAACCATTTCTCTTAACACAGATGCTGCCTGACCTGCTGACTGTTTCCAGTATTTTTCTGTTTCTTTTATTCCTACAAAAGTAAGTGTCAAAACATCCTGAAATAATCTGTCACATCCTGTCCCCTTTTATACCATGGGTCCTCTGGGTCCTACTTTCATAAATACATTCATGCAGAAGTTGGCTTGTATTTTGCAACTTCAAAACACTGATTTAATTTTAATTTACAAATGTCACAAATGCAAATTTACTTCGTCCTCTGAGGACAAAGCAGAAATATGATACTATTCAAACGGGCTTGTATAACATCTGGTGTGTACAATTCATACTGCTAAAAGTCATCATTTCTACTCCATGATAAGATATTATGCATAAGCAAATTTAAGAGCAAATTTTGTGTGTGGATATCCTTCCTGGTATACAACAAATCTTAAATAAAGGTGTTAATAATAAAGAAATAAGCTCCTTTAATAAAGGAGTTAAATTCACCCATGCTCTCTCATGTTGGATCGCTTGGTATCGTGAACACAAAGAAACTTGAGTGGGCAGGTTCCGGTATCTGTCACAAAAAATCAATCTAGTTTCCTGTTAATTATCCCTGCACTGAGCCCAGGAGCTCCCATGGGAACAGGAAGAGTACCCCAGAGTACTGATAATATGTATTGCCTGCCCTGAGTCTGACTTCAGTAACATAAGATGGGTGGTGCCAAATAAATATATTTTCATTTAACCTACAGCTAGCAATTGACCCAATTGCTGAACTTAAAGCAACAATCTGCAGTGTAATCTTAACATCATTGAAATATTTATTGAGTCTAATTTTATTATTTCCCTTAGAGGGTGAAGTTGCTTTGTGATTTAAAGTGTGAAAAATTAAGAACTAAGAGTATAGTGATTGGTAATGGATACCACAATATTCTTCTTTCTAGAACAACAGCTGTGATTAAGCGAGAATTAAGAGTGAATGTGCAAATTTGCTCACAGTTACCTTCCAGCTAACATGACGTCAATAGCATGTATAAAACCAAGAGTTCACCAACCACTCTATTTACCTGAGCAGCAATGTGCATCTCTTTCTACTTTTGCTCTCAATTTCTCCCACTATTTAAGCTCCCTTCATTCATGGAATCCACTTCCTATTCTTTTGATGCACTGACATCAAACTTCACTTTCTGAACGGTGAGAGTTGATTTTAAAATAGTTATTGTTCCTCAGATATTATTCTCTTGCTTTCAAAAATCAGTACAACAACCTGAAAGATACTCTTACAAAAGTAAATGCTATAGATATTGAAAATCAGAAATAAAAACAGAAATTGCTGGGAATACTCCAAAGGACAGAATCCATGGAGAGGGAAACAGAATAAATGTTTCAGTTCAATGATCATTCATTAGAATATTTAGGTTGTCAGTCAGGTCCCTTCATAATAAAGGTACTAAATCCATAGATCACACACATTGATAATTAAAAATCTATGAATTACAGACAAAATTATAGACCGAGGAACTCTGGTCTCTATGGTCTCTATGGCCTCTATGGTCTCGTGGCAATAATATTTGATAAAATGATGCAAACTAAACTGTTTGGTGGGAGGCCGACCTGTGTCCCATTTTGTTACCAATCCTTAACACAATGCACATTGACCAGTTATTGGTAATTACTGAGATAAAGAAGGCAACATCTATCAAACACCCCCATCATCTGGGCCATGCCATCTTCTCACAGCTACCATCGGGCAGGAGGTACAGAAGCCTGAAGTCCCACATCACCAGGTTCAAGAACAGCTACTTCCTTTCAACAATTTGGTTCTTAAACCCACCAGCACAACCCTAATGACTAGCTCAGTATAGCAATACTAACCACGTTGACCACTTTGCACTACAATGGACTTCATTTGTTCTAGAGCATAGAACTTAGAACGTTACAGCACAGTATAGGCCCTTCGGTCCACAATGTTGTGCCGACATTTTATCCTGCTCTAAGATCTATCTAACCCTTCCCTCCGGCATAGCCCCCCATTTCTTTATCATTCATGTGTCTATCTCTTAAATGTCCCGAACATATCTGCCCCCACAACCTCTCCCGGCAGTGCGTTCCATGCACCCACCACTCTCTGTGTAAAAAATGTACCCCTGACATCCCCCTTACATCTTTCTCCATTCACCTTAAAATTATGCCCCCTCATGTTAGCCATTGTCACCCTGGGAAAAGGTCTCTAACTGTCCACTCGATCTGTGCCTTTTATCATCTTGTACACCTCTATCAAGTCACCTCTCATCCTCCTTCTCTCCAAAGAGAATAGCCCTAGCTCACTCAACCTTTCATCATAAGACATGCTCTCCAATCCAGGCAGCATCCTGGTAAATCTCCTCTGCTTCCACATCCTTCCTATAATGAGGTGACCAGAACTGAACACAATACTCCAAGTGTGGTCTAACCAGAGCTTTACAGAACTGCAACATTACCTCGCGGCTCTTGAACTCATTACCCCAACTAATGAAGGCCAACACACCATACGCCTTCTTAACAACATTACTGACCTGCGCGGCAACCTCATGGGATCTATGGACATGGACACCAAGATCCCTCTTTTCCTCCAGACTGCTAAGAGTCCTGCCATTAACCTTGTATTCTGCCTTCAAATTCGATCTCCTGAAGTGTATCACTTCACAATTATCCAGGTTGAACTCCATCTGCCACTTCTCAGCCCAGTTCTGCATCCTATCAATGTCCTGTTGTAATCTACAGCAACCTTCTACACTATCCACAACACCACCAACCTTTGTATCATCAGCGAACTTACTAACCCACCCTTCCACATCCTCATCCAAGTCATTTATAAAAATCATAAAGAGCAGGGGTCCCAGAACAGATCCCTGTGGAACACCACTGGTCACTGACCTCCAGGCAGAATATACCACCACGCTCTGTCCTCTATGAGCGAGCCAGTTCTGAATCCACACAGCCAAGTTTCCTTGGCTCCCATGTCTCCTGACTTTCTGAATGAGCCTTTCATGAGCAACCTTATCAAACACCTTACACCACACCCACTGCTCTACCTTCATCAATGTGCTTTGTCACATCCTCAAAGAATTCAATCAGGCTCGTGAGGCATGACCTGCCCCTCACAAAGCCATGCTGACTGTCCCTAATCAGCCTATGCTTCTCCAAATGCCCATAAATCCTGTCTCTAAGAATCTTCTCCAGTAATTTGTCCATCACTGAAGTAATAGTCACTGGTCTGTAATTCCAAGGGTTATCCCTGCTTCCTTTCTTAAACAAAGGAACAACATTTGCCACCCTCCAATCATCTGGCACTACTCCTGTGACCAGTGAGGACACAAAGATCATCGCCAAAGGCAGAGCAATTTCTTCCCTCACTTCCTGTAACAACCTTGGATATATCCCATCCAGCCCAGGGTCTTAACTATTCTAATGTTTTTCAAACGTTCCAGCACATCTTCTTTTCTCACGTCAACATGCCCTAGCATATCAACCTGTCGTATGCCATCCTCACAAACATCAAGTTCTCTCTCCCTGATGAATACTGAAGCAAAGTATTCATAAAAGACCTCCCCTACCTCTTCCAACTCCAGGCACATGTTTCCTCTTTTATCCCTGATTGGTCCTACCCTCACTCTAGTCATCCTCCTATTCTTCACATACGTGTAGAACACCTTGGGGTTTTCCTTGATCTTACTTGCCAAGGCCTTCTCATGCCCCCTTCTAGCTCTCCTAAGTCCATTCTTAAGCTCCCTCCTGGCTACTTTGTAACTCTCCAGAGCCTTGTCTGATCCATGGTTTCTAAACCTCAGGTAAGCTTCTTTCTTCCTCTTGACACGATATTCTACATCTCTCGTCAACCATGGTTCCCTCACTCGCCCATCCTTACCCTGCCTCAGTGGGACAAACCTTTCCAGAACCCCATGCAAGTACTCCCTAAACAACCTCCACATTTCCGCTGTGCACTTCCCCAAGAACCCCTGTTCCCAATTTGCGCTCCTAAGTTTCTGCCTCATAGCATCATAATTCCCTCTCCATCTGTTAAATACTTTCCCATATCGACTGCTCCTATCCCTCTCCAAGGCTATGGTAAAGGTCAAGTAGTTATGGGCACTAGCTCCAAAATGATCTCCCACTGAGAGATCTGAAACCTGATCAGGCTCATTGCCTAGTACCAGGTCCAGTATGGCCTCTCCTCTAGTTGGCCTGTCCACATACTGTTCTAATTGTGTTCTTTCTTGTATAATTTTGTATAATTTATGTTTAATTTATGTTTTTCTTGTGAATGTTGTATGTCTAATGCTATGTACCTGTGATGCTGATGTAAGTAAGTTTTTCATTGCACCTGTGTATACATGTACTTGTGCATATGACAATAAACTCGACTTTAACTTTGACTTTGACTAATATATCCTTGTTGGAACAAGATACTGACAAGCTGTTAGGCATGGGGATACCAAAGGTGGTAGCTAGTGCTTTGTGGCACTCTGTGGACATTTGGTGGACTCAGAGAATTAAGTCATGAGGAGTATAAGGAATTTAGGGTCATTGGTGAGCCAGAAGTGGATTCTCTCTTAATCCCAATATCCTTCATCTAGCCTCTGCACCAGCAAGTATGCAGTAACTAGATGTCAATCAGTTAAACATAATAAATTATTGTTGGAAGGATACATAAAGTCCAATAGAGAACCATTTGAATGGATTGATGCAGTCAACAGGGAGCTCTGGATAGGGTTGGGCTCCAGTCCCAGACAGATGGGAGGTGCCTTGTTTAAAAAGTTGACTTTAGCCCAACTCATAGAGGCAGCTATGATAAATACTCCCTGGATTCATATTATTAGAACTGTCTTTTTTTGTATGACCACTCACCTAAAACCCTAAAAAATAGTTAATGCTGGCCATTGAGGGGCCTCTCCATTATTCTTCATGCACTCATTTTCCTACTATTATAAAAATAAACCTTATTCACAAAAACGTTTCCAGGAAATTCAATACAATTAGTACAGGTCTTGCTTTACATTCATAATATCATCAAATCAATGCATTAATTGTGCCATCATTGTATTTACAGTGTACCAATGCCACTCAATGCACCCACCAACTGTTTGATAGGCTGTTACACAGAACTCAGCCCTTCATTATACAGTGGTGGCAGGACCTTGAAATGTAGCCTTCCCACAAAGTCTTTGCATTGGCTGCATTTAGTTTTAATGCATCACTCTGCATGTATCCCTGCAGCCTGTAATGTGCCAGTTGACTGTAGTCACTTATGAACATCTCATTGTACTGAAACACCAGCAAGTTTTGGGCAGATGGAAGTGCGTCTTTCACGGGGTTAATGATCTTCCAACGGTGCTTGATCTTTATCTCAGTATGTATCCCCTGGAACAAACAACAGTCCAGAGAGTCCTCTGCTACATAGCTGCTTGGGATAATCTTCCACAAAGACCTTTTCAGCCTTTTTCAGATCTTCTTGGCAAATGCACAATCCACAAAGAGGCAGACAATCGTTGCAACCACATCGCAGCTGCCTTGAGGGCAAGAAGTATTGGGAGTGAGACTCTGACCATGCAGGAAGAATCTAATGGGCAGGGCCCCTCTCACTGCCAGCCAAGTGAGTTCTTGGTGCATTTTGTTCAGTTCTTTGATGGCTTTGACAGTCTGCTCAGAAAGCCATCTCACAGGATCTATCCTGTCCTCCTCCCACAGGATGCTCCATGTTGACTGGTGCCTGATGAGCTTATGGTCAAGGGTATTTTTGGTCAAAAGCTTTTCTACAAAGGATCGGTAATGCTTCAAGGTCCAACTGAATGGAACATTGCAGGACAACAAAATCAGGGTCATCCTTTGCAATACCAGGGACAGATAGAACCTCAGCATGTAGTGAAACTTAGTGTTTGCATACCTCGCTTCTACACACAGCTTGATACAGCCACACACACAGGTGAACATCAGAAAGAAGGCAATGTCGGAGGCAACTTTTCCCCATTCTCTGAAGACTTGTGCATGGCAACCCGTTGGGCACACTCCATCTTGGATCTCCAGATGTAGCAGAAGATGACTCTAGTGGCTGCCATAGCAGAGGCGCAGGGTATGGGCTACATCTGCACTATGTATAGCAACACTGAGAGCATCTCGCACCTGATGACTAGGTTCTTGCCCATCATCAAGAGGGTACATCACTTCTATAGTTCTATTTTTTTGTTGTCCCTTGGCTATCCATTCCAGCCAATTCTTGCTACACTCCCCTGCTCCTCTGAACAAGATCCTAACACCTTCAGGTAGTCAGATTTCATGGCGAAGGGAACAGAGAATCGGTCAGGCCAGTTGCCAAAGATATTTATATTTAGATATTTATTTATTAGTCACATGTACATGGAAACACACAGTGAAATATGTCATTTTGCATTACTAAGAATGTGTTGTGGGGGAGCCCACTTCTGGTGCCAACATATCATGCCCACAGCTCCTAACCTGTGTGTCTTTTGGAATGCGGGAGGAAACCAGAGCACCTGGAGGAAACTCATGCAGACACAGGGAGAATGTATAAACTCCTTACAGACAGTGGCAGGAATTGAACTCGGGTCGCAGGCGCTGTAATAGCATTACGCTAACCGCTACACTACCATGCCACTCGTTCTGCTCTTCCTGTGGTTTATTCTGGTCTCCAAGGCAACTTAAACTGGTCACAGATGTTAACCAATCTGTGGACAGACCATGGATCTGGGCAGAAGACGGTGATGTCGTCCATGTACTGGGAGCCTTTGATCTGAGTTCCGCTACAGCCTGGCATTATCACCCCTCTTCTGCCTGCATCTTTCCTGATAAGCAACTTCCCTGACTCCAGACTTGATGGGGAAGTTTTCTGTTTCCCCACCAATACTTTGAACTGCACTACAGATGTTTGTGTAGCCACAGTTGGATCCAATTCCTGATTTCCTCTCCAAAGCTTGTTTTGGAGAGCAATCCATCATGTATGTGTACAATATTCTGTCAAAGGTCTTCTCCTGGTCCAAACTGACCAGGCAAGTGTCCACTCCCCTGTCCCACACATGTGACAGTATCCCTGAGCACGTAAGGCTGTCAGATATTTTCGTACCAGGTATAGGTGCAGATTGGTCTGGATCGATGACCTATCCCAGAACAGACTTGATCTGATTGGCAAATGACTTTGAATGGGATTTTGTAATCTGCATTCAACAGTGAGGCAAGTTGCCAATTCATGAAGTCCACCTTCTTTCATTTCTGCTTGTAGATGTGGGTGATGATGCCCTTCCTCATGGATTCTGATATTCTGCCAGCTGAAAGCAGGACATTTTACACTTCCTGCAGATCAGGACCCATCCAGTCTCACAGAGCTGAATACAATTCAGCCAGTAAACCATGGCTTTTGGGAGTTTTATACACCTCAAGGAAAGGAATGACAATTGTCAGCTTCTCCAGAGTCAGTGACTTGTCCAGACTTTTTCCACTCATTGTGGTCTAGAACCTCCATGATAGAGAACAGGAAGTTCTGGGAGGCTGTGCTGTCTGTGGCCTTGTTGTCATACAGACCACCTGGAAGGATTTGCAGATCCTCAACATGTCCTTCTGCAAAAATGTTATTTAACCTTCCTCTCTCTTAAGGCTGTGGATCACAGAGCTCCCTCTGCAAATTTTTTGGAAAATGAAGTGTGAGAATGTGTCATCCTGCTCTATGGAATGGACTCTGGATCAGAAGATGATCTTGGAGGATTCTGAGGCAAAGAGCAAGGATTTCTAGTTCTTCGCTTCTCAGAGCTCCTACCTCATATCCATCCTCCTCAAATGCAGAAGGAGTCTGCAAGTTTTTCTTGAGTTGATGCAATTCCCTTTTACTCTGCTTTGTTTCTGAACACCTTTGAGGATGAAGAATTTCTTGATGTTCCCTTAATTGCTTCCCACCAGTACACCGGAGAAATCATTTGGTAGGCTACCTGTCATATATTCTCTGGGAAGTATAAAACTTGATGCATTTGATTGTTTGGAGAGATTCTTCCACCTGATCTTCCCTATGCATACGTTTGTACTGAATATAGATTTGTTTCACCTACAGCTCCAGACTCCAAGTGACTCTCTAATGACAGCAAAGCTGTGACTACCACTGTCCCATGTCAGGTTATGTCATGGAACTCAAATAAAGATAGAACCTTTCAGCGAAAAATATGCTTCACCTAGCAGAAATGATTTATGCATCTGACATGGGACAGGGGTAGTCACAGCTTTGTTGTGGCTGGAGAGCCACTGGCCAGAGCTCATTAGCATCAATATGTTCAATGGAAATACTGTGGAGGCTGGTTCTTGTTTATATCATGGTGCCGATATTAACTACATACCCTCTGGCTATGGTTCTCTACTCCCTAACAGATTCAACAACTATGACCAGTGGTATAAAAATAGTTGTGCGATAAAGGAATCACCCAGAGTTAGTACATCAGTGCAACAATTGGGAGAGATAATTGCTTTGAAACAGCTCAGTGGTTGACTAATAGTGCTAAATTGTGAATTGGTTCATGTACAATCATCTGCCCTTCCCAAGTGTCCCTCCATGTGACTCCAAATGATGTCTCTGTGGAGTCTGTGATGGGGTTCTGTCATCATTGTAGTAACTGTTATAAATGAAGATTACAAGATATTGTTACAGATACTGGATCAACTCCTATCATTTATACACCAATCATTCATATCCTGAATGTCATCCTGCCTAGAGAAATGTATTTCTTTAACCACATTTGAGAGATCCATGTGATGAAGAAGACCAACATTAATTTCATCCAAATAAAATATTTTAACCACCCTACACTGACAGGAATGATAAAATGTAAAAGTATAATTTCTAATTATGCCAACAAGACATTATAGTTTTAAATTTAAATTTTATTTACAGCGTGGTAACAGGCCCTTTCAGCCCAACAAATCCCCACCGCCCATTTTAAACCCAAATTAACCTTCCCGTATGTCTTTGCAATATGGGAGGAAACGGGAGCACCCGGAGGAAACCCACACAGACACGGGAGAACGTACAAACTCCTTACAGGCAGCGACGGGAATTGAACCCCGATCGCTGGCGCTGTAATAACGTCGCGCTAACTGCTACGTTACACTAATGGAACTTTTCTTAATGCATTGTCAGATGCATGTGTACTATTTGTGATTAAGAAAACCAAAGCTAAGTTCTTCAGCTAAACCCAATGCAGAGTAGTGTTTGTCATGCATAACATGACTGCGGGTACCTAAAGGGAAAGGAAGACATTAATGAGCTGACACACAGTAAAGATAAGCAATACCTTACTTTGGTTAAGAACTATCCTACATTGTAGACCAAGGTTTATCAACTTTTAAAGAAGGGGAATTTTACAAGCATCTTTCTTTACTTCACATCCATTATTTTGAAGGAACCTAGGTTCAATCCTGACTTCTGGTGCTGTGTATGCATAGTTTGCATGTTCTCCCTGTGACTGCATGGGTTTTCTCTGGATGCTCCAGTTTCTTCCCACATCCCAAAAACTTGCAGGTTGGTAGGTTATTAGGCTACTGTAAATTGCCCTTAGTGTATAGATGAGTGGTAAAATCTGGGAGCAATTGATTGGAAGGGGGGAGAATAAAATGGGATCAGTGTAGGATTAATAAAAGAGGTAGCTTGATGTTCATCATGGACCCAATGGGTCAAAGTGCCTTGTTTCCATGGTGTATGACTCTATAACAAGAATAAGTGCTCTCATATTCTAGTAGTAGCTTCAGGAATTACAGTTTTCAGTCAGAACCTCTTCAATGAAGGAAAAGACACCTCAAATACTGGTTGGCACTGAATCTGAGATAAAAGAATAGCTCCCTAAAACTTATTGGTGAAAATAGCCTGTAGCTTGGAAAAAATATTTGTTCACCTTATTCTTTCTCTTCTAATAGCTTGTTCTGCTTTGTGTGTCATCTTCATTTTCCCAGGATTGTTTAACTCCCAGAGGAAGGCTTACCATATCACCCATGCTTCAAGCAATTTGGTTTAGCAGAAGTTCTGAAATGAAAGAGAAATGCTTCAGTATCACGTAGATTACCCTGGAGACAATCCAAATCCCAGGGCAAGTGGAACAGACATCTAAAAGTGTGTACAAATGCAACATCAGCTAGAAGAACTAATCCAGCAACTAACTTTTAAGTAGCACCTGATACCTTTAAATAGTACTGGTGGCATTCCTTCATACCCCTTAGGATTATTGTCACCATTACACTTAACATTGTATTCTCTTGTGTGAATGCAATGTTAAATAGGAAGAGAAACAGATAGCTTTTTCCAATATATGTATCAATGTAAGGTTTCAACAAATACTTCAGTGTGACTTTCCAAGAAACAGTTCAATATGCATGCCATCTATTAAGGAAAAAAAACTATACAGTACTTCAACACATCACATCATTTCCCATATAACACACAGGTTTAAACTAATGTTTTGCTCTTGTTCCATCGATAGCTGCCTCCTCAGATTGTGCCTGCTTTCAAAATTTCTTCAGCTTTCTCTTTGCAACTAATCTTTTCTTACTTTTGATTAGCTAGTAAAGATAGATTTCCGCCCAAAAATTGACAAATTAAAAGGTGGTATGCTGTTTCCTTATTAAAGATCATTGTTGAGTGTGCAGGTTGTACCTGAAATCATTCCTGCAGCATATTGGAAAGAGCTCTGGTGACTACTTGCTTTTGATTCAGCATGCCAATACCTTGATCTATTGCAGACACTGAATGCTTTATGGGTGCCAAAAAACCAGCCATTAGATTTCAGTGCCCTGTTTGCTTTGTGCCACTTCCCCTGTTACTCTTTGAAAAGGGATTTGAAAGCAGGAATTGACAATAAAAAGATATAACTATGGTTTATACAATACCTTGAACAACATCAGTGAAGTACTTTGAAGTGTATTCACTGTAATAAGAAATGTGGCAGCCAATTTGTGCATGGCAATTTCCCACAAAGAACGATTCATCTGCTTCTCTGTACATAAAGATGCAGCCCCATAAAGGGCAAATCAAACTGATTAGCTAGAAAAAGATACATGTTGATTGTATCTTTTGGTGGGCTGCACCTTTATGTTGCCCACTATCTTGCCAAACACCAATCCATTGCACTGCCTTGTTCTTAAACTCATTGTCCTCTGGATTTAATCCTTTAGAATCTGCAGGCTGATAACTACTGTGTCTTAAATTTTGGATTTATATGCCTCAAATGCATGAAGGACAGTGTTCCACAAAGATGCCCCATGTTCCTGAAACTTCCACTGCAGATGCTGTCAATACAGTGGTCCATTAGCCTTCAGAGGAGAGAACGTTTGCTCTACAACAATGCTTGGTTTGTGGGCAGCTGATTGTGTTCTACTAAGAGGTAAATATTCAGTAAATCTATTTGGACTGGAACACAATAACACAAGAAAATAAGAGCAGGCGGAGACCACCTTCCCCCTCGACCCTGCCCCATCATTCAATATGATCATAGCTGATCTGCCTCAGACCTCAACTCCTTCTCTGTGCTGTATTCCCATAATCCACAATACCACAATCTTTCAAAAATCTATCTACCTGCACTTTAAATACTTCTAATGAGTTAGCCTCCACAACTCCCTGGGGCAAAGGATTTTAGGGATTCACCAGTCTCTGCCAGAAGAAAGGGGATTGACAAGTTCCTCCAGCATCATAGTATTTTTCATCTTGATTCCAGCATCTGCAGTCCTTTGTTTCTCTTGACTAGTTCATTGCTTGAAGACACTCTACATCTTTGGGAAGTGCAGACACAAGAGATTCTGCAGATCCTGGAATCTGGAGCAACACACACAAAATGCTGGAGGAACACAGCAGGTCAGGCAGCATCTATGGAGGGAAATAAACAGTTGACGTTTCAGGTCGAGACCCTTCATTAGGACTGGAAAGGAAGAGGGCAGAAGCCGGAATAAGGTCAGGGGAGGGGTGGAGCACAGGCTGGCAGGTGATAGGTGAGTCCAGGTGAGAGGGGGAAGGTAGATGGGTGGGGGAAGGAAGGGGGGCTGAAAGGAAGTGATGGCAAAAACTGAGAGGTGATATGTAGAAGAGGCAAAGGCCTGAAGAAGGAGGAATCTGGCAGGAGAGGGCAGGAGACCATGGAATAAAGGGAAGAAGGTGGGGAATAAATGGACAGGTCATGGGGGTGGGGGAGGGGAAAGAAGTGGTGAGGGGGCCACAGGAATGAGGGAAAACAAAAGGGGGGAAGGTTGGGGGGAAAGAGGGGAAGGGTTACTGGAAGATAGATAAATCAATGTTGATGCCATCAGGTTGGAGACTCCCAAGGCGGAATATGAGGTGTTGTTCCTCCAACCTGCGTTTGGCCTCAACGTGGCAGTAGAGGAGGTCATGGATAGACATGTCCGTCTGGGAGTGGGATGTGGAATTGAAGAGGCTGACCACCGGGAGATCCTTGCTTTTGTGGCGGACAGGGCGAAGGTGCTCAACAAAGCGGTCACCCTATCTGCGTCAGGTTTCAATGAAGTAGAGGTGGCCACACCGAGAGCACCGGATGCAATAAATGACACCCTTGGATTCACAGGTGAAGCGTTGGCTCACCTGGAAGGACTGTCTAGGGCCTGAATGGTTGTGAGGGAGGAGAAGTAGGGACTTTGTACGGTTGTAGGGATAAGTGCCGGGAGTGTCATCAGTGGGGAGGAACAAGTGGACAAGGGAGACACAGAGAGACCCATCCCTACGGAAAGTGGAGAGAGGGGGGAGGGGAAGATGTGTCTGGTGGTGGGATCCCATTGGAGGTGGCAGACATTGCGGAGAATAGTATGTTGGATGCGGAGGCTCATAGAGTGGTAGGTGAGGACAAGGGGAACATTGTCGCTGTTATGTCGGGAGGATAGGGTGAGGGCAGATTTGTGGGAAATGGAGGAGATGTGGGTGAGGGCTGCATTGATGGTGGTGGAAGGGAAACCCTATTCACTGAAAAAAAGAGGACATCTCTGATTTCCTGGAATGGAAAACCTCATCATGGGAACAAATGTGGCAGAGACAGAGGAACTGGGAGAAAGGGATGGCATCCTTGCAAGTGACTGGGTGGGAAGAAGTATAGTCAAAGTAACTGTGAGATTCAGTGGGTTTGTAAAAGATGTCTGTGGTTAATCTGTCTCTGGAGATGGAGACAGGGAGATCCAGAAAGGGGAGAGAGGTGTCGGAGAATGACCAAGTAAATTTGAGGGCAGGGTGGCAGTTGCAGGCAAAGTTGATGAAATTAATGGAAGCAGCCCTAATGCAGTTGTCCATGTAGTGGAGCTTTGGAAGGTTGTGGAAAATAAGGTATGACTGGCCATGTGGATTTTTAGATGCAATTCTGAATGTCACAACAGTAGAGGTGAGAGAAGGAGTGAGATTGTCTATGACCAGGAGCTCAGGAAGCCCTTCAGATCTATCACGTTACCATTATCAGGAGGTGACTCTGAGGTAAGCTCCAAGAGCATTGCTCCCATTTTATGTGCTGAAGACATTTCAGTGACCACAGCTGAGGTCAAAGTCCACATCTACATCACCAGTCTCAGCTACCTAAACTGCTAAGATCACACAGCGCATCAAGCACACATCACCACTCCCCCCATCAGCAACCTTGAGCATCAAGACTCCCACCTAACATCAAAATATGTGCTGCACCACATCTATGATACATTACTCCAATGCTTTGTGGGTGTACAGTGTTCACCATTGCTATTTTTTGCCTGTGAATGCAAAGTAATTGCACATTTCTTGAACAGTCAGTGTTCCAATGGATCTGTTAATAGCCCATGCATCCAATCCACCTTTCCTGAACCATGTCAAAGCCCAAAGTCCCAGCAGCTCCATATATCTGAGCTCATTTATTCTTTCTACCCAAGGAGAAGATGAATTCCTCCTTTGGCAACTAAACTGTTCTCGGTTGTGTTAAGACCAATCACACCCTGAACTATGTCAGGTTTCTGATATATGTCATGGCTTCCAAGGAGTTGAGGACAGCTGTGACCTTCACGACCACAGAGTGAGCAATCCAAGCAAAGCTGTGTGGCTGGAACCAACACTTGCATCATTCAATTTCTCCTGGACATGACACCTTAACAGTAATTCCTGATATCTCTCTCTCTCTCTACACAGGTGGTCAATCCTGTGTGCTACCGGTAGTGGCTAGTTACACTACCATAGAATAAAGACACGGAGTCTGTTGCTTGGAGTCAGAAGTCGATTGCTCGACAGGGGCGAGGTGCGCCTTTTAATACTGAAACTCTTCCCGCGCTTCAGTTCCCGCGCTGACGTCACGCGCGGGTCACCTGACCTTCCTGCGCCTGGGCTTTCCTAGCCCAACGATGGAGAAGAAGGAGGGTCCTGCACCATCTTGCGTCGGGGCCTCCGACAACGCTCGCGATCTTGGGAACCGGTTCGATACCGGTAAGGTGAGTCGCCACGATTTATCCTTTAACTCTAAATAATTTTAGGTAGAAGTCACCACAGGGATCACTCAGCATGTTCTACCTATGATTCTTTGCAAATTGCCCCTTTCTGTCATTCTTATAATCCAAAAAAATCACACCTATAGTAATTTGATTAACACAACTCGCTCATTTGTTTGTACCATCTTCTGTCCTATTTGTCTGATGTAAGAATGTTTGTTGTCCAACAAACATGCTTCAATGGAGAAAAATTTGTTGTCAGAATTTAAAACTTAACAATTTACATGTGCAAGTGTCTGTTGAGGATGGAAGCCAGACACCCCAGCTTCCATCCTCAACAGACGCTTGCATATGTGGATTGTTGCTGGGTGACAATGTCACCTTGTTACCTTGGTGACATTATGCTTGCCTCTGCATAAACCAATACATCAGATTTTCTTTTCAGCTCACAGCCAGTTTGAAAATTTCAGCACTGGCACTGAATTCCTCACAGTACCTTAGACAAGAATTGCATTCAATTTTTGGTTCTAACTTGTGCTGAAGGCAAGTGGACTTCCCATGTCTGTCCCAACATCAACTAAAATGTGGGGACAGGAATCATTCCAATTCCCCTACCATTCACCTGTGCAAGGGGCAATTGAGAGTCCCAAGTCACCTAACAACCAGTATGTCTTTGGGATGTGGGTGGAAACTGGAGCACTCAGGGGAAACCCACAAAATCAGAGGGAGAACATCCAAACTCCATACAAACTGAACCGGAGGTCATGGGAGCTATGAGGCTGGTGATGGGCTAAAAACTGCAGTTGCTGTACACCTCCAGTAAAAGAAAACAGAAATAAAGGTATTACACAGGTATGCACTGGATAGAAATAATATCAGTATTAAATGCAGAAAATACACAACAGGTCAGGAGAGAGAAGCAGAATCAATGTTACAGATTGTTAAATGATCATCACAAAGGTATATTCTTGACCTGAAACATTAACTATTTCTCTCTCCAGAGATACTGACTGATATATTGAGAATTTCCATCATTCCCTTGAACTTAAAATTGAATTTTAAATTCCCTTAAATTTAAAACAGGTTTTTTTTTGCATTCAGTGTTGTATCTATATAAGCTTTAAGCATCAAAAAGACAGAAATTCTTGCATTTACAAAGCAACTCTTAATCTACTTCTCCACCGTCTGAAATTTAGCATCTCTTCACCAACATTCTGTCGTCAAAACTTTTGCTTCAATGGAAATTTTTTCCTTCTTGACCCCTCCTTTCTCTCAATGACAGTACCATGCTATCTGAGAAGTCATACAGTTTAATGAATGCTACAGAATTCAAGTTGTTGTCAGATAAAAAACATTACCATATTGTTGAAAGATTTTGAAATGCTTCCCACCTTTGAAGTGTGGTGCTACGAAATCAGAAAGCATGGGAAGAAGTTTTAATTGAAGAAGATTATTATGTGGCACCATATTAATTTTATCTTATATTATTTTTATGAATTTTAATGCATAGATTTGATCTTGATTTCCACATCAGTCATACTTCAGTAAACAAATTAATAACTGTTGCTAATTATACGTGCTGGTAAAAATTGTACCACATTTAATGGAAAATATCCATTTATGCCTTTCATTCAGTGTGAGTCCTCAATAAAGGGGAAAAATTAGAAGGCCATGAAGAAATGACAATGATGCACACCAAGGGATCAGATAATGGCAACAGATGGCAAATTCATGTTACAGTGCTATTTCAAAGCCATGATCTCTCACCTTTGGGACACAAGAATGAAGTTGAAGTGGTGGAGAAGGAATCTTTTTCATTCTCAGCTCAGTTCCAGTCAAGGTTATCTGACACAGAAGTATCCTTGGTGTGTACATCATTAAGTAGAACAGCAGTGAAAGTCCTTACAATGACCACAAGGCTTAAACAGGCATTTTCCTTTCTTTATATTTACATATAATTGCGAATACACAGTTAAATTCAAGCAATTTTAATACATTTTTATGTAATTATTTTGTTTTAAAATTTTGGATGATTAAAGTTAATATTTAAATTGTGCGCTACAGGATAAGGATTGATAAATGTACTTTTAGCAATAATTGACCTCTAGAAAGTAATGATCTCTTCCTCATCAAACACCAGTTGTATTCTTTTGGAGCAGATAGTCATTTGAAAATGTTAGATGAATAACCAAGCAATAATTGTAAAAAGTATGAAGTTAGAATCTTCAACTTAGTACTGCAAAGGTCACAAAACATAAGTCCCTCTGGCCTTTTGTTTCACCATTCCAGATCACCAATCCTATTAAACCATTACAATATTTATTTATCTCAGAATTTCCATTCAGCTTTCCCTGACTTCCTACCATGTAGAACCCAAATAAACTAACTAATGAGATCTTAATGCCTTTTCTCCTGGGTTTCAACAGAAGTTGTGGTGAATGATCAGAAGAATACCCACTGATATTCAAGGCAGCTCTCACTTAAATATTCCCACATATGAACAGATATGAATCATTAGGCTGCTGCTATTTTTTACAGCTTGTAAGCATGGAAAGCAACAGATAGATCAAACGTACTTAATGTAGTCTGCACTGTTTATCTCTGAATGGCAAAGTAAAATAATGAGCTTCCCACAACTTGCTTGACACAAACTATCCCCTGACCATGATGCTGCATTTTCTTTCTCAGTAAAAATGTTTTCTCACCATTCCCTGTAGGACAGGACGCAGCATCAGAATGCCAGTTCTGACTTTTGCATTAAACTTGAGTGCATTCGGCTGCTCAGAGGAGAAGTGGGTTACCAAGTAATATATCGTCATCAGTCAATTAGAGTCTGTAAAATTTCTACAGATTTTAGAGTGTAACGCTAGTGAACATAAGATGAGCACAGGGTCTCACAGAGATCAATCCATCCCTTAGAAATGTGGCATTAAATAGTCAGCACTCAAGGCTGCTTTCTTGCCTTCTGGTGGTTATGGGTGATTATTTTTACTGAGCAGTTTTTTTTCCACTTTGGAAGGTTTTTATCCATGACAGCTGAGTGAGTGGTGGCTTGGCAACTTTGTTTAGACTTCAGATGAGTAAGCAATCCAACCAATAGCAACACCACCAGCAGCAACCTGCTGATCACAGACAGAACAGTAACAGGGAGGTGACACAACAGAGAAGAGAGCTACAAAGAGAGAGACAACTGAAAAGGAAGCCACAGAGGGGTTTTTACCTGCAAAATAGGGACTGCCAACACAGGCTCCATTTCCTTGATAATTTTTAACAGTGCTGCTTCAGGAGGCTTGTGTTGTTACATCAGTAATGGCGGACCTATACTCCATCTGCCTCCTTCTTGCCCACTCATTTAAACCTGCCCATATCCTTCTGAAGCCTTCTCATGTCCATTTCACTGTTCTCTGTTCTGCAATTAGAATCTGTGGAGGAGTAGAAATATAGGAGCGCAATTACACAAATTACTTAAAGTCAATGGACGAGTAAAAAAGCAATCTAAAAGGCTAATGGTTATTCGGGTTTAGCACAATGGATTTTGAAATTCAAATCAAATTATGCTGCAGTTGTACTGAGACTTGGTCAGATCCTGTCTGAAGTGCTGCATTGAGTCTTGAGCACATACCAGAAAGGATACGTTAACCTTGAAGGGGCTATAGCGGCCATTCAAAAGTTTGGAGGATTAAATAATGATGACAGCTTACATTATCTTGGTTTGTATTCCTGAATAAAAGACTTAAGGGTGACTGATCAAAGTGTTTAAAATAATGAAAAGATTTAATAGGAAGAGCAACTTTGTCCAGTGGTAGGAAACAGCAGCAAAGAGACCAACGTTAAAAACAGAGTCGGACCATTCAAGAATAGATAGAGAGAATATTGTTCCAAATGAAGGATAGTGAAGAAACAGTACTCACTCTCTCAAAAAGGCTGTGGATCTTAGCCCAACTGGTGCTTTCAGGACTGAGACAGATAGAGCTTTTGCAGGTAAAGCTATCAAGATATATGTACAACAAAGGGAAAATGGAGTTAGGGTGCAGGTCAACCATTATCTAACTAAATGGCAGTTGTATCTTCAGGAACTCAATGGCAATGGTCCCAATGTTCCCAAAATTAAGATGGTAAATAAATTGAGAAAAACTGTCATTAATTGGTGAATCAGTAATGGGAGACCCTCACTAAGGAACAAATAGAGAGATTAGGACCAATTTTTCTTGGATGCCAGTTTGCACATAAAATTTCCTTTCAGAAATAATGTTCAAAGCAGAAACTATAATAGGTCTTAACAGCAAAACATAGATATTTGTAAACAAAGGAAGTTCAAATAGTTATGCAAAAAGAATAAGAGTACCTTTCAAAGAGCCAGCATATGCACAATAGGCCACTTTTTTTTCTGCTGTGAAGTTCTCTGATTGTTTAAAATCAATAGGTCAACTTCCAGTGTAAAATACTAGAAAAGTATTTTGCATTTAGTGAATCCAAATGATCATATCTGAAATGTGATAACTCCTTAAATTGCCGCACAGTTGCTTTATGCTAATGTGTGTAATTACTTTGATTTCTATTCAGTGATAGAATAGAAGATGATATTTTGAGGTGTAGGAGGGTATGCACCATAGGGGACCAATAAAGACATGCTGATGAAGCAGTATATGCATATAGGTTCAAAATTACTCTTGGCTGATGAGATTCTCTGCCGCAGCATGATGAATAGCATGAGGATTTATTATCAAGTCAGGACCATTATTCTTCTTACATTTTCTACCTTTTCAGCAAATCCTAGTTGTTAAAGCTCTCCACTATCTCATAAAAATTAAAAATATCAAATATTAACCTTTATTATTATGACTGTCTGATTCAACAGCAGAAGGATGCATTGAAGAATTTTCAACAGTGCAGTTTGTTTTTGTGACATGCAAGTTTTAATTTTGTAAAAACTTTATTAAGAATATTGAGTCTCAGCACTTTTAGTTTAAGCTAGTTTCAATTTAATTGTGGTGCTAACATCAGAGAACTCTTCATGTAGGCAACTTGAAAATCATATCAAGTTAGCTGTGAATCTGACATGCAAAGCTCTTATTTCATGACCGTATTGTTTATCATAAAGTCTCTGAAGAATAAGACGAATTTGTACACACCATCAGCAATGGTTTGACTAAATGCTATTCAAACAAGGTGACCTTCATACCAGCTGCCACTAAGTACAGTCTAGTTAACCAATTTTTATACATAGTAATGGAAAGCTCAGATCCAGAAGGTGGATTATTATATTTTTACATTCTGGGGTTGTTCCTTTACATTTGTAACAGAAATTAAAGGTAAAAGCAACATTATGTAATAATTTTTTTAGTTCTGGGAATGGAGTAAAGTGTATCAAGCATTGATGGAGTTGATGCAGGTGATGACATTTCCCAATTGCAAATAAGATGGTACTTTTTTTGGAAAACTTAAATCATTGTAGCAAGAAGTCTTCTAGTTGAACTGTTATTTGAATTTAGGAGTAAAGTTTGAATGCTAAAAATCTAAAATAAAGCAGAAATGGTAGCAAATACAAATAGAATTATTCAGCATTTGTCCAAAGGATACAATGACATTTTAGTGGATCTGTTTACCAGAATCAAGTGCAATCATAATCCCAGCTCAAACACTAATTATTTTTGACTTCAGAAACATATGGTGCATTTCCATTTTTTATATTATATCATAGTTCTTTAACCTCTTAAGGGCTTCAGTCAGATCAGTTTCAATAACTGTTTTGGTACATCTCTGTCAATCAGTTTAAGTAAGCAATGTCACTTGACTACAAATATATACCTTTTAACTGTAATATTAATAAATGGAACAGCATTACTGGGATTGATGTACCTACTGCTTTCAGAAGGATATAGATGAATAGTTTTCAATTCATTGTTAAACACTCACTCATAGAATGGCCAAAGTTAAAGAAGAATACGTAAAATAGAGCTGGAAGTGGAAATTCTTCCACTTCTGGTGCAATCAACAAATGTCTCATGAGCCGTCTGAATCTAAGACAAGTTGCTACTAAACTAATAGTGAACATATCTACCTGGAGTGAAGGATGTAGTTAAATTCTTGGAATTTATAAGGCACAGAAGGAAGCCATTCAGCTGCTTAAATCCATGCATATTGCAGTCAGTCCCCTGCTCTTTCCCCTTAAGTTCTTCATTATTTTCCTTTAAGTGCCTTTCCAATTCCCTTTCAAAATTCTTTTTGATTGATTCTTTTCAGCCACCCTTACAGGCAGTGACTTCTAGACCATTCAGAGGACAACAAGTAAGTCCTCACATTCCTTCTGTATATTTTTCCCATCTCTTCAAATCAGTGTCCCCTAATTCTCAAACCATCCACTAATGGGAATATCATCTTCAGTATCAGGATCAGAATCAGACTAATTATCACTGCTGTAGGATGTGAAATTTGTGGCTTTGCAGCAGCAGTACAGTGTAAGGACATAAAAATCTATACATTACAAAAATAAATAAATAGTGCAAAAATAGGAATAATGAGGTAGTGTTTATGGGTTCATAGATCCTTCAGAAATCTGATGGTGGAGAGGAAGAAGCTGTTCCTAAATTGTTGAGTTTGGGTCTTCAAGTTCCTGTACCTCCTCCCCGATGGTAGTAGTGAGAAGAAGGCATGTCCAGGATGATAACAATGATGGATGCTGCCTTCTTGAGGCACTGCCTCTTGAAGATGTCCTCGATCGTGGGGAGGGTTGTGCCTACGATGGAGCTGGCTGAGTCTATAACCCTCTGCAGCCTCTTGCGATCCTGTGCATTGGAGCCTCCATACCAGGCTGTGATGCAACCAGTCAGAATGCTCTCCACCCTACATGTATAGAAATTTGTAAGATTCTTTGGTGACATTCCAAATCTGCTCAAACTCCTAACGAAATAGAGCCACTGACGTGCCTTCTTCGTGATTGCATCAATATGTTGGGCCCAGGATGGATCCTCTGAGATGATGATGCCCAGGAACTTGAAGCTGCTCACCCTTTCCACCGCTGACCCTTCAACCCTTTCTAGGCATAAGGATCTTGTACATTACCACCAAATCTCCTCTCAGTCTTTGCTCCAAGTAGGAAAAAAAACAGCTTTTCCAATCTAACCTTATAGCTGAAATCCTTCATCATTGGAACCAGCCTGGTAAATCTGTAAATGCTTTCTCCATTTTCTAAAGGACCTCCAAATCTTCCTAAAGTAAGGAGTTGGATACAATCCATCACTTGTGGCCTAACCAGTATTTTATGAAGGTTCAACATACCTCCTTGCTTTCATGTTTATGCCTTTCTTTATGTAGCCCAGGATTACATATATTTTACTAATTACTCTCTCACATATCCTGTCACTCTCAAAGATCCAGATCTCTGTTCCTGCACATCCTTTGGAAGTGTGCCATTTAACCCAGGTTGAATCTCCATGATCTTTCTGCTAAAATTTCATGTGAGGTAAATTTCTCCTGCCATTTGTCTGCCCATATTGCCATCCTATCTATGTCCTTTTACAGTGTATTACTATCCTTCTTATTGTTTGCCACAACTCTAAGTTTTGAATTATCACAAGTTTTGAAATTTTACCTTTCATACTGATATCCAAGTCACTAATATATCAGAAGAATATCACTACCATAGGACACTGACCTTTTATTCTATGGGTTCCAATTTTGCTGACACTCTTATATGTAAGATTTTGTGAAACACCTTCTGAAAAATATAGGTGCCATCTACCATATCCCCTTCATCACCCTTCTCTGTTACCACACCAAAAACTCAATCAAGATAGTCAAACAGAACTTGAATTTAACAAATCTGTGCTGTTCCTCTCGATTAACTTACAGTTCTTGAACTACTGTCTTTTTTTCTGATCACTGTTTCTAAAATCTCCCCACCACTAAAGTTAAACTGACTGAATGATAATGTTTTTAAACCATTTTCTGAACAAACATATTACATTTGCTATTTTCCTGCCCTCTGGACCCTCCCTTTTATCTAGGGAGAAATGGAAGATTACAGAAAACCCTTCAGAAACCTTCACATCCATTTCCCCTAGCAGCCTAGAATACATTCCCATCCAAGCCTTCCTCCTTATTAGTTTTCACTTCATCCATTTTGACTAATATCTTCACATTTACTAAGATTTTGGCAGCATCCTCTTTCTTAGAAAAGGCCAATAGAAAGTATATGTTGTGTTCCAGCCATGCCTCCTCCTCCTCAGCACCCAATCAGCCTCATCTCTTCTCTTACAACCTGCTTACTATTTGCATGCCTGTAGAAGACTTGTGGCTTCCCGTTTATGTTAACAACCATTCTATTCTCATGCTATCTCTTTGCCAGTCTTTGTTCCCTTCTGGCCTCCCATTTCACTATACTCTGTTCACCCTTAACTCTGTTGAACAATTCTGACAGGTCACGAATCCTATTTTCCTTCCATCCAATTTTCTATCTCTTGTGAAAATCAAAAAATAAACTGCAGAATCTGGAAATCTGAAATAAAATGAGAAAATGCTGAAAACATTTCACAGCATGGCAGCTCAATATTCCTCATTACAGAGCTTTCAAATAATTATTTTTGGGGTGGGAATTAGGTGCTGGGTAGAGTGGTTGACAGAAAGATGAAATGTATTGGTTAAGAAAACATCTTGTGGCTTGATTAACTATTGGTGTGGATATTTTAAATTAGGTCAGCATGTGTTTGGGATCTGACAATGGTTTCAGGAAGGGGAAGGGCAAACCTGGTTGCTGAAGGGATTTCATATATGGTTCTGGAAGGTAGAGGGAACCAATAGCAGACAAAAGGGAAAGAAAGAATTTTGACAGTAAATAAAAATAAAACAAAACTGCAAATACTGGAAAGCTGAAATAAAAACTGAAAATGCTGGAAACACTCAAGCAACTCCTCTGGAAAGAAAAATGGAGTTAACATTCCAGTCTAAGAACCTTCATCAGAACTAAAACTCTTTGATCTGAAACCTTAACTCTGTTTTTCTTTCTCCAGATGCCATATAACCTCATGAGTGTTTTCAGCATTTATTTTGTTATCCACAGAGCTCTGGCTTTAGTGTTCTTACCCTTCCCCCTTGTTTCAATTACCTAGATCACCCATTGTTCTGGTCCTGGTTCAGCAATCAATATTTGATTCAACTTTAACATGGCTAGATTCCCTCTCATCTGTTAAAATTAGTTCTCCTCCAATTGTGAAGTTCCTTGCTCCTTGCCATTTTCCGCACTGCAGAGCACAGTAGGTGATGTCAAGATTTAAAGAAGATGTTCAAACTTGTGAGTAGATTGGGAGCAATTGATTCCACTGTCAGAAGGGGCAAAAAGTAATCAAAGGACACATATTTAAGATAACTGGCAAAACTTCAAGCAGGAAATTTAAGACATTATTATATAAGAATGTGTTACCTGAAGAAGTGGAAACATATACAGTAATTACTTGCAAAGAGATTTAGATAAATAATTAAAAGGGAAACATTTTCAAGATTACAGGTAGAAAGTTAAGAAGTGAGATGATTTGGATCACTCTTCCAAAATACTACATAGTAACAATGGACTGAATGGCCTGGTTCTATGCTGTATGATTTTATAATAAATCACAACAGATGTTTATTCTTCTGGGAATTATTTCAGCAGCACCAAGAACTTGAATCAGGGAAAGGTCATTCAGCCCACTAAGCCAGCTTTCTCTAATGTACTGTATAAAATTTGCATTCTCCTGCTTTCTCTCTAACATACTTAATCTCCTGTGAGAAGCAAATAACCATAAGTAACCTTTCCAGGAATGTAATCTCTAAGCATTCTATCTGACACCCTCCTCAAAGCAATCAAGCAAAATCTCCATGGTATCAACCAGATATTTTAATATATATGAGTCAATGCTGACATTTGAAGTCTCAACAGGACTGCACTCATAATGATCCACAGAATATTTGATGACCTATGTTTATCCCTATACCCTTCAATCACTTTCAGAAGCAACTATTTTATTTCCTTTGTTTGGAAAAGTAAGACAGTGCAGCATAAGCTCCTCTGCTGAGTTCTATAGAAGAGACCATCCAAAATTGATTTGCTTCCTTTAGCAGTGATATTCTATACAGTTTCATGATTTGCTATGTTTACTCACAGAATCTTACAGCAAGGAAACAGGCCCTTTGACCCTGCAAATCCACACTGACCACCAAACAGCCAACTTCACTAATCCTATACTAATCCTATTTTATTCTACCTACAATCCCATCAACTCCATCTCCCCCCACAATCCACTCCAGATTTTAATACTCACCTACACATTTGGGGTAATTTACAGTAGTCAACTAACCTACCAACCCAAACATCTTTAGGATGTGGGAGGAAACCAAGACACTCAGGGGAAACCCACACAGTCATAGGGAGAGTGTGCAGATTCCAACCAGGCAGTACCAGAGATCAGAATTAAACCCAGGTTGCTGGAGCTGTAAGGCAGAGGCTCTACTAGATGTGTCAATCTGAAACTACAATTAATCCCACTTTGGTCACAAAAGGATATCAGTATAATTTGCTGAGTACCATCCTTTGAAAAATGGAGGGACACTGGCTGAACATTTTGAAACCTTGACATTGACTGCATTGAATTTACGTTAACTTGCTTCAATTCATTTTAAGCTCCATTACTATCTTAAACAGGAAATCAAAACAGGAAATGTTCCAGGATGAGAACCTTAGTTTTGTAGATATGTACTTGGTGCAAGGGCAGTGTGTTTTCAAAATTTGATTGTTCTGTTTCACAGTGAGAAAGTATAATCACTCATCAGGATGGTTTGGTGCCTCCTGTGTGCCAGAATCAAAGGCATCACTGAACAAGTACAGAACATTATTAGGGCAAAGCATGTACAGCCAGCAGTTGCAACCTGTATCAATGCCAACGGTATCTATTAAAAGGAAGAATAAGGTCCTGAAGGCAGATTTCAAAGAGCTAGAGAGAAAATTAAAATGCAAGACCTCAAAGGTGGTAATCTCTAAATTATACCAGTGTCATGTGCCAATAAGTACAGAAATATTAGAATAGTCCAGATTAATGCAGGTCTGAAGAGATAGTGCAAGATGGAGTGCCTTAGCTTCCTTAGGCATTAGGACAAACTCTGGGGCACGGGCTAGGCAGCTTGTATCTCACCCTGTGGTTCACTGGTGCCTTTGGGGAAAGTTTAAGCAGTCTTAGCCGGGGTTTGGAACGTAAGAACATTTTCAGAAGCAGAAGAAGCAAAACTGGATGTTGATGTTTTGTATATGATCCTGGAAAGCAGAGGAATGCATTTGGAAAGAAGGGGAAACCATCAGTGGAAAAAAAAGAATTCTGGCATTGCACGATACGATATTGTGGCTCTTGCAGAGACTAGGCTGTGTCACCAGGGCAGGAATGGATACTGAATACTCTTGGATTTCAATGTTTTAAAAGGGATGGGGGGGGGGGGGGGGGGAGAAGAGGAAGAGGGGAGGTGTTACTGGTCAGAGATACTATTACAGCTGCAGAAAGGATGGATAATGTAGAAGGAACCTCTCTAGAGTCAGTATGGGTGAAAGTTAGGAACAAGAAAGGAGCAGTTACTCTACTGGGAGTATTCTACAGGCCTCCCCGCAGCAGCAAGGATACTGAGGAGCAGATTGGGAGGCAGATTTTGGAAAGGTCCAAGAATAACAGGGTTGTTATCATGGGAGACTTCAACATCCCAAATATTGATTGGTACCTGCTTAGTACCAAAGGTTTAGACGGGGCAGAGTTTGTAAAGTGTGTTCAGGATGGATTCTTGTCACAGTATGTTGACAGGCCGACTAGAGGGAATGCCATATTAGATCTAGTATTAGGTAATGAACCAGGTCAGGTGGCAGATCTCTCAGTGAGTGAGCATTTGGGGCACAGTGACAACTGCTCCATAACCTTTAACATTGTCGTGGACAAGGATAGGAGCAAAGAGGACAGGAAGATATTTAATTGGGGAAGGGCAAATTATGAGGCTATAAGGCTAGAACTTATGAGTGTGAATTGGGATGACATTTTTGAAGGGAAATGTACTATGGAGATGTGGTCATTGTTCAGGGATCTCTTGCAGCATGTTAGGGATAAATTTGTCCCGGTGCGGCAGAGAAGGAATGGCAGGGTGAAGGAACCATGGGTGACAAGAGAGGTGGAACAACTAGTTAAGAGGAAGAAGGCAGAATATATAAGGTTTACAAAGCAAGGATCAGATAGGTCTCTTGAGGAATATAGGGTAGCAAGGAAGGAACCTAAGAAGGGGCTGAGGAGAGCAAGAAGGGGACATGAAAAGCCCTTGGCAAGTAGGGTTAAGGAAAATCCCAAGGCTTTTTTCACTTATGTGAAGAGCAGAAGGATGACAAGAGTAAAGGTAGGACCAATTAGAGACAAAGGTGGGAAGATGTGCCTAGAAGCTGTGGAAGTGGGTGAGGTCCTCAATGAATACTTCTCTTCAGTGTTCACCAAGGAGAGGGGCCTTGATGACACTGAGGACAGTGTCGGTAAGGTTAATTTTCTGGAGCACGTAGATATCAAGAGAGAGTATGTGTTGGAGCTGTTAGAAAATATTAGGACAGATAAGTCCCCAGGGCCTGACAGAATATTCCCCAGGCTGCTCCGCGAGGTGAGGGAGGAGATTGCTGAACCATTGGCTGGGATCTTTGAGTCCTTGTTGTCCACGGGAAGTAGGGATAGTCCAGGGAATTATAGACCAGTGAGACTTACGTCTGTGGTGGGCAAGCTGTTGGAAAAGATTCTTAGAGATAGGATCTATGCGCATTTAGAGAATCATGGTCTGATCAGGGACAGCCAGCATGGCTTTGTGAAGGGCAGATCATGTCTCACAAGCCTGATAGGGTTCTTTGAGGAGGTGACCAGGAAGATTGATGAGGGTAGTGCAGTAGATGTGGTCTACATGGATTTTAGTAAGGTATTTGACAAGGTTCCACATGGTAGGCTTCTTCAGAAGGTCAGAGGGCACGGAGGCTTGGCTGTGTGGATTCAGAATTGGCTTGCCTGTAGAAAGCAGAGGGTTGTGGTGGAGGGAGTGCATTCAGATTGGAGGGCTGTGACTAGCAGTGTCCCACAAGGATCGGTTCTGGGACCTCTACTTTTCATGATTTTTATTAATGACTTGGATGAGGGGGTAGAAGAGAGGCGTTGGCAAATTTGCAGATGACACAAAGGTTGGTGGTGTTGTGGATAGTGTGGAGGATTGTCGAAGATTGCAGGGGGACATTGATAGGATGCAGAGCTAGACTGAGAAGTGGCAGATGGAGTTCAATCCGGAGAAGTGTGAGGTGGTACACTTTGGAAGGACAAACTCCAAGGTGGAGAACAAAGTTAATGGCAGGATTCTGGGTAGTGTGGAGGAGCAGAGGGATCCGGGGATTCATATCCACAGATCACTGAAAGTTGTCTCACAGGTGGATAGGATAGTTAAGAAAGCTTATGAGATGTTAGCATTCATAAGTCATGGGATCAAGTTTAAGAGCCACGAGGTAATGATGCAGCTCTACAAAACTCTGGTTAGACCACACTTAGAATACTGTGTCCAGTTCTGGTCGCCTCATTATAGGAAGGATGTGCAAGCATTGGAAAGGGTGCAGAGGAGATTTACCAGGACGCTGCCTGGTTTAGAGAGTATGGATTATGAGGAAAAACTAAGGGAGCTAGGGCTTTACTCTTTGGAGAGAAGGAGGATGAGAGGAGACATGCTAGAGTTATATAAAATATTCACAAGATCACAAGACAAAGCAGCAGAAGTAGGCCATTCAGTCCATCAAGTAGAGTAGAGATACAGTCAGCGCCTCTTTCCCAGGGCACCAATGCTCAATACAAGAGGGCATGGCTTTAAAGTTATGGGTGGGAAGTTCAAGGGGGATATCAAAGGGAGGTTTTTTACCCAGAGAGTGGTTGGTGCATGGAATGCACTGCCTGGGGTGGTGGTGGAGGCAAGTACATTAGTCAAATTCAAGAGATTGCTAGATAAGCATATGGAGGAATTTAAAATAGAGGGATATGTGGGAGGAAGGGGTTAGATAGTTTTAGGTGAGGTTTAAAGGTCGGCACAACATTGTGGGCTGAAGGGCCTGTATTGTGCTGTACTTTCTATGAAATGCAGATGGTGGAAATCTGAATTTAAAACAGAAAATGCTGAAACAATAAGGAGGTGAGGTAGCATGCGTGGGAAGAGAAACTCATCAAAACCTCAACAATGTATTGTTGTCGAGACTTTCGTGCAGGGTACCTAGGACATAAATATCATGAAATGAGGGTGCAGATTGATAGATGGGAGCATGATATTGTGGGTATTACTTAACTTGGCTCAGAGATGGACAAGCATGGTGGCTCAACATTCCTGGTTACAGAACGTTGATTTGCAAATAATTATTTATGGAGGAAGGTTGGGTGCAGGGGTTGTGGAGAGGATGGAGTGTACCAATATCTCATTTGATGTAGTCCGAAAAGAATTTAGCAAGACATTTGACTAAACCTCAGGAACATAAAAGCCCATAGGATCTTCAGGAAAGTGCCAAGATGGATTAACAATTGTTCAGTGTCAGAAAGTAAAGGGTAATAATCAATGGGAGTTTAACTGACTGGGGGGATATCTGCTGTGGAGTTCTGCAGTGGTCAGTACCAAGTCCCTTGTATTTTTCATGATACATTTTAGTAACTGGAACTTAAATATGGGGACCATCATTAAAACAAATGTTAATGATATCCATATTGGCAGTGTTGTTGATAGGAAGAAAAGTCTCAGTTGCAGGAAGATACTGATAAGATGGACATAAGAATAGCAAAAGGAACTGAATCATAACTGTGAGGTAATATATTTGAGGAGGTAATGAATTCCAAAATAATTGGTAGGATTCTGACAAGTGTAGAGGAATAGAGGTGCCTAGGATGGGGTGTACTAACAGCCCATTTGATGTAGTCTGAATGGATTCTAGCAAAACACTTGACTAAACCTCAGGAACAAGGGAAACAGAGGGTAGATTTAACTGAGGTGTAAAAAATGTTGAGATGCCAGAAAGAATGTAAATAAGTACCCACTTCCTGACAAAGAGAAATTGAAAACTAACTGGTCTGAATTAAGTAATTGGTCGAAGGATTAGAACGGAATTGAGGAAATGATTTTTCACTTAAAGAATAGCAGAGATCTGGAATCATTGTCTTGAAAGGGTGATGGAGGTGAGAACTGTAACCTGCAGGGTTATGGACTAAGAGCTGGAAAGTGGGAATAACCTAAATATCTTAATTTATGTCCAGAATGGACACTGAGTCAAATGGCCTCCATCTGTGCCATCATTTTTAATGGTTCTATGATTCATCTATGACTCAGCTCTGAAAGGAGTTATTTTTATTTTTTTTTATTGTTTGTGACATTAGTTATGACTCAGTTACCTAGTTTGAAGTTTCAATAAAAGATTTGACGTGATCTCTAATGCAGATTATGCTGTGAACTTCATTTTAATAGAATTCCCTTAGCAATGGGATTATTTCTGAGTACTGTACATTGCTTTTTGCCAACACATATAAATTGGTTTGAAAAGGTAAAAGGTATAACAGGTATAATTAATTGCATCATAATATTGTATAGACCAAACAGCCCAGGCATTTTCTGAAGCAATGGAGAGCAAGCTTTGACTACTGATTAGGCTAACCACATAGATTGAATAAACCAGCCACAAGAGAATTTTCTGTGCAGATGTTGAAACAGCCCTATAAAATCCCATCATGGGACAAACCTATGCTCTGCACAATACTAAGCTTCCAACTATAGAAAACATTGCCAAGTTTTCTTCAGAAGTCTGACATTTTTGCCAATTTTTCTTGTTATCTTCGCTCCCAGTATTACTGGATGTGATTAGCAAACCAAGAAATTAAATGGATGAAGGTGGTTTAATCCACATCAGTGTGACTTACTGAAGACAGCTTAACACTCTCAGCTTGATCAAACTTTATGACAGACACTTGCTTGGCACTCTTACAACAAAGACTGTTCAACTCTGTCTCTTGACTACCTGTGATAATCAGTTGATTATTGATTGAATTTTAGTTGTGCTATCAAGTTCCTGCAGTTTACAGATAGCAGAAAGAGTAACATAATTTTCAACTACTTTTAGCAAATAACATATTCATTAAAGGTTGGTGATGCTTAAATAATTTCTATGAAAGTGTTTCTTTGAAGATATATTTAAACAGGCAATGTGGAAATTTCTTTCTTAGTACTTCTCATATAGGGAAACATACAGAGAAAGTTCAGTGACAAACAATGAGGTGAATTAATTTTATGTCCAATGACATGGACTACAAACCTTGGCTACATAGTACTCACTGTTTGGGCAACCTAAATGTCAACTTACTTATGTGACATCTTGAGCTCCCAGTTGGAAGCTGTTTTAGCTTTCCTTCCCATTCCCACACCGACGTCTCTATCCTTGGCTTCCTCCACTGCCAGGAAGAAGCCAAACAGAAATTAGAGGAACAGCATATAGTCTACAACCCAGCTGCATGAACATTGAGTTCTCCAAGAAGACTCAAGAGACTGCAGGCACTGGAACCTGGAGCAACACACAAAAAACGCTGGAGGAACTCAGCAGATTAGGCAACATCTATGGAGAGAAATGGACTGTCGACATTTAGGGTCTAGACTCTTCCTCTGGATCAGTCCATAGCTGCTGCCTAACCCGCTAGGTTCCTCCAGTGTTTTGTGTGTTGTATTGAATTCTCCAATTTCAGGTAAGCCGCACCCTCTTGCTCCTTTCTCTCTCCTTCTGATTCACCCACGTCCTCTCACACACACCCTTCTTTCGAAACCACAACCACCCCTCAGCCCCCTGTTACCCAGTTTCTTTTCCCTTCCTCACCTGGTTCCACCTGCCTATCACCCATGCACTCAGCCCACTGGATCCCCTATCTCCTTCCCCCACTGGTCCCACCTGCCCACCATCCCTGCCTTACCTGGTTTAACTCATCACCTTCCTTTCTTATCAAATTCCACAATCTGCAGACCTTTGCTGTTATCTCCCAGCCTCTGTCTATCTCCACCCTTCCCTCCCCCACCTGTCTCCAGCTACCCATCAGCCCACTCCTCATCTTGATCCACCTATTGCTTGCCAGCTCCTGGCTCACCCCTCCCCCTCACCTCTTTACACTGGTTATTTCCCCTTTTCACTGTCAGTCCTGATGCAGGGTCTCGACCCAAAATGTCGACTATCCCTTTGCCTCCATAGATGCTGCCTGACCCACTGAATTTTTTTTTTTGCCACTGAAATTTGGCTTGGTCCTAAACAAAAAGCAATCTTTTTCTTTAACCCCAGTCCAAATTGACATTAACTCTGTTTCTCTCTCCACAGATGCTGCCTGACTGGTTGGCTACTTCCAGCATTTACTGCTTTTATTTCAGATATCTAGCATCTTCAATAAATATTTTAATGTTGGCTAAGATCACCAAATAAAAGATGCTGGTGAACAAAGTACAGTTGCTTCAAAATCATTAAGAATTTTTGAGTTTATTGATAATATTAATTATTGAATGAAAGGCACTTAAGTAGAGAAAAGGAATAAAATTTAAAGACAGTATTAGAGGATTTAATGAATGTCAAATAAATTGCAAACAAACAATAAACTGCAATAGACAAATCAATGAGGGCTAAGTAGTGGGCACATTGTTGGCCATGTTACTAAATGGTACAGCAAGGACAAATCCATGATTATGATTTGGATTTGTTAACATCATCGGGACAGATGTGAGGAGCAAAAAATTCATATTGCACTGTAAACCACACTGAAACAGGCAAGACACATGGAGTGCAAAAGACCACTGCAAATTTGGACCAGAGGCTCCATATAGAAAAAAAACAGTCAAATTATGGACACCAAACAAGCAGGTACAGCTCATCGGTCAAGGTAGACAGTAGCTAAGCCCGACATGTGTGATAGAGGGAGGATTATTGTGATGGTTATTGTCTGAGACTTGTCTGACATGAATGTTTATAGATATTTAACCACCAAAGCATGAATCCCGTTCAAGACAAGATGCAAGTCCACAATGTTTCAGAACCCTTCATAGCTACTATTCCCAAGAAGCAGGAGAGGAATCCACCTTACCTTGATTAGAGTGCACCTGGTGCTGCATTGTACAGTGTATGTGGACACATTTCTGATGTTGTCAGCAGTTGTCAGGAATGACGTAGAGGTGAAAAGAAAGATAGGGTGATCCAGTTACTGCTCTGTGACTGCAGCATATAGCGCCATTTCTTTAGAGAACTGATGTTTCTGGAGGCTTTGCCATTAGGATGATGCACACAGTGCATCTTCCCCTGAAACCTCTGTCTCCTGAGCCTAACCATTAAAGCCTTTATCCCTCTCCTCCTCCTGCCTCTTCTGGGAGGTTGCCTTGATCAGAGGGTCCTCTCTTTCTCTTTCTCTTCGTGCTGGAGACCAAGGGGGATTGGCTGACATAGCATCAGTTGCAGCTAACCAGGGGAGGTGGATAAAGGTAAAGAACTTTGAGAATATAAGCTCAGGTCCAGCCACGGGATCTTCCACTGAGTTGACACAATGTTGCCTCCTCACTCAACTGATTGACTGTGATTTTCTCCAATAAATTCAAGTCCACCAATAAGCCTGAAAGTCATTGAAGATCTCATCACTCAAAGTGCAGGGTGGAGTGAAGGGTGTCCTTCTTGCAGCCCAGTCCTAAATTTACTGCCCAATAGCATATTGTTAGCCAGATCATTGTGATCCAATTAACAGAGCTAGTGTCAAATCAGCACTACAAAATGATTGATGCCTACCCTGCATACCTCCAGAAAGTGCATGCAACACACCCCTACTGTTCTATTCAATTTGCTAAGCAGTGCAACTTATGTTAAATGTATGCACCCATGATTCACCAACCAAACTGGAAATAAATTGATTCTCTAACTACTGATATAAATATTGCCTCTTGAGCCCAATTAAGTGCCCTTATTTCTTGACCTTTGCACTCTGTGCTCAAGCAAATTAGTCATACTTAATTTTTATTTGTGGCAAATCATAAATAAGGTTAAATAATTGAAATTAGTAAATGAAAATAAAAAAAACTTCAGATGTTGGAAATCTGAAGGTGCACTGAAGGGCTCTGATCTGAAACATCAACTGTTTCTCTTTCCACAGATGCTGCCTGACCTGCTGGGTGTTTCCATTATTTTCTGCTTTTTTTAAATTTTATATTGAATAATTTGAAGTCCACTTTCTTACATCTGCTCTGTGCAACCAGTAAATGTTGTTAACCTTCAAAAGAGGATTAATTTTTATCTCCTGACACTAATATACCTCTACTTGACAAGCCTAAATTAGAAAGAAAGTATTGAATAAGGCAACTTTCCAAGTTCTTTTGGGAATATGAAGTAAAAACAGAGATTGTTGGAAATATTCCATAAATTCTGCTGAGTATTTCAGGCATTCTTTGTTCTTATTTCAGATTTACAGCAATTGCAGTTTTTTTTTATTTACCTAGTCATCCCAAACATGTATTGCGACTATTAAACATTTCACCAATAGATGTCAAACAAATTTATATTTTTCACTTTCAAAGGTTTGGGAAAAAAAGGGTGTCAACATTGTATCTTAATAATAGCCAAACTTCAGAAATGGTTACCCATCCTTTTCATTAGATACTAATAATCTCAGCCAAAATCAATTGGTGCCTGACCTACTGACTGTTTCCAATATTTTGTTATTTTTTTCTTAATTAACAGTGCTATACTGACTTTACAAAATTAAAATCCCTTAAATTGAGGCATAATTTCCCATTATAATGTGTGCCCCAAATCATTCTCTGGAAAACTGAATTTATGTTCTGTGAACTACACAAACCTTTGTGTGGTGGCCTTAATGTAGCAAAACAGCTTGAATAGATTCAGAAGAGAAAATTACTGTCAGGCATTGGGGTTAGTGAGATTGCCATTGCTCAAGAGATCTGTAGAAAATCTTAACCCTAATCATCACCTTAACCCAAATGCAACAACATGTATGGATTTGGGTCAGGAATAAAACAGATAGGTGAAGGTGTTTAAGAGGGTACATTTGAAATCAATTAGGTCTGAAGGAGGTCATAGTGATAAGGTGATATGACACTCTGAATAGATTTCAAAAAATAAGAAAGGTGCTGTGAATTCAATGTTAGTAAATATTTTCCTCAGGCTGGTAATGAGCTAACTACTCTGGGCCTCTCTGCTACCAGGCAGCCCGTAAACTTGGGAAGTAGTGGTTCTAGACGGGAAGCTCAGAACATTCTCAAGTGCTCATGTGGCAGAAGCCCAGGAATATTCCTGGATCTCCCATCCTCCCAAACATATATTACAGCTTACCCTCTGGACCTTTCACAAGGTCTGCCCAAATAAGTCACAAAATACCAGTCGGGCTCCAATGTATGGCCTATTTGTATATCTAATGAGCCAATCATCTAACCTGGCTGGGTGCTCTGGCTGCTCACTGCAAGGTGTTCAGAAAGCAACAATAGCCACAGTATTACCAGGGTGCGGTAGTGAGTCATTCACTACTATTCTAAGAGTGTAGCCGCTTTGTTTCTTACTGACCAGAAGCCCCATAATCACTCCCAAAAAAAAGTGGAAAACCTGTGGTGTAGATTAAAATTGCTACTGAAGGGATGTGGTTAACTGGTGATATATTTTTAGAAATTTAATGGATATTATATTCTGTAACCTGATACTGCATCTTAGATGATCAACTCCAAAAAAATGTTTTGTAGCTGCATTAACCTAGAAAAACAGAACATGCAATGGTCCTGGGATTCCATGTGCTCCAAGTGATGTCCCGCCATAAACTCTGGGAAACTCACTAGAAGGTTAAATTTGCCCATTTTGCTAAACCCATCAATGACCAACTGTTGTTACAGCAGGGGGTTGATGTAACACTCATGCAACTTCATGACCAATGCAAGATTGGAATAGGTTAAAAATGGGTAAATTGTAAAAAAAAAACAACCACCCCACAGTTCCATGACATCTATCTTTCATCAATAAACAAAATTTGTTGTAATCCAAGTTGAATAAAAGGCAGCATGGAAGAAACTGCATCAATCATCAAATTCTGATGGCTTTAATTTTTATTGTCTACATTTTCAAGTAATATTTATCTCAGAAAACGTTTACGTGCCATGTCTAGTCAAGTGCTTGAGATCATGTTAATTTTCACTGTCTGAGTGGATTTGTGGCCTCATTGTTCTTATCATGCAGAGGTACTATAGTCAAAGGTCAAGCAGTCCCAGAGTGGACTGCCTGCAACAACCTGCCAAAACATTAGGCATCGCACATACCCTCTGGTCCCAGGCTGGCTCCTTCAACTGCTGCATCCACAAGAAAATAAACAAGAGCTAGTTCTTCGAAATCATCAACCATGTTGCCAGCTGATATTGGTCAGAGTCTGCCCTGTGCATCCCATTCAGAGCTAAAAGTGGCATCCGTAATCTTACATAGGTCAGGAGACCTTGATTAGCATTTTAAACGGGTTGATCACCTGACTTGGAGAGCTGCTGCTGCTGACCATTGATCTCAGGGGAAACACTGCGACACCATCACAAAGCCAGCAACGTGACGGCAGGTCATTATACATCTTTATTGGGGTGCTGGTACCCTGTTTTGACAGTGGGAGGTCAGAAGGCTTATCCCTTAAGTTTTTGGATTATAAAATAAGATATTTCGCATGACTTATTAGTATAAGACGACATTGCACAACAAGCTGAACTGTCTAATGGTAGAACATTTCCTCTGTTATTAAAAAAGCATTTTTATGGAAATTCTATAAACAGTGACCAGAGGAGGTATGCCATCCATCAAGCATGTAAAAAGTTATAATGCATAAACATTAAATATGATGTGGTAAATTATTATAAGCAATGTAAGTGCCTCCTGTTTAATCCACATCATTACGTATTTCTAACTGGAAGTTAATGTTGTATATTGTTACACTGCAACATTTGAAGCTGTAGTTTGATTTAAAAATAACTGTACACTTTGAATTTTTAAACTGGTTCTCTGATCGTGAAGGTGATGCATTGTTGCAGTATTTTGCAGATTGACCTTTTGGATAAGACTACCTGCAGTTTCAGCTGGCTTTTCAACATAATCGTCAATGGGACAAACTGTTGCATAAAAGACTGCTGCATAAAAAGAAATTTAGTGAAAGTGAAGGCATGTTCAATATGAATATTTGCCTAGTTGAATTAATGGCATGGAATTTCAATTCTCAAAAGCTGGGGATAATTATGTTCAAGGAACCAGCTGGTTTTCTGTCATCCCTGAAGGAAACTGCACAATTTCAGCTGGGATAAGCATAAATCTGATCAAATTTAATGCCCAGCCAATCAAATCAATTGTTTCAAACAAAAATTTAAATAAAATTCAGAGTTAATTATGTTTTCTTTAAAACTATTATTAATTATCTTTTTGGACAATAAATAATCAAATCTTAGAGTACATTATTATTTTGTAACACCACATGGCCTCAGGATAAGGGAATGGGCAGCTACATAAAACATTACCTAACCTTTCCCAATGCCATCATATGATTTGGGGCAGCACAGTGGTATAGCCATTAGAACTGCTGCTTCACAGCTCCAGCAACCCGAGTTCAATTCTAACCTCTAGTGCTGCCTGTGTGGAGTTTGTGACTGTGCTTCCTGCAAGGTGCCCTGGTTTCCTCACACATCCCAAAATGTATGGGTGGTGGGTCACTTGGTAAATTGCCCTTGGTGCGTAGGTGAGTGGTAGAATCTGGGGTTCTGTTGATGGGAATATGGGTAGAATAAAATGGGATTAATGTAGGATTAGTGTAAATGGGTGCTGGATGATCAGTGTAGAGTCGGTGGACCTAAGGGTTGTTTCCATGCTATATCACTCCATGAATCCACCATTTTGGCAAACCTAGACAAAATGCCATGCAACTTTTGGATTATAAGTGTGTGCTCATCGATGGATAAGGAAACTATGAAGGAAAGGGTTGGGGTGAGGGTGGGGAACAATTGCTAGTGCAAACCTACATGAAAAATTTCTTGGAGGACGTCAAGTGGGAGATGCTACAATGAAGGGAAATTACAATAGAAAACTGCCCGGAGTTGTCAATATGAGGATACTCGAGCAGATCCACGTATATGCGCTTATAACGTGTGTGTTTCCCGTAGTAGAGGGAAATGGGGAACAATCACAGACTGTCTACTTCCTTCCCAAATTTGCACTTTCTCTACAAGGGAGATTTATAGAATAGAGGGCACATCCAGCAGCAAATGAAGATTTTTGGTGGGATAACTCACAAGACAGACGTTTTCTGTTCATAGCAAGGAGAAGGTTACTTATGATTCTTTTTGCAAGGTAAGCCAACAAGAGCTTTGATTTTTATACTACTTCTGCTACATGTTATGATGAAAGTCCATCAACCAGAAAGGTTAACTTTTTTTATTTGCACAAATGCTGTCTGATCTGACAAATTCTTCTTGCGTTTGTCTTTATTGTACATTAGTTGAATCAGGGGTTATTTTGCTTTTGCAGTTCTTCAAATAATTTTGCAAAACAACCACACACTGTTGGGAAGTGGAAACATCTTTCCTCATAACCAGGCATGTTGCTAACAAAATGTCAGGGAAACTTTACACACAGCATGTGCAATCTGCAGTTTCTGCCTGAAAATATTCTGAAAACGTTGTTTTATCTGGTGAGAAAAACTGGGAGCTTTAAGAACGTTAATGAATGTACTCAAAGAAAGAAAACTTTTAGATTTAACTCTCATATAAAACATTTAAAAGTTACTCCTCAGGAGGCTAGGTCAACTTGGCATGTCCCCATTGACCCTCACCAATTTTTACAGATGCACCATTGAAAGCATCCTACCTGGATGCATCATGGCTTGGTATGGCTACTACTCTGCCAGAGACCGCAAGAAAGGGCAGAGAGTTATGGACGTAGTTCAGCACATCACGAAAACCAGCCTCCCCTCCATGGACGCTGTCTACACTTCTTGTTGACTCAGTTAAGCAGCCAGTATAACCAAAGACCCCACTCACCCCAGACATTCTCTCTTCTCCCCCCTCCCATCGGGCAGAAGATACAAAAGCCTGAAAGCACGTACCACCAGGCTCAAGGACAGCTTCTATCCTGCTGTTATAAGACTCTTGAACGAACCTTTTGTACAATAAGACGAACCCTTGATCTCACAATCTGCCTCATCATGGCCTTGCACCTTATTGTCTGCCTGCACTGCACTTTCTCTGTGACTGTAGCATTATATTTTGCATTCTGTTATTGCTTTTCCCTTGTACTACCTTGATGTACTGATGTGATGAAATGATCTGTATGGATGGCATGCAGAACAAAGTGCTTCACTGTACCTTGGTATATGCGATAATAATAAACTAATTACCAATTTACCAATTTACATTGTGTGTAAGATGCCATATTTGATTGAGAAAACTGATGGATGACTTTTTCAGTCTATTAATGTGGTCCTTTCCCCTTTTGTTGGTTAGTTCTCTTGAAAAGACATTCTTCATCAACAACTTGGATTTACCACAAAAGCATAATCAGACAGAAAAGCTCAAGGAAGTTTTGTGGGAGAGGTGGACTTCAGGCACTACTTCAACTCCACTGCCGTGGTGAGGCCCAACACAAACAAGAGGAAAACACCTCATATTCCCGCTGAGTAGTCTACAACTCATTGGTATGAAAATGGAATTTTCCAATTTCAGGTAACCCTCACCTCCATTTTCTTCCCCCACCCCCCACTCTCTCTCTCCTTCCAATCCTCCTCCGGTCCATCTATTTCTGTCCCCTTCACCCTCCCCCCACCTCTAGTGTCCCCACCACTCATTTCCGCCCCATCGTCCCCTCCTGATTCCATCCACTGACCATGTGCATGTTTCATCCACTGGCTCTTCTCCCTCTACCCCTCTGGTCCTGATTCCTTCTGCCTTTCACCTCTCCTCTCACAATTCCTATTATCACCTTCCTTACTTATCAGATTCCAGCACTGGTAACCTTTGTGTTCCCACTTATCGCCTTCCAGCTGCTGTCTCCACTTCACCCCCATCCCCCTCCTGGCCCCATCTTACTCCCTTTCTTTGCCTCCATCTATTTTGTCTCCCAACTCCTCCCCTCCCCCTCCCCTACCTGGCTCAATCTGCCTACCACACCCCTCCTGCCCCCCACCCCCAAGAACTACGCCCCCACTCCCCGGACAGTCCATCAATCACCTCTGGCCTCAGACACACCACTCCCCCTTTCCTCTTTATAGTGGCTATCTCCCCACTGCACACTTAGTCCTGATGCAGGGTTTTGATCTGAAATATCAACAATTCTTTTCCCCCCCACAGATGCTGCATGACCCACTAAGTTCCCCCAGCAGATTGTTTGTTACTAATTATTAAAACATTGGTTTTGCAAGCGGGATTAGAATGTGTCAAGGAGCCGCAGAATCAAAGTCAGGGTGGTGAGAGTGGACAGCATCAGAGGAGTGGGGGCATTTGAAGTGTCCGGGCTGATCAGGAGAAGAAAGGTAGGGAAGGGACCCCTGCTAATGAAAAGGGCCAGGTATCAATAGCAAGAGCAGTGATTAATCTTTAAGTTTTAAAATTAAAAATATAATTTAAAATTTAATAATTTATTTTTCTTGCAACATAGAGGCTTTATTAAAGCAGTTGTTTATTAAAACTGCTCTCCTTTTTCAGCAAGCTTTGCTCCACACTGTCACCATGTGGCCAGACTCTACAGTTATCTGCTAACAATCAATTCTTAACATTTTCAAATATCAAAACAATAATTATTTGTACAATAAGATCTTTTAACGCAGGATGATTAGAAAAGTTTGCCTATGTGTCTTTGTATTAAAGAATCACCATCTAAGAAAAAAGTGGCATAGAAATTAGATGGTGCCTGATTTTGGATTGGACAGATCATTCTATTGAACTCAGTGATATGTGAAAGACACATAAGTGGCTCTATTCCCATTGCTAGAGGCAACTCGCTGGGCATATGAGTGGAAATTCATGTGATTATATCAACTGGAAGGCAATAGGGTACAGATGATGGCCAGCAGATGATTGTGGTTTTGACAAGGAACCTGGGTGGCATTTCCCAGTTTCCTGTGGTATCATATTCATCCAAGTAGAACAAGGTGAAACTCACTTTTTGAGTGATTGCCTTGTATGACAAAACAGGTTTGACTGCTGTGCAACTCGCAAAAATAGACCATTATATGCCATGAACAGCCCCAGATGGAATCCTGGGGCTGATTGTAAAGTACATGGGATCCTGGGATTGACAGAATCACGGAAGTTATATTGAGTACAAATCAGTGATTCAGCCACAACTGAAGTAATTGCAACCAATTCTGAGCACTACACTTCAGGATAGGAGGGACCAGAGGGGGTGCAGAAAAGATTTTCCAGAAATATGAGAGATTTTATTTCTGAGATTAGACTGGAGAAGTTCTCCTTGAAGCAGTGAAGGTTGAGAGGAGATTTGATAAGGGTATGCAGATGCTGAATGGGTTCAATGGTGTTGGCAGAAGGAAGGTGTTCTCATTAGTGGATGGTTCAAGGACCAGTGGCAGAGATTTAAAATTTTGAAGAAAAGGAACGTGAGAAAAGACATTTTTAAACAGAATATAGATTTGCTCTGGAATTCACTGCCTGCAAGTGATGGAAACAGAATCAATTAGCGCCTTCCAAAGAAAGTTGGATTGACAGGACAGAACAAGTAAATCACAGGGTTATGGGTAAAGAGCAGGGGAACAGAACTGAAAGGAATCTTCTTCTAAGAGCCACAAATTCAATGGCTAAATGGCCTCCTTCCATCCTTTAAAGCATTTCTATGATTCTATGAAATAAATCTCATAAGACACCTTAAGTGAGACATTAGGTTCATCAGAACATAAGAAACAGGAGTAGCTATGAATAAGATTGTGTCTGAGTTTTTGCCTCAGTGTCACTTTCCTGCTGATTTCCATTTTGAGTAAACCTAGCAACTAAGCCTCCACCGCCTTCCAGGACAGAAAATTCCAAAGATTCGTGACCTGCCGGGTGAAGAAATTTCTTCCTATCTCAGTTCTGAATCTCTAAAACCTTATTTTGGAACCGTGACCTTTGTTCTAGACACCCCAGCCTGGAAAAAACGTCATCTTTGCATCTACCCTAACAATTCCCTTGAGAACTTTGCATGATTCAATGAATTCCTGAGTGGCATAGCCAGTTCAAGCGAGTCCCTAAATATCTATAAGGCTCTTAACCTACGTAACTGGATCCCAGTGTACAGAAATTTGGCATTGTGTAATTGAAAGTCTGAGCCAGTAACTTGACTGAAAATTAGATCAAAAAGGGACTTTTCAAATAATAATTGCAATTGGTTCCCATATTTCAATCGCAGTATATATGTCTATTATTTTCATTGAGAAAAAAGAGGGTTGTTCAGACTGTTATTCAATTTAATGTAACTTGACAGCTATTTGCTCATTCAATAGCTCACCAGTTTGGCAATTACTTCCTCATTCAGAAGGGACAGCTCTTTAATAAAGATTACATTGCACATATATTCATAAAAAGTAACTTCACACATAATTGCATGACTTATATTGTGATCTTATTTTTATTGATACATGGGATGAGACCATTTATTGTCCATCTCTAACTGTCCTTGAGAAGGAAGTGATGAGCCATCCTTATGAACCACTACAATTCATGTGTTTAAGGCACTCTCACGGTGCTTTTAGATAGTGAGTCCCAGTAGTTAATGAAGGAACTGGGATATATTTCCAAGTCAAGATGGGTTGAAGCTTGAGGATTTTTCAGGTGATGCTGCAATGTCCTGCAAGTTTTTGAACTACATTCTCTATATACTGCAGCTATGACTAAGCCGATACAAACAAACAACTATTCTCCAAGAAAGGGAAGCAGATTTAGCAGGTACCACTCCTTCCACCACTTTGCACAGTGGTTGCAAAATGCACTGCAGCTGCTTACCAGTGCTCCTTCAACAACACTTCCCAAAGCTCTAATGTCTACCACCAAGATCATAAGGAAGAAGGATCATTGATGTTAACTGGATTTCTCTCTCCACAATTGCTGTCTGACCTGCTAACTGTTTTAGCATTTTCTCTTTTAATTTTAGATTTCCATCATCTGCCATGTTTTGCTTTTCAAGCAGGACTGCAGCAGTTAAAGATGACAATTCACCAAACCTTCTCTATGGCAAGAACAGAAGGGAAATAAATGTTGGCCTTGGCAATGACACCCACATCCCTTAAACCAATAAAAAGGCAGAGGCTGTACTAGATCCATATTCTGGATGAACAACAACAGTCTTGTGCTTCTGGTATTGCCTATATTCAATAGATTTATTTGTGTCTGAATAAAATGTGATTGTTTTCACCTGTAATGGTCAGTATCTTTTGATTTGAACTAAACAGCAGATGTATTGAAATTCCATTTTACATTTGCAATACGGGATGATTGTTGAACCTAGATTACATAACCTAAAACACTGTGGGGCTGTTTTCCAATCCCATGTATCTTGAGTATATTTTATTCTTAACCTATCTAAGTATCTGGTGAAAAGCAAAAAGAAAACTACAGATGCTGGAAATCTGAAATAAAAGAAAATGTTGGATATACTCAGCTGGTTCAGGTTGATGACCATTAATTTAAGTACTGAATGTGATGCTCAGTATTGCCTGCTCTCTTGATGGGCTTTGTATCCTCATTCAGCCGCTCACATTAGCATCGTAGGACTTGGGAGTGAGTTATCCAGGGAGCCATCCTTCAAAAAACAGTTAGTCTCACAGTGAAAGAATTATTAGGGTATCCCAGGAAACAAACATTGTTCAATATTGTCACATCAAATGCAAATTGGCAAAATGCTTGCAGGTTTGTGAGGTTCTTGGAAAGAAACATATTATCAGGAACCCTCCACAATACACGAAAACAATAGCAACCACTTTCTACTGCTGGTATTCCAATACAAAATTATTTGCCCTGGAAAACTGCTTGTTTCATTTTTACACTGTAGTCAACTGAGGCAGAGGTGTATAGGTTTGAAGGGCTGAGGTGTCTTGTTGCGATTGTACAAGGAAATAAAGAGACATTATTTGGGGTGCTGTTTAAATGTTTTGTCTCATTTAAGGAAAGATATACCTGCATTGGAGGCAATTCAGAAAAGATCCACTAAGTTGATACCTGAGATGAAGAGGTAGAAACAAAGCAGGTAGGTTAGGCAAACACACATTAAAGTTGAGAAGGAAGCGAGAAGGACTTATTAAACATATAAGATTCTGAGGGGAACTCCGGGATCTGCAGATGTGAGGGGGCTTGACAGAGAATGCTGAGAGGACACTTCTGCTCATGGGGAATCTACAACTAGGGGGCACAGTTACAGAATTACAAACTGCGTTCATTTTTACAGACGTCCATGAGTCGATTTTGTCTGTAAGCCGTAAAATACACAAACATCACTCGATATGGTAACCATACCTCCACAGTACTGTAATGAATGGCATCAAAAGCACATAAGACTGAAAAGAAAGAACAAATACTAAAAATGGAGAGAGAGAGAGGAAACGAGTTCTTCCATTCATAGGAACAAGCCTATGTATGTACGTCGGACTTTCAAATTGAATAATATTACAGGGACTCATTCATATATAGGGGTGTCATAAGTCAGGCCTTCATAACCTGGGGATGGCCTTTAAATGGTCATATATTTAAGACACAGATGAGAAGGGATTTCTTCTCTCAGAGAGTCACAGATCTTTGAAATTCTGTACCCCTGGGAGCTGTGGAGACAGAATCATTAAATATATTCAGAATTGCTGTGGGCATGGGTCAACCAGACAAATGGTTCAACAGCGGAAGGTGATTATGCGTCTTTGTTTACATTATATGTTGCTAACAGCAGAGCAGTGAGGCATACCCAGCAGGTCAGGCTATACTAATGGAGAGAGAAAACCTAAGCCAATTTCACGACTGGATGACTTGAAGTGGCCGGTTCTGATAAGGACACAGAAAGCGAGTTACCTGAAGTTGGACAATTTGATATCAAGCCCATGCCTGAATTGAAATTGAGTCTTGCTCTCCAAGCTTACATTGGGCCTTATTGAAACAGTACAGGAGGCCACAGACAGATAAGATGGTGAATTAAAGTAGTAGATAACAGGAAGCTCAGGGTCAATCCTGCAAACTGGTGGCCAGCAAAGCTGTCACCCAATATCCATTTGGTTTCTCCTTTGTTGAGAAGAAATGTATTGTGAACACTGAATTCTGTATACTGGAGTGGAAAAAATGAAAATGACTCAGTATTTGTGTCCCTGGATGATGGGAATGAAAGGGGCAAAAGGGCAGGTGTTGCATCTCCTGTGGTAGCATGGGAAAGTGCTGTAAGGCAGGAAAGGTTGATGGGGACAGAAGAATGGACCAGGGAGCCACAAACAGAACAGTCCCTTTGAAATGCTGAAAGGAGAGGGGAATGTGTCCGATGGTGGAATCTTGTTGAAGCTGGGGAAAAAATGCAAAGGATAATGTGTTGAAGGCAGAGGCTGGTTGGTTAGAAGTGAGGTCCTCTGTCCTTGCTCTGTCCAGGAAGAGGGGGGTGAGGGCAGAGGTGCAGGAAACAGATGAGGTGTGGTCAAGGACTCTGTCCAATATGGTAGAGAAGGAAGACATTTCAAAGACACAGTGGACACTGTGCAGAGTCTTTGCATTTCAAAGACCCTGCACAGAGAAATTCAATGGAATTGAAGGAATTGGGAGAATGGAATTGAGTCCTAACAAGTTAGAATGAATTATAGTCAAATACTATGGGAGTCTGTAGGTGTGTAATGGATATTTGTGGGTAGCCTAAATCCTGAGATGGAAATAGAAATCCAGAAAGGGAAGAGAAGAGTCAGAGATGGACTGTGTGAAGATGGAAGCAGGGTAGAAATTGATAGCAAGAGTAGTGAAATTTGAATTCTGTACAAGTGAGGAAAGCAGGACAAACAGTTGTCAATATATCGGAAAATGTGTTGCGTGAGTGGGCCCGAGTAGGACTAAAGCAAGGACTATTCCATGTATCCTACATAAAGTCAAGTGTACCTTTGGCCAAGCAAGTTCCCACGGTTACTCTTTGGATCTGGAAAAGGTGAGTGGGAGTTGAAGGAGATGGCAGATGGATTTTCTTTAATATCCTCAACTAAAAATTACCTGGTTCTATAGTCAGGACTCCATCAATAAAGAAAGTTAACTTCGGGCTTAAATAAGTTTAGTCATATCCCTCAGTTCATGCTCCTCCAAAAATAAATACCAAAATACATTCCTGTCTCTACATTTGTAAATCCAAATTCTTGTAACAGCAAAGTAGAGAAAAAAAACTAAACATTGAAACTGCAGCAAAAAAAATCAGATGGACAGTTTGCAAAATAAAATAATCAAGACACAGTAAAAAATGACAGTGAACATAAACTAGAAAGCCCTAAAAACAGAATAGTGATTTCCAATTAATCTGCCACTTGGACTATGTGATCAAGATTAGTGATATATGAATAACCTGTTATCCTGAGAATGAGTGCAGGGCTCATGATATACGATTAATCTTCCACCCTGAAAATGGGTTCACGAAGATTGATACACAATTAACCTACTAGCCTGATAATAGGTGTAGGGTTCGTGACATACAATGAATTCACCAGCTTGAAAATGGGTTCAGAAATAATGACATACAATAGATCTCCTAGCCTAAGAAGGGATGCAGGGATGATGATATATGGTTAACTAACTAGGTACTGACTGGCCAAATACATGATCACTGTATGACAGAGTGCACCATCTATTGCTTCAATGAGGGATCAAGATCACAAGTGGTTGGTGCCACATTAAATCAGCCAATATCTCTTAAATGGCAAGGGTTGTTGGTTGGGCTGGTGCACAGAAGCTCAGCAGATACTAGAAGGTGCACCATTCCAGAAGCTAAGCTGGGAGTCTAAAGAGAATGGAGCTTTGTGTCCTGCATAGCCCAGTGTTCAGAAGCAGCATTTGGATAGATATGGAGAGGAGGAGAGTGGTGAGTAGAAAGCCTCCTATGTTAACTTTGCAAAGCTACTGGGAGGATAAAGCTTTGACAGAAATTATAGGACCATAGGATCTTGATGTAGTGCAGTGAGAAATTCAATGGCTTCATAAGAATGGTCAAGATCAGTGCATGCATCTTCAAATACCCTTTCCACCAATGCAAATTAAAGCTTGCCGATATTTTCTTATATTCATTTTCAGGATCCGGGCATGACTGGCAAGGTTAGCATTTAACACCCATTGGGAATTACCCTCGAGAAGGTGTTGGTGATCTTCTTAAATAGCTGCAGTTCTTCTGGTGAATATATTCCCTCAGTGCTGTTGAGCATGGAGTTCCAGGATTTACAACTAGACATGAGGAAGGATTGGAAATCTACTCCCAAGTCAAGAAGGTATACAAATTGAGCAAGAACCTGCAGGCCATGGTGTTTGTATGTGCCAGTGCCCTTGTCCTTCTTGGTAGCAGAGGTTGTGGATTTGTAATGTGCCACCAGAGTAGCCTGGGCAAGTAACTGCAGGGCACCTCATAAATGGCACATGATGTGGCCACTATCTGCTAATTGTGGAGGAAGTGAATATTGGTTGGTTGATGGGGAGCTGATCGAGTGCACTGCCTTACACTGGAAGGTATCAAGCTTCGTGAGAATTGTTGGCACTATACAAATCCGGGCAAGTGGAGAGTATCCATCTCCAGCAAGTGGAATACCGCAAGTGGAAAGGCCTTGTGGTATTCGAAGGCAGATCACTCACCAGAGGGGGTACCCAGCCTCTGACCTGCTCTTATAGCCATGGTATTTATGTGGCTGGTCCAATCGAGTTTCTGGTCAATGGTGATCCCCAGGATATTGATGATGGGGGACTCAGTAATAGAAATACCACTGACCATCAAAGTTTGATTCCCCCCTTGTTAGAGATGGTCCTTGCCTGCACACTTGTAGCAGGAATGTTACCTGCCACTTCGCAGCCATGCCTGAATGTTGTTTGGGTCTTGTTGCATACTGGCATGGTCTGCTCCATTTGCTGGGTTGTGAATGGAAATGAATATTGTGCGATCGTCAGCAAACATCCCCACCTCTGCCCTGATGATGGAAGGAAGATCATTGATGTAGCAGTTAAAGGTGCTTGGGCCTAGAACATGGCCCTAAGGAACTCATGTAATGATAACCTGAGGGATGATTGACCTCCAACAACCACAACCATCTTCCTTTGTGTGAGGTTCGACTCCAACCATTGCCATGTTTTGCCTTTGATACCCATTGATTTCAGTTTTACTTGGAGCGGTGATGCCGCACTTGGTCAAATACCACATTGATGTTAGGGGCATTCACTTTCACCTCACGTCTGGGATTTAGCTCTTTGGTCCATGTTTGGACAAAGACAGTGATGAGATATAGAGCCCAGTGGTTCTGGTCAAACCCAAACTGTGAAACTTATTGTTAAGTGCCACTTCATAGCATTGTTGACAAGGGCTTCCATGCCTATGCTGATGATTGAGAGTAGACTTATTACATGGTAATTAGTGAAAACATATTTGTCCTGCTTTTTACGAAGCATCAGTGGACATACCTTGACAATTTTTTCCATTGTTGGCAGTTGCCGGTATTGCCACTCTACTGGAACAGTTTGGTTAGAGGCACTGATAGCTATTCAACCATGATAGGCACATCAGAAAACAAATTGTGTGGATTCACAAATACAACCTTTCTCTTCCATAGGTAACACATTAAAGGCAACATACTGTACAATCTCTCTCTTCCACAACAAGATACTGTATCACATCAAAGGCAATTGCAGCAAAGTGGTAGAGGACAGACAGGATCACATTATCTTACCCACATGGCGAAGGCAGCACCTGCCCATATTTGAAGTGGCTATTGCAGATACAACTGCCAGCAATGGGGCTGAAATATTGGAGGGTGACAGAATCCTCCTATTTATTTCTCCTTGTCACATCTTAGACCTTGACGAATTAGCTGAAGATGATGCTAGTAAACATCTCTTGTAGTCCCCCTGTCCCCTCACTCCAATCCCACTTTGGGCCATTTGAAAGAAGCAAGTCACAAGGACTATAAGCTGGGCAGATCACGGTCAAATACTAAGAACAGAGTGAAAAGAAATACAATGCTGAAATGATTTAACTCCTGTAGTGAACGGCACCAATTCTGATGCTACCATAACTTAACGGATTAGCTTAGATGAGGATCTGCATATCATAAGGCAATAGTAACAAGTTCATTGGGACTAGGACAAGGAACAAGGGTAGTGCTGGGCCAGATCCACACAGTGAAAGGTCCCACACAAATTCTGCTCAAGGACTCAGATGAAGACATTGATAGTGCAGCCTGCATGAGAAAGTGGATAGGTATGCACAATGAAAATACTTGGTGCATTAGCAGGCCTGCTAGACAGTCTAAGTGCAATGTCAAGTCACAGACAATTTGGCACAAACCTTACAAGGCCTCTGCATAGAACATGGAGGCCATTCATTCCAGTATGTAGCTGGTGGCCAATTCCTTTACATTCTACAGGACCCAAATATAATGCCACATCTTATGGCATTGCACATCAGGGTTACGGTATTAAAAATTACTTAGACAAGAAGATTTTCTGCACCAAAAATGCACATAAATATATACATCAACCAGGCAGAAGTGGAGGGGTTGTGTGCCAGTATTCCAATACAACACAACCATAAGCTAGTCCAGATGAAAGGTCTTGACCCAAAATGTTGACTGTCCATTTCCTTCCATAGATGCTGCCTGGACTGCTGAGTTCCTCCGGTGCTTTGTGTGTTGCTCCAGATTCTAGCAGCTGCAGTATCTTGTGTCTCCATTTTGCTGCTCCACTGTGAAGTATCTTCAAGGAGTGCCAACTTTGAAGAAGTTTTCTTCCTCTCTTCAACAGGAGTTGTGTGAGACTCTCTCTCACTGCTCCCCCTCTGTGATCTCTGCTGCTCTTCAATCATGTGCTCACCCAGACTCACTACCACAGCCATGTGTCCTTCCTGGGTACAAAGTCCAGATGAAGGGTCTCGTCCCAAAATGTCTACTGTCCATTTCCCTCCACAGATGCTGCCTGACCCCTTGATTTCCTCCAGCACTTTGTGTTACAACCATAAGCCATCTGTCAGCCGTGTGGTGAAATGGCAGCAGCCTGCCAGCATCATGCCGAGATGGCAGAGAGAGAGGACAGGCCTACAGCTGCTCGTGTTGCCCTCCAAGTCAATCTGCAGCATCCTCCACTGGAAGCAGCAGCCCTCCATAAACCATGTAGCTACTGGAGTAGCACCATGGAGAAGGCTGCAAATCTGATGAATTGTTGGGACAAGCAACTGAAAATGAAATGCAGTCGGCTATCTGAACATTCAACAGTGAATCTAAAATTATGAGATGATGCAAGTACCTTCAGACTGGATGGAACACAATTCATAAAGGTCATTGCGACATCTTGGCAGCAGCTTTCAATGCAGTTCTCATCCTTATTAAACATTACACGGTCATGTCTGGAGCAGGTGGCAAATTTCAGCAAGGATGTGCTAACTGAAATACAGATGTCTCATAAACTGTTCTTTCTTGAGGTCAATGGGAGATTTGCTCATTCAGTATAAAAGGCCTTCAGTCAAGGGCCCTCTCATGCCTGTTTTCACTTCCAGCCAATTGTCTTGCCCCTTGTCATGCTGTATGCGAAGAGAATTCTTAGTAATGCAACCATGTCTGGGAATAAATGGCTTGTAGAGAAGCCTTGGGCAGGACAAGTTCCTCAACACCTGCCACACCCCCATTCTAGTTTCAGCAACTTTAAAGAATGCCAGAAATAAAGACTCTTCTGTGTTCATAGAAATATCTCATGTGAATCCAATCAGCATTCATTTTGGAAGCAGTTGACAATCCCTTTAAAGTGCGCTAGTGGGATTCTTCTTCCTGTTGAATGACTGTTCCAGTGGTCAAGTTAAGAGAGGGAATTAGAGGGAACTTTGAGTTCCAAAACTACAGCAATGGCATCACTGGATCTCTCTACTCTGGGTAATTCTGCGATGTCAAAACCAATAACATTCAACACAACTCATGCCACAAAAGTTTGCTCATATATCAGACACTGCTGCTCAGTAACATCTGATTTCTACTGATTCAAACATTCATAATAAGTTTTTGCATGTTTAGTTAAAGAACACACGCAGCTACTCCACACTTCATATGCTCTTTCATCAAAAGTGTCTACCCAGTTTCCCAAGTGTTGTGAGACAAGTTTGAGGTCTCAAAGGACGAGGACTCTGAACACAGCCTTAGAGTTAAATGATTTATTTACAAAGGTAAACTCAGGGAAAAAGTAACGGGGCGACACACACACACACGCGCACCGGTGATAGTGAGCGTGGGAAAATCACAACAAGGGTAAAATACACACACACACACACACACACACACACACACACACACACACACAACAAACTGGGTACAAACGATCAAGGAAAAGCAATACGCTACCCGCCACCCCTTGACTCAGTGCAGGCATGGCTCTCTGCTCCCAGGGATACTAACTAATTTCTCCAGTGCCATTACATGGTTACTCGGCCTGGAATGAAGCAGATGCTCCTAACTTCTATTAAACAGTGCACATCTTACTGGCAAGGCATCCCTCAGAGACAAAAGAGACAGAACCAAGCACGTGGCACTCTTTATTGTGCTGGAGGGCGGGGGGTTCCAGCCCAGGTAGTTCAAACAGGCCAATGGCCTGAGGCCAAGTACAAAGGTGCTTAAAAGGACCAATGGTTCAGGTGTGCACTGATGAGTGGGGTGGAGCCAAACCTTGATTGACAGTGGTGTGTCTTCGACCAGGTAGGGGCAGTGCTGTCATCTGACCGGGTAGGGTCAGTGTTGTCAGATGATAGCCATGACCTCCACAATACAATCCACCCCTTGAAAGTCACACCAATCGCCAATCATTACATGGAAATAACTACTCTAAGCCTAAAACTATATGTCAGTATGCAGTACTAGTGAAGGGCAGACGGGATCTTAATAACCTGGCAAGCACAGCATAAATATACAGATAGTGATGACAATGTGAATGAGAGAAGTTGCCCAATGGATGACAGTTGCCCACCATCCCCCCAGGAACCCAAACAGCCACTAGTTTCCCCATGAGGTGTCGTGCTGGAGGAGCTGGTCCCTCACTTTTTGAATTTTGGCCACCGAGTCCCGAATGTGAGCAGCCAAGTGAGTGATGTTGCTGGACTCATCAGGGATAAAGGTGCAGCACTCCTTACCAATCACTGCACAGGTACCACCATCCACAGCGAGTAGGTAGTCCAGGGCCATTCGATTCTGCAGGTCGACCATCCTGACGGCTGTCAACTCAGTTGCTGTCCGCATCAGGGTGTCTCCAGTACGTTGCAATGCCACTGCCGTTTTGTTGGCCAACGTCTCGAGCACGCTGGCCATATGGATGACCTCACAGGACAATCGAGCCATGCCATATGTGGGAAAGGCTATCATCCAGACCCCTCCACCTTCATGATGGCCCTCTTGTCCCGATGGCCGCTGTATGCCGGGTGCTCCCCAAGGTCATCTAAGGCGTGGATATAGGGCACCACAAATGCTGGAAAGCAGCAGCCATACCCGCTCATGGGGATCCACGGGTAAGCACAATGGCCACAAATTCATTGGGTCCCGTTCAAAGTTCAGGGAGCCCCAGCTTAGCGGTACCATCGGCAGTGGTCACTGAGGCACCCGTATATCAGTTTCATTCGCAGTCGCTGCGGCCAACTGAAAGGGTAGACCTGTGCTCATTTGGGAGCCTGCAGCAGCATTCCTTAGGTCTGCTCACCGGCTGTGGAATGACCCTGAGAGTTGGGACTTGGGTGGAGGTCAAATTTTAGGGAGGGGATTACCAGTTCCTGAAACACCCACCCCATCGGGGATCACTGGAAGAGATGTTATGTAGTGGTGAGGGGAGTGGTGGGGGACTGCCATTCGCAGCCCCCACCCCCCAAACAGATATCCCAAACCCCACAGGAGCGAAAAGTCTATGTAAACAGTTCATTTGAAAGTCATCCAGCGGGATCAGTGTAAATGGCAGAGCTTCACCGGCGTGTGCTGGGGTTCGGATGCAAATCCAGCAGTCTGATTTATTAGTGGTGCTGGCAAATTCATAAACGACTGCACCCTTGGATCTTCTGCCAGAGGCTCCATTTGGCGACTGTCTCACTGGCCAAGACCTGAAATTCAAAAGGGACACCTGCTTGATGGGAAGCAAGTGGCAGTACTTGTTCAGCAGCTTGCTTTGTTGTTTCAAAAGCAGCCTTTTATTCGGGTCCCCATAAGAATGTGGCCTCCTTACAGGAGATTAAGCCATGGCAGATAGTGGGGCTATGAATATCTAAATCTACCCCTGCATGCCAAGACTTGTCTGGGCGCCCTGCAATGTCCTCCACTAGAGTGACTATGTCAGGCACGGCAGCAGCAAGAGGAGGGGCAGACTTGCTGAGGTGTCTGTAGTCCACCGTCATGCACCACGCCCCATTCTTTTTGCAGATGCGCCAGACGGGACTGTTGAAGGGAGAGGCTGCAGGTCTAATGACACCGTCCCGCAGTAGGGCTTGGATGACCTCAGTGATATCTTGGTGTCCCCCCAGCACTCTGTACTGTCGGCTACAGACAAACTTGGAGGGAGGGGGAACAACAACTGGTTCCCATTTGGCTGCCCCAACCACGGCTGTAGCCCGTGCAACCCCGAACGTAAACTTGCCCCAGTTAGTATGAAGGGACTGTCCCGTTAAGACATTGATCCCTAGGATGAGCTCAGGCAAATCTGCTATCAACACTGTTACGGGTTGAGGAGGTTGGTTCCCGATGGCCATGCGGATCATGACTTCCCTCGCAGGTAAAAAGGAACCCCCAACCCCTCTATTTGCATCTGTGTCCCTTTCCACCAGTTGGATCACCCGTGTCAATGGGTGCCGTCCATATCTGTATGTTCCCCCTTCCCCAATGTACAGCGACGGGTATATGTGGCCTCAGGTCTCCTGGGCAGGAGAGGGCGATGGAACAAATGTGCCGGGACCCCTGGCCTTCATCCTGTGGGAGGAGGATGGGGGTCTGCCACCCCGTGGGTGAAGGTTCCTGCTGGCAGAAATGAGCCACTTCCTATCTCAGCAGGTCCTGGAGCTCAGCCTTGAGGGCAGGAGAGACTGTTTCGAGTGGGGGAGGGACAGAGGCAGTGTCGGCAGGGGCACCCCCTGTGTCAGGCTTGACCAGGGTGGTTGTGTTTTTTTTTTCCGCAACACTCTTTCCAGGGTGCATAAATGGCGGAGGTCTGGATCCCATCTATGCTAGCGCAGCCCATCCTTGTGCGCAGCAGGTCCAAGAATAACCATTTGCGTGTAAAACGAAGGATTGTGTCTCCAGCCCTCGTCTTTGCCCTATGGACCTGGGTGGGCGCCCCCCACTGCAAGTATTCTAGCCCTTCCAGGAGGGTGATAGCATACTGCACGGTCTTCCCATTAGCCAGTCCCATGAGGGGCAGGACCACTGACCTCAAATTGGGGTGCGCAGGTGGTGACCAGGTATCCCGTTAGCACGCTGGTCACCCTGGTATTTTCTAAAGAGTTGCGATCACAGGCTCCCTCATAAATGCCGGTCACCAGCGCCCACTCCCTAATGACCCTGGTGCCCTCTCTGATCATACTCCACTGCAGTCGCCCGTATAAATCCCACTCGAGAAGGGTAGGGTACCAGACCCTCACAGCGGTCATTACCCGATCCCACAGGGTAGTGCTGTCTCCAATCCCTTCCTGTGGTGCCTGTAGGGCATTGTTAACACTCTGCTGGTCAGACAGGCTCCCCAGGGCACTCGCTTCCTGGTGAGAGAGGCTCGCGTTGAGGGCCCCCTCATCCCACAGTCAGAGCAGCCATGCGGCCAGGTGCTCGCCCGGCTGCTGGTGGTACCGATCCGCCAGCTGGGTCAGCTCCTTGGCCGAGAAATCCCAGGTCTCCATAGTCTCGGGGGGACAACGGGTACTTTCCCCTGTGGGGGCCTCATTCTGACTCCCCTCCCCTCTGTGGCAGACCTGGGACCGCGTGGTGACGGGTCAAGCATGCAGGGGTTCAGGTGGGTAGGGGGGAGGGCGGGTGCGATGGGACCCAGGCTCCTCGGGCACCCCTTCCTCATCAGTATCCATCCATATATCCCCATCCCCTAGCCATGTGTCCAGCTTGCCGCCGCGCCGGACCAGGGCTCAAATTTTGAGTGAGTCCGGCTGCTAGCCAGACCGGACGGCTGCCTGCACCTGCTGCAGCTAAATCAGTATCTCTGGCCTCGAGGTGGTTGGCTCGGGTCTGGGCAGCCTGAACTGCCTCCTGCAGCGTACAGCAGCGCTGCTGGAGCATCTCTATCTCCTTGTCTTTCTGGAGACATGTATTCTGTACCTGGCTAGTAATCCTGACCTGGCATCTCAGGAGGGATGCAAACAACCAGAAGGCACCCCTTTGGCCTTGGGGAACCCCATCCTCTGGGGGACGGTGACCACGTGGTGCCCCAGTTTCTCACCACGGGGGTCTACCTGCCTGGCCCAGTCCAGTGGTTTACCATAGTCTGCCAGCATGCTGGCCAAGCTCCCAAATCCCTCACTCTAATTGGTCCACCCAGGAATCCTGTCCTTGGTGCCAGCACTGGCCTTCTTTCCCCTATTCCAAAATATCCCTCCCCACATCTATGTTCAACCAAGGCCCTCGAGACCCTGCTCGTTGTGCCAAATGTTGTGAGACAAGTTTGAGGTCTTGAATAATGAGGACTCTGAACACAGCCTTAGAGTTAAATGATTTATTTACAAAGGTAAATGCAGGGAAAAGGTAACGGGGCGACACACACACATGCACACTGGTGATAGTGAGCGTGGGAAAATCGCAACAAGGGTAAAATACACACACACAACGAACTGGGTACAAACGGTCAAGGAAAAGCAATACGCTACCCGCCACCCCTTGACTCAGTGCAGGCATAGCTCTCTGCTCCCAGGGATACTAACTAATTTCTCCAGCGCCGTTACACGATTACTTGGCCTGGAATAAAGCAGATGCTCCTAACATCTATTAAACAGTGCACAGCTTACCGACAAGGCATCCCTTGGAGACAAAAGAGACAGAACCAAGCACGTGGCACTCTTTATTGTGCTGGAGGCCTGGGGGGTCCAGTTCAGGTAGTTCAAACAGGCTAATGGCCCAAAGCCAAGTACAAAGGTGCTTAAAAAAGAACCAATGGTTCAGGTGTGCACTGATGAGTGGGGTAGATCCAAACCTTGATTGACAGTGGTGTGTCTTCAATTAGGTAGGGGCAGTGCTGTCATCCGACCAGGTAGGTTCAGTGTTGTCACATGACAGCCACGACCTCCACAATATACCAAGTCGTCCTCAAACACTGTCAGGCTGCTCGGAGAACTCTGCTTTAACTACTGAAAATAAATCATATCTGTAAGAATCATTACTTTTTCTTTATTAGAACAGTTGAAATCTCAGCATGGGCCATTCAATTTCTTTTGCTACTAATTTAATGGAAGAGCCAATTCTTTCTTTTAAAGGAATTACTATGGTGGAAGCAAGACTTATAAGATATCTTTATTAGTCACATGTACAATGAAACACACCGTGAAATGCATCCTTTCCATAGTGTTCTAGGGGCAGCCCACAAGTGTTGCCACACTTCCGGTGCCAAGATAGCATGGCCACAACTTCCTAACCTGTACGCCTTTGGAATGTGGGAGGAAACTGGAGGACCCGTAGGAAACCCATGCAGACACAGAGAGAACGTATGAACTCCTTACAGATGGTGGCCAGAATTGAACCCAGGTCTCTGGCGTTGTAATAGCATCATGCTAACTGCTACACTACCGTATTAAAGTTCCATTTTCAGGGTTACAGTACTAAAAACTACTCAGGCAAGAAATTTTTCTGCACCAAAAATAATGCACATAAACATACAGCATGCAAAAGTTTGGGCATCCCTGATCAAAATTTCTATTACTATAAATAGCTAAGCGAGTAAAAGATGACCTGATTTCCAAAAGCCATAAAGATGATACATTTCTTTAATATTTTAAGGAAGATTACTTTTTTATTTCCATCTTTTACTGTTTCAAAATAACAAAAAAGGAAAAGGGCCCGAAGCAAAAGTTTGGGCACCCTGCGTGGTCAGTACTTAGTAACATCCCCTTTGGCAAGTATCACAGCTTGTAAACACTTTCTGTAGCCAGCTAAGAGTCTTTCAATTCTTATTTGGGGGATTTTCGCCCATTCTTCCTTGCAAAAGGCTTCTAGTTCTGAGAGATTCTTGGGCTGTCTTGCATGCACTGCTCTTTTGTGGTCTATCCACAGATTTTCGATGATGTTTAGGTCGGGGGACTGTGAGGGCCATGGCAAAACCTTCAGCTTGTGCCTCTTGAGGTAGGCCATTGTGGACATTGAGGTGTGTTTAGGATCATTATCCTGTTGTAGAAGCCATCCTCTTTTCATCTTCAGCTTGCTTTTTTTTTACAGACAGTATGATGTTTGCTTCCAGAATTTGCTGGTATTTAATTGAATTCATTCTTCCCTCTATCAATGAAATGTTCCACGTGCCACTGGCTGCAACACAAGCCATCGATCCACCCCCCTGCTTAACAGTTGGAGAGGTGTTCTTTTCATGAAATCTGCACCCTTTTTTATCCAAACCTTCCTGCATCCTCACCACAAAATTCAGTGTCAGAAGTTTGCAAAGGAACACCTAAACAAAACTGATGCATTTTGGAAACAAATCCTGTGGACTGAAGAAGCTAAAATAGAATGTTTTGGCTGCAATGAGCAAAGGTATGTTTGCCCTCACAGTCCCCCGACCTAAACGTTATAGAAAACCTGTGGATAGACCTCAAAAGAGCAGTGCATGCAAGACAGCCCAAGAACCTCACAGAACTAGAAGCCTTTTGCAAGGAAGAGTGGGTGAAAATCCCCCAAACAAGAATTGAAAGACTCTTAAGCTGGCTACAGAAAGTGTTTACAAGCTGTGATACTTGCCAAAGGGAGTGTTACTAAGTAATGACCACGCAGGGTGCCCAAACTTTTGCTTTGGGCCCTTTTCCTCTTTTGTTATTTTGAAACTGTAAAAGATGGAAATAAAAAAGTAATCTTGCTTAAAATATTAAAGAAATGTGTCATCTTTAACTTTATGGCTTTTGGAAATCAGGTCACCTTTTACTCGCTTAGCTATTTCACAGTAACAGAAATTTTGATCAGGGGTGCCCAAACTTTTGCATGCCACTGTATACATCACCAGGGAGAGTTGGAAGTTCTGTGCTAGTATTGGGGGTCCATTTGCATTCAAGTTATGGCCAAATCTCAGACACACGGTGAGAGTGAGAGAAAGAAATTGAAAACAAAAGATACGAAATGTGTAAATAACTTCTCCCCAAGATTCTAGAGATAGAAATATTAAGACATTCATCTTTTCCTTGTCAGAATAGCTGTTTTTCAATGACCTCTGGCATTTTTTTTTGAGCTAGTCTGGAAGACAAAGAATTTCCCACCTGGCTCCATCTGCCTGACATTCCAGCAGCCCGTCTCACCCGCTACCTTCCATTTGCACTCTCAGTCCTAAAGCAGGGTCTTGGTCCAAAACGTTGACCATCGCTCTGCCTCCACAGATGCTGCCTGACCTGCTAAGTTCCTCCAGCTGATGATTTTTTGCTCCAGACTCCAGCATCTGCAGTGCTTTGTGTCTCTTAGACAGGTGTATTTTGCTACTTTTTTAAAAAGGGAAGAGAATGTAGGAAACAGATAGGGTCAAGGAGCAAATTCTTTAGCATTTAACCAAACAACTAAGAACTTTGGTGTTCATGGTGAAGTGAGCAGATATACAGAAAAAAAGAAAATGAGTTTGGCAGCTGGATCTGTGCAGACAGGAAAAAGAGGAAAAAAAATGGAAGACCACTCTCTCTCACTACTTGATTACAAATAGTTACATCTTTAATTTTTGATATTTTGTTTTGGTTAAACTATTTGAGGCTGTGACAGAATACATCTAATAATGACATAGCACAAATGTAACCTAAGGAAAATATAAACATAACTTTAAGAATGATGCAAAGTGCTCTAAAATGAGAAAATGCATTTGAAACTGATCTTACTAAAACAGAAATAGGTAAACAACAAATGAGTGGAACAAATCCTCTAATACATTCTACATTAGGGCCAGCTACTCTCAGCTGGTTGCACATAAATCAGTCTGAAAATTGTGGGCTTTTAAAACATAGTCTCAGCAAACCTTTCACCACCATTCTGAGGTTGTGCTACCTTATTTGCCTTCACATTGTAATATTTGATTGAAGCCTTGTGTGTCCTGGTTAAGTGACTGTTAAAGAATCAGTGATGTCATTCACAGAGCAAAGAACCTTTATCATCAAGAATCTCCCAACCACCATAAATATAAAACTTTTCTTATTATTGGTCTCCTCTCAATTGACTTTAATATTACTTATACATGTTGTTGCCATAAAAATGCAAATCTTCGATGAAATAAAAATCAATACTATGACATAAAAAGATGGTCATAGAGTAATACAGCAAGGAAAGGGGCCCTTTGGCCCAACATGCCTGCTGACCATTGTGCACACCAAACTAGTCCCATTTGTCCACATTTGGCTCATATCCATTTAAACTCTTCCTACGTACTTATTGAAATGTCCTTTAAATGTCATTATTGTACCAGCCTCAACCACTTCCTCTGGCAGGTCATTCCATATACACACTACCCTGTGTGTGAAGAAGTGGCCCCTCAGGTCCCTTTTAAATCTTTCACCTAAAGGTCAATATGAAAATAAATGTTATTCAACCAACATGTCATGATACTGCTAACTAGGGCCAAGCATAGGAGGAACTATTCTGATGCATCACTGAAAAATACCATAATGGTAAAAAAAAAATTAAACTGGAGTTCAATACCGAGTTCCAATTATTTTTATTTCTTTTTACTATAAAGAATAATGAATTACAACAAAATCCTCAAGTTACATTCAAATGGGAACAATTCCACTCTGCTTAGAGAGGACAAAATATAAACAAAATATAACATTTCTTGCATGATTCAGAATATAATCAAGATGATGGACAACAGAATTAAACTGAAGTAGAATTGCCTCAAGACGAAAGCAAAGTACAAACATAACAATTTATGTTGCGAACTATGTTATTTTATACACCTAGGTTCAATTTGACTGTTGTGAACTAAATACACAGAACTGAACATTAATTTAGCAGATGGGCTTTGAAATACATCATGAAGATATATTTTTGTCAAGATTCTATGGGTCTTTCAAGACAAAGCCCCTATTTCCCCCACAGCCAGTTTGACACAATGGGATTTACAAGAAATATGCAGTCCAACAATCCCAAACAGGAGAATCAACAATATTCAAAAGACCAGGTGTACCAACTAGTAGTAGGATCCAAGCTGCAACTCAAGCAGTTTTCCCCCCTCTTTCCAGCAGTTTCAGTCCCTACAAGAAAGCATTTTGTTTCCCCAAGGGTTGGTTGGTTAGTTGCAGGGAGGAGGAGGAAATCACCCATGTCAGTGGCTGAGTTTCCTGCTCAGCAGATCAACAATTTTGCATGGCTGTAGCTGCACTACAAAGGAATATATATACAAAGAATGATAAAAATATATTTTTTTAAAAAATCTTTGAAGTGTCTTTTATTCAAAGTTCTTTCCCACATATCAATACAATCTGTGGATTTTCTATATCCTTATAATATGAGTTGCTTGATGTAACCAGAGTTTCACAGAAAACAGCTGAGTTAGAAAATGGCAAGGTTACAGCAACTTTTTGTATACAGACAAAAGAATGAATGACACAATTACACTGCAGCAGCTTTTCATGCATAATGGAACTTCTTTTCTCGATTTATACGATAGAACAAAAATCCAACATGCAAATCACACCTTCATGCAGATATTCAAATAATTTGTAAACCTTGGAATATGGCTCAGGTAGCTTTATGGTAGCCCTGAGGCACTAAGGCAACTTCTAGACTTTAATTATTACGCTCAGTGGTACCCAGTAGAGACATCCTATATCCTGGGTATTAAAAATAAAACAAGGTCCAGTTTAGCAGACTCTGAAATTAGGATGATTTAATATTTAAACTTTTGTTCTCATACACACACACTTGTTTCAAAATTTAGAAAACAAGAGCACCATTCAAAACATTTTCAATTGAGCTACTGGAACATTTCATCAGCATCACAAATTAACCCATTTACCTCATTAATGACGCTAAGTGTCATGCCATTTAACAAAAGTGTCATTGCACAAGGTCATTTCTAATGTGCCAGTCTGCACAATGACAAGAGGAAATATATTCAAATATACTTTCATCGCTTCATAACATTAATCTTTTGTTGAAAACAGGCTGATGTAGCAAGACTTCTTCTGTGCAAGTGATGCATTGAAGCAAGATCACCAGCATCACCCTAATTTTGGAAAAGCAAAGCAAGCTGTCCTTCTTTCCTGACACTAGCACAGATGCAAGGAAATGCAGCAGCTCAACCCTGAAAGAGAACCAGGGTCCTTTCAAATGGGGTTATAACTTTGTTAAGAGAATGAAGTTAAGGCAGACAATCATTCCCTACAGTGGAAAAAGTATTACCAAGTGTAAATAAGCAACTAATCAATCTCAGTAAGCCTCAAGTAAAATGTTTTTAAAGTAAAGTAACCCATCAGGAAGGAGGGTATCTGAGGCTAAAATCCAATAACTAGGGTCATAATCAAACAAGATTTTCAAAACAATGTTTATTATTGGAAGCCCTCAAGTAATACAGCATTATGATTCACACATGTTGCTCCTTGTTTGTGTACAGGGAACAAATGTTTTCTGAAGGTTACGATATAGATATTAATGTAGAGAATTAATAATCTGTTGCAAACCAGGCATTTACTTTTCTAACACTGAGGTAAAGGACAAAATTGACTATGTAATATTGTTGTTGTTCTTCCAACCACGTTAGTTCCACATGAACTTTTCCTTCAGGATCCTTGTAGTCAATTGTCTGCCTCTTGCCCAGATAGTTATATCTTGTATCAGGTGTAGAAATGGACTGCAAAGCCACAGGTGAGCTTACACACCAGAATGGCTTTTCTGCTTCATCCAAAACAGTCACATCCATCAGGCAACAATGCTGAAAAAAAAACAGTATTAAGCTTTGAAATAATGCTGAACAGCATTGCAACAAACTTAAGTCTTGCCACAATGGACAACAATTTAATAATATTTTTTCCAATAGTATGATGCAACAACAACCAGCCTGTATTTTGCAGTACTATGGGAAAGCTAGACCACAGTACATTTTACATTGCAAAATACCTGATAGTGTCATGTAAATCTAAACTTCTATGCCCATTTTCCCTTTTATTTTCCATGAAGGATCAAAGCATGTACTGGAATATAGCATCAGACCTTGGCAGCCATGCAAGTGCCATTCTTCAGGTTAAAAATCAGGGACAGTTTAATGATAACAGTGTCCAACAGATGTCAGCCTTGGCTCAGTGGCAGAGATTATCGATTCATGGGTTTTGATTCACTAGATACTGGCACCAATGATAAGAGTGTTATTCCATTACAAACCAGGCTGGGACCAGTGCCCTAACTAATCAGATAAAAGCTCTGTTTTCATCCTTGTTTACCTAATAAGAGAAGGTCATAGATTTAAAGAGAACCATCAAGGTCATACAACAAAATAGAAACTGTGATAGCATTAAACAGGGTGAGAAAAGAAGGGCTGAGAGTCCAACAGCAAAAGTAAACAATGCAATTCAAGGAAAAATGAGAATTAATTTATCTGAATGCATGAAATATTCTTAACAAATCAGCCAAACTAATAGCACAACTTAGTTTGACCTAACAGGTATTACAGAGAGGTCCTTACATGATATATGTTAGGGAATTAAATAATCTCAGGTACTAATGGACATGGAAGGGGAAGGGGGCTCGTGGGTGTGGGTGACAGACGATAATAAAAGGATGATTTAAGACGGGTAATAGGGGATGATCTCCAAGGAGAATAAAAAAAAGTGAAACATAGATATTGACAAGAGATAAAGTGGAACAGAAAACACTGTTTGGAGTGGTGTACAGGCTCTCTAACAGCAGGAACATAATTGAAGAGAAAAATTAATCAAGAAATAAAGTTCAGGATTATTGTAGAAATAATCATGAAGTAGTTGAGGTTCCAAATTGGGAAAAGTTTATTTTTGAAGAATGGGTTTATAAAATGCATTCAGATCAGTTTCAGGAATAAAATATTATGGAATTCAATTGGGGAACAGACTATCCTTTATCTTATCTCACTTAATTTCTAAATCTCATAGGGATTCTCTAGAGTTAGGGGAATGACAATATAACAGCATATTTTCCATAATTTGAGAGAGACAGTCAAAAACTGTGTCTTAAGACTTAAATAAAACTAATTATGTATGTATGGAGTGAACTAGCCAAGGTTGATTGGGAGATTTGATTAAATGTTTGTCCATAGATAATTAATGGTAAGCATTTAAAGAAGCATTTCAAAATTTTTAGTAAATGTACTTTCCACTTCAAAACTAAAAACTCCATGAGAAAAGTAATCCATTTGTGGCAACCCGAGAACATAAAGTATCAGATAAAAGAAGAAGCTTATGAAAATGTTCATAGCAGTAGGCCTGAAGATTTGAATAGTCATGGACTCAGAGTATAGAAACAGGCCCTTCAGCTGAATGAGTCCATGCTGACCATCAAGCACCCATTTACACTAATTTCATTTTGTTCTACCACTCTTCATTCTCAACAACTTCTCTCAAATTCTACTACTCACCTACACACTTACGTCAATTTACAATGGCCAATTAACCTACTAACAGATATATTTTTGGAATGTCGGAGGAAACCAGACTACCTGGATGAAACCCACAGAGTGATAGGAACAACATACAAAATCCACAGACAGCAGAGGTCATGATTGAACTCAAGTCATTGAAGCCATGGGGCAGCAGTTTTCCAGTGCTTCAGGAAGCAGAAGCAAAATAACCAAAAAATAGTTAACTGGAAAAGATAGTTAGCAGAGTAAATGGAAAAACAAAACAAAAATGACTGCATATTCTTCTACAATTATGTGAATAAAGGATAGCAAAAACAAAAGTGGTCCCTTGAGACACAGAGAGGAGAAATTATGAGCCATTAAACAAATATCAAGTGTCTGTCTGAAGAGCAAACCAATTATGATGTGATAAACAGGACACTGCTTTATATAAAACACAAATTAAGACATAAATTTAAGTCATACGACTTCTCCATGTAGCATTAGAATCAACTTCATAGTTTCCAAATGTGGGATGTTGCATTATTCCTAATAAATTAAAATAAAGTGAAAAAGATCTGAATTCCGATATCCTGTCAAAATATAGCATGTTAAAATACCAAAACTGACTACATGGAGGGGAAGCACACAATTTAAGGCCTTCCTCAATCCTCTCCAGTCATCCATTAAAAAGACTCTCATGCTGTATCAATAAGCAACTCTAAGAACTCACCTGGTCTGACAGACAATTAGGCCTTTGAATAGGATTTCTAATCAAGCAAAAAGCCAACAACATCAGTATCAAATCACAAAATACTGGTTCTCATACCTGTATTTTTCCTTTGAGGAACTCTGTATTCCAAGGAATGTAGATACCTCCACTGATGGTGCTGTGCTGGGATTCATTCTCTAAACTTATGACCATTATTTGCAAGAAGCCATTCTGGATATATTCTGCAATTATAAGATAGCATTGGTAAAAAAAAGTCTGCAACAGAGTTTATCAACTTAAAAGGGATACAGTAGTAAATTTGTTTTTAAATCCAATGATCATATAATTACAAAGAAAATACATACTAGCATTGAAAGTATTTTGACAAAAGAAAAATTATATACAGAAAAACTGTATCTGAAGATTTTTAAAAAAAGCAAAAGCTCATTTACTCTCAACAAGTTCCAATTCCTATTCCCAAAAATAAAACTGTACTTTAATTTATTAAATCGATATTTTGAAGCTGAAGTCCTCAGCTACCAAACTTATCAACAGATCTCCTGGTCATTCAGGTGCTGTTCCTCGACTAGCTGCTGGTCTCCTGGTGGCCCTGTTGCCACACAAACTGACAATTTTATGTAAAAATGACATTACAGAACAGAGCAAAAGGGAGACCAAGAAAAGCTTCCCAGCTCCTTTAAGGAGAAATGCAGTCAAGATTTAATCACTGCTGCACAAATACCTTTTATACAAACCAAAATGGAAACCTTCTTACCTTTTCTACAGAACAGGTTATGAAAGCTACCAGACATGTAGGAACTTTTCCCATTATGCAACGCAATATGGCAATGATAGCCAAGTAGCCCATATTCTGAGACAATATCATCCGGCACTGGCTCATGAGGTGGTGGCCTATATGGGCTTTTAATTTAAAAATATAAAAAAGAATCTAAGTAAAAGAAATAGTTTCATGATCTTCACTGTGTAAATACAATACATATACAATAACAGAGGAAGGTCTTTTAGATAAAGGGTGGATGAGTTTGTCCAAACCTCATGCTGAATAGTTTAGCCTTTTTTGAGATAAACAAAGCTATTCTTTGAAATCTATAGTTATAAAAAGAAATAATTTTCTATACGTACAATGTAATTTAGATAGTTCAGTTATTAATTGCTTAATTATTTGTAATCATTTGTTTTGACACATGCAATTCTCCTTACCAGGTAACTGATCCCAACATGCTCTTCTCAATGAGTTGATGGAAATGAAGATTTGCAACAATAACAGCCAATTCCCCATCTTCCTAGAACATTCAAAAGAAAGTACTTGTGATGATGAGTGCATTCCTTTATATCCAAGATGTCATTATTCATAGGGAAGATCAGTCTGGCATCACCATAGTTGTACAAGGGTAAATTAAAACACACAACTTTGCTGCTCATCACACAACATGTTATGAAGATGAAAAATGTGGTTCTCACTTTAATCCAACTACCATAATGGACATCTTTTATCTGTTGAAATTATAATGCAATCATTATTTCAATATTAACATCACAGAAAGGTTACAGTACAAGAGGCCATTGAGTCAGTACCAACTCTTTCTAAGAGAATTCTGGTTGTTCTATTCCCTCTCCCTAGAGCATTACAATTTCTTTCTTTCAGATACTTACCCAATCCGCTTTGGAATGCTATAATTGAATCTGCCTCTACTACTACCAGTGCATTTCAGACCCTAATTACTTGCTGTGTAAACAGGATTTTCTTCAAGGCACCCTTGGTTTATTTCCAATCACTTCCTTCTGTGTTCCCTAGTTCATGGCCTCTCAGCCAATTAAAACAGTTTCTTTCCATCTACAGTTTATGTTATCAATTTTAAATAACTATCAAATTCCCTCACAACTCCTCTATTCCAAAGAGAACAATGCCCATTTCGAGAACCTATTCATATAATCAAAGTCCCTCATCCCTGCAATCTTCCTCCCCATCTTTCCTGAAGAGTGGATACAATACTCCGGTCGTAGTTAAACCGATGCATTATCAAGGTTCACCATGTACTCTATGCCTCTAATTACAATGCACAGAACCCCACATACGTTTCTAACACCTTCCTAAACTTGTCCCAACACTTCCAATGAGCTATGCACATACAGTTTACTCCCAGATCTCTGTACTTGCTACCCTTTTAGAAATGCCCTTCCTGTTTTGCTTTTTCTCACTCCCACCAAAATGTGACCAGTTCATGCTTCCCAGTGTTAAATTTCATCTAGCATCCATTTCATCAGCCTGCCCTATCTCCTTCAAATTTATTACTACCCTCCTCACAGTTCTCCATGCCTCCAAGTTTTGTATCATCTGCACACTTGAAAATTGTATCCTAAGCACCCAAGTTCATTTCCTTAATACATAAAGGAGTGTCTTAGTACAAACTCCCGGGGAACACCACTGTACCATTTCCTCTAGTCATGATAAACAACCTTTCTCTACTACACTCTTTCCTCTAACTTAACCAGTTTTTCATGCACACTGCTATAGCTCCATTTATTCTATGGGCTTCAAGCTTGAGGACAACCCCATTACCTCCCCTCCCATTACTCTATCAAACACCTTTAGTAAGTCCATATATACCATATCAACCGTCTGATTTAAAAGATCCGTGCTGGCTTTCTCAAGTCAATCTACACTTGTGCAAGTGACTGCTACAGCCCCAACTGTTACTACTTTTAGTACTTTCCCCATTACAAAGGTTAAACTGACCAGTCTGCGGTTACTAGGTTTATTGCCAAATCATCTTTTGAAGTAAGATGCAACATTTGTAATGTTCCTGCCCTCGGGATCCACCCCCAAATCACTGTGTTTTTGGAAGATTATGGACACTACCTCTGCAACTTCTTAGCTCATTTCCCTCAGCAACCCAAGATTAGGACAAGATGATTTAAACACTTTAAGAACAGCTAGTCATTCTTGTACCTCCTCCATATCACTGTTTAGCCCATCCAAAATCTCAGCTTTGCTTATACTCCAACAGCATCTTCCCTAGTAAAGACACTGAGCAGTGCCTCCTGGTCAATCGTGCTCCCCCAGGCCCTCCTCTTCAATGTTAGGGTCATGGTATCTGACAACCAACAATAAATGAGATGTACCGTTCTACTTGTTCTTTTGTAGAATTTAATCTAGGACAATGTTTAGCACACCTTGGGGCTGTGGTATATGATTAGAAACATCATGCCTTGAAAAACAAGGAACCTTCAGTTGCATATTGCATTCATGCCAAATCCATCCACAGTATGAAAATACTATCATGGAATTGGTACATCCTTTCATTAAATTATTATTGTGGTTTAATCCTTTTCTGGAGTATTAAAGCCTGAATCCATATGTTCCACAATGCTACATTGGCCCTAGGGTAGCAAGTCAACAGTTGTAAAGAAATATATCAATGGCAACAGGAGAGGAGGGGAGATAAACAGATGTGGGAGTGGGTAACATACCGTGTGTTTCACAGGGAAGGCTGCCCTGATCATGGCCTTTGGTGGTGATAAGCCCTCAAAGTTACTGACTGCACTGGGTCACAGATTGAAGGCATCTGTGCGCTGTAGTTAAGATTTCACAAAAAATGTGGTCTTTAGAGATTTACCAGCACCACTTCTTTATTTAAATATAATCAACAGGGAAGACACTAATTTGCACATAGTTCACTACATTCAGAGTGATGTTCTCCTAACTTTATCCTGAGTTATTTACAAAAGTTGTTACTCTAAATCTCTTGATCCAAATTCGGTTATTAAATAACTAAAGTGAACTGTTCGCATTGATGTGGGAAATGAAATGTGCATAATGTTGAATCACAGCAGTAAATGCCGGATCCAGTTACCCACTGGGTGCAACTAGTTGTGAAAAAGATTACCTGGCTATCAATTTAATTTCTGTTTGTGTGACCTTGCTTGGTAAAATTGGTTGCTACATTAACTCACTTGCCAGCATCCCAACAACAGGCCAGGGTATAAGCATCTCAACTTAATAAGTTTGTCACCACCAATAAACGTACTGGACTCTTCCAGAGTTGTTAAGTCATATTCTGCAAGTAGGGATCGCCGGTGAGGTCTAAAAGAAATTTTAGAAATTTAGAATTAATCCCAAGGCTTAAAGAATTTTTCAATTTCCATGTATCCTTTCTTTTAGAAAATCAACATTTCCTTTCATTTAAAATACCATCTATATTTATATAACCCTTTTATAAAAGCCATATTCTCATGATACTGTAGGACACTGCAGGTTCAAATGAAAAGGGGAAAAAAGTAATTTTATCAATTGCATATTTACCCTGCATCAGTTTTATAGTTACAAAGAAACAGGAAGGAAGAAAACAGTTTGCCCTTATTCTTCTGGTTCCAAAAGTATTGTTCAAAATATGGGGACAGGAGGATTGTGATGTTACTGTTCTGATAGTCTAGAGGCCTGAACAAATAATCCAGAGTTTAGCCAAACATTGAAAGCCTGACCTAATAGTATAAATTCAGATGGATGGCTAGAATGCGAAAGGTCAACTGATCCTGCCAGCAAGCCAACATGGCAGTCACAATTTTCATCATCACTGTCCTTGGGAATTATAAGTCCCACAATGGAGAGGCAGAGACCTCAGAGATAATTCAAGGTGCTATGATGCAACGAGAACATCAAATTCAAATGAAGTATTCTAGCCAAGTTTTCCACATCAACAAAGTCACCAGCAAAATAGAGGCAAGATATTTATCTGTTTAACTTAGAAGTGAATGTTTCTATGCCTGCCAATGCTTCCTTTGTTCACTGTAGGCCACAGTACTTGCTTTCAGATACTAATTTAGAAACTAGAGTTCAGAACATTACAGATGAAGAGAAGGAGGAGGAGAAGAAAAAGAAAAAAGTAGTCATCCGAGAAGGGAGTGGCAAAATAAAAGATCCTGTGCTCACAAAAGCACTTGCAAACCATCAGGTTTTATTGGCAAAGGTTGTTTCCTTGACCTCTGAAATGCAATGCTTTAGTAAGCTCCAGATTACCTAAAAGTTGAAAGCCTGCAATGCCAAGCAGGTAGTAATTAAAGTAATCACAAACCTGTTTTGTTTCCAGATGGTTTAGCTTCTGGAAGTCAAGTGCACCACAGTATGCCACTGTGGCAAGCCAAGAACATCCCACTCCGTAAGTGGTCAACTCAGCTGCAGACACAAATAGGTACATACACATCTGAAAACAAATTCTTGGGATGTTGTTGTACTACATCCTTTCAACATCCACACAACCTTTTACCTCAGAGTGAGTGAATAGTGCAGAAGCTTAGGAACAAAGGATACACATTTAAACATGACACCATTATGTAATCCCTTTGTTCAATGGCAGGAGAAATAATGCCAGGCACAATGAGTTCCTGCAAGAGCAAGGCAATGGTTAACAGGTTTGGAAATTCAGTACTGTATGGGGTAACCAGATAATCACAGAGCATTGTTGCATACTCCATCCAACACAGCATCATGCTGAAAAGAGGTAAGGGGAATTCAGCATGAATGTGACATGCATGATTTATTAGATGATAACAATAATAATAGATTATGAACTTGTCCCAGAGGCACAGGAGAAAAGTGCCATTCATGACCAAAATCTCACAGAACCAGCCAGGTAATCTTGCATCTGACGTACCTGCAACTTGTGAAATTCACACCATCTTTGACCTCCACGACCATTAAATAAAAATCTGAGGTTTGCATTTGATAATAGGAAATAATATAGGATAAAAATATTAAAATGAATTAACTTAAACATGTGACAGTCACGTGTCAGTCATCTAGAACCATAGAACACTACAGCACAGAAAACAGGCCATTCGACCCTTCTAGTCTGTGCTGAAACGTTATTCCGCTAGTCCCACTTACCTGCACCCAGTCCATAACCCTCCAGACCTCTCCGTCCATGTATCTATCCAAGTTATTCTTAAAACTTAAGAGTGGGCCCGCATTTACTACATCAGATGGCAGCCCATTCCACACTCCCACCACTCTGAGTGAAGAAGTTCCCCCTGATGTTCCCCCTAAACCTTCCCCCTTTCACCCTAAAGCCATGTCCTCTCGTACTTATCTCTCCTAATCTAGGTGGGAAGAGCTGACTCGTGTTAACTCTGTCTATGCCCCTCATAATTTTGTAAACCTCTATCAAATCTCCCCTCAGTCTTCTACGCTCCAAGGAATAAAGTCCTAATCTGTTCAATCTTTCCCTGTAACTCAACTCCTGAAGACCCAGCAACATTCTAGTAAATCTCCTCTGCACTCTTTCAATCTTACTGATATCCTTCCTATAGTCAGGTGACCAGAACTGCACACAATACTCCAAATTTGGCCTCACCAATGACTTATACAACCTCACCATAACATCCCAACTCCTATAGTCAATACTTTGATTTATGAATGCCAGGATGCCAAAAGCCTTTTTTTTTAAAAAAACCCTGTCTACCTGCGACGCCACTTTCAGGGAATTATGTATCTCAACTCCCAGATCCCTTTGTTCCTCTGCACTCCTCAGTGCCCTACCATTTACTGTGTATGTCCCACCTTGATTTGTCCTTCCAAAATGCAACACCTCACACTTGTCTGCATTAAATTCTGTGTCATTTTCTGGCCCATTCTTCCAGTTGGCTCAGATCCCTCTACAAGCTTTGAAAGCCTTCCTCGTTGTCCACTACGCCTCCAATCTTAGTGTCATCAGCAAACTTGCTGATCCAATTTACCACATTATCATCTAGATCATTGACATAGACAACAAACAACAATGGCCCCAGCACAGATCCCTGAGGCACACCACTAGTCACAGGCCTCCAGTCTGAGAAACAATCATCCACTACCACTCTGTCTTCTCCCACACAACCAATTTCAAATCCAGTTTACGACCTTTCCATGGATACCTAGTGACTGAACCTTACGAACTAACCTCCCATGTTGGACCTTGTCAAAGGCCTTACTAAAGTCCATGTAGACATCCACAGCCTTTCCTTCATCTACTTTCTTGGTAACCTCCTCAAAAAACTCTACAAGATTTGTTAAACACGATCTACCACACACAAAGACATACTAACTATCCTTAAACAGCCCTTGGCTGTCCAAATACTTGTATATCCAATCTCTCGGAACACCTTCCAATAATTTACCTACTACTGATGTCAGGCTCACCAGCCTGTAATTACCTGGTTTACTTTTAGAGCATTTTTTAGACAATGGAACATGAACTACCCTCCAGTCCTCTGGCACCACACCTGTGGCTAAGGACATTTTAAATATATCTGCCAGGGCCCCTGCAATTTCTACACTAGTCTCTCTCAAGGTCCAAGGAAATATCTTGTCAGGCCTGGGGGATTTATCTACTTTTATTCGCTGTAAAGCAGCAAGCACCTCCTCCTCTTTTATCTCTATATGTTCCAATGACACCACTGCTTGTTTCCCTTCCTTCCATATCCACTATGCCCGTTTCTTGAGTAAATACTGATGCAAAAAAACTGTTAAGATCTCCCCCACCTCCTGAGGCTGTACACATAGACGACCACTCTGATCTTCTAGGGGACCAATTTTGTCCCTTACTATCCTTTTACTCTTCATATACTTGTAGAAACCCTTTGGGTTTACCTTCACATTATCTGCCAAAGCAGCCTCATGTCTTCTTTTTGCCTTCCTGATTTCCTTTTTTAGTATTTTCTTACTTTTTCTATACGCTTCAAGTACCTCATTTGTTCCTAGTTGCCTATACCTGCTATACACCTCTCTTTTTCTTAACTAGAGCACCAATATCTCTTGAAAACCAAGGTTCCCTATGCTTGTTAACTTTGCCTTTAATCCTGGCAGGAACATGCAAACTCTGCGCTCTCAAAATTTCACCTTTGAAGGCCTTCCACTTACTGAGCACATCCTTGCCAAAAAACAACTTATCCCAATCCACTTTTCCTAGATCCTTTCTCATTCCTACAAAATTGGCCTTTCTCCAATTTAGAACCTCAACTCGAGGACCAGACCTATCCTTATCCATAATTAACTTGAAACTAATGACATTATGGTCACTGGACCCAAAATGCTCACCTACTCATACTTCTGTCACCTGACCTGTCTGGTTCCCTAATATGAGATCAAGTATTGCATTCTCTCTCATTGGTACCTCTAATATATTGATTTAGAAAACTTTCCTGAACACATTCAACAAATTCTAAGCCATCCAGCCCTTTCACAGTGTGGGAGTCCCAGTCAATATGTGGAAAGTTAAAATCCCCTACTATGACTACTTTCTGTTTCTTACATCGGTCTGCTATCTCACTACAGATTTGTTCCTCCAGTTCTATTGGGCGGTCTATAATACACCCCTATTAGTGTGGCCACACCTTTCCTGTTCCTCAGCTCCACCCATATGGCCTCTGTAGACGAGCCCTCTGGGCTGTCCTATCTCCGCACAGCTGTGATATTTTCCCTGACTAGTGATGCCACACCTCCCCCTTTCATCCCTTCCCCTCCATCATGTCTGAAACAACGGAACCCCAGAACATTAAGCTGCCAGTCCTGCCCCTCCTGCAACCAGGTCTCAGTAATAGCAATAATGTCGTAATCCCACGTGCCAATCCACGCCCTAAACTCATCTGCCTTACCTACAATATTTCTTGCATTGAAATAGGTGCACCTGAGAACATTTCTATCATGTACAAACCTTCGATTTCTGTCTATAGATGCAGTCCTCGCATGACCATTTTCCTCCTCCACCTATCTGCTTTAATGCTCCGGTTCCCCTCCCCCTGCAAATCTTGTTTAAACCCCCCCGGAGCAGCACTAGTAAACCTACCCACAAGTATGTTAGTCCCCCTCCAGTTCAGGTGCAAACCGTCCTGTCGGAACAGGTCCCACCTTCCCTGGAAGGAGGACCAATTGTATAGGAACGTGAAGCCCTCCCTCCTGCACCATCTCCTTAGCCACGTATTTAGCTGCATGATCCTCCTATTTCTAGCCTCACTAGCTCATGGCACGGGTAGCAATCCTGAGATTGAAACCCTTGGAGGTCCTGTCCTTCAACTTTGCACCTAATTCTTTGAACTCTCTTTGCAGGACCTCCTCCTCCTTCCTATCCACATCATTGGTCCCTACATGGACCACGACATCTGGCTGCTCACCCTCCCTCCCAAGAATATCGAGAACTCAATCCGAGATATCGCGTACCCTGGCACCAGGGAGGCAACAGACCATCCGGGATTCTCGATCTCTCCCACAGAACCTCCTATCTGTCCCCCTAACTAGCGAATCCCCTATCACTGCTGCTCTCCTCTTTTCCCTCCTTCCTCTGAGCTGAGGGTACCACCTCGGTGCCAGAGACGTGACCACTACAACTTGTCCTTGGTAGGTCGTCCCCACCAGCAGTATCCAAAACGGTACACTTATTGTTGATGGGAACGGCCACAGGGGTGCTCTGCTCTTTCTGTCTATACCCCTTCCCTTTCCTAACGGTCACCCAGCTACCTGCCTCCTGACCTTTAGGGGTGACTATCTCCCTGAAACTCCTGTCTATGTCTACCTCTGCCTCACGACTGATCCTAAGTTCATCCAGCTCCAGCTCCCTAACTCGGTTTGTCAGGAGCTGCAGCTGGATGCATCTTTTACAGGTGTGGTCATCAGGGACAAGGGTGCTGTCCCTGACTTCCCACATACTACAAACGGAGCACACGACTGCCCAAACTCCTGCCATCACTACCTACTTCTAAGTTATTTAAAATAAAGGAACTTACCCAGCCTTACCTCTCTGGGTGTAAGCTCTTCTTCAGCTTCTGCTTGCCGAAGCCTCTCAAGCCAAAGCCTCAAGCTCCACTCCTACCCTGAGCCACTCACACACTGGCCGCTCCTCTTCAGTTACCCTTCCTTATATTTGTCCCTGTCAATTATCCCAAGTACTGACTCCCTCTAATTAACCAACCAACACTGTTTTAAATAATCAGCCCCTACCTGCTAGGGGCACACTACTCCAACTGTTCCGGGCCGATCCTGTAAGGGAAAAGCCCACGTAAAATCTGTTTAAATGGTCAGCCCTACCTGCTATAGACACGCTGCTCCAACTGTCCCGGGCCGATCTAATCTACACATCTTTCAACTACTCTATCTGATGATTATATGCAATGCTGCTTTTGTGTAATCAACATTACAAGGATCCATTCCAATAGGATACACATCCCATCACTCCCAATAATCAGTTTAGAAATTGTTCTCTCAACCACTGGGTTGCCAAACTGGAGGCATTTGTTACCAGAACCTGCTGCTGCTCAGAACAGTCCAGCAAACAGCTTGCAATCCTTTCCCTAGTCAGTGGTAAACAGCAAAGTTCTGGACTTTACCGACAACAAGAAAACTACTTGCTTCATTCAAAAAGCTGTAAAAAATTTTAGTAGGCCCAGCAGAATTTCACCTCCATATAGAACAGTCTGCTTTCAGCCTGCATGATCTTTTCTCACAACAGTCTGGAGTCTAACTTGGAGGGCTTTGCCATCTCCTGCTACAGCCAGCTTTACAATGGGGAGTGACAGATCAAGCAAGAATTTGAAATTTTTAAGTTTTTATTTTTAAAAGTTCTAACATTTTAAAAGTTTAAACAGCTGCCATCAAACCAGGCTCAAAGTCATATTCTCTTTGGACTTAATGACCATTTTGGACAGACTGATGAAGAAATGTGCAGGGACCTTCAAGGTACCGTTCACTTTATACAGCCTGTTCTCAAGCTGATGAGTGAAAATAATCTTTCAACTAAGTTGGAGGCACTGGCACAGGACAAACAAAATTACTGCCTCTCTCTCTCACACACACACAATGCTGGTACATCAGTATTTTTACCAACACTTCAATTAGTATCAACCATGATGCCAGAGAACAAGTGAACCAGCAGCTCTAGCATGTGCTAAACGTCTGCAATTTGCAACCAGGCCCTTACGTGTTGACCAGTCTCAACCACCTCAAGGGTCTTACAGGGGCAACATAAGGTTCTCCATAAACCCTACTGAAGCAATCGAGAAAATAACCAAAAAGAAGCGATAGAGTTGGTAATCCTTCAAGAAAAGCACTATAAGTTGATCACCTGGATGAAAAAGTAATTTGGTACAATAATGTATCTATAACCAAAATCAACATTTTTATTAAATTAGCAACCTTGTTAGGTTTCTTTCCCCGCCCCCCCACCCCCCACAGACAAGCACACAGGTGAAAGATGACTTGCTCCCATTCCAATTTTGTGTTCCAAGGAAGCTGAAAAATCATGTGCAGAATCCACAGACAGAGATATGGGTGGGGCAGGCAGGTGGACAGCTTGGGACATTGCGTGCTGGGAATGTTGGCCTGACAAAGGCTATACACATTGGTTTTCATATTCTACCACTAATTTGGAAAATTCAGAAGAGACAGAATTGGAAGCACTTTTCCAGTGCTTTCAGATGCCTACTATTTTGGTTATTCATGTAATTCTACTTCCTTGCCTGCACTGGCACAGGAGACAACTGAAGATTTATAACACTCTTTAGTTCAGAGGAGAATGGATATGAAAAACTGTTACTAGTAAGAAGCATTTTCCTAGCTTTACAAGGAACTGTACAGTCAGACTTGTCATATTAAACTAGGAAGCAATAGGGATGATAAAGAATCACATAAACATAGAAATTTGGAAACCACTGGTACATACACAGAACTCCTAAATAATTTACTACACTGAAGCACTCCGCCTTCACGATTTTACCCGAGTCTAAAAGGTGAGTCATAAATGCAAGCTCACATTGTAATTTGGATACAATATTATGGTTGTGCTAATGGCTTATAAGTTCAAAGGCCTTGAATAATAGAAACAAGTTTAAATCCCAACAAAGCAGCTCAGAATTTAAATACAGGTAAATTAAATAGATCTGGGATGAAAATCTAATACCAAATTGGAAATCACAAAGCTACCAGATTGTTGTAAAAAAAAATCTAGCTCAAAGCTCTTTTTATTAAGGAAATTTACATGTCATCTTTACATTATCTGATCTTTATAGGATGCCAGACTCCTTGAAATGCCTAGCAGTTATGGAGCAATTGGGACAGGCAATAAATGACTGACTTGCCAACAACAATTTTAAGGGAACGCACAATTTGGCTCAGAAGGACTGCCAGATATTCATATTTCATAACAGGGAAGCAAGGATTGTTAATGACTCACAAAAAAAGCAAATAATTTCAGCAGCAACCACTGGGGGCTTGGAATTGTTTTCACTTTGTCTAGTTCAAAGGAGGAATTGAGAAAATGGTGAGATGGCAAAATGCAGAACACCACATCCATCAAGGCACACTGCAACAAGTGTTGAAACATTTATTTTTAATTCAAAACACAAAAAACAAATCTCTTAGAGAATACCAGCTACAGCTAAGTAAGTAGGAACAATACAGCAGAGCTAGAATCAGGAACAAATATTTCAGGGAACATTTTGCCTCTGATCTACACCTACTGCTACCCGAGGCAGAGACAGGTTAATTGGGATCTATGCCCAGGGGAATCCAGCCAAACAACAACCCAATTAATACTCACCACAACACCAAATATCATTTTAATTTATACATGGTATATAATGAAATGTTTTAATCACATACTTTAGATAGTACCTTTAATGCATTAAAATTACCAACACCGTTCACAATGGAGATATTAAAGAGAATTTTAGACCAAACCACAAAAGGAGCAAAGAGGAAAGAAACTTAGTGAAATTGTGAAGTTAGAGAAGAACTCCAGGTCTTGTTGCCTTGGCAATTAAAATCACAGTTGCCAATATAGTGCAAAAACATTCTGATGTTAGTGGATGAGGTAATCTGTGGTTTGGTATAAGGAGACGGAGAGCAGACTGGAGAGGACTTCCATGTGTTCTTGCTGTGAAGGGCCACCAGATCTCTTATTAAAAGGAAATTGCAGACATCACATAGATGAAGTTTACTTTGCTGCAGCTACCTTTGGAGGGAATGCTAGAGAAGCCACACTCTAAGTGCAATCTATTTAGAACAAAAATGCAATATTTCCTCAGCTTAGTGTTTATTTAGACCCACGTGAAAACAGGGCATAGATCAAAGAAAAAACAGCATTGTATCTTGTTCACCATCTATTCACTAATAACATTAAAATGCAGATAAACATCATAAGCAATTAATTTGGTTATACAGCATAGTTTATTCTCTCCTAAACTTACCCATGCTTTGTGGGGGTTTTACTTGGGGGAAATAATGGTGTGACTCCATACACACAGAGTGCCTTGAGGCTAGACCGAGGAGGCCATACTGCATCGTTCCAACACAAAGTAGCAGATGTGTCACTGAAGCAGGCCTTACTCTGTTCCTGGACATGTTCTTTCCCCGTTCTTTCACGAAGAACAATCATCCAGGTAATTCCAAGAGCTCTGCAGAAACAGTATTTTAGCGAATTGATTGTACCATCGCTATGGACAACTTCAATATTAACTGCACCCAACTCAAACCTATTTCAGAGCCCTAGTACAGAATTCTACATTAATTTCTAGAAACTATTATCAGTTACCAACACCAATTCTTTATCTACTTTAAATTTTGGTGAATTAGTTATAACAGCAAATGACTGCTTTGGTGAACTAACTTCTCAAAAGAATGTCAAGTATCTTGGAAATCATCACAATCACCAAATAAATTGTAGTACTAAAGTGAGTAATAATATGAAATTAATACTTATATTGAGAAAATGATAAAGCACAGCATGGATTTTGAGGGAGTGAATGGAAGTGAAAACATGAAATACTGCCATTGAAATTAAAATCGTACAATACTGTTTTATCAACCTTATGCAACTGGAGATCACTTTTCTAGAATGAAATGCAGTAATGCTCATTTCCAGGGTGTTTCATGACACTGGAAATTTGATCAGACATTTCCTAGCATAACCCACCATGCCTGCTTGTAGAGATTTCTGTCTCTGTTTCCATGGGAATTACATGTAAACTCTTGTAGCATTGTGGGAAAACATAGACTTAGCTGTCCTGGGAGCAATCATTGAGTACCCTTGGCATAATCAAGTTTTATTATTGCAACCCTCTATCTTCCATCCTTGTCTCATTAAACACACTACATCACCTTTACCCCCACTTTACACCTGTTGCTCCCAACCTTCCAATCCTCAGAATCCTCAAGGCCCTTCTGATCCTTATGACCAAGGGAAACATCTCAGTATCTATTGGCTACAATGAAATTACCTCCCACTTTGTTAAACTCAAGAAGTTATATAGATCCAGTTTGCTGAACCTCACACAATAAAAAACCTGCTAATGCAGGTTCACCAGATTGATTCCTCCGCTGCACTCCCTCAATCATACGTATCCTTCCAACAGGTAGGGAGATCTGACCCGTATGTGACATTCCATATGTAGTCTAACCAAGGCCCTATGTAATTGGAGCAAGATATATACTTTTATACTTATATCCCCTTGTTATAAGGCCAACACACTGTTTACTTTCCTAACTGCTCATTGCACTTTCATGTTAACTTTCAGCAGTCCACGTACACTCAGGTCCCTCTGAACACCAACATCTTTGAAATACTCATCATTTAAAAAAATACTCTACCTTTCAACTTTTTCTACTAAAGCGGATGACCTCACATGATCACACAGAGTCATTACAGCCCAATCGTCACCATCCACCATCTTTCATCCAGAAGAAACATTTGGATCATACCAAAATATGTTCACAGTTCTCAGCAATCTCTCTGGTAAACAAGCTGTTCCAGTATTTCAGCTCTCTTTGACAACCTGCAAAACTTATGCAGTAAAGCTTTTATAGCTTCTTTCCTCTCCCCTCCCACCAAGACCAATACCGCAATGGACACAGAAATTCCACCCAGTCATGGCTAGTTTATTTTGTTATATAAAAAGATCAAGTCAATAGAGATTTCTGATATGGAATTAGAGAACTTGCTTCATCTAAGTGAGGGCAAGACTGCAGACGATATGTTAATATGAGTTAGAAATGATATATGCACAGACTGCTTGGATACATACTAGATTTAAACTTCTTCATAAGAGGGAATCAAAATCAAATCCCATAAAAACAAACTAATACTTTTACTACCAGGAAGGGAAACTAAAGTCAATAAGCTGCTGCAATTATTGATAAAAATATCTATTAAATGTTTCCACTTTTGACACCATAATTAAATGGCTCAACTTGATGCATCCTATTCTGCGGGCCAGAAGTAAAGAGATTCCCTGATGCTAAATATGAAAGAAAAACAAAAGGCAAAATAAGAAGAGAGCTGAAAATCTAAAAGATAGATGGGAAATGGTAGAAATAGCTTGCAGATTTCAAATGTTTATTAGTAAAACTATATCTAAAATTTTCTGCTTCTATCCTTAATTAGACTATTTTTTCTCGATCCATCAGGCTTTTGTGAGAAGTATGTTTACTGGAGAAGTTAAACACACTGTTCTCATGAGCAAACAAACAACCTGACTCTGACACTCTACAATGGGTTGTTGGTGTAACCACAAGCATTGGGCATCAACAACAGATAGCACTGAGCCCTCTTGGAAATTCTCATTTTATTTAAGACTTGATAGCTCAAGGCAGTCGAAGATTTCAGATTATGAAATGGGTCATAATATTATCCATTAACCTGTGGATTTATTTTTCAGGTCAGTTATCACACATTATCAAATGTGAAAAATTGCAGATGCTAAGAGTCCGAAATAAAAATAAAAGTGCTGAGGATGCTCAGGAGGTCAGGCAATATCTGATGACACATCATTGACTTGAATGAAAAGTTAATAGTTTCTCCCTCCACTGATGCTGTCTGATCAGTAATGTAGCATAAATGATCTGCTGGAACAAACAAATGTCAAAAGGAATAGAAATTCTAAACCAAGATATGTTGGCAGTCCACAGTAAAGAAATACAGTCAGGAACAAAAATAGATTACTACCACCAAATTCATTTATGCATCTGTTTCCCAAAGATTCCTGATATATTTAAATGCTAATTTTTGCTGCATTTACCTATTCAGTATTATTCTTTATACAATCTACTATATGCAAAAGATCAAATTTAGCAATCAGCTATCATTTGTTGGGCGAAGCTATGAGAAATCTGCAACTTGCCTGTTCATATCTTAATATGTTTCCTCCAAAGTTTCTGGATGAGATACTTAAGAGCAGCATACAGGAGAAGCCAAAAACTGCCAAAGAACTCAAGTCCAGAGTGTGGAAATCCTACCAAAAATTAATGGCAGGATCTCAACATTTTTTTCTTTCAGTTTGGTATTCATCCAGGAGTGTCCCATAGTGGCCAGGAAGCCTTGGAGATCTTTTTTGGCAATTGAGTGTGGGAAAGGGAATTAACATTTGTAGAAGATACATGGAAATGAACAGAAGAAAGAGGAATAAGGATAGTGATAAAAAGGGTACAGTTAAAGAGTTCTGAGAGGAGGTCCTGATCCTCCAAGATGCCCACAACTGAGAATTTACCCTGCCAAGCTGACTGCTCCTACTTAGCTTATGCCACTGGTTTTCATGCTGTCTTGGAAGACCAGGCAACAACAGATTTTAAATCAGGCTCCCAGCTATGCATTAGGAGCTGATTCAATACTACAATACTATGCCTCCCAGATCTACAGGACTTAGACCCTCCATATCTGCCACCATCCATTGCCACCTGCACTCTTTAATTGTATTCTCCTATTCAGCCTGCAACATTAACTCTATTTTTCTTTCCTCAAGTGCTACCAGACCTGTTGAGTGCTTTCAACATTTCCAGTATTTCAGATTTCCACCATCTCAAGATTTCTGATTTTCATAATATCCCAAGGTTGATATTCTTCCTGCTATTATCACAGTGTGACAACAATATTCTAATAGCATTATCCAACAGCACACTCTATTACATCAGCTCATAAAAAACTCATTTATAATATTCCCTAATTTATCAATGGGTCATAAAGTAAGAATACATATTTTCATTGAAACTTGCATAACTTCAAAATGTCCAAAAGGGCTTTACAGGAAATTAAGTACTTATGGTCTGGTCACCACTTTAATGTGGGACACAATGTGGGAGCCTATGTGTTCACAATGAGTCTATGTGTACCACAAATAATGTGATAACGATCAGATAATCTGCTTATTTATGATGCTAGTTAAGGATAAATATTGATTGAATACTACGAAAACTCCTCTGATACTTTGCTTTGTAAAATAAAAATTATTAATATTAAGACTCCAAAAGCAAAATGCTGCAGATGCTGAAAATCTAAAATTAAAATAGATGGTGCTGGAAATCCTCACCAGGTCAGCCATTATGTGTGACGAGTGGAGAGTTAACACTTCAATAACCTTTCAGATGATGAAAAACAGTATCAAGTGAATGAGTATTCCATCCAATGCAGATACAAATTGGAAAAATAGAGGGAAAAAATCCAGATTTTCCATGCAATCGCAGGAGATGCAAATTTGCCCCTTTACTTCCTCCTTTCCCTGTTGTCCAAGGACCAAAGTTCTCCTTCCAAGTGAAGCATTTACATGCATTTCTTCCAACTAGTGTACAATTTTCAGTACTCACAATTTAATCTCCTCTACACTGGATAAAACCATGTGCAAACTGGGTAAAAATTTTGCAGAATCGTGACGTTGACCCTGCTCTTTCTGTTGCCTGTTATGTTAATTGTCCATCCTCCATGGCCCCCTACACAGTTTGAGCAAGCTCCACATAAACCCAAGGAACAGACCTCATCTTCTTACTCAACCTTCAGGACTAAACATTGAATTCACCAATACAGATAATTCCCCATTTAGTTCTTGTATCTTACATTTCCAGCACTACTTGTGTTTCTCTCTCTGCTCACGTTCTTTCCAGATTCTCCATATATCCTCCTACTGCTCCCTTTCAGCTAGCATCACGACTATTCTCCAACACAGACCCTCCCTTTTGTTCTCTCTACTCCCTCCCTTTCTTTCCAATCTAGAACTTCTTTCATTTCCAACTCTTCTGTTTCTGTGTAGAGATGTTGCCTGACTTTCTGACCATTTCCAATATTTTCAGTTGTGTTTTGCAAAGTACAGCCAGGTGTACTGAGATAAATTCTCTTGCTGGTGTTTTTGCTACATTAATTTCAAACTCATGTAGAAAGCAAAATGGCAGGGAAAAAACAAGCTACACTAACATTGTGCCTGAAATGACATTCACTGTAACCCACCAATTCTACCAATAGCAAATTCAGTCCAATAATAGCTTCACAATATATCTTATTTTGGCACACCAATGAAAAATGGACTAGTAGATCTGCTGAATCACAACTCCAGGGAAGCAAGTTCGATTATGACCTCTTCTACTGTAAATGTGCAATTTGCACATGCTCCAAGACTGTGAGATTCCCCTGGGTATATGGGTTTTGTCCCACATCCCAAAAAAAAAGGATTGGTAGGTTAATTGGCCACTGTACATTGTCGCTAGTATAGATGGTTGGTAGAATTGATGAGAATGGTTGGTAGAATTGATGAGAATGGAGGAGAAGAATGGACTTCAAGGAAAATTACCAAGAAAATGGGAATCCGGTGAGCCGGCATAGAAAGGGGCCATTTGACCCATCAACTCTATGTGGTAAGGAAATATGGAGTTACACTAGTGAAATATACCTCAAATTTTCTTCTATAAAGCCAGCTAGATATCTCTCTAAATGGAGACAAGAAGAAATACTTTCTACAATTACCTTTTAATCTGCGATTACTATTTTTGAAATAAAAAGCATCAGAATCCACATTTCTAGCATGAGTAAATGTTCTTCAATTCTTTGTAATACAACTACCTCAATGTATTTACTTCTGCTTGTCCCATCAAATAAAATAGTTATTGAATATTCTTTCTTACTTTACTGCTTCTCTGAATTTTGATGGCAATCCTGTGTAATGGTTAATGGATTTCAACAACAGCCCCACTCCTCTTGTGCCAGAACCTGCATATTTGCGTATATATTCTTTCTTCCAAAATCCTGGAGGACTGTCCTGTATAGAAATTCTACTCAGCTTCTCTGTGGCTGTATCTACAGCCTTGGGTTTCCAAGCCTTGCTTTTGGAAACAAAACAGCTGCGGTAGATTCTGTGCCAAATTAAACTGGAAAAAAATGCAGCAAAATATTTTAGAATTTTAAAGGCAGATTGTTCTACGTTGGATTCATAAATGAAAACTTAATTTCAACATATTTTTGAAATCTGTATGGAAAATTGTTTAACAACTGTTAAACTATTAGTACTGAAGTTAATTATTACACAAAATTGATTACAAAACCAGTAGTTTTAAAATGTAGAAGAGGCTACTCTTAGAATTAAATGGTAGAATAACTACATTTGAAATATTTTGCAGAACTTCCCCTTGGTTATTCTGAAAGAGATAATAGTCTATTTATTTCAAATAGCAGAGACCACTTCAGTTCAAACTATTAAGCTTCATGACTGCCAATTTGTGTCATGTCAGAGACAATGTGACTATATCAATGGGTACTCATCTGCCAAAACATGAAAAATTTCCATGTGATAGTGAGAAAATGAACATGGGAAAGAGTAAGTTCAGCTAATATAACTGTCAAGAAATTATAAAAAAACATATTGGGCTTCAATATGACAGGCAATTTCTTTTACACATTAATGTTCAGTAATAGTTTTTGAAATGTTAAGCTTGGTCAGTTGTTTAACACATCATGCTACGAGGCTCAACCTTCAAACATCAGTGCCCTTTCAGAATTCATTTATATCAACAGGATGCATTTCTGTCTTTTTCATAAAAAAGGTAAAGACCTCCCCAAATTTGAAATATCAGATGTTTGAAATTGTTTGAAAAATCAGGCATTATTTAGAAAATTGGAGCATTCAGCCCTTGTAGTTTCTATAAATACTGCAACCTGCTGAGACACTTACCCAACATACCAATGTGGCTTTCCTTACCCTCATTTTAGTCTCCTTCCCTCACTCATTCCTGCCTCATCTACTGTTCACTTTTGTTACCCTTTCTCCAGATCCTGTTGTCCCACCACCCTCCATCAGCAACAAGAAGAGCAATTATTCCTGACTAGATGTTTGCAACACCATAAGAGATCAAAATGCAAGAATTACTGCTAATAACTATGTTAAACAAAAATAAACAGTAATTCAAATCAGGAGTAAGGCATTTTTGGCAAATCACAGAAATGCAGTATTCTATAGTCTAGTTATAATGTCATTTGCCATTTTGGATTGCATAACAGAAGATAGACTCATAAGAGATTGCTCCAATCAGGTTAAACAATACCCCACAAACTTTAATCAACAGCAAATATGCCCACTTACTTGTCATTTGACACATGGTAGAAAGATTTGTTGACACAGCCTGCACACAACAAGGAAGAAACATCTAGGTATGTAAAGATCTGCAGTAGAACTTCCCATGGTAAGCTAGAAATAATTTTCAGACTGTTATGTTGTAGTTTGAAAAGCAATATTTAATAACATCACATCTGGTCCATTTACCAGACCTGTCAACATAAACAGTCAAAAAAAAAGCTTTAAAAGTTTAAAAATATGTTCAACAATTTCAAAATGTGTACTCAGGCACATACAAAAATGTCACAAAATGGATATTCATGCAAGTTTTTTCTAAAATAAAATATTCACAATAATTCACATCTGAAATATACTTCAAACTCTTTCAAAGCCTAAATAGACAAAGTTCCTGCAAGATTTGCCTCATTTAATCCTACTAATTAAGTAAGCAAAATAAATAAGTAAATTAAATAGAGGCTTTTATTAAACTCAAAATCATAACCGATTAAAGAACATGCATTTACACAAGCAGACTGATTAACAGAAATTCATACAATAAATTAATTGAAGAGTGAACTCACATTTATAGAGTGTTTTTCATAACCTAAGGGAATCACAAAGGGATTATCCAGTTAAGATAATTTTGGAGTCTCGCTCTGTTAAATCAGTAAAACTGTAGCTAAATTGAACACATCAAAGATGTTATGAATATTGACTTATCCATCCACTTAAGATGATCTGTTGCTTTTTTTTTTAAATTGAATAATAACAATGGCTAGGGTACAATTAAGTTATGTGTTTAATAAGCTAAGAGTTAAGTTAATTGTCAGCAATCTACCCTTCAAATCAGGTTTGATTGTGAGTTTAAATTCCACCACGATTTGAGCATGTAATATGACTTCAAAACAACATAATGCAAGATTGTTGAAAGTGCTTCATTTCAGATGAGAATTTTTCTATTCAGCTCAAAATAAAGAATCTCATGGCAACAAATTAAAGTGGGTCTACAATTAACTTCACTTAAATAGAGAGAATGTAGTATTTGATTGCTGAATAGCATTTACTGTAAACATTATGCCTTAATGATTTATGAAGATCAGGGAACCCCTAATCACATAAATTTTCACTTCAAACTGGTTCTTTCAGTTGGTTGTGCAGAGAAGCTATTTGTCAAGCTCAGTAAACCAAACCATGTAAATAACTACATCCAAATAGCAAAATTTCCTTCCTTTCCTTAATCGCTTAACTTCCTTTAGTTTCTCCACTGCTGTGCAAAAAGAAACAACTCATTAAGCTCTCCAGTTAAGCACTTATACATTTCACTAATTTACTAACCACCAAATATAGAAATTATTTTTGAATAAAATCCTCTTTCTTTTAAACTTGAATGACGACACAATAGTTAAGCTGAGGCACAAACAATCCCCACAAACAGTTAGAAATCTCAGCTGCAACAATGGACAGGTTGTTATAAAGCAGCATAATATAGAATACAGAACGAACAAGTGGATGTTAAAAAAAAATCAGACAGGGGAGGTTTTCCCATTGTGTTCTAGGCATTATTTATAATCTTAATTAAACTCCAAACAATATTAATGTCATTATCACATTACTGTTTTGTGTGCATTGTGTAAATAGGCTGCAATATTTCCTACACAGTGACTACATTTCAAAAAGTGTTTTTATTGTAAAGTGCTAGTGCAATTTAAATTGTGGAAGGTACCATATAAAAGCAAGATTTTTTTATTCTTTATGTGGTGTCCAAATCTTTACTCATTAGGCCTTTCCTGGTTTCACAAACTCTGCTAAACCAATGGCAAAAATATAATTTGGTGCAAAAGTTTAGGTGGACTTCTTATATTCTGGATTATTTTTAAGAATCAGAGAGAAAATAAGTTTTCTTTTCTAATATCTTTAGGTAATCTCCTTCCTGAAAGGGTTGAACAAATTCTGGCAAGATCACGTCAGTGTATAAATGCTACTTAGCTTGTCCTTCACTCTATACTTGCAATTAATATACATCTGTGAAGTATAAGGCCAAGGACTGTATAAAAACAATTTATTGGACCCAACTCAAACCGATCCAATCAACATGCAACTATTTATCCTTGGGCAACATATCATTTGTATTCTGTAGATGAGAGAGAAGAAAATACATGGCATTATTGTATAAATGGATCTCAATTTTGAGTAAATCCATTTTCCCTAAAGGTGGGTAGGCCATCTAAAAAATACAAAAGTGACCCATTGGATTTGCACTACAACGTACCTATTATTAAACATTAATAGCAATAGTTACCCTGGAATGCCTGTCTTAAATTCAGAATTATGCATTTTCCACCTTATTTAAAAGTCCTTTTACTATAACTGTACAATCTAAAGTATCCTTAATCTTAAGGATTATAGAGACATTTACTCATTTCAATCAATAGAAATTTTATTATCCAAGTCTGATTAGAGATCTGGAAACAAATATTTTGAGTAAATATTGTTAAATGGATGAGTGCAGTTATGTGTATTGAATGCCTCTAGCCAGCCACATTAAAACTCAAAATGTAAACAAGATACTCCAGATTTCTAACTATAAAGACAAATCTGGTAAACAGTCTGCTTTATTCTAAATAATGGTTTATTCTAATATTTAAAATTCCAAAAAATTACTTTCAAAATACGCTTCAAATAAAACTTATTAAACACCATATATATAATTAATTCGGTATAGTTGATGCTCATATTTTTTTTCAACTCTCAACGAAATGGAGCAAAATAAATAAATGATGTGTGGCACAGTTTCCATTCAACACTCCCCTAAACAGAAATTCAGATTAAGTGGGCAACGTTGATGAAAGCTCTAGTGCATAATAAAAATAAGTTTCTAGGGATATGTACATTAAATAACTAATCTCCGTCCTTTTACCAACCTCTCAATGGTGGTCAGACTTGAAGATCTCAGTTTACCACTTTTTGCTCCATGGCAGGACCTTGAAGACAGACTGGGGGCCCATTTATGTCCAAAACTGAAACATTATAACATTAATTAACTGTACAAAACGTAACGAAGGACTAGTTTCCTTAAAAATAAAAACTTTCAGGTAGTTTAAGTTTGCAACACTTCCAGTGATTGCATCCAATTCACCCTACTTTATGCAATAGTTATAAATTTTCTAATGTCACCGCAGTAATGCAAAAAAACTGGAAAATTATGTCTAGCCTCAATTGGTCAATGCTTTAAAAGCGGAGGTGGCAGCATATTGGTCGGCTGCAGATGAGGGGAAAGCACCGCGAAAGCTGAACAAGCACATCAACAGAAAATACTGGAAATGCACAGCAGCCTCTGGGATGGGGATGGGATTGGGGTTGGAACGCAGGGGGGGGGGGGGGGGGCGGGGTTATGATGAGGACTTTAATGAACGTCCCGCCGCGGTGTCGGCAGCAGCAGTGTGCGATACAGTGCAGGGGCAGTGAAGACTCTTCACCTGGAGCAGGCAAGCCCGACCTCCGGCCGCCGGGTCCATAGTGCTGCGCAGCCCCCATGCCGGGCAGTAACCCGGGCAGAGGCGACGGGGCCCAGGAGCCGTGGCCTTCCGCAACCCTGCGCCACCTCCGCCCAGCCGCCGCCGCCGGTTGCCATGGAAACCGGCTGGGACGCCCAACGCACCAGCACAACCCCGAGGAGTGGGTGGCAAAGGGCGGGTGGCGTGGACGGTCGACTGAAATCGGACGCTGCCCGAAGGTGGAAGTAAACCGGTGAGGGGGAGCCGAGCCGCCGGCCGCTCTCCGCGGGGAGGAGGACCCACCAACCGGCGCCGGGCCCGCTTGAAGGCGGGGCTAGATCTGACGGACGTTTCAGCACGCCAATGACAATCCAACGTCAAATGTAATCCAATCGGAATCAAGGAACGGTCGCAACCGGCCTTTATGGCGTCACATGATAGACAGTTGTGTATTCCTCATTGACAGAGCGCTACAATGATTTGGTCGCCCGTTATCACAGATGCTGCCTGACCCGTTGAGTCCCTCCAGCATTTTATTTGTTGCTCTATATTTCTCATTAAGAGAAGTCTACAATGATTTCGAAGCAGACACTCTTTTTCATTCACTGTGTTGAGTAACTTTGCTCCTGGTTTTCCAGTGGTATAACCTCGAACAGCTGCAAAGTTTGTGCCAGGGTAGGCTCATATGTCAAGTGAATTCAAAAGGCGACATCCTTCAGTCGTGAGATTTTGTTTTAAGTGTTTGAAGATCAAAATCAGGACAAGACATAAAGCTCATGTTGCACTCAACAGCAGAAATACACGTAGCTCAGTCTGAGACTTGGCTGGCCGACAGCATGCATCTTAAAGCTCAGGAGACACATAAATCAACATCATCTCCATAAAATCTTACTAATCTACCGGCAGAATGAGTGAACCAACACCAGCATCTGCTTGCAGGCCAACATCCACAGCACTGAGACTCTAACTGCACTCATTTTGCAAACGATCTCATTTGCACACCTTCCAGCAAACTCCCAAAACATCCAAAGCTAAACTCTGCCAAGGCAAAAGATTCAATAACGCTCTTAAAACTTCCTTTAAAAAGTATGGTAGCAGTCTTTAGGTCCCATATTGGCCTCATCGGTCACCTCAGATCCCATAGAAATGCAGTGGAAGCAAGCCATCCTTGATCCTGAGACAAAAATAACAAGCTGCTAGAGCAGATCAGGCAACATCCATGGAGGGAAATGGACAGCCGACATTTTGGGTCAGGACTCTTCATCTGGACGGTATCATCATCAGTCCAGGTGGAGGGGGCTTGACTACAAACTTCAACTGTCCATTTCCTTCCAAAGATCTGACCTGCTGAGCTCCTCCAGCAGCTCGTTTTTTGCTCTAGATTCCAGCATCTGCGGTCTCCTGTGTCTCCTTAATCTTACGAAGAAGAGTTCTGTCTGTCCTCATTGATCTCTCTCTTTACACCTCTCCAGACAGATTAGCTGCCATTAACAAGTGTTCATCAGCCTCTCCCAGCTGACACCAGACTGTGTCACCCATTTGCTCTTGGGTCTCCACCCCTTTACAGTTGTTACTACTGCTTTCTTCATTTCAGCCTTGCTCTGCAACTTAAAACATGTATGTTTTCTGCCTTCCTTGGTTCTGATTAAAGTTCTTCAACTTGAAACATTAATTCTGATTCTATCTTTACATATGGTGTGTGACCTCCTGAGAATCTCCAGCATGCTATGTTTATATTTCAAATTTGCAACATGTCCAGCTTTATGGCTTATTAATTTTTTTCTCTACTATTGTAGGCAAAGTATCACATGGAATAGCTTTATATCCTATGTGTTATGTTTGTTCTTCATCAAGAGACAAACTTGGCGTGGGTTTTACATCTGAACATTTATTAAAAACAAAACAACAACAGACTGCAACAGACAGGCTGGCTTGTTTTCCTGCTCTTTCACAGCCACTTCCTGTTCCCCCATGTGACCCCTTGCATTGCCTACTGGGAACTGTAGTTCTTTATTATAACTACATAACAACACATAATAACACATCTTCCCCCTTTAAAGAAAAACAAACTCAATACTTTGTCCTTATAAACCTGCCAAGAACCCTTGTCGACTCAGCAGCTTTCAATCAGTTTCTGAGGTGGTTTTATGGTCCTTTTTGGTCTGGTACTTGTTTTCGCAGGTGTGTTGCTTTCATTTGCTGCATTGGTGTTTCCCTTGGAACTCTGGTCCACATGTTCATTTTCTCCATATGCTGGCCCCTTTGGTGTACTGACAGGGGACAGGTCACAGCCATGGGTTGGAGCTTATGTGTTATGTTTGTTCTTCATCAAGAGACTTCACCAAGTTTGTCTCTTGATGAAGAACAAACATAACACATAGGATGTAAAGCTATTCCATGTGATACTTTGCCTACAATAGTAGAGAAAAAAATTAATAAGCCATAAAGCTGCACATGCTGCATAGATCCACGCAGTTCCTCCTCAGAGGTGTCCCTCGCTTCATCTGGATCTGGTATGAATGTGGATTTACTTCCTCTTGCACAACTCCTTGGATGGACCATGTGCCAGAATCATGATATTGGATTTGCACTTGATCCCCAGGCTTCAGGACTGGTAGGCTTTTCGCTGTCTTGTCATGATTCTGTTTCTGTTTTTCTTTCCCTTCCTCTTTAGCCTGTTCGACCTTGTGTGCTCCTTCAGGTGTCAACAGGTTTTCATGTATTGGAAGGTTAGTGCGTATGTGTCGACCCATCAGCATTTGGGCTGGTGAAAGGCCGTTCTGCAGTGGCGCACTTCTATAACATATTAGACTTCTATGGAAATCCTCTCGTCCATCTTGCGCTTTCTTCATGAGGCCCTTCACCACCTTAATGGAACTCTCTGCTAGGCCATTAGATTTTGGGTGATGTGGGCTTGAGGTTATATGTCAAAACCCCCAAACATTGGCAAAAGATTCAAATTCACAGCTCAAAATTGTGGACCATTGTTGATACTACTTCACATGGAACTCTATGCCTCACAAACACAGCTTTCAGGAACGTGATAACTGCTTTGCTGGACGTTGATTGCGGTGTTGCAACCTCTGGGTAATTGGAAAAGTAGTCTGTTACAACAATATGGCTCTTCCCATTACAGTCAAACAAATCCACTCCAACTTTGAAATACAGCCTATCTGGTACAGGGTGTGGTGTAAGTGGTTCTGCTTGCTGCTTTGGTCTGTAGGTAAGACATGAAGCAGTGGTCCAGCTGATGTTTTGGTTCATTCTTGGCCAGTACATCACTTCACATGCTCTACGTTTACATTTTTCCTCTCCAAGGTGCCCTTTGTGTATCTTCCAGAGCACCTCCTTGCGTAGTGACACTGGAATCACAAACCTGCTCCCTTTGAAGACCATATCTTTCACTACTGACAGTTCGGCTCTGCATACCCAATAATCCCAAATACACATTGCTGCTGGCCATCCTTTCCATATTGTATCCTTGAGTACTTTCATTGTTTCATCTGCCTCTGCTGCTTTCCTAATCTGCTCTGTTCTATCCGGAGATACTAGAAGAGAAGTAACAATCATGTCAACATAGGCCTGTATATCTGCATTAACCTGTTGGTCGACTGCTCGAGACAGAGCATCAGCAGCAAACATATATTTTCCCAGTGTGTAGATCATCTTCACATCATATTTCAGCAACCTTATCGACATGCACTGTATCCTCATGGGACAGTCATTCAGTGGTTTGGACATAATTGAGACCAATGGTTTATGGTCTGTCTCCACTTCAATAGCTTGCCCATAGATGTACTGATGGAACCTTTCATATGCATATGTACTGGCGAGAAGCTCTTTCTCTATTTGTGCATAGTTGGCTTCTGCACTTGTTAAAGCCCTTGATGCACAGGCCACAGGTTGCCACATGCCATCATGCTGCTGCAGTAGTACTGATCCAAGGCCGTGTTGGGACGCATCAGCTGATATCCTGATACACCTTTCCGGATCATAAAACTTCAGCACGGGCTCTTCAGTTAGGACCCTTTTCAACGTCTGGAAACATTCTTCTTGCTCAAGAGACCAAATCCATTCATTTTGTTGCTCAAGGAGTGACCTAAGTGGTGCTGACACTGTTGACAGTCGAGGGATGAACTTAGCCAAGTAAGTCACCATCCCTAAGAAACGTCTCATCTCCTCTTTGTTTTGGGGCCTCTCCACGTTTTCAACGGCTGACGTCTTTCTTGGGTCAGGCTTCACTCCCTCTTCAGATATGACATCTCCTATGAAGGTCAGTGTCTTCACACCAAACTCACATTTCTCTTTACTTAATTTCAAATTGACATTCCTTGTCACGTCAAGCACTTGTCTCAGTCAAGTATCGTGTTCCTCCTTGGTGGACCCCCAGACAATAATGTCATCCATCATGGTTTTGACACCAGGTATGCCCTCAAAAATCATGTGGATGGTTTTATGTAGACTTCTGGTGTGGACAGGATCCCATATGGCAGCCAAAGATAGCGATATCTTCCCTGTGGTGTGTTAAAAGTACACAGTCTCGAACTTGCCTCATCAAGCTTCATCTGCCAAAACCCAGACGATGCGTCGAGCTTGCTAAACCATTTGGCACCTGAAAACCAGGAAATGATCTCCTCCCGTGTTGGCAATTTAAAATGCTCTCTCTTGATGGCTTTATTGAGATCTCTTGGGTCTAGACATATCCACAATGCTCCATTTTTCTTTTGCACAATGACCAGTGAATTCATCCAATCTGTTGGTTCTTCAATTTTCTGTTTGACATTTATCCTTTCCATACATGCTAGTTCTTGTTTAAGTTTATCTCTAACTTGAAACGGAACTTTCCCGCATGCATGGACAACAGGAGTCACTGCCTCATCTATGTGAATTTCGTGTACACCAGGTAAGCATCCGAGCCCCTCAAAGACATCTGCATACTTGTCCATGAGTGTTGTGTGGTCATCTTTGGCATGTGAAGAAGCTACTATGAAAACTCTTTTCACTAGGTTGAGCTTTTCACATGCACTCAGTCTTAATATTGGCTGTACTCTCTTTTCTACAATTAGTAGCTGTGATTTTAAGTGCTGCCCCTTAAAGGTCACCATACAGCCCCCTTTTACTGGAATTTTCTCTCCAGTGTAGCCTGTCACTTTTAACTTCACAGGGTAAATCTTACTCTTTACTGTGAGTCTTATAATCATCCATGGATAACAGATTCACCTGAGCTCCGGTGTCAAGCTTGAAAGGAATTACTGTCTCATTCACAGATACTGGAACAATCCATTCTGTTTTACCAGCAGCCACAGTCTGTACAGAATCCACAAAGAGTTCCTCCAATTTCTCATCAACTGTGTGCACCTTTCTCTTGTTAGCCCCAGCTTTGCAGCACCTTGCAAAGTGATTCTTCTTCCCACAGCTATTGCAGGACTTCCCATAAGCAGGACACATCTTTGGAATGTGTCTACCTCCACATCTGCTGCATTTGTTGTTTGAGGCTTCCTCTTTGCTTTGCTGTTGCTTTCAGAAATGCCTTCAGAGCTGCTTCTCTGTTTTCACAGCAGTACTGTTGTGTCTGCTCTGACCTACACATATTCACCGCCTTTTCCAGGGTCAAATCTTTTTCACGCAACAGTCTTTCTCTGAGTCCGTTATCTGGAATTCCACAAACTATTCTGTCTTTAACTAGTGAGTTTCTCAAATCTTCAAATTCACAAGACTTACTCAGTGTGTGAAGCTCAGCTAAATATTGGTTGAAGCTAACACCTTGTTTCTGGTCACAGGAAAAAAACTTATATCTCTCAAATGTGATGTTTTTACTTGGGATAAATTACTCCTCAAATTTTTCCATCAAAGTCCCCAACTCAAAAGCTGTCTCTTCAATTTGAAAGCTGTTATAGATGTCCGAAGCATCTTCACCAATCACATGCAGAAAAATAGACGCTTTCAATTTTTCATCGTTCCTTCCCATTCCACTAGTATCTAAGTATATGTTGAATCGCTGTTTGAAGCGTTTCCAATTATCGGTTAGTTTGCCAGTAAACTGCATAGGCTTGGGAGGACTTAGCTTATCCAGAACGGGAACTCTCGGCGTCTCACCTGGATCTTTCTTGGTAAATCCGGTGACTGCTGAACTTCTCCGTCTTTTTACAGCTTTTCTTTCGTTCTCACTGAGCCTCTTTCTCAATTGCACACAGTATTCATTCATTTTCCTTGTTCAGACCTCACACCAACTTCTGGCACCATGTTATGTTTGTTCTTCATCAAGAGACAAACTTGGCGTGGGTTTTACATCTGAACATTTATTAAAAACAAAACAACAACAGACTGCAACAGACGGGCTGGCTTGCTTTCCTGCTCTTTCACAGCCACTTCGTGTTCCCCCATGTGACCCCTTGCATTGCCTACTGGGAACTGTAGTTCTTTATTATAACTACATAACAACACATAATAATACACTATGTCTACACCTTACAACTGGTGACCCATATAATCCACTGGTTCATTGGTTTATTATTGTCACATGTACTGAGATACAATGAAAAACTTTGTGTCCTATCCAGGCAGATGATGACATACATAAGTACATTGAGGTAGTAAAAAGAAAACAGAAGGCAGAATATAATTAGCAGCTACGGAGGAAGTGCAGTGAAACTTGGCATGTCCCTTTGACCCTTACCGATGCACCACAGAAAGCATCCTATCTAGATGTATCACAGCTTGGCAACTGCTCTGCCCATGACCACTGCAGGGAGTTCTGGACACAGCTCAGCACATCACAGAAACTAGCCTCCCCTCCATGGACTCTGTCTACACTTCTAGCTGCCTCAGTAAAGCAGACAACATAATCAAAGACCCCACCCACCCCAGTCATTCTCTCTTCTCCCCTCTCCCATCGGGCAGAAGATACAAAAGCCTGAAAGCACCTCCCATCAGGCTCAAGGACAGCTTCTATCCCACTGTTATAAGACTATTGAACAGTCCCCTAGTATGATAAGATGGACTCTTGACCTCACAATCAACCTTGTTATGGTTCTGCACCTTATTGTCTGCCTGCATTGCACTTTATCTGTAACTGTAAGAGTTTATTCTGCATTCTGTTATTGTTTTTCCCTTGCACTACCTCAATGCACTGTTGTAATGAAATGATCTGTATGGATGGCAGGCAAAACAAAGTTTTTCATTGTACCTCCAAACACGTGACAATAATAAACAAATTTACCAATTTTAATTAAGTTACGACAATGTAGATTGGGAGATCAAGAATTCACCTTTAGTATATGAGAGATCCATTCAAGAGTCTGATAACAACAGGATAGAAGCTGCCCTTGAGTCTGGTGGTATGTGCTTTCAAGCTTTTGTATCTTCTACCTGATGGAAGTGGGGAAAAGAGAGAACGACCGGTGTGGGAGGGGTCCTTGCTTATGTTGGCTGCTTTCCCAGGGCAGTGGAAAGTGTAGATGGAGTCAATGGAGGGGAGGCTGGTTTGCATGATGGACTTGGCTGCGTTGAAATTTCTTGTAGTCTTGGGCAGAACAGTTGCCATACCAAACTGTGATGTGTCCAGATAGAATGCTTTCTATAGCGCATCTGTAAAATTCGGTAAGACTCATTGAGAACATGTCGAATTTCCTTAGTCTTCTGAGGAAGTAGAGGCATAGGTGTGCTTTCTTGGCCATAGCGTTAACATGGCTGGACCAGAACAAATGTTGGTGATATTTACACCTCGGAGTTTGAAGCTCTCAACCATTTCCATCTCAGCACCATTGATACCTACAGGGGCATGTACTCCACCCCACTTCCTGAAGTTGATGTCCAGCTCCTGGATTATGGGAACAAGAGTAAGCTACTTAGTGTAGTATCCAGTGTACAAAGGTGTCATGGGTGATTTTAGACCCAAAACAATCTTTTCCCCAAGCAACAAAATAACATTAAAAATAGGAGTCATCAACCACATGATCTGCTATGTGATTCAATACGATCAAAGCTGATCTGGTCCTGGTCTTTGTTCCATTTTCCTGTCAGAATTCCATCATCATTAATCCTCCTATTGTTCAATACTACTTTATATCTCAGCTTTGAATAAATCTAATGAATCAGCAGCTAGAGGCCTCTGGGCTAAAGAATTCCAACAATTTATAACCCTCTGAAAGAAAATGTTCTTCCTCATCTCAGCCTTACAGCTAATGCCCTTATCCTGAGACTCTCCCACTAAGGGAAACATTCACACAGTACCTATCCTATCAAGCTTCATCAGAATCTTTTATGAATTGATAAGATACCCCTCATCTTTCTAAACTTCAGAAAATAAAGACCCAATATGCTCAGTCTTTCCTCATAAGATACATGCCTTATCCCATAAATCAATTTGGTGAACGTTCACTGTACCGCCTCAACGGCAAGACCATCATTCATTAAATGAGATCAAAGTTGTGCATTGTACTCCAGGTGTTGTCTCAGCAAACTCCTGAACAGTTGTAGCAAGATCTCCTTACCTTTATATTCCATCCCCTTTTCAATAAAACCAACATTCATTTTGCCTTCTTCATGACCTACCTGCTAACTTCTGTACCTCTGTATGAGGATGTTCAGATGCTTCTGCATACCAAAATTTATAGTTTCACACACTTCTTGAACCAACCTGCACAACCTTAATCATTAGCTCAGTCTAGCAACACTATGAGCACTTTTATCACTTTGCACTCCAATGGACTTTGTTTTGTTTGTTCTAATTAAGTTCTTTCTTGTAAAAATTGTGTTTATGATTTTTTCCTGTTTATGCTGCTTATCTGATGCTATGTACCTGTGACTCTGCTGCAATTAAGTTTTTCATTGCACCAGTGCATGCATATACTTGTGCATATGACAATAAACTTGAATTTGACTTTGATTAAATAACATGCTACTTTCCATGCTAAAGTAAATAATCTCAGATTTTCCAACATAATACTCCATCTTCCATCCTTTTACCCACTCCTTAACTAACTTTTCAGTTCTTTTGCTTTCCTCACAACTTACTTTCCCACCTATCTCTTTTATCATCTGCAAACTTGGACACAATACACTCGGGTTCCTTCCTCTAAGGCACTAAAATATAGATAGTTAATAGCTAGGCCCTGGCTTTGATTTCCCGAGGCATCAAGCTTAATGCAGTTTGCCAACTAGAAAATGACCTAATTATCCATACCCTCTGTTTTCTCTCAGTTAACCAATTCCCTATCCATGTTAATATATTACTCTCAATATCATGAACCATTGGTTTGTGCAGTTTCCTTTTATATATCAGTTTTTGGAAACCCAAGTACAACACATCCACTAATTCCCATTGTCCATCCTACTAGTTCTAACCTCAAAAACCCCAATAAATTTGTCAAACTGGATTTTGATTTTTGTAAATTAACCAGTTTTTTCATGGTATGGCAAGTTTGTTTAAAGAACTGGGCCTAAAATCTCTCGTGTTTAGAAAAATGAGAGGTGATCTTTCTGATACATTGTTCTTCCAGAGTTTGAAGGTAGATACAGAACTGATGTTTCTATTGGTTGATGTGTCTAGAACTAGGAGTCATAGTTTCAAAATAAGGGTTGGCCATTAAGGACTCCCAGATAGTTGTGAATCTTGGGAGTTCTCTACCCAAGAAGGCAGTAGAAATTGAGGCTTGGTCACTGAGCATATTTAAGACAGAAATCTATAGAATGTTAGACATTAATGGGATCAAGGGATCAGTTCAGGTAAGTCACACTGAAGTAAAGGATCAGCTATGATTTAATTGAATGCTGGAGCACTCACTTGTGAGTATATGGCCTACTTCTGCTGCAACAACAACCTCTCACTCAGCATCAGTAAAACCAAGAAACTGATGGTTGACTTCAGAAAGGGGAAGGAGGGAATTGGAATTGGTTTATTATTGTCACTTGTACTGAGGTACAGTGAAACATTTGTCTTGCAGACCATTCATACAGATCAATTCATTAGTAGTATCAGGTAAAACAATACAGAATGCAGAGTAAAGTGTAACAGCTGCAGAGAAAGTACAGTGCAGGTAGACAGTAAGGTGCAAGGTCATAACGAGGTAGATTGTGAGGTCAAGAGTCCATTTTATTGTACTAGGGAACCATTCAATAGTCTTAGAACAGTGGGATAGAAGCTGTCCTTGAGCCTGGTGATACATGCTTTCAGGCTTTTGTATCTTCTGCCTGATGGGAGAGGGGAGAAGAGAGAATGCCCCAGGTGGGTGGGGTCTTTGACTATGCTGGCTGCTTTACTGAGGCAGCATGAAGTAAAGACAGAGTCCATGGAGGAGAGGCTGGTTTCCGTGGGGTGCTGAAGTCTGTCCACAACTCTCTGCAGTTTCTTGCTGTTGCGGGCAGAGCAGTTGCCACACCAAGCCATGATGCATCCAGATAGGTTGCTTTATATAGTACATTGATAAAAGATGGTAAGTGTCAAGGGGGACATGCCAAATTTCTTTATTCTCCTGAGGAAATAGAGGCGCTGATGAGCTTTCATGGCTGTGGCGGCTATGTGGTTGAACCAAGACAGGCTACTTATGATGTTTACTCCTTGGAACTTGAAGGTCTCAACCCTCTTGCACCGTTGATGTAGACAGGTGTATGTGCACTGCACCCCTTCCTGAAGTCAATGACCAGCTCTTTTGTTTTGCTGACATTGAGGGAAAGGTTGTTGTCATGACACAATGTCACTAAGCTCTCTATTTCCTTCCTGTACTCTGAGTCAACATTATTTGAGATATGGCCCTATACGGTGGTATCATATGCAAACTTGCAGATGGCATTAGAGCAGAATCTGGCCATGCAGTCATGAGTGTATAGGGAATAGAGTAGGGGGCTGAGGATGCAGCCTTGTGGGGCCCCAGTGTTGAGAATAATCGTGCTGGAGGTATTGCTGCCTATCCTCACTGACTGTGGTCTGTTGGTCAGGAAGTCAAGGATCCAGTCACAGAGGGAAGCGTTGAGTCCCAGTTCTTGGAGTTTGGTGAAGATTTGCTTGGAACTGTAGTATTGAAGGCAGAGCTGTAGTCAATAACCAATAGTCTAACATAGGTGTCTTTACTGTCTGGATGCTCCAGAGATGAGTGTAGGGCCAGGGAGATGGTGTCCGACGTAGACCTGTTTCGGTGGTAGGCGAATTGCAGTGAGTTGAGGTTTTCTGGGAGGCTGGAGTTAATGCATGCCATGACCAACCTCTCAAAGCACTTCATGATGGTGGATGTCAGAGCCACTGGGCAGTAGTCATTAAGGCATCTTACCTTGTTTTTCTAAGGCACCGAGATGATAGGGGTCTTCTTAAAGCAGGTAGGAACTTCAGATTGCAGCAGGGAGAAGCTAAAAATGTCTGCAAATACCCCCGCCAGCTGATCTGCACAGGATCTAAGGACACGGCCAGGGACACCATCTGGGCCAGATGCTTTCCACAGGTTCACTCTCTGGAAGACTGATCTAATGTCCTCAACAGTGACCATTGGTTCAGTTTCATTAGAGGCTGTTGGGGTGGGTGGTGTTCAAAATGTGCATAGAATGCGTTAAGCTCATCAGGAAGGCATGCGCTGTTGTCGACAATGCTGCCCCACTTCGTTTTGTAGCCCATTATAGCATGCAAGCCCTGCCACAACTGATAGCTGGTCTGGGACTTGATTTTGGACTGATATTGTCTCTTGGCATTTCTGATAGCTTTAAGGAGGTCGTATCTCAATTTCTTTAATAGTCAGGGTCACCTGATTTGAATGCTGCGGTCCTGGACTTCAGTAGGGAGTGGATTTCCTGGTTCATCCATGGTTTCCAGTTTGGGAACACCCTAATTGTCCTCTTTGGTACACAATCCTCCACACACTTGCTGATAAAGTCTGTGTTGGTGGTGACATACTCATCTAGGCTGTCAGCTGAGTCTTTGAACATGGACCAATCCACTGACTCAAAGCGGTCACGTAGAAGCTCATCTATTTCCTCAGACCAGCACTGTACGACTTTCTGTACTGGATCCTCCCGTTTCAGCATCAGTTTGTATGCAGGGAGAAGCAGCACGGCCTGGTGGTCTGATTTACCAAAGTGAGGACGAGGGGTGGCTCAGAAGGCATCTTTGATGGTTGTATAGCAGTGGTCAAGGGTGTTTGGGCCCTAGTGGGACAGGAGACATGCTGGTTGTATTTTGGAAACACACTCTTGAAGTTGACCTGGTTGAAGTCACCTGCAATGATGAAGAGGGCCTCAAGGTATCCTGTTTCAAGGCTGTTGACTGCGGATTATAGTTCATTGAGTACAGGCTTCATGTCCACCTGGGGTGGGATGCAGACTGCCATCAGGATAGCTGAAGTGAACTCCGTGGCAGGTAGTATTAGCGACACTTCACCGTTAGATATTCCAGGCTGGGAGAGCAGAAACTCGCCAGGACCGTCACATCCGAGCACCATGAGTTATTGATTAAGAAGCAAACCCCTCCATGTCTAACTTTGCCTGAGGACTCTGTACAGTCCATTCAGTGAATTGAGAAGCCCTCAGGTTGCATGGCGCAGTCAGGTGAAGCAGGTGTAAGCCACCTTTCGTTGAGACATAACACACAGCAGTCCCTCAGTTCTCTTTGGTAAGTCAGTCCTGCCCTTAGTCCATCAACTTTGTTCTCAATGGCCTGGATGTTGGCTAGTAGTATGCAGGGCAGCGGGGCTTGAACCCACACTGTTTCAGTCTCTCCTGCAGCCCAGCCCTCTAACCACATTTCCAAGGTAAGTGGCTGCATCTGGTCATTCCTGGAAGTCCTGGAGTGGAGCCACCTGGACTGGAAGGTAAGAGACTGCTTAAGGACAGACCTGGAAGACCTGGGGTGGATTCAGATGGACTAGAATGTAAGTGACTGCTTAAGGATTCCAGCATCTGCAGAAATTTTTGTGTCTCTGCTTAAGGACAGACCTGGAAGACATGGAATGAATACATCTGGACTGGAAGGTAAGTGCTTTCCTCTGGGCAGACCCAGAGCAGATTCACCTGGACTGGAAGGTAAGTGACTGCTTAAGGACAGAGTCACAAGAAATTCTGCAGATGCTGGAATTTGGAGCAATACACAAAAAGTGCTGGAGGAACTCAGCAGGTCAGGCAGCATCCATAGAGGGAAATAAACAGTTGATGTTTCGGGCCGAGATCCTTCATCAGGACTGGAAAGGAAGAAGGCACAATCTTTTATTCCATGGTCCACTGCCCTCTCCTACCAGATTCCTTCTTCTTCAGCTCTTGGCCTCTTCTACCTATCACCTCTCAGCTTATTACATCTTTTCCCCCTCCCCCACCCATTACCTTCCCCTCTCACCTGGACTCACCTATCCCCTGCCTGCACGTACTCCTCCCCCTCCCCCCACCTTCTTATTCTGGCTTCTGCCCTCTTCCTTTCCAGTCCTGATGAAGGGTCTCAGCCCGAAACGTCGACTGTGTATTTCCCTTCATGGATGCTGCCTGACCTGCTGATTTCCTCCAGCACTTTTTGAGTATTGCTCCAGATTCCAGCATCTGCAGAATTTTTTGTGTCTCTGCTTAAGGACAGACCTGGAAGCGGATACATCTGGGCTGGAAGGTGTTTTCCTCTGGGCAGACCTGGAAAACCTGGAGCAGATTCACCTGGATTGGAAGGCAAGTGACTGCTTAAGGACAGACCTGGAAGACCTGGACTAGATTCAGCTGACCTGTGAGGTAAGTTGTTGTTCCCATATAGGTCTAAAGGTCCTGAAGAGGAGTGGGCTTCCCCAGCAGGTAAGTGGGGGCGTTTAGAGGACCCTTGGCGTCGGGACTCGGCCCCGGGTGCTCTGTAGGGTTGAGTTTCTGATCTGCAGGGGTCCTGGCCTTGGGCCTTGGTGTTGGGTGCCCCTGCAGGTTGGGTTGGGCCTCAGGGCTTGGCCTCCGATAGTTGAGAGGACAAACATGTGCCAGTCTACATTGGTGGATTGGCGACGGAGAGAGTCAGCAGCTTTAAATTCCTGGGCGTTAACATATTAGATGACCTGTCCTGGGCCCAGGATGTAGATACAATCACAAGGAAGGTGCGCCAGTGTCTTTGCTTTCTTAGAAGGTTAAGGAGGTTTGGCATGTCACCAAACACTACAACAAAATTCAACAGATGTGCTATTGAAAAATATCCTGACTGGTTACATCATGGTCTGGTACAGCAATTTGAATGTGCAGGAGCATAAGAAGCTGTAGAAAGTAGTGGACTCAGCCCAACACATCACTGGCACATCCCTCCCCACCATCAGTAGTATCTACATGAGGCACTACCTCAAGAAGGCAACACCTATCATCAAAGATCCCCACCATCTGAGCCATACCATCTTCTCGCATCTACCATCAGGCAGGAGGTACAGAAGCCTGAAGTCCCACACCACCAGGTTCAAGAACAGCTACTTTCCTTCCACCATTCAGTTCTTGAACCAACCTGCACAACCCTAATCACTGCCTCAGTACAGCCACACTATGAGCACATTGACAACTTTGCACTACAGTGGACGGTTTTTTTTGTTCTAATTTTGTCCTTTCTTGTATAATTTTGTATAATTTGTTTAATTTATGCTTTCCTTGTGAATGTTGTGTCTGATGCTACGTTCCGGTGATGCTGCTGCAAGTAAGTTTTTCACTATCTGTGCATACATGTACTTGTGTATATGACAATAAACTCTACTTTCTATTTTTTATGTTCTTAAAACTATTGATGATGCTGCCCAATCATACAATTGATCTTCTAAATCTCCTGTTATTCCTCCCTAATTACGAACTCTTGCATTTACCTAACGACAGACATAATTCCTCACTCCCTCCCCCTTTCTCCCCACTCTTTTGTCCAACACCAAGATTGCATTTCTGGAAATATAACGTTGGCAATCCCAATGGAGATGTGTAGTTGACACCTTTAGTAAATGGTGGTTACCAGACGGTCTGATCTTCACAGTTTACACCAGTTGAAATACATTATGATTTAATTTGATTTTTTTTTGCTTCACTCGTTGACTCCCTTTAAAACGAGTATCCTTATCATCGGTTTCCCATGTTAACACTTGCATCATTTTAATTAGAATTTTTAAGAGATAATTTGGCATTACGTTTAAGAAGCTGGCAATTTTTTTGTGATTTGGAATACTTCCGAACCTAAATAAAATAAATGCTCTCCCCTCATTTTTTGCGGAAGACACCATAGTCATTGCAGCCAAAACCAATACGGACGTCAGGCAGAAATGCAACATGGGAGTTGTAGTTCTACACCTATTGTAATCTTATAAGCAAATAAGCAGGGCGAACTACACGTCCCAGATAGCTGTTCAACTTTTGATTCAGCAGAAGAATGGCAGGGAGGTAGCAACCATTGAGGGAGAAGTATATTTCCTCTGCTTTGCAAATAATATGGCTAGTATTTTGCTTTTGCGAGCTGTGTGCACGCATAGATTAAGACTGGGGTCCCAGTTTAAGATGCAATATCGGTTAGGTGACTCGGGGCTGTTGGGAATCTGCGATTCAGTCTCAGTGAGGGCCGGGGCAGTCAGTTATTTGAAACAACAGCTGGATTCACTTTACTGTTTTAGATCAGTTTCCAGTCGGTACATTTTTACCGAGACCAGACTGAGAAGAAATAATGAAGTTCCAGAGAGGAAGCAAAACAACAAAGTGTCCTTAAGAAGGAGTCCGCCGCCCGCGTCAACAGCTCAGAAAGGTAATCCTTGCAGAAGGGCCCTCTGAATAAAAAGTTCCAGTGTGTGTGTAAAACACAGGAGTTGTTCACTGCGGATGAGCTCAGTACAAAATTATTGGCGATTCCACTTTTCCTTAGCCTCCACATTCGCCCCAAACCAAATGGCTCATCTGAAAGGAGAGAGTGAGCACTGATGAGTGAATCCATGGAAATAATCCAGAGCAGAGGGAAAAACACAGAGCTTCACCAATACAGCATCTTCTTGCGTGGCACCGCAAGTATTTCTACTCTTGGGTAGGTTCCAGTGAAAATTTAACAGTCGTGTCCAAAAGGCAAATCTGGTGTGACTAATTACCATCTCCTCAGCAGGATGTAAAAGGTGCCCTCAGTAGTTACAGCACACAGTGCTTGACACACTCACCAATGCACAATTTGTGACCTGTTAGACTGCTTTTTCCAAACTCCATTTGAACTTTTGCCCAGGCATTGAACAGAATAGCTGAATTTCAAAGATGAGTGTAACTGACTGCCCATGACATTAATCAGCAAATGACATGAATGTAGTGCTGGTGGACCCCAATAAAACTAAATGGAACAAAGATTGCTTATTATTTGTACACTGCTAAGTTCCGAACATGATACCTAATTAAATTAAGTGATTTTTAGATTTTTAAATGATTAAGGTCCAGCATACAGCACACCAGGACAAAACTAGGCTCTAACTAATGTATCGTAACATTAGTGCCACACATGTCAACCAATGGTCATCACCAACAAGAAAGTGTCAAACCACCTTTCTTCTACCAGTGGCATTACAAACATTGAATATTCTGCTGGGTACATTTTTAGAAGTATTCTAACCACGTAAATATTGTGGCTAGAAGAAGTTAGACATGTTATGTATTTTGTGGCAAGGGACTGTGTTTCCAACTTCCCAAAATCTTCTATTTACTGGCAGAAGTGGTGTGAAATGCTCTCCCCTTGCCTGCATCAAGTACCAAAAATATTCAAGAGATTCAATGTTCTTCCCTTGACTGCATCAAATACCAAGAACATTCAAAAATTCAATGCTGTCTAGTACAAAAGTTCACTTGATCTGTACCATGTTTGCAACTCCTGCAATGGGGTATTATCTACAAAACACATAATAGAAGCTTGAAAGCCTCTTTGACAACCAATCTGACTTGAATCTTCATAGGGTTGTCGTATCCTTTTGGGTAGGTCTGAGCATGCACCACGTTCTGCTCTGCACTTACTAATTCCATGATGGTTCCCTAAATTGTTGATAATAGTTGAGTGAGGGATATGCTGAACAATGAGGTTACAGATTGTGGAGGAATACTGTCCGCTGCTGATGATGTCCAATTCTGAGTTGCTAGATCAGTTCTCAACCTATCACATTTGATCTGGTGATAGGGCCACACAACATGATGGAGACAGTAGGTGTGAAGATGGAACATCATCTCCACAAGGACTGTGCAGTGGTAACTCCTATACATATATCCTCGTAGACAGATATGTTGGTACACTTGAGGAAGGAGGTTTTTCCCTCATTGAATTTTCTTACCATCTTTGCAGATCAATGGTGACCCATTTTGGATCATTTTCTGTCCCTTTTTTTATCTTCTGTGCTTCTTTCAAGTAGTGTTTAATATGTTGAACTACAGGTAGTTCTGCCATAACACGTGTTTCCATAATGCAAATTGGTTGTAACACGATTGATGGATTAGGGAACACAGTTTGCATTAAAGCAGGCCACATTGGTTATAGCATGATCATGATCAGTCTGTGCTTTGAAGGCAACTACAGCATATACTGCTATAACATGACTTTCCATAAAACAAGGTTTCTTAGGAATGCAACTATTGCTTTGTAGCAGAACTACCTGTACTGATTGGTCAGTTGAGTAAGTGCAATTGGTAGGACTCAGCAGAAGGCAGCCATGCTTAATTGCAAATGTTGAGGACTCCCAGGGCCAGTCCTTCACAAACATATACCACTGGGATCCCGGTTCTGTTCTTCTGATGTGATAGGACAACTCAGGAATTGTGATGGAGGAGTATGAGACACTGGCTGTGTAAAGTATAATTCTGACAATATGATTGTCAGACTGTTGCTTCACTAGTTTGAAGGACAGTTCTTCTAGATTGTGCACAGTTCCCAGATGAATTTAAAATTGAACTTTGCAGAGTTGACTGGGCTAAGTGTTCCTTTGTCATATCTGAATCCAGCACATAGGTAGATGCTGGATGGCTTGTCCCTTAATGATGTGTTTTCTCATAGTGATTTAAATATTTAAGTGCCTTGGAAGGCCATATCAGAAGCAGTTAGGAGTTGACCTTTTTGCTATGGGCCTGGTGGTATGCAGGCCAAAACGGGTTAAGAAGGCAGAACTAATTTCCTAACTAAATTGCGAAGCCTAGTGTTTTTTCAACTGTCTGGTAGTTTTTATGAGCCCTATTACTGATGCATTTTTCTTAAAGATTTATATTATACAGTCAATGACATTTTAATTCTCCATTTGCTATGGTGGAATGTGTCTCTGGGTCTGTGATCCAGTAACATAATTACTTGTTCTAGTTTTCAGATTTTTTTAGAAAAGGGTGTATAAGGGCGGCACGGTAGCGTAACGGTTAGCACGATGCTATTACAGTGCCAGCGATCGGGGTTCGATTCCCGTCGCTGTCTGTAAAGAGTTTGTACGTTCTCCCATGTCTGCGTGGGTTTCCTCTGGGTGCTCCGGTTTCCTCCCACATTGCAAAGACGTATGGGTAGGTTAATTTGGGTTTAAAATGGGCGGCACGGACTCGTTGGGCCAGAAGGGCCTGTTACCACACTGTAAATAAAATTTTAAAAGAAAGAAAGAAACAGAGCCTTGGAACTGAAACCTGCAGCATTATGTACGCTTGCATCAGTCGCCTTTCTGTAGAATTTGGTGATTATGTGGAAAGCCCACCAGACCTTAAGAACATTTACAGAAAAGGAGCAGAAATAGCAAAATAAGCAATCAAGCCTGCTCCACCATTCAGAAAGATCACAGCTGATCTGATCTTTGGCCTGAGCTTCATCTTGCTGCCCATTCCTCATAATCCTTGATTCTCCCGCAGATAAAGAATCTGATCTCTCTCAGCTTTGATTATACTTCATGACTCGCTGTCCAAAGCTCTCTGAGGTAGAGAATTCCATTGACTGTCAGCCCCTTAAAAGAAGAAATTCTTCCTCATCTCAGTCATAAGAGAGTGACTCCTTACCCTGAAACTACTGCCTGCCCCCCCCACTCCACCCCACCCCACCCCAGTTTTAGATTTCCCCCACCTGGGAAAACATCAACGTAGCCACACGTTTATTCTACTAAACCTGTTCAGAGTCTCACTTGTTTCAATAAAATTACCTCTAGTTCTTCTTTACCCAAAAGACAACCCCTCATCCCAGGAAGCAGTTTGGGTCTCTGTTGTATAAGGCAAGTATATTCTTCCTTAAATAAGGAGGCCAAAATTCTGTGCGGTATTACAGGGCGGTCTTCACAGAGCTCTGTATAGTTGTGCCAAAACTCTTTACTCTTATAATCTACCCTCCTTGGAAGAAAGGTCAATGTTCCATTTGCATTCGTAATTACTTGCTCTTCCTGCATGCTGACTTTTTGTTCCTTGTACATTTAGAAGTCTCAAAACATTTCTGTTCCATCCTGGATAATCTCACATTGCTCCTCATTATACTCAATCTGCCTTATTTTATTTCCCACACACTTAACCTGTTCATTTCCTTTTGAGGTCATTGCCTCCACTCACAACTTACTTTCTGACCTATCTTTATATCATCAGAAAATTCAGATGTATCATTCAAGTTATTAAAAAAGATTGTAACTAATGGAGGCAACCCACTAATTACAGCTTGCCAACCTGACAATGTTCTATTTATCCTTATTGTTTATTTTATACCTATTAATCTAATAAATGCTAACACTTGTATTTCAATATTTATGAGCCCTTTGTTATACAGACAATCCCCGCATTATGCCCATTTGGGTAACGGAAGTTCACCCTTACAGAATTCACAATTCACTACCCAAAAATTTGAGACATGGAATAAAATTCATTCTCATGGAATTTATGTGGGGGGGGAGAAAAGTAAATATTCTTCTTCAAGTTGAGTTTCTTGATACATGCGCAGATGACATGGCTTTGCATTATAGTAAATTGCAGTATGGACTGTTTTCTCGGAACAATGCTCCCCCCCCCCCCCCCCCCCCATTACGCCGGGGTCGTCTGTACAGTAACTTTCCATGTGATTCCTTGTCCAGTGTCTACTGGAAATACAAATACAACCAATCGCTCTTCTTTATGTCCACTGTTAGTTACATCCTTAAATGACTGTAATAAATTAGATAAACACTGTGTTATGAGAGGGTAATTATGCTAATGCTACTGAATCATCATATACTTTTCTAAATGTTCCATTATCACTTTCTTAATGGATTCCAGCATTTTCCCAACAACAGATGTTTGACTAACTAGCCCATGGGCTCCCTTTTGTTTTCTCTCTCTGACTCCCTTTTCTTCATTAGTTGTGTTAGGTTTGCTATTTTCCAATCTGTCAGGACTATTGCAGAATCTAGGGATATTTGGAAGATTACAACCAATGCATCCACTGTCTCTGTTGCCATCTGTATTGTGAAGGGTCATGGCTGTCACATGACACCACTGATTACCTGGTCAAAAGTCATCACTATCAATCAAGGTCTGACTCCACCCACCTATTAGTCCACACTTGACCATTGGTCTCTGTAAACACCTGTGTACCTGGCCTTGGGCCATTGGCTTGTTTGAACTACCTGGGCTGGACCACCCAGCCCTCTAGCACTATAAAGAGTGCCACACATGCATGGTTTGCTCTCTTTAATTGCTCTAAGGACTCGGGAAACAACACTGAAGAGATTGTTGGTAAGACTGTGCACTTCCACAAGGTTAGGAGCACCCCAAAGTAGATTCCCAGTAGCGTGGAGCTGTGCCTTCACTGAGTCGAGGGGTGGCAGGCATTGTATTGCTTCTTCCTTGGTCGTTTGTACTCTGTGTGTGTGTGTGTGTGTGTGTGTGTGTGTGTGTGTGTGTGTATGTGTATCTTACCCTTGTTATGATTTCCCCCTACATTTGCAATCACCAGTGTGCGTGTGTGTTGTTCCCGTTATCCTGTCCTGCGTTTATCTTTTATAAATAAATCATTTTAACTCCAAAGACTGTGTCCAGAGTCCTTGTCCCTCTAGACCCTCGAATCTGTTACACAACATCATCTCTGTTGGAAAACTAGGCCTTCAGGTTCAGATGATTTGACTGTACATATTTCCATTAGTACCTATTAGCTTTTCAATAGTGATTTTGTTTTAAGTTCCTTGTTACCTGTAGCCACTTGTTCACTTACATTTTTTTATGTCTTTTGTGTCTTTCACTGTGATGATGGATGCAAAATATTGTTTACCATTACTAACGTTTCCTTATTTCCCATTTTTAATCCTGCTGACTCTTGCTGTGTTGTTTTTGCATACTTTGGAAACTCTTAAATTTTTTTAAATATATTTCTTGTTAATTTACTTGCACATTTTCTCTTTCATTAATTTTTATTAGTGATTAGTTGCTGCTTTATAATGTTCTCCCAATCCTTGGGCCTGCTACTAATCCTTGCAATTTAATAAGCCTTTTCTTTCAACCTAATGCCATTTTTTATCTTTTTTAATTAGCCATGGATGGATTACCTTTTCCATGGAGTCTTTACTTCTTAATGGAAGTTATATTAATTCAGAGTTATGAAATATTTCTTATTTGTCATCATGCCTTTTAACCTAATTTCCCAATCCATTTTTGACAACTTGTCCATTATCCCTATGGTTGTCCTGTGTTTCTAGTTTCATTACCTAATCTGAAAAATGGGAACTGCTGCATTGTTGAGCATTATATTAAAACATATATATATATCTGAACCCACCTCTAGATAGATATATGGGCAGAATTTTTCCTCTGATGATAAAAATGCAATTTTCAGAATGCATTTCTTTCTTTTGTGTTTAAAAAAAGCTCCTGACATTTGTGGACATTATGCAGTCCCATTGAATTGGACAATTACTTCCAGAAGCTGAAGTAAACTAGGATTTATAAATTAGCTAGTTTTGCTATGGTGAAGTAACAACCTGCAGATTTATACACCATACATTTAATCTCATCTGGGGTTATTAAAGAAATCAGTTTGATTCGTTTTCCCATAGATGAGTCCCCATTTTGATATTCAACAAAGAAAGAAAACATTGTTTTTCCCTTTTGGCCATGAAACACTTTGGATCACTCCTGAATACATGAAATCCCTATGTAAATGCACATTTTTTTCTCCTGAAAATATGTTGTTTTTGTTTAGATGTAGAAAACAATCAACTTGCATCCTGAAATTAAGTATTTTTCTAAAGTAACCCAATAATAGGTTGTTAACCCTTTTGTCCTTGGCTATCGTACTAAGTAATGGGAGCTTGTAAAAATACACACATGATTATCAGAACTGTTCATACTCTTGTAGCACAGTTTTTTTTAAATCACAAGATTTGCTATTAAATGACTAATGCATGTTTCAAATTCTTGACTGCTTCAGTGAAAGAAGCTGGAAAAGACCTCACTTATCTCCTAGTAGTGTTGGTTGGGATTGGCATAACAGGTAAGATTTTTTTTGCATGTGTACATCTTTATCTATAATGTATCACATTAACCAAGGTTGGCAAGTGTTAACTGCCTTCCATAATTCCACACTCTCCATTTTACATTTTGTAATTTTTTGTGTAGAATTACAAGGAGTAATGTGGAGTGGGGAAGGAGGGGAGAAGAATTGATGGGACAATAATGAATTGTGTTCATACCTGCAAATTGATTGTACAAAACTATTAACATTTAGAATTCTTAAATTATTGTTTTGGCCAATTGAAAATAAGTTAATAGTCTTCAGTTTTCTAAATTGTCAGATTCAATATGTGAAATGGCCCATTTATGGGTATTTACCCACACTGATTTTCATCTTTTTGTTTGGGTCAATTTCCAAATTTTCCATAAGTGATCAGTTGCAAATACTTTTTGGGTCAATTTCCAAATTTTCCATAAGTGATCAGTTGCAAATACTATCAAAACCACAAACTTTTTGAAATGATGAGTTAAATCTAGTTTGCGACAATGTGTTACACAAAGATTTCACTCTTACTGTTACTTATTGAAGTGTTATGTAAATCTTCAGTAAATTTCATCTCTTTACTTATTATTATTAAGTGTTTAACATTTTTCCAGCCTCAGCCTATATTTATGTTTCTCTGATTTATTGTGAGTGCAACAAAGTTATACTATCTGAAGCAAAAATTTAAAGGAACATTTAAGTTGATATTGGCAAGGTGCAGAAGAAGTTCCAAATTTCTGTCAATAGGTTCCAAAATTTCAAATAGCAAATCTTAATGATTTTTACAAACATTAGAAGTTTTTTTTGCACTACTTCGTATTGCACTACAATCTTTGCACTATTCTGTTGTATCGCGCTCGTCGTCGTATTTATGATTGCCATGTATACTATTTACTCTGTGAGATTCATGCAATCAAGGAATTTCATTGCACCATAGTGTATTTGACAATAAACTAATCTCATTTAATTTAATCTAATCTGATTTTAAAAGTCTTTGATATCCAAAATGTTGCACTCGTTGCATTTAATTTTGGAAAGGGGAAGGGGAAACAGAGGGTGTTTCTGTGCAGCTGGAGATTCTTAATTTGAGAGGTTGATTATTCTCTTGAGCTATGGATGCACAGTGTTGTATACAAGCTGTTCCTTGGTTACCAATGCCCGACTTGTAGACACCCCGTATACAAACAAGCTCCCATAATGTTGTTGAGTTCAAAATTACAACGTACGTACGTATGTTTGTTCCTATGACTGGCAGAACTAGTTTCCTCACTCTCTCTCCACTTTTAGTAATTGTTCTTCCTTATCAGTCTGATGTGCTTTTGATGCCATTCATCACAGTACTGAGGTGTGGTTACTACATCAAGTGATATTTGTTTATCATCCGACTTATGGACAAAATTGCCTTGTGGATGTCTGTAAAAACAGCACCTGTTTGTTACCTGGGACGGCCTGTATCCTCCTAATACCAATTTGCAGTTTAACCTCAGATGAAATGTCCATTCTGCTTTGAATTCACTCATTTCAACAGCTGATTATCTGACACAGTTTTAATAATCATGGTGATTCCTAGGAAGCCTCATTGTCCCCCCTGAAAAGGACCACTTATGCCACTTCCTTAAGCTTTATTGTCTCTAAGTGCCAAACTTCTTAATGGTCAATTGGCAGAAGAAACTGAAGTTTGTATTTTTTCAACACTGTTGCCTCCTTAAAATGGAGTTCTGTGACCTGAAATCATTAGTTCTGGTTCCTGCCCACTCTCACCTTGGCTGGGTGGAGGATAGATCTCATGGATCCCTGCACCTTGGATGGGCTGGTAAGGCATAGCGAAGTGAGTACACTTTGGGAATTGTAATCCTGAAGCCCGTCCCTGAAATACATCTAACAGCCTTCATCAAATATGCTTATCAATTTAATCACATTGGGTGATTTCAATTATTGCCAATGTGGGCTTAAAGCACCATGAGACATTCTTATTCAATTCACTTGTTTTGTGGAAAGTGCTACAAGGAAATACTGAACTAGTAATTCAGTAGCCTGGGCTATTCAGTAGCCTGACACACAAGTTCAAATTCCACCTCAGGAGCTGGGGGATGTAAATTCAATTAAACAACTAGGATTTAATTTTCTTGCTGGTTGGTATCTAGAATCAGACCTCATTGTTTCGAAATAAGGGGTTGCCCATTCAGGACTAAGACAAGACATTTCTTCACCCACAGGATAGTGAATCTTTTGAATTCTTAAGTCAAAAGGACTGTGAAGGCTCAGTCATTGAGTAAACTAAGGGAATTGAAGGTATTAAGGGAATTAAAGAAACAGAGTTAGTATAGGAAAGTTGTGCTTGGGTAAATAATACAACCAGGATCTTATTGAATGGTGGAGTGGGCATAAAGGACCAAATAGCATGATTATTCCTTGTGTTTTTATTCAGATGATATGAAATACTGTATATATATTCCTGTGCATTGTTTATTTTTAAGTCTCCTACAAATATTTAGGTATTCTCTTTCTCTCCTGCCATCAGTTATGGCCTTTCCCTGTCCAATAACTACCTTTCTAACCAAGAGTTAGATCTGCTTCTGAACATCTGTCAGCATTGATTTTTAAGCAGATATCAAGACACAATTTATTACCAACCTTAGTCCTGTTAATAGGGAGTGGGTTACCAGCAAGATTATAGTGGAGCAACTCTTGCAGCTCTACAACATTAGCAGATGCTATCCCTGGTGTATTCCATATTTGGGAAAGTCTGATGATTTTGAAAGAATTACACTTCTGTCCCTAGCCTTACCCCACCCAGCTACTTGTACAAAGATGAAACTTCTTCATGGAACATGTAACCAAGCATGATTCCAGTTTGATTACCATGGCATCTTGCCATTTCAAGTTTCCTTGCTCTGACAAGACAAATTACAGGCATGTCCCAGCGAGGCACCATAAACCGACTTGGATATCATTTCATTTTGCTTTGAATGTGTATCCAGAAGTAATTAAAGTGAATAATGAGCCTCGATCTGTTTTGTACTCCACAGCTTTCAGAGGGAAGACAAGCCCTGCTGAATGCAAAATGAGTAACAAAAGAAATATTAAGGAATAAATCCCTTTCAAATCCTGTGTGCAATAAAAAGCATTTCATATATTAAATTTTTCCAACTCTGTTCTCTTCACGCATCTTCTCTTTCAACTTGTATTTCTGTCATTTCAGGAGGACTGTTCTATGTAATATTTAAAGAGCTGTTTTCCTCCTCAAGTCCAAGTAAAATATATGGAGACGCTTTGAAGAAGTGTAGAGCCCATCCAGAGGTATGGTTTTATGTGTCCTTTTGTGTTTTTTGTAAAGACCAAGATTTGCTGTTTACAGTAAACTTTTAACATTCGCATGGAATATGTTCCAAAAACAGTCAGTGGCAAATACTTCTGTATTGTACAGCAAAGTCAGTGTTAGTGGTATCAGTTTTAACAGGGCTTGCTGAATCATGGTGGCCATATGTCTAAGGATAAGTTAGCCTGTTTTTATCACCATATAAATCCTATATGTGACAGATGTAATTTGGAGGTGGCTTCCCTGACACATGTTCTGGTCCTGCCCTCTTTTGGAAAAATATTGGAGAGACATTTTTAATATTATTTCAATTGTATTGAATATTGATTTACAACCTCATCCTCTTACTGCAATTTTTGGGTTACCAATGGTATTGGTATTGGTTTATTATTGTCACTTGTACCAAGGTACATTGAAAAGCTTGTCTTACAAACTGATTGTACAGGTCAATTCATTACACAGTGCAGTTACATTGAGTTAGTACAGAGTGCATTGAGGTAGTACAGGTAAAAACAGTAACAGTACAAAGTGTCACAGCTACAGAGAAAGTGCAGTGCAATAAGGTGCAAGGTCACAACAAGGAAGATCGTGAGGTCATAGTCCATATCATTGTATAAGGGAACCGTTCAATAGTCTTATCACAGTGGGGTAGAAGCTGTCCTTAAGTCTGATGGTACGTGCCCTCGGCTCCTGTATCTTCTACCCAATGGAAGGGGAGAGAAGAGAGAATGTCCTGGGTGGGTGGGGTCTTTGATTATGCTGGCTGCTTCACCAAGACAATGAGAGGTAAAGACAGAGTCCAAGGAGGGGAGGCTGGTGTCCATGATGCACTGGGCTGTGTCCACAACTCTCTGCAGTTCCTTGCGGTCCTGGGCAGAGTAGTTGCTGTACCAAGCCATGATACATCCAGATAGGATGCTTTCTATGGTGCATCGGTAAAAGTTGGTGAAAGTCAAAGGGGACAAACCAAATTTCTTTAGCCTCCTGAGGAAGTAGAGGTGCTGGTGAGCTTTCTTGGCCATGGCATCAACGTGATTTGACCAGGACAGGCTGTTGGTGATGTTCATTCCCAGGAACATGAAGCTCTCAACCCTCTTGACCTCAGCACCATTGATGTAGACAGGTGCATGTACACCACCCCCTTTCCTGAAGTCAATGACCAGCACTTTTGTTGACATTGAGGGAAAGGTTGTTGTCATGACACCATAGATGGATTCTGGCCATCTATCTGCTTCAGCTTGTTGTATGATTGCATTTCTTACATTAATGGCCAAGACATCCATTCTATTTAAGTGGAAGGATCCTATACCTCCTACCACATTTCAATGGTTTTCTCAAACTATAACATGTTTAAACTTAGGAAAAATTAGGAGTGGTATTGTTGATCCTTCACTTAAATTTGAGGAAATTTGGAGCCCGTTTATTCAGTATTTCCATATGATGTAAGCAGACCTCTTTCGAATCCCTTTCAATAACCTTCTATTTGAATATAGAGGAGCGGAGCTAACGACATAATAATGTTTTTCAACCAAAGAAATAACAGTCCAGCTTTTTTTTTGAAGCTTTTGGTTTGCTTTTTTTTATTATTATTATCTTTTTTCTTTGTTGTTTTATTATAACTTTTTCTTTTTAATTTTGGGGTTCTCTTTTCATATAATTAAATTTCTTTTCAAACTCTTTTGTATTAGGTTCATTTAGTAAGAGACTGGGAGGTTCAGATTATATATTTTAATCCCCGTGTTTGTATATGTCAACTGTTCTTATTGTAATCCTGATCTCTTCGCACCATGTGTATAATTACTATTGTTATGTGTATTAATTTGAAATTTAATAAAAAGATTGAAAAATAAAGAATCATAGTGGCCAGTGGTGATATTCACTTCTTGAATAATACTTTATTTACAGTCGTGGCAATTTTTACAGCAATTTCTTTCTTAGTAACTCCTTGATGACAGCTGCAGTCTGTCTTGCGTCACAGATAGTAATGCAACCATGAAGTGGATAATCAGAAAAGCTCTCTGTGGTGTTGTAGTTGATCAGCTGGTTTGTCACAATTTGTATTGGAAGGGGCATCAGCAGGGCAAAGGAAATCCCTGCAGAAAGGCACATGACATGGATTAGATTCAGAATCAAGCCCAAGGGTTGCACTTAAAAAAAATTGAACAGGATTGAAAATAAAGCCTGTTTCACCAATGCCAAACACACCTTCAACTTATCTGCTACGCCTTAAACAATCCCACTTATTTCTAGTAAGAACTTTTTGAACATATATTAATCTGACATAATGGTGCATGCAAGGAAACTAAGATGATGTTTGATGTAATTATTGAAACTTCTTTTTAAATATTGGGGCATGAGAGCATGTAATTCCCAGTAAATTATTTTGCAGCTTAACCGGAGTAGTGTGAAATCTGCCTGTTCTGTCCATTATAACCATATTTGGGGCTACGACTACTATGGGACATGGGTGGTGTTAGATGGCGTACATGGAATGACGTTGCTCACCCTAGTTCTTGCATCATGATGCGGCCATGTGACAGCCTCACCAGGAAACCGTACCAGTGGCTTCTGACTGTGAATTCGTGAAACCAAAAAAGTTACACAAATGAAAATTAAATGTTTACTTTAAATGACATGCTCCACAAGCTGTTGATCCCTTTTAAAACTTTGGAGAGAAAAGCCAGAGATTGACATTCAGTTTTATGGAGAGACAACTTAAAACAAGTCTGGAAGCTTGAGTGTCAGTTAAACTCCAAGCAGAGCAGAAGTGGTTAAAGGAAGATTGTAGGTCGTGTTTGGAATTGATGGGATTTGACAGTAAGTAATGAGGAACTGTTTCAATGGTGGATTAGTGGTCAATTGGACGATACTGATTTAATGTAGGTAGCAAGTAGTGGAAGTGATATAAGAGAATTTTTTGTGATACAATTTGAAATCTACTGCTGTAAGTGGTGGAGACAGATTCAGTAACATCTTTCAAAAAGAGCTCAGATTGGGTAGCACTTTCACAGAACTATCACAGCTCCAGTGGAATGAATGGGCTTGAGGGCTCTAAGTAGACAAGTAGAATAGCTATTACATGTGCAGTATTTTAATGTCACTTAATTGAAATATTGTTTTGCTAATGTTAATTTTGGTGTGTTCTGACTTCTTTAAAATAAGCTAGCTCTCTGCCTTGGTATTTCACAAATGACGAATCAGAATCAAGGATCGTGAGGGTGGGGATATAACTGAATCGTGAAAAGTAGTCAAAGGTATGAGAGGAAGCATAGATGAACCACGAATAGTGTCTGGTACTTCAGTCTATCCCACATATCTAGGATAGCACTATCAAGTGGCACTTGCTCACCAGTAATTAGCTCACTGATCTCAGTTTGGCTTTCAGCAGGACCACTCAGCTCCAGAATTCATTACAGTGTTGGTGCCCACATGGATCACAGAGATATATTCCATAGAGGTTTGTGTTCATCTCTCCCACTACTTCCACTACTCCTTTCCAATTGTATTGATGGACTTGTCAACCTCTTATCTGATAATTCCAAAGAATAGTTTACACCCAGAGCAATAAGTTGCCTTTTCTTTCTAAAGATGCTGATTGGCCTGTTATTTGTTTCTGTTTTCCAGATTTTGGAAAGTTTTGCTCTTTTTCTTTATTTAAAAAAGAATTATGCCCAGAAGTTCATTCTTGGCACATAGAGCTATACTGCATAATATAGTGGCAGCTGTACTTTGTATTCCACACATGTGTTTAGACTCCGTTAAAGTGAAAGGAACTGAATTTCAGAAGTACATTGCTGCATATTCCACATTTACTGCTGCTGAACCAGGATGAATTTTGTTATTAAGCTCTTACTCCTTTGAGGTTTGATTTCTGACTCTTTAAGTAAAAAACGTCAGTAGAGATGGCTGTAACATCAAAAGTTTAAACTGAATGAAATGCCAACACTCTCAGTAAATGACACCCCCACAGAGACTTTGTGCATGATGGTATGATCTCAGAGCTGAAATCTATCATGGTTTCTATCCCAGGGCGGTGTCTCTGCCAAATGGAGATGTGAATTATATATTCAAAGAAAACATTTGCATTATGCCAACTATTTTGCACGTTAAATACATTAGATATGTAAATTTATACTATATGTTATATAAATATATTAAATATAAATGTGAATATATTAAAATACCATGCATGTTAAATACTTTCTGCTACCTATTTGAGCAAATTTTGTTGACCTTTTCTGCCAGAAAGCAGCCAAAAGCCAGGATGGAAGGATAAAATGTACAAGATACAGTGATGTGAAATTAGTCCTGGGCAATGGCGTAGAATAGCCTCTGGTAAATCAACAGCTTGATTTACACCCTGTCTGTTCTTTCTGTGAACAAAATGATGACATATTTAGAATGATTTCCTGCATTGCAACATTGTTCTATGTTAAATTGGTTGTAAAGCACTTTACAATATTTTAAATGAAACATAATGTAAATGCAGTACCTTGAACCTATAATATAAACTGTTTCTCTTTTCAGAGATGCTGTCTGACCTGCTGAGTGTTTCCAGCATTTTCCGTTATCATAACAGATTTCCAAAATTTGCAGTTTGTTTGATTTTCATAATGCTAATTCAATTTTACTCACTTCCAAAATGAGCTTTACAGCACCCATCCCACCATTACAATTGGAAATAATTTAGCACCAATATAAATGACACTCAGTTTTGCAACATTTTCTCTAATTAAGGAACCCTGAGTTGCCATTGCACTTGGATAATTTATGGAAGAGTGAAATAGATTTTTGTAACTACTCTGCTCCTAAGTAGATGTAACTGTCCAGTTTCAAAATGTGATAACATTCAGATTAAAATACTGTAAACTCTAAACTAGCTGCAGTACACTGGTGTAATACAGAACTCTGTAAAGTTAAGGTGTTTAATTTTTGATCTCCTTAACAAGCCTGTAGTCTAATGTTGACTAGATTCCAACTTTTAATGAGTTTCATCTGCATTCAGCTAATTCCTTTGGGAAGGGCAGAATAAGACAGATGGAGCTGTAAGAGAGCTTGTATTTTCCCTGTAAGTAGCACCTTTGGCTGTCCAAGCTGGTGATTGATGGTTGTTCGATGATTATCAAATATCTATTCAGTCATTATAGAACACACTTCTAAAACAGAAATTAAAAGTTTGCCCAGGCCTAATGTTTCAAACTTAATGCATCATTTTAACAACAGCAGCACTTTTTTTTAAAGTTCCTGATTATTAATCTATGAGATAGTTTGTAACCCGTTCCTAACTAGTAAATATGACTACCTTTCAACAGTTTTTTTTAAGACAGTGCAAAACCAGTTTTACATCTCGAATAAAGGAAATGTGTTCAACAATTATTAGGCAGGTTTATCTATGGTCGTTGTTAGTTTTGGCCTGCAGATTGTTCTGTTTATATTTTCATCAATTTTCTTCTCCTGTGACCTTTGAATACTCTCTCCCTCATCACAACTTCATTTTTTTCCCCCCAGTGTATCAATGCTACCATTGCTCTTCTGAAACTCCTCTGGGCTTTTCCTGAGCTTTAAACACTGCTGATCCTCCATCTTACTAAAGTTCATTAGAATTCTGTTTCCACTTTGCTCTTTTGCAGGACTTCCAAGTGAGAGGAGAAAAAGGAGCAATGAGAATAACATTACACATCTTTCATACTGAACCATTTTCAGGAAGGAAAAGAATGAACAAAATCAGATTAATTTAAATAGTCTCGCTGAATTCAGTATCATGTTTTGCAGACTATAAGGGATGTCATTAAAAAGGAGGGAAGGGAGTAAAATATTGTAAAGTGCTTTACAACCAATTTAACATAGAACAACGTTGCAATGCAGGAAATCATTCTAAATATGTCATGATTTTGTTCAGAGAAAGAACAGACAGGGTGTAAATCAATATGTCAGTCATGCCTACAAACACACATTGCCTTCTTTGGTATCTGCTTATGGCATTAGAGTACAAACACAACGTATGTTTTTGAAATTCCACTCTGCCATTTTCACAGTGATGCTAACCCACTTAATATAATGTTATGCAATGGTGAAAGAAAATCTGCAGAAATCTTTGTATTGTATGCTTGTCTAATTTCAAGACCTTGGTAAGCTCTCACTGCTGCTTCCCAGGTGGTACAGACCTCATCGAGGTTTGAGTGACGATTTGCATACAAATGTTTTGTAAATCTGTTTGAATTGCATGCTCACAGTTGCTGATGAGGGAATATTTACTTAAGATAAGGACAAGCTGTGTGTTGCTGGAGAAGCTGACACTTAATTGTCTGCATATCTCTGATAAACTAATTAGAAGTGTATATGCCTACTTAAACTATACACAAAATAGGCAGGAAGGATGTGAGCAGTGGTATGTTCAGCATATCATTCTAACAGAAGCAATTTGCTACTAAGTTACATGTTTCAGTTTTGCTGTGGCTAATGGGGAAGTATATGGAAATAACCTTCACAATTTTTATTTTTCATTGAATACAGAATAGCCTTTAGAGTGGTAATGCTATCATTTAAATATTCAAATTTAGAAACAACTTGTGTCAACAGATAATTGGGGTGTTGGGAGAACCTATAAAAGGTTATGGAGAGACAACTCGGAGGGGTAGAAGACGTCATGTCAGGTAAGATGGAGAATGCATATTTACTAAGATTATTACATGTTAAAGAAGAGAACTTATTTAGTAGTTTTTCTGGTTGCTGGACAGTTGTGGGAAGAAAAAGAACATATTTTAAAGTGTCTTTGCCATAGTAGAACATCTTAAGCTGCTTCAGTGGATGGTTATTAACAAAATTTGGCAACCACTCTGGAGAAAGATATGCCTACAGATAGGATTGCATCTATTTCTGGTGCACTAAGCATAATTGTGCTTAAGTTCCCTGCAAAATCGCAAGATTTAGTCAAAAATGAGATTGAACCAACAGAAGAACCAAGTGTTAAAACGGAACCTGTGTGATTCCTGACAGGATTTCTACTAATTTTACATCTCTCCTGATACGCTGATGTGCAAAACCAAAAATAGGTGTCAACCCTTCCAGGTAGAGTCCTCAGTGGTAGCCAGGCAGCAGGAGGGCACACTTACAAATTGCCATGCAGAAGACAGAGTTGGAAAGGAACAAGAAACAGCTTCCTCATTCACCTAAAGAGACATGTAAATCTTGGTCAGTGAGATTCATGCCAGGAAAGAAACCTACCAGGTCCACCTGTAGAGTGGAGATCCTTACACAAGATATATTTTACATGGAGCATTGAGTTCTTCAGATGGGCTGCCACTCCTCAAGAAATACAGAGATGCGTAGAAAGGCACTTAACTAATTGAAGCAGGGATTCATTCATTCATAGGCAGGCATAAGCAGGTAGTGTAGCGGTTAGCATAATGCTATTACAGCGCCAGGGACCCGGGTTCAATTCCGGCTGCTATTTGTAAGGAGTTTGTACGTTCTCCCCGTGTCTGCGTGGGTTTTGTCCGGGCGCTCCAGTTTCCTCCCATATTCCAAAGATGTTCTGGTTAGGAAGTTGTGGGCATGCTATGTTGGTGCCAGACAATGGCGACACTTGCGGGCTGCCCCCAGAACACTCTATGCAAAGATGCATTTCACTGTGTGTTTTGATGTACATGTGACTAGCAAAGATATCTTATAATCAGTACTGATTATTTTATTTCGTATTATATTCAAAAATAAAGGTCTGGTATCTCTAACAGTGGTTGGACTGGAGAAGATTGGAAATGGGAAGCAGTGAGGTCACAAAGGAATTTGGAAATAAAGATAAGGAATTTAAAATCGAGGTGTTACTGGGAACAATGTTGGTCGGCAAGCACAGGGATGGTGGGTGAGTGTAGCTTGGTGTGTGCCTATAAACGGGCAGTGGAATTTCACATGAGCTTGTGTTTAAAAGTGCTTGGAAACAGAGTTGTAGTAGTCAAGAACTGAGCTATCAACTGCAAAAATGTTAAAGTCGCAGATGAGCAATGACTGAAGTTAAATAAAAAAGAAAATGCTGGGTCCAAGCTGCATTTAGCCAGAGGGTAGTGAATTTATGGAATTCTTTGCCACATACAGCTGTGGAGGCCTGATCATTTGGAGCGTTTAAGGACTATCTAATTAATCAAGGTATCAAGGGATATGGGGAAAAGGCTGGAAATTGGGGTTGGATAGGAATGGTTTAGTTTAGCTCATGGAGCAGACTCGATGGGCTGAATGGCCTACTTCTGCTCCTTTGTCTTGTGATCTTTGGAGAGAGGAGAAGGGTTGAAGTTCAACTTGATGGCCTCCCATCAGAACCAAGGCCGAGATGGATTTGCGCTGATAGTTCACTAAGTTCCAATTTTAAACTTTGGCTCTATGTTATTACAAGAGCATACAATTTATGGTAAATATTGCAGTGGTTAGCTTAATTGCATTTAGAAAGCTGATCATTCATGCTTGACTATTACAAATTAGCTCCTGAGAGAATGGATCAGTCTTAGAATCAGTCTTAGGAACAAGAGTGGGCAGATTATTTATTTCACTAAAACATTCAGAAACTAGATTCCTTTTAAAGGTATCTGCTTATCTGTTCAACTTTCATTTAATGGTATCTCTTTCACTTTTGAATTAGGAGATTATAGGGCACTCTCTACTGCCTGGAATAATCTTGAATAATACTTATATTTCCTCAAAACACAGCAGGAGAGCTTTTGGCCCATCTAGTGTCTGCTGGCTCTCAGAACCCTTTCATCAATTGCATTCTTCCCACATCAACCATCATTCCCCCCCCCCCCCCCCCCCCCCCCCCCCAACATCTCTCCTGGTACCTATCTACGGGAAGGAATGACTGACAGTAGCCATTAACCAACCAACCAACCAACCAGCACCTTGTTGAGTTGTGGGGAGAAACCACATGCAAATTCCACACACAGCATTAAAGGTCAGAATCGAACATGGGTTCCAGGAGCTGTGAGGTGGCAAAACTAATTATGACGCCACAACGCCACCCTTCAAAGCAATATGAAGAAGGCACCGACCTTTGGATGAGATGTTAAACCAAGGTCCTGTCTACCTTCTTGGGTAAATGTGAAGACAATCCCATAGTATTAACTTTTACAAAAGCACCAGAGTTTTCCTGACATTCTGGTCAATAGTTAACATTCAACATCTTAATATTTATGGATCCTTACGGTGAACAAATCAGCAGCTGTGCCAAGAAATCAATATCATTATATCTCAAAAGTTAACCATTGACTGAGAAGCACTTTGAGACATTCTGAAGATATGAAAAAGCTATGTAAATCCATGTTTGTCCTTTTCTTCTTTTTCTTAAATCTTTGAGATGTTTTTTTTCTATTTTCCTCTTATTTTTCAGCCACATAGAATATATGAAGGATGGTGTGAAGCATATGCAACTTAAATTTTACATTGAAGGCTCTGAGCCCATAAAAGGAACAGTGCACTTGGATGCAAAAGAGGTTAATATTTTTCTGTACTGTAGTGCTTCGTTTAACCTGTTCACTTAATTCTTAGTTTGTTTTAAATAAGAACTTTTCCACCACCGTTCCAAGTTGCATTCAATGTATTTGGGGAAAAATTACGTTGCCTGCTGAAGTCTTTGCTGGTTTGAGCTATCACTCAAACCAGCAAAGACTTCAGCAGGGCAGCATTATTTTTCCCCAAATACATTGGGTTGTCATTAGCAGTGGTCTGGAAGAAGGTTGGTGGCAGAGGCGTCAATCAATGCATACTGAAAAATGGGAATTTAGACCATAGTTTAAAAAATATTATTAAGGCATTTTAAAAAATTCTTAATACATTGCCCATTGTCAAAAATAGATTCCACTTGCTCATGGGAAATGTTGAGTACTGAAATTTGTACCATTGACAATCACAAATAAAATTAAAACGTGGATTGAGAATAAAATGCCCCTAGAATATCTTTCACATAAGAGCATACAGTTGTTTAAGAGTCTTGGCCATAGAATGTTTCCATATCCATCCCCCAGAAACTCACAACAGTGTTGGCTGTCTGCAGCTTGCCAGAACAAAGACCCATCAAGTTCCCAATTCAACAGGATGCATCACTTTTAAAATAAATTTTCAGAATCATTCACCTTGATTTATATATTGACAGAAAAATATCTAAACAATTCCAGAAGCATCAAGCATCATCTTAAAGCCATTCATTTTTTGTCCCTTGTTACAATGGATGAGAGAAAACAAAATTCTCACTGATTATGAATCAAAACATCTTGTGCTCTTTATTTCAGAACCCTGAAAGTGGAAAGTATGACTTTCGTTATATATTTGTGGATTTTGACACCTATCCTAAAAGAACCATTATTGTTGAAGACAACCGTTGAAAGGCGCAAGTGTGTACTTTGCAATACACTAGGAGAAAGCCAGAGATTTTTTTCATGCTTTTGTAGATTAAATAAATCATGTGAATAAGAAATGATTTGGATAATTAATCATTTTTTTTCAGATACTGTCAATGCAATTTATTTGTGAGGAGGTCAGATTCAGGGTCTGAAATACAGTTCCTGCAAATGTTTGGCTCTTTATACTGTTGATTAATGTGCTCTTTCTGTTTTAAATCATGAAGTTTAGATTATGCTCTGAAAAGTTTTACAGATTATCACAAGTGTAAAGACCAATTGCTGGCCTTTTTGAACAAAGCAAATTCAATCATGAGTGCAAAATGGAGAAACTTTAGAAATAAAGCACATTGTGATTGTTGTACTAAACTATTTTTTTACTCTTTTCAGTACAGCTGTCCAAGGCTTGCAGCGTGCACTCAGCAGAATATAAGCAATCTACTTTGAAGCCCCTACCAATGCAAGCCTCTAGGAGCTGATTTCCTTGTTCCATTTCCTACTCTTTCCTTCCTGAGGTGAAACAGCTAATCTCAGCACCTCCTACAAACATGTTTAATATCAGAACTTTACTTGGGGAGTTGTGGGCACAATTCTGTTTTGTATCTGCTGGCATTGAGAACTGCATGTTGCTGCTCCACAACAAATACTAATTCAAAAATTATGTTTTGAGTCTAATAACTAAGAAATAGGAAATCACAAGGAAAATTAAAAGCACTTGCCTATTGGTCTCCAGTTGGTCACCAGAGTGTAACTAATGAAAATAGACCTCTAGTGCATCAGACTTTCTAAAGTCCTAAGCCTCCTTCAAAGGTTGACTGATTTTGAGGAGAGAAGGATGCCACTGATCCACAAGCTATGTAAATATCCTAAGAGTTTAGAATGGAGTCTTTAACCTGGTTCAGGGGTTTTCATGGTGCAAGTGAGAAGAATAGAGGACATGATATCTAATTGCAAATGATAAATCACATTGCAAAGATGTACAGATAGGTTAATTTGGGTTTTAAAAAGAAATGGGTGGTGCAGACTCGTTGGTCTGGAAGGGCCTGTTACCATGCTGTAAATAAAAAAAATAATGGAAGTAGATCGTACCAAAAATGAAACATTTTAATTTATATCCCTCTTGATAAAACAACAACAGAGGAAATGATGATCTTCCATCAGACCGAACAGGTTTATTTATGAAGTTTAGCTGTGTCAGCTGAGTCCAAGACATTCATGCCAACAAAATTCTTTCTATTTATGTAAATTTGGGGTAGAATGCAACGTGCTGAAGAATCTATATCTCACAATTAGCACTACTGACTGGAGATGAACTTCTAGGCATTTGATTTGGAGATCCTGGGTTCAAGAGCTGCTCCAGATACTTAAGCTAAGCCAATACTCATATATTACAGAGTGAGTGCTGCGCTTCACAAGTGCTACCTTTTAGATGAGGTGGTAAACCGAATCCACTTATCCTGCCTATGGCGAATGCAAAAGATCCTAAGGCACTATTTCAAGCATGACCCAGGGAGCTATCCCCTGTGGCAACACACAAAACAACTCAATCCAGATGAAGGGTCTCGATCCAAAATGTCAACTGTCCATTTCCCTCCATAGATTCTCATTGATGCTGCCTGACCTGCTGAGTTCCTCTAGTGTTTTGTGAGTTGCCTCAGATTCCAACATCTGCAATCTCTTGTGTCACCATTTAGCTATTCCCTATGCCCTGGCTAAGATATATATTAGACTCCACATCAGAAAAAGTCTTTATTGGCTCATTATCACGTTGCTTTTTTTGGAGCCTGCTGCATGCAAATTGGCCTCTACTTCCTATGTTATGGTGATCTACATTGTGGTGATCTGAGATGGTGAAAGCTTAAGTAAAGGGAAATTTCTAATGTTAAGGTTCACACAACATGGCAATATAATAGTTTTATAAAATGATTGCTGGCAAGGTAGGATATTGCAAGGTGTGAATTAGGTATAATCACTTTAGTCATAACTAAATGTGTTTTGATTTGATTGAAAGTGAATCAGTGAAGGAAAGGATATGATAAGATATTTATATGTTAGTCACATGTACATCGAAACACACAGTGAAATGCATCTTTTTGAGTTACTGAGAATGTGCTGGGGGGCAGCCCACAAGTGTCACCACTCTTCTGACGCCTACATAGCATGCCCACAATTCCTACCCTGTACATCTTTTGGAATGTGGGAGGAATCCCATGCAGACACAGGGAGAACGTACAAACTCCTTACAGACAGCAGCGGGAATTGAACCCAGGTTGCTGGCACTGTAATAGTGTTATGCTAACCGCAATATATATAGAATCTTTCATGACCTGAAGATGTCCTGAAGCAGTTTACAACTACTGAATATAGCAAGGTGCCTCAAACTACAATTAGGTACATGATAATCTATATTTTCATCATGTTAATTGAAGGATAAATGTTCACCAGGGCAGTTTTCTTTGTTTTCTACAATAAGGCCATGGGCTCTTTTATAACTAATTGAGAAGGCAGATATGATCTTAGTTTAAGTCCTGAACAGAAGCAGCAACATCAATAGTGCAGTATCCAGCCAAAAACATGGGACCTCAATGAGGAGGCATTCCTCCACTACTGCATTCATCATAAGCCTGGGTTACATCCTCAAACCATTTAACTGGGGCTTGAATCCACCATCAAATTCTCACATGGTGGTTCTATCACTGTCCAAGGGTAATATTTACGTGCCAAAGGATCTTCAAGACAGCAAGACGAGAGCACACAAGACTACAGATGCTGGAATCTAGAACAAAAATAAACTGCTGGAGGAACTCAGTGGGTTGAGCAACATCTAGGGGTAAAGAAATAGTCAACATTTCAAGTGCTGAGAATGTAATGTTTGTTACAGGATAAATTGAAAAATAACTGGGCAAGAACTAAAGTTACACGATGGTGAAACTGCCACCTCAAACTATTCTTAATCAGAATTTTAACCTCAGGGATAAAAACAGACAATGCTGGAAACACTCAGTAGATCAGGGAGCATCTGTGGAAAGAGAAAATACTTAATGTTTCAGGTCCTGGAGCCTTCGTCAGATCTAAGAAAGAAAGAAACAAGTTGGTTTTCAGTAGCAGAGAAAGTGATGGAGGGACTTCCCACATGTTCTCTGTTCTGAAAACTAACTTGTTTTTCTGATTTTCATAGTTCTGACGAAGGCTCCTCGACCTGAAATATTAATTGTTTGTCGTTCTGTCAGTGCTGTCTGACCTGCTAAGGATTTCCAGCATTTTCTGTATTTATTTCAGATTTCGGGCATCTGCATTGTTTTTTTAATTTTAACCTCAGGGAAATGACAGTAAATGCATAACCTCCTGGAAACTTGCAGCACACTCCCTCTGGGAATGCAGAAGAAATCGGGAAGAAACTTAATGGCTTACATGGGGAATTGGATGGCGGTAAGAGACAGAAGGAACAATAAGTTTGCACTCAAGTTATTGGGTGTATACCAAAACTCTGTTCTGGAAGCTCAGTATATTTATAAATGACTTGCTCAAAAGAACGCAGAGCCCTATATCTAGGTTTGGTGATGATACTAAGTTAAGTGGCCCAGTAAATAGTGTAGCAAGAACATAAGGTTGCAAAAGGACATTGATAGATTGACTAGGAAATACTATGGCAGATGGAGTTCAATGTAGGAAAATCTAAGATCATCCACTTTGGACCTAAGAAAAATAGATTGATCTATTTTTTTAAATACCATGAAGCTAGGAACTGTGGATGAGCAGAAATGTTTGCAATCTAAGTACATAAATCACTAAAAGCTCTTAGACAGGTGCAATAAATAATTTTAAAAGATAATGGAACATTGGCCTTTACCTCAAATGGGTTGAAACACAAAGGAGTGTAAGTGATGTTACAGCTGGAGAAAGCTCTAAGTAAGCCCTTATCTGACTCAGTTCATCTCAGGAAGGACATGTTGGCTTTGATTTTGTGGGTAAATGTTCATAAAACCACCAGTATTCATCCATGTTACCCTGGGCAACTAACAGTAATTTCCGCACTTTGAATAAGCGCATGGGAACATGGAAATACGTAAGCTGCCATCAGCAATTTGTCACAGGATCGTTGGGGAGCTGGACTCCATGTGGACTTAATTGTTCACTTGCTGAGGCATCCTGCATCAAATTAAGCAGACACAGTTGCTCTCTTCCACTTGGCTTGAATGGAAAGGATCAAAGATGAGAGCTTTAGGTTAGAGTTTGAATATGCAAAAAGGCTTACAGCCAAGTGTTTAGTGTAAAGGTACTCCCATATCTTTCTAAGAATTTTGAGTAAAATCACAAATGTATTGCTAGTTCTCATCTTATTTCAGTGTTTAGGGCTGTATGCACTCTGGTATATGTTCAGACATATTTAGAATTCTGTTGTATTAGTAGGGTAGGGTATTGGTAGGGCTTTTGAAAATCTTTGATTTTTTATGATTTTTACATTTAGTTTTGTTTCATAAGTATTTGAAAGTCTTTAGCATCTTCCAAATGTCTCAAAATTATTCCAGATCTTAAAACCTTTACAGTCTTTGACAGCTCGGGCTAGGTCAGACCATGTTTCTTCAATGGCTATTATAATATTTTCTCCATTGTGGGGGAGGATCTTGTTTCATTTCCCCTGTGGTACTGAGAGAGACAGACTGGCAACCTGCTATGTCCTTGATGACCCATGAGAAGGTTTTGCCTGAGATGGGTCAGCTTCAAGTGGCCTGGGCCAGTTGAAGGGGGCAGGCTGGAAAGTCTGGCCTTGGTACAGGAATGACCACCTATCGCTTGCAAGTTCTTGCCCCGCCCCTCCCACTCACCACTTTATACTGGCTATTTTTCCTCTACTCCCTCAGTCCAGGTGAAGGGTCCCGACCAGAAATGTTGACTGTGCCTTTCCCTCCATTGATGCTGCCTGACCCACTGAATTCATCCAGTAATTTGTTTTTTGCTCCATATTCCAGCACTTGCAGTCTCTTGTCTCTCCAGGAATTAATATGTTGCCTGAAAGTCTGTGGTGAGAGGAATAGTTCCCTTATGAGGGAGGTACATCAACGTACCTGGTCCTGCACATCGGGCAACTTCTGAGGAGACTGGGTAGACAATGATCTAATTCCCATGCAGAATAGATAGCTGCTCACATTCAGAATCAGCTTGTTCAAACCTTGTTTCATTGTCTAGACCAGGAGCTGAGCTGGCTGACACACCCTGAATCGCCAGTGTCTGGTTCCTTCTGTCTTCACCTTCCTTGCAGTCAATCTGGACCCAACTCTGCTCATAATAAAGAGGGCTGTGAGGCGACTTCTCCTCCTGTTGATGAGAAATGAGTTCCCACCAGTCATCTCTCTGCTAATGCAAGAAAACAATCTGCTAATGTGCAGCATCTCTCCGTTCTTGCAGAACAGTAAGCTGCTCATGGGTGGCATCCCCATGTTCAGCAATCTCACGCCTCAATGAGAACATCATGGTACTCCCTAGTGGCTTGTCATCGTTCCTGAAGAGCTTCAAGCTGCTCCTGAATGGCAGAGAGAAGGTCTAACTAGATCAGTGTGAGACTGCATGAAAGCAGAAAGACTTTATGTGACCTTCGCCTGTGCCATTACAGCGGATGTCCCCTGGACCAGTAGGTGCTCTATGAGAGGTTTATCACCAAACCCCAGCAAAGGAGAGCATATGACATGCAGGGTGCAGATTGTGGTCTCCTAGCTCCACACAACCTCCAGCAAGAGAATGGTCCTTGTCGTCTCCTGCATTTGATGATAACACCCTCACCATCTCAGAGTGCATTCGCATAAGATTTTGTCATCCCATTTGTAGTTCTTCTCTGAGTCCTCTGTACAGATGTGTTGACATTGCACTCATTGGTGAGTTCCTGAACAAGATTTCAAATCACCAGTGCCATTCTGCTCATGCTCAATGCATCTTCCTGTGACACGTTACTCAACCTAATCTGCCGATCCCCTGCAATTCCATTCTCTGAGGTATCAGCCTCAATGATGCACAGTGATCATCATCATCATCATTATTCCCCTCCTCCTCTCCACCCAGTGTCCCCTCCTGCTCCTCATCTTCCTTTGAGGTTTACCTCAAAATTCTACAAAGAGGACACAGTAGTTGCATTCATTAGCTGCAGGAAATACACCTTTATTGTGATGCAGAAGCATGCGTAAGAAGCGGATGTTGCCTCATTGCTGATTAAGTCAAAGGGGATGCAGTGATCATAAGAAATTATATTTAGTGAGAGTATCTTGTAGATTGCGGGATTGCGCTTGCTAGAGATATTGGGCTCAATGGAACATCTTCCCACTGGATGCAAGATGGTATCCTCTGCTTGGGATAAGTACTTACGAGCCCACCTCTCCCAATCCCATGCTGCTGGCATCCTATTCTACGGCCTTTAGCCTAAATGGAGGGGATGAAGGACTTTGTATTTTTGTCTGTTTGGAAGTTTAACGTCTGTGGGGCAGTGGAGGAGTACTTTGTCAACAATGGGGGTAAGTGTGGTGTAGAAGAGCATGGCATGATGGACAAAGAAAGGGTTCATGCAATTAACAGCTTGCCTATGTGTCTGATGGGGTGTGTGTGTGTGTCTAAGTAAGCAATAGCATGAAAGAGCAGTATTTATATCGGTGTTCCAATCACCTTTTCACTTCTTGTAAGGTCATAACATTTCTTTATCATTGCTACACTGAGGGATTCTCACTCCTGCCAGACACTTTCTCTGCCACCTCTTGCCATGATTTTCTAATGATGAAAGATTTCCTGACCGCGGTACACAAGACATCCCTCTCTGTCTCTGGCTTCCTGGCTTCAGACACATGCTCTACGTGATGGATGGGTTGTCCTCTGGATGCTCATTCTTCCATGCTGGTATGTTAACTGACCACAGTAATGTGAGAGAGAAAATTAGTTGTGGTTTACAGGGATATAAGGAGAAGGGGAAATGGGAATAATGGTTCCCTGGGATCCTGCATGGACCTCATGGGTCAAAGGACTCCTGTGCCATTATAAGTATTAGATAAGATAGAATTCTGTATCTCATTTTGTAAAACATAAAGCTCTCACCCTCTCTCCTGTAGTCTTTGTCACCCATGGCAACCATAGTGTTTGTTTCTGCTGCTGTCTGCCTCATGCTGAGTGTGCCTTTTGGAAATGTTGCAGCAATGTATCACCAGCAGTGCTAAATTAAGTATGATCTTGCGAAAATTGTGCAGATCTGCCTTAGTGCAAGTTTTTAGGTGTAAATCATCCTTGGGCTGCTTCAGATGTCTCTTTGGTCAATTTCACAATGGTTTACAGAGGACCAAGTTCAGCGTTAGTGCAAAACGCTGCACCAGTTTATAAGATAAGATAAGGTTTGTTTGTTAGTCACGTACATCGAACACACAGCAAAATACATCTTTTGCATAGCGTGTTCTGGGGGCAGCCCGCAAGTGTCACCACGCTTCCAGCACCAACTTAGCATGCCCACAACTTCCTAACCCGTACGTCTTTGGAATGTGGGAGGAAACCGGAGCACCTGGAGGAAACCCATGCAGACATGGGGAGAATGTACAAACTCCTTACAGGCAGTGGCCGGAATTGAACTCGGGTCTCTGGCACTGTAAAGCGTTATGCTAACCACTACACTACCGTGCCTGAGTTTAGCACACCTACACTACGTTTAGCACACCTCACCAGAAATGACTGGAATCCAATTTCTAGACATACACCACCCACAATCCTTTATGCTTAGGCAATGCATGTTTTAAAATAAGCTATCTTCATAATATCTGAGCACATTATACAATAGATTTTTCTCTTCTTGTTGATCCAGAGATTTTCATCAAAGTCTAAGACAGGTAACTTCCGTAAATTACTGGTAATTCGGGGCAAAATTACATCTCAGGAATTTGAGCTTGCTGGTATATTTGGTAATATAATGGAGACTCTCAGGCAAATTCCGAGTTATAATGCATGCTGGGAAACTCAGATTCCTGAGATGCAATTTCCCATTCTACTTCCATTTGGAATTGATGACTCAATTAAACATGTGAAACTATAAATCACAATTAATGATAACTTGTACATATTCATCCTTGTAAATGTATACCTTAAAATAGTCAAGAATCTTCTACACAAACATTGGAAATGCATTATTTTACACCTGAGTTTGTGATTTCACCATCTTTGTCAAAGTTATACATCTCTGCAGTCCCTCTTGATGTAAATCCTGCTATGCTTAGGAAAAATTGAAACCATGAGACAATAGGTTGCAGAGTAAAGTAGGATTTCTATCACAGGGAGTGTAGAGATGAATGGTTCTGATCATGTGCAAGACAAGTGCTGCTGGTTGTGCTCACCTCAGTACCATCAGTTCTATTGATTCCACTGGAAAATGTGAGGATGTGGATGATTGGTGGTAATATAATATTCTCAAATATTTGGAGCTGATGACCAAAGAAGGATTTATACCCAATGTCTTTTTAACTCCCATCACGTTGAACTGGCCACCATAATTTCAGATGTCACGTTGGCTTTTTCAACCTTGTTCTGGACTTGATTCAAAGCAACTTCATTCTTAACTCACCTGTCTTTTAAACAAAATGCAGGAACTATTATATATAAAAAACACAAGTGCAACATTTTTCAATCTCTCTGAATACTTGGGAGCAGCACACAGAAGGTCTTCTCCCTTCCTGCTTCCCATGGCCTCAGAGTTGTCAGTGAGTAGCCTCGTGGCTGGTGCACTGCCTGCCTAAAAGCAGGAAGAACAGCATCTCTCAGGGAACTTTCCATCTGTGGTGAGAGAAAAGTGATGTGAGAAGGGAAGAAAGTCCAAAGGTTCACTCAGAAATCCCCAGTGTCCCAGTAACTATCAGAGACTTGTATCAAATCTGAAAAGTTCCCTGGTATGTGTATTGTGACTCCATTCCATCCCATTGTTGTTTATTTTTAATTGCTCTCCCCTGCAAGCCACACAGTTGCATCAAGCATGAAGCAAGCAGTATTGGTCAGTTAATCCAACATCCCCACCAATTCTGCATCATCAGAATGGAAAAAAAGTTTAAAAAAAATTAAAGAGAGAAAAGAGAATCCTTATACCTTATTTTTAGAAGCATCACATAGTCACATAAAGGATGATCCAGTCTGTTTCTGTTCCATTTGCTATAAGTCAAAAGTTTCAAACTGGGGCTAAGGAATTTATCTAAGATTAATCTTCACAGTCCCTCCTCAACAATAAGGGAAATAATAAATAGCAGACACATTATGTATATACAGAGCTTAATGCATAACATTCATTTCCTTATTTTGATGAATTTGAGGCAGCAAGTAACTAACAAAATAGAATTCCAACATGTATAAAGGACCTGCTTAGACCAGTATTTTAATATCTGATTATGTCTCCTTGGACGGTACTTATGGTTAAATAACCTTTTACTATTTCATTGCCATTTTCTTATCAGTTTCTTGTAGTGTGCAGCAAATTTTACCTTGTATGCCATTATACATAGTATCTTCTATCAACATATGTATCTGAATTGATCCCAATGATTTAATTGACAATATCCCTTTTGTGTTGGAGCATTTACCAGCAGGGAGTTAATATGCGTGCAGCAGATTGAGTTAATATTACAGGAGCCAAACACTTTCTATCTTCCCTAAATAAATAATAACATTTTCACCTTTTAAAATGCAATACTAACTTCTTCAAGCTGAAAGAGTCAAAATGTTTGACTTTTCCAAAATTACATTTGGCATTACTGGGATCACATGCAAAGCTATCAAGGTAATATTTTTTCCAGTTGATATGTGTCCATGGTCTTAAAATGCTGTGAACTACCACTTAAGAAAATGCAAACATGTGGTGTGAGAGCACCACTTATTAAATGATTGATGTAATTTAGATATTAGTAATGAAAGGGAACATAGTGTAGGCCTGTATTTGACTGATGAAAGAAATCTGCTTAATCTGGTTAATGTAAGCAACTGCTCTCTGACTTTCAGCAACCATTTTCTTTTGATTCAGAATCCCTTGATTTATCTCCTATTCCCTAAGATGCTGAGAAGTGCCATTCTACTCAAGTGAAGCATCCTGAACTCACAACAATGGAAAAAAAGCATGCAATCCAATTTCAGATCTGAGCAGAAATTCCAACTGAATAGGACTTCCGTACACAGAGCACTATTTCCAATCTTTGTTAGCTCTTCCCCTGGTATTTTATTGAATTAAGTAGTTTTTTTTAAGTTGAATTTTTATGTTGAGTTGAAATATTTTATTACAAGTGATTTAGTATTTAATTGAAATGACTAGCAGTCATTTAATGTGTTAATATACATTGTGATATATGTTTGTATAGCAAAATATAGAACAATTCAGGCACTAATATTTTTGGTTTACCTATTATTTTTGATTGCTTCTGCAAGTTTTGAATGTTATCAAATAAACATTTTTATTCCATTTCTTCAAAACCTGTTTATGACTAAAAAGGATTCATTTTAAAATGTGATCTTAATGTTTAGATTTTTTAATGGAGTCTAGAGGTTTCCATTATACTCTGTGTCTTATATTCCCAAATAAACTTTTTTCATAATTTGGATTTTGTCAGCCTCATAGACATACCACAACTCTTGTGGCTTTCTTGAAGTTATAGCTGTATTGTGATTATTGACTTTATTTTTTTCCAATGGTATTGAATGAATTTACATTTATTGCTTCTACTGAACAATCCCATTAATCACTGGCTGGGCCACAAAGCCAAATAATTATTTCATTTTTTTACATTGTGTGGATTGAAAATCAGACTAATAGAAATGGAATGAAAATTCTTAAAGCAGACATCAAAGGTCATGAGACACTATTTTGAAGCGCAATAGACTTGTCAGTGGTGTCCTGGGTCAATATATAATCCTCACTCAAATGACTAAAACTGATTACTTGGTTATCAGATCATTATCAGTGTGCTCGTTGTGTGCAACCTGACTGCCATATTTCCTACATCACAACCATAGTTGGACTTTAAAAATATTTCATGAATCATAAAACTCTTTGAGATTTTCTGAAAGGCACATGTATTTTTTCTTCCTTACATCAGTCAGTGACGCTCTTAACTTTGGCTCTCTATAAAAGGTTTCAATGAAATTGAAATTCTTGTCTGGTCAAGTGTGCTGGCATTGATGTAGTGGTGGAGCACTGAATCTCTGTCACATTATGTTGGTATTGATCTATGTAGATACTCTTGGGCTACAAATCAACACTGCAGCGAGAATCTGCTTCCATCATATTTTTAACTCTTTATATTTTTCAAGTCAGGCTCCACGGTAAAACTAGTCCTGCACTGAAGGAACTCAGGTTATTCAAACCTTATGGATGTCATAAGACTAATAATGTCGATTTAGTGTGAAGTCATTTTGTACGACGATGAACACAGAAATGTGAAAATCTTTAAGAAGCCTGAGCTGGACCTCTGGTATAAAAGGTTGTAATTTTGACAAAAAAATAAGTTTTTTATTATTTCAAGTTTGATCAGGATAAAATTAATTAATCTAGTAAAAATAAGCATTATTATCTCATGACAGATCAGCATGTTTCTTGGCCAGCAAGGAAAGCAATGCTTGATTTGCCTTTAGTATATGATGTGGGCAAACAACTGATGTGAAAGTAGGAGAACAATTGGAAAATAGCAACTATCACAACATTAGATCATTAGAAAAACTGAAAAGGGTAATGAAGAGCAAAATTTAAAGCAAATTTCAGTAAGGCAGGCAGAGAATTGACCAAGATAATGGCTCAAAAAATAAAAATAAAACAGATCAGCTTTCAGAAATGCCAGACACTTTATGGAACAGTATACTTCTTCGATAACACCTATATTTGGATTGAAATTAAGGTGAAATTTAAAATAAGAGTTAGGCTAGTAATTTGGAAGAAAATCATGAGGATTTTAAAGAATGAAGTAGAATTGGAAAAGAGTTTAGAAGGAAAAATAGGGAACATGGCAAAGGTAAAGCCATGGTATCTAGTATTGGGCACCCAGTACAGGAAGAACATTACAGCTATAAAGAATGTGTTTCATAATTCACCAAAATGATGCCAGGAAGGAGAAATTGCAGTTATGATGACAGATGCAAGTTACTAAAACTACTGGATCCAATAGAGAGGGCTAGTTTAAAAGAGGAGCTTGAAATTGAAAAAGCTTATAATAAAGTTAAAATGGAAAGATTAAGTACTCCAATTAGAGATCAGTATGAAAGGTCACAACTTTCAAATTGTCACTAAGAATGAGGCAATGAATTAGATGAAATGCCTTTACACAGAAGATCATGGAGCACAGAATATTTTGCCACAGGGATTGCTTGATGTGAGAAGTACTAAAGCCAAGTTGTTACGCTCTTCCAACGTCAGCCAACCAACTCAGTAGAACTCCCTTGTGTTCCTACCTATCTCTACACAACCAACACAGCTCCAGACTAAACTGTCCTTGCCTCTGCACACCATTACAACTCGACTGCTCCAACTATCTCCCTTTTTGGAAGACAGTGCAACTTTTGTTTAAGTGCTCCTTAGCTTTAACACTCACTATTTTAAGGAATATTCTATTGACATTGAGAAACCATGACTGGACAGCTTCAGAAATGACAGCAAGCTGTTCAAGCACTTACAAACTATTCTAATGTGATAGTGCATTCTCCAGCATTTTGCTCCTGACGTAATCCTACAATTTATGCCTTAGTGGTGACAGCACAGCTAGATCTCCACTTTTATGTTTCTAAGGTGAGTTAAGGCAGTGTCTGCAGCAATGCCAGCAGCTGCCACACCACTGCCATTTATCTTTGCATAATGAAGAATGTGGTTTTAGCCTAAATAAGGATGCTTTTCTACAGTGCTATTCCATTCAGAATCACTTACAACAACAAAACTAGGATTGGACTTTAACATTCTCATGCTTTACTGTTTCACCACTGTAACTGTGACTCCCAAAGTCCTTTGTCCAACTACAGCCAATCACTGCTCCCATTCTCTTCAAGTCCTTGATGAACTCATGAGAAGCTCTTTCCCCAGATGAGGAGGGTTTGCCAACTGAAAGTGCAGTCTGGGACTGTGGTCTATGGGACATGGCTGAGTGCACTATTGAGACATCATGATGTGAAGTGACTTGATGTTCCCAGGAAAAGGGATCAATGTTCAGAACTTACCCACCAGGCACAATGCACAGAAAATGCTGGAGGAACTCAGCAGGTCAGGCAGCATCTATGGAGGGAAATAAACAGTCGACGTTTTGGGCCAAGACGTCCATAGATGTCAGGCCCTCCATAGATGCTGTGACATCCCCGTGTCTGCTGAGACCAGCAATCTGCTCTTGAATTGTATCTTCCTGTTCCTCCAGAGCTTCAAACTGCTCCCCTGTGAGAGAGACTAGACGTCTGGAACACCTGATAAATTGTGGAGGCAGCAGCTGTCACCTGAACTAGTAAGACAGTTGTCAGCACCCCTTAGCAAAGAAGTGTGTGTGTGGCCTCCTGGCTCCACATAATCTCCTGCAAAATCATGGTGATGGACTCCTCCATAATCCTTGTTGCCTGCTACATTCAGGAAGGCAGGTTTGATAGAGTGCAAACCACATCACATGCATCTACATCAGCCTTGTGATCCGCATGGTAGCGTAGCGGTTAGCGTAATGCTATTACAGTGCCAGCAACCCAGGTTCAATTCCCGCTGCTGTCTGTAAGGAGTTTGTACGTTCTCCCCGTGCCTGCATGGGTTTCCTCTAGGTGCTCCGGTTTCCTCCCACATTCCAAAGACTACAGGTTAGGAGCTGTGGGCATGTTATGTTGGCGCTGGAAGAATGGCGACACTTGTGGGCTGCGCCCAACACATTCTCAGTAATGCAAAAGGACGCATTTCACTGTGTGTTTTGATGTACATGTGACTAATAAATAAAAATCCCTAAAAAATATCTAAATATCATATATCCCACCTGAACCCAATGGAGTTTTAAGTCCATTTGGCCATCAGAGCTTTAAGTCCTTATGGCCATTTTGGAGTGGCCATAGTGTGAGTGGGCCAGTGTCAGAGTAGGAATCTGAGGCTTTGGTTCAAGAGGCTTCGGTGAGGAGGTACAGATGAGTAGCAGGTAAGAACAGGTAAAGTTTTATGGTAGTTAAATAAAAAGACACCAAATTACAACTGATTAAATAAAGTAGGGATGCAGGATCAGGTGATGTGTTGTAGCTGCATGATATGAGAGCTGGTGGACCCCATTGTGGTTCCTGGTGACCACATCTGCAGCAAGTGTTGGTTGCTCGAGGAACTCAGGCTCAATGTTGATGACCTGGAATCTGAGCTTCAAACACTGCGATGCATCAGGGAGGGGGAGAGTTATGTGGACACACCCATTAGATTAACTACTTCAAATTTGGTCTGTGATCAGTGACAAGAGGGTGTGATTGTGAGTGAGGCACTTAGGGGGATCCAAGAGGTAGTGCTGGATGATCCTCAGCCCTTGAGCCTGTCCAACAGGTCTGAGATTCTTGCTCCCTGTGCGGATGAGAGTGGGGGCTGTAGGAAGGATGAGCAACCGAACTGTGGCACCGTGGTGCAGGGAGCCATTCAAGAGGGGGGAGAGAAGAGAAATGTAGTTGTAATTGGGGACAGTATGGTCAGGGAAATGGATACAATTCTCTGTTGCAAAGATCGAGAGTCCCAAAGGCTATGTTGCTTGCTTGGTGCCTGGGTTCGGGATATCTCATCTGACCTGCAGACGAATTTGGAATGTCATTGGTACCCACATGGACCACAACAGCTGGTCCATGTGGGTACCAACAAAATAGGTAGAACAAGGAAAGAGGTTTTGATGAGGGAAATTGAGCAGCCAGGGAGTAAATTAAAAAACAGAACCAAAAAGGTAATAACCTCTGGATTGCTCCCTGAGCCATGTGCAAATTGGCACAGGGTCAATAAGATCAGAGAGTTAAATGTGTGGCTTAAAGATTGGTGCAGGAGAAGTGGGTTTGAATTTGTGGCACATTGGCACCAGTATTGGGGAAGGAGGCAGTTGTTCCAATGGGACAGGCTCTAGCTGAACCATGCTAGGGAAAGTACGGATAAGCTAAAAAGGAGAGTGCAGGAGAGGTTACTGAAGTCTCCAGAATAAAGAATGAGGCACAAAGTTTAGAAAGGGATAAGAATTTAACTTCAGGCAACATGGAGACAAATTTGAGAAGGGTGGTGAATACAAGAGTGAAGGTGTCATATTTGAATATAAAATATACGATTTAGCAATATACGAAATAAAATAGATGAGCTTATAGAGCAGTTAGAAATTAGCAGGTATGACGTTGTGGGCATCACAGAGTCGTGGCTGAAAGAAGATCACAGCTGGAACCTAAACATCCAAGGATACACATCCTATCGAAAAGACAGGCAGGTGGGCAGAGGGGGTGGGGTGGCTCTGTTGGTAAAAAATGAAATCAAATCCTTAGCAAGAAGTGACATAAGATCAGAAGATGTAGAATCCTTGTGGGTAGAGTTAAGAAATTGCAAGGGTGAAAAGAACCTGATGGGAATTATATACAGGCCACCAAAACCAGAATGTGGGGTACAAATTGCAATGGGAGATAGAAAAGGCACGTACCAAAGGCAATGTTACGGTGGTCATGGGGGATTTCAACATGCAGGTAGACTGGGAAAATCAGGTCGGTACTGGATCCCAAGAGAAGGATTTTGTAGAATACTACAAGATGGCTTTTTTAGAGCAGCCTGTGGTCGAGCCCACTAGGGAAAAGACAATTCTGGATTTGGTGTTGTGCAATGATCCAGGTTTGATTAGGGAAACCTTATGAGGCAGTGATCATAATATAATAGAATTCACCCTGCAGTTTGAGAGGGAGAAGCTAAAATCAGAGGTATCAGTATTACAGTTGAGTTAAAGGTAACTACAGAGGCATGAGGGAGGAACTGGCCAAAGTTGATTGGAAGGGGACCCCAGCAGGGATGATGGTTGAGCAGCAATGGCAGGAGATTCTGGGAGTAATTCAGAAGACGCAGGATCATTTCATCCCAAAGAAGAAGCAGCATTCTAAAGGGAGGATGAGGCAACCATGGCTGACAAGGGAAGTCAAAGACAGCAGAAATGCAAAAGAGGGGGTATACAATATTGCAAAAATTAGTGGGAAGCTAGAGGATTGGGAACCTTTAAAAATCAGCAGAAGGCAACTAAAAAAGCAATAAGGGGAGAAGAAATGAATATGAAGGTAAGCTCGCCAGTAATATAAAAGGGGATACCAAAAGTTTTTTCAGATACAGTATATAAAGAGTAAAAGAGAGGCAAGAGTGGACATCGGACCACTGGAAAATGATGCTGGAGAGGTAGTAATGGGAAACAAAGAAATGGCGGACAAATTGAATCAGTATTTTGCGTCAGTCTTCACTGTGGAAGGCAACAACAACATGCAGAAATTCGAGAGAGTAAGGGGACAGAAATGAATATAGTCACAATTACTAAGGATAAGGTGCTTGGGAAGCTGAAAGGTCTGATATCACCTGGACCAGATGGACTACACCCCAGGGTTCTGAAAGAGGTAGCTGAAAAGATTGTGGAGGCATTAGTAGTGATCCTTCAAGAATCACTAGACTCAGGAATGGTTCCAGAGGACTGGAAAATCACTAATGTCACTCCACTCTTTAAGAAGGGAGGGAGGCTCCACAATCTTTTCAGCTACCTCTTTATAAGCCAGTTAGCCTGACTTCAGTGGTTGGTAAGATGTTAGAGGTCATTATTAAGGATGAGGTTTCAGGATACTTGGAAGCACGTGGTAAAACAGGCCGAAGTCAGCATGGTTTCCTTAAGGGGTGATCTTGCCTGATAAATCTGTTGGAATTCTCTGAGGAAGTAACAGGCAGGATAGACAAAGGAGAGTTGGTGGATGTTGTTTACTTGGATTTTCAGAAGGCCTTTGACAAGGTGCCACACATGAGGCAGCTAAACAAGATAAGAGTCCTTGGTATTACGAGAAAGGTACTAGTGTGGATAGAAGACTGGCTGACTGGCAGAAGGCAAAGAGTAGGAATAAAGGGGCCCTTTTCTGGTTGGCTGCCAGTGACCAGTGGTGTTCCGCAGGGGTTGGTGTTGGGCCCATGACTTTTCACGTTATATGTTAATGATCTGGATGATGGAATTGATGGCTTTGTGGCCAAGTGTGCGGATAATACAAAGTTAGGTGGAGGGGCAGGTAATGTTGAGGAAGCAGGGAGTCTGCAGAAGAACTTGGACAGATTGGGAGAACGGGCAAAGAAGTGGCAGATGGAATACAGTGTAAGGGAATGTATGGTCATGTACTTTGGTAGAAGTAATAAAGGTGTAGACTATTTTCTAAACGGGGAGAGAATTCAGAATTCAGAGGTGCAAAGGGGCTTGGGAGTCCTAGTGCAGGATTCCCTGAGTTAGTAATAAGGAAGTCAAATGCAATGTTAGCATTCATTTCGAGAGGGTTGGTATATAAAAGCGAGGATGTAATACTGAGGCTTTATAAGGCGTTGGTCAGACCACATTTGGAGTATTGTGAGCAGTTTTGGGCCCCATATTTTAGGAAGGATGTGCTGGCATTGGAAAGAGTCCAGAGGAGGTTAACGAGGATGATCCCAGGTTTGAAAGGGTTAACGTATGAGGGGTGTTTGATGGCTCTGGGCCTGTACTCACTGGAGTTTAGAAGGATGTGGAGGGATCTCATTGAAACCTACTGAATATTGAAAGGCATGGATAGAGTGGACATGGAGAGGATGTTTCGAGTAGTGTGAGAGTCTAGGACCAGAGGGCACAGCCTCAGAATAGAAGGGTATCCCTTCAGAACAGAGATGAGGAGGAATTTCTTTAGCCAGAGGGTAGTGAACCTGTGGAATTCATTGCCACAGATGGCTGTGGAGGCCAAGTCATTGGGTGTACCTAAAGCAGAGGTTGATAGGTTCTTGATTAGTAAGGGCGTCAAATGTAATGGGGAGAAGACTGGAGAATGGGGTTGAGAGGAAAAAATAAATCAGCCATGACCGAATGGCGGAGTGGACTTGATGGGCCGAATGGCCTAATTCTGCTCCTATCTCTTATGGTCTTATGGTCCAAGTCTGCTACTCTCTGTTGGCCCTGGAAGTGTATCATGAGCTGATGACCTTCTCTCATTGGTGTGCAGCAAAGTATCCGTAGCTGATTTAAAATTAGCCTACTTCTGTTGGGAGTTGTTTTAATATATTTTTCTGCTGCTGCTGGTTTTTGGCCAATTTCATGGCATTTTGCGTGAAAACTGATTGGAGGTTAGCACAAAGCAAAACAATGGTTTAGGGCATAAAAAAGTTGGAAGTCCGACATCTAGACAATCCTGTCTGACAGAAAGATGCACTGGGCTATCATTACTGTGCTGATTAATCTGCATTGGCTTAATCTTCCAATGCATTAAATCCAGAGGTGTACAAACCTCATGGTTTCTACCATAACTTGGGTTCAAAATTGGTGAAAAATAAACACAATTTATGCTGTTTCTTTCAAACTTCTAGAAGTGTTAGGAAGGGAAATGGGGAAAATATCCATAGGAATCCACATGATCACTGTCTAAAAATGAAAGGTCACCCATCTAAAACAAGTGATGTGATTTATTTTTCCTCAGGGTGTCATGACTCTTCAGAACTCTCCTCCTCAAGGAACAGTGGGAGCAGGATGTTTGAATATTTTTAAGATAATCTCTTGACAAGAAAGGGGTAGAAGATTATCAGAGATAGTTTTGAATGCAGAGTTGCCATTACATTCAGATCAGCCACGATCTTATTGAGTAACAGAACAGTGTCAAAGGTTGAGTGACCTGCTCTTAATTCATATGTATTCCAGGCAAAACACTTCCTTTGAAATATTTCTGCAGCCTTTTCTAGGCCAACGTCACCTGTTGAATGAAGTATTTTCTTTTCACTGGTCTTCAGTGCTACTCCAATTATCTTCTCACCAACATTATCTGCAGTCTTCAACAGTCTGGTCCAACCACCTTTTTATTAACCTTTAAACTATAAAAGCAAAGTACTTCATTAAACCAGCTTTCCTGACTTGGCATCCACTTCACTTAAGTGTATTTGTGAAATGCCTTTTAATAGCCTCTCTGTTCAGGGTGTTTTTAAGTTCAAGTTGTTGTTGCTTTCATGAGCCTGCAGGCTTGGAAAGACTAGTTCTCGGCACCAATACAGCATTGGTGGACCCAACTTCAATAACAACTTTTGGGGCTGTGTCTAGCCACAGCCTGGAGTCAGACACAAATTAAAACAAAATAATGATTTACATTTCCTTGCTGGTTCATTATGTTGGATGACATGTACTGAAGAGGCCCATGAGGACACAAAACTTTAGCATTTGTTGTCCATTGTGAGCTGGTCGAGCAGTTATACATAATGATCATATGGGTATAGTTTAATAAGAAAATACTCTGAGAGAATTCCCAGAGTGTTCTCCTGATCTCCTACTGTTATTCAAACATGGAACTTTGAAGGTGCATAAAAAACTTTCACTTTTGACTATTTATCTTGTTTGTCTTGGGGTTTCTACAACCTTCTGCCAAAATTACAGTAGGAGATCAGAAGAACCCTGTTGAGATTCTCGCTGCTGTTCATTTTCTGTGGCACTGTTAGAATTTCAAACTAAGCTATTGATATTTGAACTTGCAAACCATTATTAGGAAGGGTTTGACAGTTGGAGTCATCATTGTAATAGGAATCAAAGCTGGCACTTTTGGGACTAGAGATTCTTGTGGTTGATTGAAATTTAGCTTTCGTTAGATCAAAGCCCTTTGAATCAAGAGCAGAGCATCCAAATGCTTAATAATTAACAAGTATTATCCCTTACAGTTTGGTTCTTCAGTCTACTTTAGATTACATTATTTTAGTGAATTCCTTCGAGTTAGGTAATGCAAATAGTAATTTTCTATTTTTTTCTTAAACTTCTGTCTTGCCAATTCTGTACTCTTCTTTCCACAGACATTCCCTCACCAGTGAGAGGCAAACCCCTTTGCAGCTTTCCCTACTGAGATGATTGTGCTTGCATAATATTTACTTCATAAAGGAGGAAAGATGATATGTGAATGTCACACAAAAAGTGCTTGAGGAACTCAGCAGGTCAGGCAGCATCTATGGAGGGAAATAAACAGTTAACATTTCAGTCCGAGACCCTTCATCAGGACTGGAAAGAAAGAGGTAGAAGCCAGAATACAAGGGTGGGGGAGGGGGCGGGGGAGGAGCACGAGATGGCGGGAGATAAGTGAATCCAGGTGAGGGGGGAAGGTAGGTAGGTGGGGTCAGGGTAAATAGGAATGATGTGAGAAGTTGGGAGGTGTTAGGTGAAAGAGGCAAAGGGCTGGAGAAGATGCAATCTGATAGGAGAGGACAGTAGACCATGGAATAAAGTGAAGGAGGTGGGGAACCAGAGGGAGGAATGTATGGGTGATGGGCAGGTTGTGAGGGCAGGGGAGGGGAAAGAGAATGGGCCCAGAGGGATAAGGGCAAACAAAGGGGAGGGAACAGAGGTGAGTAGTTACCAGAAGTTAGAGAAATCTATTTTGATACTGTCAGGTTGGAGACTACCAAGATGGAATATGAGGTGTTGCTCTCCAAGCTGAGGGGGTACAGTTAGAAAGTTTGCAAATGACACAAAAATTGAGGTGTTATGAAAGAATTCAGTAATGAACAATGCCAGATATTCAAGCATTTGGTCTATAATGTTCTGCAAGAGTTTATGCCAATCAAAAACAGGGCTTCCATGAGAAAGTTGCACAATCTGTGGTTAACAAAGGAGGTAAAGGATAATGCCAAATTGAAAAGTAGGTTATACAAAGGGTTTGTATAGAGGACTGGGAAGTTTTTTAGGATCCAGCAGCAGAAGACTAAAAAGCTCATAAAAAGAGAGGAAATGAATTGAGAGAAAATATGCATACAGTGTAAAATCAAGCAGTAGAAGTTTTTATGGATATGTAAATAGGAAGAGGGTGGCTAAGGTAAATGTGGAGCCTCTAAAGAATGAGGCTGGTGATTTAATAACAGCAAACAAAGAAATGGCAGATATGTTGAATAAATTTTTTGCATTAGTCTTCACTGTGGAAGACATTACTAATATCCCTAAGATATCAGATGGGCTAATTTCAATTTACATGGTAGAACTTACAAAATGAGAAAAAACCTTTTCACCGAGAGGGTGTTAGGAACCTAGGTCGCACTGCCTGAGTGGGTAGGATCTCTCACAAAACTTGAGCAGTGCATAGACAGACACTAAATCATCAAGGCATTGAAGGCTGTGGTACAAGTGCTGGTTAATGGGATTATTATAGATGAATACTTAATAGACAACATGAGCACAGCGGGTTTGAAGGGTGTGTGAATGCATAGTATATCTCTATGACTCAAATAGTAACAGGCTGTCAACTTTAAACATGTTTTAAACATGCTCTCATTTTTCAGCGTGCTTCATTCTGGTCTTTGCTTCCATTGGTATTGAGAACTTTTCTATGCTTTGCCCATTTATCAAGCATTAAGTGAATATTAGCAGGTCATTTATAGTCCTGACTCTCTCTTGTGTCTAACATATGTTCATTACAGCAGGGAAGTTAATGAGCAGCAGTTAGAGGCCAAGAACCTGACAAATTTCTGCACCCCCTCCTCCCAAGCCCAGGTACATGTTGGATGACTACAGCAATAGAAAAATTACAGAAATGGAAGGTCAGACAGCCAAATATTTTAGGTTGATGATTTTTCATCGGAATAGGAAAAGTTAGAAAACAAGCATGTTTTACATTGCGGAGAAAGGACGGCGGTGGAGAGAGCAAAGGGAACAATCTGTGGTCGGGTGAAGTTTGAGAGAAAGTGGATGATGCAGAGGATTTTGGTGCCAGGAGAGAGAGTGTGGTGAAGGCATGTTAATCACAGCTGCTCTGTCTGAACTTGGTGATGCAGCCAGACCCACAACAATTACACATTTAACTCAAAGTGATATGACATTGAAGGGGTCAGGTAGCTGTATTGCAGGGGCAGATTTGTGGCCTTTGTTGTATTGCAGGTGCAGTTTCATGGCCGTTCCATATAAAAATTGGCCAAGTTTTACATCTCAGTCGGTCAAGAGGAACCAATGGGACTTTTACATGAACAGACTGTGAGCTGAATGAAATACAGGAGTCATTCACACAAGATGGACCTTGCATAAGGAAATAAGTAGAGTGATCAGAGCACACAGTGACACACCTAGATTGGAATTTAACTGTCCGCTTTCTCCATTGAGCCCCTGTGGTCCAGTTGTCAACAAGATTTACAAATCAACACACAGAAAACAAACGTGGTTTCTCCCATTCTGAATTTAGCACAACAGTCTTGAATGCGTTAACATCAGTGTCATCACCAGAGTGAGATCCATATCAAAGTACTGTCAAACTCAGCTCAGCAAACTGAATAATTCACTAAGTCAACCAATTCAGGAACTTACAATAGTCAGGGTGAAGATGGTATAATCAAAGGGGGAATCGACGAGAGGGGTTTTGCGTCAGTCAAATGGTCACAGGTGTGATGTTTTTATTATAAAATTGCATTATTCTGGGACAAACTTTAGCAACTTGCAAGAGAACTTCAGACAAGATTGGTGACATGTACATTTCAAAACAAGAGTCTGACATTTGACCACAGAGGTTTGTTTGAAATCAAATATGGATAAAGAGTACCTTAAGTTAAAGGAAATGATGTGTTATAAAGGAGGTACAGATCAGTATTTCTAAATACTTCAAACTATTAATTGAGTTGTACTGCTTGGTGAGCCTTGACCAGTTTTACCTGACCCTGATCAGCTCAGGTTGAACTCAGAAACTATTGCATCAGAGAGGTGAAGCTTACCTTCACGCTAAGATCAGTTAATATAGCAGAGATCAGAAAATAAGTAGTCCAATGCCATGTATCTCTAATGAGGCAAGTAGTTGAGGATGGTTTGGTGAGATGACTGCATAAACACATCTCATAAAATTTCTGGAAAAGGAATCACCATATCACTTTATATCAGCAAGCAAACTTCAGTTGCTTGTTTCTAACATATGGATCTTGAGGCAGCCACATGGTTGCAGTCCATGAGCTGTAGAGTCAGCCAAGATGTCACAATAAACCAAAGCTCAGTATTTGTCTATTTATCACCTATCTCTGTCATTGAATTAAAGATTTCAACTAAATTATGGGTAGAGATTTTGAGTGCGATTATTGCTGGAAATGGGGTGAATGGTCCATTAGCCCATAGGAGACCTGGCAGTAAGCTCAGCTTGTCAGTCAGTTGCATTTAATGTGGTTTAGGCATTTTTCTATAATTTTACTTATGGATATCCCTCCCAAACAGTGGGCACAATGAGTATCAGTATTACATAATCTTAACTCTATCATTTAAGCGTTTGGTCCAAACACAGGGATTGAAGAATTTGGAGCTGTTTTTTAGAGAAGGGGCAGTATTGCAGTGGAATACAGGCTTCATGGACATCTCTTCAGATGTTCTACTGAGGGCTGTGAGACCAAGACATAGCTGAGGTTGGGAGGTTAGCAGCAGGAGCATGACGTTGGCTCCTGCATCCAGTGCAGGAAGCATCAATGACCTAGTCAGCCTAGGAAAGACGAGAACAGTGACACATTCATCTACATTCTGTTGGCACATCACTCCAACCCCCTCCCCCGCTCTGCCATCTCAAACCTACCCCATCATATTACTCTCGCCCCAACAATCTTTTGTCCATGTATTTCCTTATATTTGCCAACCCGCCCTGAGGCTCATGCAATGCCATGCTTCTCCCTCAGAGTCACCAAATGCACTGCATCCAATAACAGACTTACATGCACTTTTAGGTTCAAGATCACAAGTTTTCTTCAATGACATTTTCACACAAGCGGAAGCTGAAATCTAGCTAACAGAGGTTTTGATGCTGAATCAACAAATGGTTGACGATGTATCAGATAAATCTAAAGTAGGGTGCTGTGTGAATTGAAACATTGCTCACATTATATAAAGCAAGAATAAATTAATCTGTGTAACCTGGGGTCCAATGTTTTGAGAATTTCCCTTTGTGGACTACAAAATGGGATTCAATTCTCTCAAAGTCATTGCTTTTGAGATTTCACCCATTGGACTGTGCTAGATCAAGGTCAGAAGTCAAAGTCCGACATACTTGCCAGTGGTGCTAAGACTGAATAATACGTTAAACTTTTAAGCACCAGAAAGGAATACAGTGACCCAATCAACTCTCAACCCATTGTAGCCTATGAAAGGAAAGTCTTACTCCAAAGGCATGTAGAAAATAATCAAGACTTCATCTCCTGCACCTTTGTTTGCCCTGTCAGTCAAAAGGTTCACAACAATTGAATACAATGACCTGGAAAGTCAACTATAGAGCACTTTTTAAATACCCTACACTATTGAATTGAAGCTAAACACAATCAGCACGTCCTAGCATGCAAAGAACCTTGTGGGAAATTGAATTATGCACGACTGTGCATGTAATGTGACTAAGCCTGAAGGTCGTTGGGTGCAGTGGTTCTGTCAATGGGCTTACAACATACGTTTAACATTACTGTCGAAATTTTAAGCACCTTACAGGGTAGGACGCAATGTGGGCTTCAACCAAGAAAGCAGGCTCTATGGTCTGCATGTGTTTACATATAGTGCTTTTACTTGGCTTAGAATAAATGCAAACTTTAGGCAAATAAACAGAAGAAATCTAGCTTACATGTTTCTTGGAGGGGAAGTTTTATCTGAGCAGTGATTGTGGAATCTGCCATGGAAGATAACAATTTTATTTTTCTCTGAAGTACCAATGGACTGGATGCATCAGCACTTTGCAGAAGAGACATTCGACTTTGTTGGGTGGAGGCAACAGGGTGAGGGGAGAGTAATTTTATGGCCGTGACTACTCCAATCCTCTGCTGCCACAAAGTCCGACTGAGTGTCAAATAAGTGGGTTTCCTGCTCCCAAGACCATCCTGTCACTTCCAGTATTAGGTGACCCAAATCTGGCACACCTCATGCATAAGTGAAGGGGTTGAGAACCCCACCTTAAGAGTTCCCGCAATGCTGGGACATCACACTGGTAAGTTTGCACTACCCATCCAGCCCATGAATACTATATGCAGCAGTGTAAAAGGAAGGAGAATTACATTGAATAGACCCTCAGTATCTTGCCCACACAAAAATCACATCCTTTCAGCCCCAGAGCAAACTATCACTGGCTCCTCCACACACTTCTATGAACGGCACAATTTCCATCTCAATATTTTTGTATTTTTCTATCTGGTCAAACTTAATACTGTACAATATTTAACATCTTCTCATTTCCAAGTGATTCACTGCATGTTTAATTATTTAGTTCAATCTCCAGTCAAAAAAAAACCCCATCCTACAGCTGAATAACATCCCAATCATTAACATCCCTCCTTATAACACTGCCAAAGGAAGATGAGCACAAGGTGGTCTAAGAGAATGGGAGGTGGAGTGTAAGGGGTGAAGCTGATGGGACAATGACCATATATGAATTCTGGATTGAGTTTATTCACTCAGGAGTTTTTCTTTAAAACATAGGAACAATTGAAAATACTAGTAATCTCTCTTTGAAAGAAATATTCAGGGTGCTTGCAGCACTGAAGTTGTCCAATCAGTCTGACAGATCTCTGTGTGTATTTATGATCCATCTGACCTTCTCATGGGAAGCAAACATAGGACGATTTGACTGAATCTTTTCATGTTTAATTTTCCAAGTGTTTCTGTGTGACCCCTATTCTTTTCTCCTCCATGTGTTTATCTAACAGAGAAATAAAGGACTGCAGATGTTGGAATCTAGATGAAAAACAAAATGATGCTGGAGGAACTCAGCAGGCCAGGCAGCATCCGTGGAGAAAAGCAGGTGGTCAACATTTCGGGTCAGGACCCTTCTTCAGGACTGAAGATAGGAAAAGGGGAAGCCCAATATATAGGAGAGAAACATCTAACATCTATACTCACTGCCTCAACAAAATCCCAGAGCAGTGAGTCACCTTCTAACCACTCTCTGGGAAAGAGTGTTTCTCTTGAATTTATCTGGTTTTGATGTGATGTCTGCCACAATTAGAAATATCTTTTCTATAACTATTTAATAGTTATAGAAAATAGGGTAGGAGGTACATGAGCCTGAAGGCACGTACCACCAGACTTAAGGGCAGCTTCTACCCCAATGTGATAAGACTATTGAAAGGTTCCCTTATACAATGAGATGGACTATGACCTCACAATCTACCTTGTTGTGACCTTGCACCTTATTGCACTGCACTTTCTCTGTAGCTGTGACACTTTACTCTGTACTGTTGTTGTTTTTACCTGTACTACATCAATGTACACTGTACTAACTCAATGTAACTGCACTGTGTAATGAATTGACCTGTACGATCGGTTTGTAAGACAAGCTTTTCACTGTACCTCAGTACAAGTGACAATAATAAACCAATACCAATACCAATACCAATAATTAAATCCTCCACAATTAAACACCTCTAGCAGGTCACTTCTCATTTCTATACTTTTCTGAAGAGTCTGAGCTTCTTCTATCATTTTTTTTTGATAGGTTCAGCCTCTCCATTCTAAAATCATTCCAGAAATTGTTTTGTGCCATCTTCATGGCCTCCATTTTTCTCTATAATATAGAAACCAGTATGATCACATTGCTTCTCAGTTAGTCTATCCAGAGAAGTTCCATCCCTCCACAATCATGGAGCTATTTGTAACAGTAGAGACTGGAGCTCCAAACCAGACCGAGAGCTGATCAGGAACACCAGAAAACTCAGTGGTGAAACAATTTCCTGTAGCTCTGTGTTGCTTGGCAAATTTGGCATTTTTGTCTGTAAGAGAAGGGAATTTATTTATATGTCTTCTTTTTTCAGAGAATAATGAGTCACTTTCTACAGAAAATAAATTCTTCATTCCACATAAGCAGTCTGGGGCATCCTGGTAAAGTGCCTGTGGGACTACCTCCATGCTAGGAGTTGAATTTACTGTCACAGTAGAAGACACCCAGAGGCAGTGTATGACAATTAACGAGAACAGCTGTTACTTCAAGTGCCTCAGCACGCAGTACCTGGCTCAAGTCCAACTCGTTCCTCAACAGGATCAATGCCACAGCCCTAACTTCCACCAAAGTATTTCCTTTATTAACTCCACTGCTGCTACATGTCAACATCAACAATTCTACTTAATACTATGATTAAAAAAGCTGAATGAATTATATTTCAATCAAGAGCATGGCATACAGTATGAGGGTGTTACCTGCCAATCTCCAAGGATCACAATGTAACAATTATGTTTTTCCTTAAAATATCATCAGCTTAGTGCCACCAAGTGGACAAAGGCAATATAGAGAAAGATTGCTGCAGTCCAGTAAGTGCTTTTTGTAAATGGATTTTCATTTTGTAAGTACAAAAAAATAAACTTTCTGATAGCATAAGTAATTCAAACAAACCAGCAAAACATCTGCAATGTGTCTGAGTTATTTAAACGTGTTGACTTTGTAGTTTTGACTAAAGGCCAATCTATCTACTTTGAGCACGTATTACATATGTATCCATATTGAAAATACCCATTTGTTCACTGTTGGTAGCTTCACTTGCTTGTCCCACTGATGGTTTAGTAGATTAAATCACAATGGTATGGGTCTGAAATCATAGAGGCCAAGAGATCCCAAGAGCTGAGCCGACAGTGGGGTTATATAATGACCTCAATGCTTTGAGTTAAAAAAGGAAGAAAGAGAAAGTAAATCAGCTCGGCGACATTCATTCCACCAGGTCACATGAAGGAAGACCATTTGAGTAGAGCAATGGGAAGAGACATGATCTGTACATCTCTGCAGGAGCCAATCTCTGAAGTTGCTGAAACCAATGAATTTACCATTGATGCATTTGCACAAAACATTCTTTTGCTATTGTAATGCTGTCACAGCATTCCTTTTTTAAAAATTATATTAATGGTGCATTAAAGTAGAGGGCAATGTAATACTACAAAAAAAGCTGGAGGTGTGGCTTTGGCACCAGTCAAAAGTTTGATCAGCAATTTTATAGTTGGTCCACCCATGTGTCTCGATAACATGATAGAGGAGCCTGGCACCACACAGTCATCACCTGGATGTTCTTAGTCAGTAAGTTCAGCTCTACACATCCAAACCAGGTGAATGGGAGGCAATGGGAGATTTAAGCAGTGAGTGTGGGTGGCAGGCACTAATTGGCAAAATCCAGGCAATGTATTTAAGGGTTTTTATATATTGTTCTTTTGTCAAATATTTAGGCAGGTATTTTCCTTCAGCTTCCATTTTTTGCAGTCTTAAAGGTGCTCGGTCTTACTGAGACTTGTTTTTGTTTTGTGTGGAAGGTAAATCAAAGGAAAAATACAACAGAAAGGCAGGTTATTATCTAAATGGTGATAGATGAGGAAAGGGGAAAGCACAGTGAGAACAGGGCAACCTTGTGCTCCTATTATGAAGGTAAACATGCAGGTGCAGCAGGCGATTAAGAAGCAAATGTTATGTTGGCCTTGATAACATGAGGTACTGAGCTCAGGAGCAGAGATGTCTTACTGCAATTATACAGGGCCTTGGTGAGACCACACATTGAGTATTGTGTACACTTTTGGTCTCCTTATCTAAGTATGTTCTTGCATTAGAGGGAGCACAGTGAAGGTTCACCAGACTGATTCTTGAGATGGCAGAACTGATATCCAAACAGAAATTGGCATAATTGGGCTCATATTTGTTCAAAAAATTAGAGGAGAACTCAGTGAAACATATAAAATCCTGATGGGACTGGCCAGACTAATTGCAGGAAAGATGTTATTAATAATAGGAAGTCCAGACCAGGGATCACAGCCTAAGGATGTAGGTTTGAGATCAGGTGAAATTTCTTCACCCATAAAGTGGTGAACTTGTAGAATTCTCTGCCACAGTTAAAACCAAATCATTAAATATATTCAAAGAGGAGTTAGATATGGTTCTTAGGAACTACATCTAACTCAAGGTGTATAGAGAAAAAAGCAGGAGCAGGGTACTGAATGTAAATGATCAACCATGATTGTATTGAATTACAGAGCAGATTTGAAGGGCCGAATTGCCTACTCCTGCTCCCATTTTCTATGAATTGTGGCATTTTGTTACTAGGATATGCACCTAGCATATTGATGTATTTTTCTGTACATGAGAGACAATTTTGCAGTCCAAGCTAAATATTATTTCTACGGACTGGAAGCAAAAGCAGTTCAGATGCAGGGAACAAAATCAGTTCCACAAGTGCCCCATACTGGTACTAGGTAATATGTTAAAAAGAAGGTGGGAAATCCATTTAGATTAGATATATATGAAACTGTCAAAATCTGCCAGGATTTTCTCCCACTCGGTTACAGAGGATTACAAAAGATAACCAGCCCAGACACAAACCATTCTGCCCAAACAGTCCATGCCTGCATTTGTGCTAGAGATTCCTCTCATTTCTCTTCATCCAAGTAATGTGGAGACTACCTTATACTGATTCACATGGGAATTATAACACTTGAACGTTTAATGAAAAACAGCAACGAGAAATTCTCTCATGTCAAGCATTGACCGTGAACTTTCACCTGAGTGAAATATATCTAAGAGCCAATTATTGAATCCATTCAGGTCCATTGTGTACACAAAATGTAACTCCATAAATTTGATCCAGATCCTTTTGTGTATGGTATACTTGTGTTTACAGGTCGACAGGCATGGGCAGAGGCAGCAATAGGCTTACCAATAACATTATTTCTGAATAAACTTTACTGCATGTACTTAGTCCTAGGTCACCATGGTCTCAAATATAAGATTGTGTCCAAACCAGAGACTGAGGCCTGCTCCAGTGGTGATGAGGATAGGACCCAGCCCCACCTGGACCATTGCTGGGGATTGATCTGACTCAAGGCAGGTAGTTGAGTCAGGGATTGCGCCACCATTCCTGTCCCTACATGCCCTGTGTCTCCATTACCTGTCAATATCTGTAGGACACCTCAATTGATTCCCACGCTAGCAACCCACCCCTCCCTCATCCCACTGACATCCCGAGGTGCCCTGATCTTCTATTGGACCCCTGATCTCTTCCCACACTCACTCTCTGATTACCGCCCAACCTATCTCATTCAACTGCCCAGCAACCCTCATCATCGTATCAACATCACCCCCCTCTGAACTTCTCCCCAGAAATTTCTCACAAGTTTCTGCCTGCCCCCCACCAATCTTGTCCTCCAATAATTTCCACAACTATCCTCAATCTTTATCACACCCCCCTCTGATCTCTCTAATGCAGTCCTGTACCCAAAATCTGCTTGGTCTTCCCTTTCTGCTTCACTGGCCATCTTACCTCCAACTCAAATCCACTGTTCAAAGATCACTCCCTGATCCTCCCTCTCTGCACTGGTGGGAGATCACAGAGGGAGTTTGTGTGTTTATCCACACTCAAGGGCTGGCTTTCACGTGGGGCCCAGTTGTCCTTTTAATTATGGCCGAGACCGAGATGGCACACCGAAGAAAACTCATACAGCTGGGTGAGATTCTCAAACAAGTCAGTTTATTCTGGCCTTGCTTACAGTGTACACCAGAAAGCACTTTGAGTGAGAACCCAAAAATCTTCCAGTACTTTATAGTATTCACGTTAAAATAGTTATATGCAGATTTTACCATTTCACAATAAATCATCAAAAGCCTGTTTTTCTCTGTGGATTATGATCATTAATTGTTGATTTATACTGGACTTGCCAAACAGCAGCTTTCCCATTCTTCTTGTAGATAATGACTCCTTCCTCCTTTGGCCATCTGTATGTACATAAGAATTTGTGGACCTGTTTTTCTGTCTTAGTCAAATCTTTGCTTATCTTGTGACCTTGCTTTTCTGTTCATGGCCCTACATTCTAACTCCCCTACATTACTGTCTATGCTCTGATTAACTCTGCCTTGCAGTCTAAGCACTATTCTAATTACTGCATCAACATGACCTTCAAACTACCTACACTGGCTTGGCCTAATTTCCCGTAATCCTTTTCCATGTTTCCAGTATGGAGGGATTTAGGTTGACAACGTTACATCCTTTTTCCATTCCCTTGTGATACCTGGAGATTCTTCTTTAGAGAAGAAAGGCCTTTGTGCCCAAATGCACATGCCATTCTTACCTAACTTACATAAAACGCTGGAGCCTGGAGACCCTATCCATCTTGTCACAGCTGCAGGAAAGTATTAAGATACCAGGCAGAATGTGGGGACAAGATGTTTTGGGGAGAAGGCTGAAGTGGAAAAAGTCGCAATCTAGAAAAGTGCATAGTCATGGATTTGGAGAGGGGAAAATAGACCAGGGGTTACAAAATAAATGATAGGATACTAAGTAGTGTAGGGGAACATGGGAATCTCCAGAGTGCATATCTACAGCTCCCTGAAGGTAGCAGGACAGGTAAATAAGGTGTCTAAGAAGGCAAATGGGATACATGCCTTTTTGTTTTGACCAAGGCATAAACAAGAGAGGGGGAATCATGCTAGAAGTGTAGGAAATATTACTTAGGCCACAGCTAGAGTACTGTGTTCAGTTCAATTCCTACTCTACGAGAAGGATGTGATATCATTAGAAAGGGTGCTCAGGAGGCTTTCAAGGATATTACCAGGGCTGGTGAAATTTAGTTATGAGGAGACTGGCTGAACTGGGTTATTTTCATTGGACTTAATTGACTTAATTATGATGTACAAAATTATGAGTGTCTAGACAGAGCAAACAAGGAGATCCTATTTCTCTTGGCAGAAATGTTGATTACAAGGGTTTGTCGATATAAGTTAATCACTAGGGGAATTGAGGAAAATTACATTCCTTCATTTTTAGTCAGCCAAAGAGTACCCAGCATCTGGAATTCACTGCCTGAGAGTGTAGTGGAGCCAGAAATCTTCAACACGTTTAAAAGATGCCTGAATTAGCACTGGGAGAACTGACAGCTATAAGATATGGACCAAGTACTTGAAAATGAGATTAACCTAAACAGATCCCCTTTTGGCCAACATGGATATGAAGGAAGGAACTCCCTGTTCTGATGAACTACTAGTTATTGGTAAGTGGAAACCCAGCTTAGTGAACCTGCATTGTTGCTTCCAGCATTGTTACCCTAGCAGAGAGAAAGGCAATTTACATTCCTATAATTTTTAATTTGCATGTGTGTCATGTGATTCTTTAGTATGATTTTAGACAATCAGATCTTCAGATATAGGAGCAGAATAAGGCCATTCGGCCCATCAAGTAAGCTCCACCATTCAACCCCATTCTCCTGCCTTCTCCCTGTAACCCTTAGCTACTTTACCAATCAACAACCTATCAATCTCTGCTCTTAATACACCTAATGACTTGGCCTCCACAGCTCTCTGTGGCAACGAATTCCACAGATTCATCACCCCTGGCTGAAGAAATTCCTCCTCATCTCAGTTTTGAAGGGAGTCCCTTTATTCTTGGGTTGTGCCCTCGGGTCCTAGACTCTCCCACTAATGGAAACACCCTCTTCATGTCCATTCTATCCAGGCCTCTCAGTATCTGGTAGGTTTCAATGAAATCCCCCCCTCATCCCTCTGAAGTTCATCGAGTACAGGCCCAGAGACATCAAATGCTCCTCATACATGAGGCCTTTCATTCCTGGGATCTTGTGAACCTCTTCTGTACCCTTTCCAGGGCCAGCATATCTTTCCTTAGATACGGAGTCCAAAATTACATACAATATTCCAAATGCAGTCTGACCAATGCCTAACAAAGCCTCAGCAGTACATCCTTGCTTTTATATCCTAACCCTCTCGAAATGAATGCTAACATTGCATTTGCCTTCCTTACTACTGACTCAACCTGCAAGTTAACCTTTAGGGAATCCTGAAATAGGATTCTCAAGTCCCTTTGCACCTCTGATTTCTGTATTTGCTCCCCATTTAGAAAATAGTCTGCACCTTTATTCTCCCTACCAAATGGCATAGCCCTACACTTTCCTATGTTGTATTCCATCTGCCACTTCTTTGCCCACTCTCCCAACCTGTCCAAGTCCTTCTGCAGACTCCCTGCCTCCGCAACACTAACTGCCCCTCCACCTATCTTGGTATCATCTGCAAACTTCATCATAATGCCATCAGTTCATTCATCCAGATCATTCATATATAAAGTGAAATGTTGTAACCGACCCCTGCAGAACTCCACTAATCACCAGCAGCCATCCTGAAAAGGACCCTTTACCCCCACTCTCTGCCTTCTGCCAGTCAGCCAATCTTCTATCCATGCCAGTACCTTGCCTCTAACACCTTGGGGTCTAATCTTGTTTAGCAGCCTAGTGTGTGGCACCTTGATAAAGGCCATCTGAAAATCCAAGTAAATAAAGTCCACTAACTCTCCTTTGTCTAACCTGCTGTTACCTCCTCAAAGAATTCCAACAGATTTGTCAGGCAAATCTCCTCTTAATGAAACCATGCTGACTTCACCCTATTTTATCATGTACTTCCAAGTACACTGAAATTTCATCCTTAATAATGGACTCTAACATCTTACCAACCACTGAGGTCAGGCTAACCGGCCTATAATTTTCTGTCTTTTGCCTCCCTCCCTTCTTAAACAGGGGTGTCACATATGTGATTTTCCATTCCTCTGAGACCCTCCCTGACTCCAGTGATTCTTGAAAGATCACTACTAATGCCTCCACAATCTCGCCAGCTACTTTTTCAGAACTCTGAGGTGTAGTCCATCTGGTGCAGGTGATTTATCCACCTTCAGGCCCTTCAGCTTCCCCAGTTCCTTCTCTTAGGAGTGGGCACTACACTCACCTCTGCCCCCTGAGTCTCTTGAATCTCTGGCATGTTACTTGTGTCTTCCACTGTGAAGACTGACATAAAGTACCTATTCAGTTCTTCCGCCATTTCTCTGTTCCTCATTACTACTTCTCCAATGTCATTTTCCAGCAGTCCAATGCCCACTCTTGCCTTTGACTTACCCTTTACGTATCTAAAAAAACTTCTGGAATCTTCTTTTATTTTATTGGCTAGTTTACCCTTGTATTTCATCTTCTCCTCTCTTATAGCTTTTTTAGTTGTGCTCTATTGGCTTTTAAATCCTTCCTAATCTACTAGTCTTCGCTATACATATTTTATGCCTTACCTTTTGCTTTGAGCCATCCTTGACTTTCCTCATCAGCCACGGTTGCCTCATCCTCCCCTTACTATGCCTCTTCTTCCTTGGGAAGAAATTCTGCTGTGTCTCCCGAATTGCTCCCAGAAACTCCTGCCATTGCTGCTCCACTGTCCTCCCTGCTAGGCCAATGGGCAACCCTGTATTTTAGGTACCTTGGCTTGTGAGGGGTTTATGCCAAGAAGTAGCTTTGACCAATGTTGTAATTCAGGTACTGTTATACTAAATTTCAACACTCCAGTTGGAATTGGAACTGAAATTGGAATTGGAATTAGAATTGTTTTCTTATTGACACATGTACTGAGAACAGTAAAAAACTTAGCTTTTCAAGCAATCATTTCAAAACATAAGTTCATTGAGGTAGTACATGGGAAAAGTAATAGCAGAATGCAAGAAATAGTACTACAGTTACAGTTACAGAGAGATTGCAGTGCAGGTCGACAATAAGGTGCAAGGGTCACGCCATGGTAGATTGTGAGGTCAAGAGTTCATCATTAATATACAAGAAGTCCATTCAAGAGTCTTATAACAGTGGGATAGAATCTGTCCTTGAGTCTGGTAGTACGTGTCTTCAAGCTTTTGTATCTTCTCCCTGATGAATGGTGGGAGAAGAGAGAATGTCCGGGGGAGGAGGTGTCTTTGATTATACTGGCTGCTTTCCCAGGGCAGTGCAAAGTGTAGAAAGAGTCCATGGAAGGGAGGCTGATTTTCACGTTGTGCTGAGCTGTGTCCACAACTCTCTGGAATTTTTCGTAGTCTTGGGCAGAGCAATTGCCCGACCAAGCTGTGATGTAACCCGATAGGATGCTTTCAATGGTATTTTCCGCTGCACACAGCTAAAACTACATTCAGCAGCAAGAAGAACTCCTGCAGCTCTGAGATCATCAACTACCTGTGGGTTGGGTGCTGCTGATTTCAACCTGAATGCCACCACATTCCTGCAGGGGTTGGTCTTTTGTAGAGTTGTTTGAGATGACTGCATTTTATAACTGGGGGTGTGCCAGTTGCTGAAAACTTTGGACTTCAGGGCTTCCAAAGAATTTGGTTGCTTCCAGTTGTGCGTTCATTGGGCATTTGTAATGTTGGCTTATTGGAAGAATAGCAGAAAGACAGAGGGAGGAGGGAGAAGCCGATGTCTATCAGCAGGAGGCCATATCTGCTCCTGGTGCTCAGGAGAAAATACTTACTACCTCAGCCTCAGTAAGGCAGCACAGTGGCACAGCTAATGCAGCTGCTGTCTCACAATGCCAGAGACCCAGGTTCGATCCTGACCTTGAGTGCTGTCTGTGTGGTGTTCTCCCTGTGACAGCATGGGTTTTCTTTGGGTGCTTCAGTTTCCTCCCACACCCTAAAGACGTGCAGGTCGGCCACTGTAAATTGCCTTTAGTGTGTGGGTGAGGGGTGGAATCTGGTGGGAGAGTTGATGAGAATGTGGGGAGATATAAAAAAGTGATTAATGTAGGATTAGTGTAAATGGGTCACTGATGGTTGGCTGAAGGGCCTGTTTCCATGCTGTATCTCTCTATGACTCTATGGCTCTAACACATCTGCACAACAATGAGCACACCCTCACTGAAAAATGTCCACCACGCACAGCCACAGCTGCAACCATAGAGCAAGACAAGGCCACAATTTGCCATTTAATAGTGGACATTTATGTGTGGGATCCTTTCAGCCCAGAGTTGATGTTACTTACTTTGCTAACCATATTTGCTTAATGGAGCCCAGAACAGAGAAAACTAGGGGGTACAGATTATATAGTTCCTCGAAGGTGGCAATACAGGTAGACAGGGTGGTGAAGAAGGTGTTTGGCACACTTGCCTTCATTAGTTAGGATATTGAGCACAGGAGTTGAGACGCCATGTCACAGCTATACAAGCTGTGTGTAAAGGGGGCGGCACGGTAGTGTAGTGGTTAGCGCGACGCTATTACAGCTCCAGCAATCGGGGTTCGATTCCCGTCACTGTCTGTAAGGAGTTTGTACGTTCTCCCGTGTCTGCGTGGGTTTCCTCCGGGTGCTCCGGTTTCCTCCCACATTCTAAACACATACGGGTAGGTTAATATGGGGGTTTAAATTGGGCGGCGCGGACTTGTTGGGCCGGAAGGGCCTGTTACCATGCTGTAAATAAATAAAAAAATTTTAAAAAGGCCACATTTGGAATATTGAGTACAGTTCTGGTCGCCCTGCTATAGGAATGAAGTCATTAAACAAGGGAGGGTGCAATAAAGGTTTACGAGGATGTTACCAGGACTGTAGGGCTTGGGTTATAGGGAGAGGCTGGATAGGCTAGGGCTTTTTACCCTGAGTGCAGGAGGCTGAGGGGTGACCTTATAAAGGTTTATAAAATCATGAGGGGAATAGATAAGATAAACAGCCAAAGTCTTTTCCCCAGGGTAGAGGAGTCCAAAATAAGAGAGCATAGGTTTAAAGTGAGAGGGGAAAGATTTAAAAGGGACCTGAGGGACAAGTTTTTCACACAGAGGATGGTGATTATATGGAAATAACTGCCACAAGAAGTGGTAGTCTTTTAAAATTATGATTGATCATTCATGCTTGAGACATTGAATTGTGGGTTTGTACTTAAGTTTATTGCTGTTGAATGTATTGTGACATTAATTTTACATCAGATTTTTCTAAATGCTGTTATTTTCTCATTCAGAAACATTTATGCTGTGTTCACTAAATCCCTCTCATGCCGATATCCCTTCCACCATCCCAGTTATTGCTCCTCCCCTGCTTTGAAATGATTTGAATTCATTTGTTTAACTTTACTGAGGCAACCTTTCCACTTGTAAACATAAATAACTCAGTCGAAACTAGGATGATCCTTATTAATGTCAGCAAATGAAGGTGCTGTCCAATTGAGTCACTGGAGACTAAGCTGTTTAGTTTGTGCCACCAAACTCACACTGCTTGCTTGTTGCCATAATTGCAGAGTCCAGCCAATCCTGACCTTACAGCTCATTGACTGGACATGCCAACATGGGCTGAGATCACAAGTGGCAGAAAAGAAGGCTGTCAGCATGATGCACTGAAGGCTCTGGTGGAGCAAACAAAGAGTTGGAAACATCTGTAGATTTAGGGGGTCAGGAGGCTCTCAGATACACACTCAGAAGGCAGTGGGAGCAGACAGCACTGGAAATAAATGCCTCAAGGACCTGAAGACAAAACGGCTAAAAGTTTAATAATCTCGAAGGAGTAGTGAAGGCCAGTTTATTCTTCTTCAATCTTTGTATTGCTATTCTTTTATGACAGACAAGTCACTGAGACACATTGTAGCTTACTCACAAACACACTCCTTTCACTCATGTGGGACAAACTAATGCATAGTGCTAAACCTCATGGAAGAAACAGCGATGGTCATTATTGTAGTGGTCATTGTTATGCTATGACCAGCAGCAAAGCTGAATCCATCGAAGTTGACCATATACTCCAACCTACATTCTTCCTTACCACATCCTAACTCCCCCTCAACCCACACGCTCTGCCGACGTACAAGCCGCTAATGGTGCATACCTCTTACCACTCCTGCTACCATCACAATATCCCCTTGTTCTTAATTTGTTTCACCTGTCCAAGATCCGGCAGAAGGAAGAAGACAGTGTTGACGAAGACCTGTCAACATTTTTGCTCAGGTACTGCTTTCAATTTAGAAGATAGCATGAAGCTGGGCTCTGAACATAGTCTGTAATGGAGCATGGGTGCCCTGCTACTAGGGAAAGGGGAAAGTGAACCCCAGCTCACACATGAGCCCTGCTGCAGTAGAGAGATGAGGAATTTAATGTGGCAGGCTGAAGAAGCAAATTCCATTGTGGCCTTGAATTCCACATTGTTCTAATGAAGCTCAATGGAGGCTCAAACAGCAGCTCATCCTCCAGTCATGTACAATATAGCTTTCTGGATTCAATAGTCACACATTCTGGACAGCATTCTTTACATTTTTTATTTCAGCTTTTCAGCATTCCTTTCATTCCCTTCACACCTCTTTGGTAATTACAGATAATTATTTTCACCTCCTTGCACTGTAGACTCTCTTGCCTTTTAATCTCCCTTGCTTCGATTCTTGGCAGCCTTATGGAAAAAGACATGGCTTTTGTAAATGTATTGATGTTGTGACATCCTGTTTTTGCACTGCAGCTGAGTAGACAATGTATTGAGCAGTGTCAGAGGGAAAGGAAAATGTAAGACTGTCGATAGCGGGGAAATTGGAGTTGTAGTTGCAATTTTGCATGCAGAAAGGGACCACCTTGTATGTCTCCTCTTTTCTTATTTCCTCATCCTCATGCTCTAACTCCTCAGCTGCTCCCCTTATATGAGTCACCTCATGATAGTAAGGTTGTACATCATGATGCAGAGCCTGTCAAGTGGTGGAGGCTGTATCCAGAAGAGTCTAGGCAGTGGTCTGATTGTTTCAGCATGTCATTGGTCTGCTCTATCAGATTTCATATGGCACCATGGTTTTCATTGTATGTATAATGTGTTGTGCGTGGTAAACCAATCCAGTGTTGTCAGTGAGTATAATGAAATCAACAATCAGCCCACTTTGAAGACAGACCCTCACTTACATTACTAGCAGTGTACAAGGTTTTACAACTATCTCCAGATCTAGAGTGGAACAACTGGATGCATGAAGAATCAATACCACTGCATTATTTTCATTATGGTTGTGGTTTCAGCTGTTTCCAGTAGGTGGCAGACTTCAGCAAAGCCCTTCATATTGAACTGCAGATACCTCACAGAATGTTTGACTCCATGAGGTAGGAGGATTGCTTCCTGAACACACTGGGGTGATTTGTGAGCCTTTTTCCCTTCTCTTCCTCCCCCCTCTTCTGGAAGCCTGTCCTGCTCATTTTATTTTGCTTCATTTTAATCATGCTTTTTTTTACAAGGGGTATGCCTACAAATGGACCCATTACAGAAAGTAACAGGTTTGTGCAAAAGTACTAAAGTCAGCAAATCATCATTCAGAACATTCAATGTAACCTTTAGCAACTTGATATAATTATGAAAGACATATTGAAGGATATTGGGAACCAGCCTGAAGTAATCAGTAAAAACATGCACATGGTTTATAATGACTTGGATTTAGCCAAACAATACTGTGTGCCACGTCTCAGTACACTCCCCCATTACACTTCCCCTGGAGTTGAAGCCAACAGCAGAACTCAGTCTTGCTGAGATTCCCAGTGTGCAGAACTGACTCTCAGATACTGCAGCAGGTTAGAACTGGCACAGGGTTTAATGTCCCATTGATTTCAATGAGGATTGTGGGGTTCTCATTGTACTGGACTGTTTCATTTAATTGTTTTGGTTTTGTTCAATAGTTTTAATTATTCTTCCCTGTTTTAGTGGATTTATTTTTCAGATGTTTAAGTTACTTCATTTTAAATAGTTTGGAAACTCTTACAGTTTTGAGGGTAGAGCTTTGCCAAATGTCACATGCTTTCATGGGAGTTTCAGGGCAGAATTGTTCGAGGCCCAGCCATGGCTTCAGCCAGTAAAATAGGCTCTCTGAAAGCAGATGGTGTACGTTCAGGTGTAGGGAGACTGTGGACTGTGACTAAGGCTATAAGGATCGACACAAATTCATTAACTGGTGCTGGTGGGGCGCTGTTCTTGCTGCACAAGCTGGGGAATTGAGCTTCAAATTTCCAGGACTGCCATCAGATTGGTAATGCATGCTGTTTCACAACATGACGTGCCTACTTGGTAAACTAAAATATTGTCTTCATTTCAGTCCATCATTGAAACGTGAGTGCTTTGGAATGGCCTGTGAGAGTGAAAGGGGCAAGATAAAGTTCTTTCTTTTACCATGCTCACTCCAGGCTGGTCAGTTCATGGCCCAATGCTAACTATCTTTTAATTAATTTCCTGATTTCATTCAAAGCCATTTGTAGAGTAAAATATTGCATGGCACATTTTATATATTTTGTATGAATTCATTGTGGAGCTGGTAAGAACCGCAGTTTTAAAAATTAAGACATTGGGGGTTGCACGGTTTACTCCAACAGAAGTTAACGGACTGAAAAACATCCTAAGCAAATAAAATCTCAATTATCAAGTTGTTGCCAATAATCAGAAACCTATTAAATCATTGAGCCGCATCAGTGCAGAGTAGTAAAGAGAAACATAGTATCACCAAAAAGAAAATGTCAGAAGCTGATTAACAATTGCCTAGCCAGGATACATTAATGTACGATATTGACATTTGTTCATTTAGTGCTCTGGATTCCAGCCACTTGCAGTCATCATTCACATTAGATGGATCATTAAATATATTAAAGAGCTATCATTCTAATTGACTTGATAAAATTGCATTGGGCTTGAATCATAAAATTGGAGAATTGTGGAATCATTACAACATTAAAAAAGGACATTTGGCCCATGAAGCCCGCACTAGTTCTCTTCAAGGGTAACCTAATTTATCTATTCCCAAATCCTTCCCTGTGCCCTTCAATGTTTGCTTCCTCAAGTATCCATTCAATTCCCTTTTGAAAGGAAAGATTGAATCTGCTTCATCCCATTTCCAGGCACTGAATTCTAAATAATGCCTCCTCATAATGTGTAAATACTTCACCTCTTGAACACCTTGCTTCTTTTGCCAATCATTTTGAATCTACATCCTCTGGTTCTTGAACCTTCTGCCAGTGGGAACTGTTTGTTATTGTTTTTAATCTGATTCAGCCTTTCATGATGTTGAACTCCCCTACCACAGAGTCATAGAGTCATACAGCATGGAAATAGGCACTTCAGCCCAACCGGTTTATGCCAATCAAGATGCCCATCTAAGCTCGTCCCATTTGTCCGCATTTGGCCCATATCCCTCTAAACCTTTCCTATCAATATACCTGTCCAAGTAGCTTTTAAATGTTGTTAATGTACCTGACTCAACCACTTCCTCTGGCAGCTCATTCCATATACTGACCACCCTCTGGATGAAATAGTTGCGTCTCAGGTTCCTATTAAATCTCTCTCTCTCATCTTAAACCTATGCCCTTTAGTTCTTGATTCCCTAACCTTGGAAAAAAGACTGTGCACATTCACCCTCAACCTTCTCTTTTATGAGTTTGGCATTCAAAACTGCTCCAGACCTTTCACGTGATTGAAGCTTTGCCCACAGGAACAAACCATTTCATCTTTTCTGCAAGCTCTCAAAAGCCTTCATATCCTTCCAATAAAGTAATAAGTAGAGTTTGACATGAGACTCTAGTTATGTCTGAACCAATGTTTCACAACTTCCTTACCCTTATACTCTTATACGTTCCTGTGTAATATATCAAGATAACCATTACACCAAAGCCTGAAGCTTTGGTCTGCAGGAATCTGATTTCATTCACATTTTGAGTATGCTGTGACAAGGCTTGACATCAAAGGTAGTTGTTTTAGACAAGAAGGGAAGAAGAAGAAGGGATTGCTTTGGAACAGGAAGTTGCCTTTTTTTATACAGTCCAGTATACTATGCATTTTTCTAATCAATTCCTCATTCTTTCCTGGCAAGTTCGAAGATTTCCTGCATGTATTTCCCAGCTACAGAAACAGCTGGATTTGAACGGAAATTACAAAGGTAGTGTAAACCTCTGGGCTGCCAAATTATGGAAACTATTAACCATTGAATGTGGTATCTTGGATGAATATTTCACCAAAAGCACACATTCAAGCTTTGGTTCTCTGGAAAACCATTTGTAAGTACCTGCTGTACATGCTGCAATTGTAGGTGGTTCAGTGTTATGTATCTTCAATGTTCAGTTATTCTGGCTGTCTCTTATAGAATCTCAGACACCTGGTATCAATGTAATAGCAAGATCAACGTGGAGTGTGTTTACATATAATGTAGAACAATACTGAGATTGGTTGAAAGAAATAGTAAGTTAGTTGTCATTCTGTGCTAATCACTTGTGGTTCAAAAGCAATGCAGAAATATCATAGCTAAAGTCAACACAATATAGGGCTGTATTAATAAGACCATTTAGTATAATTCAAGGGCTATCATTCTCTCCTTGCACACCTCCTTGGTTATTCTGTACCTACAGCACTTTTGAACCCTCACATGGGGAGGTTGGGGAATGGATGCAGTGAGGTGTTGATGGTGATCTTGGAAAACATTCAAGGGAGAGCATCGTAGATCCCCAAAGTAAAGAAGCCAGTTAATTCGGTTAGCATACAAAGCTGCATGTAATAACTTTAGGAAAATATAGACTTAGAGATGGTTTGCAAAGAATGCAAGTTGATTGTGGGCATGGACTTAATGTCTGCTAATTAATTATTTCAGTTTGCCAGGAACGTTCATACATTGAAACTGCAAGCTGGCCTTTCCCTGTCCTTCCTTTTGGTATGTCCCATAATTACTTAACATTCTACCAATACAGGATTCCTGGAGCTGTCCTCTTGGCATTTCAAGATTCCTCTTTCCTATCACCAAGATTGGCCAAGGGCTATTACCATTCTTCAGAACCTACGTTTTCCTGTCACACGGATCACTGAGTTTATTTATACAGGCAGTTCCCAGGTTACAACAGGGTTCCATTCCTGAGAACTGTTTGTAACCTGAACCGTTCGAAAGTCAGAAATGAACAGGAACAGGGTGTGGGAGAGGATCACAGAAACAGCTGCGACGGGAGAGCAAGAAAGCGCGGGAAGAGTGGCCGCCAGCTGGCCTCACTGACTCACTGAGTGAGCGAGTGAGTCTACTCAGCCCTCCCAGCCTTGATCAGCTCGACCCAGCCCCTGACTGTTGCGGCTTAGGGAGAAGGGGGAGAGAAGGAATGTGGAAGGGCTGCCTTCCCACTCAGCAGAAGATGTCTGCAGCCCCACAGCAGACCCATCCACCCCGCCAGTCTCCCAAACACTTGCTCTTATGTATGGGGTGTCCATAAGTTGGGCAATGGTGACCTGGGGAGGACCTGTAATTTATACTTCTAAATTATTTTTATCTGTAAAAATGGCATGGGGTTTTGCTAGCCTGTAGAATTCAGCTCCATGATGTTACTGTCCAGGAACAGGCATTTCCATCCTGCTCTTGCTCCTTCCCCTTTAGTGCTGTAGTTTTTACCCATATTCCTGGCCACCTTCAGCCACTCAGATTTTAGCTGTATATCATTAGATTTTGCTTTCAGCCCCATTCTCCTACCCCCTACCAGCTACTTCTCTAGTGGTTCAGTCAGCAGCCATCTATAATAAGCCCCACTGTGTGACTTCTAAGTATAATAATGTTATATAATACTTCCTGCACCTGTTTTAAAGGCATAAGCCAGATACCACCAGTTATAATATCGGGGACCAATGGCCTGTACTCCTCAGCAGCTGAGTGGTTTTGGTTTCTATTATAAAGCTATTGCAACAAACTATTTTGCGGTTGTTAATGGCAACCATCTGAATTGGGCATTGTGCTTTTACATGCAGCCAATTTCACAGCATCTTTCTGCAAGAGGTAACTCTGGTAGATTCTTCAGTGGTCACTGTAACCTGTGAGGTGACTGCAACTCAAAGTAATTCCATTTTTGATAATTTGTTGGTGTCAAAATTAGGAAAAGAAATATGATATCCAGCCTTTGTCCTGTTCTTGTAGCCACAGTATTTACATGAGTGGTTCAATTCAGTGCCTGGTCAATAGAGACTCCCAGAATGTTGATGGTAATGTCACTGAACGTAAGAGGTAGGTGGATAGATTCTCTTTGCTTGACATGGTCATTGCCAGACTCTTATGGCATGCATGTTACTTGCCTCTGACCAGCCCATGCCTAAATGTTCTGCAGGTCTTGTAGAATACAGGCATGGGTTGCCTCATTTACTGAGAAGCTATGAATGGATTGAACATCAGTAAACATCCTCCATGATGGGACAAAGACAATTCATGAAGCAGCTGAAGATGGTTGAGCCTAGGACACTGCCCAGAGGAACTCTTGCAGTGATGTCCTGGAGTGGCATGATTGATCACCAACAAACACAACCATCTTCCTTGCTGTGCTATATGATTCCAGTCACTGGAGTGTTTTCCTTTTGAGGCTCATTAACTTCAGTCTTTAATCTTGATGCCATACCTATGAAAATATTGCCTTGATGTCAAAAGTGGTCACTTTTACCTTGCCTCTACGATTTAGCTCAAAGAGTTAGGAATTGGCTCAAGACTGGCTTCTGTGATGGTGGGGATGTCAGGAGGAAGCTGAGATGAATCATCCTCAACTGAGTTAGCACTTCTGGATGAACATGGATAAAAATGATTCAGCCTTGCTGCTAGTGGATGGCCAGTTTTGAACTACCTGATCTGCTCTGGGTCTATCTCATTTAGCACAACATGATAGAAGGTGTCTTCAGTGTGAAGATGGGACTTTGCCTCCACAAGAACTGTGCAATGATCTCTTCTACCAGTCCTATCATGGACAGTTTTATCCGCTATTGATAAATTCGTGAGGATGAGGTCAAGTGGGCTTATCCCTCATGTTGGTTCACTCACTCTTTGCTGCAGACCCACTCTGCTGATTGTGTCCATCAGTTCTCAGGCAGTTTGCCTCATTGGTGGTTTACTAATCCACTCTCAGTGATGGATAGTGAAGTCACCTCACAACAGCATATTCTTGCCCTTGCTATCTGTAATGTTGTTTTCCACATGGAGGAGCACTGGTTCATCAGCCAAGGAAGGACAGTATGTAATAATCAGGAGAAGGTTTCCTTATTTTTGACGTGATCCCATGAGAGTTGATTGGGCCTGGGGTCAATGTTGAGGAGTTATTCCCTCTTACCGATACTCTACCATTTGCCATCCCCTCTGGGGGGTCTGTCCTGCTGGCAGATATTATAATGGAGGAGTCCAACACAATGTCTGTAAGGTGTAATTCAGTGGGTACACCTGTCAGGTTGTTGTTTGACTAATCTATGGGACAGCTCTCCCAAATTAGACACCAATCCCCAGATGTTCATGAGAAGCACTTTGCAAGAGCAACACAAGTTGGAGTCAGGAGGGTGGGGGTGAGGGTTGACCTTGCTGTGTTCAAATTCAGTACCTAAGTTGATGTCAGGTGGTGTGTTCAGTTTTATTCTTTCTATGTATGAACATAGAGGCAACAGAACTACTGAATGGTTTGCCAGGCCTTTTCAGAAGGCTTGAAGAATCAACCGTATGCTGGGGTCTTGAGTCACATACAGACCAGACTGGTTAAGGGTGACAGGTTTCCTCCTCTGAAGAATAGCAGTGAGCCAGATGGGATTTTACAACTAATGGTTTTTGCAGTCATCATTACTAAAACAAATTGTTGTTCCAAATTCCACATTATTGATCTGAATTTAAATTCCCCAGTTGCTGTGGTGGGATTTGAACTCAGGACTCTAGATTTTTAGTCCAGGCCTCTAAATTACTAGCCCAATAGCTTAATCGCTGCACCACCACCACCCTCACTTGTCCAGATACAGTGGGCTTATCCCTTAGACCATCTGTAGCCTTGAATCCAATAGGCACCCAGCAGCAAAGTGTGGACAGCTACTGGGCCTCAAGTGGGTCAGTCAGGAGACTCGGTCTCTGAAATTTTCTTAACAGCCTTTGATGGCCATTGAACTTAAGGGTGGGGCTTTGACAGTTGTGAGAATCGTCATTGATTTTAGCAATTTTTAAATGTCTCTCATTAAATTAAAAAAGGATTAGTTAACTTAAATCACTGATAGTAACTAAAAATATGAAATTTAAAAAAAAATTTTTTAGATGAGATGTTCAATGGGATCTTCAATCCTGCACCAGGGTTGATCCGCCATTGGAAGTGAGAAGTGATTCCCCGGCATGAAGTGGATTCCCAGCAAGGCTTGGCTCTGCTCCACACGAAGCTCAATGGCAGAGCAGCAGAGCCAATTGATAAATTTGTTCCTCCAAAACCATGAGTAAATCCCAGACGTCAGTATTTCATGGCATCAGCATGTAAACACATCAGTCTCTTGAGCTGAATGTGAGCAGTTCCAATTGGCATAATCTAACCAAACCACTCTGTTGAGTATTACTTAAGTATTGAAACTTATCTTGGCTTGCTGCATGCAGTACCACAGGAAATTAATTGGTCTAACAGAGATATCTTATTTTTCACAGCATTCCCTTGGTTTGTAGAGCAATTCATAAGACACCCCATTTAACCAAAGGACTTCTGATCACATCTGAATGGCGGGTTAATCCTTCCATGTATTTCTGAGACCTTGATTACCTACATCAGGGACCTCAAGGCACTTGAGAGATGCCACCAGTGCTGTCTCGGTAAAGTTCTCCAAGTCCACTGGATGGCTAAATGAACTAATGTCTGTATCCTTTCCCAGGCACCAACATTAAGATCATATTACACTCAGTTTCTGTTGGGCAGGCCACGCTGTTCACACGCACTCGACTCCTGAAACAGAACCCAATTCCAGGCTCTGCAGTAGGATTAGATTACTGGACAGATGAAGGAAACAATTCAAGGATGTCCCCAAAGGTTGCCTGAAAAAAAAATGTAATATCCCCACTGGAATATCCCCTTGGAATCCCTGGTCTATGATCACTGAGTGTGGGGGAAGAACATTAGGGATGGCACTGAGGACATCAAGTCTCATAGCTAAACAGAAGAAAGAGCAAACCAGCTCCCAGACTACCCACCCACCTATCCCCTCAAGCACCTTCTTCCCCGTCCGTTGTAGAGTCTGTGGGTTTCATCTTGGCTACAACAGTCATCTCAGAACACAGAGCATTGGGGTGGAAATGAGTTATCCTCAAGCCCAAGGGACTGCCTTAGAAAATGAAGAATCTTCAAAGAAAAAATGGAGGGCGAGAGGTAGTTAGAGGTTAGATCTGCAAGAAATATATCGAGGTTAAACATAAATGAGATCAAGGGATATCTCAAGTTAACTGAAGGCATAAATTGTGAGGAAATAAATACAGACATAGAACAGGAGTGCAAAAAGATGATTTAAAATGAAATGACTGGAACTGCTGTTAAAAATGAGCTAAATTGACTGTGCAGACATAATAATAAAACAAGGGAATAGGAGCCAATGATATGGAACTAGATTTAGCCATTGTAGTCAGGAAGAGTCATGACTGCACTGAGAGGCAATGCTGGAAAGGACATTGTATCAGGTTTCTTTTCACCTTATCCTCTTCCATTTATGATTCTTTCTTGCTGTGCATACTTAGATTATAATCTTCAACTGCTTTCACCAGCAATATCTCCCTCTCCTCTGCCATCACGTTAAAAGCAAAAACTGTCTTCTTGCATTTCAGATTCTAGAGTTCTGAATCTTCCACTTACAGGAGAGAGGGCCAGCCTTCCTGGAGATGTATAAACACTCATCCAGAGACAGAAAGCATCATAGACTGGCAGGTGAAAACGGTGAGTGGGGGAGGATGAGCATGTGGACAAGGGAAGTAGGTGCAGGAGGGCAGGAGAAGGATGCGAGTGAGGTTGGTGAGACTGGGAGAGGAATGAGCAAATAGGGAAGCAAGCATGCAGTGTATGAGGAGAGGAGCAAGTGGGGAAGGTTTGCAAGTGAATAAGGTAAGTGGTGAGAAGGTGGGTATGGTGAGTGAGTGGGTTGAGAGAGTGGGACTGCAAACAGTTTTATGCATTTTTGCCAAAGATTTATTACATTGAATTGCATTTGAAAATACAGGCTTAGAATAATAAGCAGATCCTGGAGAGTCTGCTTTATAACTTTTGAAGTCTTTCTTCTTGTCAGAGAATTACATAAGCTACAGCATGTTGCTGAGTGAAACATAGCACACGTTTTCCAAAAGTCCCCTATCAGCGCCACTTCCACTCCCAAATCAAAAACTCTGAACTGATAGTCAGACACATTTGACCTACTACTACAAAGACTTTGGGTCTTTGACAGCTCAGTGGAATGTTTGTTCCTATCATTCCTAGCATTGCGCATTGCAGAGGAACAAATGTAATGCTTTCATATTGCAGCAGCCTATGAAAGTAGGCTAATAACCCCCAGGAAATGAACTCCCCTGGGAGGCCAAGACTAACCTTTTCAGCCATAACTCTTCGTACCAATTAAAAAACATACAGACTAATATAGATACAAAGGGAGGCAATTTGAGTTTCTGGAGGGGAAGTCGGAAGGATGCAGAAACAACAGCACTATTGTTTGCTCTGCTTCCAGTCTCTACTACTCTCCACTATAAGGTCGTCATTCCTCTACCCCCATAACCTTACCGTCACTGCCCTTATTTGGTCCATATAATAAACTCTCAGTCATGGCCCAGACCCAATATTTCTAAAGTAGTCTCGACCACTTTTCCTAGCACTTCCTTAAACTTCATCCCATCCAAAATTCTGCTGCCCATCCCTTTACTGACAGTGGATTCTGCTCAAATCACCCTGTGATTTGAACACAGTTGGTTCCTGGATCCCAATACCTCAAATCTAGAATTTTCATTCTTGTGCTTAAATACCTTCGATGTCTTTAGTTTGCCTCCTTCTCAGGCACCACAGTCCTCCAAGAGCTCCGAGTTCTGCTCACGTGTGCAAGCTTCACCTCACTTGGAGAAAATGTGCATTTAACCACTGATTGAACAACATGATTACCATTGACCAAAAACTGACCAAAATTCCACACAGCCTGTTAAGAGAGACCGTGGGATCTTTTTATAACAATGATTTAAAAAAAAACAGGCTGCCAGCTGAAGAAAGTTATGAGGAAAATAATTTACTTCCACAAGCAACATGAATCCGAGGACACATTTTACATTATCTGAATGCTCCACAGTATAGCTGTGGAGTTAGCTCCATGGTAAGTCTGCAGAACAAGAACAACTTCTCCATGTGTAGATAAGCTCAGAATTCTTTCGCAGTCAAATTGATGACACAGGATTAATTGGACTTGTTCACTTAGGGTACATGCTGGATATGGAAATAATATTCATAAAAGGAGGGGGCTGTGGGTGTGATTCTTTTGTATTATAAGAAGAGGAGCTTAATGTCAAATTATGGACTGGTCTGATCAACTTGTACAGATGGGGCCAACCCCAGCATGGGTTGCATCTGTATCACAGGTGGCGATAAAGGCATGAAAGTTGAAGTTACAGTGAGTTAAGAGTTAAAAAACAGCGCAAGGTTGTTAGAGTACAAACGCTGCAGCTGTGGATGGTATTGTAGTTTGTAACATTTCTTATCATATCTTTTTTTTATGCTTGTAACATTTTATAATATAAAATGCCACAAATAATCATGAGTAATCGTGGTACTTAGTTTCAATACCTCCAAGCCTCGGCTAGCATAATGTCACCCAGAGGGGTTCAGGACTGAACAGGTATCAGAGGGGACAACCCACACAATCGATGGCAGATTTTTAGCAATCGGGTCTTCATGCCTGTAATTCCATTCCCAAACATTTCCACTTCTAATTGTCTCCCACTTTTTAAAGATATTTGCCCAGATTTTGCATTTGTAATTTTAGTGAAACTGTCAGTATTCACCATCATTAAACCATGAAAAGTACAGCAACTTCTGAGTAGAGACATGAGTAGGTACGTGCAAAGATTCTGTCGTCCTCTCAGTGATTTCCTGTGCGTCCACAGGTACTTCTGACTTACAGTCTTCCATGGAATCATCTCCAGAAATCAGTGAAATGACAAAAAATATTCCTACTGTAAGATACCCTGAAAATTCTACATCTTATTGCCTGAGGTGTAAGTTGGACTTTAATGGCTTTTTAAACAATACCTTGCAAACTCCCTAACTCTAAAAATATAATTTGATATTTGCAGATTATAACTCTTTCAAGTACTGTTTTTTTTAATTTAATGCATTTTAAATTATTAATTTTATTTGTAATGAAATTTCAGTTTCTACCTTAACCTAAACTAAATGTTCCATCTTCATCAACAATCTGCTGGAAGAACTCAGTGGGTCGAGCAGCACCTGTGGGGGGAAAGGAATTGTCGACGTTTCGGGTCGAAACCCTGCATCAGGATTGCAGTGGAGAGGTGAGATGGCCAGTATAGAGAGGAGAAGGGGAGTGGCGAGAAAGGGTTCTGAGGCAACTGGTGGACTGTGGAGGGGTGTGAGATGGCAGGCAGGTTGTGCCGGGTAGGGGAGGGGTCCTCTCTCGCCACTCCCCTTCTCCTCTTTATACTGGCCATCTCGCCTCTTCACTGTCAGTCCTGATGCAGGGTTTTGACATGAAACATTTGAAGTCCCTTTCCCTCCACCGCTTGACCTGCTGAGTTCTTCTAGCAGACTGTTTGTTGTTCCAAGTTCCAGCATATGCAGTCTCGCGTGTTCCACTCTTTATATTGCACTCTGTAAAATATTTAAAATTTAAGATTAAAATTATGCTTTTTTACATTCTAGTTTGCTGTCTGTGTTCAGTATGATTGACTGTTCAACCAGCCTGTTGATTGACATATCGCTAGATGTCAGGGATCATCTTGAACTAACATCTAACAAAAAAAAGTGAGTTTTGTGAAAAACCAAAATAAAATTACAGCTGCTAGAAATCTGAAATAAAACAGAAGATGCTGGAAATATTCAGAGGGTCAAGCGGCATATGTGGAAAGTGAAACAGAGTTAACCTTTCAGGTTGGAGACTCTTGAACACATCTCTCTTTCCCAGTTCCTAATAAAGATCTCTCACCTGAAATGTTAACTCTGTTTCTCTTTCCACAGATGCTGGCTAACTGTTGAATAAATATTTTTCGACAGCTTGCTTCAAGGTCTATGCTGACCACTTTGCCACAAAAGGCAAAATGTAGTCTATTGGACCAGGATCATGTCTTTCATCAACTGGCTGTGCCTTTCCATTTGTTTATAGTTCATCTGCACCTCCACTGTACTTGACTGTCTTTGTTCCTTAGCCCCTATAAACCTTAACTAACAAGAATCTCGACGTCTTGAAAATGGCAATTGATCCAGCCTTTTGAAGGAACAAGTTGTCTTTCTCCTTTCTATGAAAAATGTTTTTTGAATTCAATCCTGATGACTTGGCTCTTATTTAAACATTCTACCCTGTCCTTGATTACCACATGAAATCTTTGCATATACTCTGTCAAGTAAATTTGGAATAGATATAACAGCTCAAAATTTGACATGGGGCATTGCTCACCCTCCCCCACCCCATCAGCAGTTAAGAAGCTTATTCCACCACATTCTGTGACCTTATGGCCTGGAATATTCTTCTCTCTGCCATTGGCATAAAGCCAGGAGGCTGGCTGGTTCAAAGAGGAAAGCAGAAAGTCATGTCTGGAGCAGCATCCAGTATCCACAAAAAATTGTGAAGTTTGATGAAGCTAAGCACAGGACGAACAGTGGAAGCTGCAGGCTGGGAATAAGTGATCTAAAAATCAATGGATAAGTTCGAAGCCGAGGAATCTCATCAAATCTGGTTGTGACTGGGGGTGAAGAATTAAATATCTAAAAGGAGGAGGAAATCTCCTAACTATCACACTCCTCGGTGATGTTTAGGCTCAGCTCATGTATACCAGGGATATGGCTGAAGTGTTTGCAACCGTCTTCAGCCAGAAATGCAGAATAGATAGTCCACCTTGATATCCTCTTTTGGTTTTCACCGCCAGGGCTGTTAATATTCATCCAGTTTGATTCACTCTATCTAATAGCAAGAAAGGACTGAAAGCCACATGCAGGAACGGCATTGAGTCTAATAATATCTCAGCTGTAATACAGATAGCTTGAACACACTATGCCTTATGGGTGATTTGTTCCAATATCAGATTTTGCACTGACAATTCTTTGACAACGTGGAAAATTGCCCTGGTAAGAAAGACAAAACCAATCCACCCATCAATCCATCAGTCCACTCTCTGTTATCAGCAAATAATGCTCAGTAAAGTCATTGAGAGTGCTATTTTTAAGGTACTAAATACTTGGGTGGACTTGACCGAAGTATTTTGGGTCTACCTGAACCACAAAGAGAAACTGAAAATCTGTGCACCAAGTTTCTGCAGGAGACCAGCTACCAGCCACTGCAATGTGCCCATCGCTGAAACAGGTCTATGGCGGTCACCATCTCCCTGGCCCGACACTCATCTCTGGAGCATCTGGATGGTAAAGGCATCTACATTACACAATTGTTTATCGACTACAGCTCCACCTTCAATACTATAATTCCAGACAAACACATCTCCAAATTCCTAGACCCGGGACCTCCCTTTGCAACTGAATCCTTTACTTCCTGACCAACAGACCGCAATCAGTGAGGATAGGCAGTAACACCTCCGCCACAATTATTGTCAACACTGGTGCCCCACAAGGCTGTGTCCTCAGCCCTCTACTCTACTCCCTACACACTCATGACTGTGTGGCCAGATTCTGCTCTAACTCCATCTACATGTTTGCAGATGACACCACCGTAGTGGACCAAATCTCAAATAATGATGAGTCAAAGTACAGGAAGGAGATAGGGAGCCTGGTGACATGGTGTCATGACAACAACCTTTCCATCAATGTCAGAAAAACAAAAGAGCTGGTCATTGACTTCAGGAAGGGGGGCAGTGCACATGCACCTGTCTACATCAATGGTGCTGAGGTCAAGAGGGTTGAAAGCTTCAAGTTCCTAGGAGTGAACATCACCAATAGCCTGTCCTGGTCCAACCACGTAGACACCACGGCCAAGAAAGCTCACCAGCACCTCTACTTCCTCAGGAGGCTAAGGAAATTTGGCATGTCCCCTTTGACCCTCACCGATTTTTATCACTGCACCATAGAAAGCATCCTATCCGGATGCATCACAGCTTGGTACAGCAACTGCTCTGCCCATGACTACAAGGAAGTGCAGAGAGTTACGGACACAGGTCAGCACATCACAGAAACCAGCCTCCCCTCCATGGACTTCTCGCTACCTCAGTAAAGCAGACAACATAATCAAAGACCCTACCCACCCTGCACATTCTCTCTTCTCCCCTCTCCCATCAGGCAGAAGATACAAAAGCCTGACAGCATATCCCACCAGGCTCAAGGACAGCTTCTATCCAGCTGTTATAATACTATTGAACAGTCCCCGAGGACAATAAGATGGACTCTTGACCTAACAATCTACCTCGTTATAACTTTGCACCCTGTTGTCTACCTGGACTTTCTCTGTAGCTGTTACACTTTATTCTGCACTCTGTTATTGTTTTACCTTGTACTACCTCAATGCACTGTGTAATGAATTGATCTGTATGAACAGTATGCTAGAGAAGTTTCTCACCGTACCTCGGTACATATGACAATAATAAACCAATTTATCAATTAAACAAAATTAAACCAGTTAGATGACTATATCCAAGAGAAAAAAACAAGTTTACTGAGATACCATATGAATTTCTTAGATACTATTACAGAGGCTGCTTACAATGACCAAGGAATCTTATTTTTGGATGCTTCTGGTGAAAATGGAAAAACTTTCCTTAATAATCTACTTTTGGCTAAAGACAAAACATGATTGCTCTTGCTATTGGCAAGGTCAGGAACTGCTTCAGCACTTCTGACGGGAGGGAAAAATGCACATTCAACTTTTAAGCCCTTGTAGATTTGACAAATATGGAGATGCCAACACATAACATTGGTCAGGAAACTGCAAAGGATAAAATTCTAAAAGATTGTAAACTTATTGATTGGGGTGAATGTACATTGGCTCACAAAGCAGCCTTTGAAGCATTAGACTGAACGTTGCAAGAGCATAGACACAATAATCAATTAATGGGAGGTGTAGCTCTACTGCTAACTGGAGATTTCTTGATAAGATATTTATTTATTTGTCACATGTGCATCGAAACACACAGTGAAATGCATCTTTTTGCATTACTGAGAATGTACTGGGGGGGCAGCCCCAGATTTTCATCAAAATTTTGGATTTTCATCAAAAGCTATCTGTAACTCCATGAGGTACTAAAGCAGATGAATTATAAGATTGTATTAAAACATCATATATTTGAGAAAATGTTAAACACTTGAAAACTAATATGCAAGCACATTCAACTGGCGTTCTATCTATGAGAGAGCTTGCTTAGAATTTACTCAAATTAGAAAATGGGGAAAATCTTGGGCCAGATTGCTACATCACCTCGTAATCTGATGTAAGGTATTTTCCAAAATATCACTCAACACTCTTTGAATTACCACTGGTTGTGTGAAAGAGGAATTTTAACACCAAAAAATGACATAGTGCAGTCCATGAATAAAGACCTTCTTTCGAAGCTTCCTGGACAATCAGCACAATATAAATCTATTGACAATGTGACAGACGTTGATGAGGCTGTACATTTTCCTGCTGAATTTTTAAACTCTCTGTTACCACCTAGCATGCCATCACATCATCTTGAACTGAAAGAAAGAGCTCCAATCTGCTGAGGATATTGGATCCACCAATACTATGCAATGGCACAAGCTTATCAGTTCAAAAATTACTACCACGTGTCAAGTGAGACTGCAATAATGACTGGTAAATCTGTTGGGGAAAATGCCTTCATTCCTCAGATAAGAATTATCCCATCTGGTCTACCTTTTCAATTCAAGCGACTTCAGTCTCCCGTTCAACTTAGTTTTGTTATGACCATTAACAAGGTGCAAGGACAATCATTAAAAGTTGTTGGCCTTAATCTCAAAACTCACTGCTTTTTCCATGGTCATCTACATATTTGTTGCTCTGGAATTGGAGATAAAAATAATCTATACATTTTTACACTGGATTCAAAGAAAGAAATATAGTGTATTCTGAAGCACATCAACATTGAAATTAAATGAATTTACACATTGCCCACAGGTACATAATACTTAAAGGGAGCTGCATTAAATGTGAATTTTAGTAACATATTTATTTTCAGTACATATGTTTTTATCAGTAACTTTAGTTAAACTGCATAATTTTAACAACCTAATTATATTATTCATGGAATAATTACATATTTAAGTTAGATTTTATTTCATTCTACAAGGTTTTAAAACCTAATTGCATGGAATGAAATGCAAACATTGTGATTGCCAGCATAATAACCCGAGATAGCTGGGTCTGGCAACTAGTTTGGGAATAATTCTGGTACTCATTATATTGTGATTTGCTTGATTCAATAGTTGGTCATTTATACTTCCATGCACACCATTTGCTAGTTACAGACTTTAGTGTCTGTAGGTTTCTTTGTTAAGCTGCTTACATAAGCAAATAAACGGGCATAGAGCTATAAACAGAACATCTTTTATTGAAGGCAATAATTCTCAACACTCTAAAAGCAGTGTCTGGCACAAAATTGTATCAAAGTCATAACATCTGGTTTATTATTTCTTGAGGAATTTCATATTTGGCATGTCCCAGAGTTAATAAGTTGGAAATCATTAAGAGGTTAATACATTGCTTAAGACACTAATGCTTTGGAGACTTGGAATTTATTCATCCAAGTCACACCATACACTATACATTATCAATATACCTGAGAAGGAAAATGTCTGACTTAATATTAATACATGCAATTTATATTGTATCCCTCTACAGAATTAATTACTGATAGATATGTCTCAATAAAGCCCTTGTCTGAGATGTTCACTTCAGTGAATCAGGTTTCATGACTGTTACTGCAATGGTGGAGATACCTAACCACAATTCTGTGTCCCAGGGATCCTTACTGAGTCAAGAGAACTTTTTAATTGGTGTTAATGACAGTTATAATGAAGGGCCTTGAATTGCCATAGATCATTATGTTTGTTGCTGGTATTAATTGAAGCAATTAATTGAAGAAATCACATAAATTGTCAGGACCATACATAATCAAGCAGTTCTTTTTAAGGTAATAAGTGGTTATCCCTGATAGCAGCAGTTGATTCTTTAAAGTCTAGATATCCACATATATTTAAATGTCCACTAGTCATGGCATTATGAGTTGACTATTATATGTTCTTCAGTGGATTTTGTTAGATGAACCATTGAGCCAAGGCACTTAATTGATATGGGCAGGGTAGTAGATGTGATTTACATGGACTTTAGTAAGGCCTTTGACAAGGTCCCACTGGTTCAAAAGGCTTAGGGCTATGGGATCCAGGGAAAGTTGGCAAACGGGATCCAAAATTGGCTTGGCAACACAAGACAGAAGGTGATGGTAAAAAGTTGTCTTTGCAATTGAATGTCAATGACTAGTGGTGTACCACAAGAATCTGTGCTAAGACCCTTGTGGATTGTAATATATGAATAACTTGGACATGGATGTGGGAGGCAAAATCAGTAAGTTTGTGAATGATACAAAGAGGGACAGAGTTGTTGATGATGAGGAAGGTAGTCTTAAGCTGCTGAGAGTCATCAATATTTTTGTGAAACATGCTGAAAAATAGCAGATGGAGTTTAATCCAGACAAATGGGAGGTGACGCATTTTGGGAGGTCTAATGAAACCAGGACATACACTACGAATTGGGACAAACTCTTCAGCCATGTCCCTGGTATACATGAGCTGAGCCTAAACATCACCGAGGAGAGTGATAGTTAGGAGATTTCCTCCTCCTGTTAGCTATTTAATTCTTCAGCCCCAGTCACGACCAGATTTGGTGAGATTCCTCGGCTTCAAACTTATCCATTGATTTTTAGATCACTTATTCCCAGCCTGCAGCTTCCACTGTTTGTCCTGTGCTTAGCTTCATCAAACTTCAAAATTTTTAGTGGATACTGGATGCTGCTCCAGACCTCCACTAGGTCTGTTCTCCCAGGAGCGGAGAGGTCAAGAGGGGACCTGACTGAGGTATATAAAATTGATGCTGGCTCTGGATAGGGTAGACTGCAGGAAATGTTTCCCCATATCAGAGGTAGATAAATTAGAGAATATAAGTTTAGGGTAAGGAGGAAGAGATTCAGAGAGGATCTGAGAGGGGCCTTCTTCATCCAGAGAGTGGCAAATAACTGAATGGATTGCCTGAGAGAGTGGTTGAATCTGGGTCACTGACAGCATTAGAAAAATGTCTAGATGAGCACTTGAATCACTTAGGCATTGAAAGCTATGGACCAAGTGCTGGGCAATGGGTTAATGCAGAAGGGTTCATACTGGTTGGCGTGGATGAGTTGGGCTGAATGGCTTGTTTCCATGCTGTATGATTCTATAGTTCTAAGCAGTGAGCTTTTTTAGTAACTTAATCCAGAGATCAATCCTGGAAATTGAACTTGAGTAGACTTTTTGTGTACCAGCCTGCTGATTGAAAATGTGGTGTTCAGGTAGCTGAGACATGAATCTAATGGAGTAATCAGAATTCCCTGACATGGATACAGTCAACCAAAGGGGTCTTTGAATGAAACAATAGTGTATCTCTCGTTAATGTAGATTTTAGAAAAGAATAGAATGGACCATGCATTTTGTAAAGGAGGGTCTCCTTTGAGATGCTGATGTCTATTTTTTGTGCTGTGCATCATAGAGATGGTCCTGTTTTTTATATTATACCTAGCAATCGGCTCCCTCCTGCCAAAAGCTACAAGATAAAGCTCCAGACCTTCTGAAGCTGTTTCCCCTTGCTCATCCTTCTGTCTTTCCCAGTGGTGCTGGCCCCTCTCCTAATTGTACTATCTCAGGTTTGAGCTGAGCTCCCCTGTTAGTCAGGTTACAATTGCAGAGAGTAAAATATGATAAATTATGCCAAAATTTCTTTAAATATTTGGCATGTACTACAGTGTGCTCAAGAATGGTGTGGACAGTGGATCCTCATCTTGAGAAGGCTGATGGCATTCTCCACTAGTTGTACTGTGACTCTCATCACAGTTGCGTTAAGAATGTGCACTGGGTGTCAGAAGCCAAGAGAGGAAAGTTCAGGCAGGACATTTCGGAATGGAGGGAGGTAGAAAGTGGTGTTCCCAGATGTCAGAGTCAGAGCCACCACTTGTTATTAATGTATCTACCAATGTGCAGGGCACACATTACAGAAGGTAACTTCAGCAGCCAGCTCCATTCCCTCTGGAGTCTGGTTCCACCAAATGTTCACGGTTCACATGCTATTCATTTGATGTTAGTTTAAAAATTAACATTCGTCGTGGTCTCCCATGATTCATCAGGACAGTGCTGTCAGCTAAAGTTGTCTGGTAAAGAGGACGCCATTAAACTAAATGAGTCATGTAAGAAACATAGAAAACATGGACACTAGGAGAAGGAGTTGGCCATTTGACCATTCAAGCCTGCTCTACTGTTGAATACAGTCAGGACTGATCCACTATTAATTCCATATACTTGTTCTCTCCCCATACCCCACGTTGCTTTTTGGGCCTAGAAATCAATCTACATCCTCTTCAAATATATCCATCCACCTGACCTCCACTGACCCCTGTAGATAATTCCACAATTTCTCTACCCTCCAAGGGAAGGAATATTTCAGTCCTAAGTGTTTTTCCCCACATTCTGATACTGTGACCTCCCGTGCTAGACTGTTAATCTGGGGAAACGTTCTATCGCATCCAGTCCCTGTGAGCTTCCTGTGACAGTTTGTATGTTGAATGAGTTGAAACTAGTTTAATTCATGAAGAGCTTGAGGAGAGACCAAATCATCACATCTGTATAGTTGATGGCAGCCTACAGTTTGGGGACCTAGCAATGTTCTGCTTGGTCATAAAGAAACAGCCACCTCATTGAAGTCAAAATATATGAAGTAACTTCATGAACATGGACTTCAATTACACATCTCACACTATAATCAGCAGCAAACTGTCAGACATGCTGATTGAAGTGATCCTGAACTGGGGTGTTTGGAGTGACCTCTACCTCCTCAGGCACAACAGTCCAAATGTTTGTATTTTGCTGGAGGTTCTCACGTGGAATGTCAGTTAAGACTATTTTGGTGAACTTAAGCCTGTAAAGAAAATGCTCTTTGGAGAGGTCAAGGAGCATGTGTCCCTGTATATCGTAGGAATGTAGTCTTCAGACATCTGCTCTTCTCCTTCCATGGATCTCCAGCCTTGGCTGAGTCGCCTGTGACTCCTGATCTGAAGCTCCACTCAAAAAGCATTGCCTGTGATTGGACCACAGCAGCACCACGACGAATGTTAATTTTTAAACAAACATCAAATGAATAGCATGTGAACTGTGAACATTTTGTGGAACCAGACTCCGGAGGGATTGGAGCTGGCTGCTGAAGTTTCCTTTTGTAATGTGTGCCCTGCACATTGATAGATACATTAATAAAAAGTGGTGGCTCTGACACTGACATCTGGGAACACCACTTGCCACCTCCCTCCATTCTGAAACATCCTGTCTGAACTTTCCTCTCAGCCTAACTTTGACTAACTGCAGTTCCTCAACCCAAGTACGTGGGCACCAAGTGTTACTACGTACCGAGGTTCTACCTGTCCCTGCTGTTGCAAAGGATGGGCCTGGCCCCATGGCCACACAACGTCCCAGTCAGCTGGACACTGCTGCACTACCTGTCCTTTGTGGAAAAGTTCTTCCAGACCAACACCTTTGACCACAAGTCCATCAGGCAGTGGTCAGCACGGAACATCTGAAGGACTCGATGGATACTGTGGGGTGGTTCCCTGAACAGACTGTCCAGACCATCTGGCAGAATGCCTCATCGCCAGAACTCACCAACAAGAACCAAGACCTCGCTTGGCTGGCGACGAGAGGGGCCCTCCCAGTTAGGTCCTTCCTGCATGGTCGGAACCTCACTCCCAGCGTGCGCTGCCCCCAGGAGGACTGCGCTGGGGACGAGACGGTCACCCACCTCTTTGCAGGCTGTGGGTTTGCGAGGAGGGTGTGGCGAAAGATGCAAGGGTCCTTGTCATGGTTCATCCCCAGCAGCTGCGTAACAGAGGATTCTCTGATCTACGGGCTGTTCCCGCACACACACACACACAGAGGTGGATATCAACTGCTGCTGGAAGGTCATCAACTAGGTGAAAGACCCCTTTGGGCTTCCCGAAACTTGTCAGTCTCCCAGCACTATGAGACATCTGCAGGGGAATGCTGCCGATTGGCACATTCCAGGCTGCAGGAGTACGCGCTGAGGGAGGCACTGAAGCTGGGTGCAGCCAACACAAGGGTACAGTGGGGAAGGACGACAGTTTAGGGTTCTTCTGCCACAGGAGAGGGCGGGGTGGGGTCAGGCGAGGAAGCCCCTTAAAGACTGTAAATATGGGATTGGGGTGTCACCCCAAGGAGCCACACGAGTGGCATTGGTGCTGTGGTTTGTATAAAAAGTAACACTAATAATTGATTGGTACACGAATGTAAAGGTTTGCACTGTTTTATTATTGTTTTATTATCATATATAGTTTGTTTTTTATTATGAATAAAGTTTATTTTGGTAAAAAAAACTGCAGTTCCTCAACCAACACAAACTACTGTGGATGATGGAGATCTCAAATAAATGCAGAAAATGCTGGGAACACTTGACAGCTCTAGCAACATCTAGCTCACCCGCCATATCTCTGATGGAAGGTCATCAACCTGAGACATTAGCTCTGCTTCTCTCTCCACAGAGGCTGCCTGACCAGCCAAGCATTTCCACAAATTTCTTGTTATTGTATCTTTCTTAGCAAAGAAATGGGTCTTTTTGGTCTGATTAGCGGAATAGTTAATTTAACTGAGGAGAAGTTTTGTTAAGTAATACAGAAATTTTCAGTTACCTAGCAATTACCTTTTTTGCTACAAAACTAACACTATATTTATGTTTGACAGACTCCGTGGACAAGAGCCTTTAGGCAAACATTTTAAAAAGAACTGCAGATTTTGTGTTTTGAGTTCAGTTTTGGTCACCTTGCTATAGGAAAGGTGCCATTAAACTGGAAAGAGTGCAGAGGAGATTTACGAGGAGGTTGCCAGGACTAGAGGGATGGAATCATGGAGAGAGGTTGAGCAGGTTGGGACTCTATTCATTGGAGCACAGGAGAATGAGGGCTGATCTTATAATTTTAATAAGAGGCATGGATAGGGTGAATGTGCACAGTCTTTCTCCCAGCGGTGGGAATCAAGAAATAGAGGTCATAGGTTTAGGAAGAGAGGGGAGAGATTTAATAGGGACCTAGGGGGCAACATTTTAGCCCAGAGGGTGGTCAATATATGGAATGAGCTGCAAAGGAAGTGGCTGAGATAAGTACATTAACAACATTTACAGGGAAGTTGGCCAGGTACATGGGTAGGAAAGGTTTGCAGGGATATGGGCCAAACTCGGGCAAATTGGACAAGCTCAGATGGGAACCTTGGTCGGCATGGACCAGTTGGCCCAAAGTGCCTGCTTCTGGTGCTATACGGCTCTATGACGGTTGGAAATGTGAAATAAAAACAGAAAATGTTTTTACATTCAGCAGGACAGGAAAGGGAAACAGAGTTTGATGTTTCAGGTCCGGGAGCCTTCTTTAGAACTGGAAAGGAGTAAAAACAAGTTATTTTCAATTACAGAGAAGACCGCGGCGTTTGGCACCTTTGAACTGTAACGTGGAAGAAACACTCCGTATGGACTGGTGGGGATGCTTGACTTTGTAGCGCTGTGTGCGGACCAGCGTCAGTGTCACATACTCCTCTTTTATGCGGGACTCGAAGAACTGCTGATGCCCGCACGGTTTAGCTCTGGCCTCTGGCGTGTGACATGTGCCGCTCAGTGAGGAAGTTTTGCTCTGCCGACTGTTGAATGGTTCGAGTCATAGACTTGGCATCTGGTTACGCTCTGCAGGTCCCGCCCCTCCGCTCAGGCTTGTGTAACTCACTCCAGGGGTGGCTGCGCCTGTTAGGAAAACTGCTAATGACTTTTTAAAGATCGTATGCAACGTCCGCAGTGATTCCTTTTTAGTGTTTGTTCTCCGGTGGATTAATTGCGAAACGTAGCAACAGCTTGCAGTCTCTTTCCAACGTCTTTGCTCCAGTAAGTATTTCGCTCAGAGCCTCAGAACTTGCTTATGTCGCCAAATGCAGATGTCTAATTTCGTTGACCCAGTTGTTGATGAGACCTTGTTAATTTACTGGCATTAACACCATACTTTTAAGTTTATTCGGTAGAATAATCCCAGACCATGTATGCATTGGTCAAAACAAATTGTCCCCTTCCCTTTATTACCTTTTCCTCCTCCAGTCTCCCATCTTGGAAGAAATCCTTCCCAAGGTGTTTTTTCCTGCGCACACCCCAAAAGAAACAAAAATGTGGCGCTTGCCTTTAAAAACGTGTTTTTAAGAATTTCCCTCGGGAGAGGACGTGGCTCGCATTCCCGTCAATCATAGAGCAAAAATAAGTTTGATGAAATGTGATTATTTAGAAAGGCCATTGACAGAAAAGCACACTGGAGACTGTATTCAATGCTTAATGTCTGAAGGAATCTTTCAGTAGCCAATGTAAACTTCCATTGCTGATACTCGTCCCTGAGGTAGAACATAGAACAATTACAGCACAATTCAGGCCCTTCGGCCCACAAAGCTGTGCCGAACATGTCCCTACCCTAGAAATTACTAGGCTTACCCATAGCCCTCTATTTTACTCAGCTCTGTATACCTATCTAACAGTCTCTTGAAAGACCCTATCATATCAGCCTCCACCACCGTTTCCGGCAGCTCATTCCACACACCCACCACTCTCTGAGTAAAAAAAACTCACCCCTGACATCTCCTCTATATCTACTCCCCAACACCTTAAACCTATGTCCTCTTGTGGCCACCAATTCAGCCCTGGGGAAAAGCCTCTGACTATCTACCCTATCAATACCTCTCATCATCTTATACACCTCAATCAGGTCCCCCCTCATCCTCCGTCTCTCCAAGGAGAAAAGGCCGAGTTCCCTTAACCTGCTTTCATAAAGCATGCTCCGCATCCCAGGCAGCATCCTTGTAAATCTCCTCTGCACCCTCTCTATGGCTTCCACATCTTTCCCGTAGTGAGGCAACCAGAACTGAGCACAATACTCCAAGTGGGGTCTGACCAGGGACCTATATAGCTGCAACAATACCTCACGGCTCCTAAATTCAATTTCCCGATTGATGAAGGACAATGCACCATATGCCTTCTTAACCACAGAGTCAACCTGCGCAGCCACTTTGAGCGTCCTATGGACTCGGACCCCAAGATCCCTCTGATCCTCCACACTGCCAAGAGTCCTACCATTAAGACTATATTCCGCCAGCATATTTGACCTACCAAAATGAACCACTTCACACTTATCTGGGTTGAACTGCATCTGCCACTTCTCAGCCCAATTCTGCATCCTATCTATATCCCTCTGTAACCTCTGACAGCCCTCCAAACTATCCACAACACCCCCAACCTTCGTGTCATCTGCAAACTTACTAACCCACCCCTCCACTTCCTCATCCAGGTCATTTATAAAAATCACAAATAGTATGGGTCCCAGGACAGATCCCTGAGGTACACCACTGGTCACCGACCTCCACTCAGAATATGACCCTTCAACAACCACTCTTTGCCTTCTGTGGGCCAGCCAGTTCTGGATCCACACTGCAATGTCCCCTTGGATCCCATGTCTCCTCACCTTCTCCATAAGCCTTGCATGGGGTACCTTATCAAACGCCTTGCTGAAATCCATATACACTACACCTACTGCTCTCCCTTCATCGATGTGCTTAGTCACATCCTCAAAAAATTCAATCAGGCTCGTAAGGCAGGACCTGCCCTTAACAAAGCCATGCTGACTATTCCTAATCGTATTATACCTCTCCAAATGTTCATAAATCCTGCCTCTCAGGATCTTCTCCATCAGCTTACCAACCACTGAGGTAAGACTCACCGGTCTGTAATTTCCTGGGCTATCCCTACTCCCCTTCTTGAATAAGGGAACAACATCCGCAACCCTCCAATCTTCTGGAACCTCTCCCGTCTCCATTGACGACACAAAGATCATCGTCAGAGGTTCCGCAATCTCCTCCCTCGCCTCCCACAGCAACCTGGGGTACCAGCTCATACCAGCCTAGTTCCACCACTGCAACACCAGCCGACTCCGAGGATAGACGTTGAAGCACTGCCTGGCAGTGACTCCCAGATTGGTAAATGAAGTTGGCATTGTGATATATAGTCTTCAGCTTGCCAGCAATAAAAAAAAACTGCAACCCTCCCATACCTTACCTGATATAAGCTGAACAGGTGCTGAAATTCTCTGCTTGTCTTTGTTATTCTGCTTGTATTGTGTTCAGTTCTGGTCACCTCATTATAGGAAGGATGTGGAAGCTTTAGAGAGGGTGCAGAGGAGATTTACCAGGATGCTGCCTGGATTGGAGAGCATGTCTTATGAGGATAGGTTGAGTGAGCTCGGGCTTTTCTCTTTGGAGTAAAGGAGGATGAGAGGTGACTTGATAGAGGTGTACAAGATGATAAGAGGCATAGATTGAGTGGACAGTCAGAGACTTTTTTCCAGGGTGGAAGTGGCTAACATGAGGGGTCATAATTTTAAGGTGAATGGAGGAAGGTATAGGGGGGATGTCAGGGGTAAGCTTTTTTTTACAGAGAGTGGTGAGTGCATGGAACACACTGCCGGCAGAGGTGGTCAAGGCAGATGCATTAGGGACATTTAAAAGACTCTTAGATGGGCACGTGAATGATAGAAGAATGGAGAGCTACATGATAGGAAAGGGTTAGGTAGATCTTGGAGTAGGATAAAATGTCGGCACATCGAGGGCTGTGCTGTAATGTTCTATGTTATCTCCAGACTATTACCAGCCTTCAACCTTGATACACTTGTGCTCATCCACAACTTTGCTGTGCATATCCTAATTGGCACCAACCTACCCTCACCCTTTACCCCTGCGTCTGCCGATCTTCTTGCTTTCAGTCTGGTATTAGCTCACTTTTAAAATTACCACTTGCTTTCCAGATCTCTTTATGGCTTTGTCCTTTGCTGTCTCTGTAATGGAGGGAGTTTTGTAGTACCAAAGACACACATAAGAAGATCCCATGCCATATAACAAGGAAGATCAAAGGTTCTTGCTAATACCCATCAACATCCCAAAAATCTGGTCATTATCCTATTGTTGTTTGTGGGTATTTGTTGTGGGTGCTTTTCCACATTTTTAATACTAACCCTTTTTTGCTAGGGGAAAATAAAGTTCAATATGAGTGATTTGTGTGTTTATATAAAAGATTTTCTGAGGATCTTTAAGGAATCTGATAGCGAACTTGGGTAAAATTCAGAAAATGAATTGGCTTCTGTGCTAGTAGAATAGAGTATTTCAAAGATTTTAAAATATTGCTTTTATATTATTATTGAGACGTGAACTTGTGAGGAAGGGAGCAGTCAGGAACATTCCAGGTAAAGTGCTGCTGCAGCAAGGCAAAAAGCAATAGTGGAGCTTTGAATTTTGCTATATCTCTTTTTACATGGTTTATAAAGTTCTTTTGAGTTTGTACACCATCAGGGTACTGACTCTTTAACAGTAAGTTCTAACAAATACAAGCCACATTGACACTTCATTTGTTTTTTCTCTTAGTTCCCAAGGTAAAGTGTGGTGTTAATCCCGGTGCTGTTTTTTAATAACATGCCAAATCCATCAATCTTTTTGTGTCCTTTATCAGTATGCTGGTGCTGATTTATCAAGTATGGAATTATTCTTGACAGCGAGAAGGAGAGTTATCTATTTTAAGAGGATATGCAGAGTCCGGTGTAATGAGTGGACTCCAAGCAGACCCAAACCCAATGGAGAAAAGTGTGAGGTGATATACTTTGGTGGGAAAGATAAGGAAAAACAATACAGGTCATGTGGCAAAATGAGCATTACAAAAAAGGCTTCACAAATTTTGGAGGAGGTAGTAGAGTTTAGCACTTTAATAAAACTCATGGCATCGTAGGTTTTATAAATACAAGCATATAATACATAAGTCAGAAATAATTCCGTGTGAAGCATTAGTTTGTAAATTGCTAAAATCATCCAACAGTCAGAGACAACCTTGGGTGGCTGGATGTAAATATATCAATTACAGTAAACCTTTGATTATCTGTCATCCAATTGTCCTGATATCCTGATGGTTCAGCATCCAGCTCACTGATTAGTCTGCTCCATGACTGGGTATGTGGCTGAAACCTGGATTGGGTTCTGGAAACCCAGGGGCCAGGGACATGGGTAGGTTTGTAGCTGGAGCTAGAGTCTGGAGAGTTGGATATTTTCCATTCCCTTTAAGCTTGCCAGGTTCACTGAAAAATGTATTTTCCTACTGTGTAACACACACAAAAAAGAAAAGAATTATGGAAAAAAATTTCTGTTTTAATCCTTGTCAGAAGGGCTTGATAGCAATAATCTATGATCTAATTATGAAAATTTGTTCAGAACCACTGGACCAAATTAAAAATTGAATGGGAAAGTGAACTCCAGACATCTTTACCTATAGAGACTTGGAAGAAAGTTCTTCATTTAGTTAATACATCTTCAATGTGTGCCAGACATTCTTTGATACAGTTTAAGGTAGTTCACAGGACCCATATGTCAAAAGATAAGCTAGCTCGTTTTTATCAACATATAAATCCTATATGTGACAGATGTAAATCGAATGTGGCTTCCTTGACACATATGTTTTGGTCCTGTCCTCTTTTGGAAAAATATCGGAAAGATATTTTTAACATTATTTCAAATGTATTGAGGATTGATTTACAACCTCATCCTATCACTGCAATTTTTGGTTTACCAAGGATAGAGTCTGGCCATCTATCTGCCTCCGCTAACCGTATGATTACCTTTGTTACATTAATGGTCAAACGATCCATTTTGCTTAAATGGAAGGATCCAATACCCCCTACTACTTTTCAATGGTTCTCTCAAACTATATCATGTTTAAACTTGGAAAAAATTAGGAGTGGTACTGTTGATCCTTCGCTTAAATTTGAGGAAGTTTGGAGTCCATTTATTCAATATTTTCACATGATATAGATCCCCTTGTAATAACCTTTCAACTTAGAGGAATGGAGTTGATGACATAATATTGCTCTGTTTCTTCTGAGAAATTTTAGTCCAGTTTTTTTTTTCTGTTTGTTTTTTTTTGGATTTTTTTTTCCCTAGCTTAGTTTGGTTTGATATACTGTTTATAAACTTTCTTATTGTTTTGGGGATTTTTTTTCTTTCTTTTATATTTTATAATAAATCTTTTTCTTTCCTTTCTTTTATATTATATTCATTCACTGAGATCGTTGGATCCACAGATTATTTTATATACTTTATTGTTTTTTATGATTATCCATGCTATGATTGTTCTTCTGATCTCTCTGTATTACATCTACAAACACTGATGTTATATATTAATCTGTATTAATTTGAAAACTAATAAGAAGATTGAAAAAGAAAGAAAAGAAAATACATTTGGGTACTAATATGAGTAACATCCAATAATCCAGAAAATCTGCTAGTCCTGCACTACCAAAGTCCCAAGGTGCCAGACTATCAGTTTTACTGTAAAGGGAAACTTAAGGTATGCAGCGAACATTATTTTAAACCATTTTGCTGTATTGACACTTTCGTTACATTTAGACCATTCAGTATTTACCATTTCTTTCAATTAAAACCACCCTTATGCAACTAAATTCCAGCAGACACTTCCGGCATGAACTGTCACCAGTGGTTCATTTCATAGCTCTCTTACCTCGAGCTTAAAGGTTCTGATACTTCAGACACCTCAGCACAAAGTCCAGTCACCAGAAGCGTGTTCCACTGTTGGAGGTACCACCACTCAGGTCAGATGTTAAACTGGGGCTCTATCTGTACCTTGAGTGGATGCAAAAGATCCTGTGGCCCTATTTGAAGAGCAAGTCATTTTCTCTGGTGCTCCAGTCAACATTATCCTTCAGTCATTGGACCAGATTGTGTCGGCCTCTGCCTAATTTATGGACAGAATTTGGTACAGTCCAGTTCATAATTACCTAGCTGTCTTGGAAGTTTTTTCCACAAATCAGGGATTGGGTTAACTATTTCATTTTGGCTGCAAAGCAGTTTGGAGTATTTGAGAGGCGCTCTGTAAATGCAAGTCTGTCCACCTTTCTATGTCATGTTTTCCACATCAACACATGAATACCTGAATGCACTCCTTATAATAAATCTCACAATGAACAACATCACAGATCAATAAGTACTCGTATGTAGCATGCAAAGGCATTGCATTGGGCATGGAAAATGTAATACAATCTCAGAAGACTGCTTTTGGGTTGCAGCTTGATTCTGCAGACAGATTCCAAGCTGCAAGGTCCCTGACAAGACAAAAATAACAACCCCACAATTGACCTTATCCTACATTTGCTTGGTGACAATTAAACATTAAAGGCTTATAACTTAAGAAGTGTCTGATATATTAAAACAGCATGATATCTGAATTTTCTTTAACAAATCCAGGATGTCCTTTTTCTACTAATTAGTTAACACATTTTAATGCTACAGGTTTATAATGTAAATATCTAGAAAAGTAGGAATAGGTTTAAACTAGTGAACATAATAACTACTTTGGAAATACTGTACATATGCTTGGACATTGGGTCAGGACAAAACCAAGCTTCCAGTACTTAATTAACTGGTGACACTTTCAATACATACACGTGAATACTGACTGTTGGAGGAAAATCATCACAGTGAAACTTTGCAGAACTTGAACTCAATAGTTTCCCCAGGGAAGAAGGACAATGTCTAAGCAGACAATCTTCTAGCAGAAAGCAGTGTCAACTCCAATTCTGCTTAAATTGTGATTCTGCCCACTATAATCCCTTCCAGTAGTGCAGTGCTCTGGATCTGCATGGGGCTTACCCACAAAATAAATAACAGCAAAACTTAGGAACAGAATGTACAGAGAATCATGAATATTATATAATATTGGAATAGATTCTCGGCCACCTGCACTATTGTAATCTATACCTTAAAATAATTTCATGCTTGGCATATTTTTAAGGTCACCTAAAGAGGTCATCAATATGTAATAGAATGTTTTTTTGTACCATTTTTATTTGATAATGTTCAATGAAATTGATCAATTAGGATTTCCCAATGGCCAACATAAATCTACGTCGGATTTGCCTCCTGGTCTCCACCTTAGTGGTCTACATCATCACTTTGATTATGAATGCTCTTGCAGGGAAAGGACCAAAATCAGGTAAGGAAAAGCATGATTCTGCTGCATGAAACTAGGGAACGTGTGAGACTATGATTTGGATGTAGTTAAAGCCACTTAAACTATTTTGACTAGTAGAATTGAAGTACATTGGTCACAAAATTGGATTGCATAATTCTGTCATACACTGATTTGGTTGGAATTTCAATTGGAAGGTTCAAGTCAGAAATCATCCTGATTTGGAAATCTGTTACCATTCCTTTGCCGTTTTGTCTAAATCCTGGAATACCTCACTTAAGAGCAATGTGAATGTATCACTACCAGAAGGACGACAGTAGTTCAAGGCACTCATCACAACCAACTCAAGTCAATTAGCAATAAATTCTGGCCTTGTTAGCAGCACTGGGGTCACTTTAAATTATATTTTTTTATATGTGATCTTACCACCCATTTGTATAGTTTTCATGTTTTTTTTTCAGCACAGCAGTTGGTTATCTCACTATTGTGAATCCATCAACATCCCCTTCAAAGTAGCCTACCCCTAACCCTACCCTCACAACTAACACTTATCTCTGGTATCCCTTTAACCTTCAAACCCTCAATGTGTTTTTATTTCCAGATTTGTGCCCATCAAATTACATTTCACCAACATGGCTTTTGCACTTCCTATGGAACTTAAGTTATTCACAACGTTCTCCAACGCTGCCAACTGTGCATTGTATGATCCTTTCCTTCATGGCTTTCAGCATGGCCAACCATGTCATCATTCTCCAACAGCTCTGAATATCTAGCTTTGTGGGACAACTTTGCCACCGATTCAATAATAATCATAGTATTTCTGAAAATTACTTTTTGTTCAGCCTCACACTTTCAGCAATAGAGGCCTTGGGGATTCTTGGTTATTTCTCATAGAATCACAGAAACATTATGGCACAAAAGGAGGCCATTCAGCCCTTCATTCATTTTAGTGTCACACTATCTATTGTTGTCCTCTTCACTGATTACTGCTCCGAGTGAATTTGATGTCATCTGCAAATATTGAAATCTTATCCTGTGCACTTATATGCAAGTCATTTAATATGTCTAAAAGAAGCATTGGTCCTTGCATGTATTTCTGGTGAACACCACTGCTTTCCATCTTACAGTCTCAGCAACAACCATTTGTCAAATATATCCTGAAGATCCATGAAAGCAACATTAAGGCACTGAAATCTCCTTGACAATGCTACCTGAGGATGTGGGGTAATCTCTTACATGCATGCCGTGTAGCTCTCTCTCTCTGCTACATCACTCTCTACTGTCATTGTGCAGTCACACTGCTTGCCTGAGATTCAGTGTTGAATGAGCTATCTCTGCTTCCAGCTCAACTTAGGGTAGGCTGAAGTTATAGTCACAAATCCTGCTCATTCACAAATGACTCCATAACTTTCCTTGGGCACAGTTTCAGGCTAAATTATCTTGTTTACAATCTATACTATTCACCTATAACATTTTTTCAACTCTTTGCCTGATTCAGCTTGTCTGCCACCAAAAATATTGCCCACGCTTTTGCCAGCACTGTACCATTATTATTCTGGTGCTGCTTGTGTAGCCTTCATTTTTCAAAAATTTGACGTTCCTCAAAACTCTTCTGTTTGTATCTTGTTCTATGCCAAGTCTTGGATCTTATCTCCATTGTTGCTCAATCCCAGTGTCCAAGTCCTCAGTAAATTAAATATAAATACCATACATTGTCTATAGTTTCTTCCATGGTTGTACTGCACATTTTGTAATCTTCTGATGCAAATATACCCCCAAATTATATATTTCAGCCTCTGTTCATTCCCCTATTTTAACCCTCTGCAAGCCCCTGCTGGACACTGAAGCTTGCCTTCAATTCCCTGTTTAGAGCCTTATCTCCACCCTTCCACCTTCTTGCAATCCACTTTTACCAAGTATTTGGTTACCACTGTCCTTGTTTTTTGAACCTGCATACATTATCCTTATGTGTGGACTATGTTTGCTTGCTGCTGTTGTATAAATACCAAGGCTTTTATTATTGCTGATTATGTCACCACAATAAATCAGAGGCAAAATCTACATGCACATACTTGTGTTTTTTACTGGGGGACTTGGAAACTTTTGGTTTGAGGTCCATTGTCTTAAGCAATAACTTGCTCAGTGACCACTCGCAAACCCTCAGCAAATGGAGAGTGCTGGGTAAAGCTTAGCATTGTGTTTTCATTCACAAGTTCATGCTTATCTGGAGCATTGCCTCATACCATTTCAGGATAAATAAATATAATACTTCCTGCCATTTGTACCTGAACCCCTTTTAATTTCCCTCTCCACATTTATCCAGTTCCAGTTCCCAACTGTATACCTTTTCTATTATTCCTCCTTTTCATGTTTCTTACTGCTCATGTTTTCTCTATGATATCATCTTTTCTCACTTTAAAACAGTACATTTATGTTCTTTGTTTTGTTATCACTTTTTATCTTATCTTTTAATATCCCTTCACAATCTACTGGCTGTGTTTGAAGGTGGACCTAATAGAGTCATCCTGTTGGGAAGTTTGCAAGCAATAGAGTGTGCGAGAGCACAAGCATTCATTCACCAATGAAGCTCCTATACAAAATCTTCAGAGCTAGAAGGTTTAATGGAAACCTTTTTGCAGGCTTTACATCTGAGGAAACTATTAACTTCAAGTTGTTTTTATTCACCATTGATCTCCAACCAGATTTCTTTCTGAAATTCTACCAAATTCATGGGAGAGTTTGCTGGAACAATCAACCGTGTTCTAGCTCTGAAAAGAGAAAGTCTTAACTTTTTGATGCATTAACTCATCTTGAACAACATGTAGAAGAAGCACTGAGACCAGCAAGAGCACGGAATGTGCTCTGGGTAGGGGACTTCAGTGACCATCACCAAGGTAGCAGTACTGCTGACATGTCTCCCAGATTGACGGGTAGCAAGTAAACCAACAGGAAGCACTTGACCTTATCCTTGCAAATTGACCTGTGCCAGATAGGTCAATCTTTGGTAGAATTTGTAGAAGTATTGTTGTAGACACAAAATCTTTTCTCACTGTGGACACCTTCTGTTGAGTTATGTGGCACTATACTCATGTCACCTGGGATAGACTCAGAATGTATCTGGATGCCCAAAACCAGACATATGTGATTTGCTGTGGAATTGGAATTGGTTTATTATTGTCACTTGTACTGAGGTACAATGAAAAACTTGTCTTGCATACCATTCATACAGATCAATTCATTACACAGTATATTGAGGTACAAGGTAAAACAATAACAGCTGCAGCAGAAATGTACAATCACTAACCTCAGGGCTGAGCATACCCTTACTCTACCATTGTAATAAACCCAGAAAGTCAAACTTGGTTCAATGAAGAATGCAGATGCACATGCCTGGAGCCACAACGTGTCATGTCTAAAAAGGAGGTGCCAGTATGGTGAAGCTGCAACACATTACTATATAGGTGCTATACAACAAAAGCCATAGCAGTAGACAGAGCTAAGTAATCTCACAACCAAAAGACCAAATCAAAGCTCTGTAGTCCTGCTGCATCTAGTTATGGACAATCAAACAGCTAATGGGCAGAGGAGGTTCCAAGAATACCCCATGCCACATGGTTGGTGCGAAAAACACTCAGCTCCAGACATCACTACAGCTTTGGTCCAAACCTGGACCAAAGAGCTGAATTCCAGAGATGGGGTGAGAATGACTGTCCTTGATCAACGTTTGATTAAGTGTGACATCAAGGAGCTCTGGTAAAACTGAACTCTATGAACATCAAGGGGAAAACACTTTGATGGTTGGTGTTCTAACTTGCACTTAGAAGGATGTGCAGGTTGGAGGTCCCAGTCCCAGGACATCACTCTTCAAGTTCATAGGCACAACCATCATTGACTTTCCTTCTGTCATAAGGTCAGAAGTACGGATGTTTGCTGATAATTGCACAATGTTTAATTCAGTTTACAACTCCTCAATGAGTGAAGAAGCCTGTATCTGCATGCAGCATCAGCTAGTCAATTTTCAGGCAAGGACTGATACCTGGTAGGGAATACTCATGATAATTGTATTGATACATAGCAAGTAATACTCATGCTGTTAAAATGACCAGCAGTGATCATCTCCAACAAGGGAGGGTCTAACCACAATGGCATTCAATGACATTACCATTGCCAATACCCCCACCATCAACATCTTGGAGTCGCCATGAACTCAAAACTCACCTGGAACAGACAAAAATATTGTTGCTACAGGAACGGGAGAGTGGGTTGGTATTCTGCAATGACTGACTCACCTCCTGACACTCCAAAGTATTTCCACCATGAAAAGGGCACAAGTTAGGAGCACAATAGAATACTCTCCTCTTGCATTGAATCTCCAACAACATTCAAGGATCTCAATACTATCCAGTACAAAACGGCCCAGATGATTATTACCCCATAGTCCACCATAATTATTCATTCTCTTCACTATTGTGACCGATTAGTCAGGAAGAAATATAAATAGAAGATGAGGACAAGAGAGAGAGAAAGAGAGAGGGGAAAATGCTGGAATTTCAAGGTCCAAATACTGTGCTGCTGAAATCTGAAGTAAAAGGGAAAGAAGGTCAAGCAGTATCTGTGGACAGACAAAAAAAAACAAGTTAATTTTACAAGTTGATAACCTGGCCAATTCTGATGGAAACTTGAAAGGTTGCTTCCCTGAAGTTGTTGAGTATTGAACATCAAGTCCTGAGGGCTGTTTGGTGAACTTCCTCGAGATGTGTATTCTGAAAGTGAAGTACCAGTGCACGGTAGCGTAGCGGTTAGCACGACGTTATTACAGCACCAGCGATTGGGGTTCGATTCCCATTGCTGTCTGTAAGGAGTTTGTACGTTCTCCCGTGTCTGTGTGGGTTTCCTCCGGGTGCTCGCGTTTCCTCCCACATTACAAAGACATACAGGTACGTTAATTTGGGTTTAAAATGGGCGGCACAGACTCGTTGGGCCGGCAGGGCCTGATACCACGCTGTAAGTAAAATTAAATTAAAAATTAAAATTAATTAAACAGTAATGGAAAGAATCTTAGAATTGAATTGACATTGTATTGTCTCTGATTACAGCTTGTACTAATTGTATTTGTCAACATATTAGGTATTTTCCTTCAGACTGTTGGAAATATATCAAACAAGCTCAGCACTGAATTCACCCCTGCAGGATGGACCTTTTCTATTTGGGGAGTCATTTATACATGGCAAGCGGTGTGGCTTATTTATGTCTGCAGCGGATTATGTCGAAGGTAAGGCTTGCTCCTGTGTGGTTTTATGTTGAGCTGGAATAAGATCATGCTTTAAACACCATTCAGTTTTCTTCACTGTGTTCAATAAAATGACTGTAAGAAGTCAGCTACACAGTAAGATTAAGGAAACTAACTGCTATTTAACTTTAACCAAATGCAGATTTACTCACAGTGACCTGACTTGCTTCCTGCTGCTTTTATATGGAAGGAGAAAATGGGATTAAGCAAGGCTGCATTACTGAGATTGAACATAAACAGTAGAGGGAGACTGAATTTTTTGCTGCAGGCAGAAGTGAAGACTCCATGACAACAGAATTTCTGGATTTTGCTTCATTCTTGTGGACAAATTTATAACATCTATAGTCAGGGGTTACTTTTAAGCCTAGATAGCTGATATTGAAATACATAATTGATGGGCAGGATGTCTTGGTTGAGAAAAACGGTTCAAATCTTGGAATCGGTTTGGTGCTTTAGGAGTCAATTGGCCAGATAATTTGCAGTTAATGATAATATATTCCAGGCAACTGCATTTTAAAATGGACCACAAATTCTCAAAAATGTAACAATGTTTACTATCAAGTCGTGAAAACTAGAAGCATGAACCCAGATTACACTGTTTTGTTATGTATCATGGAATATGATACCCCTGTGAGATTTGCATGATACAGTTTTTAAAGTGGTGAGACAAAAGATTTACTGTAATCCAGTAGATGTTTTGGGAGCATAAAATAGAAAGATGTACTTTCAACAGTCAGGAACTAGAAGTTAAAATGTTATTTTTAAGGGGCTTGAAGAATTACACAGCATGGGACTGATTTTTGACAGATTATTTCAGAAAAGTAACGGATGGACTTCTGTGCAGAATGCTGAGACTGGAGATGCATTAGTAATTGTTGATGGTTCTTCTGTGCCATTAATTCACTGAGTAGAATAGAGTTATTAAGGCAGTTAAGCATATTTCACAGGTTCTTAAAGAGTATAGTTCCAATAATTGTTTAATCCTTTCAAAATAAAACATTTGTCAAAACAGTTTAATCTCACACTCAATTCTCTTCTCCATATACATGCAGATTTTCTCAGTACAACATTCTAAATCACCATTGTTACTAACATCTATTTGTTTTTTGTTCATACAGTAATACCTTTACATGGATGCCTTCTGTACTGCCTTGTTTATTTTATATGACTTGGATTATAAACAACCTTTTGAACATAGGCTGGCTTTTTCTTTGGGACAGAGAGTAAGTAATTGGAAATAATTTCATCAGAATCCAATGAGAATGCCATGATCGTTCTTGGAGGAAATGTAGGAATGTTAACACTTTACCAAAATGCTTGAACTTCCATTCTTTGTATTTACATCAATTTTAACATAATTATGGGATCCAGGTGAAATAGCACTTGTACTTGCATTGTGGTAGTTTCTATTATAAAAGTTCTTGCTTTCAAATGATTACCATCTAAAGGAGAAAAGAATACTTACAGAATTGGATCAGACAATTAAAGCACACACAATACCATTTTTCTCAAATTACATGTCCAAAAAGCCTGACAGCAAAATCAAACACTGATTTTCCTGCAATGGAACTGGGAATATTTTTTTGTTTGCACCTGTAACTTGGTTAGCTCAATGTTTGAGAGCTGGTCTCCTCCACCCCACTTTGGGAAATGGGGAACATGCATCCCCAGGAGTACAATGTAAGGATGCTGCCATGTGGTGCAACTTTAGACAACGTTATGGAAAATCAACAACATGTTTATTTTAGCATAACACATCAGAAAATGCTTTTCTGTTGCAGTCTACCTCAGCTTTTCACCCTTGGATATCTGCAGAGATGAAATATTGGCTCAGCTCAATGTAACATTAAGGAGGCATATATATAAAATGGTATTTGCTCCAGTGACTGTAGGAAACTTTAATCTCCCTTTTTCCTGTCCTTTTTACTTGATCACTGTTAATTTTTCGTGGCATGTATTACTTTCTCTTTGTTTTTTTAAGTGATCCTAACTGCTCAACATGTGGTCGGAGTTGCTTCAGAGGTAATCCTGAACTCTCACCTTTTCTTTGGTGATTTCTCACCGCTCCACTTCCCTAGAACAGCTTCTGAGTAAGCATTAAACTGCAAGATGTTTTGCACACTCCTACACCAAACATCTGATTAACATGCATTTTATGAATGCTGCTAAATCCCTGCATTTCTCAACTACTTGTATAGTTCCCTTTAAATGCGAATGACGTACCCTGACTAGCATCTTGGACACAAAAGCATAGGAATTCCAGAGGATCCCAAAGAAAACTGTTCAGTTACATTTCTGTGGAAGACTTCAGTTGGATCTGAAGCCCAACTGTAACTGAAGGTTCACAATGTTCACTTTTGAAAAGGTGCTGCCAGGACTCTGTTTGCAGGCTGATTTTAGGGGATTGGGACTGCTGGTGGCCACAGGTCCATTTGGGGATGTTTGGGTGGGAGTGTGGGGAGAGGGGCAGGCATTGGAGCCAGGTGGTAATGGTTGGCATTTGGGGAGGTCTGGATGATAAGGGGCAGGAGATTGGGACCGAAGTTGGAGAAAGTGGAAGAACAGATTGGGGTTGGTGAAGGTCAGTGAAATGTGGTATAAGTAGAGCTACTGTGAACATTGAAAGGTTAGTAATTGACTTCTTGGTCTGCAAGAGCTGTGGTCTCGGGAATGATGGCTGTTTCCAGGACAGCTAGGTCCAGATTCCTCCTCAGTGTTCTAAAATGATGCTGTGTTGTCATGCCTTTAAATGACTCCCACATTGCCATGTGGAAGTCATTTAAAAGCCAGCTGGTCAGAATTCAGGACCAACATGTTCCTATGAGGAAGAAAGACAAGGATGGCAAGGTTCTGGAACCTTGGATGATGAGAGGTTGCAAATTTAGTCAAAGAAAAGGAAGCATATGAAAGGTTTAGGAAGCTGAAGTTGGACATGGCCTTTGAGAAATATAAAGAAAGCGCGAGAGAACTTAAACAGGGAATCACAAGGGCTGAGAGGGGCTGTGAAATATCCTTGGTGAATAGGATTAAAGAGTATCCCAAAGCATTTTATACATACATTAAAAACAAGACGGTAACTAGGGAGAGGGTAGGACCGCTCAAGGACGAAGGAGGAAACTTATGCCTGGAGCCAGAGGAAGTGGACGAGGTACTAAATGAGTACTTTGCATTCGTATTCACCAAGGAGAAGGACATGGAGGACAGTGAAATCATAGAAGGGTATGCTGATATTCTAGGGCATGTTGATACCAAGAAGGAGGAGGTGTTAGGTCTTTTAAAGAACATTCATGTGGTTAAGTACCCAGGGCCTGATGGGGTCTATCTCAGGTCATTGAGAGGCAAGAGAGGAGATTGTGGGGGCCTTGACAGAGATTTTTGTATCTTCTTTAGCCACGGTCAAGGTCCCAGAGGACTGGAGAATAACCAGTGTGGTTCCTCTGTTTATGAAGGGCAGTAGAGACAAACCAGGAAATTATAGGCTAGTGAACTTTACATCAGTGGTAAGGAAATTATTGGAGAAGATTCCTAGGAGTAGGATTTATTCGAATCTGAAAAAGCAAAGACTTTTTAGGGATAGTCAGCATGGTTTTGTGTGGGGGGAGGTCATGTATTACAAACGATTTCGTTTTATGAGGAGGTGACGAAGATGATTGATGTTGGTAGGACAGTGAATGTTGTCTACATGGACTTTAGTAAAACTTTCGACAAGGCACTCTTGGTAGGTTGATCCATAACATTGAGTTACATGGGATGCATGGAGACCTGGTAGATTGGATTTAAAATTAACTTGGCTTAAGACAGAGTGTATTGGTGGAGGGGTGTTATTCTGACTGGAGGACTATGACCTATGGTGTTCTGCAAGGATCAGTGCTGAGACCTCTGCTGTTTGTGATACATATATAAATGATTTGGGCGAAAATGTTGGTGAACTGATAAGTAAGACTGCAGTTGACACAATAATTGTCAGAGTTATGGATAGTGAGGAAAGTCGTTAAAGGATTTAGCAGGATATAGACCAATTGGAAATGTGGGAGAGAAATGGCAGATGAGTTTAACTGGACTAAGTGTGAAGTGTTGTATTTTAGGAGGTCAAATATAAGTGAAAAGGATGCAGTAAATGGCAGGACTCTTAGGGGCGTTGATATACAAAGGGATCTTGGGGTGCAATCCATAGCTTCCTGAAAGTGGCAAAACAAGTAGATAGAGTGGTAAAAAAGGTGTATGGCATGCTTGTCTTCATCAGTTGGGGTGTCAAGTATAAAATTTGGGAAGTCATGTTGCAGCTGTATCAAACTTGAGTTAGACCACATTGGAGTATTGTGTGCAGTTCTGGTTGTCATACTATTATAAGGATGTGGAGGCTTTGGAGAAGATGCAGAAGAGAATCAAAAAGATGTTGCTGGATTAGAGAGTAATAGCTATAAGGAGAGGTTGGACAAACTTGGATTGTTTTCTCTGGAGTGTCGAAGGCTGAGGGATGACCTGACAATATATAAAATTATGAGAGGCACAGACAGGGTAGATAATCAGAATCCTTTTCTCAGGGTGAAAATGTTAAATATTAGAGGACATAGCTTTAAGGTGAGAGGGGGAAAGTTTAAAGGAGATTTATGTGACTTTTTTTACACATAGAGTGATAGGTGCCTGGAATGCACTGTCAGGGGTGGTGGTGGAAGCAGATATGATAGCAATGTTTCAGAGGCATTTAGGCAGACACATGAACAGGCAGGGAACTGTGGAACGTAGACCCATGTACAAGCAGATGTGCAGTTTAAATTGGCATCATGGTTGGCACAGACATCATGGGCTAAAGGGCCTGTTCCTGTGCTACACTGTTCTATGTTTTATGTTCACTAATGAAACAATCCTTTTATTTAAAAAGAACCTTGTTCTCCACACTTATAACAATGCCACCTTTCTTTCCTACAGTGTACCTCCTACAAATACAGATGTGGTAATGACATGTGCTGTTTATTAAATAAACAAGTTCAGAGGTGTGATTTGTTGGATCTCCAGAAAATGTCTCTGATCAGAGATATTCAGAAAGAGATGGGGAAAAAAAATCAATAATTAGAAATTAAAATTTCACGTAACATGTTTAATGATGTAAATTAATTAAAAACAAATAAAATAAAGAAATAAAAAAACTTCCACCTCACTTACCATTTTAATGAGGGCCAGCAACCCATAAAGCTGAGAGTCCCATTAGGAAATATAACCTGTATCTCAGCTCAGTAAAGTACAGAATGTTGACTCTCAATTGTGAGACCAGGCAGCAGAACAAGAGCTCATACATGCTTATTTCTGACTTCCAGCGCCTTCTGCATGACTGAATATTTCTACCAGTTTCTGATTTTACTTCTGATACACTTGAGATGGTGCATTTCAGATCAATCAAACTCATTGACAAAAAAAATCTATCCCCTGCATCTTTGATCTTGCTCAAAGTCCTTTAATCTACCAGATAGTAGGATCAGTTTGTTCCTATGTTTTATAAGCACTTCACTTAAAACACTTCTGCTGTAAAGCAACAATCCCACCTTCTCTAATCTTTCCACATGACTGAAATGCCTTATCCCAAATATCATCTGGTAAATCTTTTTTGCATTTGCTCCAGAGCTTTGATGTCCTACTTAAAGTGTGGTGTCCAGTACTGAATACAAAACACTGGTTGCAGTCTAACCTTGGCTGGGGTAGGAGCCAAGTACAGCTGGTGGAACATCGTACTGAGACCATATCCAAAGAAAGGAAGCAAAGTCATAGAGTAACTTTGAGTGGGCAACACTGGAATATGTTGCATGGTTGAGATCTAATTGTAAAAGAGCAGATTGCTTCATTGTGCCACTTTCCATTAGATGTCATTTTACTTCATTTAGATATGATTCCAGGGTTGGGTAGAATTCAATTCTAAGCATGTGCCTTCTATAGTAAATTGTTTCAGAAGGTTCATACAAGAATGTGATTTCAATCATTTTGGTGAGCAGGAGAGACCAATCTTTTAAATGTCACAAAGCAGGACAATTGAAATTCTATAAGATTTTGAAGCAACTTTCTCCTAGTTAAAGGAGTTTATCTTGTTATATGATCGATCAAAAAATGCTGAACTGCTCCTAAAATTCTTTGTGTAAATTATTTGCATCTCCCAACTATGAGTTCTGTTATCATTTAGATGATATCTATTTGTAATTGAATTTTCTTTTATTTCAGGCACACTATACCTGCCCTCATTTTCCTGGCATTAGTCGCATTCACAAATTATGTGGTTCTTTTCTTCTCTTATCATGGCCTATATACACAGGGTCCGTGGCTGCAAAAGTACAGAAAGGTTGATTTGTGGCTTGTCAGAATACTGGTATGTGTATATAGAATATCTAAATACTATCTTACTTAAAATTTCATTAGATCAATTGAAAATATTTATTGTACTGTTGGGAAATAATAGATTTAGTCTTCTCTTTTGCATCTTGGACACTGTTATCCCCAAGTACAAAACTATTAAAGTTGTGAAGATGGGGTATAACATAAGTCGCAGAGCTCTTGTACCTGCCTGAGGGGGCAGGGGACAGTGGTAATAATTGTAAGAAATTAGATGGATGTCACATGATTTTCCTTCTAGAATCATTTAATGGCTCTGGGCCTGTACTCGCTGGAGTTTAGAAGGATGGAGAGGGGGGTGGGAATCTCATTGAAACCTACCGAATATTGAAAGACCCGGATAGAGTGGACATAGGATATCTCCAGTAGTGGGAGAGTCTAGGATCAGATGACACAGCCTCAGAATAGAAGGCTGTTCCTTTAGAACAGAGATGAGGAGGAATTTCTTTAGCCAGAGGGTGGCGAATTTGTGGAATTCATTGCCACAGACAGCTGTGGGGGCCAAGTCATTGGGTATATTTAAAGCAGAGGCTGATAGGTTCTTGATCAGTAAGGTCATCAAAGGTTATGGGGAGAAGGAATGGGGTTGAGATGGAAAAATAAATCAGCCATGATCAAATGGCAGAGCAGGCTTAATGGGCTGAATAGCCTAATTCTGCTCTATGTCTTATGGTCTTATGAAATCATTTTCCTGGGCTTCTGCTTTCTAGCATTAGGCTCCCTACTGATGCTGAGTCTTGTTACTCATGCTATAACCTGCTCATTCGGGTTAAAACATTTGGGAAGATCCTTGACCTAGACTTTTGTGGTTAGTCAGGTAAATTTTCATTGTCCAGTGGGCCAACAGGATGGGGGTAGGAGTTGGAGGTCTTCTGACAGCTTGGAGTTCTAATCTTGTTGAGCTACCTTATCTCTGTAGATGTTGCATTTTGTTCACTTTTCTCCTGAGGCTAAGGAGGGAAATAATCCCGTCTAGTGATCCCTGCTGAAACATTTACATGTGTTCATATTAATACCCCAGCACTGACTCAGCACATACTTGAAGAATCACCACTTGGCCAAGATAGCAGTTGAACAGGATTGAAGGGTTGCATCAGAAGACCTTGCCATAGCATTTAGGCTGGCTGCGGTTCAGGGTTATTATTGATTCTGGAAATAGAAGCAGGTTAATGTTAAACATCGCTACCTATTATTAGGGGAGGGAAATCTGCCCTGGTAATTCTCCCTAAAAGAATGCCACAATTAATTACTTTTATAATTATTCTGGTGTGATTCAAAAGTGGCAAGTTTGTTAGCTCAATCTGAAAAGCATTCCTTATGTCTTTACAATAATTTATTGTTCAGCTTGGTACTCCAAGCACTGAACCCCGCACTTAGTTCTCACCTAGAATCAGACAATGTGATGAGATAAGGACACTGTACAAGGAAGCAGTATTACAAATAAAATTGTGCCATTATATTTATGACATTGTCTGAAGAAGTGATTGCAACAAAAGTGATCATATTAAGGATTCAGTCATTTTTGAGAAAGGTACCTTCCCTGTGATTAGAGTGGAACCTTCATTCTCTGATAGAGAGTGGAATGAGGATTTGTGTAGACAGTAAATGGTAGGGGCATTAGGAGCACTGATGTGCAAAGAGATTGTGGGGTGCAAGTCCATAGCTCTCTGAACGAACTTTCTTGATGTGACTGATTTCATCAGCTAAGCATGGTGCTGCTCTAAGTTCTGTGGCTTCTACCAGTTAGTAATATATATTGGATTTTCCTAAAGAGGTTGAATAGCAAAAATAAAAGCCTTAACCTATTGAACTATTTTGGAAAGAAAACCACATAGAGAACAAGAGATATTATTAGTGTGAAGGCTAAAGAGGCATGAAGATTTAACGTGTGTTTTATTAAGAATTTTTGTCAGGTACTTGATTCAAAATGTTCACATTAATAGTTTCGTAGTTTGATGGTCATTTATTTCTTCAAATAGTTCCAATTAAAACTAAATGAATCTTGCGGAAAATATTTGTCATTTTTTTAGTCGTAGGGGTCTCTCCTATCATGGATCCTATGCCTTCACCTTGGTTTTATTTTCTTTAAGACAATATGAAATGAGCTTTAAGCAGACATGCTTCCTCACTGCTGTTTATGTTATAGGTACAGAATGGAATAGCTGTTTACGCAACATGGACCACCATAGCAACACTACTTAACTTTGCAGTTGTATTAACTTATAATGCAAGCGTTACCATGGTGACATCTGGTACAATTTGCCTTTCTCTCCTGGCCTTCGAAGTAGTCTTATGGTATGTACAGATGTGTGATAACTTAACTGTCTGATAACTTAATTAGGAAAGTTCCCAGTGTCTCTCAAGGTAAACGCACCATGTCCTGTGACACTATGCCTTAAAACCAAGAATGACAAGATCAGTTTTCAGTCTGTGCTGAATTCACTGATCCCATTCAAAATGCAACATGTGAACATACAAATTAGATCACTAAGACCCTCAAGCTTGCTCCTCCATTTAATAAGATCATGTTTGATCTGATTGTAACTTCTGGTAACCTTTCATTCCCCTTCTTGTCAAGCATCTATCTATCCCTGCCTTAAAAAGTATTCAGAGTCTTTGCTTCCATTGCCCTCTGAAGAAGAGAATTCCAGAAACTCTCTGAAGGAAATGTTTTTCACCCTAGTCTTAAATGGGTGACCCGTGTTCTTAAACTCCTTTGTTTTAGATTCTCACACAAGGAAACATCCTCTCCATATCCACCCTGTCCAGACTCTTCTATATCTCGCATGTTTTGATGAAAAACCCTCACACTTTTTTAAACCCTAGTTAGAATTTCTGTGTCCTTGGATAAGGGGAGGAAATTGTCAGAATTTCTGATTCACATTAAATATTGAAGTTTAAGACTCAATAGGAAGACTTTAACTATCTAATGCCAATGGAGAGTTTTAGAAATGCTGATTGATCAGAGGCTCTTGTTTCATAAACCAGGTATTTGCTTCAAAAAACAAAAACAGATTTTATTGTATATTTTTTGTGAAAATAATAGTGTCTGCTTAACTAAGAAAATCACAAGGAACTTGCACTTAAAATCTCATTCTGCCTATCTTTAGACATCTGATTCTAATTGAATGTTTAGAGGAGGTTTGCTTTCACCACTTTGCTCAGTGGTCAATTCAGCACAGTGATTACTGAGTGTGGAGGAGGACCTCCTGATATTGATCCTAAAATTGCCTCTTTTGGAGTTTGAAGCTTGAGCTATACCCACAGTTTATTCCAAATTAACATTTTCCATCTTATTTACTATTATATGTATCTATATCTACCCCAGATACCTTAAATTGCAGTTCTTGTCCCTTTCCTCAATATCCAAAGCTGTGAAATCAGTGAGCAGCCTCATGGAACTTACCTGCACTACCTCCAGCAATTGTATGTCTCCCCTGTTTTTCAGCTTTATCTTTAGTTATTTCAGCAGCATGCATGTTTCTCGCTCTTAATGTCTGTAGTAAGTGTAGTCTGCCATTATTGAGGTACTCGCACTTCACTTAGCTTTTTCTGTAATTCCTGAGTTTCTTTCTTTGAGTCTATGGCCTCTTCTAGTTTGATATTATTTGCAAATTTAATCAACTTGGTTTAATCTCCATTTGGGACAGCTCGAAATAGGGAGGGTAAAATTGTTGAGAGTTGCTTAATTACATGCTATGAAGTCCAGTGTATGGAATAGAAACACTACAGCACAATTCTGGTCCTTCAGTCCACAAAGCTGTGCCAAATATGTCCCTACCTTACAGACCCATAACTCTCTATTTTTCTCAGCTCCATGTACCTATCTAAAAGTCTCTTAAAAGACCCTATCATATCTGCCTCCATCACCGTTGCCGGTAGCCCATTCCACGCACTTACCACTCTCTGAGTAAAAAAAAACTTACCCCTGACATCTCCCCTATACTTACTCCCCAGCACCTTAAACCTATGACCTCTTGTGGCAACCATTTCAGCCCTAGGAAAAGGCCTCTGACTATCTACCCGATCAATGCCTCTCATCATCTTTTATACCTCTATCAGGTCCCCCCTCATCCTCCATCGCTCCATGGAGAAAAGGCCGAGTTCCCTCAACCTGCTTTCATAAGGCGTGCTTCGCAATCCAGGCAGCATCCTTGTAAATCTCCTCTGCACCCTTTCTATGGCTTCCACATCCTTCCTGTAGTGAGGTGATCAGAACTGAGCAGTATTCCAAGTGGGGTCTGACCAGGGTCCTATATTGCTGCAGCATTACCTCTCAGCTCCTAAATTCAATTCCACAGTTGATGAAGGATAATACACCATATACCTTCTTAACCACAGAGTCAACCTGTGCAGCTGCTTTAAGTGTCCTATGGACTCGGACCCCAAGGTCCCTCTGATCTTCCACACTGCCTAGAGTCTGTGCCAACCATGATGCCAATTTAAACTGCACATCTGCTTGTACATGGGTCTACGTTCCACAGTTCCCTGCCTGTTCATGTGTCTGTCTAAATGCCTCTGAAACATTGCTATCATATCTGCTTCCACCACCACCCCTGACAGTGCATTCCAGGCACCTATTACTCTATGTGTAAAAAAAGTCACATAAATCTCCTTTAAACTTTCCCCCCATTAATACTATACTCTGCCATCATATTTGACCTACCAAAATGAACCAGTTCACACTTATCTGGGTTGAACTCCATCTGCCACTTCTCAGCCCAGCTTTGCATCCTATTTATGTCTCGCTGTAACCTCTGACAGCCCGCCACACTGTCCACAATAACTCCAACCTTTGTGTTATCTGCAAATTTACTAACCCATCCCTCCACTTCCTCATCCAGGTCGTTTATAAAAATCACAAAGGGTAAGGGTCCCAGAACAGATCCCTGAGGTACACCACTGGTCATCGGCCTCCATGCAGAACACGACCCTTCAACAACCATTCTTTGCCTTCTGTGGGCCAGCCAGTTCTGTATCCACAATGCAATGTCCCCTTGGATCCCATGCCTCCTTATTTCTCAATAAGCCTTGCATGGGGTACCTTATCAAATGCCTTGCTGAAATCCATATACACTACATCTACTGCAATCCCTTCATTGAATTTTTTTGAGGATGTGACTAAACACATCAATCAGGCTCATACAGCAGGACCTGCCCTTGACAAAGCCGTGCTGACTATTCCTAATCATATTATACCTCTCCAAATGTTCATAAATCCTGCCTCTCAGGATCTTCTCCATCAGTTTACCAACCACTGAAGTAAGACTCACTGGTCTATAATTCCCTGGGCTATCTCTACTCCCTTTCTTGAATAAGGGAACAACATCCACAACCTTCCAATCCTCCGGAACCTCTCCCGTCTCCATTGATGATGCAAAGATCATCGTCAGAGGCTCCACAATCTCCTCCCTCGCCTCCCACAGCAGCCTGTGGTACCTTATCTGGTCCCAGTGACTTATCCAACTTGATGCTCTTCAAAAGCTCCAGCACCTCCTCTTTCTTAATATCCACATGCTCAAGCTTTTCAGTCTGCTGCAAGTCATCACTACAATCACCAAGATCCTTTTCCATAGTGATTACTGAAGTAAAGTATTCATTAAGTACCTCTGCTATTTCCTCCGGATCCATACACACTTTCCTACTGTTACACTTGATAGGTCCTATTCTTTCATGTCTTATCCTCTTACTCTTCACATACTTGTAGAATGCCTTGGGGTTTTCCTTAATTCTGCCTGCCAAGGCCTTCTCATGTCCCCTTTTGGCTCTCCTAATTTCCTTCTTAAGCTCCTTCCTGTTAGCCTTATACGCTTCCAGATCTATAACATTACCTAGCTCTCTGAACCTTCTGTAAGCTTTTCTTTTCCTTTTGACTAGATTTATTATAGCCTTTGTACACCAAGGTTCTTGTATCCTATCGTAACTTCCCTGTCTCATTGGAACATGCCTGTGCAGAACTCTGCACAAATATCCCCTGAATATTTGCCACATTTCTTCCATACATTTCCCGAGAACATCTGATCCTAATTTAAGCTTCCAATTTCCTGCCTGAGAGCCTCATAATTCCCTTTACTCCAACTAAACACCTTTCTAGTCTGTTTGGTCCTATCTCTCTCCAATGCTATCGTAAAGGAGATAGAATTATGATCACTACCTCCAAAATGTTCTCCCACTGAGATCTGACACCTGACCAGGTTCATTTCCCAATACCAAATCAAGCACAGCCTCTCCTCTTGTAGGCTTATCTACATATTGTGTCAAGAATCCTTCCTGAACACACTTGACAAACTCCACCCCATCTAAACCCCTCACTGTATAGAGATGCCAATCGATATTTGGGAAATTATAATCTCCCATCACAACTCTGTTATTATCACACCTTTCTAGGATCTGCTTCCCTATATCTCCTCGATATCCCTGTTACTGTTGGGAGGCCTATAAAAAACACCCAATAAAGTTATTGACCCCTTCCTGTTCCTAACGTCCACCTACAGAGATTCCGTAGACAGTCCCTCCATGACGTTCACCTTTTCTGTACCCGTGACACTAAAGAATAATCTGTCTGGATAGCACATAAACAAAAGCTTTCCACTATATCTCAGTACATATGACAATAATAAACCAATGCCAACACCAAATATGTGAATATTGGAAATGCCCTGGACTGTCATCGAGCAATCTGCTGTACAATTCCTCAAACTGTAGATGAAGAATGGACTGCTACTCAGTGGTCAGTGTCTTCAGCAAATGAGGGGTCAAAATTGGTAAACTACTGTTCACTCTGTTAAAATATTCATTGATATTGGCCAAGCATTAGTAGAATATTGTGCATGAGCAATGTTATGCTTTTCTTTAAATAGTGCTGTAGAGTTCTTGTTTTAAACTAAGTATAACATTAAAACAATATATTTTGCCAGTTTATAATAAAATGATATAAATTATGAAATGTTTTTTTACTTTTGTCCACAGGTTCTATTTGGAAAATTTTGTGTTTGATAAATATGTGCGCTACACACTTACAATCTACCCAGTTGTCATTGTGGCATTATCAGGATCTTTGGACAAACATTATGAAGCCATCTCACCAACCAGGAACAACATTTATATTGGTGAGTAACAGACAAATTAATTTGTAGTAAGAAAGTTTTCATTTCCTTTAGTGTCCTGTTTTTTGGGAACTGGTAAATGGATTTGTTTAGGAGAGCAGCCATTGGTCTGTTTCTTGAATGAGTTGAAGTAGTGCAGAGTAGTGCCCAATTATCGTAAAGATAACATACAGAAGGACCTGCAAGTTATATAGCTTACATCAAGTCATGTTATGGTGGCAATTGCAGAAGTGGAACCGCTATCTAAAATTCTCCCCTGAGGTGAATTGTAAAGATTTGCCACCAGAATACTGGGAGTATGAGGTTAGTTGCTACAGTTGTGCATTGCAAGTTACTTCAAATGTTCTCCAACAGCAAGCACAAGGTAAATTGAAATCTGGCTTATTCTCAGCCACTGAACAGACAATTTCTTGTTACTCTCGTCAGTCAATGACATTGCAATACTGACTGTCAATAACTGGACAAAACATGTCAGCTGTAATATTTACGTATTAATTCCTCCATCATTTCTCCTTCCCCAGTAGATAAAACACATAGACAAATAACTCCATTTGGGTTAACAAGGTGGACTTTACAGTGGGGCACTAACAACTGCTTCAGTCATGGACCCACTGCTGCAAACATCAGTGGCACCTATGATCTCAAGGCATTGTAGCCTTGATGCTCCAGAGGATCAGGGTGTGACATGAACTCCCATTGATTATAGCACGGGGTTCAGAGGGTGGGGTGGGGTCAGGACCATTGGGGATTGAAAGTATGGGCCTGTAGTCAGGACCATCACACTTGTGGGAGGGGTGGTGTTGTTCATGGGCTGGCCTCATGGGGTTGATGTGGGAGGGAGAGGTTTGGGAGGGGCTGGTCTGACAAGATTGTGCTCAGCACTATGCATTGGGGTGGGTCAGAGCCACACAGGTCGTCGGGTGGGGCTGGGTGCCTAGGGGTGCTGGAAGGATCAAAAGGTAAGGACCCAATCAAGTGTAAAAGATCTTTGTCCTAAGTGCCCAGCAATAGTCACTTCTGAGACAACATGGGGGAATTTGGACTACATTGCTTACAAAAGGAGCAAGCCTGAAGACTGAAAAATCAAAAAAACTCAGATGCTGGAAATCTGAAATAAAAGACAGAAAATGCAGGAAATAGTAAATCAGGCTGCATCTGTGGAAGGAGAAATTGAGTTAACATTTTAGATTGCGAGAATTGGGGGAAAAAATGGAAACAAGTTAGTACAAAAGGTGGGCAAGGAATGGACTGAGCAAAGGGAATGTTTCCGATACGGTGAGACCCTATTTAAGCATGAGGCTGTAGTGGAAATCATTTTCCAATTATGTCCTGCCTTGGTATGAGTGACCATTTGTAGACCTCAAGTGTGCTTAAGAATTTTTCATTAGTGATATCAAGACATACATTGTATGCCACTGTATGTCTGGTAGGAGCTGTGCATGTGGTACATAGAGAGGACCCAGGTCAAATTTCCAGTACGGTCGTGTGGCATTTGGAATTCAGGTTTTATCTAAAATTCATCCGTTTAGCACAATAATTGTTAAGCTGTTCATAGCCCTTCACAACCCAGAGACCACATGGTGGTTTTAAAGCACTACTGTGTTTTATTTTGGCTTGTTTTCTCCCCATTGTATATTGTATTCATCATGTAATTGAAATGCAAACCAGTAACACTGATGTCTTCTTCCCCCAGCTGTGCTGCTGGCCACTGCCTGCATTGCCTTTGCAGCACGTATTGCCATAGTTACTTGGAGACATTTCAAACACCCTCTCCATCAGAGCACAGAGGAATGACTGGAAAAGTGATGCAAGAAAAAGATAAAAGTTCATCTATTTAGAACAATAGTTTTCTTCAAGCAATTCTTATAGGACAATGGGAATAGATATAGAATCATTGAATTCAAGAATCCTGAAGTGTGTCACTTAATCTGCTTGTCTTTCAATGCTGTGCTGATGTATATTCAAACTCTTGACAAACTCCTCACTTTATTAATTGAAACTTGTCTCCATTTCATTCAGCAAAAGAAATGGTTTCAGCAATAATTGAAGGAAATTCATTTTGGCAATTGGATCAATTAAAGCTTGAGAACATTTATGCATTAGGGCCTAAATTTTGCTGCAGGTGATTGATAATGGATTGCTGCAAGCAGCAAATGTGCTTATTAACCCTGGTGAACAGTCAGCCTTGGTGGTTTGTTTTTGCAGCAGTGACCAGAAGGCATTTTTTTGTGATTGCTTACCAGTAGAAACACAAGAGCAAAGCGGTTGATCTTTGTTTTACCCAAGAGCCTGGCTTCATTATTATGTTACAACTGTCCTTGTCACTTCTAGATTCATTTGGGCAAAAATTTGGAACAATAAAAAAAGGAATCCTGGAAATCTGAATATAAAGTAAAACATGCAGTATGTTTACAGAACTGATAAAGTCATAGTTTGAAATTAATATTGATGGAATCAAATTTGGACCCCAGCATGCTGCATGATTTTCCTGCAGGTTTCTTCCTTTCATAATCCTCTGTTTCATTTCCATTGCAAAGTCAGACTAACTACTTGTAAATGCCTGATTGCACTGGTCTACAGCCTGAGGCAGTTTACTCTATCCGGAATGTTGAATTGAACTTAAAGAATATGAATTTTTTTATAGGGAATATGAAAGGAATATTTTAACTCTCAACTTATACATTTTGTTAAAGATCCTTGGACATTAAAACATTGATTTGAGAGGGGGTTACTGCTGGTTAACCACTCTGGTGTATTATCCTCCTCACTTTCTCATGACTGGGATTTCTCCAAAATAGATTTCAGATTTAATTAAACCTTAATTCAAATTTATGTCCTTGAGTCTACATTCATAAACCTTGTTGAGGGAAAGAAATGTACCAAAGTCATCTTATGACAGCATGTACTCCTCAGAGAAGATCCAAACACACACACCATTGGTGAAGACAGTCCCACTTGGTATTCTTCCATTGGTCCATTTCTTCACTCAAAATGTGCGACTCCTTTCAGAGGTGACTACTTTCATTGGTGAAGTAATAGTGTGGGAAGGGCAACAGATAGGAACCGTTTTAAAATACTCCAAGTCACTTATCAGACCAGAGTAACCAATGATTCCTCTTCAGTAAATACTGATCACACTGAGTAATGAACAAATATTGGTAGATTACGTGCAGAAAACCCCCAGTCATATTTTAACATTTAAAGGAAATTCCTGTCTCCAGTCACTGCAGACCTGTGCATCAGATGTAAAATGAGCACAGTATTTTCCTGTGTCTCCAGCCTTCTACCACTAAAGATCTGGTGCCTACAAGACATAAAATGCATATGCCTCTGTGGTTCTCCCTTTTCAGCATTTGTCTCCTTCATTGGATAGATGGAGGACAGCATCATTTGTATCTTTAGATGATTTAAAACTTTCAACACCATCATCCCCTCAGTCCTAATCAACAAGCTTCAAAACTTGGGCCTCTGTATCTCCCTCTGCAACTGGATCCTCTGCTTCCTTATTGGGAAACCACAGTCAGTTCTGATCAGTAGTGACATCTCCTCCTTGCTGACAATCAACACAGGTGCACCTCAAGGATGCGTGCTTAGCTCACTGCTCTACTCTCTCTACACTCATGACTGTGTGGCTAGGCCATCTATAAATTCACTGATGACACCATTGTTGTTGGCAGAATCTCAGATGGCGACGAGGAGGCATACAAGAGTGAGATCGGCTGGTTGAGTGGTGTCACAACAACACACTCAATGTCAGCAAGACCAAGGAATTGATTGTGGACTTCAGGAAGGGGAAGTTGGGAGAACACACACTAGTCCTTGTTGAGGGGTCAATGGTGGAAAGGGTGAGCAGCTTCAAATTCCTGGGCGTCAACATCTCAGAGGATCTATCCTGGACCCAAGACATTGATGCAATCACGAAGAAGACACACCAGCGGCTCTACTTCATTAGGAGGTTGAGGAGATTTGGTACGTCACCAAAGACTCTTGCAAATTTCTACAGATGTATAGTGGAGAGCATTCTGACTGGTTGCATTACCACCTGGCACGGAGGCTCTAATGTGTAGGATCGAAAGAAGCTACAGAGGGTTATAGACTCAGCCAGCTCCTTCACAAGAACAACCCTCCCCGCCATCTAGGACATCTTCGTGCCTGAAGGCAGCATCCATCACTAAGGATGCTCACCATCTGGGACACGGTCTCTTCACATTACTAGCATCAGGGAGGTGGTACAGGAGCCTGAAGACCCACACCCAATGTCTTAGGAACAGCTTCTTCCCCTCCACCATCAGATTTCTCAACAGTCCATGAACGCTACCTCATTATTTGTCTTTTACACTATTTTTTGGTAACTTATAGTAACTTTTACATCTTGCACTCCACACAAATTTCACGACGTGTCAGTAATAATAAACCAGATTCTGGACTGAATGCAGTTTCCTTTTTTAAAAAAAAATCCTGTTAGGGCTGACTTTGAATTGGACCAAACACTTTGTGAACTACCTTGCAACATGCTGCAAATACCAATGCTGTGATAGGTTCAAAGTCTTTAGTGGTTCAGAGCACAATATTATTATTTTCATGGAGTGGGGGGGGGGGAGGGAATTGAGGTTCATGATAAAATGGATTATTGCTACCTTCAGATGAATAGGCATTGATTATATAAAAATGCCAAATATTGATGGCACTAGAGTGACGCAAGAGCACCATTTTATTTTGCCCTATCCATTTAGAAGGGCTTCTCAAGGCTACCTGAGATAATGACTTTTTCCGGTAATGTATCTTTTCACTTCCAATGCCAAGTACCCTGTCATATGTTCAGCATCTTCTATTCATCCATCAGTTGGAGTTTCACTGCTGTGGACTGGGCTTCAGTACTTTGTACCTTAAATATAAAAGCAGGTGGTCAGTGCAAACTTGACACTTGCCTTTATCCAGGTTTCAAATTTAAAAGGACAATACCAGGAGATGTCTTGATAAAGAGTTGGTCTGTTGCCAATATTTATTCTTTCTGATAATTGTCACTATTGAAATCATAACTATTATTCACCAATAATCATTTAGCACATTAAAGGACATGCCCACATCATTAGTTACATGCAACACACTTGCAGATTTCTAGCTGTGTAATGAGACATACTGCATCAATACAAGAAGTTTACACAAAAGCTTTGGTGGAAAAGAAAATGGTATCTTTCTGAATGCTAGTCATCAGCTGCAACACGGTTGCAACACAGCTCACCTCATTTTAAGGAAAAGTTGAACAATAGTCTCAAGTGCACCTAAAACAAGCTGGAGGACTCTTTAGGTTTTGGATTTAATAACATAGATTGACATTGCTCAGTGTTTACTGTATATAGAGTTAAGACTCTGTATTTATGAACAAAATGCCAACATGATGGAAACTGCATTTTCTGGCAAAGTGATTTGCTCCAAGTGTCAAACAGTTAAGCATCTTCCTTGAGATTAAATTGATATTGATCAGAAGATTATCTTGTATTACATCAATAAATATCCTATTTTTTTCCCAACTGAATGTTTTTTTGTTCTGAAAAGTTTGTTTTGACTGAATTGTCTTCAATCTACAAGTTTTGTTGCTCAGAAAGCTATTTAAGCGATAGCTCACTTTAGAATGTGGTGATTATTAATTACAATATTTTCTTTAGGTTTGGCATGTGTAATTGGATTTCTTAATAGGTAAAGAGATGATGGAGAAACTTGATCCCCCATGCATTTAATTTGGTAAATCATACAAATAAGGATGACATCAACATCTCCCTTTGCAACTGGATCCTTGACTTTCTGACCAACAGACTGCAATCAGTAAGATAGGAAGCAGCACCTCCGCCACAATTATACTCAAAACTGGTGCCCCACAGGGCTGTGTCCTCAGCCCCCTATTTTATTCTCTATATGCTCACGACTGCATGGCTAGATTCTAACTCATCTACAAGTTTGCAGATGACACCACTGTAAGTGGGCCAAATCTCAAATAATGATGTCAGAGTACAGGGTCGCTGAGGTCAAGAGGGTTGAGAGCTTCAAGTTCCTAGGAGGAAACATCACCAATAACCTGTCCTGATCCAACCATTAAGATGCATTAGCCAAGAAAGCACACCAGCACCTCTACTTCCTCAGGAAGCTAAAGAAATTTGGCACATCCCTTTGACACTCACCAACTTTTTATCCCCCTTCGCCCCCCCCCCCCCCCCACACACACACACACACACACACACACACATAAATCATAGAAAGCATCTTATCCAGATGCATCACAGCTTGGTACAGCAACTGCTCTACCCATGACTGCAAGAGACTGCAGAGAGTTGTGGACACAACTCAGCACGTCATGGAAACCAGCCTCCCCTCCATGGACTGTCTACACTGCTCGCTGCCTCAGTAAACAACATAATCAAAGACCCCACCCACTCTGGACATTCTCTTTTCTTCCCCCACCCCCAAAATCAGGCAGAAGATACAAAAGCCTGAAAGCACATACCACCAGGCTCAAGGACAGCTTCTATCCCACTGTTAAAAGACTGTTGAACACCTAGTACGAAGATGGACTCCTGACCTCAATCTACCTCAAGTATGACCTTGCACCTTATTGTCTGCCTGCACTGTAACTGTAACACTTTATTCTGTATTATTGTTTTTCCTTGTATTACATCAATGCACTGACGTGATGAAATGATCTGTATGGATGGCATGCAAAACAAAGTTTTTCCACTGTGTCTTGGTACATGTGACAATAATAAACCAATTATATACAATGCACTTTAGAAGTTCGCAGCTGCCTGCTGCAAGTCAAAATTTGAACAAGGTTGTTAAATACCAAAACCAAAAAGTGCTATAATTTAGATTTAATTCAAAGTTACCACCCGCTTATGGGCAAGCACACCATAGTAATGGCCATTGTTGTGTACACAATGCCATCCTGTTCAGTCAAAGAATGTATTAAGTCATGAAACCAAACCTTAAAAAAAAGTGATATTTTGTGTTGTAATTTATTGGAGAATACCAGAAACTATTTGCAACCGATGGCACTGTTTTTCCCAGGTTGCCACAGATATGGCGAAGGAGAGAACTCTGGAATTAAGATTTGTGCACTAGAATAGCTCACCGGCAGTGGTGCAAAATCAAAACAGATCATTTAAACATTTAAGAGAGTGGAGAGTCTGTTGGTGGCGCTCAATGGACTAAATCATAACTTGGCTTTGGTCCAAGTACTTTTCAATCTATTATTTACCACTCTTTAATAAGTCTTTTACAATACTGGCACAAGTTTAATCTTGATTTTTAACTGCTAAAATGAATACCAGATCTAAAGCATCAGTTAGTGGTAAAGGTAATGGAGACCAACCTACTTTGGAAGCTATTTCTAATCTGGATAGAAAGTTCGACCGGAGCTTTGCCAAATTGAAGTCCATTTTACAGGACTTTGAAGAAAAACAAAATATTCTTATCCAGGAGAATGCCAAACAAAGGCAACTAATTGCTGAACTCGACCAAGCTGGTAAAGGGAGAGATGCCAAACTTCATTCATTTGAAAAAGCCTTAATTACGACCAAGCAAAACCTGGAAAAGCAACAACAGAGGATCATCGACCTGGAAGGACGCAGCAGGAGGAAAAATTTAAGAATCATCAACTTTCCAGAAGACACCGACACTGGTAACCCCACAGAATTCTTTTCTAAACTTTTGGTCGATGTGTTTGGCTCCGATACGTTTCCTGCTGACCCCATTCTGGACAGAGCTCATTAAAATTCAAACCTGCTCCGGATCAAAAACCTCGGCCAGTAATTTTGAGATTTCATTTTGTCAGCGTCAAGGAACTCTTGATTCGTACTGCTCATCAACGTGGAATGATTCAATTTAAACAATGGAAGTTTCGAATAGTTGAAAATTACGTCCCAGAAGTTATGAAAGAAAGGCTGACCTACAAACCAGTTACGGCTCGTCTCTATCAAAGCAATTATCATCCTGCATTACTATTCCCAGCAAGGCTCAGAATTACACTACCTGATAAATCTCGTAAATGGTTTAAATCCGTTCAAGAGGCCGAGCAGTTTCTTTTGAACTAGCTTTTAATTTTAAAAGCTAAGAAATGCGGAAGAGATACAGTGTTCTTCTTTTGATTTATTACTTACTCACTTTATTATCTAATTAATTTTTAGAATTAAACCTCTCTATTTTCTTCTTTTAATATTTTTAATGTTTTGTTTTTTATTATAATTAAGAATGTAACTAAATGACTGATCGTTTGCTTTCTTTCTGAAATAATTATTAAACTGTATTCTTTAAATGTCGACTGTTAATGCCCTCTGGCTCTGTTTTAATTCCATAACTTTGTTGTCATTTCGATATCGCTGTTTGGGTTATCTTTTTCATTCTTAGTCTAAACATGAGTGGTTTATATATTTGTTAATTTGGACTACCGCCACCAATAGAATTGGGGTTAATTCAATTAGAGGGTAACTTTCTGGCTGTCTATTGGCCAGTTTTCGGGCAGTTGGGGGAGGGGGGGTGGGACTGTTTCTAGGTTTTTTTTCTTCTGGGCTAAACTACAAATTTTCCTAAAATGTTGTCATATCTGTTTCCTCTTTGAACTTTTTTACTCCTTCCTGTTGGCAAGATCCGTATATACCAAGATTAATCCTTTACATACCATATGTTTTTTAATCTGTCAAAATGGATAAGACAATTAATTTTATTTCATGGAATGTTAATGGCTTAAACAATTTGCTTAAGCGCAAGAAGATCTTTAAAGTTTTTCATAGATTAAATGCTCAGATCATTTTTGTTCAGGAGACTCACACCAGGAAGAAAGATAATCAATGTTTTTTAGATTTTGGAGGGGTCAACAGTTCCATTCAAATTCACAAGCAAAGGTGAAAGGAATTTCTATTTTTATAGACTCCTCAATTTTGTTTGTTCATCATGAGACAATATCAGACCCAAATGGTAGATTTTTATTAATTACTGGTCTACTTCATAATAAAAAAGTTTTTATGGTTAATGTTTATGCACCCAATGTAGATAACCCTGAATTTTTTAAACATTTGTTTGCATTATTTCCTAATTTAAATGAATACACTGTGATTATGGGTGGAGATTTTAACTGCTGTCTAAACCCTTTGATGGATAGATCTGTGTCAAATCCTACACTTCCAAACAAATCCGCTGTCTCTATTAATTCCTTTTTAGTTGAATCCGGAATCTTAGATGTTTGGAGATTTCTACACCCAGTTGATAAAGAATTTTCATTCTTTTCTCATGTCTACCATAATTACTTGAGGATTGATTATTTTTTTATTGATGCTAGATTAGCTCCATTTACTACGGACTGCAAATACGATGCAATTGCCATTTCTGATCATGCACCATTGAGATTATCAATTAAATTACCAGATGTATCCTTTGATGTCAGACAATGGCGATTTAACCCTTCGCTATTACAAGACTTAGATTTCGTCCAATTTATTAAAGAACAGATTTCATTTTTCTTTTTAACTAATTTTACTGAAGAAATCTCCAGTGGGATAATATGGGATACGTTTAAAGGATACATCCGTGGTCAAATTATTTCATATTCCGCTGGATTGAAAAAATGAACTAATAATGAAAGATATACATTAGCTGACAAGATTAAAGAAATCGATAAAGTATATTCTGTTACTCCTAATCTGGAGCTTTTTAAAAGGAGAACAGAACTGCAACTACAACATAGTTTATTATTAACATCTTCAAATGAAAATCTACTACTTAAAAACAAAAGTCAATTTTATATACATGGTGACAAATCTGGTAAATTATTGGCCAACCAATTGAAAGCTACCATATCTAAACATCAGATTAATAAAATTCGTAAACCGGATGGTACCAACACGATAGATCAAGTTCAAATTAACAAATCCTTTCAAGAATTTTATTCTCCTTTATACCGATCAGAATCCCCTGAGGATCCTACTTTAATACATGAATTTTTAAGAGATTCCCCAGTTATCTTTAAATGAACGCTCTATATTAGATGCTCCTATTTCGGAGGAAGAAATAAAGAAAGTAATATTTTCAATGAATTCGGGTAAAGCACCCGGCCCTGATGGATACACAGCTGAATTTTTTAAATCCTTTTCTGATGTTCTTGTTCCCTGGTTAGCCAAAATTTTTAAGGATGCCCTATCAGTGGGTAAACTACCATAATCTTTCTATGAAGCAACTATTACTTTAATTTTTAAAAAGGATAAAGATCCCACTGATTGTGCATCTTATAGACCTAATTCTTTATTAAATGTAGATTCCAAAATATTTTCCAAAATATTGTCCTTTAGATTGCAAAAGGTTCTTCCACAAATTATCTCTGAAGACCAGACAGGATTTATTCAGAATTGTTATCTACATTTTAACATTAGGAGATTAATGAATATTATATATACCCCTTCATCCCAAATTCCAGAATGTGTTGTTTCACTAGCTGCTGAAAAGGCGTTTGACAGAGTCGAATGGGAATATCTATTCAGTATACTTCAATAATTCAATTTTAGTCCTAAATTTATATCTGCGATTAACATGATTTATTATGCACCTATGGCTTCAATACTTACTAATAATCAAAGATCTCCTTTGTTTAGGCCTTTTTCGAGGCCCGTCAAGCCCTTTATTATTTGATATTGCATTAGAACCTTTGGCTATTGCATTTTGAGATTCTTCAAATATATGTGGTATTACTCGTGGATAGAAGATTCATATCTCTTTACACAGATAACCTGTTACTTTATATTTCTAATCCGGAGGAATCTATCCCCGCTGTACTATCACTATTAGATCAGTTTAGTGTTTTTTCTGGCTATAGATTAAATTTTAATAAGAGTGAACTTTTTCCATTGAATATGCAAATTCCAATTTATAGCCAATTACCTTTTAGATTGGTAACTGACTATTTTATCTATTTAGGTGTTAAAATTACTAAGAAACATAAGGACTTATTTAAAGCTAATCTATTGCCTTTAATTGACCATGTTAAACAATTATTTACTAAATGGTCCCCACTGTCTCTATCATTGGTAGACCAAATTAATGCGGTTAAGATGACTATTTTACCAAAATTTTTATATTTATTTCAAGCAATTCCAACTTTTGTTCGGAAATCTTTTTTTGACACTATTGATTCTAAAATTCTTTCATATATTTGGCAGAATAAAAACCCAAGGTTAAGTAAGAAATATTTACAAAAACTAAAAAAGGATGGTGGTATAGCCTTGCCTAACTTTAGATTGTATTATTGGGCAATCAATATTAGATATTTAATTTTTTGGACACAAGATTCAGATGTAATTCAATGCCCCAAATGGGTACACCTTGAAACCCAATCAGTACTTGAATTTTCATTAGTTTCTATTTTAGGAGCTCCACTCCCTTTTGCACTTACCAAATTAAGTAAACATATGATTAACCCAATTGTTAAACATACAATATGAATATGGTTTCACTTTCGTAAATTTTTTGGATTGAATAAATTTAATCTATCAAGTCCCATTCAATCTAATTTTTTTCTTTTATCCATCTAGAGTTGACTCAGCTTTTTCCATATGGAAAAGGAAGGGAATAGTATGTTTTCTTGATTTATTCATTGATAACTGTTTTTCATCTTTTGAACAATTGTCTAACAAATACAATTTGCCTAGATCACACTTTTTTCGATATTTGCGAATTAGAAATTTTTTAAAAGCTACTATATCCTCTTTTCCCACTCCTTACAAAACTGAAATTACGGAAAAAATTTTTGGTTTTAATCCTTGTCAGAAGGGCTTGATAGCAATAATTTATGACTTAATTATGAAAACTTGTTCAGAACCACTGGACAAAATGAAGAATGAATGGGAAAGTGAACTCCAGACATCTATACCTACAGAGACTTGGAAGAAAATTCTTCATTTAGTTAATACACCTTCAATGTGTGCCAGGCATTCTTTGATACAGTTTAAGGTAGTTCACAGGACCCATATGTCAAAAGATAAGCTAGCTCGTTTTTATCAACCTATATGTGACAGATGTAAATCGAATGTGGCTTCTTTGACACATATGTTTTGGTCCTGTCCTCTTCTGGAAAAATATTGGAAAGATATTTTTAACATTATTTCAAATGTATTGAAGATTGATTTACAAGCTCATCCTATCACTGCAATTTTTGGTTTACCAAGGATAAGAGTCTGGCCATCTATCTGCCTCCGCTAACTGAATGATTGCCTTTGTTACATTAATGGTCAAATGATCCATTTTGCTTAAATGGAAGGATCCAATACCCCCTACTACTTTTCAATGGTTCTCTCAAACTATATCATGTTTAAACTTGGAAAAAATTAGGAGTGGTACTTTTGATCCTTCGCTTAAATTTGAGGAAGTTTGGAGTCCATTTATTCAATATTTTCACATGATATAGATCCCCTTATAATAACCTTTCAATTTAGAGGAACGGAGTTGATGACATAATATTGCTGTTTCTATTGAGAGATTTTAGTCCAGTTTTTTCTGGGTTTTTTTCAATTTTTTTCTTTAGCTTAGTTTGGTTTGATATATTGTTTATAATTTTTCTTATTGTTTTGGGGTTTTTCTTTTTTTTAAAATATTTCATAATAAATCTTTTTCTTTTATATTATATTCATTCACTAACAGATCATTGGATCTACAGATTTTTTATACTCTATTGTTCTTTATGATTATCCATGTCATGATTGTTCTCCTGATCTCTTTGTATTACATGTATAAACATTGATATATTAATCTGTATTAATTTGAAAACTAATAAAAAGATTATAAATAAGTGGAAAAATTGAATGCAATGGGGAAAAAATGTTTGTATACTCAAGAAAAATATGCCAGCCTTACTTCAATGTTAGCATACCTGCCTCTAAATCAGAGGTTTTGGATGCAAGCCCCACACCAACGATTTGAGCAAATAATCTATGCTGGCACTCTAGCATTACTGCACTCTAGCAGACTTGCCCTTTTTCTTTTTTCTTTTTAAACAAAAGGGTGATTTCTTTTCCCTTTGGGGAATCCAAGTGTCACTGGCAAAGGCCCTTGGGTGAGATGCCAACTGAGCAGCTTGTTAAGCCAATTCAGAGGATATTTAAGAGTCAAGCACATGGACTGGGTGTGTCTGGAATCACATTACCCAAGACTGGGTAAAGATTTCATATTTCCTTGCAAAACAATGTAAATGAATCAGATGTTTTATTTTTACATCTCATTAGTTTTGTGCTCATCATAACTACAATTAGCTTTATTTGCCCCCAAATTCCAGATTACTAATTGAACTTAAAATTCTACTACTACGATGGCACAATTTGAATTGTGGTTTTTGGATTGTTAGATCAGGCTTCTGGATTTCTAGTCATGTAATTTAACTGCCATCTGCATTTTAGGTTGATTGTAGAAAAAAGATCCATAGTTGTTCAAATGAATGCAGGGAATTCTCCATGTTCAACTTAACATTACCTCTCACCTAATAAGCTATTCATGCTATTGAGATATTTGCCATCATTTGTCCCTTTTTTTTAAAGTGACTACGATTCAGAAGTCATTATCTATAAACATTTTAAAACTTCTTGGATTTTGCAGGACCAGGTCATATCAACCTAGAAGGCCATTAGATTTTTTTTTCCACCATTACCACCATTTTGTACGCAGACAATATCCAACCCCATAACTGGGGCTTTGGAAACAAAAAGCACATTAGGGAGGAGGTTATATTTAGATCAATCACAAAGTACATCCACTGTAAAATATTTTATTTATACACCAACTTCATTTTATAGAACAGGAGTGCCAAACTGAGGTTATAAGAGAGAAACCCTAGAATTTAAAGGCCTATTAATCTTGTATCAATGGTAGAGGAGTTACTTGTCTTAAGTTTTCAGTTCAAGTGCTCTGTATGTCATGACATGTAGAACTCTTTAAAGATTAGAGGCAGACTGTTCAGGAGTGACATCAGAAAGTAATTGCTTACAAATAGCTGTGAAACCACCATCGGACCAGGCTGGAGAGGCTGCATGGCTCACAGTTCCTTTGACCTTTTCTGGATTTGAAGATGGGCTTGGATGAATGAAAAGGAGAGGTTTAGCGAGGGAATACTAAAAAGGTGTCTAGGGATGGGGAAAAAGTGTTCTCAGAAGGGAGAAGGGGGAGACCAGATTGATTCAGCATATCAAAAGGTGTAGGATAGAATAAGGTCAGGGTCAGCTTCCACAAGTGAACACAGCAATATGGACAAAGGTTTTAAATCAATTGTGTTCAAGGATAGGAATCCAGGTCAGCAAGAGTGAAACTGATAGGCAAATGTTAGAGTTCAGAAATGAAAAGCTGGAGTTTATGGGGCATTGACAGATGAAGGCAAGTGAGGAGAGCAGTGGAACGATTAAGTCCAGAGGTGATGAAAGAAATTACTTAATTCACACATTAACAGGGCAGGAAACCAACAGTTTTGACAGTCAATACACATATGGTTCAAACATGACTGGCTTGGTTGTTCCATACAAGTGCAGAAACAACAATCTAAGGATTGTGGGGAAGAAAACAGAAGACTTGCAGACACAGTTGCTGCCAACCATTTACCACTTTGCCAACTGCACTCCAATCCTGAAGTTATGGAGGGAGTAGCTGAGGGGGAGGAGGTTTCACATGCTAGCAGGGTGTTGCAGGAGAACCCCCTACCACATGTGGGAAATTCACATGAAGTTGAAATAAATTGGTTCAGGAAAAAAAGGGACTCAATATTAGTTTTAAAAACTAAATGGATTTTAAAAAGTTTAAATGTTCCAAATCATTTAATACATGTAGTAGTTTAAGCATCAGAACAGTCAGAAGCATTGTCAGAAAGCCAATTACAACTTAGTTAAAAATCAAAGGTCTTAGTTTTATTGTTGATAAAACTTGTTCAGCTATCCTCAAGCACCACCCGTGGCCCCATCCTGCACCCCACCCTACACAAGATCCTATTATAGCTACTTCTACATGTACCATTTGTTTTTTCGTAATAAATTTTATAAATTGAAGATGGGTACCCCAAAGAATCAATAGCTACATAGCAAAATTTCACAAATTTAACATTTGCAAGTTGTGGAATACCCACAAACAAAAAGGTCTTCTCATCTATAAGCTCTCACTATGAAATATCAGGCTGGCATTATGCACCAGTTGCTACTGGAAGGAGTTTTAGGGCAAGCACGCTGTTATTTCACAAGCCAGCAATGAACACAGCTGTGGACTTGCCACTGCCTGTAAATTCTGGCCCATTATTTGATATTTTTGATTTCCTCACATGATCAGCCATGATCTTGATGAATGTCAAAACAGCAAAGGGCCAAATGGCCACCCCTTCCTATAAAATACACCAACAAAATAGGATTAGCATACCTCAGAGTCCAAAATGTTATGCTTTTGAATATTTAATATTCCTGGGGTCATAAATAATTAAAACTGGAGAAATTATTTCAGGTCTATGGACCTTAATAGTACAGGCGACCCCCATTTTACAGCAGATCAGATAATGAAAATTCACAAGTCACTAGCAAAATATTTGGGATATGGAATAAAAATCCACTTTAGAAATTTGTGAAGGTAAATAAACAATTCCTTCCCCCCCCCCCAACTAATTTATTCATTTCTTGACACATGCACAGACAGTTATGTGTGTTACGGGAAAAAAAAGGACTGTTTTCTAGGAACACACCCCCACCATGAGGTGGCAGTCGCCTGTATTGCAGTTGCTTTTGTATTTCATCCAAATGATGACCAAGCTTTTTTTTAAAAAAAACACATCTGCCACCTGCTGCTAGAAACCAAAACTACATGCAATCTCTGTTGATGAAGTAAACAAAATTTACTAAAAAAGGTTATCAAATTCAGGAACTACTTGCACAGGTTCAATAGTCATTTCTTACAATTCACAGTTCAGCCTATTAAGTGTAACGGGCATTTCATATCTCCTATTCCTTAGAGCACCCTATATAAAAATGTTGTAATTAATGTATGGAATTAGTTTAACATCTAGTGGCAAGATATAGTACTGTCATTTTTCCAATTTCTAAATTACACATTCCAGTGAAAGTTCTGTATTGTTAGAGATGGAATCTTTCAGATGGGATATTGATAGCTTTAGAGGAGTTTCACGCAGTATCTTAGCTGTTACGGACTCAGTGAAAGTCCCTTTAAGATAGAGAGTGTGTGTGTATGGGGCGTGCTTACGTCAATAGAAGATAAAGGACGTAATGATGTTGTTGAAGGGGGGGGGGGGGAGAAAAGAGAGAGGGAGAAAAAGAGAGAGAGAGAGAGAGAGAGAGAGAGGGAGAAACACAGAGAGAGAGAGAGAGAGAGAGAGAGGGAGAAAAAGAGAGAGAGAGAGGGAGAAAAAGAGAGAGAGAGAGGGAGAAAAAGAGAGAGAGAGAGAGAGGGAGAAAAAGAGAGAGAGAGAGAGAGAGGGAGAAAAAGAGAGAGAGAGAGAGAGAGAGGGAGAAAAAGAGAGAGAGAGAGAGAGAGAGGGAGAAAAAGAGAGAGAGAGAGAGAGAGGGAGAAAAAGAGAGAGAGAGAGAGAGGGAGAAAAAGAGAGAGAGAGAGAGAGAGGGAGAAAAAGAGAGAGAGAGAGAGAGAGGGAGAAAAAGAGAGAGAGAGAGAGAGAGGGAGAAAAAGAGAGAGAGAGATGCTAGTTTTCTCTATCGATTGATGAGAAACAATAACTGTCTGCCACTGAAATCCATGTATGGAAGTTGGAAGTAATCTGGTGGAGTTCACTTTGTTGCTGACCTGTAGAAGAAAACAGGTATTTGTGTGTGTGGACGACCACGATTCGGATGCTTTTCGGGGTGAGGAAGTCACTACCGAGTAAACACTGAAGGGTCACTGGGGTTCCATTGTGGAACATTTGGATTTCGTATTTACTCTCTCTATGTTTCTCTATGTCTACGTCTTATCTTCAGACAACAGTGGTTGTTGAAGAAGCCCTTGCTCATGTTTCACCTTATGGCTTGTGGAACTGAACTTTAAGAATCATTCCTGAACTTGGAGTTTGGGACTTTGCCACACACACACACACGAAGAGTTTAGTTTTGGGGTTAACGTTCAAGGTTTAACATTTTTGAATTCTAACATATTAACATTTTTACTTTTATTTTACGTATTATCATTAGTAGTGATTAATAAAATAGTTTTTAACACTGAATCATGCTCAGTGTTTCTTTTGTTGCTGGTTCGTGACATAGCTAATATTTCCCTCAACTGGATTAAGCAAGGCCTGTCCACAACATCCAAACAGGCTAGTAATATTCTTACCATAGCTTACAAATAGCAATGTATTTTCTTTAGCGTTGTCAAGGAGACCCTAAAAAGAATAATTTGTTTTCCCAAAGTGTGGCCTTGAAACTTATTTTACTTTAACAAATTATTTTAAAGCAATAAACTTTGTAAAGCAACACTTCTTAAAATTACAAGGAAGGTGCTCGATACTGCCCATGAAACAAACTCCACAAAGCATTAGCAGTGCAGGAAGGAAATTTGAGAAACAAAGTACAATGTGAACTGTTTAAAGGCACACAATTCAAATCTCACCTTCTGTTTCTGAAAGATAGAACAAGGGTGCTTTTAAAGTATTATATTACAGCATTTATTTACATTTCATCAGGTACACTGTTCTGTAGTAATGTTCATGGAAAATTACTTTTTGGCAAATATGCTTTGTTTTACAGCAACTGTTAGTTCAGAATGGCATTACTTTGCACATCACCCAAAAGGCATTGTCAAAAATCAAGACATGTTGAAGAACTTCAGCAATTCATCAAGAAAAACCTTCCAATGGGAACAATCTGATTATGATAATCAGACAGCTACAAGGATTATTCCCTCCCAAGTTACTTTGGCAACTCTTCTTAGTTAAATGTAATCACGTAAAGTTGTCCATTGGCTATTTTTCTCCCTCTGCATGCACCCCCTTCCCCTGCCAAAGTACACAGGATTTTAAAAAAGTTGTCTAACAACAGAGAGAACAAATGACAAATCAAATCCTATTCCTCATATGATATTCAAGCAGAACCCAATCTTAACCATCTATTGCAATAATAAAAACAGAACTTGCTAATCTTTCACATTTAGCAGTTCAGGGTCAAAAATCAATTGAATATTTTTTCTGATCCACACAAGTCTCATCTGTCAGACTACAGTAAGACCCACATACATAAATATCATTGCATCAATGCCCATTTGATACAATGAATACATATTATTTCCTTTATACAAAAGACTTTTGTGGAAAAAGTATTACTGAACTGCATTGAACCGGGAGCAATAAAATTCTTTGTAAGATATAGAACCTCTAGGCAAAGCCGCTGAGGTGCACAATTTTACCCAAGTGCAATTTTAACTAAGGGATTTATTCACTTGATGAATGAGAATGTGGAAGTGCGGCCACAAGGAATGGTTGCAGCAGACATTTAAAAAGGGAAGACCTGATGCTCCTGAGGGAAAATGGAATGATTATGGGGCAGTATGGGAAGACCATGAATTAGAACAGAGTACACATAACAGCATAGCTCAGTTAGAATAATTTGAGTAATTCTATCTAATTCTGTGAACAGCCCATTCATCACTATTAAAAAAGATACCCACCTATACAATTTGAATGCAGACAAAATCCATGCATTCATCATTCTGCATTCCCATAGAGATACATTACTCAGGTAAATGAAACAAGAATACAATGCAGTAGTCAATATCAAGCATTATTACTACGTGTACAAACTCTTGCATACAACATAGGCTCAGAAAATTCATGTTGCACTGATCTACAAGTTTAGCAGTGTTAATAGGTCAGTGTTCAAAATTAAATTGAATAGTTCAAAATTCACTTGACACTTTCTCCTAATTAGAAGGAGCAGAGCAAGTTATAATATTGTCAACATTTATTAAAAATCACAGTAGTATCAAAAGGCATCAAATGTATTTGAGTGGCAAAGTACAGATTATAAACCAAATGAGTAAATTTTCTTGTAACCGATACTAGGAGATAAAAAAGGGTAGGGGTCTGGGGCTATTTGTTACAATGGGATTTTTACTAACTCTCAAGGAAAATTCATGAAGGGGAGGTAAATTGAGGGATTATGGGTACTAGATGGGAAAATACAACAGCAGGTAGAAGTCACGCAGAGAATAAAAATGGCATAATCTAGCTAGGCAAATTCATTAGATCAAAACAAATATGATTTGTAACCACTGCACATAAAAACATCTATGTTATGGTCCTATTAATTAATAGAATTTCAGGTGCAAACCTATCCCTCAGGTTTCGTCAGTGTTTCCTGGGCAAACAACCAGCACTTCTCATGCATTCATAAGCAATTCATCCACAAAAGAACATTTTGGGCTCCAAGCAGTGGTCCTGGGGTAGGTTGCTAGGTGAAGATTAGCTTGAGCACTGGAAGTGGGCAATTGTCAGGACCATTACTTCCCCATAGAAAGATGCTACTCCTCCCCCCCCCCCCCCCCCCCCCCCCCACATACTCGAGGCTGGTACCTGCTATACTGCCATCTAATTTCTCAAGAGATTCTTCAGGGAAAAAAAAAGTTGGTTCCCTTATTAACCAATTTGAAGGACCCAAATATCAGCCTGGGGTGCTGACAAAATAGCATTCAGAGATATTGTCAATGGAACCAATACCTGTACAGAAATATGGGCATGCAAACATAACAATTTCTATTCCAAAATTCCTTCAGTGAAAGTAATAATTTGGCATTTCTTAATAAACTGATTTGCAACAGATTTCAAATCAATGCAAAGTAGTGCCAATATCCCTTCTGTGCGTTGTTCAGTGATCTGCGATGTAGATGCGATACAAGAGAGCCATAGTCATGCCTGCTATTGCTGGGATTATCCAACCATACCACCAACTGCATGAAAAGGAAAACAGACAGAATTAAAAACATAAAGGGCTGAACAAGTCCTTTCTTACAAAATCTAACCTTGTGCTTGCAGGTTCTTTCTACTGTAAGCAAACCATTGCCTTTCTGTTTATGAGTAAATGCAACGTCAAGTTTGAGAATAAAGAATTTATGACATTGGCACCATTTCTTCCCCCACCAAGGTGCATTGTTATGCCTAAGAACTTGCTTCTCAAACATTATAATGTACAGAGAACAAGTGTTTGCAATGCAAATGTCACATGGGTGCAAATGAATAAATCAAGTTTACCAGAAAAAAAGGAGTGAAAGAAATGAATTTGAAAGAAAAATATTAAAAAATTAATCCTAAAATTCATGGTATGGAGGACAATGTTGGTGAATTATTCAGAACCTGCAAGCAACCTAACAAATAAAACAAGTTTTTATTTATAGCCATGCAATAGCACAAATCAGAAGTCAGACCACACAGCAACATAAACATTGATAAACAGTACACCTCAAGCTTTGTTTATTATGGGAGGTTCAATGCTCCAATATGCTTTTTGGCAGAAAAATATTGATCATTAAAACAAGCAAAAAATTCCCTGATGGAGAGAGAAAAAAATACCTCAATTCGGCTGACTCTACAACAACTGGCTCCTGTAAGAGAAGGAAGGGGTCAAAGTTCATTAACAAGCAACAGCATTTCACCCAATTTAAAGAAAATAGAAAAGCCAACACGAGGTTTGGGAGTCGGGGGCAGAAAACAAAGAAAATACCTACTGCATGCACTCCACTCCCTTTTATGTTCCACATCATGCCAATTTTCTGTTTATATCGTAGCATTTAAAATCACTTGACAAGACAGCCAAATATTCCAGAAAATTAAATTCAAACTCACACTGCAAATAAGAATTCAGAATAATCCTCATTTTAAAAAAAGCTTCATTGGTTCTTCAAACATTTGTTTACCATTTCTTAGGAAAGGGAAATTGCTGTCATTATCCAGGCTGGCCCAAGTCTCCAGTCTCACATTAATGTACTCAACCGTTAACTGACTTCCAAGTGGGAGAGGATACCACTTGTCCAAGTATAGTGCTGTTGCAGAGCAGGCCAAATAGACAGCATTCCCACTGTCCCACCTCTGGGTAACCAAGGATGGGCAATAAAGGCCAATCACACCTACAAACCAATTTTTTTCTTCTTTTAAAATATAAAAAAAAATTGTTGTCTGTGATTCACACACAAGACAATTCTCCACTTTCCAAATGATTTCGTTTTCCATTCTCCTATCCCTCCCCAAAATCTTTGAAAGCAGTGTTGTGTTGTAGTAATATGAAACTGTTGTTGCAATGGCAATTGTATTTTGCACCAGTGCATCAAATTTCCTCTCAGGCCCTGCATGAAGTGTAATAAAGGACTGGCATTAATTAAATTGGGAGACCAAAGAACATAGGGGCCATGCTTTTTCTTTGCACCACTTTGACCTAATGTTCAACAGATCAAAGGCACCTATTGGCAATAACCAGAAATGAAGGAACCTACAAAGGATGCAGTCATTTAAAACCAAGTTGCATTGGAACAAGAACAAACCAGCGGGAAAAGGCCACTTGGCTTCTTAAATTAGCCTCATCATTGAATACGCTCACAGCCAAACTACCCCAGGCCTCATTTCCTCTTTCACACCAATTCTCCAATCTTTCAGAATTGTTTCTACTTCCGACATCCTTGTTCCAACAGAAAACAAAAGATCACTTTACCTTTGGCTTTACAAAAGCACCTCTGTCATCCTGGTAGAAGAAAATGAAATAAGTGATTAAAAAAAAAGTGTATAATACTTTAATCCTGATTGAACTGTGGGAAGCACAGTAAGCAACCTCAAGAACAGACAAAGTTTAGTAAGTTGGACAAGTGGATTTACATGGAAATTTAGTGTAGAGAAACACGAGATGATAGGCATTTGCGCAAATTAGAAAGCAGTACATAGAAAACCTAATGGAGGGCAGAAGTAGAGGATTTGATATCAATGATGCAATTAACACAGCAAAATGATTCGTACATTAATTTCCCTGTTGATTGTGCCTGTTACTGCAATTCATGGCCTTTTCAAAATAAACCATATCAATGTAACAATTTCCACTGATTAGTTAGTTGTCAACTAGACAAAACAAATTTAAGGAGCATCATAAACAGCAAGGATAGGAGGATTTTTTTTTTGAAAAACTACTGAAAACTGTTGTTAAGACAATTAATAGCCTTCCAAAACACAAGCTGTTTTTCAATATTTTAAAAGAAATAAATGGAAATTAAGGGATAAGAGGAGAATGGGACTAAAGAGCCAGTTCTTTGAGACACCACAATGGACTGAATGGGCCAAATGACCTTTTCCCCCATGTTGCAAAGTAATATTGATTCTGCATTGCAGCAGTGCTAAGTGTCACAGACATGAGAAAGAAATATTGCTATTAGACTTCAAAGAACATTTAAACTAAAACACTTTCTAAAACAGAATGCATTCAAATTTTTTCAGTGAATTAAATGCATACAGTATAACCAGCCATTCTCTGTCAACATTAGGGAATTCTAGGAACTTAGTTGGCTCTCTACACAATGTCACTGTTGCACTTGGAAAACAGTCCCCTAAATGATGAAATTGTGCTTGAAGTATATACACATCATTGAATAACAAATCTATTTAATATTTGGCCAATAATTCCAGCCTCCAAGTCAGTAAATTGTTATATGGGGCAACATCAAAGTCACTAGATAAGTGATACTTCTGGAGGCAGGTGACCAAACTGCAAGTCAGCAAGGAAGCACTACACTATGCATCTTTTTTTTTAAAACCTCAAATGTCAAACTGAGGCTCACTTACTTTCTGATGGATAGAGAGTTCTGCCTCCAGTGACCAATTTTTATATCTTCTCCCTCCCCCAGAAGAAAACAAAATTCACTAAATAAACAAATTATTAGACTCTGTCGGACTTTGCTCTAATGTTAGATGCCAAATTTCCAACATCACTAAACAGCAACACATTAAATACACCTCACTAGCTATATTCTTGCAAACATCCTATGTGGCGAAATTAACTATACTAATGCAAGCCTTTTTTGTTAAGACAGTCCCATCACCAGAGGTCTTAGAGTAGATTGTGAACTTAGATATCTATATTTAAATTTTCTTTTAAAGCTACCACATGGAAATATTTATAGCAATCAAAGAGCGTGAAGGCAGTTTGCCCATTAAGTACCATGGTTGTTACAGTGTGTTGCTCTGTCAGGGCACAAAGTTTGAAACCTCACCCACATTTGATAATCTTGGCCAGAGGAATTTCTCTTTCACCACCCCCCAGCTTATGCTCCAGAGAAATGGAACACAGCTGAACCCTCATTGGTATCATTCTTAGCTCCAGATTCTCAAGTTTTGCTTGCTTTACTTTTGTTCTTCACCTTATGTAGACCAGCTCATCCAAACTCCTGTATCAGCAACTCGCACTTAACCCCACTTCTGCATTACTGAACCACAGATTCCTAGCCACAGTTCCTCAAAATTAAATTCATAATTTTTGCATTCAAGTTTCAATTTATTTCTGTAACCTTCAGGTAAATAATACAACTTCTAAACACCATTCCAATAATGCTGACCTTCCACATATCACCTCACTTTGCTTCATCACTGGTGTCAATTCATTCAATCCCCCAAGACATTCATTGTGGGACAGTCCCCCAATTCTCACATTCTCCCCTTAAACTCTGACCAGCTGGAAAACTCTTAATTTCTTTCCCTCGGTCTCTGAAGTGTCATTATTCTACTTAAGAGCAAGCAATGATCGTTGCATATTTAAGTATAGTTTTGTTTAATCTGTGTAGCATTTTTGAGAAATTATTACAGAACTCACAGGGTGAAGCTCTCCTATGAGGTACTGCTTGGTCATTTCACGTGCATCAGTAGAATGTCCAACATCTTCAAAGGCTTCTGTAGCATCACCTCCTGCTTGTTCTTTCAGCACCTCTTCTCCACCTGGATGCTGCAAGACATGAAATAGATTCAGGATTAGTCATTTAATAGAATGATCTGCATTTATAAATGCCTCTTACCTCCCCTTCTGGATGGCCCAAAGCCTTTTTAAAAATTACTGTTTCAACATCAAAGAAAAAAAACTGGCAATTTACTCAAAGCAAGCCTATGATGGCCAGAAAACCTTTCCTCCCTCCTCCTCCTCCCCCCCCCCAATAACATTTGGTTGAAGGTTAAACTATTGTCTGGGAGAGTGGAGGCAACTCCTGTACTTCTCCCCTTTAAAGCACTACCAAGAAAAAAAACAAACAGCACCACCAGACTTTTTAATATCCGCTTGAGAAAAATGGGACCTAAACTCTCATTCCCTGATAACATCAAGGAAACTGCAGATGCTGGAAATCTGAAAAAAAAAACAGAAAATACTAGAAACACTCAACAAGTCAGGCAACATCTGTAGAAAGGAAAAACATATTGTTTCACATTCAAGACTCTTTATCAGAACTAGGAAAGAGGAACAAATTAGTTTACAGTAGCAGAAAAGGTGTGTGTGGGATTAGGGGGTGGGGAGAGAGCGCAAGAGGGAGTGAGAGCGTGACCAAAAAGAACCTCTCCGATAGGCTGGGCACATCCCACAGCCTTATTCTTTAAAGGAGGTACAACAGACAAAAGGAGCATGCTGTGCTTTTAATTGCAACATTAGGTCTCACCCAGTCAGAGATATTCCCTCACCACCTTCTTTAACTACTGAAAACTACATTGTTTTCCTTTTCCTAGTTCTGATGAAAGGGCCTCTTTCCTGAAAAGTTAAAATATATAGCATCCTTCTGACCAAGACTTACTTGCATGACTGGATACATGGCACATCCGTTACACTAGTCAGATCAAAACCTGGTGCTGAGGTTCATTTAAATCCAACCAGCAAGCCAAAATAAATTCAAGAAATGCTATACTTTTATTCCTGATGTAGAAGGCCCACGTCCCATTCAACAAGGACCCTGTACACCTGGAATACAGGCTTTACTGATATAGTGCAGTATATAATAATAATATAGGGCAGGCACTGTAGTGTAGCAATTAGTGTAACGCTATTCCAGCACCAGCAACCTGGGTTCAATTCCCGCTGCTGTCTGCAAGGAGTTTGCACGTTCTCCGTGTCTGCGTGGGTTTCCTCCAGGTGCTCCGGTTTCCTCCCACATTCTAGGAAGTTGCGGGAATGCTATGTTGGCACCAGAAGTGTGGCGACACTTGCAGGCTGCCTCCAGAACACTATGAAAAGATGTATTTCACTGTGTGTTTCAGTGGACATGTCACTAATGAAGATATCTTATGTGGTTAATGCACTTCTGGTGCTAAATGAATCCATGCACAAAATTGGTTATTATGTTGTTATAGAATTACTAGGCCTCAAAGCAGCATTTTAAGAAAAAATCAGACATTGCACAGGAAGGCAACTGAAATCGCTAAAGTTTGGCTTTACATGCACATACTTTCCAAAAGCCAGTAAGAGGAGAGTATCGTAAAGCCAGATATCAACAAAACAGAAAATAGTAGTAGGTCATTCAGCCCACCTTTACTCAATCCCTTTGGCATTAAGAAATACATCTACCTCCTTCTTGAATATGAACCTAATGGGAAAGAGAAATTTTAAAACAAGGATGGGGAGAGAAAGAGAAACATGAAGTGTTTTTCATTTTATTTGGCTTTATCTATCTGATCACCCCAGTTCCTCCACTTCCCATCCTCCTCCTCCTCCCCCCCATTCTCCCCCCCCCCCCCCCCAGCAAATTCCCCATAAATGTGTTAAATCCCACCCCAACACAAACAAGCCTGCTTCTAAATTTAAACACCAGCAGGGTAGGAGCATCCAAATAACCCCACACTGGAGAGATTGGTACATGAACATTTGGAAAAATGAGGGGGGGTGGGGTCAGATTTAGTCAGACATTTAAATATTAAATGTTAGCTCCCGCGTTTCCAAGGTCAGAGAAGCCCTAAGGGGGACTAAACGTTGGCAGAACTAGTGGTCAAGTCCTTTTTAGAGCAATGCTTGGCGGGGGTGGGGGGGGCAGGCCGGGAGGGGGTGGATTGGGAAGAACTAGAAAGCTCCTCCTGCCACAGCCTCAAGCAAATGTTTTGCTGTGATAATCCTATTTGCCCCCCCAATGGCAAAAATGAGAGAGCAAGGAAACCATTTTCCATTTGGAAGCAATTTGAAATATACTACCTGAAAAAAAGGTAGCAGAATCCAACTTTAATGACTAAATAAAAAAGGAGGAAGTTGGGCAAGTGCATTAACCACGATATTAGTAAAGGCTGTATTCTAGGTATACAGGGTCCTCGTTGAAATGAGCTTCAGTTTTATTTTAAATAAAACATAACAGTTCTCAAACCTTCTCATTCTCCCCACATCCACATAAGGGGAAAAAGAGTTGCAATGTTTTAAACAAGTCCATTCTTTTTCCATTGGACAAGCAAAGACAAAATAGAGCCAATGCCCTCCTTCTGTGCTGCATGTTTCTGTAGGGAGCCATCTTCAGAAGGCAAGAAATAGCCTTTTGAGAAGAGATAAGTGATAAATTCTTACAATTTGGGATTCAAAAAGGAATGACCCAATTCCTTGGGTGGTTGTTTATTTTGTTCAAAATATGCCTGACAGAGTCATGTCAGGATGACAGAAACAAACCTGAGTCCACAGTGTTATCAATCACTCAGTTACAGTCAGAGGAAACCCATTTACCCACAGGAAGAACATGCAAACTTCACATAGAGGTCATGATAGAATCCTGCATGCACCAAGTAAAATGGGCTATAAATTTTAAGATGAATTCAAAGAAACTGAACAGCAGAATCTCAAAATTGATTTGCAAAAACAACTCAAGTTTCTGGTAAAAGCTACAACATCAATAAGAAAAGGAATTTAATAGAAACAAAATCAAATATAGTGCCTTCAAAAGTGAACAGTTCAATGCAGTTTTATGATGTTTCCATTTTGAACAGCACAAAATATCTATGAGGTCAGGCAAGGAAATGCACTAACAAGACTTTGTTGTTTGAATTCAGAATTGGGCTTATACATAGAAGAGGGTAGTGGTGGAAATGTTATTCTGGCTGGAGAATGTGAACAGTGGTGTTCTGCAAGGGTCAGTGCTGGGACCTTCGATGGGTGGACACAAAAATTAGTGGAGATGTAGACAATGATGGAGGTTGTCAAAGGATACAGCAGAATCTAGATAATTTACAGATACCGGCAGAGAAATGGCAGATGGAATTTAATCTGGGCAAGTGAGAGGCATGCACTTTGGGAGGTCAAAAGACAAAAGGGAACATTTACAGTTAATGGCAGGACCCTTCACAGCATTAACATACAGAGGGATCTTGGGGTTCAAGTCTATAGTTCTTTGAAGGTGGCAACACAGTAGATAGAATTGTAAAAGCATATGGTGTGCTTGGCTTAATTGGTTGGGGCATTGAGAATAAGAGCAAGGAAATCACATTGCAGCGATTTAACTTTGGTTAGGCCGCACTCGGAGTGTTGTTGCCAATTCTGCTCACCCCATTACTCTTTCCAAAACTTCCACACATTCCTGTACAGAAGATTTTTTTTCAAATATATAAATACACAGTGGTAGGTGCCTGAAGCAGGCTGTCAGGGGTAGTGGTGGAAGTAGACAGGATAGCAGCATTTAAGAGGATTTTAGATAGATACACGAGTACACAGAGAATGGAGGGATATGAATCGTGTGCAACCAGAAGAGATCTTGTTTAATTTGGCATCGTGTTCAGCAAAGACATCACAGGCCAAATGGCCTGTTCCTGTGCCGTACAGTTCTATATTGTAAGAGTAAAACAAACTTCCCAGCCAAAAGAGATTTAGCTCAGTTCTAAATTTGAAATATCTTTTACACAAGGCTAAACCCAGATGCAGAATTAACATTTTAAAACAAAATATAGATCAAAGTACACTTTAGATAAAATCCAAAATATCCCAATAACAAGTCCAAGGTCCTTCCCAGTGCCTCACAACCAACATTTACTGAAGGATGATTACTTAGCATTGCAAAGGATCAGCAATAAACATTAACTTTTTCAGTACTCTACACCACAGAAATTCAAATGCAAGATCAAATCTGGATCCTAATGCAATCTGTTAGTTATTAATAATGATGTTGAAATCAAGAGAGCTTTCCACCCATTTCTCACAATGGCTTCAGGACATCTTTAAAGGGAGTTGAAACTAAAATATTTTACATATTTCACTACTGTAGATGTAGTTCACAAAGAATTCAATGTTTTTAATGACAGATAGACATTGCAATGGGAAAGCAGTAATACTGAAATTCTGGAGGAATGAGGTCTGTTTCAAAAAATAATATTCTTCATCTAAAGCCCTTTGTATAATTCAAAACTGCCAAGTGTGTCATGTTTACCTGGAAACCCATTCAGATTGTATATTCCCATCCAAACATTCAAAAACATGGACATGGTCTAAAAGATAAACTAATTTTAGATTCTGCTGAAAGCAAAACATTAAATTATAGAAATAGCTAACTCTTAAAAATAATCAATACTTTTAAATAAACTTTTAAAAGTTGAATCCAAATGTTGATCCCATACCACTATATAGTTAAGGAGATGATAGCACGTTTCATCTATCCTCACAACAATTTCTGCTCTTTTATGTTCTACACTTGGAAATGGAAGTATCAATAATCTAGACAAAAGAGTTCTAACTTCTGCCAATTAAGAAAGATAACAATTTAAAAAAATGCAAAACAAGTAAAAAGCCATTTATCCAAACCATGCCCAAGAGATTCAGTTAATGCATTTCTGCACAGACTTTCCAAATTTAATCTCTTCGTGGAAGTCAAGAAAATGATCAGAAAATGCCATAGATTGCTAAAAGGCAGTAAAATGGGCACAATTATAAAGTACATTATTCAATGACTAATGACGTTTGGTTTTAAAATTAAGCTATCCAGTAAGTCAGCCTAGGCATAGTATTCAATTGTTTCTAGGTTGTCCCTTATGCTAATGAGATATCAACAATAAGTGTCAGCCAATATGTTGGAGTTGGGTCATTGCAGCTAACTGCTTATTACACATAGTCAATTTGCTCAGAAAACAGTTCTCCCAACTAAGCCAGAAAATAAATGATATTTATATGCCAAAGGCAAAACAAAAAGTCAATCTTGGTCACTTACAGCAGTATATAAAGAAATCACTAAACTTGGAATTACCCTAAATGACAAAAAGGTTTAGAAGTCGAATTCCAGCATTCACTACATCAGTGGTTTTCAACCTGCGGACCCCCAGAACATGTCCTTGTTAGATGGCGGACCCCCAAAGCCCACAAAATCAACCAATCGATAATTCATGCAGACAACACTTAAATTACTGCACATAGGCCCTATTGAAATAGTGACTATTTCAATCACTGATAATTACCAGTGGTGTCTTTCAGTGTTCAGTTCAATGTGAAGGTTGTGCCTGTTTTGCACTGCAGAGTTTGTCCAAACGTGGTGGTATGTGCGACAAACATATGCATATATGTCATCCCCAATATTCAGTCTTGATCTGTATTTGGTTTTCATGGCAGTGACTGCAGAAAATGCTATTTCGCACAAGTAAGTGGTTGCAAATGGTAACAGAACATTGACGGCTTTGTTGATGAGCCCACCAGGGGATCAGCTGTTTTGGATTGGGTGCTGTGTAACGATCTGGAGGTGATTAGGGAACTAAAGGTAAAGGAACCATTAGGAACTAGTGATCACAATATGATTGAGTTCAGTTTCAAATCTGAGAAGGAGAAGCTGATAACTGGTGTATCGATATTTCAGTGGAACAAAGGAAATTACAGTGTTATGAGAGAGGAGCTGACTGAAATTGATTGGAAGAGTAAGCTAGCTGGAGGGACAGCAGAGCAGAAATGGATAGAATTTCTACAAGAAATAAGGAAAATGCAGGATAGATATATTCCAAGAAAAAAGGTTTTGCATGGAAAAAAGGCACAAATGTGGATAATGAGAGAGGTGAAGGCTAAAATAAGAGCAAAAGGGAGGGCATACAAGGAAGCAAGAATTAATGGGAAAACAGAAGACTGGGAAACTTTTAAAAGCCTGCAGAAAGAAACTAAGATGGTCATTAAGAAAGAAAAGATGAATTATGAAAAGAAGTTGGCAGATAACATTCAAAAGGATACTAAGTTTTTTTTAAAAACATATGAAGAGTAAAAGAGAGACACTGGTTGATAAAGGACCAATCAATAATGGTGTGGGAGAAATTATAAATGGATAATAAAGAGATGGCAGAGGAATTAAATGAGTATTTTGCATCGGTCTTCACTGTGGAGGACATCAGCAATATACTATATAGTCAGGGGTTTCAAGGAATGGAACTGAGTTCAGTTAAGATTACTAGAGAGAAGGTGCTAGGAAAGCTAAATGGACTAAAGACATAAGTCTCCAGGACCTGATGAGGTGCATCCCCGGGTTCTGAAGGAGGTGGCTTTAGAGATTGCGGAAGCACTGGTGATAATTTTCCAGGAATCGATAAACTCCTGCATGGTTTCAGAGGACTGGAGGGTCGCAAATGTGGTTCCGCTGTATAAGAAAGGTGGGAGGCAGCATAAAGGAAATTACAGACCTATTAGTCTGACATCGGTGGTGGGAAAGTTATTAGAATCGATCCTCAAGGATGAGGTTATGGAATACCTAGAGGTGCAAGGCAAGATAGGTCCAAGCCAGCATGGTTTCGTGAAGGGAAGATCCTGCCTGACCAACCTATTGGAGTTTTTTGAGAAAATCTCAGGTAGGGTGGATAAGGGAGAAGTTGTAGATGTTGCGTATTTAGACTTTCAAAAAGCCTTTGACAAGGTGCCGCACAAGAGGCTGATTAATAAGATGAGAGGTCATGAAATTACAGGTGGGATATTGGAATGGGTGGAGCACTGGCTGGTAGGCAGAAAGCAAAGGGTGGGAATAAAAGGATCCTATTCTAGTTGGCTACCAGTTACTAGTGGTGGTCCACAAGGGTCAGTGTTGGGGTCGCTTCTTTTTACTTTGTACATTAACGATTTGGATGATGGAGTAAATGGTTTTGTGGCTAAGTTTGCAGATGACACCAAGATAGGTGGAGGAGTAGGGAGCATTGAGGAGACAGGAAGATTGCAGGGAGACCTAGCTAGTTTAGGAGAATGGGCAAGGAAATGGCATTTGAGATTCAATGTTGAGAAATGTGCCGTTGTATTTTGGAAACAGAAATAAACGGGCAGATTATTATCTAGAAGGGGAGAAAATTCAAAGTACAGAAGTACAAAGGGACTTGGGGATACTCGTGCAGGATACCCTAAAGGTTAACCACCAGGTCGGATTGGCAGTAAGGAAAGCGAATGCTATGTTGGCATTCATTTCAAGAGGTATAGTGTATAAAAGTAGGGAGGTGTTGATGAGGCTCTACGGGGCACTAGTGAGGCCTCATTTGGAATACTGTGTGCAGTTTTGGGCCGCATATCTTAGGAAGGATGTGCTGATGTTGGAGAGGGCTCAGAGAAGATTTACGAGGATGATTCCCGGAATGAAAGGGCTTACATATGATGAGTGTTTGTCGGCTCTTGGACTGTACTCATTGGAGTTCAGAAGAATGACAGGGGACCTCAAAAACGTTTAGAATGTTGATAGGACTGGACAGAGTAGATGTGGCCAAGCTGTTTCCCTTGGTGGGTGAGTCCAGGACCAGAGGGCACAGTCTTAGAATTAGAGGGTACAGATTTAAAACAGAGTTGAGGAGAGATTTCTTTAGCCAGAGGGTAGTGAATTTATGGAATTCCTTTCCACATACAGCAGTGGAGGCCCGATCATTGGAGGCATTTAAGGGGGAAGATAGATAGTTATCTAGTTAGTCAAGGTATCAAGGGATATGGGGATAAGGCCAGAAATTGGGGCTAGAAAGGAAGTTTTGTTTTGCTCATGGAGCTTTTTTTTTGCTCATGGACATTCCCCCATTTCTCATTTCTTTTTCTCTTTCTTTTTGGAGCAGACTCGATGGGCCGAATGGCCTACTTCTGCTCCCTTATCTTGTGATCTTTGCTGGACAGCAGCGTATACTGCTGGGAACATGCTGTCCAGAATGACAACAGTGACATTCAGTTGAACTGCAAGCACAAATCCTGTCAGATGACAGTTCAGCCAACTCTTCTTGTTCACGTCCAGTTAAATCAGTAAGCATGTATTCAAACGGATTTCGAATCCAATCAAACATGCTCGTGTCATCGTCGCCGAAATACTCATGGAAATAATGTGACAGCTGTTGAATATGGTTCAAAACGGTGCTCGCAATGGCCTCTATCTTAGTCTTGTTCACTGTCAGAAAGTCAGCCAGCAACGGAAACATATCATAGACACCTTGCTCACATCTTCCCTTCCAGATACAGAGTTTTTTCTGGAAGGCATTGATTTTGTCATGCGTTTTCAGAACATTTGAGCCAGGTCCTTGCAATGATAAGATTTAAGCTGTTCAAAATGTTGAAAATATCTTCAAGATAAGCTAATCTGGCAACCCACGTCTCATCTGTCAAGAGCTGTGCCAAAGATCCGTTATGCTCATTTAGAAAAATGAGCAGTTCATCTCGCAATTCATATACACGCTGCACAACGCTGCCTCATGACAGCCATCTGACTTCTGTATGTAGCAACAAATGCTTATGCTCGGCTTCCATTTCACGGCATATGTTTTCAAACAAATGATGATTGAGCAGCCTGGCTTTGATAAAGTTAATGATTTTAATGCACGTGGAAAACACATCCTCAAGATTTTCATCCATATCCTTTGCAGCCAAAGCCTCATGGTGAATCATGCAGTGGGTTGCTGCTACATGTGGAGCTACTTCTTTCACTCGTGCGACTAGACCCGACTTCCGTCCCATCATTGCAGCAGCACCATCCGTGCATACTCCAATACACTGTGTCCACGCCAATGCCGGTCATACAAAACAAGTGTCAAGCACACGGAAAGTTCTTCACCGGTTGTACGCCCTGGGAGCACCTTGCAAAACAAAGTCTTCCAAAGCCTCTCCTTCCCAGCAATATCGAACATAAACCAACAACTGCGCAGCACTGGCAACATCAGTACTTTCATCGAGCTGAACTGCAAATCTGACTTGCTGAAGACGTGCTATCAGCTGGCTCTGTATATCTTCCGCCACATCGCCAATTCTTCTGACCCCAAGAAGAGATTTTAAGTGTTCTTCTGACTTCATTGAGCAACCCTGCTATTTTATATTGTCTGTCCTTAATATCCATTAGCATACTTGACTGCATTTGTCTATGAGATGAGTACCTGCAAATATTGCAAATGGGGTGAACTGTTTGCCATGAAGGCATTCAGCCTCTGAGATGGCATGCAAACAAAACCTTTTCACTGTATCTCGATACATTTGACAATAATAAACCAATTACCAAATGTTAATTCAAGCTACGACAGATGTTTGTTTGGCTTGAAAAATGAAGGCAGTGCATGGACAATGAGGAATAACATTCATATTTTGGCAAGACTTGAAGCTGATGAAAATCCTTACTAATTAAGTATTTAGTTCTAAATAAGTCCCATTTCCAATGTCTGCCTGGCACTGTCATGAACCAGCAACAAAAGAAACACACCGAGCATGATTCAGTGTTAAAAACTATTTTATTAATCACTACTTATGATAATACGTAAAATAAAAGTAAAAATGTTAGTATGTTAGAATTCAAAAATGCTAAACCTTGAACGTTAACCCCAAAACTAAACTCTTCGTGTGTGTGTGGCAAAGTCCCAAACTCCAAGTTCAGGAATGGTTCTTAAAGTTCAGTTCCGCAAGCCATAAGGTGAAACGTGAGCTAGGGCTTCTTCAACAACCACCGTTGTCTGAAGATAAGACGTAGACGTAAAGAAACATACAGAGAGTAAATACGAAATCCAAATGTTCCACGATGGAACCCAAACGACACTTCAGGGTTTACTCGGTAGTGACTTCCTCACCCCGAAAAGTATCCGAATCATGGTCGTCCACACACAAATACCTATTTCCCTCTACAGGTCAGCAACAAAGTGAACTCCACCAGATTACTTCCAACTTCCATACATGGATTTCAGTGGCAGACACAGTTATAGTTTCTCATCCATCGATAGAGAAAACTAGCAGGCTGGTGTCTCTCTCCCTTCTCTCTCTCTCCTTCTTCTTCAACAACATCATTACGTCCTTTATCTTCTATTGACGTAAGCACGCCCCACACACACACTCTCTATCTTAAAGGGACTTTCACTGAGTCCGTAACATTACCGTGTTATCAGACAGTGGAATGGCTTTCAGTTTTTGACTGGATTCTTTTCCCAGTACAACTTCGCACATATCTACTGCTGCAGGCAGTATAAGCTCTTCTCCAATTGTGTGAGGCTTTCTGGAATGTGCTATTTGTAATACTACCAAATATGATGCGCGAACAGCCTTCTCATTTACAGTGGCACAGGCTGTTATTTTGCCTTACTGCTTGAGGTACAGCTCCTTTTGCCGCTCAAAATATCCCTTCGGCTTACTGGCAATATCTGGATGCACTGTTGTTAAATGGCACTTCAATTTCACTGGTTTCATTGCATCGTTGGACAGTGTTTGCAAACACAACACAGAGGTTGTTCCGCATTTGTCCCCACTGCGATGAAGCCATGTGAAATGTATTCTGGATCGTACTTGCGTTGTTTTCTCTTTCGGTCACCCTTATCCCCTTCGTCCTCAGAATCTTCCCGTTTCTGGTCAGCTTTTCTCTTCAGAAATGTCTCCATACTCAGCAATACACGATGGACAGTTTAATTACTATTACTGATAAACAAAATTATCAAAACTAACCTAAAATTTACATGCTTGCACACTTTTTGTTTAACAGTGATGTCACTGTGGCATAAATACATGGTAAGTAAACAATATTATTAAGGCACACCAACAACGCCACTCAGTCTCACTAACACTACAGTGCACAACAGAATAGTAGTGAGTAGTGAACACTACTGACTACACAAATCGAATATTAAGCGGCAGCTTACCTGAAGGGAACACCTTCGAAGTCTCTAGGATTGTCGCCTATAACAGATAGAATAGATATGGCCGATTTTCTGAATAGTGGAAAACTGGAGCAAGCAAGTAAGCTATGTCTTTGTAACAGGTCGCTTTTCCATTTTTTTCTTGGCTTGCTCGCGGACCCCCTGGGGTCTGCGGACCACAGGTTGAAAACCTCTGCTCTATCTCACGCTGGGTGTTGTAAGGTCTATAGTATAGTCCCAGAGCGATTGCACCTTTCTTGTTTTTTTAAACTCCACCCACGTTGCCTCAGTGGATGAGCCCTCCAGTACGTCGTCTGAGTGCAGCCATAACATTCTCTCCGAACTCCTACTCCATTCTCCCTCTAATCACGGATCAAATAATAGAACTCAGTAGAATCGACTGTTTGGACCAGGAAAGTGGATATTAACAAAATACCCCAATTACTTCACCAAAAACAGTTCGTGGTATTTGTCAGCCAACTGTTTAAAGGTTATTTCCTTAGTCAAATCACAACACCAAAACAAAATCAAACCAAACCCTTTCTGTGGACATGTGGAACGGAGGGAGGTGGCACATTTCCAAGAGAAAAGTGTTAGCGAAAGCCAACTTATGTAAAGGAAGATACTGTGATATTTCTCCTTGCCTTCAATGGTATTTTACTGGCAGATGTACAGAAAATAAAAATAAGTATCAGTTGTGACTCTACCGTACCCAAGTATAGATACAGCATTACAAAAGGATAAGAAAAAGCAGGGCCAGATGAGTTTCAGCGCGTCAACTTTCGCAAGTCATTTACCTTCCATTGACCTCAAAACGTTAACTCTGTCTCTCCACAGCTGCTGTCTGCCCCGCCAAACGTTTACAGCATTTTATGTTTTATTTTAGGATTTTCGGCATCCTAAGTATTTTGTTTCAGGAAACTTGGAGCAGGATTTGGTTTGAGTGCAACGAGATATTATATATACATATATTACTCTCTTGTATCACCCGCAAACGTTCAGTAAAGGAAAACTTACTCGTCCATTAACGTCGTAAAGCGTTTTCCAAAATGGCTAAGATGCAGCACAGCTGGAACAGATACTTTAAAAGAACCATGCAAATCCCTTGCGGTTACAATTGAACTTCCAGATTACAAATTTCAGATTTATACTGTGAATTGATATAACGCACTGCACGACTGCTCGAACATTACTTCCACGTAAAGTAAATGTGAGGACCGGGGTGGGGAGTTGAGGAACAGGAGTTGAAGGAAAGCTGAACATTAAACAAAATACCTGATCCAGAAATTTGGTCACGTCATATATTTTGTTATTAACGTGAATCCACGGGCTGTTGCCAATGTTGTGCTTCTTCAACTCTTCCAGCCGGTAATATTTCACTTCCTCCTTACCCTCAGCCATGTTACTTCAACCAAGTCTAGTAACTTACACTCTGCAAATACCAGTAGCTCACCAAATGTCTCATCTTTTTTATTGGCGGTAACCGGGTTACTCCCAGTCTCAGAGCACCATTGGTTAATCGACGTGCTACTCAAATGACGTCACAATACCCGAAGTTCGAAACAAAAATCTCTTGCGTCTCTGCTCTACTTCTGCAATGTCTTAGTGCAGCTAAGGCTACGAGTGTCTTTGTGCAAGTGAAGCCCACCTCAATCTTAAATGCATTTAATAGAAAGTAGCTCCGTGAGTTAATATACGAAGTTAGGGATTTGTATTGCTTATCTTCCAAAAATTGATTGACAATAACTGTAAAAGTTCTTGTAGAAGTAATAACTAAAACTGCCAAACACCCGAAGCTATGTACAAAGAGACCTAGGTGTACTTATACACAGGTCACTATCCATCAACGTGCAAGAGCAGTAAGTCATGAAAAGGGCAAATGGCATATTAGCCTTTATTGAGATTACAGGAGTAAGAAAGTCTTATTGCAGTTGTGTGGGGCCTTGGTGAGACCACAGCCGGACTATTGTCTGCAGTTTTGGTCTTCTCGCCTAAGAAAGGATGGACTTGCCATAGAAGGAGTATAGCAAGGATTCAATAGATTGAGTTGCAGGGAATGCCATATGAGGAGCTATTGACTAGACAGGAATTGTATTCTTTAGAGTTTAGAAAGATGAGTGGAACTCCTTTCAGTCTTTACAAAATTCTTGACGGACTTGACAGAATAGATGTAGGGAGGCTATTTCCCCTGAATGAGGTGTTTAAGTCCCAGGGACACAGTCTGAGAATAAGGGGTACGCTGTTGGTACTGAGTTGAGGAGAAATCTCTCAACGCAGAGGTGGTGAATATTTGGAATTCTCTACCCCAGGAAGTGGAGTCATTATGATAATTCAAAACTGAGTGACAGATTTTTGGGCATTGTGAATTAAAGGATATGGAGATAGTACTGGAAAATAGGTTCTCGTTGGTCAGTGCAGACTTGGTGGGCCAAATGGCCTGTTTCACTGCTGTATGGCTATGTGACATTCAGTATAGACATCAATATATTTTTGGATATTCAGGGGATCAAAAGACCAAATGTAGTGGCACTGAGATAAAAAGATGGTGCATAAGGAACAAGGGGATGATGGGCCTGTGTTTCTTATGTTCCTTTCTGAAACTGTGAAATTCAATCTAGAGTCCTGAAGGCTCTAATGTGTCTTTTGCAGACATTTTAATATCCATCTCACAACTTACTTTCCCACCCATTTTTGTATCATCAGCAAACTTGGAAGTTGAAGTCAGGTTTATTGTCATATGCACAAGTACACATATGTATGCACAAGTGCAATGAAAAACTTACTTGCAGCAGCATCAAAGGCACCTAGCATCAGATATACAACAGTTACAAGAAACACATAAATTATACAAAATTATATAAGAAAGAACACAAGTAGAACAAAACAAAGTCCATTGTAGTGCAAAGTGGCCATAGTGTTACTATACTGAGGAAGTGATTTGATTGTGCAGGTTGAATGATTGAAGGGAAGAAGCTGTTTTTGAACCTGGGACTTAAGGCTTCTGTACCTCCTGCCCGATGGTAGCTGCAAGAAGGTGGCATGGCCCAGATGGTGAGAATCTTTGATGATAGATGTTGCCTTCTTGAGGCAGTGCCTCATGTAGATACTACTGATGGTGGGGAGAGATGCGCCCATGATATATTGGGCAGGCACACCAGTGTAGCGGTTAGCGTAACGTTATTACAGCACCAGGGACCCTGGTTCAATTCTGGCTGCTGTCTAAGGAGTTTGTACGTTCTCCCTGTGTCTGTGTGGATTTCCTCTGGGTGCTCCGGTTTCCTCCCACATTCCAAAGACGTATGGATTAGGAAGTTGTGGGCATGCTATGTTGGCGTCGGAAGCGTGGCAACACTTGCAGGCTGCTCCCAGAACACTCTATGCAGCAAAAGATGTATTTCACTGTGTGTTTCAATGTACATGTGACTAATAAAGATATCTTATCTTACTCTCTGCAGCTTCTTTCAGTCCTGCATATCCAAATTGTGGTACCAGACCATGCAACCGGTCAGGGTACTTTCAACAGTACTTTTGTAGAAGTTCGTTAGAGTATTTCATAACAAGCTGAACCTCCTTAACCTCCTAAGAAAGTAAAGGCACTGGTGGGCCTTCCTTGTGATTGCATCTATGTGCTGGGCCCAGGACAGGTCATCTGATATGTTAACACCCAGGAATTTAAATCTGACCCTCTCCACCATCGGATCCATCAATGTAGACTGGCACACGCTTGCCCTCCTTCCTCTTCCTGAAGTCAACAATCATCTTTTTAGTTTTACTGACACTGGGCGAGAGGCTGTTGTTGCAGCACCACTCAACTATGTGTCCTATCTTGCTCCTGGATGCCGATTCATCACCACCTGTGATTTGTCCAACAACAGTGGTGTTGTTGGTGAATTTGTACATGGAGCTGTGGCATTGGAGCTGTGCTTAGCCACACAGTCATATGTGTATAGAAAGCAAAGCAGGGGGCTAACCATGCAGACTTGAGGTGCACCTGTGTTGATGGTCAGCGAGGAGGAGATGTAGTTACCAGTCCTCACTGATTGAGGTCTGCTGATGAAGAAGTCAAGGATCCAGTTGCAGAGGGAGGTACAGAAGCCCAGGTCTTGAAGTTTGATGATGAGTTTGGATGGGATGATTGTGTTGAACCCCCTGCTGTAGTCAATGAATAGCAGCCTGACATGTGTATTCCTGTTGTACAGATGGTCCAGAGCAAAGTGAAGAGCCAGAGAAATCGCATCTGTTGTTGACCTGTTGTGTCATTAGGCAAATTGAAGCAGATCCAGGTCATCTTTGAGTTTGGAGTTGATTTGTGCCAACCTCTAGAAGCACTTCATTACAGTTGATGTAAGTGCTACAGGACAGTAGTCATTGAGGCAGGTGTTACGGACTCAGTGAATGTCCCTTTAAGATAGAGTTGTGTGTGTGTGTGTGTGTGTGTGTGTGTGTGTGTGTGTGTGTGTGTGTGTGTGTGTGGCGTGCTTACGTCAACAGAAGATAAAGGATGTAATGACGTTGTTGAAGAAGTCAGTTGAGGTCAGAGAGAGAGAGTGAGAGAGAAGGGAGAGAGACACCAGCCTGCTAGTTTTCTCTATCGATGGATGAGAAACAATAACTGTGTCTGTCACTGCAATCCACGTATGGAAATTGGAAGTAATCCGGTGGAGTTCACTTTGTTGCTGACCTGTAAAAGGAAACAGGTATTCGTGTGTGGACGACCACGATTCGGATGCTTTTCGGGGTGAGGAAGTCACTACCGAGTAAACACTGAGGTGTCGTTTGGGTTCCATCGTGGAACATTTGGATTTCGTAATTACTCTCTCTATGTTCTCTACATCTACGTCTCATCTTCAGACAACGGTGGTTGTTGAAGAAGCCTTTGCTCATGTTTCACCTTATGGCTTGCTGAACTGAACTTTAAGAACCATTCCTGGACTTGCAGTTTGGGACTTTGCCACACACACACAAAGAGTTTAGTTTTTGGGGTTAATGTTCAAGGTTTAACATTTTTACTTCTAACATACTAACATTTTTACTTTTATTTTTCTTATTATCATAAGTAGTGATTAATAAAATAGTTTTTAAACACTGAATCATGACTCAGTGTGTTTCTTTTGTTGCTGGTTCGTAACAAAATTGGGGGCTCATCCGGGATCGTTCCCCAGATTGACGAGGTTCGTCTGGGATCCAATCCAAAGATTGATGAGGGGGGTCTAAGTTTGAACAAATTGGGGTCTTAGTGGACGACTGATTGTGGTCGGTCTGATAAATTATATTTAATTGGCTTGTGTGTGTGGAAATCAGCAGCAATGGATATTTGAGGCATTTTTGGAGTCACCAACCCTAAAGGGATTGGAGGTGGCGAAAAAGGATGATTTGGTAAAAATTGCTACAAGGTTAAACCTTAAAGCAGTAAAGTGGTCTATGAAAAAAGCAGCTATTCATAGAATGATAGTTGACTATTATTTGGAGAAGGGAGTGTTTGAGGTGAGTGAGGTAGTCGAGTTTCCTGAGATTAAACCAGTGATTTCTGATGTGACTTCTCAACCAGTGGAGTTGGAGGATTTGGAGGAGGAAGAGTTAGAACAGTCAGAACAGTTTCCTGGGAGTGAGTCAGAGATTCCTGATGGCCAGGTGCAGATAGCAAAGACGGAGTTAGAACAAACGCGAATGAAGTTCGAGTTGGGACACAGGAAACTAGAGGCAGAACGAGTTAGAGGCTGATCTAGCAATGAAGCAGATGGACATCTTTCCTGTAGGTAGGTGACCAGAACTGCACACAATACTCCAAGTTTGGCCTCACCAACGTCTCATACAACTTCAACATAACATCCCAACTCCAATACTCAATGCCCTGGTTTATGAAGGCCAAAGTGCCAAAAGCTCTCTTTATGACCCTATCTACCTGTGATGCCACTTTCAAGGAATTATGGATCTGTATTCCCAGGTCCCTTTGTTCTACCGCACACCTTAGTGCCCTACATATTCACTGTGTAAGTCTTACCCTGGTTTGTCCTGCCAAAGTGCATCACCTCACACTGTCTGCATTAAATTCCATCTGCCGTTTTTCAACCTGTTTTCCTAGCTGGTCAAGATCACTTTGCAAGCTTTGATAGCCTTCCTCACTGTCCACTATGCCCCCAGGCTTGGTGTCATTCATGAACTTGCTGATCCAGTTTACCACATTATCATCTAAATCATTAATATAGATGACAAACAACAACGGGCCCAGCACTGATCCCTGTGGTACACCACTAGTCACAGGCCTCCAATCAGAGAGATACCCATCTACTACCACTCTCTGGCATTTCCCACTAAGCCAACGTTGAATCCGATTGACTACTTCATCCTGAATGCCAAGCGACTTAACCTTCTGGACCAGCCTCCCATGGGGGACTTTGTCAAAGATTGAAAATTTTTTGATTGTGATTGAAACTTTGACTTTGTGTTTGAAGATTTTTGAAGCCAGAGTTGACTTCATTGCGACCACTGCTGGTTGAAACTTGACAAATGGGAAATTTGATTGGAATTCCTGGAATCAATCTTACCACTGTGGGATGATTTCTGCACTGGTGTACAAACTCTGTGCCCCAACCCCAACTCTAAATGTCAGTCCTTCTTTCCCACTCTGATCCCTAAATCTTAGTTCATTCCCTCATCCCATCAGTCCCAATGCTTCCAACCCCAAACATGTCACAGCTTTGATTAGGCTATTAAGTGCTCAAACCCAGCTTGAGGAAAGGGAGCAACAAACAATCTGCTGGAGGTTCTCAGCAGGGCAAGCAACATCGGTGGCTGGAAAGGAATTGTCGACATTTCGGACCGAAACCCTGCATCAGGACAGAAGAAATGGGGTTGGACGGCACTTTTCAGTAGTTACACTAGAATATGTAGACATATTTTCCCTTCATAAAATAACATTGACTCTATCACACTGGGCCAAATCAATCCAGGAGACATCTCACAATGTATGCAAAGGCCTCAAACAACAAAGTAGGCTGCAGTGGTGCACTGCTGGGATCCCATGCCAGGAAGATAGCGATAGCCTTTGACAGGAGGCAAAGCTGGGGACAGAGACTCACCTCCTGACAGAGCTATTAAGGTTTCTATAGCAACACACACAAAATGCTGGAGGAACAAGCAGGTCAGGCAGCATCTATGGAGGGAAATGAACAGTCAACGTTTCGGGCTGCGACCCTTCAGCAGGACTGGAAAGATAGAGGGCAAAAGCCAGAATAAAAAGGTGGGGTGAGGGGGAGGAGCATGAGTTGGTGGGTGATAGGTGAATCCAGGTGAGGGTGGAGGTAGGTAGGTGGGGGGGGGGCAAAGTGGGAATGATGGGAGAAGCTGGGAGGTGATAGGTGGAAGAGCCAAAGGGCTGAACAAGATGGAATCTGATAGGAGAAGGTAGTAGATCATGGAATAAAGGGAAGGAGGTGGGGAACCAGAGGGAGGAAGGTGTCGGTGATGGGCAGGTCATGAGGATGAGGGAAGGGAAAAAGGGGTAAGGGGCCGGGGGATAAATGAAAACAAAAGGAGGGGGAAATGGGGGAGTGGTTACTGAAGTTAGAGAAATCAATATTGATGCCATCAAGTTGGAGACTACTAAGACAGAATATGAGGTGTTGTTCCTCTAATCTGCATTTAGCCTCAACTTGGCAGTAGAGAAGGCTGAGGACAGACATGTCAGCATGGAAATGTCAACTGTCTATTTCCCTCTCTAGATGCTGCCTGACCTGCTGAGTTCCTCCAGCATTTGTGTGTTTTGCTATGGATTTCCACCACCTGCTGTCTCTCTTGTGTATTAAGGTTTCTAACTGGTTTTAACTATCTCTAATACTTAGATACATCTAAAAACTACAAAGATTTTTTTAAATTATTGAAGAAAAACTTAAAAGATGTTCAAGATATTGAACTAAAATAATTACACTAAAATTTAAATAACTGAACCTGTTTTATGTGCCTTTTCCCATACAGTCTATTAAGACAGGAGTCACTATTCAAATCAATGGGATTGCTGTTTCCACATCATGCCTGGTTGGCATGGGATTGGAGAGGCATTCCCCTGATGGGCAGCAGGTAGTAGAGTTCCAATGACCCAGGTTCAATACTGACCTCTGGTGCTGTATCTGTAGAGTTTGCATGTTCTCCCTGTCTCTGTGTGGATTTCCCCCAGGTGCTCTAGTTTCCTCCCTCGTCCCAAAGTGTGCAGATTGGTAGGTTTAAAGCGACTGTAAAATGCCCCTGGCATGAAGGTGAGTGGTAGAATCTGGGCTAAGTTGATGGGAACGAGGGAAAATTAAAATGGTTTGGGATAGGATTAGTGTAAAAATTGATGCTCAGTAGTCAGCATAGATTCGGTGGGCCAAATGGCCTGTTTTTCCATGACTCTATAAAGCAGGGAAAGCAGAGCATGAACAAGCTCTGAGAACTGAATGACACAATGGATTAACCAATGCACTGGCATCTGTCAATCAACATTTCTCAGATTTATAATGTGTCCATGTTTGCAGTTTTCCTTTCTGATGGTACTGGGGAATTTTTAAAGATGACAACCAATGCATCCACTCTCCCTGCAGCCATACTCATTTAGGATCAGAGGAACTGTTAACTTCTACGCAGTTCTCTAAGTTTTGTCCTCTGGTCACTGATTCCATCCTTTTTGGCTACTTTGGTGTTGTATTTGACCCCAAGATGAAATTCAAAGCACAAATCTAGGCCATCATCAAGACCGCTTACTTTAACTTCTTGCACACAGTATCTCAAGGAAGACATGCATTGAACTCCTCATAAATCAATTTTGACCAAAAATTGACCAAAACACCAACCCAGCATGCCATGAAAGACCATAGGACCTTTGTTATAAGCAACTTAGAAAATCAATATCAGATTTATTATCACTGATATATGATGTGAAATATGTTGTTTTGCAGCAGCAGTATAGTGCAAAGGCATAAAAATCTATAAATCACATAAATAAATAGTGCGAGAAAAGAAAAGGAATAATGAAGTTGTGTTCATGGATCATTCAGAAATCTGATGGTGGAGGGGAAGTAGCTGTTCCTGAATTGTTGAGTTTGGGTCTTCAGGCTCTTGTACCTCCTCCCTGATGGTAGTAACAAGAAGAGGGCATGTCCCAGATGGTTAGGGTCCTTAATGATAGATACTGCCTTCTTGAGGCACTGCCTCTTGAAAATGTCTTCGATTCTGGGAGGGTTATGCCCATGATGTAGCTGGCTGAGTCTATAACCCTCTGCAGCCTCTTGCGATACTGTGCATTGGAGGCTCCATACCAAGCTGTGATGCAACCAGTAAGGATGCTCTTCACCGTACATCTATAGAAATTTGTAAGAGTCTTTGGTGACATACTAAATCTCCTCAAGCTGCTGGTGTGCCTTCTTCATGATTGCATCAATGTGTTGGGCCCAGGATAGATCCTCTGAGATGTTGACACCCAGGAACTTGAAGCTGCTCACCCTTTCCACCACTGACCCCTCAATGAGGACTGGTGTGTGTTCTCCCAACTTCTCCCTCCTGAAGTCCACAATCATTTCCTTGGTTGCAACACCACTCAACCAGCTGATCTATCTCACTCCTGTATGCCTCCTCATCACCAAGGTTCTACCAACAATAGTGGGTTTGTCGGCGAATTTATAGATGGCGTTTAAGATGTGCTTAGCCACACAGTCATGAGTGTAAAGAGAGTAGACCATGGGCTAAGGACACATCCTTGAGGTGCACCTGTGTTGATAGTCAGCGAGGAGAAAATGTTATTGCTAATCTACACTGACTGCGGTCTCCTGATAAGGAAGTCGAGGATCCAGTTGCAGAGGGAGGTACAGAGGCCCAGGTTTTGAAGCTTAGTTATTAGTACTGAAGGAATGATGGTGTTAAATGCCAAGCTGTAATTGATAAACAGTAGCTGACATATGTCTTGCAGTTGTCTAGGTGCTCCAAAGCAGAGTGTGGAGCCAGTGAGATTGCATCTGCTGTAGACCTGTGGTGGTGGTAGGCAAATTGCAGTGGGTCCAGGTCCTTGTTCAGGCAGGAGTTAATTCTAGCCATATCCAACCTCTCAAAGCACTTCATCACAGTGGGAGTGAGTGCTACCGGGTGATAGTCATTGAAGCAGCTCACCCAGCTCTTCTTGGGCACTGGAATGATTGCTGCCCTTTTGAAGCAGGTGGGAGCCTCAGACTGCAGCAGTGAGAGGTTGAAGATGTCCTTGAATACTCCAACCAGTTGGTTGGCACAGGTTTTCAGTACCTAGCCAGGTACACCATCAGGGCTTGTCGCCTTGCGTGGGTTCACCCTCTCGAAGGATGTTCTAACATCGGCCTCTGAGACCGAGATCGCAGGGTCATTGGATGCTGTGGGAATTCGCACAGGTATGGTGTTATTCTCCCTTTCAAAGGGTGCATAAAAGGCTGCCACTTGAAGAAGTTTCAATGAAAGGTTCATTCTGTTCGTAAACAAGATTTACCCAAGGACGCAATTTATGTTGTCTGTGTTCTCTACAGTCTGACTGCCAAAAGGATTGCAGTAAATTAGGAATTTTTCAAAGTGGTGAATAACTCAGGCTCTTCCCCATCAAAACAACTCTTTAGTGTAAACTGATGACACAGGAATACTTGGAGTAATTTGGTTAATTTGCATGGATTTATAACAAACTCCTTGTTCCACCTGCTAGAACATTGAGGACATAACATTTTGCTCGCCATATCCTAACTTACATCAAGTCCATTCACTCATCACTCCTGTACTTACAAATATGAGTTAAATGATGGGATAGCCTTTCCATTTCAGCACCAACACTTATCCTCTGCAGAAGTCCAGTTTTCCAGTGCTGGTGTCAGCCCAGGGGGCATCCTTCCTCCTGCTCCAGTCAGCTGCAGTTGAGTTCTGATGGACATCTTATGGAGTCTAATGGGGCAGTGCTACCTTGAACAGCCTTCCTATCTCTATAACCTCTGTCATGTAGGCAACTTTAACAATGGTAGGGATAGAGAAGATGTGGAAACTATTAGTACATTAAAAGTAATCGAGCTAATTCTGTGAATCCAGCAAGGTGCCTGGGCTGACAGTCCCTGTTTGGTATTCGGCCAAGCCAAACTGTTTGGAGTTGAGCTCCCAGAGAAAGTTTGCTCTGGGACCATGCTGGAACAAGTAGTGTGGGAGAGGAGCAGGTGGCCAACAATTTCAGAGCAATGGAAGAAATGCCCCAATATCACAATTTTAAAATCCTGGCTCTCAAATCTCTTTGTGGATTCCTTTCCATCCATCCTTGTATAATAATTTACACTAGCAGCGTAAATTGTTGTTGTAACTATTCAATAATCAAATGATATTCCCACATTTGACTTAATTACAATACTAGACCTCTAAGTGGCATGTTTGGCAAACAATCAACTCCAACCAATGAACTGTAGGAGGACTTCAACAATTTTCAACTGAAACATGCAGCTCATCAAGTTTGTTACAGGCAAATGAAAAGCATTGTTAGGATCTAAAATATACAATTTTAACTGATAAAACACCACCAATGGCCTATTTGATGATGGAAGTTTGGAGCCAACAGGGACATGTGATGAGAGAAGTAGTAAGCAGTGAAAGTATTTAAGCTGTCTGAGCACAAATCTGAGGCTGGAAGGCCAAATCCATGTTGTGGTCACCAAGATATAAAGGAAAAGGAAATCACCATAAAACTGATTTCTAATGTCAGAGATGTGAGTCTTGAGAAAAGGTTAAATTGAAAGCTTGTAAGGAGGTGAATAATAAGACATCTAATTTAAGATTTTCTGCAGAACATAAGAGTAAATCCGAAGTCCTGATTTGTTACCTTGCAGCTGCAGGCCAGTGGTCTTTGGAAGAAACTATGTATTGGCAAGTTCAGGGCTGATGTCAAGAGATACTTTTATGTGCAAGAACTATTAATGTCTGAAATGGTCGTGTGTGTAATATTGAAGGTAAAAATTCTGATACTGGTATCATAATTTTCAATGGAACCAGATAACCTTGTTCTGCTCTACTGTGGAGTTCATGAGCAAGATACTGAACTGTTATTATATCATTGGAAGTGGCTTTCCAGTTGAAAATATGTTTACAGAGTACAATTACTATCTTTACAGAACAAATCTGCAATTAGAATTCACTCTGCATTGGAACTTTTGACACACATGTAACCTATGATGCAATGTTATTCATAACCACAAGCCAGATAATAAGAAAAAAAATACAAAATGCTTCCTATATTAATAACACAATTTAACAGTAAGTAATTCCTGGTCAAAATAAGGGAATACTTATTTACATGGTGACTTGCAAACAGTGTCGCTGCATGGAAATCTTCAGAACTGAGGATAGTTAACATCAAATTCTCAGAAAAATCAAACCAACTTTTTTTTTTCAACAGCTCATTTCATACTGAGGAAATCCTCCACCACGTCATGTGGCATGAATATTATGCAAAAGGAGATAGAGTCAACAGTGTGGTGCTTAAAACTGGTATCAATGAGCTACTGTGTGAGACAGACTAGTATTTCATCACAATCTGTAGCTTTGTGACTTGCCATATCTCTCACTTTACTATCACTGTCATGCCCCAAGATGAACCATAGCATGACGAATAGTTCAGAAGGGTGTTCTGGGAGCAGTACCAAGTATACTGAAAAAATGTGGAGTAAAATTGGTGAAGCTGCAACACTAGACATGTGTGCTAAATAGCAAAATCAGCGTGCAAAAGACAGAGTTAAGCGATCCCTCAACTAAAGCATCAGATCAAAGTTCTGTGGCAATGCCACATTCAGATTTGAATGGCTGTGAAGAATACCATAATCAGTTAATGAGCAGCTCCAAGAATACCTTCATTCTCAGCAATTGCAAAGCCGGCACGTGACTGCCAAAGACAAAGCTGAACCATTCTCAGCCAGAAGTATCAACTGGATGATCCATCCTGAGATCCCCACCAGCACAAGAAGTCAACTTTCAGTCAATTTGTTATCAATTCAGTCCATGTGTTATCCAGACACTGCAGGGAGCAGCTGACAAAGACAATGATCACAGACAATATTGTAGCTGTGGCCCTGAAGCCTTTAGCTCCAGAGCTAAGTGGTGTTAATACAATTACACCAGAATATTCATCAATTTCCTATCCAAAAGAAGCATGACAAATCCAATCTTGCTAATTATTATCCACTCAGTCTATTTTCAAACATCAACAAAATTAATGGAAAGTGTCATTGACAATGCTATCTAATGGCACTTTTTTGTTACTCATTCAAGGGATGTGGGCTTCACAGGCTGAGCCAGTATTTAATTGCCCATCCCTAATTTCCTTTGAGATTAATAATTGCCTGATTGCCCTCACTGATCAATAACCTGTTCACCGACGTTTAGTTTAAATCTCACGAGGCTCAGCTGCAGACCACAAACATGGACAACAACTAAAATTCCAGAGACATGCGAGCAACAGCCCTTGACACCAAGTTGGATTTGAGCAAGTGAAGCATCAAGGAGCCCTGATAAAACTGGTCAATGAGCACCAACAGGAAAACCCTCAACTGGCCGGGTTTAAATCCTGCATAAAGGAATAAGTTGTGTTTGTTGGAGGTCAAATAATTTGCTGTACGAGATCTTCAGGGCAATGCTTTAGAACCCACCATCTTCAGCTGCTTCAATAATCTTCCACCGAAAGGTCAGAATGGGATATAGAATGATATAAGTATTATAGTACTGAAGGAGGACTTTCAGCTCATTAAGTACATGTCAGATCCTTGTGGGACAACCCAGCTAGTCTCATTTTCTTACTCTTTCCCCATAACCCTGTGTACACATTCTGAATAGTAGTGAGTTGCAGATCATTTCTTTTTGAAAATAGCTTTTCCTCACTTTGCCCTTAATCTTAAATCATTACTTTAAATCCTAGTCCTTGAACCAGTCACTTATGGCAAGAGTTTCTCTAATATTTACCCCATCCACTATTCTGTAGCACATTTAAAGGAGGACAAAAATGTTGGGTCTTGCCATTGACACTCACATCCTGTAAATTAATAAACAGAAGTATTATTCATATGCATATTTTGGATGGTGCTCTGAGCCCACGTCTATTGCCGTTTCTTTCTTTGTATTTCCTAATCCTGCTCATTTCTTCCTCAGTCTTTTCCCTTTCCTACCACCCAATTACACCAACTTTCCCTTTCCCCTCTTTGGCACTTTGCATCTCCAGAAACCACCATAATTTATCGGTACTCCTTTGGTCAATTAATCGATAGCCCCTGGTTTGAATTATCCTTATATACGATCTACCCTCTGCATCTCTTTCAGCATTGTCTGACCATGGAATATAGCAGTCTACACCATTCGGTCACAGAAGGCTACTTGGACTGAAAGACCAGTAAGTTTCAAGTAGATCGGAGGTCACCTTTCCCTGTGTTGATAATTTTCCAGCACCAGTTAATGTTTGTATCAACATGCATTCCTAGGAACAACCTGTTGAGCACAGGGTCCAATGTTATGCAACTATTCAGGATGAACCTTGAAAAAGACTATTGCATTGCTTTCTTGTCCTTTTTGGCAAATGCACATTTGGGAAGGAGATGAATGATGGTCTTCTTCCCAGCGCAGCCACCTCAATAGCAGGGTGCACTGGTGGTAAGACTCTAGCGGAGCTTTAAGAATCTGATGGGGAGGGTTCTTCTCAACATTAGCCAAGCATGGTCTTGATGCTTCTTTGAAAGTTCTGGTGATGAGGCATTTTGCCAAATGGCTTTGACAATTTGCTCAGATTCCACCATTTCCTTTCCCCACATGACTTCAAGGATAGCCACACCAAGCGAGAGAAAGTCAATAGTTTCCATCACATCCAACAAGAGGTGATGAGAGAGATACTAAAATCTGGGCAGTCTGTCAACATCGAGAGATTTGTCACCAGTCCCTGGCAATGACCCCACTCACAGCGCTGCCAGGGTGTGGACCCAAATCCCGAATCTCAGCACCAAGCAGTTGCACTGCTTACCCTAGCCAGACCAACACCAGCCCTCATTGGCAGACTTTGCACATTGCCTTGGCGCTTCATTCCACATCAAGCCATGAGGCAACAAGGTTCACTTAACAATTTCTTCATTATAGGGGCACCAACAGAATGCTGAGCCCTTAGTCTGATTCCCAGCACAATTTCATTGGGGAAGGCAGAGATTCATGTGAGGTTCCCTGCTTGGCAATACTGTTAGTAAAGGATCTCTGGACCCCTTTCATTGCTAGTTCCATTAGTGTTTTCATTCTGGGAATGCGTCCTGAGTGGTAAGTGAAGACCCAGTGCACATGATCAGAACTATCTACAATGGATGTGAGTTGCAAAGGTTTTCCTAAGTACATCTCTAATAAACAAATTAAAATCATGCTTGAATAAATTGATTGATGCAAACCTCTCTCTTGTGATTGAACCTTCTACATCTAGTCTATTTCTTAAATCCATGGATTACCCAATTTATTTATTCTTTGTCAACAATTTTTACAGAAAAGTAGTTTTGATAGGGAAGAATTCTGATCTCATCAGCACCTAGTGAATACTTATCAGTTGCCATGATAATTCTGTGGGCAGTTATACCACAAAAGCTTTGTGCAGAAGGCCAGTTTATAAGCACAGTTCACATGGGGAGATAGCTGCCACAAGTAGGCCTTAATCAGGCAGGAGAGAGAAGAAAGCTGAAGCGAAAACTGAAAACATTGGGGATAATCAGCAAGTCAGACATCACCTATGGAGAAAGAAACTGAAATAGAGTTAATGTTTCAGGTTGATAACTCTTCATTAGAAAGAAGAGCTATTGTCTTGGTTAGGCAGAGGTTTGGTTCAGTCAGGATTGCTGGCCAAGATGATAGGTTAGATGTGCCCCACAATAGAGAAGGTTTCTGGAGAAGACTATTCTGACATGATACACTATTGGGCCTATCACAGAGACTCCATAACCTGAGTTGGAGCAAAGAGAAGTCCATGTCCAGCTTTTCTCATGAACTTGTATCGAGCCAGGAAAACCATTCCTATTTTGGTGCTCGGCTACACCAATGCTCAAGAAATATGATGCCTGATGGAGCAGGTTTCTGCCTCAGTTGACTGCACCAGAACTCTGCTAATTATGAGCGAACAGCAGGATCATCTCCAGCAAGAACGAATTGCTATTAATAGACATCAATGCAACTCTCAGGGAGTAGACTGTCACATTCCAAAAATTATTTACCAGGCTTGGAAGTGGTCTGGAAACTATGGTGATTATAGTGCAATTTGAGCAGCTGCAGATACTCACACCATTTTCTGACTGGTCCCTTACAAGTCCAATTGGCAGAACATAGATTGAAAGTCCTATGTCAGAATCTCTCCTGTGATCTCAGGCTTTCAAGGCACTGTACCCAAGCCTGCTTCCTCAGATGCAGGTACAACATTTGAAACTCTGATCAAAGGTCAGAAGCTCAGCATGGGAATTCTGAAAGAACATCTGATTCTCCCTACCTTCCTGCAGCCAGATGGCAGCCAAAGAGGCACCACTGCATTGTATTGGTAGGGTTATTAAACTTGCTTGAAAGTCATGAAAAGGAACACCAATGGAGATAACATTAACAAACAATCTGCTGGAGGAACTCAGTGGGCCGAGCAGCATCTGTGAGGGAAAGGAATTGTTGGCATTTCAGGTCAAAACCATGCATCATAATTGAGAGTGGAGAGGGGAGATAGCCAGTATAAAGAGGAGAGGAGGAGCAGTGAAACAGATACCTGTGGTAATTGGTGGACTGAGGATGGGTGTCCACATTGGGGAGGTGGGGGGGGGGGGGGCGGAATGGGAGACAGAGGCACATGAATGATAGATGGAGGCAGACAAAAAAGGAAGCAGATGGAGCAGTGGGGGGGTGGGAAGGAGAGGGTGAAGGTGGAGATAGATGCTGCAGAGTTATAAACAGGAACACAAAGGCAACCAGTGCTGGAACCATTAGGGGAGAGGTGAATGGCAGATGGAACCAGGAAGGGAAAGAGGGGTGGGGGGGGGGGGGGGGGTGTGAAATATGTGTGTATTGGGTGGGAGGATGGAACCAGGAGGGGGAAGGAGACAAAAATGGGAGGACTGGAGAAAGATCAGGAGTAGGGGTGAGTGAAAGGGGGAAAACACATTGAAGGGGAGGGTTACCTAAAACTGGAAAACTCAGTGTTCAAGTCATTGGGTTGCAAACTATCCAGGTGGAATATGAGGTGTTGTTCCTATAGTTTGCATTGGGCTCACCCTGGCAGTGGAGAAGGCTGAGGATGGACAAGACAGCGTAGGAATGGGAAGGGGAATTGAAATGGCATGCATCTGGGGGCTTGGGACGGCAACTGCAGACAGAGCTCATATGCTCTGCCAAACAGTCACCCAGTATGAGCTTGGAGGATGTGCAAGTGAATCTTTGCCTGGAAGGGCTGTTTGGGCCTCTGGATGGTGGTGAGGGAGGCGATGTGAGGACAAGTGTTGTACCTCCTGCGGCTGCAGGGGAAAGTGCTGGGGATCAGGAAGGGTTGAGTGAGGAGGGATGAGTAGATCAGGGAGTCACAGAGGGAGTGGTCCCTCCAGAAGGCAGAAAGGGGTGGGGGGAGATGTGGTTGGTGGTGGGATCTCATTGCATCTGATGGAAATGATGAAGGATTAGAAAATGACTAATATTGCAATATTACCAAACAAAAACTACTCAGCAAGTCAGGAAGCACTTATGGAAAGAGAAACAGAGATAAGCCTTCAGGTCAATGCCCTTTCATCATAACTGGGGGTAGTTAGAAATAAAATAAGTCTAAAGTTGCAGAGAAAAGGGAAAGAGACAGAAACAACACAATGAATGATCTACAATAAGGTGGAAGCTAAGAGTGATTGCATGACACGTTTGATAATGTACTTGCTGAAAGAGATTGGTGTTTGCTAATGAATAAGAAAGGTATGTCTCGTAAAACGTGAATAGAAGGAGGCAGATTCATCGGAAATTTCCTGAAGAGAACAAAGGGGAAAAAATGAAGGTTGGGAATGCGAGGTTCAAGTCTAAAATGTCTAATTGTCTGAAATGGCTAATTCCAGTAATCATTGCCATATCGATAGTATTTCTATCAAATCATTTTATGTTAGACAAAACTTTTTTTGTTACATTTATGGAGGAAATGCTACTTAAAGCAATTTAACTTACTGATCAGTGTTCATGCTTTGAGTTCCTCATTTCCTTAGTATTAAGACTTAAGAAAGGTAGATCAGGCAATTGATTTGGTATGTTTGTGCAGGTGTGACTTCAAAGCATGAGATGCACATGGATGGATAAAGCACCCCACAGCCATGAGCATTGTGTGATTTGTATGAAATGTTTAACAGGAATTTTCAATGTAAAGGATATTGAATCTGGCTATAGGAAGACAATCTAGCCTTTCAGGCCAAGTGCCCACAAAAAGTTAGCAAAAATCATTTACAGAATCAGGCATTAGAGATCAACCTATGCTTTAGTATGGAGCCACCAATGTGGTGTCTCTTACAGTACTGTTATTTGATGTATGCAAGAAATGTACACAAATACAGATGTTTTAAAAGCTTATATTCTTTCCATCATTTAGACAGCAAAATTGTAACACTGCCACTGACACAACCCATGATAAGTCAAATCCGTTAAGCAGAACCATTTGCCATTTGGATAAGTTGCCTTCAAAAATGTGATAATAATCTTCATCGTCTTAACCCACTTCAAAATGCCAAACATCAGAAGGTTACCATTTGTGCCTGGCCAGTTGAGAAATTTATGTCAATCACAAATTATTTTTGAGAGAAGATTTACAAACGAGTAGAGATTAATGCATTCTTGGAAATGATAGAAGTTAGCACTCACTTTTAAGACTTATACATGAACTATAGGCACTTGCGTGAGATAGAAGAGAACTGGCCAATATCTGTGGACATCAGCAAGAAATCAATGGTGCAAAGTACACTGAAACATACTGGAAAGAAATTATGTAAAGAATAATGGATACACATTATCCTTACAGCAATAATTATTAACAATTAATATTGCAACATGCTTTCTTGGACAAACCACAAATAAAATTAAAGTTTTGCCAGAAATGAAATGGCCAGCTGTATAAACATAATACCCTCCTTTGAGACTTCTATAATCTTTCAACTTGATCAGTACATAAGCTAATTCTGCCTTTTGGCAGATTTCTATTTCTAAAAGTAATTATCCCAGGTCAGAGATCAGACTGACTCAGAACTCATAAGCACGGTTATATCCTCTTACCTCCCAAGCATCCTTTTGTTGATAATGGCTGTTATGAATAAATACAAATGTATTTCCAAATTTACATGCAGTAATATTTCATTCAAAAAATGTGATAAGCATGTTCTGTTTTTGATAGTGTAAAATATTACAAACGCATTTTTACCGTGTTGATGAATATATTAAAATACAATGTTCAAAAACACATAAAACATAATAAACTGATTGCAAAAATCAGTTCTATTAATTTCTGAAAACGCTGGAAACACTCAGCAGGTCAGGTGGCATCAGAAGAAAGGGAGACAGAGTAAACATTTCAGATCAAAGACACTCCATCAAACTGAAACATTAATTCTGTTTCTCTTTCCACAGATGCTGCCTGACTTGTTGCTAGGATTTTCTGCTTTAATTTCAGACTTCCAGAATCTGCAGGTTTTTTTGTGTTCTATTAATTTCTCATCATTTAACAGTACTACTGTTAGCTTTCTTAAAACCTGCCCGATTTGTGATTAAACGTTTGAGTTAAATCTATAAGGAATATACCTAGGGGTCCATGTTTGACGCAATTTTAATTCCAGTGTTTCAATGAAAGTGGCACAACCCTCCCTGCCATCGAGGACATCTTCAAGAGGCAGTGCCTGAAGAAGGCGGCATCCATCATTAAGGACCCTAACCACCTGGGACATACCCTCTTCACGTTACTACCATTGGGGAGGAGGTAAAGGAGCCTGAAGACCCACACTCAATGTTTCAGGAACACTTCTTCCCCTCCACCATCAGATTTCTGAATGGTACGTGAACCCATGAACACTACCTTGTTATTCCTCTTTTGCAGTACATATTTATTTTTGTAACTTACAGTAATTTTTATGTCTTGCACTGTATTGCTGCCACAAAACAACAAATTTCATGACATATGTCAGTGATAATAAATCTGATTCTGAATAATCCAAAGATTTAATCTTCAAATACTTGGAATTAGAATCAAAGTAAGAATTCTTTGCATGGATTTAGGATCTCCAAAAGCTGTGATCTGCTTTAACAATGTTTCCTTTTATGTTCGGTAAGGGAGACTGAGAAATGAGGTCTGACTCCCCAGCTACAGGAGGAAATAGCAAAGGAAGTCAAAAGCAGGCATGCGTGTAGCTATACTACTAGAATTAATGCAGGAATTACCTCACCAGCCTAGGAGAGTTTAAACCTGTACTCCATCTGGAGTAAATGACTGGAGATAACCTTCACACATTTAAGTGGATCCAGGTCTTTGGATACTACTCCAGTCATGTACCCACTCAGTGATGTTGATTAAATTCCATTAAAGGGTCATTACCATCTTCATATGGAGAACTTATAACATTCTTACCCTGCTTGTGCTCATTCTTCTCTTTTTCTCCTGCAGTCTTCAAGTATGCAGCAGAATTTGAAAATCATAGATGACAACTCAGTCATTCACCAGCACACACAATTCATACATGCTATGCACCAGCGTAGATAATCACAGTGAGACAAGCAGGCAATGGCAGGTGGTTGTAAGAGTCAGCAAGGGACCCTTGAGTAGTGGTTCTTTAAACTCAACTTAGGTGGGCACAGTAGCACAGTTAGTAGAGCTGTTGCCTCACAGTGCCAGAGATCTGGGTTCAATCGCGATCTCCAGTGCTATCCATGTGGAGTTTGCACATTGTCCTTCTGATCACATGGGTTTCCCCCTGATGCTCTATTTTCCTCCTACATCTCAAGGGCACATGGGTTGGTAGATTCAGTGGCAACTGTAAATTGCCCATACTGCGTAGGTGAATGGTAGAATCTGGGGATGGGGGGGGCGGGGGCGGAAGTCTATTCAGTGTGTACTCCATGATTCTATAACCGAGTCAAGACAGTTACCACATCACAGGGAGTGCCGACAAAGATTAATCATTGAACAGCAGCAGATTTCTATGCTCACTGTCTACAAAGTAAAAGAGCTTGGAGATCTCCACCTCCAGTACCGATAAGTGGATGGATGGTGCATGAAACACGGGATGGCGTTTACTTGCATGGTGTCGGTGGGTCAACTGCATAGACTCAAAGACAATATAGCTCTGTGCAGGAAAGTTTCCGAAATTTTAATATTTTTATGATAATATAATGATAAAAATACAATAAAAATGTATAATAAATAAACGCAACATTTAATAGGATTACCAAAGCCACGTTCATCTGCATGGAACTACTCTCCAGCACAATGAAGACTGAAGATGATGCAAAGCACATGACCATCCAGGACTCCCACTAAAGGTACCTCTCACCGCTCCATCGCCCTCCCTTTCAGTGAGTAGCCCAGAGGTGGCTTTATCTCCCTGTGACTGCTACGGGTGGTCGACTAAGACCTTCTCTCTGAGGCCGCGGGTTGGCGACGCATGCGCGGTCCGAGGGGGTCCCGTCGTCACACACCTCGGCCGCTCGCGGCTGGAAGGTGCTCCGGCGGTGGCGCCATTTGAGGGGGTGGGGCTGCGGCTGCGGCTGTGAGGAGAATCGGCTGCAGTTCACGGAGGTGGGTTGGGAGTTTATAGTATTATTGTACAGTGCTTCCCATTTTGGATGATTTTAATTGTATTCCTACCTTTTTTTTAACGCTGAGGTGGATTCCATTCTCACTTGGCTTTGGTTAGTGGGGCTGGGAGAAGGAATGGCCCCAGTGTGCTTTTATAGACGAGGTTTAGTCTTGATGCAAGCGGATTGTAAGCGTTATGGGCGATTTTTGGTGTCACGGTTGTCTTCTCAGGTGGATGCAAAAGATCTCACTTATTCTAAAGATGAAGGGAGCTACTTTTACCAAAGCAAATTATGTGGTCATCTTTCTGTCTGGGAGGGTGCAGTGTGCCATTCGACTGCCATATCCCCTGTAGTACAACAGTGAGTGTAGTGTGCCTTCATTACCGCATCAGTCCTTTCTCCACTGAAAAGTTCTTCAGAGAGACAGGAGAGACTGCAGATGGTGGAATCTGGAGCAACAAACAAGCTGCTGTTTGAACTTAGAGCAGCATCTGTGGGGAAAGGAAGCCCTGCATCAGGACTTTATGCAAATATTTTGCACTTTTGTTTACCTTGATATTTGACTGCTTCCATGCTGCCTTTAATGGACTATCTTCTTCCCTCCATAGGTTTCAGCTTATCCTACCCAGCACTGCCCTGCTCACTTATTAGGCCTTTTGTTGCCTGCCTATTATACCCCTTATGCCTTTTGGTACTGGTGTCTTTGTCTTTGGTTTCGTGTCTGGGCCTTGCTCCTTCTCTACTATTTTACCCCAGCCTCAACTCAATAATGCCTTTTCAGCTTCTCTTTGCCTCACGTTTTACAATTCAACCCTCCTTAAGATCCACGTTTATTCAGTGAAACCTTTAGATGAAGGGTCTCGACCTGAAATGTTGACTGTCCATTTCCCTCCACAGATGTTGCCTGACATGCTGAGCTCCTCCAGCATTGTGTTTATTGAAGCCTTTACCCTATCAAACCCTTTTCATCATAGTGTCTAATTTCCATGCCTCTGAAACATCTTTAGGATGGTTCATTCAGTAAAATCTGCTGTATAAATGTGCACAGTAAATCTTAACAATTTAAAATATTTATCATCATTTAAAATTCTGTTTCACAGACACATCAGAGTTCAGTACCTGACAAGATGAAAGAGAATTGTAGATTTCAGTCTTTGTTCTTCATTGGTCTACCTGATCTTCAAAAGTTATGTGGCATAACTATGGTTTTAAACTGTGATGATGCTGATGCAAAAACTTTGCAGACTATAACGTGCAGGTAATTAAATTTAAGTGGAACTATGAGTATTTTAAAGATAAATCATTATTACTGGTTTAATGCCATTTTCTGTTCTGTACATTTGTAAAGTTTTTCTAAATTGGGTAGAAATTCAATTTGGAAGAGCATATAGATTTTTTGAAGGTGAAGTATTAAAGTCAGCAAAAATATATTTATTTGGAAGCTGGCTTGTCCCTATTAAACTCTATGCATAACCTTCTTGGGTAAGCCAGGTTACTATGAACATCTCTGACTCATTTGGTATGATAATTGATCTTCCAGGGTTCCTGAAACTTACCATTACAACTAAAGTCAGTCAAAATGGAAAATGGATGATTAGAGGTCATGCAAATTCACCAATATTCATTTCTTTGTCATCTTCCAGTGGGAAATGATTTGTTTAAAATGCTTTCATTTGTACATCTTGAAGGTTTCTTGAATAGTCCCTTGGTTGCCTTGTGCTGGGCCTCAGTGGGAAGTGTTGTGGATATCAACCACAGCAACAGGTTGTTGATGGATCTGCAACTGGATAGCAGAAAGGCGACTGCAAATGAGTGTAAGTAATAGGGCACACAACCAGGGGCGTAGATTCCTTGATCCCTTTGAATGGCATTGTTTCCAGAGGCACAGGAATGATATCTGATAATAATGTAGATATCTGCAGGCACCTAGAAGATTTGCTTGCTGCTGCACTAGCCAGTTACATTGTACTGCTAACTGCTGGAAGTCGCCACATCTGTCATTGTTTTTGCCTCCAAATTTTTCCAGGTCTCTGCTGGATGTTTTTCCAGGATTTCTAAATCTGTGGCTTACAGACAATATAAAGCAGCCACTTTCTGGGCTGTTAGCAAGATCCAGTTGCGTTTATTCAGTAATGTCAACTGGAATGAATTTGCTACTATGTTTGAATTTCAGACTAGATCCCCAAAAGTGCACAGCATCATCTGGTAATTCATGTACACTGAATGAGGAGTATTTTCATAGTAGTTTCTTTGCATAGAGTCATATATATACAGAACCAGGCCCTTTGGCTCATTGTGCCTATGTTGGCTATTGATATCTATACTGATCCCATTTGCCAGCACTTGGCTTATCAAATTACCTTTTCATGCCAACTGTGATGCTTTTGTCTTTGCGAATACCATTTGCCCACCTTAGGCCTGTATTGTTCTATGCCCTTCCTTTCCAAGTACCTGTCCAAACATCTTTTAAACCTTGTAATAGTATCTGCCTTTACCACTTCCTCTGATAGTCATCTCTGTATGGGGGTTAAAAAAAAACTACATCTTATATCTCCTTTAAATTTCTCCCCCCACCCCCGGGAAAAGAATCTGACTATCCTCTATGTCCCTCAATTATATAAACCTTCATGAAGGTTCGCTCCTCAGCCTCCTGTATTCCTGTGAGAATAATCCCAGCATATCCAGTTTCTCCTTATAACTACAGCCCACCATTCCAGGCAACATCCTGGCAAATCTAGCCATGGCATTTTAGGTGTTCATTTAAATGGTTTTCATGTTGTGAGAGTACCTGCCATTTGTCCTAAAGCAGATAAACATGTTGTTACTTTGCCCTGGAAGCAGATTTAAGGGGCAACTGCAAGGAGACAAATGAATACTTATTTTAAATTTGGCTGACAGCACCAGTGAGATACAACTACTGGATAGCTTAAAGCAAGTGGTCAGCATAGACAAGGTGTGCTTCTGGTCCTGAGACAGATCAGGAGATGCCCTTCAAACATACCAGCAGAACTCTGCAATAGATTTGTGCATTGGTGGGGTTTGCATCTGTGAGGAGCTCATGATAAGCAAATATCCTTTGTGGATGAACCTGAGAAGAAGCAGGAAGGTGGGGACACCACAAGCATTCCTGATAAATTGTGTTAAAACATGTCATTTAACACTTGCCTACTCTTGCACTGGAAAATTAGAGTCACCACATCTTTTGATTCTCTCCAGAAACTCCTCTTTCTCCTGTCCCCCATTTGGGTCTTCCTGTAGGAAAAGGGTGAATAACATGATAAATAAGTGATGCAAGAAATTCCTGAAAAATAATACTACTGAAAAAAAGACTTCCACAAGTAGGCTTAAATCATGCCGACTGATTGCAGACTGCCTGTTAGGGCTGTTAGTGTCCTAGCAAATTTGGAACTTGTGCGGAGGTTCCGTTTCATGGTCAGGCTCCCCAATGAGTCTGGTGGTGGAACAATGCTGTAGTGGAGATGGGGGCTAGATGTATTAATCCAGACAATGTGGATTTGAATGGGGTCACTAATACATGGAAAATTGGTGTACACTGTTTGAAGATTTTGAAATCAGTGTTTTTTGTTGTTTAACTTAATTATATTAGTAAACTTAAATCATTTAACCAATTTAAATGGATTTTAAATAACTCCACCATAATGTTGATTTTGGAATGTTCTTAATAAGAAAACCTTCAAAAGGCAAGTTGTGAAACACTGCCAGAGCATTTGGGGGCTGGGCTTTGAGTCTCAGTACACTCTGTGCTTTCCTGGATGTCTGTCATTTTGACCTACTGCATCTAGAAAAGTGTGGGTGGGTAAGAGCAGCAGATGGAGAGTCTGTGTGGTGGGCCAGGTCCAGGATGATCCAGTCCATTATATTTTCTTGTAAACTCTTGTTTAAAAAAAAAACAAGCAGTACTTTTAATTCATGTACTTATAGCACATTACAGCACAGTCTCTTCAGCCCACAATGTTGTGCTGACATTTTGTCCTGCTCCAAGATCTATCTAACCCTTCCCTCCCACATAGCCCCCCCATTTCTCTATCATTCATGTGTATACCTAAGAGTTTCTTAAATGTCCCTAATGCATCTGCCTCCACAACCTCTGCCAGCAGTGCAGTCCATGCACCCACCACTCAAAACTTACCTGACATCCCCCTACACCTTCCTCCAATCACCTTAAAATTATGCCCCTTGTGTTAGCCATTGTCGCACTGGGAAAAAGTCTGACTGTCCACTTGATCTGTCTCTTATGTTGTACACCTCTCAAGTCACCTCTCATCCTCCCCTCTAAAGAGAAAAGCCCTAGCTCACTCAACCTATCCTCATAAAACATGCTCTCCAATCCGGGCAGCATCCTAGTAAATCTCCTCTGCACACTTGAAAGCTTCTACATCCTTCCTATAATGAGGCAACCAGACCCGGACACAATACTCCAAGTGTGGTCTAAGCAGACCACAACATCACTTCACGGCTCTTGAAACTCAGTACCCTGACTAAAGGCGGCCAACACACTATAAGCCTTCTTAACGACCCTATCAACCTGTGCAGCAGCCTTGAGGGATCCGTGGACATGGACCCCAAGATCCCTGTTCCTCCACACTAAGTCCTGCCATTAACCTTGTACTCTGCCTTCAAATTCAATCTCCAGAAGTGTATAACTTCACTTTTCAGGGTTGAACTCCATCTGCCACTTCTCAGCCCAGCTCTGCATTCTATCAATATCCTGTTGTAATCTACAGCAACCATCTACACTGTCCACAACACCACCAACCTTTGTATCATCAGCAAACTTACTAACCCACCCTTCCACATCCTCATCCAAGTTATTTATAAAAATCACAGAGCAGGGGTTCCAGAACAGATCCCTGCAGAACACCACTGGTCACTGACCTCCAGGCAGAATATGCTCCATCTTCCACCACCCTGTCTTCTATGGGCAAGCCAATTCTGGATCCATACAGCCAAGTTTCCCTGGATCCCATGCCTCCTGACTTTCTGAATAAGCCTCCAAGAGGCACCTTATCAAACACCTTACTAAAATCCATGTACACCACATCCACTGCTCTACCTTCAATGAGCTTTGTCACATCCTCAAAGAATTCAATCAGGCTCGTGAGGCAGGACCTGCCCCTCACAAAGCCATGCTGACTGTCCCTAATCAGCCTGCGCTTCCACAAATGCCCATAAATCCTGTATAAGAATCTTGTCTAGTAATTTGCCCACCACTGAAGTCACTGGTCTGCAATTCCCAGGGTTATCCCTACTCCCTTTCTTAAGGAAAGGAACAACATTTGCCACCCTCCGATCATCCAGCACTACTACTGTGGCCGGTGAGGATGCAAGGATTGTCACCAAAGGTGCCGCAATCTCTTCCCTTGCTTCCCATAATAACCTAGGATATTCCCTATCCGGCCCCGGTGACTTATCTATCTTAATGTTTTTCAAAAGTTCTAGCATATCCTCTTTTCTCACATCAAGATGCCCCAGCATATTAGCCTGTCATACACCATCCTCACAAATGTCAAGGTCTCACTTTCTGGTGGATACTGAAACTCTAGTCATCCTCCTATTCTTCACATACATGTAGAACACCTTGGGGTTTTCCTTGATCCTACTTGCCAAGGACTTCTCATGCCCCCTTCTAGCTCTCCTAAGTCCATTCTTAAGCTCCCTCATGGCTACCTTGTAACTCTCCAGACCCCTGCTTTCTAAAGCTCAGGTAAGCTTCTTTCTTCCTCTTGACAAGACATTCTGCATCTCATCAACCACAGTTCCTTCATGCTACCATCCTTACCCTGCCTCAATGGGACAAACCTACCCAGAACCCCATGCAAGTATTCCCCAAACAACCTCCACATTTCTGCTGTGCACTTTCAAGAACATCTGTTCCCAATTTACACTCAAGTTCCTGCCAAATAGCATCATAATTCCCCCTCCCCCAGTTAAATATTTCCCATATCATCTGTGCCTATCCCTCTCCAAGGCTATGGTAAATGTCAAGGAGTTACAGTCACTATCTCCAAAATGCTCTCCCACCGGGAGAGCTGACACCGGATCAGGCTCATTGCCTAGTACCAGGTCCAGTATAACCTCTCCTCTAGTCAGCCTGTCCACATAGTGTGTCAGGAATCCTTCTTGAACACACCTAATAAATTCCATCCCATCTATTCTCTTTACACTAAGGAAGTGCGAATCAATATTAGGGAAGTTGAAATCACCCATGACAACAACCTTATTTTTTTTTAAAAAACACCTCGCCAAAATCTGCCTCCCAATCTGCTCCTCAGCATCTCTGCTGCTATTGGGGGTTCTGTAGAATACTCCCAATAATGTGATTGCTCCCTTCCCGTTTCTGACTTCCACCCACATTGACGCAGTGGATGATCCCTCCAGGACATCCTCCCTTTCTACAACTGTGAAACAGTACCTGATCAGCAACCTGTCCCTTTTGAAACATCTAAATCCCAGAATATCCAGTAGCCATTCCTGCCCTTGCGACAGCCAAGTCTCTGTAATGGCCACCATGTCATAGTTCCATGTACTTACCAATGCACCAAGTTTATCAGCCTTGTTCCTGATACTTCTCACATTAAAGTAGACATACTTCGGCCCATCCAACTGACTGCAATTTTGCCCTTTCAAATGCCTATCCTTCTTCAGTCTTCCTACACTCTGCATCTACTTGTACACTGAATGAACCAATCTCTGACCTATCACTCTGGTTCCCGTCCCCTTGGGAAACTAGTTTAAACCATCCCCAACAGTTCTAGCAAACTTGCCTGCAAGAATATTGGTTTCCCCTCCAGTTCAAGTGTAACCCATCCCTTTTGTACAGGTCATACTTTCCCCAGAAGAGATCCTAATGATCAACCGATCATTGCCCCCACATCAATTCCTCAGCCACACATTCATCTGCCAAATCATCCTATTCTTACCCTCAATGGCACATGGCACAGGCAGCAATCCAGAGATTACTACCCTTGAGGTCCTGCTTTTCAGCTTCCTACCTATATTCCCTCTTCAGGACCTCTTTTTCTGCCCATGTCATTGGTACCAATGACACCTTCCCCTTCAGAATGTTGTGGACCCAATCAGAGACATCCCTGGTCCTGGCACCAGGGAGGCAACATACCATCTGGGAGTTTCTATCATGTCCACAGAATCTCCTGTCTACCCCCCTTACCATGGAATCCCCTATCACTACTGCCCTCCTCTTCTCCCCCCTTCCCTTCTGCATGACACAACCAGGCTTAGTGCCAGACCCTGATCACGGTAGCTTTCCTCTGATTTTCCCCCCCCCCAACAGTATCCATAGCAATATACCTGTTATGGAGGGGAACAGCCACTACCTGCCTATTCTCACCCAGCTATCTGCCTCCTGCAGCTTCAGAGTGACTGATTCCCTGTAACTCCTCATTATTCCATAGGAGCCAAAGGTCATCCAGCTGCAGCTCCAGTTCCCAAAGGAGCTGCAGCTGGATGCACCTCATGTAGATGTAGTTATCAGGGAGACAGGGAACTTCCACATTTCAAGCTGAACACACCACTGACCCTGGAGCCATTCTCACTACTCTGTCCTGGGACTAGAGGGAACATTACAGCAAGGAAAGAAAGGAACTTACTAGAGACTTGCCCTCTTATAGATTTCTCTCGCTCTCGCTCTCGATATAGATATCTCACCTCCCTCCCTCTACTTACGTTTATTTGCTGCTGTTAATAAGCCAATCAACTGGTAACAATTTGCAAATGTGCCTCGTCTAAACTCTTGCAAGGTGAAACTCACAAGTTCAGGCACAGAGACTCACTTTTTTCAAAGGTCCCACTCCAACTCCCAACTCTGCAAGGTGAAACTCAGAGACCTGAACAACTTGAGAACTCTTTGTGAGTTACCCCTGAACAACTTCAGAAGTGCAGACAGGTCTCAACTTCCCTCATCTTGAGATGGTCTTGGATATCTAACATTTTACGGATCTTGGAACTTGTGACAGCTTCACATAAGCAGACGCAAGCTCTGTCATCTTGCCTAAGGAGGGGTGTTGGGGATGATGGTGGCAATAAAAGGTCTCGCCAAATCTACTCAGCTCCAGACATCGCAGTCCAAACATGAATCCAAGAGCTAAATTCCAAAAGTGAGGTGAGGATAACTGTCCTTGGCTTCAAGGAAGCATTTGACCAATTATGACATAAAAAGCACCTTAAAGTGATATGTAGGCATCAATGGACTCATACCTTGTGCAGGTGATGGCAGTTGTGGTTGTTGGACATTAATCGTCCTTTCCCCAAAGCATTGTTTCAGGAGTTCCTTACTGCAGTGTTCTAGGTCTAACTAACTTCAGCTTCTTCAGCAATGGCCTGCTTACTTCATAATGTCAAACCTGCTGAGGACTTGAACATTGTGCAATTGTTTCTGACCTTAGGATGCAAAGGAGGTCATTGATACAGCAGCTGAAGATTGTACGGCTAGGGCAGGATCCTAATGAATTCCTGCAGTGAGTTTCATGAAGCCTTGTTCGACATGACCACATTGGTGTTTTGTGGAGCAATTCAGTTAGGAAAATAGTGGTATAAACTGATATCACATAGGAACGTTATCACCTTGAGTGTATTGTCAATAATAAGTTAAATGTTTGGTTTCAGTCTTGCGGGAATAATCTGCAAGATTCTAATGCTGGTGTTCCTTTATCAAAGGACACTTCAACCTGCAGGTCAACATCTCATTCTAAATTCACATCATCGACTCTTTGGAGAACCTTCGTACAATCATTGCATCATTTGGAGCAGTGTCCGAATAAGGGACCGTGACAGCATTATTTATTATTGAGTAATGTGCTGTATCAATGGTTTCTGAAAATATAGAATTAAATGAATCTATTATATTGCCAGGTGATGAGTTCCTGTGTGTCACTGAGACAGGCGTCACCAGAAAACATCTTGCCTTAAGCCACAGGTACAGCAGCTGATTTGTGTCAATGGTTTAGTAAAACAAAAAATGACATGAATTCCCCCTTGAATGTAAAGTTATATTCCTTGTGGGAAGTCATTATGAACGATTTGTGTGGTGCCATTCACTGTGGAGTAGCAGCACCAAGGGCAGCACTGTTTTAATTCATTAACACTTGAATCATTGTTCCCAGTAATTATAATAAATATTAGAACGTTATTTTAATAAATCTATTAATGATTTGTTTTAAGCGAAACACTCCTTAAACAGTATGTTTTTAACACCTTGATGATGTTTCCTGTGAAAGATAAAGAGGTTTGGTAGGCTAGCAGAACACCATATGTCCCAACTTACCCCAGACTCCCTTGGATGCAGCAAAGCTGTTGGTAGGTGCCTCCCTTTCACTTGGCAGATGTGCAGTTGTGTTGGATGCTCATAAGAAGTTCTTATCCTTGATGGATAAGAAAAGTGTTTTGTCTGAGAAGTAGTGGTGGGGGAGAAATGCTACTTTCACTCCAGAAAACATCCTTGTATATCTCCTCTGGACTCCAGAATGCAATCGCATCCTTCCTGTGATGTGACCAAAACTTTACACAGTACTTGAGCTATGGTCGAACTAATGTTGTACATATTCTAGAATAACCTTCCCTGCTCTTTTATTCTGTTTTTGGCTCCTAAATGATGTATCTGTGGCCATATGCTCCAAGGTTCCTCCTCACTGCTCAGTATCCTTGTATTTCTTGTGTAATGACCTTTTTTTTGCACCACCTCAAAGGCATTACCTTGCACTTCTCTGGATTAAATTCCATTTGCTACTTTTCTGCCTAACTCGCTAGACCAGCTATACTTCCCACAGTCTAAAGTTATCCTCCTTGATGTCAGTTTTTGTATTATCTGCAATATTTTTTGTCACATCTCCTGTGTTTAAGTCTGAATCATTACTATCTACTACAAATGGCAGGGGACTGAGTTCAGAGCCTTTGGAACCCCCATTTCCAGTTGCAACAAGAAACATGTCAACAATTGCCTTTCCTTTTTTTTGAATTCAACTTGCCACTCTCTTGGATCCCATGGTTTTTTTTTAGACCAGCCTGTCATGTGGGACTTGTGTTACGGATTAGGTTGCTATTTGGTGAATGTCCCTTTAAGACATAGTACAGTTTTGTGTGTGTGTCTGTGTGTGAGTGTGTGTGGCTTCATTACGAGAACAGGAGATAACGAAGTGCTGACGTTTTGGCAGTCAGGAAAGAGAGAGAGGAAGAGAGAGACACTGCCTGCTGGTCTCTGTATCGATGGATGAAAAACAATAACTGTGTCTGTCACTACAATCCACGTATGGATTTGTGGAGTAATCCAGTGGAGTCTATTTTGTCGTTAACCTGTAGAAAGAAACAGGTATTTCTGTGGATGGCCACGTCTCAAATGCCTTTCGGGGTGGCAGATACTTCGGAACAAAGCAGTGGAGATCATCAGTGACTGAGGTGTCATATGGGTTCCATCGTGGAACATTTGGATTTCATAATTTCTCTTTATTCTCTCTCTACATTTTCTCTTCAGTCAACGGTGGTTTTGCAAAAGCCTTTGCTCATGTTTCACCTTATGACTTGCTGAACTGAACTTTGAGAACTATTCCTGGACTTGGAGTTTGGAAATTTGCCACACACACACTTGGAGTTTAGTTTTTTTGGGGTTAATGTTTAATGTCTAACATTTTTACTTATTATCATAAGTAGTTATTAATAAAATAGTTTCTAACACTTATACATGACTCGGTGTGTTTCTTTTGTTGCTGGTACGTAACACTTGCTAAAATCTTTGCTGAAATCTGTGTAGACTACATCAAGTGCACTGCACTCATCGATGCCCTTTGTTATCTTCTCAAAAAATTCAATCAAGTTAGTTAAACATGTTCTTCCAGTGACTTCTTAGGGGGTCTTTTTGGATTGAGGATGACTTACTTCCACTGGTTTTATGAGTTCTCAGGTGCCTAATGAGGCCAAAGTGGGAATTGCTGACTCTTTCACAGATGGGGTGGGGGGTGGATAGTGGATAGTGGTGGTGGCTGATGGGCAGGCAGGTGGGTAGTTTAAGAGGCTCCTATAAAAGGCTTTTGTTTGCTCCTGGTACATGGCCTTCAGGTTCTCAGTCCTGTCACACAAACACCACTGCCACTTTGAGTGGATGTGTCAGAGGTTCCCAGGCATCAGTAGAAAAAATTTGAGGAAGTTTTGATCACACACTTGAATATTTTTCTCTTTCCACCTGTTAATCTCCTCCAACACAACTTAGAATAAATTGTCTATATTGGAGTCTGGTGTCAGGTATGCAAATGACATGGACCACCAACATAGTGGAATGAGTGTAACTACTGCCTGAACAGTGAGGATGTTGGCCTGGAAGAGGACCCTGACATTAGATCACTTATCCTTCCAGAGTATTTGGAGGATTTTGTGGAGACAGCATTTGTGGTATTTTTCTGATAGCTTGAGGTGCCTGTTGTAGCTAGTTCTGGAACAAATCCATGCTGATTGTTCTTGATTAATCTGAGCCCTGCTCTATGAAGATTTATTCTCTACCCCAGAATTGATTCCAACAGTTTGCCCATCACCAAAGTTTAACTGGCCTATAATCTTCTTTCACCATTTCCTGAGTAGTTGAAGAAGAAATAATATGGTCAGAGATCTTTCAATTACCTCTGATGCTTTATTTAACAGCGTGGGTTATATTTCATCTTGGCCTGGCAACTTAGCCACTTTCAAAGGTATTAAACCCCTTAATACTTACTCTTTTACTATGATTCTCCAATACTAAATACTCTTATTCCTTACTGACAACATTGGCATCTCCTACTCCGCTACTACCTACCACCACCAGCCACCGAAATGGTAAAGAGATCTGTGAAGTATTCTTTAATCTTACCTCTGTTCTCCACCATCACATGATGGTTATCTATTTGGTCCCCAATCTACTGGATTCTTGATAATTAGAGAAGCTATAGGCTAAAGGAGACAGATTTTCTAAGAGGGACATAATAATGGAGCTGGATGAAATCATTGCAAAGGAGGGTGTTCTCTATACTGAGGCAGCAATTCAGTGTGATTAGCAAAAATTATCTGAGACACTCTGCATAATCGTATTGAAATATTTTGAAATTTGTTCCCTCTTCTTTCCTGATTCAGCAGCAAAAGGTATTCGTAGACAAAGGAGGCACTTTACGTGTGTTAGTTATTTTTAAAAAATACAGAAGGGAAACAGAATACTTATCAACCAATCTGATACAATGCTGGAGGGAACTCCAGGTGTCCGGCAGCCTCTTCTGTAACCTCTCTACCTTGTGTCAGTCTGTCCCTCAGGCTGGGGTCGCAACCAGTTAGCACTGGTGGTGGCCCCAGCCCAAGGCAAGAAAAGGGGGCACAAAGGAGTAACCCTTATTTATACTCTTCAAAACCTCTACCCTAGTACTTTTCCATTCAGTCTGCACCTCTTACCTCTCATGGCCTTCGGCTTAGATACATAGCTTAAAAATAGAGACATCATGTTTTGCAGAAGAATGTTTTCACCATTATCTAATCTCAAGGCGATATACTCCCGTACATTCTCAAAACATTACCACATTCCAAGCTGGCACCACTTTGTCTTACAACCACCATTTTTTGTTACATGCTTTTGCACATACCAAGGAGGAATCAAATATGACTTATGGAAAATTTAATTCTCTCCTTGCAACAATGCAGGCTTGTGGGCAAAAATATTATGGTCTCAAGAAATGTCGAGTTGAGCTCTGCAACTCTCCTAAATACAGTTCATTGATGCTGCTGAACTGAAACGTGCAGACACGCACTCCTTCTCATGCACACACACACACATCCTTCCTTTCCACCCCATGAGGACACATACAGTCTTGCACACTCTTACTCCCAACCCTACTGATTCACATGCATGTAAGTAGATGCATGTGAATCAAGCCTATATACAAAGCATACCATCTCTTGGCAACAAGAGCAAAGTTTGATTTCTCCAGTTAGGCAAAGGTTTTCAGTAACTGAAAGGAGGCCACCAGGATTGACAGGAAAGCCCTATCTTTGTGAGTAGAGGGGTCTCTGAGAACCAGTCACTTAATGTTTATTTTCCTCACCTGATTTATTCGTAAAATTCACCTTTTACAAAATATGTATCGGTTTATTTCCTCAAAGGTGGCTTGCACCTAGCTTACATGTACAATTATATTGTCTTTTGCTCTTGGCAGGGTATGAGGAGAAGTTCCCTGTTTCTCTCTGCCATTAACACAATCATAGGCACTCATGATAATAGAGAAGGAGAAGCAGCAGCTGCCACAGCAACAGGGACAATCTCATGGAGTAGAGGAGGTTTAAGAGGATAATTAATGAATGTGAGCACAATGTACCATTGCGCCTGACACTCTGTGGCTCCATGCCAGCATTGCGAGAGTCATGCAGCGAGGGAGAAACACTGGGCACTATTGAGCTTCGTGTGCCTGGACATGTCAGCAGTCTAGGAGGATACTTCCACCTGGTAGTGCATCCTAGAGAGCTATGAGAAAGAGACAAAGAAATTGGTTCAGATGCACAAATGGTTGGTATGTTATGATTCCTGCCTGACTGCATGCAGGAGATAGATTACTCCATGCTCCTTACTCTTCATCTCTCGCATACGGTTTTGCAGAACCAGGATAACATCACTTTCACTCTGGAGCTTATATGCTCATTTGTGCAAGGTTCTTGCAATATTCCCATCATTCAGTGGCTACTGGGTCAGATGGCACCTGCCATGGCGACACAGGGAGAGACCACAAAGTCTCGGTGACTCCAGGTAGTCTTAAATAAAATCCAAATAGAACTCGGGATCCTGCCACTCGGGACCAGGTTGGTTCTCTTCAGGAACAGCCAGCTATTACTCATGAACACTCTGTTATTTTCATTGAGCAGCAAACTGCTACCCATGATCAAATTGTTACTCTCCAGGGATTGAGTGATGCTACCCTGGAACAGTTAGCTGTCTTCCAGGAACACAGGGAAGCAACATATGAACATGTTGATCTTCTCCAGGAACAGTAAAATGCCACTTGAGCATTGCTTTCATACAGGAATGGAGATATGCCACTCATTATTTCATGTCTATTCCCCAGGGACAGAGAGATGCTAATTGGCTGTTAGCACATTTCCATAGTGAATAGAGTCTTGCTTACATGGAGCAGAGTCCTGACTTATGGGAGAACATGGAATAAACAGAGAATAGGTATCTGTGAGTTGGAGTTCTCAGCTGTTTCTACAGGTAGTTGTGGAGGGTTGAAGCAATAGCAGTGTGGTCTGGGTCACAGCAGAATGGGATGCCATTGTCTACCCAATATCTTGCGGTCAAGGATATGCTTCCACTTCATTTTGTGGGTTCTCAAGTGGCTGATGAAGTGGGGGATCCACAGACTCTGACATGTGGACAGAAGATATGACTGGAGGTGGTTTTCCCTTGCTATTTTTACTCGCTTTCCACATGTTTTCAACGTAGAGATTCAATGTTGTCAGGGCTAATCCAGATGCCCCTCTATTTTGAGTGCTATCAGATGGAGAGTCTCGTGAATGTTGCATTGTTTTCAAAAAGGCTTTGCAAGCATCCTTGAATCATTTCCTCTGTCCAGATGGATATCTCTTCCATGATAGAACTTGGAGTGGAGTGCCTGTTTGGGGAATCTGGTTCACTGAAATGAACATAAGGCCCATTTGTTGGAGCTGACTGAACGTGATTAGAGCCCTGATACTGGGGCATTAGCCTAGGAGAGGATGCTGATACAGTTTGCTTATCCTCCTAGTGACTTTGGAGTATTTTACAGAGACAACATTGATGGTACCTCTCCAGTACTTTGAGGTGCCTATTGCAAAAGTTCTATGCTACAGGATCACTGCTGATCAATAGACAAGGAGCTTTATGCCAGGCAGGGTCTTGATCTTTGAACATGCTTCTGAAGGCGAAAGGCTGTGGTGATGCAATAGATGCAGTGGGAAATTTCATCAGGATTGTCTGCCTTTGATGAGAGGTGGCTCACGAGATATGGAAAGTGATCCCAATGCACTACCTTTAGTGCAGCAGAACTGTGACATGCAGTGGGCACAACCTGTTCTCTCATGCTCTCTCATGCTTCAGTGAACAAGATGACAAAGACTTGGAGCTTGGCTTCCGAATGAACCCATAAATCAGCATCACGAGTGTACTGTAGCTCAATGACTGAGAATAAAGTCTTGGGCTACATAGTTACTTATACCCAAAAGCCAGTCATCCAAACCGCACTTTCACTTGCTGAACGGGGAACAGTTTGAAGTCCATTTGTCATGGGCAGGAACTTCTCATTGCCATAAGTCATAGATGTCTGCAGAGCCTTCTAGGGAAAAATTTATTAACAGTCAAGTTGCAGCCACAACAAGGCCATCAAAACTAACACACAAAGTAATCACCAGGGAATGTCACTAGATTGATTTCAGAAGTATTTTCTTCATTAAGTTTTCTCTCAACTATTTAAATAAATTTTTGCACTTACAAAGAATGTTTTGAATATATGTTTCAACATGTACTTTTTTTACACAACACTATGATCTTCCATTGACTCTGTCTACACTTCCCACTGTCTCGTGAAAGCAGCCAACGTAATCAAGGACCCCTCGCACCCCGGTCATTCTCTCCTCCTAATGGGCAGAAGGTACAAAAGCATGAGAACTCATGCCATTGGGCTCAAGGACAGCTTTTATCCCACTGTTATAAGACCATTGAATGGACCTTTTTTATGATAAAGATGAAGTCTTGATCTCTCAATTTACCTTATCATGGCCCTTGCACTTTATTTGTCTACCTGCACTGCACTTTCTCTGTGACTATAACACTATGTTCTGCATTTTGTTTTTTTCTCCTTTTGTACTACTTTGATGTACTTGTGTAAAGAATGATGTCTGGATGGCATGCTAGCAAAAAGATTTTCACTGTATCTAGGTTAATATGACAATAATAAACCATTACCATGGTGTAGGACTATCTCACTCTGGTGTTAGAACTTCAGCTTCATGAAGTGAAGGTCAAAGCCAATAACATCTGTCATAGAGATGCATTTTAATCATAGAGTCATACAACACAGAAACAGGCCCTTTGGCCTACCATCTATACTAATCTCATTTACCATCACTTGATCCATAGCTCTCAATGCCCTGGCGATTCAAGTGCTCAAGATACTTTTTAAATGTTGTGAGAGTACCTGCCTCACCACCTTTTTAGGCAGCGTGTTCCAGATTGCAGCCACTCTGGATGAAAAATGTTTTTCTCAAGTCCCCTCAAACTCGCCTTAAAAATGCCCTCTGGTTCTCGATGTCTCCGTTCTGGGGAAAAATTTCTTACTATCCACCCTATTTATGCCTCTTATAATTTTATATACCTCTATTAGGTCCTCTATTAGCCTCACCTACTCCAAGAAAAATAAACCCAGCTTATCTAATCTCTGTTTATAACTGTACAGTAATAGAGTGAATGTCTGCCTTTGCTGAGAAGAGTAAATATACATTTTACTGCATTTAGCTTGGGCCTTGGTGATTGAGTATGGTGTACAATTTTGGTCTTCTAACAAAAAAAAATGCTCGGGAGGGAGTCCAGCAAAGATTCACTGGACTGGTTTCTGGAGTGGTAGATTTACCTTATTATGATAAATTGAATGAACTATTCCCAAATTCTCTTAAAAGTTTAGAAGAATGAGAGGTGATCTTATTGAAATGCACAACATTCTAACAGGCATTGATAGAGTGAATGCAGGGAGCCATAAAGTTGTTCAGCACAAAAATGGGCCCTTCAGCCCAACTGGTCCATGTTGACTGTGAAGTCTAACTATGCTAATCCTACTTGCACACATTAGGCCTATATCCCTCCTCTTTCCTATCCAAGTACCTGTCAAAATGCTTTTTGAACATTGCAATTGTATCTGCCTCTACCACTTCCTTTGGTAGTTTGTTCCATATAACCACCACCTTCTGTTTGAAAGCAGTGTTCCTCAGTCCTCTAAATTTCTACCCTCTCACCTTAAACCTATTCCCTTTCATTTTCAACTCCCTCACCCTAGGAAAAAGACTATCTCCCCTATCTACGCCCCTCATAATTTTATAAACTTCTATAAGCTCCACCCCTCAGCTCCTATATGCTATTGATAATAAACCCAGCCAATCAATCTCCTTACAAGTAAAGCCCTCTATTCCAGGCAACATCTTGGTGAATCTCTTCTGCATTCTTTCTAATGCTACCACATCCTTCCTGTAATGTGGCAACCAGAACTGTACAAAATACTCCTAAGTGTGGCCTGAGCAGTGTTCTGTACAGCTGCAATGTGACATCCCATCTCTTCTGCTCAGTGCCTCAGCCTATGAAGGTAAGTATGCCGAATGCCTTCTTCACTATCCTGGATCACCCGTGACACCATTTTCAGGGAGCTATGAACTTGCACCCCAAGGTTCCTCTCTACAGCAACACTCCTGAGGTCCCTGCCATTTACTGTATGCGTCCTAGTCTTTGATGTCCCAAAATGCATTACGTCACACTTGTCTGGATTAAACTCCATTTTCCATTGCTCCGCCGAACTTTCCAACTGATCTATGCCCCTCTGTTTTGTTTCACAACCTTCTTCACTATCTCCCACTACACTAATTTTTGTGACGTCAACAAACTTATTAATTGGTCCATGTACATTCTCATGCAAGTCATATATATGACAAATAACAATGATCCCAGCACTGATCTCTGTGGTACACCACTGGCTATATACTTTAAGTGAAAAAAACAGCCCTTGATCACTGCCCTCTGCTTCCTATCACCAAGTTAGTTGTGGATCCAGTTTTCCAAAACAGCTAGAGATCCCGTGTGCCCTAACCTGAACCAGCCTACCAGTGAGGATGTTTGTCCTGGATTGGTATAAGGTATGACAATCTCAGAATGATAGGTAAGCCACGTGGAACTGAGGTGAGAAATTTCTTCACACAGAGGGTGGTGAATCTTTGGGATTCCCTACCTTGGAGGATCATGGAAGCACATTCATTGAATTTATTCAAAATTGAAATCAATAGATTTCTGGATACTAAGGAAATCAAGTGATGTGGGAAAATGCAGCTGAAGTAGAAAATCAGTTGTGATGTTGAATGATGGACCAAGTTCAAAGGATCAGATAGCTTAATCCTGCTCCTTTTTGTGTTCTTATGAATTCACTTGACTGTTATGATCTTCATATTAATGATTTAGTAGCAAAATTTCAGTCACAAGCAATCTACTGCCTCAACCTCATGACGTTTGAGAGGATATCATGGTGATCTTTGCCTTGCTGTGTCTATGGAGAAGCACGTGTTATCAATACATTATAGTGAATTCTCAGACTATGGATATACAACATTAGTTTCTGATGTGAGGTTAACCCACTGACTTTCAAAGCTAAGGGAATCATTTGAAGTGCTGCTATTGCTCGATATCCTTTCATCCTCTGGTAACTAATTTCACAACTAAGTCAATATGCCAACCACTGATGAGAAGTAGGCTGTCCAGTAAGACATGTTTCTAGAAATTTAGGAATTGTATTTTGTTGATATCCAACATTGGTGTCCTCAAGTTATCTTTGTTTTTATAGCTGGTATGCAGATACATCATCTCACGGAGATATTTCATGTTTCACAAAGCCTTGGCAAAGCACTGTCTGAAGGAAGCACTCCTGGCTGCAAACAAGGCTTCAAGAATATGCTGTATGTGTTGAATCTCCTCATTGCAGTGTTTTGTACGGTCAGCTTTGGCTCTGCTTGGTTTTTATTGCTAGATCAGCCAATCTGCTGTGAGAGTCACTAATGAATGTTTAACCCAGAGATCTTTGCTGATTGAGTATTAACATTTGATTTCTATTCAGAGAGTGAAAATAAATTATCCTTGTATGGAATCTGGAGCATTATTTCGCATTTGTGTTCCTTTGAGACTTAAACTTTATCATACCTCATTGCCAGTTCTATGAGTATTCTGACTGGGCAATAGTTTCTTGGTTTCACCCTCTACGTTTCCTAAATAACAATAATATGTGCACTTTTCCAACCTAAAGAAATCAATTCTGAATTAAGAGAATTTTGGAAGTTTATAGTTAAAGCTTAAAGTTATAGTTTTCACCTACTTCCTTTAAAGCTTGGGCTGAAACCATTCAATGTTTTTGGCCTTCTCATTATTTCTCATAGTATGCTAATTTAGAAGGAAACTAAAAATGTGCAATTTGTTAATACAGACCATTAAAAGGAATGTATGAGGCATAAAGTCTACTTGTGCCTGTGCTGTCTGTAAACATGTACAGCAAATAAAGCTAATTATGGAGTGCAATTTTATGCAAGTAGGTTGTTTTTGCCACTGTCTTCTGCAACAAATGAAGGGACATTAATAGTAGGCAGCTGCCTTCTCTGGTTTGTTTGTACCAAACATCAGGTCATCAATCAAAATGGAACTTTCAGTACATGGTACATTATTCTTTCACAGTATTACAGAAATGTTAACATTAACTGATTCTCCATTGTTGTACATACAGTATGTGTTATCATCGAAAATCAAAAACTGCAGATGCTAGAAACAACTCAGAAGGTTAGGCAGAATCTATGGAAAGAGAGAGTTAATTCCAAGACAACATTGCTTGCCTCACAGTTTGGGGAATCAAAATTTTACCGTTCTCGATAAGAGATTCAGTTTTTTTAAATTTATTTGGTGGAGTATCAAATACACTTGCATCACTGTTGAATGATTCTGCCACAGTCATTCAGAATAAAAGTATGTGTATAATAAAGGAAAAAAATCTGAAGAAGAATCTAAAGTTTTTTTGCAGAGTTTTTCAATCATATGCTTTGTTTGAATACATGGTGGTGCTAATTGCCACCATGGCAGTGTTATTTTCCAATATACAGTCCATCTCAGGGTTACAAACACCCAATTTATGGATACTTCTACGTACGAATGAGTTCTCATAATATTATTAAATTCAAAAGTCTGTCATACATACAAAAATTCATTCCTATGAATGACAGAACTAGTTTCCTCTCTCTGTCCACTTTTAGTAATTGTTCTTTCTTATCAGTCTTATGTGCTTCTGATGACATTCATTACAGTACTGTGGAGGTATGGCTATCATATTGAGTGATTTTTGTCTGTTGACGAATTAATGGACAAAATCAGCTTTTGGATGTCTGTAAAAACAGAACCAAATCAATACCCAGGGACAGACTGTGTCCAACTAAGAATTAAAATCTAACCTCTAAAAGTACTTCTAATCATAAGATTCTAAATTTTGGAGAGCGACAATAGCAATATCTATGCTGCTTCCTTTTCCACTCCATGTCACCTTGCTCCTTCCTTGCCAACCACACCCTGCAAATTTCCTGCACTTAAAGGTACACCTGACAGGTACATATTTTACTTCAGATGTTGGGGATGGACTGACTAATCCGTGAAAGGTCTTTAAAGAAATAGATCTTGTATGCTCCTGTTTATTCTAAAGACTTGCACTGCTTTGTAAACAAAGCAAAATTCCCAGTCTGCGGAGATGTGTAACATAAATCCTTTGAATCTGATTATTTACCTGTGGATCAATATCATTGTAAATTTCTTACTGTTTGTTTCTCTATGAAATGTTTTCTTGAGTCCTCTTCCAGTACAGTTGAATTGTAACTTTGACATTTAGTAATGCAGCTATTACAGAAAACTTGAATAAATAATGTGCACACTTTTCGAATTACCGTTTTATCACAAAAATAAGATTCCTAATGAAGAAAGCCCCTTTTTATTTCTTGCAGGGAATTGCTAGTTCTTTATCCAGAAGTTCTTGCTGCTCCAGGAGAACATAAAGAAATTATAGTAATAATGCCCGTGAGTATGGATTTCATTGTTACTGCTGATGGATTTTGAAGATAGGGTATGTATATTTAATATAATAGATTTGTAAACCTGCAAAAACTAGTTAAATATAGTCTTGAAAAGTTGCAGATATGTCAAAATTTGATTGTGCCACTAAAAATTAAGTTCATACCTAAATCAAGTCATTGAAAGTAGACTCTTTGTTATTAGTTTATAATACCATGAAACAGTTTAGGACATCTTGCTAGATAAATGCAAGTTCTAACTGAAAAGATTACTTTGTTTCTGTTTCCTACACTCCTTGCAAATAGTGGGGTTCTATTTAGATTTGTAGTTGGAAGAATCAGAAGGTATTAATAGATTGAGTTCAGTATAATTGGGCATTTTGTAGGCAAATGGAAGTGAATGTACCAGGTTGGCCATTGGTAGTGAAGTTGCAAGACTTACAAGATTGCACTTTTGCAAGTTTGGGTAATGCTAAATATACTGATTGTTGTCCTGTTTCCATGTCAACTGGCAGCCAAGCGAATAAGCCATGCTTTTCACTTCTTCAGTGTGGTTAAAGAAATGTTACTGAAACATTATTGGTGCAAGATAAGTTCTCTTTCCTGGCTGGTCATTGTACATTTGGCTCTGTAGGTCAGGATACCTGGTAGAAGCTGCCAACTCATGTAATGTAAATAATGTTGTCACTTGGCTTGATGGTAGAACAATAAAAATTTAATGATCTCAGCAGATGTCCCAAGGTAGCTGCCCTCATGATGCCTTGTGTTGATATGATGTATTGAATTTTAATGCTATACCCTTATGTTAGTATTGCATTGCTTTACATCTTCCGATTTTTGCCCAGAATGCAACAGAATATAATTCCCTGTACAGGTGACCCCCGTGTTATGGCCGTTTGGCTAACAAAAATTCGCCCGTGCAGAATTCACAAACCACTACCCAAAAATTTGAGATATGGAATAAAATTTGCTGTCATGGAACTTGTGGAGAATAAAAGGCAAATAGATATACATATTTTACTAAACTTGTGTTTCTTAAAGCATACGCAGATGACACGGCTTTGCGTTACCTCTCTTTACATACTGAGATGTTGGAAGGCTCCTATCCCCCTATTGTTATGTGATCAAGACCACTTTATTTACTAAAGAAAACAATGCCAAAATTCTGCAGGATATTCCCTAATTTCCCTTTTGTGGTTAGAGAGATTGAGGATGCATGTTTGAAGGTGCTTTTATCAGTTCCCTGGCCCATACTTTCATATGATCTATGTTTAGGAAAAGAATAACAATGATTATAACACTGTCAAAGTTGGAACACTTTTTCTAAAGCAGGCTGACACATGGATAGTCTTGCACACAGTTCTTATCACAGATGACTAAATTGAAAGAGGAAGTAGGCCTGCAGAGCATGAATATCTCCAACAATTCTTGTCCTTTTCAGCACATGAAATTGCAGCATGTTTTTTTTAAATACTGAACTAGTTAATTAAAGCCAGTCCGAACTGATCATAACTCCCAAAATAATGGTGTATACAGCATTGGCAGGCTCCTAATGCCTCTGAAGTGGGCTAGTAGGCAGTGGATTGTCAAACAGTGGATGTAAAATACAGGTTTGCCAAAATTATCCAAGATTTCTCTCTTTAAGAGAAGTGCCCATTCCAGATACCAGCTACTCTTTGTGTGAAAAACATATCCCTCAGGTCCCCTTTAAACTTCCTCCTTCTCACACTTAATCTTCCTCCTTCACACCTTCAATCTAAGTAGTAGCTTAATGAATCCCAAAACTCTAATTAGGTCTACTTTTGTGCATTTCTTTTATTTTTATGTGGCACCATTAACACTGTAAAACAAGGGCTTCATCGAACCTGCCTCAGATAAAATTTGGCACTAGGCCTTTAGTGATATTGGGCATAACAAGTGAAGACATAACTGGCAAAGATTGAGTAAAAGAACTGTGCAATGTAGGAGGACAGAATTGGAGGAACATGTTTTTCAATGGGTTGCAGGACCTGGGAGATCAGAGATGCAATTTGGAGTGAGGCCATTAGGAGATTTGAACAAAAGCAGAGGAACTTAAATTTGAGGAGTTGCTAGGCCAGAAATGATTGTAGATCATTGTTTCGACACTGTGCCTGGGAGCAGGTACAAACATAGATTATCTGGGGAAGATGTGTCTTTGCACAACATCACGGTTGTAATCTTTGTGTGCAGTTCTGGTTGCCACATTATAGGAAGGACGTGATTAAGCTAGAGAAGGTACAGAAAAGAATCACAAGGATGTTGCCTGGATTAGAGATTTGAGTTATCAGGAGAAATTGGATACACGAGGTTTGTTTTCCCTAGAGCAAAGGAAGGCTGAGAGGTAACATGATAGAGGCATATAGAATTATGAGAGACATAGATTGGGTAGATGGCAAGTATCTGTTTCCTATGGTAGGGAGTCTAAAACTAGGCGGCATAGGTTAAAGGTGAGAGGGAGGAGGTTTAAAGGGGATCTGGGAGATATATTTTTTACACAAAGAGTAGTTGATATCTGGAATGAGCTGCCAGAGGTGGTGGTGGAGGCAGGAACAGACGCTTTATAACTGTATCTCACCAAGCATTGACTACATGTGCCAGCCAGAAGGTTTCGTAAACCATCTGTTCCTAGAGGGGCCAAAGTGATGTAGGGTACAGCTGGGGCATTTTAACACCCAAGTGCCAAGATTTTTTGAAGTTTACCTGTCAGCAGTTGACCTCCCACCATACTTCAGCTACTGAGAGATTCTATGGATGGCATACCAGATTACTTACATTGAGGGCACACAGGAATTATTACAACAACCGTAGATTTAATTTATCAAAATAAATCTGGGTGACACTTCATGTGTGCAATGTCAGGAGAGAGTTCTTGTTTTTAGACTACACGTTGTATTCCATGGTTACAGTTTGCTCACGTATTTTTTGGAGTTGAGTATTGTGAAAAGGTAGGGAAGACCATGTACATGTAAGTGGTATGTTTCTAGGAAGGATGATTTAAAGTACAAAATTTGTGGTTGGTAAATATGGGTCAGCAGCATCTTATGGAGAATTAGGCTCAGAGCCTTTCGGCTTTATTGGATTCTTCCTGCAAAACTGACACATTTTATTGTGCCTCTTTGTGCTTGGGTTCCAGCCTCTCATTGTGCACTGTACAAAAACCTCTTAGACATGATGCTCACGGAACGGATATGAAAGAAAAACATATTATGCCAATATAATTACATTTGCTTATGTCTTATATTTATCATGAATGTGAACATATGAACGTATATTGTATATTTGCAAATTTTATGGTATATTTTTGGAGCAAAAGATTTGTACCTAGACTGAGGAATTAAGGTAGGGATGAAGTATGTATTGAATATTCACCTTGCATGACAATAGTTATAAAATATATAATTGGCACTGACATTGCCGAAGTAATAGATAATAATAATAATAATAAATAATAAAACAGATCGCTAAAAGTTGCTTTTATGTTTTTTAGATAGTGTTTTACAAGACAGGAAATATTCAGGCATTTGTTCAAAAACACAGAGGAAAGGTAAATTGCAGAAGATAATTGATCTTATTAGTGAAATCAAGTCAGATATATTTAAATAGTAATTTCATGTATACATCAGTTCACTGGCAATGTTTCACCGATATTGGATGCTACACTGGTACCCCATTTAGCACTTGCCACATACAGTGCTGACTCATTACAACAGCACACAACATGAGCGGATGTCATTTTAAAACTACAGGGCTGCATACCTGTGAGGGCTCAAACTAGAGGACCTATAACTATTTTTGATAATGTTGATTCAGAAGTAAATATTGACCAAGAAGCTAAGGATAATTTCTAAGGGCTATTGCCAGAACCTGGTGCAAATCCTTGGCCTCCTCTGTTGTTCCTCCAGCAATGCATTGCCCCATGACTTAATGTATGATCAGACCACCTTTGAAGACTGGTGTTGAGTGGACTCTGGTGAGCAATGTGGTCTCTCAGCCCTAAGATGTGGGTTTCTCAAACTCTCTATCCTGGTAGGGTTAGTGAGTATGGACTATTTCTGGGGTTTGGAAGCACTCTCACCACACCATTGCATGTGATAGAAGCTGCTGTCAACTACCATTGTGTGATTTCCAAGCTGGGGAGAGGACTGTAATCAGACAAGGAGGGGGAGACATCAGCTTCCATCACCATCAAGTGGTAGTGCAGAAACTATAGGTGCTGCCAGTTCTCATCTATGGTCAACATTCACTGTGGGAGCCAGTGTGCAGCTCTGCACCCCACATCTCAACACCTACATTGCATGCCCTGGCTAGTTCAATGCCAGCCCTCACAGGCAGTTTTTCCACACCAACCTTGGATTGATTCATTGCTGGATTCATGTTCAATTCATGGCATGTGTAGCAGTGGACGAGAAAGGGGTTTGTGCCAGCTTTCTGGCACAGCAGCACTGTTACTAACAATTCTCTGTACATAATGCTATAATGACTGCTTTTAGGTCTAATTTCAATAGCAATCTTATTCCATGGCAACACTTCCTGAGCACGAAATAAGGTACCAGTATTCTGGTGAATTTGCTTACAAGTGGCTTACAAATTAGGCGACATGGTGGTGCAGCTAGTGGAGTCAATGTCTTGAGTTTGCACAATCTCCCTATGACTGTGTGGGTTTCCACTGGGTGCTCCAGTTTCCTCCCACATCCTAAAGGTGTGCGGGTTGACCACGGTAAATTACCCCTATAATGTAGGTTAGTGGTAGAATATGGGGAGAATTGAGGAGAATGTGGGGAGAATAAAAAAGTGGGATTGGTTAATTAGGAATTGGTTTGTTATTATTGTCACATGTACCAAGGTACAGTGAAAAACTTGTCTTGCATATCGTTCATACAAATCAATTCACTACACAGTGCATTGAGGTAGTACAGGGTAAAACAATAACAGAATGCAGAATAAAGTGTAACAGCTACCGAGAAAATGCAGTGCAGGTAGACAATAAGGTACAAGGTCATAATGAGGTAGATTGTGAGGTCAAGAGTCCATCTTATCGCACTATGGAGCCATTAAATAGTCTTATAACAGCAGGATAGAAGCTGTAGAGTTAATGTAGGATTGGTGTGGGTGGGTGGCTGATGATTGGCGTGGACTCGGTGGGCTGAAGGGCCTGTTTCCATGTTGTATCTCTCTGTGACACTATGACCCTAACACTTATATGCCTACATTTTAAGTCCTCATTATCAACCAGTAGTTGGACACTTCTCTTGCCTTCAGTTGGCAGCACTCTTGTCTTTGAGTAAAGAGAATGAGAATTGAATTCACAAGGCAAAAACACAAACAGAATTCTAAGTGGTTACTCCAGCAGAGCACTGAGGAATTTTGCACTGTTGGAGAAGCCAACTTTTGAATGAGCAGTAAAACCAAGCAACCATCCACATGTTCAGGTGGGCATATAAAATCTATGAGCACTATTTCAAAAGAGGGCAATGTTCTGACCAATATTTGTCCCCAGGAGTTAACTTTGATGTTTGATCAATATTTATTTCTCAATCAACATCGTCAAAAATAGATTATCTGATCATTACACTTCGTGGGAGCTTGCTGAATGCTAATTGGTGCAATCTTCCTTCAAAATAGTGGCTTCAAAAGTTCAGCTTCATAAATAAAGACTAACTGGGACATCTCAAAGCCATGAAAGATGGTACATAATGTAGTACTTTTGTTCCTTTTATGCTTGCTACCATTCTCCTTTTTGCTTTTGTCCAAGTCCATCACTCTTTACTTTTTTTAACATGTGAAGTTCTTTATGATGGAATTCAGGAACTTGATCAAATACTGAAGTCCCAATATTCTGCTGTCATTATAAGGGTCATGTTTTGTAAATTTCAATGCAAAAAAAACCTATAAAACACTGCAGTTCCACATTTAATGAAAATAGGTGCAATGAATAAATGCAGACATTGATGGGTTTGAACTGGCAGGTCTATTCTGTTTATCCCATACAGCACAATTATAGATTGTAAGACAGAACTTATACTCCACAGGGACTGTGTGGTGATTACTTCTATCAATGCTATGGACGGATATATCACTGGTAGATTGAAAACAAGGTCAAATAGCTTTATCCCTCAAATTGGTATGGTCATGACCTGCTGCAGACTGAGTCTGGTATCAGTGTCCTTCAGAACCTGGTCAACTTTGATAATGATGGTGATATCAATCCACACTTGGTGCCTCTGCTACTTTAAGTACTACTTACAAGTATTCTTATTCATGGAGGAGTGTTGATTCATCATCTAAGGGAGGACAGTCTATGGTAATTGTACAGATGTTTCTTTAGCCATGTTTCATCCAATGCCATGAGAATTCATGGGGTCTGGAATAAATGTTAGGAATTCCGTAACTACTTTTTCTTCCCTGTATACTACCTTCGCATCTCCTCTAGTTTGTCTTCCAGGTGGGGCAAGACGTGCCAGATTCCTCAATCAGAATTCCTAGGTATGTTGACTGTAGAGTAGGGTTCTCTGAAAACAATTATGCTGGGCTGCTGTGTGAGTAGTTTGTGGGACAGCTCTCTCAATATTGGCAAGAGTCCCCAGATGTTAGTGAGGAGTTGCACCATGATCTGGTACAGCAATTCAAATGCGCAGGAGTGTAAGAAGCTGCAGAGAGTAGTGAACTCTGCCCAATACATCACGGGCACATACCTCCCCATCATTGGTAATATCTACAGGAGGCACTGCCTCAAGAAGGTAACGTCCATCATCGAAGATCCCCACCATCCAGGCTATGCCATCTTTTAACAGCTACCATTGGGCAGGAGGTACAGAAGCCCAAAGTCGCACAGCACCAGGTTCAAGAACAACTACTTCCCTTCAGCCATTTGTTTCTTGAACCAACCGGCACAACCCTAATCACTGCAATAATAGCAACACTATGACCACTTTGATCACTTTGCACTCAAATAGACTTTATTTCTTTTTGTTCTAATTGTGCTCTTTCTTGTAAAACTGTGCTTTATTTACATTTAATTAACATTTTTCTTGTGAATGCTGCTTATATTATGCTATATGCCTGTGATGCTGCTGCAAGTAAGTTTTTGATTGCACCTGTGCATACTTGTACATATGACAAACTCAACTTTGACTTTAGAACTTTAAGGCTTCTTAGTGTGTCAATGGCTGAGTTTAATGTACTAGAAGATCATAGGTATAGTTCATAAGCTGCAGTCTACGAGTTGAGCTCACCTGGGGCAGTAATCGGAGTGCTATAATTGGCTTGACGTTGGTTTGCTTACTGTTCCACTGAAATTTGGAAGATATTGCAGAGACGGCAATAGTAGTATCTTTCTAGTGCCTTTAAGTGCAATAGGTGGTCAACATCTCAGAAGCTTTTAGAAGGCAGGGTTCAGTGATGTCTGGTAGACGGTGAGTTATGTGCCACGACTGAGGGCTTATCTTCAAAGATTCTTTTCCTCAATTGACCAAAGGCTGTGCTGGCACATTAAAACCAACAATGAATTTTATTACCATAGTCTGCCTTCACTGAGAGGTGGCTTCTGAGCTGTGAGAAATGGTCCATGTCCAGGATTTTGTCAAACTAACATCAGTGTCTTCTCCCAGGCCACCATTTGCTGCATTGTGACCTTAGCTACACTCAAATGGCTTCCTCGGGCAGGACATGATGTTTGCATGCCTGACTCCAAACTACTGAAAGAAACACTATTTTAAACTCTGTTACAGGAAAATATTGACAATTGGATAGAGGAAAATATTAAAGGATGTGGTCAAAGCCTCCTTGAAAAATAGCAGCATCTTTGCTGAGTCCTGGAGATCCTTGGCCCAAGACCACTGAAGGTGGAGAGGGAACATTCAAGAGGGTATGGAGAAACTCAAGTCCATGTATTGAAACACACAGAAGCTCTGCAAAAGGAGTGGACCTCAAATAATACCCACCCACATTCTGCCCTATTTCTGGAAGAGTCTCTGTTTCTCACACTGGCCTCCTTGGTCACCTTAGAGTGCAGAGTCAAAATAAGCCATCCCTGATCTTGAGGTACTCTGTAAGTAGTAAGAGGATAATTGGCCTCTATCACCTGAGCAAAATCACAAAAGGACTGGAATGTATTGTGGATGGATATCAGCTTACAAAAACATTTGAAAGGATTATGAAATCCCCAGTTTAACCAGCACTCATTGTCAAGACTCCACAAACAACTAGACCAGAAGTTCTTGTGAAACACCACATCCTCTGCTCTTTTCTCCAACCTTTTCAAAATTATGTTTCATGTATTGGGTTCTCAACTATAATGCTGTGTTGCAATACTCCCATGATCTGACTAGATCCCTTCTCTGCAAATCCTCCTGTCCTAAATTCTCATACTCCAATCTCTTTCCTTGATGTTCATACATCTTGCTTCCCTTTGCCTCATCACTGGTGGCATAACATTTATTTACCAGCCTTATTGTCTTGGATTTTCCCAACCTAAAGCTGTTTTGCCTTGCCATCCTTTCATTTTTTAAAAAAACAAATCTGATTCCCACACATGGAAAACATATTAAGCCAGGAAATTCATGTTTCAGGTTGTTTGCTCACCCAAACTAAATTCACTATTTATTGGCTAATTATCTGTTTTCCATGTGCCTATCTGTGAAGCACATAAAGATACTTTTAAACTTTAGATGAACTTGATAGATGAACTAGATGGATGATTTTGTTAATAGCCACCTAAAATAGCAGCAATTTCTAAACATCCATGGAACTTCATGCATCAATTGGTGGCTTTGAAGAAAAATGACAGGAGGGAAAAAGAATGAACATACTATCATAAATCAGTTCAGTTCAATTAACTCTGAAAGTTTTCAACAACCTTGAGTTGTTCAGCATTTTGTGTTACGTTGTGATTTTCACGTGGCATCCTTGATACCAAGTTTTATGGGACTTTTTGATATTAAATGTATTAAGGGATATGGGGTTAGTGCAGGAAAGTGGCACTGAGGTAAAAGGTCAGTCATGATTTTACTGAAAATGGAGCATGCATGAGGGCATATTTGCCTGATACTGTATCTACGTCATATGTTCTGAGTGAAATATTTAATACTGTTTTTCAATGATGACAGATGGATGTTCCACAAAGAGTGATTCCTGCTGTCCTGCAAATATGCTTGTCTTTTACCTTGGTGGCAAGGCTTGCTCCTGACTGGAACAAAGCAGGACACCTTCTGATTCATGGTAATTGCCAGGACATGAAATGGCTGTGCATTTTTCCAGTTTTTCCTATTTATGAATTTAATTGGAAAAAAACAAGTTGGAGGAACTCAGCAGATAAGGCAGCATCAGCCATAAAACATAGACTATCCCTTTGGCTCCGGGGATACTGCCTGATCCTCTGAATTCCCCCAGCAATCTGACTTAGCTCCAAATTCCAGCATCTGCAGTCTCTTGAGTTTCTATGAATTTAATTGAACTGATATTGATGAGAATCTTCCCATCTTGGAGAAAGGTAGAGATTCTCTTATCAGGAAACTGCAGTCTGTTTAGGTGTTAATACAACTTTGAGTCAGATTATCGGTTATATTTTTCCAATTAATTATATTGCTTGGAAGCATTCTTTTTCTAACCAGATCAAATTGACTAAATCTGCTGGAGGAACCCAATGGGTTGAGCAGAATGTATGGGAGGAAAGGAATTGTCAGCGTTTCAGATTGAAACCCTACATCAGACCTGAAATGTTGACAATTCCTTTCCTCCCACAGATGCTGCTCAACCCACAGAGTTCCTCCAGCGGATTGTTTGTTGCTCCAGAATCCATCATCTGCAGTCTCTTGTCTCAAATTGTCCAAGTTCCTTATGCACATTTTTATTTTGCGTCGTCATATAGCACAGAAATGGGTATTTTAGACCACCATGTCCATCTGACCTTTTTGCTCATCTATATTAATCCCAATTGCTTGCATTAGGTCTATCTTTTTATGTCTTGCCTATTTGAATATCCATCTAGATGCCTCTAAAAATGTAGAAATTCTATCTGATTCCAGCACCTCCCCTCAGGTCCCCTTCCTCCCACCTTAAACCTATGCCCTCTTGTTTTTGATACCACTACCATGGGAAAAAGATTCTGACTATTTACCCTGTCTATGCCTCTCAAAATTTTATGTTACCTATCACATTACCCCTCAGCCTCCTTCACTCCAGGGAAAATAAGCCCAACCTATCTAATCTCTCCCCATAACTAAAGTCCTCCAATCTAGGCAACATCCTGGTGAATTTCCTCAGCTGTCTCTCCAGTGCAATCACATCCTTCCCGTAGTCTGGTGACCAGATATACTGGTTTACATATACATCAGTCTTATAACTACATTCTGGTTTACCTTACAGGAGATCTTTTCTCTCAAAATATTAAATCACAGACTATATAAGTAGGATTTGGATTTTAAGTTTTCTTTTTCGTTCCACTCAAAACATTTATTCAGTTATTGCTTAGCAAAATTATTTTCAGCTTTGCTTAGCAAAATTATTTTCAGCTAATAAACATATTTAAGGCAAAAAAAAACTGCTTTCATTTTCTATAAATTGGTAATAAACAATAACTGCACATTCAAAGTTTTAACTGCTGTTGTTGCTTTTACTAAAATGGGTTTTACCCCCACTGATCTCCACCCAAGTTACCCAGTCACCTTTCTGACGATAGTATTTTACTATGTATTCACAAACAGCCGCAACTGGTCAGTGGTCTCTTCATATGTCTGTTTAAAAGCCGCTTCCTTAAAACAAAACACATGATCAAATTTACAATATGCTACAAATGTAGTTTTAACAGTGTAAAGATGAAAGAAAACAAACTGAGTTGAGATCTCAAGGGGTGTTTTCTGTTTATTATCAGTAAAATGAAAAATCAAGCCCTTCATAGAAATCAGTTGAACAAAAAGCTGTAATTAAGACACTCAAAGCATGGGCCTTTAAATTTTAAACATCCATGGTTGTAATTTATATAATAATTTGCCACCAGTTGTAGAGAGTATCCTTCACCACAATGAGCAACTGAATATTACTGTCTTGTACAACATGAATGTGAGTTACAATATAGCATGCTGTTTGTTAGTAATGTCAGAGTTTAAGACCAAGGAACTGAATTTATTCCAGGCAAAATAATGTTTATTTTATTAAAGTAGTGATTCTTATTGATGCTGGGATCTTGTACTTGGAATTAAACAGATTTGCATTGCCTGACTGATGCTAATGATTACAGTTAATAAAACATTATGATTACCGTTAATAAAACATTGCCAATAACATATATTTTCAGTTACAATAATTGTTTTGCTTAAGGGAAGGACTTTTTGGGAAAAGAAGAAAAACAGAATGCAGTTGGTGAGTTGCTTTCAACATAAATTTCTGATATGTGTTATTTGTAGGCTGGCAATGATTCAAGTTTCATATCAATATAGAGCTTGCAAAGACAAACTCTGATAAAACATTATATAGCTAAATAAAATAGTTAGATCCAAAATTCTGCCAGGCCATTTGTCCCACTGTTGCTTGCTGAGCCACGACTTGCACCCACCAAACATCTTAGCATGAATCCTACTAATCCATGTTCTTGACTTAGTTTTAGGTCTTTACCATATACATGCTGAACAGCTTGGCAGATAAGAATAAATTAGCAAGTTTGGGAAACATGCAGAAGCAGAGCAGGAAGGTACCAGGAAGATACTAAGTGGGTTTGGAAGAGAGCAAAAGCTTTCTCAGAAGCTCTATATTGTTACTGTGGAATATTTTGCCACTTTTAAAGAATAACTTCAAGTGGAAGAATAATCAGAGGCACCCAAGTAGGGGAGCAGGCCAATGGAAAGAGACTATTAAATGAATAATTTCCCTAAGAAAGGCATGGCACTGTTGGGAGACTTTGACAGATGATACCTGTAAAGAGCAAAACCACAGAATTATTGGAAAAGAATCTGCTGGAACAGAATATGTTGATGTTATTACAGTAAATACAGGCTGCAGATTAGTAGTTAAATACCTAGGAAATTGCTGTTGCATGTAAAGCAGCATACAGTCAGTTTTGCTATTTCTACATAATATTTACAGAAAAGGAGGCCATTCAGTCCATGAAGTCCATGTAAACTTTCTATTAAAAGCAGATTAACTAGTCCCATTCCACAGCCCTCTCCTTGTGTCCCTGCAAGTTCTTTCCTTCAAGTGGACTCCAGCTACTTTGGTTGCAGTCATACCTCACATGGGATTTTTTGAAGGTCGATCATCCCAGCCCCAGGACTTTAGTAAGGAGTTTCTCAGGGTAGTGTTGTAGGTCTAACCACTTTCAACTGTTTAATCAATGACCTTCCTTCCATTGCAAGGTCTGATGTAGCGATGTTTATAAAATGTTCAACTCCATTCCTGATTCTCTCAGCAAATGAAATAGTCCAGCCCTGCAGTTAGCAAGGACCAAAGCATTTTGGCAACAGCTGATAAGTAGCAAGTAATATTTGTGCCACAACTGCCAGGCAATGACCATCTTGAAGAAGAGAGTCTAACCACTTACCCATGATATTCAATGATATTACCACTGCCGAGTCCCCCACCATCAGTGTCTTCGGGCCATCATTGATCAGAAACTCAACTGGACTAGCCACATAAATACTATGGCTACAAGAGGTGGTCGGTGGCTGGGTATACTGTAGCAAATGACTACCTCCAGAAATCTCTAATACTATCCACCAACTACAACACAAACCAGGAGCAAGGTGGAATGTCCTCACTTGCCTGGATGAGTGCAGCTCCAACGTCTCTCAAGGAACTGGACATCATAGAACATAGAACAGTACAGCACGGAACAGGCCCTTTGGACCACAATGTTGTGCAGATCCAATTAAATTAGCAATCAAATGCCCAACTAAACTAATCCCTTCTGCCTGAATATCCATATCCTTACTTTTCCCACACATTCATGTGCCTAAGAGCCTCTTGAATGATTGCATTTGCCTCCACCACCACCCTAGGCAGCACAATCCAGGCACCCACCACTCTAAAACAAACTTGTCCCACACATCTCCTTTGAACTTACCACCTCTCCTTAAATGCATATCCTCTGGTATTAGATATTTCAACCCTGGGGAAAAAAATACTGGCTGGCTACTATATCTATGACTCTCAATCTTTATCAGATCTCCCCTCAGCCTGCACCGCTCCAGTGAAAACAACCCAAGTTTGTCCAACCTCTCCTTATAGCACATGCCCTCTAATCAAGGCAGCATCCTGATAAACCACTTCTGCACCCTCTCCAAATCTCCACATCCTTCCTATAATGGGGCCACCAGAACTGAATGCAATACTCCAGATGCAGCCTAACCAGAGTTTTATAAAGCTGTAGCATAAATTCCTGACTCTTGAACTCAATGCCTCAACTAATAAAGGCAAGTGTGCCATATGCCGCCTTTACCACCCTATCAACCTGTGTAGCCACCTTCAGGGAGCTATGAACTTGACCTCAAGATCCCTCTGCTCATCAACACTGTTAAGGGTCTTGCCATTAACAGTGTACTGTCTCTTTGCATTTGATTTCCCAAGGTGCAACACTTCACATTTGGCCAGGTTAAACTCCATCTGCCATTTCTCCACCCATGTCTGCCACTGATCTCTATCCTGCTGTATCCTTTGCCACCCTTTACACTATCCACAACACCACCAATCTTCATATCATCTGCAAACTTGCTAACCTACCCATCTACATTTTCATCAGGTCATTTATATACATCACAAACAGCAGAGATCCCGATAAAGATCCCTCCAGAACACCACTAGTCACAGACCTCCAGCTAGAACAAGTCCCATTGACCACTACCCTCTGTCTTCTATGAGCAAGCCAATTCTGAATCCAAACAGCAAACTCACTGTGGATACCATGCATCTTAATCTTCCAGATGAGCCTCCCACGAGGGACCTTGTCAAACACCTCACTAAAATCCATGTAGACAACATCCACAGCTCTACTTCAATCACCCTCATCCCCTCCTGAAAAAAGCAATCAAGTTAGTAAGACACAACTTGCCCTGCACAAAGCTATGCTGACTGTCCCTAATTAGGCCATAGTTTTACAAATGCCCATAGATCCTCTCCTGAAGAATCCTCTCCAGTAACTTCCCTACCACTGACACAAGATTCACTGGTCTATAGTTTCCACTTCCAAATGTGAAGTGTTCCCCGTTTCCCTTCTTGAATAATGGGACAACATTAGCTACTCGCCAGTCCTCCGGGACCTTGCCTGTGGCTAGAGAGGACATGGAGATCTTGGTCAAGGTCCCAGCAATCTCATCTTTTGCCTCTCTCAATAACTTGCTGTATATACTACCAGGCCCTGGGGACTTATCGACCTTAATGCTCTTTAAGAGACCCAACACTACCTCCTTTATCTCGAAGTGCCCCAGCATTAGCACAGTCTGCACTGATCCCCCTATCTTCCACATCCTTCCCCTTGGTAAAATACTGACAAAGTACTCACTTAGGACCTCACCATATCCTCCACTTCCAAGCGGATATTCCCCCTTAATGCTCAAGTGGTCCTACCCTCATCCCTAATTGTCCTCTTGCTCTTGATGCATGTATAGAATGCCTTGGGATTCTCTTTAATCCTACTTGCCAAAGTCTTTTCATGGCCCCTCCTGGCTTTCCTAATTCCCTTCGAATTCCTTTCTGGCTTCTTTATAACCCTGAAGGTATCCGTTTGATCCTAGCTTCCCAAGCTTTACATACCTTTGTTTTTTCTTCTGACTAAATTCACCACCTCTTGACATCCTAAGTTTCTCTTACCCTGCCATCCTCGTCCTTCCTTCTGACTGGAATATACATGTCCTGTACTCTGTGCAGTTGGTCTTTAAACACCTTCCACATGTCAGATGTGGACTTGCCCAAAAATAGCTGTTCCCAATTAACTCTCCCGAGTTCCTGCCTAATGCTCTGATAATTTCCCCTGCTCCAATTTAATGTTCTCTTGCAAGGTCCATACTTATCCTTATCTATAACTTTCTTAAACTTGAGTTGTGATCACTGTTCCCCAACTGTTCTCCCACTAAATACACCTAACAAATTCTGCCTCATCTAAACCTGTCTGCACTAAGGAGGTCCCAGTTTATTATTAGGGAAGGTGAAGTCCCCTATGACAACAATCCTATTGGTTTTACATCTTTGCCCTAATCTACCTGCATATCTGTTCCTCAATGTCTAGTGGCTACTGGGTGGGGGGGTGGGGGGTGTGGTGGAGTCTGTAGTGTAATCCCATCAGAGTGATTGCACCTTTCTTATTTTTGAGTTCCACACATATACTCAGTGGATGAGCCCTCCATTATGTCCCCTCTGACTGCAGCTGTGATGTTGTTCCTGATTAGTAGGACAGCTTCCCCCCCTCCCTTTTACTTCTTCTCTATCTTTTCTAAAGAATCGAAACCCTGGAATATTAAGCACCCATTCCTGTCCCTCTCTCAAACAAGTCTCAGTAATGGGCACATCATCATAGTTTCATATACTGATCCGTGCTCCAAGTTCATCACCCTTACCCATAGTACTCTGAGCATTAAAATACACACACTTCAACCCGTCTGTCCCATCGTGCCTATTACTTTGTTCCTGCCTATTTATACTGGTCCTGACTTCTACCTTCCTCTGAATCCCTCCACTTTCTGACCCAGTGCTCTGGTTCCCATCCCCCTGCCAAACTAGTTTAAGCCCTCCCAAGTAGCACCAGCGAACCTCCCGGCCAAGATAATTTGTTCCCCTCCAGTTGAGGTGCAACGTGTCCCTTTTGTACAGGTCACCCCTGCCCCAGAAGAAGTTCCAATGATCCAAGAACTTGAAACCCTACCCCTACCTAAGCCACTCATTCAAATGATCTACAGCCCATCATTCTGCTCTAACTCCATCTACAAGTCTGCAGATGATGCCACTGTAGTGGGCCGTATCTCAAATAACAATGAGTCGAAGTACAGGAAGGAGATCGAGAGCTTAGTGATATGATATCATGACAACCTTTCCCTCAATGTCAGCAAAACAAAAGAGCTGGTTATTGACTTCAGGAAAGGGGGCAGTGTACATGCGCCTGTCTACATCAATGGTGCTGAGGTCAAGAGGGTTGAGAGCTTCAAGTTCTAGGAGTAAACATCACCAATAGCCTGTCCTGGTCCAACCATGTAGACGATATGGCCAAGAAAGCTTACCAGTATCTCTATTTCCTCAGGAAGCTAAAGAAATTTGGCATCTCCCCTTTGACCCTCACCAACTTATATTGATGCACCATAGAAAGCATCCTATCCAGATGCATCACATCTTGGTATGGCATATGCTTTGCACGGGACCACAAGAAACTGCAGAGAGTTGTGGACACAGCCCAGCACGTCACGGAAACCAGCTTCCCCTCCATGGACTCTGTCTATACCTCTTACTGCCTTAGTGTAGCAGCCAGCATAGTCAAAGACTCCACCCACCCAGTCATTGTCTCTTCTCCCCTCTCCCATCAGGCAGAAGATACTGGAGCCTGAGGGCACACACCACCAGGCTCAAGGACAGATTCTATCCCACTGTAACAAGACTATTGAACAGTTCCCTAATACGATGAGATGGACTCTTGACCTCACAATCTACCTTGTTATGGCTTTCCACCTTATTGTCTACCTGCACTGCACTTCCTCTGTAGCTGTGACATTTTACTCCGTATTCTGTTATTTTTACCCTGTACTTCCTCAATGCACTGTGTAATGAATTGATCTGTACAAACGGTATGCAAGACAAATTTTTCACTGTATCTCATTACAAGTGACAATAATAAACCAAAACCAATACTGATTCCTGCCCTGATTAGCAAGTGGCACCAGGAGTAATCCAGAGATTACTACCATCAAGGTCCTGCTCTTCAGCTTCTTTCCTAACTCCCTGTTACTCACTGCACAGGACCACTTCCCCCTTCCTATCTATATCATTGGTGCCAACGGGCATCATAACCTCTGGCTGCACACTCTCCCCCTTGAGAATATTCTGCAGCCACTCAGAGACATCCTTGACCCTGGCACCTGGGAGGCAACACACCATCCTGGTGTCTCTTTCGCAGCCACAGAATCTCCTGTCTGTCCTCCTAACTATCGAGTCTTCTATCACTATTGTTCTGCCTAACTTTACCCTTACCTGCCTAGCCACAGTACCACTGACCTGGCTGCTGCTGCTGTGCCTGATAGGTCATCCTCCTCAGCAGTATCCAAAGTGGTATACCTGTTGCTGAGGGTTATGGCCACAGGGGAACCCTGCACTGACTGCTTACTCCCCTTACTTCTCCTGGTGGTCACCCATCTATCTGCAGCCTGTACCCTGGGTTTGACCACCTCAGTAAAAGTTTCATCTATGAGATTGTCAGCCTCCCAGATGGTCCTGAGTACATCCAGTTCCAGTTCCTTGACCTGGTCTGTGAGGAGCTGCAGCTGCGTGCACTTCCACACAGTCATCAAGGAGACAGTGAGGTTCCCTGACTTCCCACATCTTACACAAGGAGCATTTCACTGCCATCCTGCCTACAGTGAATCAAGGATTAACAATTTACAGACAACAAAATAAAGATCTGACCTGTGCCTTCTCACTGAAGCCTTTTTTAAAGAGCAGCTCACACTCCCCTCACCTAGGTCACTTCCTCCACCTCTTCTTGCCAAAGCCTCAGCTCCCCACTGGCACACTGACACAATGACCAATCCAAAATAGCCATTCCACTTTACCCGACCTTCCTTTTATTGGCTGAGTTGCCACACACTTAGCCAGTTAGAAACAACTGGCTCCTCCCCTCTGCTGCTCTGGATGCTGGAACTGCAAGAAACAAGTCCCAACTCAAAAACAACTTTTAACAAAGCTGCTGGCTCCTCCCCTCTGCTGCTCTGGGTGCTGGAACTGCAAAAAGCTGGAACTGCAAAAAACTGCAAAATCATCTGACAAAATATGACATCCTCCACCCTACACGTTCATTGCCTCCACCACTGATAGTATAGTTGCAAAATGCACTGCTGTTACTTGCTTAGGCTATTTCAACACCACCTCCCAAATCCACAACATCTACCACTATGAAGGACAAGTGGATGAGACACCACCACGTTCAGGTTCCCCTCCAAAGCACACACTCTCCTGATTTGGAAAGATATCGTTCTGTCATCTTCTGTCATTCTGGTACTCCATACCCAACAGCTTCAGAAGGATAGCAGCAGTTCAAGAAGGCATTCAAAAAGAGCAATTAGGGATGGGCAACAAATTCTGGCCTTGCCAGCAGTGCCTAGATCCCCAAAAAATGAATGTATATTAAAAAAAATCCAGCTCTGTTTTGAATACTCTGGTTGTAACTGCCTCTGCTATTACCCCTAGTGATACACTTGTTTTTCCTCATATCGATTTTGTTTTCTTTTTTTGCCAATTGCTTTCATTCTATTTCTCCTAATTCTTCATCTTTCCACCAATAGGAGCAATTGCTCTCTATTTACTCTATTACCCTTCATGATTTTAAATACTCTGTCAGACTTTCTTTTAATCTGCTCTGTTCTAGGGAAAACAATCCCAGTTTCTCCAGCCTATCAACATAAGCCACTGGAGTCATTTCAGTAAATCTTTTCCGTAATCTTTTGAAAGTCTTCATATATTTCCTTAAAGTGTGGAGCACAGAACTAAACCCAGTACCTCAGATATGGATAAACCTATGTTTTATGAAGGTTTATTGTGCCTCTGTTTATCAAATCCAGGATCCTACTTGCTTCTTTAACTATTTCTCAAGCCACTTGGCCTCTTTCCATTAACTCTGCACATATTCCCTCAAACCTTTCTATTCTTATTTACCATTTAAAATTGTACCCTCCAGTTTACATTGCATTTCTCATTCTTCCTACTAAATCATAACATTTTGCATTTCTCTGCATCTGGCACTTATTAGCCCATTCCACCAACCTCCCTATGCCTCCTTGCAGTCTATTATTGTCCTCTTGAGTTTACAACACCTCAGGTTTTGTGTCATCTGTAAATTTGGAAATTATGTTCTGTTTACTCAAGTCCATACTACACTCAGTTTCCTATTACTTAACCAATTTTCTATCATTGCTGCTAATGTCCCTATAATTCCATGGGCTCCAATCTTCATGATTAGCCTATTATCTGGCATTTCATCATATGCCTTTTGGAAGTCCATATATCCAAAATCAGCCACATTTCCCTCATCAACCCTCTCTATAACTTAAATTTTAAAAAACTGTTAAGGATTTATATCTTTTATGCAGATCATAACAGAATGAGAAACCTAGAAGGATGGAACAGAGTAGATTTTTCCCCCCAGAGACTCTATGGAGCAAGATCCTGTCCCATGTTACTTTGCACTAATCTCATTGATGCCACTTCATTGCAAGACCTGCTTTTCCCTACCTAGCAGCAGCTCAGTTATTGCCAGCTGAGAAAGGGGCAAAATGTAGCATAAGTTACACAGATGTTTCATAGATCATGAAGAAAACCACACAATGGCTGAGATTTTTCATTCTTCCAATAGTATTAAGAGAGATGACTCTCAATTACGATTCTATATAGCCTTGAATTTAACCAATGGGTCCATCACAGATGGAATTTCACTGAAAACTGGGGTCAAGCAAGACTATTTCATTTCTCCAACTGGCTTCTCAATTTTTCTCATTTCAAAATTGCCTCTGATTTTCAACCAGCTTACAGTTGGAGTAGAGCTGGTTTATAGGATGTGGGAAAATGTTCAACCAGTGTCTTCTCTATTGCAGAACCAAGATCATCCTAACTTTGGTCATTGAGTTATGGTTTGCAGACACTCTTGCATGTATTCATTTTTGAAGACTGTGTTCCAGATCATTATTAACTCCACTAAAGGGCCCATATTAACCATCAAGGAGACTAAGATAAAACATGGAACAGTACAGCACAGGAACAGGCCTTCTGTCTGCACATAGTCCATATCCCTCCATTCTCTGCATATTCATGTGCCTTTCTAAGAGCCTCATAAATGCCTCTATCATATCTGCTTCCACCAGTGCATTCCAGGCACCCACCACTCTCCATGTAAAAGAACTTGCCCTGCATATCTCTTTTGAACTTTCCCCTCAACTTAAAAGCATGCCTTCTTGTAATAGACATTTCTACTGTAGGATAAAGATACTGGCTCATAATTTTATAGACATCTATCTGGTCTCCCCTCAGCCTCCTCTGCTCCAGAGAAGATAATCCTAGTTTATCCAACCTCTCCTTATAGCACATGCCCTCTAATCCAGGCAGCATCCTGCTAAACCTCTTCTGAACCCTCTTCAAAACCTCCACATCCTTCCTATAATGGGGCAACCAAAATTGAATGCAGTACTCCAGATACAGCTTAACCAGAGTTTCATAAAGCTGCAACATAACTTCCTGACTCATGAACTAAATGCCTTGACTAATAAAGGCAAGCATACCATATGCTTTCTTTACCACCTTATCAACGTGCAGCCACTTTCAGGTAGCTATGGACTTGGACTACATGATCCCACTGTACTTCAATGCTCTTAAGGATCCCGCCATTAACTGTGTACTTTCCTTTTACATCTGATCTCCCAAGGCACAGCACCTCACTCTTGCCTGGATTGAACTCCATCTGCCATTTCTTTGCCCATATATGCAACTGATTACCCTGCTGTATCCTTTGGCAACCCTTTACACTATCCACACCACCACCAATCTTTGTGTCATCAGCAAACTTACTAACCCACCCATCCACATTTTCATCCAAGACATTTATATATATCACAAACAGCAGAGGTCCCAGTACAGATCTCTGTGGAACATCACTAACTGTGGACCTCCAGCCAGAATATGACCCATCAACCACTACTCTTCCATGGACAAGCCAATTCTAAATCCAAAAGGCCAAGTCACTGTGGATCCCATGCATCTTAACCTTCTGGATGAGCCTATCATGAGGGATCTTGTCAAATGCCTTTCTAAAATCCATGTAGACCACAATCACTGCTGTACCTTCATTGATCACTTTTGTCACCTCCTCGAAAAAAATCAGGTTTTTAAGACATGACTGGCCCTGCAAAAGCCATGTTGACTGTCCATAATTAGGCCGTCTTTTTCCAAGTGTTCCTAAATCCTGTCCTTAAGAATCCTCTCCAATAGCTTCCCTACCACTGACGTGAGACTTACCAGCCTATAATTTCCAAGATTATCCCTATTTCCCTTATTGAACAAAGGAATAACATTAGCTACTCATCAGTCCTCTGGGACCTCACCTATGACGAGATAGGATAGAGATCTTGGTCAAGGCCCTAGCAATCTCATCTCTTGACTCTCAATAAACTGGGATATATCGCATCAGGACCTGGGGACTTGTCCACCTTAATGTTCTTCAAGAGACCCAACTCTACCTCTTTATCTCAAATTGCTTTAGCATATTATCATGCTCCACACTGATGTCACTATCCTCCATGGCCTTCTCCTTGGTGAATACTGACTCAAAGTGCTCATTGAGGATCTCACCCACATCTTCCGCATCCAAGCACATGTTTCCTCCTTTTTCCTTGATTTGTCCTACCCTCTCCCTAGTTATCCTCTTGCTCTTGATGTATGTATAGAATGCCTTGGGATTCTCTTTAACTCTGCTTGCCAAAGACTTTTCGTTGCCCCCTTCTGGCTCTCCTAATTCCCTCTTGAGTTCTTTTTTGGCTTGTTTATATTCCTCAAGGGCCCTGTTTGTCCTTAGCTTCTTAAACTTTACATATGCTTCCTTTTTCTTCTTGACTAAATTCACAACCTTCCTCATCATCCCAAGGTTCCTCTACCTTGCCATACTCAACCTTCCTTCATGCTGGAACATACCAGTCCTGTACTCTGTGTAGTTGGTGTTTAAACACCCTCCACATGTCAAATGTGGACTTGCCTAAGAACAGCTGTTTCTCTAGCTTCTGCCTAATACTCTCATAATTTGCCCTCCACAATTTAATACTTTCCCATTCTTATCCTTATTCAAAGCTATCTTAAAACATAAGGAGTTGTGGTTATTGTTTCCTAAATGTTCCTCCACTGAAAGGTCAGTTACCTGGCCAGGCCCACTTCCCAATACAAGGTCCTGTATGGCCTATCCTCCAGTTAGACAAACCACATACTGTTTTTTTAAGAAACTCTGTTGGATGCACCTAACAAATCCTACCCCTTCTAGCCCTCTTGTACTGAGGAAGTCCCAGTTTATACTGGGAAAGTTGAAGTCACCCACTACGACAAATGTTGTTTTTGCACCTTTCCCTAATTTGTTCCTTAATGTCCCTGTGGCTATTGGGTGGAGGGGGTCTGTAGTATAATCCCATCAGACTGATTGTACCTTTCTTATTTTTAAGTTCTACCCATATAGACTCAGTGAATGAGCCTATATGAGCTCATTATGTCCCCTCTGAGTGCAGCTGTGATATTTTCCCTGATAAGCAGTGCAACTCCTCCCCCTCTTTTACCTCCCTCACTATCTCTTCTGATAGTTCGAAACCCTGGAACATTAAGCAGCCAATCTTGTCCCTCTCAACCAAGTCTCTGTAATGGTCATGACATCATAGTTCTATGGATTGATCCATGCTCTCAGTTCATCTCCCTTACCCTTAATACTCCTTGCATTAAAATAAACACACTTCAACCCTTCCATCCCATCATGTATATTACCTTGCTCCTGTCTGTTCTTCCTTACAGATTTGCTGATCGTGACATCTACATTCCCCTCAATCCCTCCATTTTCTGACCTGGTCCTCTGGTTCCCAAGATCTTCTATAATCTGCCTCACCACACACCTCCACTGATCATTAGGATCCAAGGCAAGATCCTGGAAAACATAGATCACTTTCCGTATCTTAGGAGCCAACGTTCAGTGAAGGAAGATATTAGTGATGAAATTCATCATGGCCCCTGGTCTTCCAACATAGCCAACATCTCAAACCCAGCACAAAGCTATTGGTGTACTGATTAGCATTGATTCCTGTTCTCCTTTACGCAATCTACAATAGGCACCTTGAAGCACCAGAGAAATACCACCCAATGTGGTCTTAACAAAATTTCTACAAACTCGTTGGCAAGGACAGGAGAACCAATTTCAATGTTCTTGCATTGAGGCTCTGGCCATACTGAACCAGCTCCAGTGGATGGATCATGGCATCTTCATATCCAACAGGCTTCCAAAACTAGAATTCTTCTCCAAGCTCCTTCAAAGGAAGAGATAGAATGTTTCAAGGATGTTTTCAAAGTCTCCTTGAAAAAAATAACATCCTCATCAACTCACAGGAATTTCTGGTCTATAATTGTTCAAAATAGAGAAGAAGCATTTCGGGAAGCATTGAGAATCTTTAAGTCTTCACAATGCCATATATAAACAGCAGAAGAAATCCACAAGACCCCAACTTACATTCCCATTTGCTCCATCATGCACCACCTGCCTTACCTGTTGCACGATCTGAAGAACCAGTCACCTGACTTGGAATGGAAACAAGTCATCTTAAATCCTGAGGGACTGTACAAGCAGTAAGAATTCACTGAACAGAACTTTAATTGAGTGCCCTCTCATTCTTCGTTACATGTTTTGCTTAAACAGCTTAGACCACTTCCTGGGTTGTTAATGTCTGACTGTCTGAATAGTGAAATTATGCTATATACATTTTCTGGAAAAAAACTTGCAGAACACACCTAATCTGTCAAGACCCTTTTTAGGATACCCACTCTTCTTTGTACTTTCAGCTATCACTCAATAGGGGTAGTGCAGTCACCTCTGATCTAAATGTTGTGGGATTGAGTTTCACTCTGATGACCTGAATGTAAAAATCTAAGATGACAAGACAGGACAGGACAGAGCAAGGATGCATAGCCAGAGGTGTTAAATGAAGATTTTTCAACGGAACATTAAAAGTCAGTGTCAATATCTTAAGGAAGGTTAAGCTTCTTGACCAATATTTATCTCTCAATGAACAATGGTATAATAAATTTTTTCTCATTATCACTTCTTTAAGTTATGAGAATTTGCAGTCTGAAAATAGATTGCTGGGTTTTAACAGTGAAAGGTATATAAATACACTTCTTTTATGTTATAATCCTGTTTGAGGTTTGATTTTAGTGTTCCACAGTGGCTGTGATTGTCATTTTTACAGAAGTCATTATTCATGGCAACAAGGAATAAATCTTTTCACTCACAAGCTTTCCTTTCTTTTGATAGCTGAGGGAGTTCAGAATTTTGAGGATGAATGCATCATTGGAATTTCCAATAAAAACAGCACTGATGTAAAGGATTCTCTTTTTCTGGTGATATGCAATCTGGATATTTGGTGATTTTTGTTACATCGGGTCACCATAGTTGAGTGCACTACCCATTCAGCCACAGCTGAAACTATAAAGAAGAACAGGGGTTCTAAAAATGGCTTTGATTGCTATGACAGATTAGGTAGAATTCTGCAGTTTTCTCCAGGAAATGTAATTGACCTGGTTGTTGCTTGTAGTGGCTCAACAACATCTTTTATCTAAACAGTCAGAGATTATCAACTCGAAGAAGGTAATTAAACAAGAAAGGTCGGCCTGCAATATGTTCATAAGATCTGTTGCATCTACACTTTAAGCAACTAGGAAATTATTGCTGAAATGTTAAAAGTGAAGAATCCTGTCCTCAGGATAAATTTGACAAAATCCCCACTTACACTAAAGTAGTTACATCACAGTTACCTCAAATGCAAGTCCAGATGATACATGGGAGATATTTTATAGTCCTTACATGATTGCTTGAAATGACATTCAGCATAAAAAAAATCGAGTTTTACCACTTTCTATTTACAGACAGCTTTTCAACTGACAAGCATTGCTGCAGATTGTTTTTGTCACCATGGTAAACTGTACTCTTCTAATGCAGACCTTCATATGATAGGTTAACATATATGGTGTGCAATTTTATATGGCACTGCCTCATCCTTATTTCCTCTACCCAGTCTGCCATTAACATTGTAAGCCACCAATTTGTGTCAATCTGATACCCAGAGCTTTTTACAGTTTGTAGCAAAAATATCACAGATGTGTCATTTTTCTACAGGATAGCAATACAAAATGCTTTTAAAAGTTCATCTGTAATTCTGCAAATCACTTTTCAGAACTTCTCCAGACTACAGCCTCCAAAAGAAAATCTGATTCCTCTTGATAGGCATGTCTTTGGGGTTGATTGTGATAGTTAGCTTCTAAAGCAGTGAAAGCTAATGTTCAACCACTCTCCGTGACTAGTTAGAAAAATTCCCTGCTCAAAGTCAAAAATGCAACATCCCTTTTATCTTTTCTTTGTACTTTTGGCTCTGAAGTGTAAGATCTAGATTGTGAACTATAAACTTTTGCAATACTTTGAAAGTGAATCACTGATTATCAGAGCTGCATTTAATAAATATCATTGATTGCAACAATTCTAACTCAATATATTTAAAATTTGAGATAACAGTTTTTAAAAATCTCAATCGCTAATATTAGGTTCACTTGATTAAAAAGTATGTAATCATTTTAATTGTTATAGGTAAGGGAGTTAAGATATCAAACAGTTATCAATTTAATCAGTGACACAATATACTTCCTAATAACAGTTATAGAGCTGAATGTCTCAGAGACCCAGCTGTGTATTAGTGTGGAAGCTTCTACTATTCGATTGCCCCTGGCTAAGGTATCAACTTCTTTATCTCCTTTTAAATGTTAACATTATGAATATTATTTACTGGAATTTTATCTTTGTTATAGCTAGATGTGTGTTATACTGTATTCTCTAGCCAATAAGGTGGATAATTTACTTTTATTCATGTTCAAAAATTGTGGTTGTGAACCTAAATGCTGGGAATTCTTGTTATAAGAAAGTTCTGATTGACTTATTATACAACTGTCATGGAGAGTTATTGACTAATCAATCGATGTTTTTGTTAGTTTGAAATGAAACCAAGACATGAAGAAGACTTAGTGTTGGAGAGGGAAAGTTTTGGGACTCATTAATTCAAAGTTAACCGTTCATTTCTAAATGCGTTGCATTTTGCACATGTTGTGCCATAAGTATATTCAGCATCTATGCCAATAACATGTAAGTTAAATATATAGTAGTAAATTGCTTTTGAAGTTTCCCATGCCCAGTTAATGATTTGTTTTAATGAATGTACATACCATAAATATAACTTGTCTCCACTAAAACAAGGTTTATATGAATATTGCTTCGTTCATTCTTATTGGAACAGGAGCAGACCATTGAGCCCCAGAACCATTCAAATAGATCACAGCTGAATTGTAGTTTAACTCCCACCTATCTGACCTGGTGTTGTAATATGTTTGCCTAACAATATTTTTAGAATGTGCATCTTAATAGCAAGACTAATATTTGTTATCTATTCCTAATTACCCTTGTTAGTGTGGATGAGCCTTCCTTTTGTGTCTTTAGCTGTCAATGTGGTGAATGCACTCCCAGAGAGCCCTTGAATAGGGAGTTGCAGGATCTTCACCCTGCAATGATGACGAATGTTGATGTATCCAAAATGGTTCATGACTTGCAAGGAAGCTTGTAGGCAATGCATTGACACCATAGAGTAGCCCTTTTCAAGCTTTATACCTAGGTAGCATCAGATTGCTGTACCTGCCTTTGTTCCTACCCTTTTTTTGTAATAATGTGCTACAACTGAATGGGTTGAGCAGTCATTAAAGAGTCAGCTACATTGGTGTATGTTTGGAATTATATATATGTTAAACCAAGTAAGAAAGGAAGATAACTTCCAATAAAGATTATTAGTGAACTGCTCGGGGATTTATACATCTTGTTCCCTTTATGATCACTTTTATAGATAACCAGTTTTGTATGCTAGATTTAGACTCTTTAAAAACTGAAATTAACCTCACAAAAAGCCATAGTGCAGTTTGAATTGTTTCCGCTTGCCTTTTCATACCGTGTTGATACTGGATTAGTTATGAAGCAGTAGTACCTTGGTTTTGCACCTTTCTGCTTCCCAACTTGTGCTGAAACAATGCTCCCATGTTGTATGTCTTTACATCTTGTTCCATTATCCCCTACTGGCTAATTCACCAGAAAACTAGACTTGTTCCTGATTTCCAGTGAACATGACCACAAAGATCAACTTTACATATTTAGTTGATCATAATAAGAAAATCTTTCTTAATCCTTAGGGTGAAGATTTTGACATATCAACAGGGGTACTAAAGAATTTCTGCAGCAAGAAGATTGCTGTAATTCCGAAACATTTTATTGCAAGTAATTGGTGCTATGTGCTGCCGAGGTAATTTATATCGATTCTACAAGCCGGCACTATCACTCCCTAACTCCTTAGTGTGAATGTTTGTTCATACTGATGTATATTTCTTAAATGGTTTATTATGGAATACCATTGCATTTTCAAGATCTTCTGTTGAGCTTTCCATTCACTGTATTGCTTGCGGGATGAATGAAATGATAAAAATGTACAACTTAATAGAAAATACATGACACATAAATTGCAAGGAGCTTTTGCTCACTCAATTTACAATATACAGTTAGTTGATCATGAAAAGTATTTTTTCATGGTCAAAAGTCCAGGCCATAGATAGGATAGATAGTGAAAAACTTTTCACCTGAGCAAAGGTGTCTTTAAGCAGAAGGCACAGGTTTAAGGTAAGAGGGTAGGGGATTTAGAAGAGATTTGAGGAAGAGTTTTTTCACCCACAAGGTGGTTGAAATCTGGAAAGCACTGCATGAAGTGGAATACTACATTTTCCAGTGAACCTTGTAAATTTCAAGGGAGCACAGGAAACAGAGTCTGGTGCATCTTACTAGAGAGTGGGAAACAGGGCTAGGTGAGCTTTGAGGCAGCTCTGGAACTTGGACCCAGTGTGTCAGAGGGAGTGTGGGTATCAAGACCTCAAGTAGTTCAGAGTCAGTGTGGAAACCGTAGCCATGGGAATTGGGGCCCCAGTGAGTATGAGGGTGAGCAGGAATTAGCATCCGGTGCTCCAGAATATGAGCCGATGGAATTCCCAAATAGATAACGCATTATCAGATTTTTACTGGACTGATGTCAGACTAACATGGCTACATTTGCTTTCACTAAACATTTTCTTTTTACATACATGTAGAAGCTTTTAAAGTCTGTTTCTTGTGAGCTATTTCATCCATGTCCAGCTGGCCATAGATGTATAACAGATCATGCTTTGTAAAGAAAACTTGGATTCCACCACATCTGCATACAGGTCCTTGAAAGGTAGTGGAAGATATTATTCATCAACAGTCTAATATAAAGTTACCTTGTTGTCACCACACTTACTGAACTATCATCTCACCGAACTACTATCTGAGCTGTAATATCACTCTGAATTACTTTAACCAAAGCTTAATTTCTTTTCAGTTTCTCAAGTACTTCTTCCTTATCCTTGGATAAAAATGAAACCCCATTTACATCACAGAAAAACAAATATTTGAAGGTAGAAAGTAATTTCTGTAAGATGAATGGACTTCTAAATGATCAACATTGAAACATGCCTGCTGGAGATTCAATAACTTATCCTGTTTTTCTTTTCCTGAGTTTTGCAGTTGTACATGGTATTGGTATAGGTTTATTATTGTCACTTGTACCAAGGTACAGTGAAAAGCTTGTCTTACAAACCGATCGTACAGGTCAATTCATTACACAGTGCAGTTACATTGAGTCAGTACAGAGTGCATTGATGTAGTACAGGTAAAAACAATAACAGTGCAGAGTAAAGTGTCACAGCTACAGAGAAAGTGCAGTGCAATAAGGTGCAAGGTCACAACAAGGTAGATCATGAGGTCATTGTCCATCTCATTGTATAAGGGAACTGTTCAATAGTCTTATCACAGTGGGGTAGAAGCTGTCCTTAAGTCTGGTGGTATGTGCCTTCAGGCTCCTGTATCACTTGTAAAACATGGATGTTTTAATAGAAATTAAACTAGGTAACAACTTGGTAACTATGTTCCAGAGTCTTGTTTTATTGCTTAAATTCAAGCAGGCACTATGAGTGTGAGTCATCGTTGTACTCTGATCAAATTCCCACATCAGTCAAGCATGGGACAACACAATTTACCATGCAGCACATTTCAGGATAACGTTGGGTGGAGTGGTGGGGGGGTGGGGTTGATATTAAGCTAAGTTGTCCTGGAAGTGACCATCATTCGTCATTTGTCATGCATTAGTAATGCAACTCTGGGTCCGAACCTATGTAAGATAAGAGCTATCCTTGATCATTTGAACAATCCTATCACAGCAACCCACTAATCATGATCTTGATGCCCGAACCTCCAATTCCTAAAGTGGTGCACTGGAGTGTTCAAGCAGACTTGCCTTTTTTCTCAGGTATCAGCACTCATTAAAATGCCTCACAAAGTAATGAAATTATTTTGGACATTCAGTTTTCACATCAAATTTCTCTTTTCTAAATGAAGTATGAAGAAGGGGCAAATTGTCAGCATCAGCCATGAGATTCCACCACACTGTCCTTTTAAGTCCTATGGAGATTTTCAGAAACATTGGAAAAATATGGTGAGACAACATGTTTGACTTTTATTTCAGAGAAATTCTTACTTGGTTTTATTCATTTATTTGTTGCATAAAGCCAAAATTGTACATTTAAGTTATTCAAAATAATATCGAGTAACACTCTTCTGAAGGCATGCCCTAAAGCTAATTGTGTTAATTTACCCTGTAAAAGATTGCAAGCCATTGTTATGCATTGATAATCAACAACCAGTATAGTATGGTTTTGAATTATCTGTATAAGTAGTTAAAAGTTATCAAAATATAATGGAACTGATCTTTTCCTGATCTACACATTTTGAATAACTGGTAGATATTATTTTATTTGACCATGGCTGAAAATAGCAGTGCTAGGTAAATGGACCCATTTTTCAGAGGAACAGTGGGTTAGTCTATCTATTTGTCACTCATGTTGTGAGTCAGCTGCCCATGATCCCAACTGCCTAATTTTTATTTCCATTAAAATCAACTTGTCACAAATTCACAGGGCTAATTCTATATTCCTGTAGTATATTCAAAGTTTATCCCATTATGTTAATTAATGTCCACACTTCAAACTCTAAACTGTACAAAAGTAAATTTATTTTTGTCAGGAGGGAGTTCATATAATGGATAATTCAATTATAATGCCCTCATAATTGCTATGTAACTTGACTTCTGTGTGTCCATTTGCTTGCATGTTTTGGTTGCTGCTCTGGAATTGAGACTCACTCTTTTTTTTATTTTATGCTGTTAGTTGATCTCTTATAATTTCTCCATCATGCATTCTATGCCCAACCAAATCACTGTCCCAACCCTTCAGTATTCTTTAACTTTCCTACTCATCTATCACTTCCTCTCTAAGATCCCTCTTAAGCAAGCATACAGCTCCCCTCTTTGCCTCTGTTAGCAACCCCAAAGTGCTCAAGGTGTCTTTCTTGAACTGCCCACAGCCTCTGAATCATAAACTACCTGGTCAAATTTCTGAAATGATAAGAAGTGACTCAATGGGCCGAATGGCCTAATTCTGCTCCTGTCTTATGGTCTTTTGAACATGCGAAGAGAATATGACAGGAAGTGAGTGGTGCTTGTTCCTTTAAGAAATTTTAATTCTTAAGTATCCAGGTATTTTTTTCTCAAAATCTATGAGGAACTGGCCAAGTGTTCTATATAATTAGAATTACAAATGCTGCTACTGAGCTAGATATTCATCCAACTGAAATTTCAGGTCATGGATTGTTTCTAAGTAACATATAGAGAGATCAAATGCAAATAAAAAAAGCTACTGATGTTTGAAATGTGAAATAAAAACAGAAGCAAATCAGTTAACATTTCAGGTTGAGACCTTTCTTCAGAAATGGGAAAGAGAGAGAATAAATTAGTTTACAGTAGCAGAGAAGACGGGGGTGGGATAGGTAAACAAAGGGAATACGTCTGATAGGGTGAGACCAAATTAGTTAATGTTGCACTTAGAATAAGATTATACTTCTTTGTCTACGTGATGTGTTGCTAATAAGAACACTCTGTGGCATGCCCAGCAGGTCAGACAATACTAATAGAAAAAGAAAAAAACTGAGCCAAATTTATAGATAGATGACAGGCAGAAATGCTCAGTTCTGACATAGACAGAAAGAAAGAGCAAGTCAACTAAAACTGGAGAATTAGATATTCAGTCCAGAAGGCTGCAACAGAGAGAAAATGAGGCATTGTTCCTCAAGCTTACATTGGGCCTCATTGTAACTGTGCAAAAGACCACAGACAGGTCAGAGTGAGAGTGGAGTGAGGAATTAAAGTGACAGGCAACTGGAAACTGAGCATCACTCCACAGAGTGATCACCCAATTTACATTTGGTTTCTCCAGTATTGAGGAGATCATGTCGTGAACACGAAATGCAACACACTAGATTGGAAGAAGTGCAAGAAAATCGCTGCTTCACCTGGAAAGACTGCTTCAGTCCCTGGATGATGGGAATATAAGAGGTGAAAGGACAGGTGTTGCATCTCCTGCGATTGCTTGGGAAATGCCATGAGACAGGGATGGAAGTGTGGACCAGGGAATTGTGAAGAGAACATCCAGGAGGAGAGGGGCAAGAGTAGAGGTGCAGGAAATAGATGAGGTGTGGTCAAGATCTTCATCCACAATGGGAGAAAGGAAGCCTCGATTCAGCAAGAAGGAAGACATTTCAGGGGCATCTGTACAGATGTATTATCATTCAAGCAAATGTGATGGAGACCAAAGAATTGGGAGAATAGAGTGGAGTCCTTTTAGGAAGAAAGGTATGAGGAAGTATAGTTAAGAAAGCTCTGGGAGTCTGTAGGCTTGTAGTGGGTGTTTGTGGCTACCGTCTCCCTGAGATGTGGACAGATCCAGGAAGGGAAGGGAAAAGTCAGAAGTGTCATGTGAAGGCGCGAGTAGAGTGGAAATCGGCAGCAAAAGTGATGAAATGTTTTACTTCTTTATGAGTGCAGGAAGGAGTGGGCCCCAAGTAGGACTGAAATAAAGACTGTTCCATGTATTACACAAAAAGACAGTTGTAGGTTGGGCCCATAGCTATATCTTTGATCTGGAGAAAGTGAGTGGAGTTGAAGGAGAACATATTCAATATGAGGATGAGTTCAGCCATGAGTGTGCTGGTGGAGATCAACTTGTTGGACATCTATTCAAGGAAGAAGCAAAGAGCCGTCACACCCTCCTAATGACATTAAATGCATATTACACCTATCAGAACACTCTGGTATTGAACTCCTGAGTTCCCCTTTACAGGTCTGCATCTTATCTAAACCATCTATTTTCTATCATATTAAATGTTATACCCCAAGTGTTTATGAATCTCTATCTATCTACCATCCGAAACTCTTCAACTAAAATACCTGTTTTCACCTACATTGTTTTCATGGCATGGTATTTTTCTATTGTTTGCTCTTCCTGCAGCTTAAGTATATGTGCACACTATTTAAGCAACCAGCCTCCTTTGCATATTTTCCCCTCTTTGGTGCAGAGTTTTCTCTGAAACACCCTCTCCAACCTTCTCCACTTTGCCAAATTTCTTCAAAATTTCTCGTTGACTGTCCATCTAGTTATCTTTTCTTGCATTATTCAATTATGCTTCTGGTAGCATTTTTTGAGAATCAGTTGAGCTTACTCTTGGTGATTCAAACCAAATAATGGGTAGTACGATGGAAAGTTTATAAATCGTCTCATTCCCTAATCAGTGGTTGCCAACAGAGTGAGGTTATCCCAGAAAACATTAAGAAATCGAGGCCTGCGTTGTCTGATTTTCATCTATTATTGTAAGTGGAAGCAGAGTCATTGATTATTGGCCTAGGTTATCTTGACTAGTGCTTCCAGGAATGCAGCCCTTCAGTGTCAGTACCCGATTACAGAATCATCCCTTAAATTTTTGCTACAAGAAATGTCTTGTTACGTAAACAGGTTGTGTTGCTGTAGATGCTACTAATGAAGAGGAGCTATTTCAGTCCTGAATCCACTCATATTTGAGTGATTTACAACCCAAGAGTCAGTTCAGATCTACCAAAATGGAGGGCCATCTTCCAGACAGTAGGCAGTAGTAACTTTATTTCAATTTTTAAAGTATGCTTAATATGTTTTATTATATTTGTACCAAGATTTATTCCAAGCAAAGATTTTTCCTATTCTTAATTGTCATAAGGGAATGTATCTTTTCAAAGAACTTCATTGTAAAATACTTGTATGATCAATAGTAACACAAAATAATGCAACAAAGGATATTTTTAGAAATGGCAATCAAAAGCTACATTTATATGGCTTGAAAGAAGTGTCTTTCTTATTTTCACTTTTCTGTAAATGATATTAACCAAGAAAATCTATTCAAAAATTATTTAAAACTGTATAAGTTAGACTAAATGAAAGAAAAATTAATGGATGGATTACTAATTGGTCTTTTTATTTGCAGTATGGTTATAATCTCCCAGAGATTAATAGTGACATGGCTCTTTACTACACTGTATACTTCAAGTTAATTGGAGAGAAGCTTTTTACGTATCCTTGCTATAGAAAGATAATATTAAAATTGTATACCTTTTTACATCTTAAATCCATTCATATCTTATTTGTTAATTTATAAAGGATAAAACAAACTTCTTCAAGGAAAGTAATCAATGTAGTTCAATGATTCTTTAAGATGCTGATTTTAACCACATGATCTTCATGCTGAAAGATATTTAGTTGAACACAGCCTGTTTATAAGAGCGCGATATAGGAGCAAAGAGGCAAGAAAATATTTAATTGGGGAAGGGCAAATTATGAGGCTCTAAGGGTAGAACTTGCGAGTGTAAATTGAGATGACATTTTTGTAGGAAAATGTACTATGGAGATGTAGTCTTGTTCAGGGATCTCTTGCAAGATGTTAGGGATAAATTTGTCCCGGTGAGGAAGAGAAAGAATGGTAGGGTGAAGGAACCATGGGTGACAAGAGAGGTGGAACATCTAGTTAGGAAGAAGGAGGCAGCATACATAAGGTGTAGGCAGCAATGATCAGATAGGGCTCTTGATAGGGTAGCAAGGAAGAAACTTAAGAAGGGGCTGAAGAGAGCAAGAAGGGGACATGAAAAGGCCTTGGCGAGTAGGGTTAAGGAAAACCTCAAGGTATTTTTCACTTATGTGAAGAGCAGAGGATGAGGAGAGTAAAGGTAGGACCAATTAGAGACAAAGGTGGGAAGATGTGCCTGGAAGCTGTTGAAGTGGGCGAGGTCCTCAATGAATACTTCTCTTCAGTATTCACCAAAGAGAGGGGCATTGATGATGCTGAGGACAGCATTGGTAAGGTTAATGTTTCAGAGCATGTGGATATCAAGAAAGAGGTTGTTTTGGAGCTGTTAGAAAATATTAGGACAGATAAGTCCCTGGGGCCTGACAGAATATTCCCCAGGCTGCTCCGCGAGGCGAGGGAGGAGATTGCTGAACTGTTGGCTAGGATCTTTCGTTGTCCGCGGGAATGGTACCGGAGGATTGGAGGGTGGCAAATGTTGTTCCCTTATTCAAAAAAGGTAGTAGGGATAGTCAAGGGAATTATAGACCAGTGAACCTTACGTCTGTGGTGGGTAAGCTGTTGGAAAGGATTCTTAGAGATAGGATCTATGGGCATTTACAGAATCATGGTCTGATCAGGGACAGCCAGCATGGCTTTGTGAAGGGCAGATCATGTCTCACAAGCCTGATAGTGTTCTTTGAGGAGGTGACCAGGCAGATTGATGAGGGTAGTGCAGTAGATGTGGTCTACATGGATTTTAGTTAGGCATTTGACAAGGTTCCACGTGGTAGGCCTCTTCAGAAGGTCAGGGTGCATGGGATCCAGGGAAGCTTGGCTGTGTGGATTTAGAATTGGCTTTCCTGTAGAAAGCAGAGGGTTGTGGTGGAGGGAGTGCATTCAGATTGGAGGGCTGTGACTAGCGGTGTCCCACAAGGATCGGTTCTGGGACCTCTGCTTTTCGTGATTTTTATTAATTAGAAAGGTGGGTTGGCAAGTTTGCAGACTACACAAAGGTTGGTGGTGTTGTGGATAGTGTGGAGGATTGTCGAAGATTGCAGAGGGACATTGATAGGATGCAGAGCTGGGCTGAGGAGTGGCAGATGGAATTCAATCTGGAGAAGTGTGAGGTGGTACACTTTGGAAGGACAAACTCCAAGGCGGAATACAAAGTTAATGGCAGGATTCTGGGTATTGTGGAGGAGCAGAGGGATCTGGGGGTTCATATCCTCAGATCCCTGAAAGTTGCCTCACAGGTGGATAGGGTAGTTCAGAAAGCTTATGGGATATTAGCATTTGTAAGTCGTGGAACCAAGTTTAAGAGCCGCAAGGTAATGATGCAGCTCTACAAAACTCTGGTTAAACCATACTTAGAGTACTGTGTCCAGTTCTGGTCGCCTCATTATAGGAAGGATGTGGAAGCGTTGGAAAGGGTGCAGAGGAGATTTACCAGGATGCTGCCTGGTTTAGAGAGTATGCATTATGAGGAGAGACTAAGGGAGCTAGGGCTTTACTCTTTGGAGAGAAGGAGGATGAGAGGAGACATGATAGAGGTGTACAAAATATTAAGAGGAATAGATAGAGTAGACAGCTAGTGCCTCTTTCCCAGGGCACCAATGCTCAATACAAGAGGGCATGGCTTTAAAGTAATGGGTGGGAAGTTCAAGGGAGATATCAGAAGAAGGTCTTTTACCCAGAGAGTGGTTGGGGCATGGAATGCGCTGCCTGGCGTGGTGGTGGAGGCAGGTACATTGGTCAAATTCAAGAGATTGCTAGATAAGCATATGGAGGAATTTAAAATAGAGGGATATATGGGAGGAAGCGGTTAGATAGTCTTAGGTGAGCTTTAAAGTTCGGCACAACATTGTGACCTGATGGACCTGTATTGTGCTGTACTGTTCTATGATTCTATTATTCTAAATTGGTCTGCATAGTATTTTTCGGGCATTATCTGATTAGTGAGGCACCAACATAGTAGTCAAGGTATGTGCATTCATTTCTGGCCAGGACTGCATCAATTGGCATATTAGGTAATGATAAACAAGAGGGAGTCTTTATCCATTTATGAAGATTAGGCCCATTGTAGCCTGAATTTACAGAAGTCAGCCTTAGGGATTGGCTGCATCAAAGAAGGCCAATAACTTAACCTGAATGTAAGCACTTCTGCTCACTGAATCCCATATTCAAACAAACCCCCATACCCATTGTCTATTACTCCCAACCCTTCATGCACTCCTCATCTCTTTTTCAAACCCCTAATTTTCCCTCCTGGCCTCTTCTAACACTCCATCAGAACCCCTGATCTGCAACTGCCTTAGCTACACCCAATGTACACAGTGAAGTAAAATATCATCCAGCAAATTTTCCCACAAGATCTGCTGGAAAATTTGGACTTTTTCTCATCTTACTAAAAAGGTTTTCATTGCCATTATCAAGGCACAGGAAATTTCAGAACATTTGCCCAGTCACAATGTGGATTGATTTCCATGCACAAAGTTGTAAAGAGTATTATTACTTTTTGCCAATAGTTCCTGAGCACAAATATTCTCAAAGGTTGCTGGAAATGTATAGTATTTTTGTGTGATGAGGCTTTCCATTCCAGGACATCCAAGGTATCCTCTTTTTTCAGAAAACGGGGTGTCCCCTCCACTGCTATCAATCCACATCTCCTCCATTTCCTGCATGTCTGCCCTCATCCCATTCCCCCGCCGACGTAACAGGGATAGGGTTCCCCTTGTCCTAACCTACCGCCCCACAAGCCTCCGTATCCAACATATCATTCTCCACACTTCTGCCATCTCTAATGGATCACACGTGAATCCATCGGGGTCATTTATTGCATCTGGTGCTTTCGGTGCGGCCTCCTCTACATTGGTGAGACCTGACGCCGATTAGGGGATTGCTTCGTCGAGCACCTTCGCTCCATCCGCTGGAACAGCCAGGATCTCTCGGTGACCAGCCATTTTAATTCCACTTCCCATTTCTACACTGACATGTCTATCCATAGCCTCCTCTGCTGACAAGTTGAGGCTGAACACAGATGAGAGGACCAACACTTCATATTCCGTCTTGGTAGTCTCCAACCTGACGGGATCAATATCGATTTCTCTAATGCCAGTAAGCACTTCCCCAGTTTTCTCGCCCATCCCCATTCAATTTTCCCTTAACAGTACCCCCCCAACCCCAGACCCTTTACCTCTTCTCTTTCCCCTCTCCTGCCCTCACGACCTGCCCATCACCTACACCTTTCTCCTTCTGGTTCCCCACCTCCTTCCCTTTTCTCCATGGTCCACTGTCCTCTCCTATCAGATTCCATCTTGTTCAGCCCTTTGTCTCTTCCACTCGTCACCTCCCAGCTTCTCACATCATTCCCGCTTCCCTGCCTCTCCCCACCTATCTACCTTCCACCCTCACCTGGATTCACCTATAAACTGCCAGCTCATGCTCTTCCCCCTCCCCCCACCCTTTTATTCTGGCTTCTGCCCTTTTTCCTTTCCAGTCTTGATGAAGGGTCTCAGCCTGAAACGTTGACTGTTCATTTCCCTCCATAGATGCTGCCTGGCCTGCTCAGTTCCTCCAGCATTTTGTGTGTGTTGCTCCAGATTTCCAGCACCAGCAGAATCTCTTATGTCTCTATAGTAATCTTACATTGAATCTCATGATGTAATATTTTCACAGGGGAGCTTGTAATGTGCTGGTGTGAACAGGATTTTACTGGTGCTATTGCGGCCTGAGGTTTTTTGTTCGGAATTAATAGTCTGGCAATAAAACCAGTAGCAGCCCTCAGTGTTAGACAAGTCCGCTTCAAATTATGTCATACAAATTAGTCAACACTGTCCTTAAAATGGCAAATTATCCGACCTCCCAAACCTTTTCTTTCCATTTCTTAATACTGTGATTTACTGCAGCGACAGTTTGATTTGAAAATGGTGAGTGGGAATTTTCAGGATCACCTCCTAGTTAAATTTATCAAAAGATGTTCTATTCTCATTGCTCACTACTGATGTATTGCTTAGGTTGCAGAAGATATTTAAATTCAAAGGGAAAGTTTACTGAAAAAGTATTTAGAAAATACACCCTGCAGCTCAACAGTATTTGTGACCACTGATACACATGGCAGTAGTGAGATTGGGGTTGCGGCCCCTCGGGCTATCAAGAGCATTTGGTGAGGAGACTTAGATTTACCATGGGAAAGGTCTACATAACACATGACTCTTGTTGATCCGCTGGGGGCCAGCTTTTCATCAGAAGAGTGTGTCTAGAGTCATGCTGGAAGAAACTGCATGATCCATTGGAAGGTGACTGGTGAGCTTGGGTGCTTTGCCAGTCATCAGAAGATCTGGTTGGTTAACCCTAACTTCCTCTCTCCATGTACTCCATTTGACCTAATTGTCTCCAGTATTTATTGTTCTTATTTCGGATGTTTACTGTTAGTTGATTTCTCCTGTCTTGTGATAGTACTGTTAGAAAGTTTTGAACCCTACTCCAGACTTTCCTAGCTCAGAATTTTGTGTTGCCATTAATGGGACCACCTCATCTGTTGGGTGTTCTCTCCACCCTCATCATCATATACGTAGATTGTCAGAGCCCATAGCATCCTTCTACCGTACTGTACTAACCTCTGTATCAGCTGATATAAAATATAACTATGGAAGAGTATGATAGCATGGCATGTCAGACTGTTACTTAGTCACAATTCTTCTGCAACTAACATGTTTGAAGAAATGAAAGCAGGAATATTTTGTTTATGAAGAGCCATGTATATCTTCTAATTGATTCTGTTAAGTGACAACAGTGGTGTAGTTACTTTAGGTAGGTTTTTAAATCAATATTATTGATTTGCTAATCAGTATTTTTATGAGACTTTAGTATTCTGCTGACGCATTGGACTGAATGTTTCCTTCTAGTCATAGAGTGATCTTCAACGCTGTCCTTCTACTTAGGGTGATATTCTATTCCATTAATAAGTAGAAAGCTGTTAGATTTGAACTGGTAGGTTAATTTATGGACTGGATAGTATATAAAATGAAAGTGTTGTACCAATGGAATTAAGGAGTTTGGTGTCTTCATTATATCTGATTTGTAAATATGTCCTGAATATTGTCACAGAGAACATTTATATCCTTAATATAACAATTCAGTTACCCTTTTTGTTGTATTAGAAGTGAACCTGTTCAGTTCTACCCAAGAGTGAACTTGGAATCAGTTCTAACGTCTTTCTTTTCTGACTTAAAAATAAAGTTCCCTAGTCTCTGTGGATTACCAATAAAAATAACCAGCAAACCCTACTATACTACCAACGAACTCAATGTTTCTCAGGTAAAACTTGAAATATGCTTTTTCTACAACAGGAGGCCCCTTGTAATATCATTGCCAAAATAATTATACCAGGACCAAAAATATTTATGTATGAAGTTAATCCTTGGATGTTCCAATAGGGAAAAAAAAGCTTAATATTTGGTTCATTCACTCCATTGTGCTGTGCTACTAACTAGCAGTAGTCACAGTACAATGAAAACCTTGCGGCATTTCTCTCTATATATAGAGTATTTGCCATTTTGAATGCCTCGTGCATCCTGCCAGTGTTCTTCATTTTCTGAACAAGTCAGCATATCACTTTTTCTCACTGAAGGTATTTTTCCCACTGGTAAAATGAGTGGGATTTAAAAGCTTTGATAAATTACAGGGGTCAATAGATACTCACTGGGAATGGCAATTTAGCTTAAGACTGCATGGTCGTTCATTTATCCCACTTTTCCTTCGAATGGATTTCTGTCTGCTGAATTATCTCAACACATAAAAATATTTGTATTATGTCTATCTGTTAGCTAAGATAATGATATTGTTCTGTCTTTGTGTTTATAAATAAGACAGTACAGAGAAGGCCTCCAAACCTGACAACTAAGCCTGTCTTCAGGACTGCCATAACACAGATTCCGGCTGCCAAAATCGCTAACAACAAAACCTCTTCTATTTATTCAATCGAGGGAAATCAAAAGGCCACAGTTTTAGACAATGAGCGGAAATTAGACTTAAAAGCAAGTTCGGATGCAGAGTCAATACAAACTGCAGGACTACGTGGAAGTAAATTTAGATCAACGGAAAAGCCTGAAGTAGTTTTTCAGAATTTGCAAAAAGGAACAATCCAAGTTGCTAGGTCAGGCACACTCCATCAGAGGGAAATGCATTCTGGTTCAATTAACCATGCTTACAGGATTATACCCATATTTAAAAACAAACTCCTGAAGCAAGATAATTTCATAAGTTCAAGAATTAATGAAAATAAAACTAAGCAAAATGAAAATTCCAATAAACTTTTAACTTTAAATTCATCAAATGCTAACATAAAAGTAAAAGCTCCAAGGAATGTACAAGAGCAAGAATGCAGAAATGAAAAAGTGGACTTGTTTGATGAAACTCAAAAGCAAAAGTCAAGTACATATATAAGTGTGGGAACACCAAGTACCAGTCAGGTTCAGAATTCAAGTTCAGATTCAGTGATAAGCATGTGCAAGGATACTCTGCTTCTGAAGTCAAATACAAGAATTCTAAAGCCTGGAGATACAGCACTAGAAAGATTTGGACATTTTCAAGAACATTGCAATAGAAATACACAATTTGGAAACAAAAATGCAGTTGGTCCTACAAGCTTTGATAGAGCATGCACAAAGTGGATTGACAGCCGAATGGGAAATCAACACAAACAAGTGAGATAAATTCTTATTTCAAGTCATTTTTGTTTTCTATTACTTGCAATGAATTTGCTTGCTGATTTAAATATATTATAGAAATGGATGCATTTATGATGCAAGTCATTCATCGTTCATAGGAACTCCTGATATAATTACAATTTTTATAGACAAGTTTGGAAAGTAAATGCTTGAAAACAGCTGCTTGGTGATCTACCCATTATAAAAATACCAGTACAGTTAAAAATCACACATTAATTATTAGTGATTTTTTTAAAGTCCTTAATACTAATGAAGTTGAAAATTTCAATAATTTTCTTATTTCTTGGCATATTTTAGTATATTAAAAATATACATTATATAAACAAAACAATTTTAAAATGCATGCTGGTTTTAAACTAGCCAGCATATTCTACTCTGCGAGTGAATGAAGTTCTGACTAAACTTGAGCAATGCTTACAACAATTAGATTTCATAGGCTAATACAGGTCACTTAACTATAGCCCCATTTTAGTATAGAGAACTTCATTGGACATTAAGTTGCATGAAGCAAGTGATATGAAAAATTAATCATTTAATTTATTGTGAATAGCTTAAAAGAATATCAGAAGTGACATACAGAACACAAACTGATGGAACATATACCATTTCATTTTCTGGGTACAACACTTTCTAGTGACAAATTTTATAGTGACTGAGCAATGTATATATTGTGCAGGGAACATATGAATCAAGGGTGAACAAATTGGAACCCAAGAAATGGAAGCAGGTTATAGGCATTTGGTCCCTCATGTCTGCTCATTGGGTCATAGAGAAATCCAGCACTGAACCAGGCCCTCCTGAGTTGGTACCCTTCAGGTAGATACTGAGTTGGTACCCTTCAGGTAGATACTGAGTTTAGTCTGTATCCATCATCAACCACCCACTTACACTGATCCTACATCAATCCCATTTTTTATTCTACCTGTATTCCCCCAGATTCTACCACTCCCTTCAGGGACAATTTACAGCAGTTAATTAACCTACCAGCCTATATGCTTTTGGGATGTGGGAGGAAACCAGAGCACCTGGGAAAAACCCAAGTGGTCACAGGAAGAAAATTCCATTCAGACAGCACCCGAGGTCAGCACTGAACCCACCTCTGGCACAGTGAGGCAGCTGCTATACTGGTTGCACCATTCTGCTGATCTTTTGCATCAGCACCACTTTGCTGAACTAACCACATTTTCCTTGATGCACCTAATATCTAAAACCTATCGCAATATTAAGCACAAATGAATCAAAATGAGAAACAAAAATTATAAATTAGTAAAACAAAGCACAAGCTTAACCAGCCAATCAGTGCCAAATAGTTTGTGAATATGGATTCATCTGTCATCTTACTCTGCAATTTTAAATTTACATTTAGAAGTAACATTTATAGCATATATTATTACTTCTTTGTATTTTGCCTTTCAGGTATCAGGTGTGTTTGATATAAAGAAGCCATTTAAGCAAGAAAAACAATCACATTTTCAAAATCTCAGTTCAAAATCTATGACAGGAAGGAATTTTTCTGATAAAGGAACAGAAAAAAGGAAATGTGAAGTAAGCACTCATCTTTGAACAATGTTTGTATTTTGTTTTAAAATATCGCGTAGCTTTTCCTATCCATATTTTTGGACGATGGGACTGGCGTATTGTTAAGTTTGTGCTTTCCAGTGTAGAAATTAGCCACCTACCAGATCTTGGGAGTAAACCCACATTTCATGTGTGTGGTAAATTACTGTTAATGGAGAGAGACTGCAAAGAGTGCAGATCAGAGGGATCTAAGTGTTCTAGTGCATGAATCACAAAAGGTTAGCAGGCAGGTCCAACAAGTTGTTAAGAAGGTAAATGGCATGTTGGCCTTCATTGCAAAAGGTTAGTTTTTAAGAACAGGGGGGTTTTATTAGTATTGTACAGGGTTTTAGTAAGGCCACCACTGGAATACTGCACATAATTTTCGTCCCCTTACCGTAAAAACTGAATATTGAAGCATTGGAGACAGTCCAAAGGAGATACACCTGGGTAATTCCTGGATGAGAGAATTGTCCAATCAAGAGATGCTAGACAGTTTGTTTTTGTGCTCTTTGGAGTTAAGAAGAATGAGGGGTGACCTTATTCAAACTTACAAGATCCTAGGGGGTCTTGACAGGGTAGATGTTAAAATGTTTTCACTAGTGGGAGAGTTACAAACAAGGGGACATAACAACAAAATATAGGGCCAGTCATTTAAAACTGAGGTGCGCAGAAATTTCCTCTCTCAGAGGGTAGAGAATCTCTGTAATACTCTGTCCCAAGGTTGGTGGAGGCCAGATCATTAGATAGATTTAAGATGGAGATAGATAAATATTTGAAATATCGTAGAATTAAGGGTTCCCATAACCCTTAATTCTATGATATTTCAAACATTTATCTATCTCCATCTTAATGGGAATTTTTTGGCATAATACAACACTTTGAGCACTCTGAAGGCTGGTAGAGTGGAGAAAGTGTTTACATGAGGATGCAGCAAGGCAGTTTCCCTGTTTTATATTGCCTCCCAAATTATATGGCAGAAAGATCATAACTGCATACAGTTCTCAGATGAAAATATATGGAGGAAGATGACGATAGGCCAGCAGCTCAAAGAAGCTTATTTTTAAACCGTCTCTTTATGAGTTGCAAAGCCAACTGCACTATCCTGCTCACTGATTTTTTTCTATTCATTGTGATAATCTTGACAATCTCTTTCCCTCATTCACCCCTTCAATTACTGACTCAGTGGGCTCAGCCAGAGAATTAGCTATTCCTGTTCTACCGACATCTTTTCCACAGATGTCAGTTCACTTGTGAAAAAAAAATCCATTCAACCAAGCGTTTATTATGGATGATTTCATTGACAAAATAGCCTTGATGAAAACTTGGCTGATGGTTAATAACATCTTCAGCCTTAATGAAGCATACCTATCTGAATCAAGCTACCACTGTCAGCATTGCTGAGATGGTTATTTGACCCTTCTTATCAAAGCTCGACTTGGTCATTCCCTCCATTTCTTTGATTTTTTGAACAACTCACTGTTTTCCATTATTCTCATTTCTTTTAAATCTCTGTTTTCTACTGCCATTCCAATATCTGTCACATTGCTAACGAAGGTATCTTCGTAATTTTTCTCTTTTAGAATAATAATTCAACCTTCATTCTCAATTCATCGCTGCTTTCTTATTCCATTGATTGTTACCTCAATATAAACTCAGCTGCCCACATTCACAACCATCCTCTTAGATTTGCCATGTCATAAGGCCTCACCACTTCCATCATGTCATCACATCTGTATCTGTCAATATTCATATCCTCTTACACCCTCCCAATCCCACTTCTCTGTCTGGCTCCAGATTTATCCTTGCTGCCCATTTTCTCTTTGGCAACATCATCAGAACATAGGTCAAGTTTCAAATCCTCTGTTTAGCCCACTGTCCTATATTGACTCAGGCAATGTATCCATTTGGAATTTCCCACTTCATTTTCAACTCCCTCCATATCTTCATTCCTCATCATCTCTAAAATCTCTGTTCTTGAATTCCAGCCTCATCTTGCCTTAAGTCTTCAATACCTTGTCTGAATATGTTTAAAAGTTCATTGTACTCTTCATTGGTGGTACTTGATTTAACTTGGATATGTATCCTTGACTATAACTGAGCAATTTGCTGCCATATTGATATTCACATAATTGTATTCATCATTTAACCACACTTTTACTCACATATCATTTCATCACACTTTTGAAGTTGTTCTGCATACTGTCGTTGGTGATGTGAATGCTTTTTGATGACAGTTAAAACATTTTGCAATTTTAAATTAACTTATGTTAAGTAGATTGGTTTGATTATATCAATAACAGCAATTCATGCCAGATTCATTCAAATTCTGCTTTGGAACTCTTTTCTTTGCTGCCACTTTGTGAGTGTAATCAGTTGTCCTATTTGTACCTTGCATTGGACAAAATTCTTCAGTATTACTTGATGCCATCACCATTGATGTTGCAATTTTGCATGCAAGATCAAATATAAAATTCTGTGTTAAAGAACTTTCATTGTAATGGCTTATAGTTAATCCATAAACAAAATTGTTGTTTCATTAAAGTACCAAAGTTGCAGTGCTAAAACAAGCCGTCCAACAAGACAATGTACTGATCGATGATATAGCTTGATTTTAGATTCCTAATTTCAGGTTTTTAACTCTCCACAATTTCTGATAATTTTGGATGGAAATGATCCTGTAACTTTTGTTCTGTTTTGCTGAGTAAAACACCTTTTATCTTCTGTGGCATTAACATACTGTTTGTCTTGGACCTTGTTTAAATTAATAGAATAGCTTGCATTCCTATATAGTGTCATTCTGTGCAGGCACTTTACCACCGTCACAATCTTTTTACATAATGCTGTTTGCTCTAAAAAAATTCCATGCATTCTAAGTATTAGCAGAAAGGCTCACACACCCAGCTGTATACACCAAGGCTTCCTTTAATCTGAGCAGCTATTTACCCTCTTCATTCTTGCTAAAATTGATTCATCACGCCAGATAAACAGTTTTTCCTGTTGAGTTCCTGTTTGGTTCAATGGTCACAACTTTTAACCCATTGAAGTAACTACACTGACTTTTTCACTGTGATTTTCACTGCTGAAACTGTTGGGAGCTTCCCCATTCCAATGCATTTATACCTAAAGTGGCTCTAAAGGTCACACTATACCTGTCTCAGTTTTATCTGTAAGGGTTATGTCAGTCTTTACTCAAAGTGCTTGCCCAGAAATCCTTTATGCAGTGTTACTTTGTAGAGATTTTACCATTACTTTCTCCCATGCCTACACTTGCTGGTATACACTCAAGGTTTGCTGCCCCTAAATTCAGCAGCGTTTCAGGTTTCTCAGGTAGCCATGTGGTCACCAACACTGTCATTGCAAGTAAACTTTTCTGCTTGACATGATATATGTTCATTTACTTCACACAAAGTCCACTTGTTGCATCCTTATTACCAATTTGTAGTGTATGTGTGCATACATTACTGTTTCCAGCTGTAATTGTGTAGATGTTATTGATAAACATTGAGAGGTACAGAGCCTCTAATTCACCTTGTTTATCCAACTTTCACATGACATATCTGCAAGTATGGTAGTGTAGCGGTTAGTGTAACACTATTATACTGCCAGTGACACAGGTTCAATTCCCACTGCTGTCTGTAAGGAGTTTGTGTGTTCTCCCTGTGTCTGCGTGGGTTTCCTCCGGGTGCTCCGGTTTCCTCCCACATTCTAAAGATGTATAGGTTAGGAGCTGTGGGCATGCTGTGTTGGTGCCAGAAGGGCGGCAACACTTGCACACTGCTCCCAGCACATTCTCAGTAATGCAAAAAGACGCATTTCACTGTGTGTTTCGATGTACATGTGATTAATAAATATATATCTTATCTGTGTGGCTGGAGCTGCAATTGGACGTACTCAGGAGCATCTATGATGCTGAGATCATAATAGGAGGAGCTTAATAGGTAAACTGACAGGCCTTGTGCATTGGAAATTGTGTCTCATGAATTTGACTGAGTTTTTTGAAGAGGTGACCAAGAGGATTGATGAGGGCAGGATGGTAAATGCTGTCTATGTGGAATTTAGCAGGGGTTTTGACAAAAGTCCCATATGGTAGGCTGATCCAGAAGGCAAGATCACATGGGATCCAGGTTGAGCTAGCCAAGGGATACAAAATTGGCTTGGTGGAGGGAGTCAGAGGGTGGTAGTGTAGGTTTGTTTTTCAGAATGGAGGCCTATGACCAGTGGTGTGCCGCAGGGATCAGTGTTGGGTCCTCTGTTGTTTGTAATACATATAGTAACAATTTGGATGAGAATGTAGGTGGCATAAATAGTAAGTTTGTGAATGACACCAAAATTGGCGGTGTGGTGGACAGTGAAGAAGATTATCTAAGGTTACAACAGGATCTAGATGAACTGGGAAAGTGGGCAAAGGAATGTATATGGAATTTAACTCAGTCAAGTTGGAAGCGATGTATTTTGGGAAGTTAAACCAGGGCAGGACGTACACAGTAAATGACAGGTCCTGGAGAGCACTGCAGAATAGAGAAACCCAGGGGGAGTAGTACATAGTTCCCTGAAAGTGGTGACACAGGTAGATAAGATGGTGAAGAAGGCATATGGCGTGCTTTCCTTCATCAGACAGGGGCATTGAGTACAAGTGTTGGGATGTCATGTTACAGCTGGACAATACGTTGTTGAAACTGCACCTGAAATATTGCGTGCAATTTTGGAAGCTATTGTATAGGAAGGATGTGATTAAGAAAAAATTCACAAGGATATTGCTGGGACTGGAGAGCTTGAGTTATAAGGAGACACTGGATAGGCTGGGACTGTTTACCCTGGAGTGATTTCATCGAAATTTATAAAATCATGAGGGGCATATTTAAAGTGGATGGTCACAGTCTTTTTCCCAGGGTAGGGGAGTCTGAAACTAGAGGGCATAGGTTTAAGGTGATAGGGGAAGGATTTAAAGGGGACCTGAGCTGCAAGTTTTTCCACTCAGAGTGTGGTGGGTATATGGAACGAGCTGCCAGAGGAAGTAGTAGACGCAAGTATAATTACATCATTTAAAAGCCATTTGGACAGGTACATGGAAAGGGATGGTTTGAGGCATATAGGCCAAGCACAGGCAAACAGGACCAGCTCAGGAAGGCACCTTGGTTGGTATGGTCGAGTTGGGCCAAAGGGCCTGTTTCCATGCTGTATGACTCTCCGACATATGTCATACATTTACATGCAGTATACTTAAGACTGGAAAAGGTTACAGAACTAGGAAAGGTGAAAGCCACAGAATAATTTGAACAGAAAGATGAGAACTTTACAACAAAGGCATTGAAGGACAGGAAGCCAAATTACTGAGCAGACAAATGATGGATGAACAGGATTTAGTGTGAGTTAAGACATGTGCAGCAGAGTTTTGGATGAGCTGCTGGTATTGAATGATAGAAAATGAGAATTATACAGTCATAGAATTATACAGCACAGAAGCAGGCTGCCAAATTGAGGTTGGACATGTTTAGAGATAATAAAAACATGAGTAAATACTTTGGCAGTGTCAGCTGAGGTAAGAATAACATAGTTAACATTTCTAATGTAAAGTATTTTGAACTCCACAGCTTATTTACTAAATAACATCTTAACAATTACCTTTAAAATAAAAGTATAGTATATAATCAAATTTCCCTGCCAGCTATAATGCAAGATAATATCCTTCGAAATCGTGTACAAAACCCCTTGACGTGCTCAAAACTGTTTCACATTTCCTGAAAAACTACAGCTCTTTCGCAAACTAGTAAGATAAAGATAATTTCATGTGAAGGCAACGAGAGGAAATAATAATGGAGTACAATCATTTAGTGACCTTTCACATCTCTAAGGAATGCCTAAACTTGTTAAAGAAATCTTAGAATCTTGAATGATCCAATCAAAAGACAACTTCACTGAGGAATTGTTTGAAATTAGTAACATAGTGAATTAAATTTTTATATTAGTTATAATCATAGACTTAAAGGTTGATTGTGGCAGTGAAGGAGACCAATAAGTCCATGTTGGCTCACTGTAGGTCAATCCACCCAGTCCCATTCCCCTACTCTATCCAGTGGTTTATTTCCTTCAAGTCCCTATCCAATTTACTTTTGAAATCATTGGCCATTTTTGCTTTTACCAAACTCTTCAGCAGATTTCAAATCATTGCCATTCATTATGTAAATATGTTCTTCCTTAAATCCCCGTGGTCTCTGTTGCTCAAAAACTAAAATCTGTGTCCTCAAGATCTTGTACCATCAGCTAATGGGCACGGCTTTTATTTGGCTGCCTTATCTGTATCTGTCAAAATCTTGTACACCTCTATTAAGTTTCTCCTCAACTCCTTCTTTCCAAGAACTACTAGCCTGGCTTCTTCAACTTTTCAGCTGTTAATTTTGTAGTTAAAATCCTTTATTCTTGGAACCATTCTGGTAAGTCTCTGCACTCACTCAAGGACTTTCACATCTACCCCGAGGAAGGGTGACCAGAACCAGATGTAATATCCTGATTGGAGCCTAATCAAAGCTTTATAAAGGCTTAACATGCACAAGAACACCTGGTCCCTTTGTTCCTGCATATTCTTTAAAACTATGCCATTGGATCATTGCCTGTCCCCATCCAAAGTGCATCACTATACATTTCTCTGTATTAAATTACATATGTCACTTATCTGCCCAGCTTATCTATATCCTATTACAGTTGATCTGTATCATCTCACTGTTTTCCATACCCTCAAGTTGTGTATCATTTTCAAGTTTTGAAATACTATTCTGTAAACTAATATCCAAGTTATACATAGATATACATTAAGAAAGGCAATGGTCCTGACACTGATGTTTAAGAGACATCACTGTCTGCCAATCTCCTGTCTGCAAAACAACCATTTGTTTTGACAGCCAGGGATATAGGTTAGGAGATTTTAGCATTCAAGCTGTTTCACCTGACATCACTACATGCACACACAGGGCCTTACCATTGAAGGTCAGGCTAAGCTAACTTGCCACTGATCACAAAATCCAGGCTAAGATATTATAAAAATCTTATGATTTTGGAAACTAGTAGAAGAGCTTTAATCCAAGAATGTTGATTTTAGTCTTAAATTTGTAGCTTTAGTAATTGTTCAACTGTAGGATAAAAGCTGTTCTGTACTGATTCAGTATGAGCAGCCAATCTTCCATGGTGGTGGGAGGAGGTGTGTCAGTGCAAAGAAACCTAAAATCTTTTTAAAGAACGCCAAGAAAAATGGCTTTCCACTGTTGAAAATCACATTGATGTATGGTAAAGCAATTTTGTAGATGTTTCCAGTTGTCATGGTATCCATTGCTAGCAGCATGTCCTCACTTTTTAGGTCAGATTTGCTAGTTCACTAGCACTTATTTTCCTAAACCAACCCAAATTGCATCAACCATTGTGCAAAGTCCAAAATTTGCCATCAGCAAGATCTTCAAGCAAATTGCTCTCAATTTGCTAAAAAAATTGCTATTTACTTTCAGAAGCTTTCACTAATGCTGAACATCTCAGAAACAATGTTGTTTTAAGAGCTAATCATAATAAATTTGCATTAATAGTTAGACAGCTGCACACCACTCTATTTGCTTACAGCTTCCTCTGCACACCGCTCAAACTGAACACTAACCCTTACATCTTCAAACATTACTACAACTAAAGTGGAATTAAAATGGCAATAGAGTAAATTTGGCAGTCCTCCTCATGGATTATGTTGCCTTCCAGGCACCCATGAGAACCTCAGCATTGAAGGCATATAAATCCATAGAACTCAAGGTCTTTCCCACCTTGGCTTCACAGGGAAGCATATTCCTATCAACAATTCACATGGAGCAAAGCTCTACACAGGCAACTCTTCTGCAACGTTAAATGTTACCTGAGACTTGATAAGACTTGAGTACAAGCTGCACGTGTGCCTGGACTGCTGTCATGGTCAAAGTGAAGGCCATCCTCAAGATCATCTCCTAACGTCAAGATCATTCCAGTCCTTAGATGTCAGTATATGTCATGTCATAATTTGCTGCTTGCAACTACTTCAGGGACAAGTTGAAGCTTCATCTACTTTTTCAGCCCACAAAGCAAAACAGGCCAGACATGGGCATGTGTGGCCACTGGAGGCTACACCAGATTACAAGCACTAATACGTCGTACTTACAATCATTACAGCTCCCGTTCGCAACAAACATTCTTAACAGGAAGCTTTATATAGTAGTAAGTCATCAGAAGACCTTTCTAATGGTAAATGCCATATATGCTGATGGCTTGCCCAATTATTCATTCTTAGCTTGTCACACCTTTGTCTCCTCTGAAGGATGGATTTGGGGGGGAACAAGGGCCACCTACTTGCTTAAGTAGTTACTCACTGTACTGACAACTGCAAAATATTCGATGAGGAATGTTACAAGCACAACCACTGCCAGGAACCACAATAGGACTGCTGAAAATGTGGCTTTTACTATCTATACCAATGCCAGTACTCTTCAGCAGTCAGGGTGTCTTTCCTTGCACTGTTCTGCTGTGCACTATTCTGCTGTGCACCATCAGGCAAACACAGCCATTACCTGCCAAAATAGGATAAGGCAAAAAACCAGCAGCCAAGACAGCATGGTGAGGGCACACTCCACAAAAACCCACAAGGAATTGCAGCAAGAAGAAGAAAATGAGGACAAGGAGCCACTCAGTAAATATCTTCAACAACAGAACCTCCATGGCATTTAATTCTACAAAGATTCTCCTTTTGTCCAAGATCTTTTTTTTCCTGCCTTGTATATACGTATAGTACTCTTTTTACGTTTTCATCCATATCAGTTTTTAAATCATATTTCCTCTCAATCTTATTTTCTCAGATTGCACAAGTGGATAAATGAATAAACATCCACTTGCATGAAATCAGATAGCTTTTCCTGTTGTTAAATCCACAAAAGATTATGTCTTCCATTGCTTTGATACTTTACTTGAGCCCCATAATATACATCCCTTTCTGCACATCCAATCTAAAATCACTCACATTTGAGCAGTCATTTAAGCTTCCTCAGTATTAGAGGAATGATCATCAGCTAATGTGATACAGATCAATTACTTCCATTTTTATAGAGCAGCCTTAGTGAAGCTACACTATTGTTTACAGAAAGTTATTTAAGTTTAAAATGGACACAAACTTTCTGTTCTGTACACAGCAGGCTTAAACATTCAATTTAGTTGTCAGTGCCTGTTACGGACTCAGTGAATGTCCCTTTTAGATAGAGTGTGTGTGTGTGGGTGTGTGTGGCGTGCTTACGTCAATAGAAGATAAAAGACGTAATGACGTTGCTGAAGAAGCAGAAGAAGAGAGAAGAGAGAGAGAAGGGAGAGAGACACCAGCCTGCTAGTTTCTTTATCAATGGATGAGAAACAATAACTGTGTCTGCCACTGAAATCCATGTATGGAAGTTGGAAGTAATCCGGTGGAGTTCACTTTATTGCTGACCTGTAGAAGGAAACAGGTATTTGTGTGGACGACCACGATTCGGATGCTTTTCGGGGTGAGGAAGTCACTACCGAATAAACACTGAAGTGTCGTTTGGGTTCCATCGTGGAACATTTGGATTTCGTATTTACTCTCTCTATGTTTCTTTACGTCTACGTCTTATTTTCAGACAATGGTGGTCGTTGAAGAAGCCCTTGCTCATGTTTCACCTTATGGCTTGCGGAACTGAACTTTAAGAACCATTCCTGAACTTGGAGTTTGGGACTTTGCCACACACACACGAAGAATTTAGTTTTGGGGTTAACGTTCAAGGTTTAACATTTTTGAATTCTAACATATTAACATTTTTACTTTTATTTTACGTATTATCATAAGTAGTGATTAATAAAATAGTTTTTAACACTGAATCATGCTCGGTGTGTTTCTTTTGTTGCTGGTTCATGACAGTGCCAGGCAGACATTGGAAATGGGGCTTATTTAGAACTAAATACTTAATTAGTAAGGATTTTCATCAGCTTCAAGCCTTGCCAAAATATGAATATGCACTGCCTTCATTTTTCAAGCCAAACAAACATCTGTCGTAGCTTGAATTAACATTTGGTAATTGGTTTATTATTGTCAAATGTATCGAGATACAGTGAAAAGGTTTTGTTTGCATGCCATCTCAGAGGCTGAATGCCTTCATGGCAAACAGTTCACCCCATTTGCAATATTTGCAGGTACTCATCTCATAGACAAATGCAGTCAAGTATGCTAATGGATATTAAGGACAGACAATATAAAATAGCAGGGTTGCTCAATGAAGTCAGAAGAACACTTAAAATCTCTTCTTGGGATACTTAGGCAGTAGTTGTCATTGGTGATAATTTCACTTGATCAAGAAAGGCACTCAGTAGTTTCATAGTTTCATTTAAAATTGCAGCCAAACCTAAACATTGCAGCCCATTTGGCAAATCAGTCTGTAAAATTACAAACCTATGATTATATTTTGACAGCTCACATGGGTCATAATGCTTACTCAAATCTTGTATGAAAGAAATACAACATTGGAGCTGTGTAATAATGTGCTACAAGCAGATATATCAATCTCTACCCTTGTAAGATTCTTATCCCAACAATGTATTTTGAATGGCAGACATTTCTCAAATAGCTAGACATGAAGCACAGACTGATGTTTGGCATCCTGCAGTGTCATTGCAAAATTGAGATCACATTTCCAAAAACATCTCAACTGACTATGAGCTCAGACTTGCCATGGTGTCACTCTATACGAGTGTTTGATTTATAAAAAGAAACTGCATGTATAGTAATTCATCATCACAACCATCTGAATCATCTGCATCAGTCCACCGTTATTGCTAACATTAAATCATCGTGTTGTAAGAGAGCTGACAAAGCATGCTGCAGCTGGCAGCATTGATTGCTATCTGATGCCAGACTCCTTTTGCTTTTCCGCCAGGTTCATTTATACTCCCACCTCTAACTTTGCTTGGCTTGCTCTACAGTTTTAAATTGTGTCTCACAATACAGGAAAATAAACTGGTATTTTGGCTGGCAGATCAACTATCTAGTAATCTGATAGTTTGTGCTGGTCCTAACTTGTAATGAAGTTTGGCACCTCATCAAAGCAGCATTTTTGTTAGCTCTGGGATTGTTTGAATTTTTATTGAGCAACAGTCTAGGTACAATTATCCCCTTTACATTAAAAAAAAATTCAGTTTCTTTTTGTGATTTCTCAAAAAACAGGAGAAAGCATCAGATTCAAAACCAAAGAAACCTAAGACCACGCCAGTTATCCAGGATGTTGATGTGGAAAAGCATGCAAAAAATAATCAGGTTTCTGAGCAAAACTTAAAATTTCCATTAGAACTTTAATCAAATATGAGAGCATTGCATTTGCAGATCAGAAGAGAGTCGTGCATATAACCAGTAATACACATGGAATAATTAAATAGCACTGGATTTTCTAATGCCAGTTGATATCTCTTGTGTGTAAGTTTTCATGAATCAGGTCAACCAAAAAGGTTAAAGCTCATTACGGTACAGTGTTCATGCTGTGAGCCAGCATGTTAACTTATTCCTTAAAGCTGCCTGCTGCATCTCATTTAAAGCAGCATGCTTTTACTATTGCCTCATATTGTTTTTATAAGTGAAAGCAGCAGGGAACAAATCTGCTTTCTCAGCCTCTCTGTCACCTCTGACAATTTTTGACTGAGATTGACAGTAGGTGTTGAATATACTTGTCCCAACCAGAAGATTTGTAGTTAATCTTTCCCCCTTCTTGCTTGATCAGAGAAACCTAGAATGGCAACTACAAACCACAACCACAAACAGTACTCTTGTCATTTGATCTGAAAATGCAGGTTCTTTGATTCTACTTAGAGCATTACTTATTTGTACTTTAGCATATTGCATTTTCTTGCAATTAGTGGTCTTTGCATTCCTCAGCATAGTCAAATATGTCCAAGGGTTTTGTTTTTACCTAATCAGTAAGCAAAACAATATGTATGGAAATAAGAGATAAACGAGAGGGTGGAGTAGTTTACAGGCCTCCTAAGAACAACACAGTTGGAAAGAAAGTTAATCTGTGGAGTACATTCACACAGATTGGAAAATTAAATTAAAAGGCATGCCAAAGATTAAAAAAGAACTATTATTTAAATAAATATTTCAAAATTCTCAACAGGCTTACATTCTATTAATAAAATACTCCACAATAAAATGGTCAATTCATGGCTAACTAAAAAGATTAAGAATAGCATTAGACTAAAAGAACAGGTTTACAATTGCACTAAGTAGCAAGTCTAGAGACTGGAGGAACTAAAGAAGCAGTAAGAATGAACAATTATGAATGAAGAAGCAGAAAATTGATAAAGATGGAGAAGATATATCATGAGAGTAAATTAGCAAGAGATATAAGAAAATATATTAAAAGTTTTAACAACGATGTAAAAGATAGGAGAGTATCAAAAGTAAATGTGGGTCTCCTAGTGGGAAAGATTGGAAAAATTATAATGGGAAATAAGGAAGTAGCCAAGGTATTAAACAAATGTAGTGGATCTGTTCCTTCTGCAGAATACATAAACAAAATAGCTGAAATGGAAAGGAAACAAGCTGCTTTCACGAAGCAGCATAAAGTCATTAATATCACTGAAGGAAAATTCCTGGAAAAATTATGAGGACTAAAACTGAGCAATCCCCTGAACCTAATAGCTTGTATCCCAGGCTTCTGAAAGAGGTGGCTATAAAAATAAACAATATCTCCTTTGACCATTTTCCAAAATTCCTTGAGTTTTAGAACAATCCTAGAAAATTTAGGCTAGCAAATATAATAAGCTATATAAGAGAGAAAGAAGAAAAAGAAAAACTTGGAACTGTTGGCATGATATCTACTGTTGGCAAAATATTGAAATCTATTCTAACAGAGTATCTAGGCAATCTTAATTTGGTAAGTAAGAGCCAACATGATTTTGCAAAGGGAAGATTGTGTTTGAGAACTCCAAAAGATTCTTGAAGATGTAACTAGCAGGATAGATAAGGAGGAATCCTTCAGGAAATTGGACTGAGCATTCAAAGATGCTTCCTTTAAGTGCAGCAAAAATGCCTAGAGTCCAATATCTAGGTACTAGTCTTTTTAAAGTGTCTTCATAAGGTACTATTCAAAAGGTAGCTCCCTAAAGCAATGGTTACAAGGTTGTGAGTAACATATTAGCAAGGATTACTTAAAGGATGGAGAGTTAAAAGTTGGCAGACTGTTTCCAGTGGGGAACCACAGATATTCACAAATTATATGTTAATTATTTGGGCAAAAAGATAGATTATAACTTTATCCAAGTTTGCTGATTATGCAAAGCTAAATGGGAAAGTGAGCTATAAGGACATAAAGTGTCTGTCTGCAAGGAAAGTAAACAGGTTAAGTGAATGGGCAAGATGAAGGCAGATGGAGGATAAAGTGGGAAATTGTGAGATAATGGACTTTGATGGGACAAATAGAAAAACAGAATATTTTTAATGTGTTGAGAAGTGAATACATGTTGGCATACACAGGACTCTAGATGGACCAGTTTATGAAATGTTAAAAGTAAACATGCAGGTACAGCTAGTGATAAAGAACAGAAGTTCTGTGATGGACTTTATTGCAAAGGTGTCTTGTTGAATTTCCAGTCTTCTGTATAGTATTGAACTCTGAACTAAAGAAGGACATACTGTCTTGGAGTCAGTACAGTACCCTGAAGTTGGACTTTTGGCATTTCTGGGTGCCAAATGAATGTCATATATAGCAATAATGCAAAATCAGACATCACAAAAAAATTTGGGTCATCCTTAAATCACTATCAAGGTGTTCTTCCCTTTAAGAGTGTTAATTCCCAACCTGTGATGCTATGGAAATGAGAGAATAACAGTGGGGAGGGAGGTGGGAGGTAGAATCTGGATTCACCAGAGTAACTTCTGAGATGAGAGGTTGTTCTTTCTAATAATCTCTTAGCAGGTTAGATGTCTCATCAGTTGTGGGTTCAACCCCAAATGTACATGATCTCACTTGACAACACAGTGAGCACTCTCTCTGTGACTGCAGAAAAGATGTATCAGACCCTTCAAGTAACATTCAGTTTGAACATTACTAATAGCTGATTCATCTGTGAGCTAACAGCGCCAGTTATAATTTGGACCAATGTCGTTGAAAATTTTGCTTGAAGCAAATTATCTCTTATAGCCAGGAGGGCAGTATTGCTTAAATGGAAGGAAATTACTCCCCCCACTCATGTTCAATGGTTACGGGATGTTATGTCATATCTAAATTTAGGGAAGATCCGTTGCTCTTTTTCTGGATCTATTTCTGAACTTTCAAATAATTTGGGGACCTTTTTTGAACTACTTTCAAAACCACTGATTTGGTGCTTAAAATACAGATATTGGCCAATACTATTATGTCTTTAGGGTGCTTTTTTTTGTCTTTTTTCTGCCAAACAGCTTCAGTTTTGGTAGTGGGTTGCATTTTTTTAATAATAAAATTATTCCAATTTATTAATATTAATTAGTTACCATTTTTGTTTATTAATATGAACTAATGTGATTTCAAGTGTGATTCAATACGATCTATTTTGTAACATTTTGTTTTTTCCTTTGTTTCATGTACTTTGTATTTTTTATTTGGAATTAATAAAAATATTGAAAAAGAAAGAAACAAACACATTTTGGACTTTGCACAACTGTTAATATAATTTGGGCCAGCTGAAGGCAAGAGAACAGTGCTAGGTAGCACATAAAGATCCATATTAACAACTAGTGTGAACTGACTCAGAAACTTACACAAAACCTGTTAACACCATGTTCATGTGACTTCTGTCTGCGCTACATGTATATTTTGAGCAGGGCATGGATGAATTTCTACCCTCCTGTTATGCTTTTCAATATATTTCAAATCTATTTGCCTGTCTTTTTTCCATGTCCTTTAATAAATTTAGCTAATAAAAAAAGTCTGGCTGCAGTCTTGAAAAAAAGTAAATTAATCCAGGAGTCACAGATTTTGGGAAAGGGAATTGATGATTTCCACAACTGATTCTGATTTAAAATGCTTTCTGATTTGTTATCTGTCCTATTTAGTTAACTTATTTTGTTTTATCTCAGTAAAAATATCAAAGCAAAGGAAAACATGTTCTTTTTCGTATTTAACTACAGAAAAGCCAGCTGATTTTATTGCAAGGGCATGTTTATTTATTTATACACTTATGTATTGTAAGAAAATAAGATTTGGGGCAAATATGATCCAGACTGATTTTAAAATGTAAAATACATTCAGGCAGGGAAAGAAACATCTTTGGACAATAAGGGAACTAGAGAGAGTGAGAATTGTGAGAAAATGGACAAAGCACATGATAAGACATGATGTGAAATGGCAAGGCACAGTCAAAGATCTTATGGACGCCTGCTTTAATTTCTCAGATGAATAATATTTTTATGGTAGTTCTAATGTAAAGAAAGAATTATAGTACATCAGAGAGGGCTATGTACGTCCAGTGAGTGAGGAATGTGATCAAAGGTCATCAAAAAATAGAACAATATTTAAATGTTGTTTGAAATATAATGACTTCTTAGCTACTGATGGTTGAAAATCATCTTGCTAAATAAGATGCTTGATGAAGAATGTTTACCTAAGCATGTAAGATTAGTTGAATAAATTAGCTTCTCTTGACTTGCCTCGAAGGAGGTGGAGGTGAAGAAATGGAGAAAAGTTCCACAGAACTGCTTTTCAGATTGCACATGGTCTGCATAGAATTTGGTTTGGTGGGCCTATTTGATATATTTTCATTTGCTTAGGTTAAGGTTAAAAGTGTAAGAACTTAGCAAAACTTGCTAATAGCTACTTATCTGCTCTATCACATAATATTAATTGAAGGCACTAGTTACTTAATATCCATATCATTGGGACAGAATTGTCTGTATCCTAAGTACTCTTAACCGTACAGGAGGTATCCTATTTTCTTTATCTGTTGTGAAATTTTAAACTTGCTTTTATAACCATGATAACCATATTTAACATGATACTACAACCAAATGCAATGGTTTATAACTCTATTGGTCAGAATAATGAAAATGGAGATGTAGGAAAAGGAACTGCAGGTTTTGCAAATCAAGGTAACCTTTTCTGGCTGTTAAACTAAGTTGTTTCATTGTATAATGCAAGGAGGTCTGATATTAAAGTAGAATTTCTATTGCAAAATAGGCAAAAGATCAATGGAAGCTCCAGAGAAGTGATGTGGATGGCTGTTTACTCTGTTTCCCAAGAGTTTCCACCAACGTTTGATATTAGATATAGAAAATCACTTTTGAAATCGCTATGCCAATGTAGAGAAGAAATAAAAGTGACTTATTCTGATAAATCAGCAATGGCTGTTTAAAATTAGCTATTGTGGAGTGTCAGTTCAATATGTGGTGATAATGAGTACAAAAGACACTTAAAAGTATTTAATGCAAGTTACGAAAGATTAATTTTTCCTTTGCGATGTTTAGATACCTTATATGATTGAACAAATAGACAATGATTTGGAAACTGAAAAATAATTTTGGTCATCTGTGTTTATTTTTCTCGACAGCTATCTAAACTAAATAGTGTTACTCTCCAATCTTGGCTAAAATGTCATGGTGTTTCTGTGAGAACAAGGGACAAAAAGGAGCAGCTGGTTTCCAAAATCATGGAATTCATCAAGGGTCCACAGAATGAATTTGGGAATATATGTCCAGTTGATGCTCTACATAGAGTAGAATAGTGTAAGTTATATGTCTTGTTCATTTCCTACAGTCAGGAAATTTTAGCATATGCTACTTGTCCTGATTATTATTATTGGCTATTACTTATATCCTATTGCCATCTAACTTATTCACAATTTGACAAAAATAATTAATAAATTAATGTTATTGGGCAGTAAGTTGATAAGGTATTCAGTGGCATTGTACTCGGTTAGTTACAGTAACTATTGTGCGATTCATTAGTAATCATTCTCTAATTTTTGTTGTTGAGTTTTGTTAGTATGAGTTTTCTATGAAGCCAAAGAAAACTCTGATATGTTATGCTGTATTTTTCAATAATTAACAAACTTATTGTGATTGGTATAGTGATATACATAGAAATGGTTATAAACATAATTTGATTTGTATTTCCAAATCAATTTAAATTAAAGATTTATTTTAAAATATTTTCATTTACTGACCATTTATTTTCAGAGTCTGAAATTAAAGGTATAATACACATAGATAAAATTACAATTAACAATTTAATTCATTTTAGTGTCAATTTTAACTGATTCCACAAGATAAGAAGTTGGGAAAAAACAAATTGACTGGCCATTTTACATTCAGTTTGATTTTCTGATCCTTTGGAACTTAACAACCGATTCCACAAACTTATTAAATGAAAGTAAAAAAAGTGCAGATGGTGGAAATCTGAAATAAAACAGGACATGATGGAAACACTCAGCACATTAGGCAGAATCCGTGGAAAGGAACATTCCCGAATTGGGACTTTGTGGGTCCTACCAAACATTGGTGTAGAGGATGTGATGGTTAGGATTTGGTGGTGGTGAGCATGGGGGTGACAATCAGGTAGATTGGGAGGTGTGAGTACCCATGAGAGAGCCACTGTGAGTGGCCAAATGATTGTTGCCACGGACCTGGAATATCCTAAGATTTTAAAAAAATAATCCAAGCCTTTATCTTGCTGCTGTTGTTCCCTATCCATTGGAAAAGTGATGAAGTAGCATCTCAGCTACTTGTTTAAAACTTCTGATAGCAAATTGATGTGTCCTGTGGAATCAGCCTGGGAGAGATATTTTTAGGGTTAATGTGGCTTAGGTAGGCATCAGCAATGCAATACATGTCTTGGAATTTGGTTACGTCAGCTTAAAAAATAGAACACAATGCTATCATACCCTTCGATAAAGAGCAAACTTTGGCCTACCTCATCCTTCAATGATGTCCAACATCACATATTTATATAATTTAGATAGAAATGTTTGCCGTCCTATAACGTAACTTGGTTATTAAGGCTTTTTGTTTTGTTCAGCTACTGCTTATTCTGTCTATAAACATAAGTAGATATAACCACAATTCACAAAGCAAACCAACTTTAGCCACAGAAAGGACAAAAAAACACGTACCAAAAAAAATTAGAAAATGTAATTCCAAATTTTGGGCTGTCCCTTCAAATGGATTTATATTGAAATGAAATGAATGTTTGCCCTGCATACCCAGCTTGTGTGAACAGAATTAAGAAACTGTGGACTTAAAGCTTAAAACTCAGAAAATTACATTGATCTGTCACAGTTCCTTTATTACAAACAACACTTTACATTTGTTTAGTTCAATGTTTTGTGTGATGTGCAAATCTAGCAAAGTCATTGGATGTGTGTAATGTTAAAGCATTTTATACATTAAAAATTAGAGGGTAACTAAGGAGGGGGTAGGGCCACTCAAGGACAAAGGAGAGTAAATTGGTAAATTGTTTTGTTATTGTCGCACGTACCAAAGTACAGTGAAAAACTTGTTTTGCACACCGTTCATACAGATCAATTCATTACAACAGTGCATTGAGGTAGAACAAGGTAAAATAAAAACACAGTGCAGAATAAAGTGTTACAGCTACAGAGAAAGTGCAGTGCAGGTGGACAATAAGGTGCAAGGTCATTGTGAGGTAGATACGAGGTAGATTGTGAGGTCAATGGTCCATCTCATCGTACTCGGGAACCGTTCAATAGTCTTATAACAGCTGGATAGAAGCTGTCCTAGAGCCTGGTGGTACGTGCTTTCAGGCTTCTGTATCTTCTGCCCAAAGGTAGGAGAGGAAGAGAGACTGTCCAAGGTGGATGGGGCCTTTGATTATGCTGGCTGCTTTACCGAGGCAGTAAGAAGTGTGTAACAGAGTCCATGGAGGGGAGGTTAGTTTCCGTGATGTGCCGAGCTGTGTCTACAACTCTCTGCAGTTTCTTGTCATGGGCAGAGCAGTTGCCATACCAAGCCATGATGCATCCGGATGGGATGCTTTCTATGGTGCATCGATAAATGTTGGAGAGGGTCAAAGGAACATGCCAAATTCCTTTAGCTTTCTGAGGAAGTAGAGGCGCTGGTTAGCTTTCTTGGTCGTGGTGTCAACGTGGTTGGACCAGGACAGGCTATTGATGATGTTCACTCCTAGGAACTTGAAGCTCTCAACCCTCTTGACCTCAGCACTGTTGATGTAAACTGGAGCATGTGCTCTGCCCCCCTTCCTGAAGTCAATGACGAGCTCTTTTGTTTTGCTGACATTGAGGGAAAGGTTGTTGTCATGACACCATGTCACTAGGCTCCTTCCTGTATTCCGACTCATCATTATTTGAGATACGGCCCACTACAGTGGTATCATCTGCAAACTTGTAGATGGAGCTAGAGCAGAATCTGGCTAGGCAGTTGTGAGTGTATAGGGAGCAGAGTCGGGGGCTGAGGACTCAGCCTTGTAGGGCACCAGTGTTGAGATAATCGTGGCAGAGGTGTTGCTGCCTATCCTCACTGATTGCGGTCTGTTGGCTAGAAAGTCAAGGATCCAGTTGCAAAGGGAGGTGTTGAGTCCCAGGTCTTGGAGTTTGGAGATGAGTTTGCTTGGAATTATAGTGTTGAAGGCGGAGTTGTAGTCAATAAACAATAGTCTAATGTAGGTGACTTTACTGTCCAGGTGCTCCAGAGATGAGTGTAGGGCCAGGGAGGTGTCATCAGCCATAGATCTATTTCGGTGGTAGGCGAATTGCGGTGGGTCAAGGTTGTCTGGGAGGCTGGAGTTAATGCATGCCATGACCAGCGTCTCGAAGCACTTCATGATGGTGGATGTCAGAGCCACCGGGCAATAGTCATTAAGGCATGTAACCTTGTTTTTCTTAGGTACCAGATGATAGTGAGATTAAGGCAAGTGGGAACCTCAGACTGAAACAGGGAGAGGTTAAAAATGTCTGCAAGTACCCCTGCCAGCTGATCTGCACAAGATCTAAGGACATGGCCAGGGACATCACCTGGGGCAGATGCTCTCTGCGGGTCCACTCTCTGGAAGACTGATCTTATGCCTGCAATGGTGACTGTGGATTCGGGTACATTAGAGGCTGTCGGGGTGGGTGGTGACATTCCAGTCCCCTTCTGTTTAAAATGTGCATAGAGGGAATTTATGTCTGGAACCAGAGAAAGTGGGTGAAGTATGATACAAGTACTTCACATTGGTATTCACCAAGGAGAAGGACATGGTGGATAATGAGATCAAGTAGGGATATGCTGATAACCTAGGGCATGTTGATACTAAGGAGGTGTGGGGTCTGTTGAAGAACGTTAATGTGGGAAAGTCTCCAGGGCTCAATGGGATCTATGCCAGATCTTTGTATCTGTTTTAGCCACAGGCAAGGTCCCAGAGGACTGGAGAATAACCAATGTTGTTCCTTTGTTTAAGAAGGGCATTCGAGACAAACCAGGAAATTATAAGCTGGTAAGCCTTACATCAGTGTTAGGGAAATTATTGGAGAAGATCTGAGGAATAGGATCTACTCACATACGGAAAAGCATGAACTAATGAGGGATTGTCAGCATGGCTTTGTACAGGGAAGATCATGTCTTACAAACTTGATTATGTTTTCTGAGGAGGTGATGAAGATGATTGATGAGGGTTGAGCAATGGATGTTGTATACATGGACTTTAGTAAAGCATTTGGCAAAGTCCCTCATGGTAGGTTGATCCAAAAAATTAAGACACATGGGATCAAGTGGAAATATCACGTCAATATTGGATTGCTAAAGATGCTTCACAGAGGAAAAACAAGGAATTATTAATGATTTCTGCAGTTAAATGACAAACAAAACAATTACACATACAGATTTCACTACAAAAGGTCATTAATCCAACAGAGCTAGTAAAGATGCCTAATCGAAACCTATTCCATAGCTCTTTATCAGCTAGAAATATTTATTTTTACCACTGATAAATCTTATAGAGACCAATTATGCAGTACAAGTGTCTTTCATTCCGTGCTTTCATGGTATCTTGATTGAAATGGTGCTACTGGACAGCTTCCAGATTACTTTGATTTTCTGATGCCAACACCTGTAAAAATTAACATTGAATAATTGGGTTCAATCCAACCAATGTTAATTCCCAGTCTACTTTCAAACACTATTTCAAATAAAAAGAAATGTTTAATTCTAATCTTATTTTAATTGTTTGAGAACAGGTTAAGATTTATACTATTAGTTATTCCTTCAAACATTTGTAAAGTTATGATTCAACGATTAGAAGTGCATTTTGAACCACTTGAAACATCCATGGTTAAAACTAGTAGTTGCTTTTATCAACCAAAACATTACCATTAGCCACTTCCCATGAAAATTGCTGGCTATGTTGTCCTAAGAGGTCTATTTATTTCAGGCAGAAATAATTGTAATTGACAGAGTGGAATACACATGAATCCTACTTGCTTTTTAAACTTGTTCTGATACTGTTAGAGCTTCTGAACATGTGAGAAAATAAAGTGATAGATATGTCTACAAGAACTGAGTTCAATGTATGCTTCAAATATATTTTGTTAAAGGAAATAATACAACAGTACTCAAAGTTATATAAATTGTATTGTAATGGAAGAAAGGCTACAGTGAAAAAAACAGGCAGTTTAATTTCCTTTTGGACTTCTGCAATGCTAAGATTTTAACTAATTCAGATGTATTCAATTTTACTGTCACTTGGAATCAATGAAAGCTGAAGCAAGGATTGAATGCCATTAAAAGAAAATAAAATGAGTTGACATTGGGAGATAATATTGTCAGCAGCACATTGTAAAATCTAATAATTATTCTTCAACAGAGTCTAAAGAAAATCTAATTAAAGGAACACCTTTTCAGATCTGATAAAAGTTTGTCTTTACGTACATAATATGAATTGCTAGCCTTTTGGAGGGTTGGTGTAATATGTGTGTAATCCAATCTTTCACTGTATTTTGAGGTAAAACATGAAAATTACTGGTTTTCATTATATTGTACAAATTGAACATTGAATTCTCCCACCTTAAATAATCCCCACATCCACCAGCCCCACACGCACACATCCCCCAACCATGTTTCTTCTTTTCTTCCCTTTCCTAGCCTCTCGCTCTTTTTTCTACCCTCCTTTTTTTTCTCCTTACCTTTGACCCAGCCCCTGGTGGATCTGCTCTCACCTCCTCCCCTGCACCTGCCTATCACCATCTCTTACCTGTATCTACCTATCACCACCTTGTGCCCACCCCGCCTCCCCTCTTTTGTCCACCTATCACTGCTCTGCTTTTTCCTCCTGTATATTGGGCTTCCCTTTTTACCAGAGAACCATAGAACAGTACAGCACAATACAGGCCCTTCGGCCCACAATGTTGTGCCAACCTTTAAACCTCGCCTAAGACTATCTAACCCCTTCTTCCCACATATCCCTCTATTTTAAATTCCTCCATATGCTTACCTAGCAATCTCTTGAATTAGACCAATGTACCTGCCTCCACCACCACCCCAGGCAGTGCATTCCATGCCCCAACCACTCTCTGGGTAAAAGATCTTCCCCTGGTATCTCCCTTGAATTTCCCACCCATTACTTTAAAGCCATGCCCTCTTGTATTGAGCATTGGTGCCCTGGGAAAGAGGCGCTGGCTGACCACTCTATCTATTCCTCTTAATATTTTGTACACCTCTATCATGTCTCCTTTCATCCTCCTTATCTCCAAAGAGAAAAGCCCTAGCTCCCTTAGTCTCTCCTCATAATGCATACTCTCTAAAGAGTATCTCCACTGCACCCTTTCCAATGCTTCCACATCCTTCCTATAATGAGGTGACCAGAACTGGATACTATACTCTAAGTGTGGTCTAACCAGAGTTTTGTAGAGCTGCATCATTACCTTGCGGCTCTTAAACTCAATCCCATGATTTATGAATACTAACATCCCATAAGCTTTCTTAACTACCCTACCCACCTGTGAGGCAACTTTCAGGGATCTGTGGATATGAACCCCCAGATCCGTTTGCTCCTCCACAATACCCAGAATCCTGCCATTAACTTTGTACTCCGCCTTGGAGTTTGTCCTTCCAAAGTGTACCACCTCACACTTCTCCGGATTGAACTCCATCTGCCACTTCTCAGCCCAGCTCTGCATTCTATCAATATCCCTCTGCAATCATCGACAATCCTCCACACTATCCACAACACCACCGACTTTTGTGTCATCTGCAAACTTGCCAACCCACCCTTTTATGCCCTCATTCAAGTCATTAATAAAAATTACAAAAAGCAGAGGTCCCAGAACCGATCCTTGTGGGACACCGCTAGTCACAGCCCTCCAATCTGAATGCACTCCCTCCACCACAACCCTCTGCTTTCTACAGGCAAGCCAATTCTGAATCCACACAGCCAAGCTTCCCTGGATCCCAAGCCCTCTGACCTTCTGAAGAAGCCTATCATGTGGAACCTTGTCAAACGCCTTACTAAAACCCATGTAGACCACATCTACTGCACTACCCTCATCAATCTGCCTGGTCACCTCCTCAAAGAACACTATCAGGCTTGTGAGACATGATCTGCCCTTCACAAAGCCATGCTGGCTGTCCCTGATCAGACCATGATTCTCTAAATGCCCATAGATCCTATCTCTAAGAATCCTTTCCAACAGCTTGCCCACCACAGACGTAGGCTCACTGGTCTATAATTCCCTGGACTATCCCTACTACCTTTTTTGAATAAGGGGACAACATTTGCCACCTTCCAATCCTCCGGTACCATTCCTGTGGACAATGAGGACTCAAAGATCCTAGCCAACGATTCAGCAATCTCCTCCCTCGCCTCGCAAAGCAGCCTGGGGAATACGCCGTCAGGCCCTGGGGACTTATCTGTCCTAATATTTTCTAACAGCTCCAACACATCCTCTCTCTTGATATCAACATGCTCTAGAACATTAACCTTACCAACACTGTCCTCAGCATCATCAAGACCCCACTCCTTGGTGAATACCGAAGAGAAGTATTCATTGAGGACCTCACCCACTTCCACAGCTTCCAGGCACATGTTCCCACCTTGATCTCTAACCGGTCCTACTTTTACTCTCGTCATCCTTCTGCTCTTCACATAAGTGAAAAATGCCTTGGGGTTTTCCTTAACCCTACTCGCCAATATTCAGTCCTGAAGAAGGTTTCTGACCTGAAATGTTGACCACCTGCTTTTCTCCATGGATGCTGCCTGGCCTGCTGAGTTCCTCCAGCATCATAGCATTTTTCTCCTTTATTTAAAATAGTTTCACTTCTAATATTTCTAATATTTAAAAACAAATTGAAAACTTTTGAATGTCTCTAAATACCACATACATTTAAAAACTCTTATGAATCCTTAAAGTCTTTGACTGAGGGGAAACCTGTACGCCTAACCTTGCTACCTGTCAAAAGCTGACAGAATGTTCTGGGGGCAGAGCCTGAGCATTATGACAACTGAGGCCTACTCACCAGGCCTCACTGCACAGTGCCACCATACTCCAGGATTGGGTCATCTGGGATGATACTCCAGTTATCTATTGTTAGAGGTGAAGTTATTCAGATGAAGTGTTACTCACCCAGGCTACACCGAAGTGCATTTCTAAAACTTGCAACCTTGCTCACCATGCAGGACAAGGGCAGAAGCCACATGGTTTCCTTCCAAATTGCACACTGTCCTCACTTGGAAATACATTGCTGGTCCTTCATCTTAACTGGACCTAAATCTTGGAACTACTTACACTACAGCAGTATCGGAGTACCTTCACCAGAAGGACTGCAACTGTTCAAGAAGGTGGCTCACCATTACCTTCTCAAGTGTAATTAGAGATGGACAATAAATGCTTACCTTCCAGATGATGCTTAACTACAGAAAATGAGTTAAATGGAATAAAAACATATCCCTCTCAGGGATATGTAAAATGCACCATAGTAACATTTGAAAAAAAAGGCTTTAAGTTGTCTAAGTCTTCGTTGTGTACTGAGCCAGTCTTTGAAAACCAAGCAAAAAAATGCAATTGCTGGAAATCTGAATTAAAACAGAAAATGCTAGGAATACTCAACAGGTCAGGCAGCATCTGTAGAGAGAAATGGTGTCAATGTGCAGGTTGATGGCCTTTCATCAGTATTATGAAATGCTGGTTCTGTTTCTCTGAGGTTCAAGGTAAAGATCTGGATTAAGAGATTTGACTGTGAGCCCAGTAAACCAACTACCTGTGTTATGTGAAGTACAGGAGGAAATACAGAAAAATTTTATGGGAGTAGAGGAAGAATACCAGACAACATTGAATTCAACCCTAAAATATTTTATAAACATGGGAGAGAAATTTCTTGTTGTTCATCGGTCTTAACCACATCTGAGAATATTGCCCACTGGTGTACTCAGATCCACAAATTCAGCCGCTTTGAAGTCAATATAGCCTTTCAGTTAGCATTCGATCACATCCTTCATAAGAGACTAATTAACTTGAAGGTCATGAAATGAAACTGACTGGGGATACAGAGGATAATTAGTGGTCAGCATACAACTTGTGGTGCACTGCAGAGGCCATATTGAGAAATGACATGGATGTTAGGATAGAAAACCATGTATCCCAGCTTGCTGATAACCTCAAGAGATGAGATTGTAAGCAAAATAGATGGAAAGGTTACACTGGAGATGAATATTAATTTTTTAAATGAATAGGAAAGATTGTGGCAAACAAATTTCAATACAACCAAATTATACCTAAATATATTACATCAGCATTAGCTCTTAATGGCTAAAATGTTTATCGCAGTGGAGGTCCAAAGAGCTCCAAGTACATAGATCATTAAAGTGTTGTGGAGAGGTGGAGACCAAATTCAAATCTCAGGATAGGAATTTGAAATCAGGAAATTCTGACTTGGAGGTGAGATTGCTACATCTGAACCACCACTAACACTTCAAAGGGAGAAAAGGGTAGAACTGAATATTTTTTTAAGGAAGACTTTATTAGCTTTAAACGAGATCTTAACAAGCTCAATCTAAATATCTCATGCTGTGTCCAAGGCAAAAGCAGCAGGGAGCCAGTTATGTGTGATATTCCTGTGGTGCAGAAATACATTGAAGCTCAGCTTATGTGTATGGTAATCAGTACAATAATGACGTTATAGTCTGTGATAACCTTGATTTATTGTTAGGGATCCCATTTTTTAGCTGCCGTTCTTGCATTTACTTTAGTTAGAGATAATTTATTCTCATCAGTTTTTCCTTGCCTGGAACCATTTCGAATCAATTAATTGTTCTCTCACTTTAATCTCATGACTTTCATTAGGGTCACAGTTGACTGTAGAGCACAAAGTAAGTTGATGCATTTGTAAAAATGCCAGTTGAAATTTGTTGATACCTCTAATTATCTGCTTTAAAGCCATACAAGATTGAAGTTACTGCATGTTCTGCATTTACTCTTTATGACTGCAAAGAGGGATAAAATTATAGCCATTGGGAGTTTGTTATCAGAAAATCATAGGCACACTCTCAAAGGTTTTCCACCCATTAATTCACTTAAAGAAAGGAATATTAGAATCATTGCAGAACTCCCCAATGTTAGCTGACAAGGTTCATAGATGTAGATGTAAATGTAGATTGAGTTCTCCTCACAGGCACGATATATTTTAAAGAGAAAGTATTTTCCACTAAATTGCTAATCCAACAAGGAAGATGCCTCTACAATGGGAATGCTGCAGGAACTGGAAAATCCATCTTGAAATCGCACTAGTCACCAATGTCTGTGGATTGTTTGGAAGTGTCATTGAATGAAATAAACTGACAGAACTTTGTCTTTAAAATTTCTCACTTTATTAGTACCCTCCTGCCAATTCCTTAGATTATTCCATGCTATATTGATAAAGAAGCTTTTGACTTGGAAACACCACCCATCTCCATCAAAGTGTAATGGTGACTGAAGTCTAGAATAGCCGTTTGAGAAACAGCTAGGGATCTGCTGGATGAGAATCTGAATGCGAGGGGGAAAAGCGAAGAGTGAATAGGTAGTTGGGACTGAGTTGAAAAATATTGGATGGTAAAGGATTGGGTGGTGGTCAGGGGATTGCTTGAGGTTGGGGGAGAATCAGAGACGGTGCCCTGTGCTGTGTGGAAAACACAAAATTCTTACATTCTCGACTGCCACACATTCAGGAAGTTTTGACGACTGGATGAGCTCAGGACTGAGCAGCAGTTGGCTATGTATCTGTGACACTGAATTTACATGGAGGTAAACATCCTCTAGCTTAGGAACTTGAAAGCAGAGACAGAATGGGTGACAGCTGGGCAGAATGCGGAAAGAGGGTGGGGGGGTGGGGGCAGACAATGAGGTCAGAAGATCCCTAAAAGCATTGTGCTCTCAGACAGATATTCACTTCTGAATATTCGAGAAAATGAAGGGGAAATACGGCTAGAGCCACTTTGGATGACGACTGTATGAAGAGGTGGTGAAAACATAGCTACAATAATGGGAGAGGCAATAGTCAGGTTGCTACATAGGTGTTTCTGTGGCTAAAGACATGGCTCCAGGATGGTATGTGGCCTCCCCTGGTTCCAGCAACAATGATGTCTCTGAATGATTCTAAAAATACCAGTCAACATCTGTTGATTCTTCTATAAATGAGGTGGAAAGTAAGACCTACAAAAACTAAACAGATTACATCTCCACAGTCCTGTGAACAATATCTTAGCATAAAGATTTTCTAGTGCCATTGAGGAGAGCTTAAGCAATGTAGGCAAGAAATTAGAAACTCCCAGTAATTTCAAAAAGGGAAAATTTAGATGTGCAAATTAGGAATTTTGTATATGAAACAAAACTGAGCTCAGCCATTTCCATCATGGGTACAGCTCTCCCCACCATTGAGGAGATGTACAAGATGTGATGTCTCAGGGAGGCAATAGCCATCATTAAGGGCTACCACCATCTCAATGCTGCCATCAGGCAGGAGGTACAGGAACCTGAAGACCCACACCTCAAGTTTCAACAACAGCTTCTTCTCCACTGCCATCAGGTTCTTGAACTGATCCGAAAAACCCCAACACTACCTTGGACCATCTATTTTTTTTGCTCTCTCAATTTGATCTAATGTTATTATGTTTATTTTGTCACGTAAGTTATGTATAATTTATGTTAATTTAAGTTTATGTTAATTTACGTTTGTAATGTACTGTGCTGCTGCTGCTGCTGCAGAAAGCTAATTTTCATGCCATTTATACCCTGTGTATTATACCCAATGACAATAAACTTGAACTTATTATAACTCTGGAATGCAAAGGAATGTGTTGTAAAGCAGAGGAAACAAAGGTTAAAAAAAGTGAAACAAAGAAGTTTGGCAATTTTTGTTTGTGTATAAAATTCAAGAGAATTGCAGGTGGTGGAAATCTGAAATAAAAAACAGAAAATGCTGGAAATAGCATCTGTGGAGAAAAACAGAGTTGATGTTTCAGATGAAAATCCTTTGTCAGGACTAGAAAGTGAGAAAATAAGTTGGTTTTAAGATGCAGAAAGGAAGGGGGACAATGGATAGAACAGAGGGAATATTTCTGATAGGGTGAGGATAGGGTTGTTGTGGTGCTAAGCTGTTAGTGAAGCCACCTGGTTGATAGTTTAATGAGGGAAGATAATGCTAGGGACATAGATGAAATTAGGTCTAAGCAAGGTTTCTCTTTAACAGTTCCCTGCTAGGTTTTTCTAATCAATGCACACTTGCCCAAGGGAGTGTTTTAGTTCTGTCCCCGATTAGTGTTTATTGAATTTTCCCGACTGGCATGGTCAAATTGGTTGGTTTGTAATTTACCACAAGCCCAGGCCCCATCCTCCTCTTCCTCCTCCAGAATTTTCTACAGCTGCATTAAAGTCAGTCCTACTCAAACCTAGAATGTTGGTGTCTGTATTTCTTCCTATTACAAGCAACCCTGAGTTCAATCATATTGAGTCATTCTACACAAAAGCTCAATGCTCTGTATATTTGCCCTCCTGCAGGGTAAAACCTCGCACCAGGGTAATGCATACCACAAAGTATCTCTAAATCTATCCAGCCACCTGAAATATATCCTTAGTTTACTGTTGTCTTGTTCAATGATAATTCTGGTGGTGATTCAACACCCAGGTCATACTCTTTATGTTTCTGGATGCCCTCTGCTATGTTTTAAGTGGAAATCCCCAGCTGGTAAAATTTATTGCCAGATGTAAGTAATCAGGGAAGGTGGAATGCATGGGATAAAGGTATCAAGACAGCTGTTTGGCATTATTGCACTCAATGCACAAAATCCATTTGCAGTGCGCATTAACTGCACATTGATGGAGTGGAAACCTTTGCAATTAACAACCATTCCTGGGGCATCTATGGTGCCTTAATTGCCATTTATTTAGAGTTGGTAATGTCAAATATCTTGTGTGCTGCCAAGTTTTGAAGTTGTTATCAGATAATCACCATGTATTATGACTACAAAATTGCTGGATTGTCTAAAAACTCATATGATTCATTTATGTAAATTGGTTTATTATTGTCACATGTACAGTGAAAAACTTGTCTTGTATACCGTTCATACAGATCAATTCATTACAACAGTGCATTGAGGTAGTACAAGGTAAAACAATAACAGAATGCAGAATAAAGTGTTATAGTTACAGAGAAAGAGCAGTCCAGGCAGACAATAAGGTTCAAGGTCATAACGAGGCAGATTGTGAGGTAGATTTATGTCCTTTGGGGAAGGAAATCTGTCACCCTTACTTGGCCCTACTCCAGACCCACCCACAAGTTATTGATTCTTAACTGTCCACAGAAGTGGCCCAGCAAGTCACCACGTTGGATTGAGTTGCTATGCGAAAGCAAAAAATTGGACAAACCACCCAACATCAACCTAGTCACTGTCAGACTCACACCAACCCAACCTACTTAGAAAAATCCACTTTTCAAATTTCTGGGGATTGATGTCGAGGTTGGAAGAACAATCCTGCAGACTAATCCAGCATCAGTCTGACACAATCATATACATGGATTCATACCTTCCAAACAATGTATCAAACTCCTCCATCACAATCCCTGGCTATGCCCTATCCCACCAGCAGAACAGATCCACTAGGTACATGTAGAGGTGGGAGGCAGTGGGTCTGGGAGTGCTTAACATTTACTCCAGGCCCCATGAAATCACATGGCATCAGTTCAAAAGTTAGTGAAGAAACCTCCTCTTGCTATCTACCTTCCTCCCTCAGATGATAAACCAGTGTTTCTCCATCTTGAACAACACTTGGACTTCAATGTCCATGACTGAGGGTTGGCTGGGTAGTGCCACCACAGATCGAGCTGCCAGGCTGGGTCTGAGTAAGTACGAAGTGAAGCATCACAGGGGATAAACCAACTCAATCTCATCCTCACCAAACTACCTGCAGCAAATGCATCTGTCCATGATAGTGATGGTAGAAGTGACTCATGAAGATCAAATCCCACTTTCACACCAAGGATATCTTCCATCATGTTGGGTGGTTCTACAATTCTGTTAATGAGATGGATTCAGAACAGAGCTGGCAGCTCAAAACTGGGCTTCCATGCAGAACTGTGGACCATCAGCAGCAGCAAGAATCTATACAACCTCAATCTGGAACTTCACAGTGTAGTATTTCCCTCACTTTACCATTACAACAGAGCCAGGGGACCAACCCTGTTTCAAAAAAGAATGTAGAAGGACATGCATAGGGCAGCACCAGGTAAATCTGAAAATGAGGTGCCAATCTGGTGAAATTGTAACACATTCTGTGTGCTAAACAAAAAATACATGCAAAAAACAGGTAACTAACGAATCAGGTCAAAGTTCTGCAGCCCTGCCACATCTCATTTTTACAATTAAATAGTTAAGGAGAAGAGGTGGCTTCAAGAGCATCCTCATCCTCAGCAACATCAAGGGCCAGTACAGAAGTACTAAGGACAGAACTAACAAATTTGCAATCACATACAGAGAAAAGTGCTGAGTGTATCCTCCTGAGATCCCGCCATCACAAAAAAAATCTTCAGCTGACTCAATTCCCTCCATGGACAAGAGCATCAGGTACAGCAAGATACCAGATGAGATCACACCTGTTGTACTGGATACCTGTGCACCAGAACTAGCTGCACCTTGAGCCAAGCTGTTCCAACACAGATATGACATCAGAATCTATCTGACAAGATGGAAAATTGTCCAGGTATGCCTTGTCCACAGAAGGCAAAACAAGGGAAATTCAACAAATTACCTCCCAATTGGTCTACTTTTAATCATTAACAAAGTATCTTAAGGTACCATCAGCAGTGTCCCCAAGCAGCACTTATTCAGCTGCTCACCAGTGACCAGTCTGAATTTCATTTAGATGATTCAGCTCCAGACCTCATCCCAGCCGAGCTCAGGAGGTGTGACGTAAGAGACTGGCCTTGATATCAAATTAGTATTCAAGTAAGTGTGGTATAAAGGAGCTTAGGTAAAACTGAGATTGATTGATATCAAGTGGAAAATACTCCACTAGGTGGAGTCAAATTACATGAAGGAAGATGGCTGTGACTGTTGGAGGTCAATCATTTTAGCCCAGAAAATCAATGCTGGTGTTCTAGGCCCAACCATCCTCAAAAGCTTTATCAATGACCTTACTCCGATCATAAGGTTCAGAAGTGGGTTTGTTAGCCAATGATTGCACCATGCTCAGTTCCATTAACTTCTTAGAAAGTGAAGCAGTCCATGCTTGCATTCAGTAAGACATAGACTACCAACAAGATGTAGGCATAGATTGATAACTGGCAAATAACAATCAGGGCACAATAGTGCCAGCCAAAGACCATGTCCAATAAAGATCTAACTATCCACCCTTTGATATTCAATCACTTTACCATTGTTGAGTCCTCCATCATCATCATCCTGAGGATCACTATCGACCAGAATCGCACAGGAGCAGCCATATAAATGCCATAGCTACAAGTGAAGGTCAAAGGCTGGGTGTCTTGCAGTGAGTGACTCACTTCCTGACACCCCAAAACTTTCTACTATTTATAAAGCACAGGTCAGGGGTTTTGATGGAATATTCTCCACTTCCCAGGATGAGTGCAGTTCCAACAACACTGAAGAAGCTTAACACTATTTCAGACAAAGCAGCCCACTTAAATGGTGCCCCATCAACTACCCTAGATGTTAATTCTTTCCACCCAATATACAGTGGCTGCAGTGCATACCATCTACAAAATGCACTGCATTTACTCATCTAAGGTACTCTGACAGCACCTCCCAAACCTGCAACATCGAAAAGGATAAGGGCATTTAGCACATGGGAACACCACCACCTGCAGGCTGCTTTCCATGTCACACGCCTTCCTGACTTGGGAATACATTGCCCTGACTTCACTGTCATTAGGTCTAATTCCTGGAATATTCTAACATCATTGTGGGAGTACCTTTATCAGAAAGGAGGCAGTGGATCAAGATGAGTGGGATAAGATCAGTGGACTGACAAGAATGAGGTCAGTGGATCAAGCATCACTACAGCAATTCAAATATGCAGGAACGTAAGAAGCTGCAGAGAGTAGTGGACTCAGCCCAATACATCACTGGCACGTCCCTCCCCACCATCAGTAGTACCTACATGAGGCGCTGCCTGAAGAAGGCAACATCTATCATCAAAGATCCCCACCATCTGAGCCATGCCATCTTCTCGCATCTACCATCAGGCAGGAGGTACAGAAGCCTGAAGACCCACACCACCAGGTTCAAAAACAGCTGTTTCAACCATTTGGTTCTTGAACCAACCTGCACGACCCTAATCACTCCCTCAGTATAGTAACACTATCACCACATGACCACTTTGCACTATGTTTTCTTTTGTCCTAATTGTGTACTTTCTTGTAAAAATTGTGTATAATTGATGTTTAGTTTATGTTTTTCTTGTGAATGTTGTATATCTGATGCTTTGTGCCTGTGATGCTGCTGCAAGTAAGATTTTCATTGCACCTGTGCATACGTGTACTTGTGCATATGACAATAAACTCAACTTCTGACTTTCGACCTTCTTAAGGTAGTTAGGGTTGACCAATAACTGCTGGCCTTGCTAGTGATGCCAAGTCCTAAAAAATAGATAATTAAAATAAAAGAGCAGTGCTGAGGCCTAAAGGCAAAGATTTGAGGTTGATGGCTTCTGGTAAAGCATGATCACCAGGTTCAGCATATAAGTCTTCATTCAGCAGTCTGCAATCATTTTGCACCAGCTTATGAGCTACATCAGCCCCCTGAGACAGAGGAAACCTCTCTACTACCTGTTGACCTGTGTGCCATGTGTGACCTCCTGTGTGCTGCTCCTCCCCTCTCTCTATGGGGTTACAGGTATATGAGCACAGGTTGTTGCTTCTTCTGTTGCTGGTCATTCTGATTCTCATCTGATGTCCAACGTAAGACAGTGTAAGCAGCATGAAAACCACTTGAAAGATCAAAGGTCCAAAGTATTAATTGGGCTACCAAATTTCCTTAGTGGAGGCGACACGATCAAAATGTGCAAAACAACCTCTCAGCACCGGTATTGTGAACAAATCCTTATCATGTAAGAAAAGTACTGCCACTACTGGCATTTGAGGGTATATTTCCCACATTGCAAAGACGTACGGGTAGGTTAATTTGGGTTTAAAATGGGTGGCGCGGACTCGTTGGGCCGGAAGGGCCTGTTACCACGCTGTAAATAAAATAAAATTTAAAAAAAATAAAATTTTTTAAAAATTTAAAATTCAACCCCTCAATCATTGCTGGATTAATAAAAGATTGAGAAACCTGTGGGCCCAGAGTTATAATTAAAAACCATGTTAATATTGCTATAATTGAGTGATTAATGTATGTAAAGCAGCAGCCCAGTTCTCTTGAGCAATTCATGCGTGCAGTTTCAAACCTGCTTCTAGATTGGGAAGTCAATGAATTTGAGCAGGCTTGGTGTTGTGCTTTCAATTTCCGTGGTTTGAAACCCCTATCTAATCTCAAATCCACATCCACATAATCTTTAAAATCCACCCCACTAATGCTGGCTGTGAAGGACTGATTTGTTTTTCAATTTCCTTACAATATTTCCTCAGTTGGTTATGTTGTTACAAATGTATTGCTGCTTCTGGTTAGTGCTGTGGGGGCTTACCCTAATTACAGAACCAAGGAGAACAGTCTCAGACTGGATGCACTGATTGTAGGGAAGTCTGCACAGAAAGGTGCAACAAAAGGGAACTGAGGAAGGTCAATGTAAATACTGGACAAAAAATATAAATGCCTATGAAACTCCATAGAAATTTCAGATGGATATCTCCAAAGCTGCAATACCTCTGCATTGGAGAATATTTATCCACAAATCTGAAAAAAATGTTCAAAAGATTCTGATAAATCTGTAAATATAGTTGTTAATAATTTGTGACTATTTGTATTTAGCATGATTTTTATTGTTGCTACTTGAAGAAGTTGTTCCCAAACAAATTAATATTGAGGATCATTGCCATGTCACCAGCAGCAAGCTCACACTAGAGGGAGCTCCAAAACAGTCTCCCAGCTCTTCCCAGATCAGCAAGGAACCACTGGAGAAGATTACACCAGACAGCCTTAGGGCTTGTCCCAGCCAGACAAATTAGAGTCCCAAAATAGCTTTGGTGTCGCAAAACAAAACACCTGGTTTAGAAATTCTGTGACAGTGTTATTGTTTGGTGCATTATGCAAAGAAATGTAATTGAAAAGCTGATCATAAAAGCTGATTGGTGCTTTACGATGCCATTTTGGGTAAAGTCTTCCGTTCACATGATGGATTTACCCATGAGGCAGTCAGGACATGCACAGTGGCATCAAAGAGCATTCTACCCATGTTTTGATACCACTTCTGCCAAATTCATTTGCCCAGATGTGAGCAGTTTAAGCCACTCATGTAAAAGTGGGCCTTCATAAGGCAGATGAGGCATGCTGCTGCACAGCTTATAGGTGACTTGCCTAACCAGTTCTGTGGCAAGGAAATCTACACCTGCATGGTAGGTCCTTTTTAGATATTACATTTAACCCTTGATCCCACCTTACCCTTGCAGAGTCTCCTTCTGGATCCTCATGACTGGAATTCTGCTCCCTGTGCCACCTATTGGTCATCATTTCATCATCCAGCTTCAATGCCCTATCTCAGCCTTGGAGGTCCCGACCTCCCCTACCCTGACTGAATTTTTGACCCTCCCTGTTCCCACCCCTGGAGTCTCTCCCTGTGACCTTCAACCTGTGATCTGTGTCCTACTTGGTGCATGCAACAGGATATTGCTGCAGGATATCCAGGCACAAAAAAAATGCATTGGTTTTACACACAGAGCAATTCATAAGCCTTTGCTTTTATACAGTGCTTTTTACAATCTCAGGAGGTCCAAGTCAATTTAAAGTCCATGAAGAAATTTTTGGACAGAATACCAGGAGGAATCCCCTGACCTTCTTCAGAGAGAGTTATGGGACAATTAACTTATAAGAGCTGAAGTGTTCTTGGTTTAAGAGAGCACTACCAGGAGTGGACCATGGCAGGGGCATTAGGCTGAGGGTCAGGACTCCTTTGAGGCCTTAATTGAATTGCTAGGACATCAAACCAGCACCTCAGGGCATTTATCTAAGTAAGGCCAATAGGCAATGGTGGGACAGGCCCTCTGTTGCCCTGAAGTTGTTGTCCGCCTGCCCCTGAGTCATGCAGTCGGTCTCAGCTTGGCCTCTGGCACAGTCATCCACAGGAAGACACAGAGACTGTCTCAGCACAGGCAGTTGGCTGGACTCTCAGAGCCCCTTTGACGGCCGGTGAGAACCCCCTCAGACACAGGTCTCAGTTAAAGCTGTCAGTGCAGCTGAGGCCATTGGATGTTTGTGTGCATCTTTCATATTCACAGATATCTAGTATTGTCAGAAAATGTAAAAGCATGAAACATTGTTAAAATAAAAAATTCATTTGGCATTGAAAAAGTTGAAAAGCACATCCACATTAAAAATCGAAAGAAATCATTGAGACTATTTTAAATAAATTCTAAAGACATAAACATTTACCTTTCTCCCAAGATGCATGTGTCCCATTCATGTGAATGGGACCTACTGCAATTGATCAGGCTCAGGGGCAGAGTATCCAGCCTGAGGGCTGGGAGATTGGCAGAAGATTGCGCTGCCCTGTTAGTCTCCATGAAGAAGCCCACCACGGAAACACAGGGGCAGCCACAACCAGTGGAGCCTGATTTCAAGATAGCAACACCATTGCTGAAAACTGGGACTTCCAGAACTGAAAGTCAGCTGCCAGTTCATCTGTACTTCCAATGAATTCATCATTGGGCCCAGCAGTTGAACACTGGAGAGACCATTGGTTGCACTTTGCATCTGTCCCCACATCTTTAACCCAGAGAGGGCCCATGTATGAATGGTAACACCATTCATCTGGATAGGCATTGCTGACCTTGTGGAGAAAGTTAAGGACTGGTTGAGTTATTTTACTTATTTAATATTTTTAAGTACTTGTTAGTATCTTTGTCAATATGTTTTTAGTTTTTTTTTATTTAATAAAATCTTCGCTACTTAAATCTACTTGAATAGTCTTCTAATGTTTCCAAATGCCACCCACTGTTCCACATCACAACACACCTCAGGTCTCGGGGTTCAGCTCGCTTGTTACTTTGCATCCTGTGAATGTACTTCTGGGCAGGTGGGGATCCTGGGCTGTGGATCCAGGCAATAGGCCAGATCCAGGATGATCTGGCTCCTTGTTTTTTGGCACTTGTGCTGGTCTTTGTTATCAAGTAGGATGGAGATATTCATGGAGCTTCCTCCTCATGTTGGTTGGTTGTGGCACAACTGCAGAACTTTGCTCTGATCTTATGTTATAGCATTGTGTTGCTGAATCTAGAGTATGCTGCTGTAAACAGAACTTAAATTAATGATTACAAAACCAGGGCAACTATCTCTTGCCTTTAATGTGAGTAATTTATATTAGATTAGACCTTTGATATATAGAGATAGAAGAAGCCTTGTTCTAAACTTTCTTTCAGTTATAAAAAAAATCCATGATACAGGAAGTGAGGTTTAAATACAATGGTTATACTCATAGTAAATATGACAGTGAGATACAAACATGAAAAGACTATGACTTGATTGACCTCCATTAATCTTGTGGCAACTTGTGGTTGGTCCTGCTTTGAGAAGCATTGCTTAGAAACTGGATTGTGTCGCATTGAGTTTTATGTGCTACGTTTTGAAGAGTCAGTACATTGTGGAGGAAATATCTTAACGAATGGCAGAGTTTGGGAAATTGGACCCAGCACATCTTATCACAACACCAGATATTGGGCACAAAGGGTGCATATGGAGTGATGCCATTAATCCTTGTTTAGTCTGTTCCTGTGTGAAACCAGACCATGTTTTTCCACTTCAGTAAAAGTGTTGGCTTTTGCAGAGAAGCACATTTCAATAATACTGCTTCTATTGTTCCTATGATATTTAAAAAGCTACAAATGACATTCATTTCTGCCACAGGGCATTCTGGAGACTACCTCCTGATCCAGACAACAATAACTCTGCCACTTCTATTAACCTTTTTTGCCATGAGTCCCACTGGGTTTGTAGCAGCATGAATTTGAGCTGCAAATCAGGCAAGGCAGAAGCCCAAGGGAGAAGAGTATTCACATCCATGGGTCCCATCACCCAAGTGTGTTCAGACACCCATGCTCCTGTCTCTAATTCTCCAAAAAAACAAATTGTGCAGAGGCTAATGCTTTCTAAGGGGGTGCTGACAGAGATCTGTATCCTTCTGTAGCAGAGCTCCAGACGTATACTGTTCCTGGACTGCCTGCCCATGGATGTTAAGGCTACTGACACCCTGAATCGTTAATCTGAATCATTTCAGCTGACACCAGCTGATTTATGCCATATTTCCTCATTTGCTTTGCATTGCAGCATCAGATCAATATGTATGCTCTTTACTCAAGGAAAAGGAAATGTATCGACTTTTCCTGGAGCAGAAAGATTTATGTTAAGTAAGCACATGAATAGTGGATGCTGAAAAGGTTCAGTAAGTGATAGTCTGCCCTTGTGTGGTATTTCAATCTCTCCTTCAGAGCCCAGAATTCTCCTTGAATTTCAGGGGGCTGTCATTCTCTGAACATGCAATTCATGGTAAGAAACAAGAAGAATTTTTTATTCTTATTCTCTAACATGAGTTGTTTGTTCAGAAAAGTGAAACGTCTCAATGGAATTGGTAGCCTTTGTGTTTAAGCTCTGAGCAGACAGTGTCAAACTGCTATCAATACCTTGCAATTAGGATGTCAACTGCAAAGATGGATGGGATTGTCCAGAAGTACACATGGGGTGTATGCACGTTCTCCCCATCCCTTGCCTTCTGGCTCCTGCCCACCCTCCACCAAGTACATCAGAGCGCAACCAAAATGAAAGCCATGGAATCAACGAAAGCCCAGTGGAGTCCCCAGGATGAGATTCTGGTGTGTGTACTGCTCCAGCATTGTGCTGCCGTACTCTCCAGAGAAGGTTTCCTACTTTGTTGTTGTCTTTGGAATAGATCAGTTTGCAAAAGCAGAGACGGGGCTAGTAATGTATTTTTGGAAGGAACAGGATAAGACAGCTCTGGAAGCAGATAGCTGGAACATAACAACAAAGAGAAAAAGCAAATAAAGTATAAGATGAGAGAGAGAGTGAATAAGCAAAACCAGAAGGAAGAGAACTGGTAGTAAACAGAACACAGCAGGAGGAATAGAGACTTGCCTAAAGTCATTAGGAGGGCAAGCCTGATGGGGCAATAAGATTGCCATATGTTGTGCAAAAAGGGATTATGAGGTTACCCATGCTCAGGATGATCAGGATGGCACAGCAGGTAGTGTTGCTGCTTCATGGCTCCAGTGACTAGGGCAACACACAAAGGAGCTGGAGGATCTCAGCAAGTCAGGCAGCATCTATGGAGGGAAATGGACTGTCGACGTTTCAGGTCGAGACCTTCATCAGGACTCACGTCTCCAGTGACTAGGGTTTGATTCTGATCTCTGGTGCTGTCTGTGTGGAGTTTGCACGTTCTCCATGTGACTGTGTGGTTTTTCCCGGGTGGTCTGGTTTCCTCCCTCATCCCAAAGATGTGCTGGTTGGTAGGTTAATTGGCAATTGTAAATTACCCTTCGGGTGGGAGGGAGGTAGAAGAGTCAGGGTGGAGTTGATAGGTCTGTGAGAAAGAAGAGGTTGCAGGGAAATAAATGAGGAAAGAAGTTGATAGGATTGCCTTCAGAGCTGGCATAATCCTGATGGGCCAAATGCCCTCTTCTATGTGAAAAGTGAACTTGAGATTATGTTTGTATATTACCAAGTGGCCCCAGCCAATGTGATTATGCACCAGCAGTGTATAAACATGTTTCATTCTGGCTCAGTAATGCAGAATCTCAAGAAAGCCATGTGTTGAGTGAACACCTTGAGTAAAGATAATGACTATCTCACTCGGCAGTTAGAGGACTGCAGTACGAAAGGCCAGGGGTCAGATGACAGTGACAACACCACTGACCCCTATGGTCAGATGATAGCATTGCCCATCGGGTCGGAAGTTACACCACTGTCAATCAAGGGTTCGGCTCAGCCCCACCCGTTAAGAGCACACCTAAGGTTTGGCTTGGTAACACACCTTTGTTCTTGACCCTGAATCATTGGCTTGCTTGAATTACCTGAACGGGCTCCACCCAGTTCCAGCCCTATAAAAGATAGTACACGTGGGCAGCTCTCTCTCTTTTCTGATTGCTGCTGGGGTCGAGACCACAGGTGAGAGGGTGCATTTCCACCGGTGTCTAGGAGTGTCCTAAGTAGATTCCCAGTAGCGTAGAGCCGTTGTTTGTCCAGATTCAGGGGGTTCAGACAACATACTTGATCGTTCCCTGATCATTTGTATTAGTTCGTTGTGCGTGCGTGTGTGCACTTCACCCCTGTTGTGACTTCCCCCACATTTCGCGATCACACTTGTGTGAGTGTGCATCCATTCCTTCACATTCTGTTCCCACGTCGGTCTTTGTAAATAAAATCTTGCTTTTTAAATTACAAAGACTGTGTCTCCAGATACCTCTATCTTTAAGGTCCAAAAGAACCTTTCTCATAACAAGGACTCAGAGATTATTGAAAGAAGCTCCCCAATGCCCCATACAGAAGTGAGTCACAGTTAATGTTATGCTAATAGTTTTGTAGCCATTACAGAGACTTGCCTGTCGCCAGGGCAGGATTGGCTGCTTAATGGGCATTCTGAAGGTAGGAGGGATTAGCTATGTCAGCACAACATTGTGGGCCGAAGGGCCTGTTCTATGCTGTACTGTTCTATGTTCTAATGTTTTGCAATTTAGATGTTTCAAAAGGGATAGGGAGGGAGGTAAAAATGGGGCGGTGGGGGGAGTGGCATTGCTAATCAGGGATCGTATCACAGCTGCAGAAAGGAAGGATGTTGGGGAGGGATTGTCTATTGAGTCAGTGTGGGTGGAAGTCAGAAACAGGAAGGGAGCAATCACTTTATTGGGAATATTCTATAGGTCCCCCAGCAGCTACCAGGACATTGAAGAACAGATAAGTGGGTAGATTCCGGAAAGGTGCAAAAATAACAGGTTTCTTGTCATGAGAGACTTCAACTTCCCTAATATTGATTGGCACCCCTTTAGTGCAAAAGATTTAGATGGGACAGAATTTGTCTAGGAAGGAATCCTGACAGTGTGTGGACAGGAAGACAGAGGAGAGGCCATACTGGATCTAGTACCAGGCAATGAACCTTGTCAGGTGACAGACCTCTCGGTGGGTGAGCATTTCAGAGATAGTGACCACAACTTCCTGACCTTTAGCGTAGCCATGGACAGGGATAGGAGCAGGTGATTAGGGAAAGTTTTTAATTGGGGGAAGGCTAATTATGATGGTATTAGGTAGGAACTTGGGAGCATAAATTGGAAACATGTTCTCAAGGAACTGTACAGCAGAAATGTGGAGGCTGTTTAGGGAACACTTGCATGGGATTCTGGATAGTTTTGTCCACTGAGACAGGGAAAGGACGGTAGGGTAAAGGAACCATGGTTGACAAGAGAGGTGAAACATTTCATCAAGAGGAAGAAGGTATGTTTAAGGTTTACGAAGCAAAAATCAGGCAGGGCTTGTAAAAATTATAAGGTAGCCTGGAAGGAGCTTAAGAATGGACTTAGGAGGGCTAGAAGGGGACATGAGAAGGCCTTGGTGAGTAGAATTAAGGAAATCCCCAAGGCATTCTACACGTACGTGAAGAACAGGAGGATGACTAGAGTGAGGGTAGGACTGCTCAGAGATAAAGGGGGAAACATGTGCCTAGAGGCAGAGGAGGTAGGGGAGGTCTTTAATGAATACTTCACTTCAGTGTTCACTAGGAAGGGAGACTTTGATGACTGTGAAGTCAGCATAGAACAGGCTAATATGATGAAGCATGTTGAGGTTAAGAAAGAGGTAGTGTTGGACCTCTTAAAAACATTAGGATAGATAAGTCCCCAGGGCCGTACATGATATACCCCAGGTTACCACAAGAAGTGAGGGAAGAGATTGCGAGGGCATTGACAATGACCTTTGCATCCTCCCTGGCCACAGGACTAGTACCAGAGGATTGGAGGATGGCAAATGTTGTTCCCTCGTTCAAGAAAGTTAATAGGGATAATCCTGAGAATTATAGACCAGTGAGTCTTGCGTCAGTGGTGGGCAAGCTATTGGAGAGGATTCTCTTATTTTAGTTGCACTCAAGATCTGACCATTCCACTAGACTTAAGATGGAGTCAAAAGTTTTGTTCTTTCTCAATCTTTTAACCATTTCAATCTTACCAAACTTTAGAAATTCACACATTACTAACATTTTCTTATGAAATAAAAGGAGGCCATTCAGCCCAATGAGTGTATGCCGGTTCCCATCAATCCCCTTCCCCAATTTATTTAACCAAATCTTTTTTACATGACCATAAACACCACCCAGATTTTTCTAAGACCCAGCTACCTACCAGGGTGATTTATAGTAGTGAATTAACCTATCAACCAGCACATTTTTGGAACGTGAAAGAAAAGCAGAGCACCCAGAGGAAACCCATACAGTCACAGAGAGAACGTGCAAGCTCCACACAGACAGCACGGAAGGTCAGGATCGAATCTGGGTCACTGGAGCCATGAGCAGCTACACCACTGTGTTGCAAACTGGAAGAGTTTGTGGTCTGAGGGAAGTACATAAAATGATGGGAGGCAAAGACATGGTAGACACAAAAAATTCTGCAGATGCTGGAATCTGGAGGAATACACAAAAAGTGCTGGAGGAACTCAGCAGGTCAGGCGGCATCCATGGAAGGAAATAAACAGTTGACATTTTGGGTCAAGGGTAGAAATATCAAATACTAGAGGGCATGGGTTAAGGTGAGAGGGGGAAAGTTTAAAGGAGATGTACAAGGCAAGTTTTTCCAGAGTGGTGGGTGCCTGGAACGCACTGCCTGGGCAATTGGGGAATGCAGATATGAAAGCAACATTTAAGAGGCATTTAGACCTAAACAGACAGGGAATTAAGGGATGCAGACCATGTGTGGGCAGATGGGATTAGTTAGACTGGCATCATGGTCAGCGCTGACATAATGGGCCAAAGGGCCTGTTCCAGTGTTTTACTGTTCTGTGTTCTACATCTTCAAATTTGGCTACTTATGAAAATCTGGCTGCATCTTCTGCTTGCACTGTATTGGCATGAAAGCTGTGATAATAGTCATTGGATCTACAACAGAACCATTCTCAGTGAAGACTGGGGTCAAACAAAGCTGCCAGAACACTTTCTCAATTTTTCTTGCCACAATGTTGCGTGCCTCATCCAACACACTTCTATGTAGTCTTAGTAGTCATATAGCAGTCTGCAGACGACTGCATTTGCACACACACAGAGGTCAAGCTCCAAGCCATTGCTGACACTTTCCCTGATGTATATGAGGGATTGGGTCCTACACTCAACATCGGCAAGACAAAGATCCTCTGCCAATCTGGCCTTGCGTTTATAAACAATGCATAATGATGATCATCACAATCAATAAATACACAAGCACTCAAGGCACAAACTGTACCGTGCACCAAAGATTTTATCTGAAGATTTGACCGCAACTACTTTTCTCAGCATTAATTTCTTGGCAAAAATTTCTGAATTTTGGAATACTCATTCAAGCTATTTTTTTTTATGTCTTTCGTTTACTTTAACTGTGTTAGAAGCTGCACTTTTCAAAGTATTGCCTCACTAAATTACATGAAATAACCAGTTTTAACAAGAATAACACTCTACAACTTGATTCACTCCCTCATTTTTCAGCCCTCTGGCTGATCCCTTTTCATGCTGGAGCTAAAAAAGACAGACTTGTTCCTGCTTCTTATCAACTAAAACACTGACTGGAATCCATTTCATTGATTAACATTGCTAACAAGCATATGCAAGGGATAAGATTAATAGTGGATTTAACCTTCTCCTTCATTGAGAATTCACAGTCTTGAAAAGTGCTATTTTTAAGAATAATTTTGTTAGCAAGTCATCAATTACAGGACAAAAGCAAGCATTCTGGCAATTTCCATTAAGCAAAATTTTATCCACACAAATGAAACTGAAAATCATTACAATATTGCCACAAATGTGTTAAAGATCAATGACATAAAAGTTGTTAACAAACTTACCAGAGATTTATGGTCCATTAAATTTGATTGCAAAATGAAAAAAATGGGGGAAAAAACAGCTTAGATACATCATAGACTTTATTCATTTAGTTTTATCTGTTACTAGACAGTGAATGCTTTTGGGTGAGAAAAAAATTTTAACTTTCAAACCAGTCCATTCCGAGTTTATCAGAGGCAGAAATAGGATGGCCAAGCAATCTGTTTTTAGATGATACTTTGGTCAGTGAAATCATTTAAAATGGCTGCCTGCCTCCATAGTCTATTTAAATCTATGGTTGTTTCCTAGAGTTTAGGAATGCAGACAGGTTAATGGAAGCCAAAAGGGCTAAATCCATTCCACCACTTCTTGTCAGCAAAGAACATAAGTACTTTCTCCAAGTCCAACAAATCTAACTCTGTAGCATTCCATAATCACCAGGTCTTATCTCCAATCCCGGTGATTATATATAGTCATACAACACAAAACTAGGCCCCTCAGTTCACCGTGCCAACCGTCGTGACCATCTATATTAATCTTGTTTACTAGCACTTGGTCTTCTCTGTCTTGCCGATTCAAGTGCTCATCCAGTTACCTCTTAAATGTTATGAGGGAGCCTGCCTCCACCCACCAATCAGGCAGTGCTTTCCAGATCCCAACCCTCTCTGCATGAAAAAAAATTATTCCTCAGATCCCTTCCAAATCTCTTAACCTTTACCCTAAACCTCAGGTTATAAACATATGTGCTATGCAGAAAGGTTTCCTTCTATCTATGCTACCTATGCCTCTCGTAATTTTGAATATCTCTATCAGGTATCCCCTCAGCCTTCTGTGCTCCAAGGAAAGGCAACCCAGCCTATCCAGTCTCTCCTCACAGCTGATATGCAGCATCACAGTGAATCTCCTCTCCATGCTTTCCTGTGAAATCATATCCTACCTAGAGTGTGGTGAATAGACTGTACACAATACTTCAGCTGTGGTCTAACCAATGTTCTACAGAGTTGTATCATAAACTCTCTGTCCCAGTTAATGAAAGCTGGTATCCCATATTCCTTCTTCACGACCTTATCTACCTATGCTGCCACCTTCCGAATTGCTTGGACTTGGGCATGGAGGTCACTCTGTTCCTCAATACTCCTTATGGCCCTACCATTCACTGTGTATGTCCTACTATTTATTGTCACCCCAAAGTGCACCATCTCACACTTATCAGAATTAAATTCCATCACTATTGCTCTGCCATCTTACTAACAGCCCAATATCCTTCTGCAGCCTAAGACTATTCTCCTCACTATCAACAACAGCACTAATTTTCATGTCACCTGCAAACCTATTAATCCTATATTCATATGCAAATTATTAATGTACATAGCAAACAGTAGGTGTCCCAGTACCAGTCTCTGTGGTATACCATTGGTCATGGACTTCCAATCACAAAAACAACTCTCCATCCCCAAGGATCTCTGACCCACAACTGCAATGCTCCACAAACTCACCTGGATAAAGAAAATTCCTCTATGATGTTCAACTCCACTTACTTGGCAACCACTACATGATTATGTTCTTGTCTGACAGACCAGCCACCCTTCCAGTTGTGGGGAAAAAAACTACTAAATAAATGTTTAAAATGTTCTGCAGTTACATCTTGCAGGGCATTCAGAAAATCGTACTTCCTGGTTTCCTAACCACTTCACTTGCTTCACAGCCCTGTGTGAATACCATGGTCAAGAAGATTATAATCTGGTATAAATTTCAAAATTAGCTCTATAACCTCTCAGCATTGGTGAGTGCCAGATCAATTGGACAATTGGAGCTTGCAACCTGTGAGGCATCACCAGTCCTTCCAAACTGCAAAATTAACAACAGATGTGAATTGAGAGCAAGGCGCTACGAGAATAGTGCCTAATTTTTATCACATAGTGACAAATACAATCCTTGGATTATCCTACTTGGTATTTAGGTCAACGCTGGATCATTTTTCATTAATAAATCTCGAATAATAGATTTTACAAACTGTGCGATAGTCCCTGGTGCTTGGCATTTTTCCTTTCTACGGAGAGAATGGTGCATAAATCCCATCTTCAACAGCTATAATCTGCTTTATTTAGTTCATGTGGTTTAAGTGAACTAACTGCACAGTCAACAGAAGGTATGCAGAAACAGTTGGCAGCATAGGTATTGCCATAGCTTCCTTCTCCTGATGTATACTTTTGCAATGACTATTGTCAGCATATTGCAGGATCTTAAATACTACAATGTGTCTCATTTCAAGCATTACACATGTAGAAAGAAATCACATTGCAGTTTGGACAACCAGCAAAAGTGGTTTGCCAAGCACTATTTAAGGAACATAATGTCATCATGATTCAAACCATAAAGGATAATGAACAGGGGAAATTTAAGATAGAAAGCATATTACAGCTGAGGAATTCAGATGAGTAGTGTTGTTTTTGTCTTCAGCTACATGTCTGAAATTGACTGCTTCCAGAGTGGAAAGCAGTGGTGCCCATTTCAGGATCAAACTGTAGCACTGAAAAGGCACTTCCTGTTGTAATTTAACTTCCTTGCCTGATGTGATTTCTGTGTCAGTCACACGATGATATCACTCCTAGTGTAGTGATACTCTTGGATGATTGTAGGAGAAATTAGGTTTAGGAAGTGACCATTGTTGCCACTCCTGGGACTAGTAGTTGTTTGGGATCTGGATTGGGATCTCATCTTAAGTCACATGTTTACCGTGATCTTTCAGGTCCCCTCTACTTACCCATCACCCACCCCACAGCCACCATCTATTTTCCCATCTGCCCTACTGATCTTGCTGGTTTCTAACCCAACCCCACTAAACTCCTGAAGCCCACAAGTTCCTAATCTCGCACAATATTCCTGAATGACCAAGGCCTGTGATGGACGCAAGGCATTCAGCTCCTGCTTACTTCCATTGCCACTCAGTAGATCTCCCTACCTGTCACAGTCATTTACCTGATCTCCAACCACATATCTACTCCAATGTTACTCAGTAATTCACTCCCAACCCAGGACCAATACTGCTCACTGAGCTATGTCCCATCCCCAGCTCTGATTTGTTCACAGTGCTCCCTACCCCACCCCTATCCCAGGCCACTTGTCTTGCTCATGCATCTGACCCCAGGCCCCTAGCCTTGAGGACTGCAAAAGCTGAAATCTAGATGAAAAACACAATGGTGCTGGAAGAACTCAGCAGGCCAGGCAGCATCCGTGGAGAAAAGCAGGTGGTCAACGTTTCGGGTCAGGACCCTTCTTCAGGACTGAAGATAGGAAAAGGGGAAGCCCAATATATAGGAGGGAAAAGCAGAGCAGTGATAGGTGGACAAAAGGGGGGAGGCGGAGAGGGCACAAGATGGTGATTGGGAGATGCAGGTAAGAGATAGTGATAGGTACAGTAGGTGTGGGGGAGGAGGGGAGAGCAGATCCACCAGGGGATGGGTTAAAGGTAAGAAGAGAGTGGAACAAAAGGCTAGGAAAGGGAAGAAGTAAAGAAGCATGGTGGTGGGGGGTGGTGCGGGGTTGTGGGGAGTGGGGGGAATTACCTAAAGTGGGAGAATTCAATATTCATACCGTTAGGCTGCAAGATTCCAAGACAGAAAATGAAGTGCTGTTCCTCCAGTTTGCGCTTGGAATTCTCATGGCAGTGGAGGAGGCCGAGGACCATCATATGGAGGACGCTGAGGACTGTCATATCAGTGATTGTGTGGGAGTGGGAGTTGAAGTGACTGGCAACGGGAAGATGCAGGTCGAGGTTATGGACAGAGCACAGGTGTTCTGCGAAACGGTCACCTAGTCTGCGTTTGGTCTCACCAATGTAGAGGAGGCCACACTCGGAGCACCAAATGCAGTAGATGATATTAAGGGAGGTGCAGGTGAATCTCTGTCTCACCTGAAAGAACTGTTTGGGTCCCTGGATGGAGGTGATGGAGGTGGTGTAGGGGCAGGTGTTGCACATATGGTGGGGGCAGTGGAAAGTTCCCGGGGTGGGAGCGGGATGGGTAGGGGGGGGAGTGAACTAGGGAGTCGCGGAGTGAGCGGTCCCTGCATAAGGCAGAAAGGGGAGGGAAAGATATGCTTTGTGGTGGAGTCCTTTTGGAGATGGCAGAAGTGGCAGAGAATGATGTGTTGGATACATAGGCTGGTGGGATGAAATGTGTGGACAAGGGGAACCCTATCCCTGTTGGGTCTGGGAGGGGTGGGGGTGAGAGCGGAGGTGCGGGAAATGGCAGAGATACGGGTGCGAGCTCTCTTGACCACAGTCAGGGGGAAACCCCGGTTAGAAATAAAGTTGGACATCTTGGATGTCCTGAAGTGGAAAGCCTCATCATGGGAGCAGATGCGGCAGAGGCAGAGAAATTGAGAAAAAGAGATAGCATCCTTGCAAGAGACAGGGTGGGAGGAGCTGTAATTGAGGTAGCTGTGGGCATCAGTGGATTTGTAGAAGATGTCAGTGGATGAGGAATCTCCTGAGATGGAGATGGAAAGATTGAAGAAAGAGAGAGAGGTGTCAGAGATAGTCCAAATGAATTGGAGAGCTGGGTGAAAATTAGTGGCAAAATTTATGAAACTGTCGAGTTCCGCACAGGTACAAGAGGTGGAACCAATGCAGTTGTCAATATAGCGGAGAAAGAGTTGAGGAATGGGGCTGGAGTAAGCTTGGAACAGAGACTATTCAACATAGCCAACGAAGAGGCAGGCATAGCTGGGGCCCATGCGAGTGCCCATGGCTACCTCTTGGTCTGTAGAAAGTGAGAGGAATCAAAAGTAAAGTTGTTAAGGGTGAGGACAAGTTCAGCCAGGTGGAGGGGAGTGTTAGCAGAAGGGGACTCATTCTGTTTCTGGTCAAGAAAGAAGCAGAGGGCGGTGAGGCTGTCATGATGGGGAATGGAGGTATACAGGGACTGGACGTCCATTGTGAAGATGAGGTTGTGCATGCCGGAGAACTTAAAGCTATGGAAGATTTGGAGAGCGTGTGATATGTCATGGATGTAGGTGGGAAGGAATTGGACTGGGGGGACAGGATCGTGTCCAGGTAGGAGGATATGAGCTCCTTGGGGCCCCTATCCTCGGCTTGGTCCCTTCCCCCCAACTCCTGAATTTTCAAGACTCCTTGAAGGACCCAGAGGACATAGGTCCAACAGTTTCTTCAAACTTGATTTAGCGCTCAGTTTATAGACTGAGCAAACAGAACTGACTGACTGCCAAAAGTTAGATTTGTAGTTTCACATTTTAAATGAATATCTCTGAATGGTTGAAATCTGAAATCATGCTGTTTTAAATTAGGTCTGCATGTCTCAGCTTTGGGTTCTATTCAATGTCATGATAAGAATTTTGAGCACTGTAGCATTTAGCAAAAAGCTGGCTCCAACCAGGGCGTTAGTTGTTTTGCTACTTTTAATTAAAAGCAAATCTTTGGTTGCACTTGAATTATGTGAAACATAATTCCCACTTAAATAGCCCCACTTAAAGTATTCATACAAAATCCAGTGCAAAATGGACACATATGTTTGGATACAAATGCAGTTCTCCATTCTCCAAGCAACTACAAATCACATTAGCCGCACAATTACAGTACAACAATCGATGGTGAGAAGTTGTTCATCTCTGCACTGTGTTGCAGTTTACAGGTAATCATGACTTGAAACTGGCAAATGCTGATGCATGAAATATGTGACTATGTAACTTCACCACTTTGGAGTCAGCTTGGTCTTTTCTATCCTACACACTGGCTAAAGTGGTGAGGTGTGGATGCATCCTTGAGTCAAACCTGGCCACATTAAAATCATTCCATGCTACATATAGAAAGCAGTTTCAGAAGGAACAGAAATAAAATTGGGGTGTAGGATTTAATAAAAGAGCCAAAAAGGCAGAGGAAGAAATAAAGTTTTGGTAGCACTGAACTGTCTATAGTTTAATGCAAAAAGTCTAAGGAACAAAAGGTTCTGAATGGAAAGTGACAAGGCTTAAGGATGGATGGAACATTCTCAGTTATGGGGTTTTCAGATGAAACGGACTTGGAGGGTTGGGAAAGGAGTAGGGTAACAAAAGTGAAGAGGTATTGCAACATTGGCAGGTACAATAGTAACATTTAAGAAGCACTTGGATAGGTACATGGAGGGGCAGGGCTGAGTGGAATATAGGCTGAATGCAGGACTAGGTGGGTGGGCACCATGGTCGGCATGGACTGGTTGGGCTGAAGGGCCTGTATCCATGCTGTATTAGTCTATGACTCTATGGTTAAGAAAGCAGTTACAGCTATGAGGAGTGATGATATATCATGAAAGTTAAGATGAGTACTAGATGGTTTTAGTGAATGAACCTGGGCAAATGGCAGAGGAGGCAGTGAGAAGGCAGTGACTATAATTCAGTTAGATTTAGCATAGTTTTGGAAAGAGATGACCGTTTTTGCTTGACTGAGGAATGATTTGGCATAAATAGGCTGGAAACAGCTAAATGAATATAAGTTACTGTCAGACAAATATCAAGAGCTCCATATTGCAGAAATTCCAAATGAATTTAAAGGCATTGGACTGAAGTTAAAAAGGAAATTAGGAAGGCAAATAGGATGAAAAAGTATTGGTATATAAACTCAAGGGAAACACTAATTTGTTCTATAAATATCTGAAGGGAAAGATGACTAGAAAGAAAAGCCTTTGTCCTATGAGAGGCTAAAATGACATTATAAGTATGGAGAGGGAAGATGTGCAAAGTTCTGAATAAATCAATTGCACAAAAAAGTGAGATGAAATAGGTCTGACATTAAGGTGGAAGTGTATGAAATTTTGGCAATGACAAACATAGAGTGTAAGGGTATTAAGGAAGCAGTGGATAAGTCACCAAGCCCAGACAAAAATATCCTAGGCTTTTAAAAGAAGCAAGGTTAGAAATTGTGCCAGATTTGATTATCATTCTCCAATTATCTTTGGCTACAGGCACAATGTTAGAGGACTATAAGGTTACTGATATGCACCATTTTTTAAAAGGTGGAAGGGAAAGACCTAGTAACTATAGGTCAGTGAGTCTGACATTGATAGCAGGGAAATTGTTGGAAGGATTTCTGAGGGACATCATAAATGAATATTTAGAGAAGTGAAAATTAGTCAAGGATAGTCAACTAAATTTGTTAAGGGTAAGTTATATCTGACTAACAATTTAACTTTTTTGAGGAGGTGACAAGGAGTGTCAGTGGGAGTACAGCATTTAGTGTAGTAAAAATGGAGGTTAACAAGACATTTGACAAAGACACAGAGGAAAATGCCTAAGAGTGTAAAAAACATGGGATTGTTGAATTAAAAAGTAGCTCAGTGGGATTCCATAGGCATCAGTACAAGGCTCCTTGTCTTTTCTGGTATAAACAATTTGGATTTAAATATCTGGGCCATAATTAAGAATTTTGCAAATGACATCTAAATTGGCTCTGTGGTTAACAGCTGGGGAGGTTCTAGGCTACAGGAAGATACCAATGAACAGGTTTCAAGGGCACAAGAAAGGTGAATGGACCTCAGTCTGTAGAAGTGTGAGGTAACGGGTTTGGGGGGGGGGGGGTTGGGCAAATAATGCAAAGGAATAAATGGTTGGCTACTAAGTGTTGAGGGATAAAGGGATTTTGGAGTTTATGTCTACAAATCCCTGGTTAGCATGAAAGGTAGTTAGGTGATTAAAGAGTCATCATGGATATTTGCTTTAATTGTCCAAGACATAGAATACTAGAGCAGGGAGGCAATGCTGGGTGACACAGTGGTATAACTAGTAGAGCTACTACCTTACAGCTCTAGCAACTGCGGTTCAATCTTGACTTCTGGTGCTATCCGCATGGAGTTTGCACGTACTTCCTGTAACTGTGTGGGTTTCTCCTGGGTGCTCTAGTTTCCTCCCTCATCCTAAAGACAAGAGGGTTGGTAAGTTAATTGGCCACCATCAATTATCCCTGGTGTGTAGGTGAGTGATTGAATCTGGGGGTAGTTAATGGGAATGTCGGTTACAGGGAAAATTAGTGGGGAATGATGCTGCTCTGTGAGCTGGCACAGAGTCAATGGGCCAAAATGTCCTCCTTCTATATCATAAGGAAATATAGAAATTCTATTACTCTGGACACTTCTGGGCAACAATCAGCAAGAAGGATATACCACTGGGAAGAGTGCAGACAAGAATGCAGACTGTCTCTCTGTGCTGGGGTTGTTTTCTACAGAGCAAGAGAATGAAGGGAGATTTTGCTGAATTGTATAAATTGTGATAAGGTTAAGCAAAAAGGATCTATTTCCTCCAGCAGAGAAATCAGTAAATATGGAGCATAGAATTAATTTTGTTGGTAGAAGGAATAGAAGAGATTTGAGGAAAACATATTTCACTAAATAAGGAGACACAAGAAATTCTGCAGATGCTGGAAAAAATCTGGAGCAATACACAAAAAATGCTGGAGGAACTCAGCAGGTCAGGCAGCGTCTATGGAGGGAAATAAACAGTCGGCGTTTCTGGCTGAGACCCTTCATCGGGACTGGAAAGGAAGAGGGCAGAAGCCAAAATAAGAAGGTGGGGGGAGGGCTTCTGCCCTCTTCATTTCCAGTCCTGATGAAGGGTCTCGGTCCGAACATCGACTGTTTATTTCCCTCCATAGATGCTGCCTGACCTGCTGAGATCCTCCAGCAACATTTTGTGTATTGTTTCACTGAATAAGCGATGAGGGTCTGAAACTCATAGCCAGAAATCCTCACTCCCATTCAAAAGGTATGTGAATAAGCAAGAAGAGCCATCAAGTTAAGAGCTGTGGATCAAGAACTTTGAAGAGGATTAAACTAAAGTCCATTTTTGCCCTGCATGAAAAACCATATGCTTCCTGCTGTGTTGAAGCTTTTTGCGATTCTAACTCCGAGACTTAGTCACCAAACCTTTCCATCTCCCCATGTGCCCCTCCTCCTTTAAAATGCTCATTAAAATCTGCCAACTTGTAGTTTGCTGTTCTAATATTTCCCTTCAGTAGCAATGTCAAATTTAATGCATTTTACTGCATTAAATGCCGGTTATTGTTAATAGGGTGTTTGAATGCCATTTCTAGTGATCTTGTAGCGAATTCCAGGCTCAGGCAGCACCAGGTACTCTCCAACAAGTATGCCTATATGCAAATCTAGGATGAGTTGATAATTAATAATTTTGCAATCTTGATTCAATCCACATAAAAACAATGAAATGTCCTTCAGGAAAATATTTTCACGTAAAAATTGTGGTCATTGGCAGGTGTGGGTTAGAGAGACATGTTTACTTTTACCTCTGCTTGGCTCCTCATTTAGATTTACACCCTAAATGGAAACAAAAACTAAGCAAAGTACAAAACCCTTTCAGCCAGTGTCCTATTGCCTGTTTTCTGCCTTGTGGTAAAAGTAGGGTTAAAGCTGAAGAGATTGAACTCCTTAGGGGCATGGAATATTGTCCATATTTAATATCGGTTCTATGCAAAATTCTCATAATTTTTGATAATAGTAAGGTTGTGCATTATATTATCTTTAAGAGACAATTTATCATGCAGAAAGTGGTAATTATACAAGTTTGTCAGAGCAGTAAGAGACATTCAAGAAGTGGATGGTGGGGGTTCTGAACAAATATGTACCCATTAAGGGAAAAAGGAGGAGCTTCCATTCCAGAGGAAATGAACCACTGCCTCTTTGTGCCTCCCTGGCTCACACAACTAATTCTTAATTTTTGGTGGGGATTACTTTTGGCAACTAAAGCAAATTGAAAAGGGAAAAAAAAATGTCTTCACTATAAATACTTGTAAAGCAATAACTGTAGTAAAGACCCTGGGAGAAAGGGCCAGCGTGCTCTCTCAACAAGGGAGTAGTGTTTCAAACTAGCATGAGGTAAAAAAGAGGAATAAGCTTTGCCAAGGCAACACTGGCTGTTCATTAACTAAAACACAAAGATCTGTTGTTTGAGGGAAGTAGTATCTTATTCAATATTCAAATTTCTAAGCATATGACTAATGTAAACACATGATTAATTAAAGACCATAGGGAAAGTTGTTCCAATGGAATAGTGTTCTGCCTCATTGTGACTCACAAATTAAATTGTACGTGTGATTATTTATTCATCATAATTTTTTAATTAAATTTACTAATATCAATATCTTTGAATTTTTAGAGAAGTAGGTCATGTGTGTCCTACTCGACTAGCCACATAAATTGCAGCCAACTCACAAAGTACAGTCTGCTCTCAAACGTCAGCAAGTGTTTACAAAGTATTGTGGCTGTGCCATCAAACTGCATTTACTCACCGATAATCTGCTCACTGATACACATTTTGGCTTTTGCCGGAACTGCTCAGCTCCAGACCACATCACAGCCTTGGTCCACATATGAACTAAAGAGCTGAATTACAAAAGTGAATGAGAGTGACAGGCATCAAGGCAGTCTTCGACTAATGGTTGCATTAAACAGTCCTGGTAAACCTGAGGTCAGTGGGTATCAAAGAGAAAACACTTCAGTAGTTGGAGTCGTATTTACACAAAGGAAAATTGTTACATGGTTGTGGTGTTGGAGTCAATCATCCCAGACCCAAGGGAATCACTGCAGGAGATCCTCAGGGCAGTTTCCTAGACCCAGCCATCTCCAGCTGCTTCATGAACAACCTTCCTTCCATCATAAGATCAGAAGTGGGGATGCTCAGTTCCATTCCCTCTCCTCAGCAAATTAAATAGTCCATGCCTGTATGCAGCAAGACCTAGACAACATTCAAATAAATACCAGGCAATGATCATCTCAAACAAAGGGTTAGGGTTAGGGTTACTCTTGATGGTTAAGCACATTACCATTGCCAAGTCACCCATCCCCATAGAGTCATACTCATTATGACTATCAAAAGCCTAGAGGTTACTTTTGACCAAAATCACAACTGACCAGCCATGCAAATACAGTGGCTACAAGAACAGTTCAGAGACTGGGCTGTCCTGTGGCAAGTGATTCACCTCTGATCCCCAAGGCCTTCTCACCATCCACAAAGTACAATCAGGAGCATGAAGGAATACTCACCATGTGCCTGGATGAATGCAGCACCAACGGCACTCAAGAAGCTCAGCGTTATCCAGGACAAAGCAGTCCATCGGACTGGTAGCCCTGCACCACAACTTACATATTACCTCTGGTTCTCTATGCCTTTTCAGGTGGATGTAAAAGATTACCTGGCAGAATTTGAAGTACAGTCAATATTTATCCCTCTGCTAATGGGACCAAAAACAGATAATCAGGTCACTTATCACACTTGATCAACCAGCCACGATGTTTCCTAAGTAATAAGTAAGACTACACTTCACAGATTTTTAATGGATTGGAGTTCTTTAGACCATGAAGCTGGGTAAATATTTGAACTATCTGTGGGTGAGCATTTTAGGGAGCATTGGGAGATTCTGCCTGACTAATTTGATTAAGCTTTTTGGAGAAGTAACAAAATATATTGATGAGGGCAGTGCAGTTGATGTAATCTGCAACACCTGTCTATTCACCTCTTCCTTTCCTACCATCCAGGGACCCATGCAGTCTTTCCAGGTGAAACAGTGATTCGCTTACACTTCTTCCACACTAGTGTACTGTACTTGGTGTTCACAATGTAGCCTTCTCTACACTAGAGAAACCAAATACAGACTGGGTGACCATTTTGCGGGGACCTGCACTCACTCTGTAGGAGTGACCCTGAGCTTCCAGTTGACTGGCATTTTAATGCATCATCCCAGTCCCACTCTGACCTCTCTGTCCGTGGCATCCTGCCGTTTCAATGACCCCCAACATAAGCTTGAGGAACAACACCTTGTTTTTCATCTGGTCATGTTGCAGCCTGCGGAACTCAATATTGAATTCCCCAACCTCAGATAACCTGCTCTTTCCTTCTGTTTGTATCGGGACTGGCAATTAGTGCTTGCTCTTCCTCGCTTCATTTTTTTCTTCACTTAGATATTCTGGTTTGCTCAGCATGTTCCAGTTGGCCAGACTCCACCCAGACTACACAGCATTAGCAACACATCACACCGACAGTGAGCTTAACTGTTCGTCCAATGGCTGTCCATGATTTCATCTTATAACTGACATTTCCTTTGCTCCACCCATTGTTCCCTCTACCTTCTCTGCTACTTAGACTAACTTGCTTTTTCTCCTCCTCAGTTCTGATGAAGGATCTTCGACCTGAAATATTAACTAGTTTCTGTTTCCACAGATGCTTGACTGACTGAGTTTATCCAGCATTTCTGTTTTTGCCTTGGACTTCAGTAAGGCCTTTGACAATGTACTGAGTGGAAGACTGATCCAAAAGGTTAAAGCCTATGGGATCCAATGCAAGTTTGCGAATTGCATCCAAGTTGACTTGTAGTGGTAGACAACGGGTGACAGTGGAGGGTTGCTTTTTAATTAGAAGCCTGTGTACCACAGGGATCATTTCTGGATCCCTTGCAATTTATCATACACATTAATGAGGCTTGGTAGTGGTAGACAATGGGTGACAGTGGAGGGTTGCTTTTCAATTAGAAACCTGTGTACCACAGGGATCATTTCTGGATCCCTTGCAATTTATCATACACATTAATGAGGCTTGGTAGTGGTAGACAATGGGTGACAGTGGAGGGTTGCTTTTTAATTAGAAGCCTGTGTACCACAGGGATCATTTCTGGATCCCTTGCAGTTTATCATACACATTAATGATTTGGATATGAATGTAGGAGGTATGGTTCATAAATTTGCAGAAGACACAAAAATCAATGGTGGTGTTGAAAGGGAGAAGATAGTAAGGCTATCAAATGATATTGATCAGCTGGTAAGTTCATCCTGATAAGTGCAAGATTATGCATTTTGGTAGGTCTAATAATGGTGGGACATACACCATGAAAAGTCGAGCCCTAGTACAGAAGGATTTTGGTGTACAAGTCCATAGATGCCTAAAAACGGCAGCACAGGTAGATAAGGTAATGAAGAAGACATACAGAGTGCTGGCCTTCATAACCCGGGTGCATAGAATACATGACCATGGAGCTCACAGTACAACTTTAGTAAAGTTTGATTAAGCCACAGATGAAGTATTATATGTATTTTTGATCACCACATTATAGAAAGGACGTGAATGCCCTGGGGAGGGTGCAGAGGAGATTTACCAAGGTATTGCCTGGGATGAAACATTTTAATCATGAGAAGGGACTGGATAGGCTGGGTTTGTTTTCCTTGTAGTGGATGAGGCTGAGGGGTGAATCTGGTAGAGGTCTACAAAATCGTGACAGGCATAGATAGGATGGATAGTGAGAAAACTTTCTCCATAACAGAAGTCTAAAACCAGAGGGCATAGATTTAAGATGAGGAGGAAGAGGGTCAGAGGGAATATGAGAAAAAAATGCCCCCCCCCCCAGAAAAGGAGGTTGAAAACTGAAATGCACTGCCTGAGAAGGTGGTGGAGGCAGCAGGTACTCTCACAACATTTAAAGATGTACCTTGATGATAAATTAAATCACCAAGGCATAGAAGTGTATGAGAAACAAAGAGTTACTATATCTGCAGAAGATCTCCCAATTTCCCAAAGTAATGCCACTGGAATTCCCATAGATCAATTGTTCTTTCATAGTTTCCTTTGATCTTCCACTGAAGTTGTGGGAGAAAATCTAAGCAAGCGAGTCTTAAAAGGAGACCAAGTTCCCGATCAAATAAAGAAATTATGGGGAAATGTCTTTGCAAATTGTTGAGTATGTGGTGCGTGATGTCACACAGGGTGGTTAAATGCAAAATATTTATGCATTGTATCAACTTTAGCTTAGTTGGGAGCACTCTACAGGAAAGAGGGATCCAGACTGTCAGAAGAAACCAAGACTGTCTTTGTTCTGACACATGAATGTAAAAGATCTCATAGTATGGTTTTAAAAGCTATAGAGGAGTTATTCCAGTGCCTTAATTAATATTTATCTTTCACTTGATATCACAAAAAAAATCATCTTGATACTATCACATTGCGGCTCATGAAAGCTTAATGTGTGAAAACTGTTTGCTAAATTTCCTATTCTAGACAGTGACCACATCTCAAAGGTACGCTACTGCCCGTAAAAGCCTTTGGCTGTCATAAAAGGTGTTATACAAATGCAAGCCTTGTTCAAGGAGAGGGCTTGACGCATACATAAAGAAGAAATGAATAACAGAAAACAGGAAAAGAGTGGAAAGATGTAATTATGTTACAAGAGCTTGCTTATAGCTTGCTATAGACCAGGTATGATGGATGGCCTGTCGTCTGAAGTGGACTCTATGCAATTCTATAACTGTAAATGAACCTTGCAGAAATTTTATTCCAAATATCTTTTCAATGAGAATGAATGAAAATTCCTCCTCTATTCTCACTTTGAAATAATATATTGGCTGAGCAAAAAGCACCGTACAGTCACTCATCATCTTGCCTGTAAGGGTCTTAGTGAAGTTGCTGTTAAGGTGCATAACAATGGCTCCCAAAGTTAGTTATTGGATAAAAATACCAAACCCGTGCACCATTAAACCATGCAGACCTAAATCATACACAGTCCTGCTGAGTTAGCTGATTTCATTCAGTGAACATTGTGTCAGAATTGGCCTCAGCTCCTGCAAATGAATTAAAAGAGGTCTCAATCCCAGTTAGCATCAAAATTAGAAACAGCGTGTATTATATTAGGGGATGGCATTTTATGCATTGGTGTGATATGCGCACACTTCATAAGGTGTCAACACTGCCAGCTTCAGTTCGAACATATACAATATCCTCTTTGGCAATGCTTTGGAAAGTTTTAACTGACTGAGGAACTTCATTCTTACAAGTTACTCTTACTAGTTAACGAGGAAGAAAGGATAGAAAATCAAGAAGGGAATGGAATTGTACTACATAAATAGTAAATGTAATCCAATCAAAGAGCAACGTGTTTTAGACCAGCATATTTGTTTTGTTGATTATCAAGTCCTATCAGAAAAATGGATAGTCCAAATGAACTTAATTCAACTCAAAATTACATCCACAGCAATTGCTTTATTCACAGTGGTTCTGGCTGCGCTCTTTCATTAACTCTGCGAGATCAGTTAGTGCCAAGTCTAACTGTATGGTTGATAGAAGAAAAAGTCTTCTGCAGCAGGTTTAACAGAAATGCAGTCAACAGATAGAGGGATTTGCTCTCAGCTTCTGTTCTTGGACATACCAGTTAATGGAGACTGCTATAATTGTGGAAGTAGTCAAGTAACATGTGGCCCCAGGACTATATTGAAGGAATGATGAATGATAAATGAAAAAAAGCAGAAAATAATAGGCAGCCAGGTACGAGTGTATCTTTACAGAGATGTAAGCAAAGATCACAGTCTTTCAGTATGGATAACCAAGCTTTTCCAGTGTTTTGTTTTCACTTTGTTTTCATCAGCCCTCCAAGGATCCTCTGAATTGAACATTATTGGTGCATAACAATCAAAGACTCCAAGTCTCAGAAAAGGGATCAATCCTCACTGTGTAAAACTGTCATGAAAAATATGTCTATCATTATTTACAAAAGAAATTGCTACTGATATAAAAACAGAATGTGTTGGAAACAGTCAGCGGGTCAGGCAGCATCTGTGGAAAGAGAAGCAGAGTAACTGTTTCAAGTTCATGACTCTTCATCAGAACTGGGAGGAGAGGAACAAGTTAGTATAGGGTAGAGGGAAGGTGAGGGAGGGGGATGGGTGGAAAAGAGGGGATTTCCCCTATAAATTGAGACAGAATAATGTGGCAGTTAAAGGGCAGTTAAAATCAGATTAAGAGAGACACAGGAGACTGCATGTGCTGGAATCTGGAGCAAAAAAAACAAACTGCTGGAGGAACTCAGCAGGTTAGGCAACATCTGTGGATGCAAAGCCTTCATCACAAAAAGTTCTGAAGCAGGGATATGTTACAATTACAACTATACAGGGCCTTGGTGCGAGCAAATCTGTTGTATTGTGTGCAAAAAAAGGATGTACTTGCCACAGAGGGAATGCAGCAAAGGTGCACCAGGCTGATACCTGGGATGGTGGTATTGTTGGATGAGGAGAAATTGGGTTGAATAAGTGTGTAGTCACTAGATTTGAAAAGGATGTGAGGGAAAGGTACAAACAGGGTTTGACAGACTGGATGTGGGAGGATGTTTGCCCTGGCCAGTGTACTTAGTGTTGGGTTGAGGTCTTGATATTCAAACACCCTTTTCCTCAGTTGACCGAAAGCTGTGCTGATGCACTGAAGATGATGGTACATTTCATCAGCAATGTCTACCACTGCTGACAGGTCACTCCCAAGATATTCAGAGTAGGCAACCTTTTCTCGAGTCTGGCCATGAACTTTAATTGTACCGCTGGAGCAGTTTGGTAGAGGATCCTTGTCTTGCAGAAGTTCAGGGTAAGGCCTATCCTCCGGTATGTTTTACTGAAAGAGTTGACTTCATGCAATAGAGGCAGGGAATGAAGATTGTAGCATTAGTTCCAGCGCTGAAATCGTCACTGTGAGACCACAAAAAAATGTACGTGCTGTTTTTGAAATCACACGTTAGGGACCTCCTTCTCTCCCGGTCTTCGCATGGGCCACTTTAAGGCTTGAAAATACAACTGTAAGTCTTTTATTCTGTGTTGTAGAAGATTTTTTACTGATTTTTTTCTGAAAACGTATTTTTACTGAAGCAGGTGTGCTTCTACTTACGCAGATAAAGCACCAGAGTACAGAACCATCACACGTCTACACTCTTCCTGCTTTTAACGGCCTGCATTCTTTGCAGTCTTGGCAGCCCTCATTTTTTATTTGTTTAAGTACTGCAAAAAAAACATTATTATTAACCAGCTACGTGATTCAGTTCTTCCACCTCCGAGCGGTGCTGGAAAAAAAAGTCCCCGCAGAGAGAATGGGATTGGATTAAATAGAACCACTGGAAATTAAAACAAAACTTAAAAGATAGTTTCGTTTGAAGAAAAATAAAATTTAAAGAGTACTACTCCTTTTAAAACGAAAAAAAATCCAACTAAAGTTGTCACCTAGTGCCGAGTGAAGTTTAATGAACAAGTTTAACAAAAGAGATATATTTCTTGACGCGAGCCCCCCTCTTCTGTGATGGGATGTCTTTACTTTGCAAAGTTTGCTGTCTGGGCTACATATAGAATTGTTTTAGAATCCATTGCACTTTTTTTTCATCCTGCGGTTTCCGGCTTTACTCCCATTCCTCGTTTCTTTTCGGGGCCCCTGATAAGCACTGAGTAGCCGTGCGAACTGTGCACAGCACATCTCCGAACGGTGTTGCTGTTCATTCACCAGTGGCTCCGGATGAAGGTGCCAAGTTCCCCTCGCTGTAAAATGCAGCTTGGTGTGACTTACGCAGCTGCAGATATTTAGCCCCAGTAACTCCTTAATGATCAGTGGCCACGCTTCTGAGCTTCCCCGTACTTGGAGCGAAGAATATAAAATGAAACCAAAAGATGCAAATTGTTGGTGATACACAGCAGGTCAGTCAGCACGTGTGGAGGTCAACTTTTCAGGCGTAGACCCGTTCTCAGAGCAGAGCTCAGCATGCGAAGTCTGATCTTTACACCATTGTATAAAGGAAGGTACATGAAGGGACCAGAAATATTAAATGTACTTTAAACAGTCAGTGATTATTTCTGATAAAAATAAAGCCCATTGATTTGAAATGTTGATCCTGATTCCCTTTTCCAGGATGCAGCCTCTACCACCCCAGGGTGAAAATACTTTTCCTCATCTAATGATAGGCAGCAATGCCTCCGCCACAATTATCCTCAACACTGGTGCCCCACAAGGCTGCAATCTCAGCCCCCTACTCTACTCCCTATACACTCACGACTGTGTAGCCAGATTCTGCTCTAACTCCATCTACAAGTTTGCAGATGGACACCACTGTAGTGGGCTGTATCTCAAACAATGACAAGATGGAGCACAGGAAGGAGATAGAGAGCCCAGTGGTATGGTGTCAGGACAACAACCTCTCCCTCAAAGTCAGCAAAACAAAAGAAGTGGGGTGGAGTACACGCCCCTGTATGTATCAATGCTGCTGAAGTAAAGTTGGTTGAGAGCTTCACGTTCCTAGGTATACATATCACCAATAGCTTGTACTGGTCCAGCCACATAGATGCTATGGCCAAGAAAGTGCACCAGCCTTCCTCAGAAGGCTAAGGAAATTCAGTATGTCCCCCATGATCCTCACCATTTTTTAGAGATGCACCATGGGGAGCATCCTATCTGGATTGATCATGGCTTGGTATGGCAACTGCTCTGCCCAAGACCAGAAGAAATTGCAGAGAGTTGTGAACACATCCCAGTCTATCACAAAAACCAGCCTCCTCTCCATTGACTCAGTCTACATTTCCTGCTGCCTCGGGAAAGTAGCCAACATAATCAAAGACCTCTCCCACCCTGGTCATTCTTTCTTCTCCATCTCCCCCCTTCCATCGGGCAGAAGATACAGAAGCTTAAAAACACATACCACCAGGCTCAAGTGTGGCTTTTATCCCACTGTTATAAGACTTTTGAATGGACTTCTTGGAAAATAAAGATGAAGTTTTGATCTCTCAATCTGCCTCATAATGGCCTTTGCACTTTATTGTCTACCTGCACTGCACATTCTCTGTAACTGTAATGCTATATTCTGCATTTAAAGGTGTTAAAGGTGTTTCTCCTTTGTACTACCTCCATGTACTTATGTTTGGAATGATCTGTATGGATGGCGTGCAAAACAAAGCTTTTCATTGTATCTCATTACATGTGACAATAATAAACCAATTACCAATTACTGTCTTCCCACTAATCCCTCTACCAATCATGTCCACAAGTTTTTGATCCCTGATTAATAGAGGTAAGCCTTTCCCATTTACTGAATGCAGGCCCTCATAACTTCATACACAAATCGGCCGGTCATAACTTTATACCCTTTGTCACCTTCCCACACCCCAAACTGGTTCTTACCCATAGAGACCCAGAATATGACTTCAGACACTAAGTGGTTTAAACACTGATTGGATCCTAAATTATTTCTGATTGCCTTTCATGAAATGAAACTGTACAGAAGAATTTGGTCCATTGCCCATGTAATTAGAAATAAAACGTAGGCTTGTGTAGAAGGAGTTGAGCTTGGGACTATTGGACAAATCTTTCAAAGAGTGGGTAGGAAGGGTGGGCCGAATGGCCTTCTGTGCTGTAACTTTTGTTTTCAATGATTGTTTGGAGTATGACTTAGCACTCGACACACTAGTGAAGTTCAGGTGACAGTCATGGAATATGCCACTTGGAATTAGCAGTAAGTGCTAAAATGCTGCAGACAGACAGCGGGTTAGTTAAAATTTGAAAATTTGAAGGACAGGCAAATGTTTGGTGCAGGGATCCTTGGAGAACTGACAAAAGGCACCGCAACGCCTTTAAAGGCCCTAAGCAAGAGGACATTGGGAGGGAACGGGAGCTGGGGGTTATGGATGTGGAGAGAAGGAGCAGGGTGTGATGGAAAGTCATAGAGCCATAGAGCAATACAGCATGGATACAGGCCCTTCAGCCCAACCAGTCCATGCTGACCACGGTGCCCACCCATCTAGTCCCACTTTCCTGCATTTAGCTCATATCCCTCTAAGCCCCGCCTCTGTATGTACCTATCCAAGTGCTTCTTAAATGATACTATTGTACCTTCCTCAATCACTTCCTCTGAGCTCATTCCATATATTGACCACCCTCTGTGTGGAAAAGTTGCCCCTCAGGTCCCTTTCCTCTCTCACCCTAAATCTATGCGCCCTTGTTTTGGATTCCCCTACTGGGGGAAAGACTGTTACTCTCCACCTTAACTATGCCCCTCATGATTTTATAAACCTCTGTAAGACCACACCTCATTCTTCTGCTCCAAGGAATAAAGACCTAGCCTGGCCAACCTCTCCCTGTAATTCAGGCCCTCTAGTCCTGGCAACATCTTCTTAAATCTTTTCTGCACTATTTCCACTTTAACCACGTCTTTCCTATAACAGGGTGACCAAAACTCTACACAGTTCTCCAAGTGCAACCTCACTAATGTCTTACGTGAAAGTTGACCCGCGCTCTGTAATAAATCAGACAATGGCAGAACCAAAGAACTTACGATTAATGCTTTATTAGTTAAACGCTTGCGGGAGTGAGGGATACAGAGAAAGAGTAAACAGTGCAACCCGAGCTCTGTATTAGACCCACTCGAAGATGCTTCGGTTAGTGTGTACCTTCATATGGCTCATAGAAGTGCTCTTTCTCCCAATTGTGACCAGTGGGATCATAGCACAGGGTGACATGAGAGTTAGGCAGGTCAGAAAAGAGCAGCACCAGGGGAAGGTTTACTGACTACCACTGGGGAGGGCTGACTGCCACTAGAACTCGTGGCTGCACAGAGGGTGAACTCACATAGAGGCCCCTATTGGTACACAATATTTCCACTCCAAGTCCTCTGAGCGAGTCCCTTCCAGCCAAATTACAACCCAGATTTGATGTAATAGTGAAAGGTAATATATGGGTAGCATAATCATAAATCACTTGTAAAGGGTGCTGTGGTCAGATAGTCTCTGAGATTACCTTCCGGTCCAGACATTCGAACAGTACGAGTAGTTACAGGGAATCCACATTCTTCCACAAGTTCCTGATCCAGGGTGGATAAGTTTGCTCCTGTATCAATCAAAAATGGAAGAGAGACTCCCTGCACGCTCATCATCACAATGGGCTCTTCACTTCCTCCTTTTGCTATAAGCGGCAGAGCCCTTCCTGTGACCTCAGGTCACTGTCTGAAGGGATTGTTGGTGGTGAAGTGTGCCCTCTTTCTCTCATACCTGCTGTCTGTATTCTCCTGGCGACTAGTGGGACAGTCCCATCACCAGTGTCCCTCTTGACCACACTTAAAGCAGACATCCCTGCGTGGCGGTGGCGGTCCATTAAAAATATTCGGGCGACCCTGAGGTCTCTGACCCCACCCCCACTGCCTTCTCCTCCCTTGTTGATAGGATCTTTGGAGGAGAATCTGTGTTGGTCCTCCCGGAGGACCACCACTGCTGGGATACGGCCGATCATCCCAATTATCATCTCCCATCGGTGCACATAAGGGAAACTCATACTTCACACAGGGCTTGGTTGATGATCTAACTTCCTCTACATTGTTGGGCCAAAAAACCAGTACTGCCCTGCAGGATTGTTCTGTTGTATTATCACAACAGTCCAGGTTGGTCTTCACTCATGACACTGTTTTCTCTGGGAGACACTGCATCAGAATGGCATTAAATTGGGCAGACAGCTGTCCATTTTTGTAAGCCTGATCTCCAGCATATGTCTGATATACTGTAGTACAACGCTCCCAAAATTCTTGGGCTGTCTCTTTAGAAGCAGGTTTACATTCCAGAACCTTACTCATATCAATGGGTCTTTTCAAACTCTTCGAGAGGGCCGTCAACATAATATTAACTTGTCGATTCAGATCGTTATTTTGGTGATATAAATCTTCATATGTATCAATAGGACCTCCTCCTCCTCCAGGAGGCAGCATTGCTGCCTTCCACTTAATACTTTCTTCAGAATTCAATATAGCATGACAGAGGGAAAAGAGATCTTAAGGTTGTGTCCTGTACATGGTCTGAATAGATCGTATATAATTTACGAATCCAACTGGATCTTTGTTTCTACTTGGGGCATGATGGGTTATTAGTAACACCTCTTGGGGTTCGCATGGCATATAAATCTACACAGTATCTGGTTGGCCCTGAACAGCTGCTCAGGGATTAGGGAGTACTCGAACGGGGTATGTTGTCCTCCGGTGGGTGTCCACCTACTCCACAGGCATACCCATATATGGGTATACTTGACCAGCTCACGCTACCATTGGTCAAGCCGAGGCTGCTGTGTGCAGCCAGACAGGTTAACACATCTTTCACAGTTGTCTTCTACACTTATACAACTGCAACATAATATCCCAGCTCCTGTACTCAGTGCCCTGACTGATGAAGGCCAGTGTGTTAAGTGCTTTTTCACCACACTGTCAACCTGTGACACCACTTTCAATAAACTATGCACTTGTACTCCTAGATCCCTCTGTTCCATTACACTCCCTTGTGCCCTACCATTTCATAGTATAAATCCTACACTGATTTGACTTTCCAGAATGCATCATCTCACACTTACCTACATTGAAATCCCTTTTGCCACTCCTTGGCCCACATCCCTAACTGATTAAGATCCCTAACTGATTACAATAACTTTCTTCACTATTAACACAACCTCCTAATTTCAGGTCATCTGCAAACTTACCGATCAAGCCTTGTGCGTTTGCCTCCAAATCATTTACATAAATAACGAATAACAAAGGCCCCAACACTGACCCCTGCGGCACACCACTAGTCATCGGCCTCCATTCTGAGAAACAACCTTCAACCACCACTCTCTGCTTCCTACCTCTGAGCCAATTTTCAATCCACCTAATGAGCTGTCCCTGGATCCCATGGGACCTAACCTTCTAGACCAGCCTGCCATTTAGGACCTTGTCCAAGGCCTTGCTAAAGTCCAAATAGACAACCTCCACTGCCCTCCCCTCATCCACCTTTTTGGTTACCTCTTCAATAAAAGGTTCATTAAACATGACTTTCCACGCACAAAGCCCTGCTGACTCCTCCTAATCAGACTCCATCTATACAAATGCTGGTAGATCCTATCCCTCAGAATTCCCTCCAGTAATTTCCCCACTACTGACATCAGGCTGACGGGCCTGTAGTTCCCTGGCTTGTCCTTGCTACCCTTCTTAAACAACGGAACAACATTAGCCACCTTCCAATCTTCAAGAACTTCACCAGTGGCTAACGATGAAGCAAATATCTCCACAAGGGCCTCTGCAATTTCTCCTCCAGCCTTCCACAAAGTCCTAGGATGCACTCGGTCAGGCCCTGGGGATTTATCCACCTTAATGCGCTGTAAGGCTCAAATATCTCCTCCCTGGTAATGTAAATGTCCTCCAAAACATCTCCGCTATTTTCTCTTATTTCTTGAGCAACCATGATTTTCTCCTTAGTAAACACCGAGGAGAAATATCTGTTAAAAATCCCACCCACCTCCTCCGGCTCAAGACATAGGCAGCCCTGCTGAACTCTAAGGGGACCTACTCTCTCCCTAGCCACCCTTTTACTCTTAATATGGCTATAGAACTTCTTGTGATTTCCCTTAACCTTACCTGCCAGGTCCCTCTCATACCCTCTCTTTGCCCTCCTGATTTTCCTCTTAAGAGTATTCTTAATCTTTTTATAGTCATCAAGGGATTCACTCGTCCCCGGCTTCCTAAACCCAATGTGCTTCCTCCTTTTTCTTGAACTATAGCCTCAATACCTCCCATCAGCCAAGGTTCCCTAAACTTTCCAGGTTTACCCTTCACCCAAACAGGAACATGCTGCACCTGCACTCTTGATATCTCACTCTTAAAAGCCTCCCACTTGCCATTCATTCCTTTCCCCTCAAACAGACTCACCCAATCGACCTCTGCTACCTCCTGCCTAATTATTAGCCCAGCTCCAGTTTAGAACCCTAACGTGTGGACCTGTCATTTTCTTTCACTATCTTATCTTAAAAGCTGATAGAATTATGGTCACTAGAGCCAAAGTGCTCCCTGACTGCCACTTCAGTTATCTGCCCTGCCTTGTTCCCTGAGGTCCAGTGTTGCACCCTCCCGAGTAATGTCCTCTATATATTGAGTCAATATATATTGCCAGAAGAGGGATAGATGAAGGCAAGCGACAGCTACCAGCGTTGCAGAGAGGGTCATTCACTAGCCACATCATCGAAAGGAGAGGAAGGAGTAACAAATTCCAAAGCTCATCTCAGGCAGGCTGTGAAAGGGCGGGAGTACAGCAGCTCGACCAGAGCGGAAAGAACAGCAAGAGGTGAGAACAGGAACGGTGTAAAGCCGGCGATAGTTTGCACCAGGGGAATGAGGAATGCGTCAGGAAAGGAACAGAAAAAAAACTGTTATGATTTTTGAGCCGAACTTGTTGGAACAGTGCGGGAGGACAACGAGCAGTGGGTAAACTGCGCCCGAATGCATGCAACGTGGCACCAGTTGCCCCCAAGTCGAATGCGTCGGAATCTTTCGCAGAGTGAAATCAGGTGAGCCACACTAGATCCCTTCCTTTCTCCGATACTGCTGAACTTTATTTCCTCCGATTTAGGCGTATTGCTGTTTCACCACTAAATAGTATTCAGTTCTGCACACGCCCAATTATTTCCCAAGCAACGTGTTACCCTGGCGCTGTGCTGCAATGGTGATTAATTGAGTACATGCCCTCTTTCTTCGTCTTTTAACTGAAAAATCCAGCGTGGGATGGCGAGCAGCATTCCACAGGGGACAGCCCAGGGTCACTTCAGTCAAAGTTCCCGCCCCACAGTTGTGGCACTCAGCGAGCGATGCCCTGCACAAGAGGAGAAATGCGGAAGTACGTGGCTTAAATACTGAAGCAAACCGGGAACCTCGGTCAAAAGAAAGACTTCGCAATAAACCTGGTCCTTGTTTTGGGTTTATTTTGTGTCTGCGCATCTCCGGCCAGAAGTACTGGCTGGGCGAACTGTCAGACGTGTGTTTGTGTGTGTGTGTGTGTGGTTTCGCAGACCATGGGAATTTCTCCTCTCTTCATTTTGGTGCATCACAGGCGAGACCTGGGCACGGGAGCGAGTCTCTGTGGAGGCTGAACCCGCTCCCAAGGACATGTCGGGTCCATTAGCAGAGCCAGCCAGACTCTCTGCTTCCATTCCCCCGTTTATTCGGTTCCGAAGACTGGAGGTTGAGAAGTGACCCAAGCGATGCCAGGCTTCGGAAGTATTGCTTGTCGGCACTTGAGACCGAAGACCGTCAGGAAGTCTGTTCTGGCCTGCCTCCTCCTATGGATCGCCTGCTGGTTTCTTGTAAACATGTCAGTCTTCATCCGCAAGAATATCTTTGCCGAATATTGCACCGACCAGAAAAGTAAAGGAATTCTCGGTCGACTGGTAAGAAATTTTACGAGATAATACAGATGCAAGTGTGCAAAATACGACTGCTCAGTAACTAATGACTGATGAATTAGAAAATGCACTTCCATCGGGATTTATATTGACAGGACTTACTCCTTAGACAAGCTTTATTTCAAGGTCGTTTTGTATATAGTTTAAAAAATAGCAAGCTGTTTCTCCCACGAAAATGAAGTTTAAGCCTAATTCGGTAACCATTTAAAAATGTTTAGTATTTGATCCTGAATCTATATTTTTGGGATTGTGAAGCGAGCATTGTAACGAGATGTTGATCGATTAATAGAGCGCTATTAAACTGGAAAAGAGTTACATCATTTCGAGTAAAAATGAATGCTCACCATTTCTCAGAGGAAGCAAATGAATCAAGCTGCCAATTATTCGAGTCATTTTTATAATCCGATTGAAAGTGGGAGGTTGGTATGTTTAACTGGCGTGAATAAATGTGCTCAAGACAATTCTAAACCTGGAAGAAGTTGTTGCATTTATCGAGTGCTGGTTTGCCCATAACAACTCCTGGTGTGGATGATTTAAAAGTATTGTTCGGACTAAAGCAGACTTTAGACGTGACTTTTCACGCACCCGGCGCTGTTATAAACAGCCTTCCTGCTCTGGCCACGCTTTAACCTGCTGCACCAGTGTGGATGATTAATTGCCGGAGGACAGGATTAGCACCATCAACCGATGATATCGTCAGTTCGCAGTTCACCAGACTGCTAAATATAGTGACGGAACAAACACATTTTAAATCGTTTAATTGCAGAACGCCCAACAATCTTATTCAAATTGAATGACATTACAGAGCCTCTTGTTGTCTGCAACTTTGAAAGAGGATCTTCAAAGCTCGCTTGTAAACTAAAGGACATTTTGCCCTTCATTTAATACTGTACTCCAGATTAGGTTGATCATTTAGCGAAAGCTAGCACAATATCTGCAAAAGTACATAATAGGCATTTACGACGTTTTTTAACCACGGAAATTTCGTAACCATAAATTCAATTTTCTATTCGCTCTTAATTTTAACATTATTAATTAACATGCGCGAAGATATGAAATATTAAATTAGAATTGCTCCATTATTTCCCGTATTGACCAGCAATGAAACCACAATCTATATTAATGGACGTCACAAGAATATAAATGTTTGAAATGCACGCTTTCGTCCCGCTGATCATACATGTAAGGGTCGGGTTCAGAAAACCGGCAAATGTTCAGGTCACGCTTGCAGTTGATTTTATATTTAAGATGAAGTTGCAGTAAATCTCAATGGAACAGGTATTGGGATACCATGAAAAGCAAGAATGAATTAAGGAGTATCGGGGACATATGAAAACTGCCATTCAACCGTCATCAGTCAGCAAACACTTACCAATAAAACTGCCAATGAGGAAGAAAATAGAAACCAATTAGGTTGCTCAACGTACTTTTTGAGAGTATTTCTAACCATCACTTTGTGTGCGGGATGACTGGAGAGCAAAGTGATTTCCAACATAAGAAACGGATATTACAAATATATAATGTGGAAATAATTAAATGACCTTTCTGTGTTTGTAAACTCTCTAGTTTTTTTCTCTAGGAAACATACATGGCTTTTAAGTCTTTAGTACCTGCATTGATTGAATTTTCAACAGTTATTGGTCCCCCAGCTGAATTAATAAACTCCACCAAATAACAGGGTACACATTATAGGCTACAGTGCTGTCATTCTCTGTAAACTTCTGCAAACAGAATTTCCAGCTAAGATTGCCTTCCTTTGGACTGAAGTGACCAATGTTACACTTTGCAATGGGAACACATTGCCTCTTTCATGATCTTCAACAGGAGAGGTTTTCCATAACCATGCCTCTCCTTGGTGTCGGTGATTCCAGTGATGAAAAAGGATAGCGAGAAGGGCTTGGTAGCTGGAGTCTTGTGATCTTGCTACAGGAGTTGCTTAGGGGAATACCCCAGGCTGAACCTTATCCAATTGCTTCATTGTTAATCAACAACCTACTTCTGCCAGAGGTAGGATGTTCTTTCATGATTGTGTTGTGTTCAGTACAATTGAAGCACCTCAGATAATAAACTAATGATTGACCACATGTCGCAAGACCTGATAAAATTCTGTCATGGACTAGTAAAGGAAAAGTAATGTTCACACCACACAATTTCCAGGCAATGACCACCAAGAGGAGGTTTGTTCACCTTCCTTTGACATACAATAGCACTGTTGTCAGTGAATCTTTCACTATCAACTGTCTAGGAGGCCATTGGGGGAATAGCCCCAGCCACATAAATACTGTGGACGTAAAACCTGATTAGATGATGAGTATTCTGCAATGACTGGCTCATACTGTGACTCCTCAAGCCTTTCCAACATCTACAAAACACAGTTTAGGTACATGGTGGAATACCCTCCACTTCCCTGAATGGGTTCAGCAACATGCTAGAAGCTCACTAATATTCATCACAAAGCAACTTATATGAATAGCTTTCCTTAAGCATTTCCTTAAATGTCTCCTCCTTCCATCATCCCTCACTGGCTGCAATGTGCACCATCCAAAAGAAGCACTTGCTATGGTTTATTCACCAGTGCTTCTTAAGTCTGTGGCTTGTGGCACCTTCAAGGACAAGGGAGCAAGTGCATAGGGACACCACCTTTTCAATTCACATAGCCTTCTGATTTGAAAATACTTTGCTGATTCTTCATCATAATGGGATCTTGGTATTCCAGATCTAACAGAAATAGAAGTATTTTCACTGCATAGGCTGAAACAGTTCAAGATGGCAATTTACCACTGCCTACTCAATAATGGCAATTAGGCAGATACAATAACCTTTGGCCTCACCAGTAAGGCTCACATTCATAAATGACAATACCATTTCTGAGGAAACTAACTTAAAGATTGCAGGTCTGGAGCCAAGAAAGGCTCCACCTCTGTACGCTTTGGGAGATGGTGACAGGCTGAGAAATGATAAGATCTTGATTTATTACTGTTGCGTTCCCCCAAGACTTTGAAATACTGAAGCCATACCAGTTTGTTTCGGAAGCATCCCTATTGCTTTACATAAAACACTAAGAAGTTCTATTAAAGATATTAACCATCATTCCCAGACTAGGGTTTCAATTGAAGATTACATATTAACTTGGCTTGCTTTATTTTATGATTCATCCAAATTTCTCATTTCATTGCTCTCCCTATAAATTGCCCACAGGTAATTGTTAGTTTCTATATAAATTTATTGAGGGAGTTATCCACCATCTGCCTAGTTTATCACTTCTTCATAAGTGAAAAGTTGTGTGACTGGCAGCCTCCATGTCTGCAGTAAGTGGGAGTACATAATGACGACACTTAAAAGTGTGAGGAAATTGATAAAACAATATAATAAAATTACATGGTATTATGGGTTTAAAGTTCTGTCGCCTCTTCAATTTCAGAGCAATTTGGGATGGATGATGTGTGGTAGTATTGCCTACAAATCCACATTTTTGGGAATTAATAAATAAGAAAAATGCTTCATATTTTATTGCACATTAATGCTTTGTCTAGAAGTCCATCTAAAGCTTCTTCCTCACAAAAATGATTGCCAATGTTTGGAAAGTCGCACTAGTCCAGTAGCCTTCTAATGATTCTCCTTCATAAAATTCTGTAGCATTCCAAAATATTTATTTTGTTGTTTATGACAAATGACATATGACATTTATTGTCCACCCCTAAATATGTTTTATGCTCCTAAAATGGATGTAACATTCAGAGCCAATAGCATCATTTAACAGAAAAGTGAAGCTGTAAAATTAATAAGCAAGTTGTTCATTCGCTGGGCCTGTAAAAGTGTGTAATTAACAGACCTAACGAATAAGAAGTTGGAAAACTGCAGATGTTTAGTGAGACAGAGCCACAGAGTCATCCTGTATCTTTTGAACATTATACTAGTAAGAATCACTTGGATCTCACAGAAAACCAACCTTGCCACAGATTCTATTAAAGCTTGAATGTAATTGCTGATGTTGACTTGAAGGAAGATTGTGGCTGAGCTCTCGGTGACAGATTAAACATCACTGTGGCTTTAAATTTCCATACCTCCACTGAGTCATTTCAACACTAGAGTGGGGTGCGTGGATTATTTTGATAGAAGCAAATAAAAACTATGAATTTCTGGCATTTAGTTTTGGAATTGAAAGAGATGGTGGTATGAGATTGCAGAATATTGACTAATTATCATGGCAACTGATCAAAATTTTTTAAAAAGTATTTCTTAAAATATAAGAAGTTCTTAGTCACTGTGCAATAATGTACGGTACAGCATTTCAGCCACTGTAATATTTCAGTATTACAGTATTCCTTCCTTTGTACAGCCTCCCCCTGTCTGCGTGGGTTTCCTCCGGGTGCTCTGGTTTCCTTCCACATTCCAAAGATGTACAGGTTAGGAGTTGTGGACATGCTATGTTGGCACTGGAAATGTGGCAACACTTGCGGGCTGCCCCCAGAACACTCTATGCAAGGATGCATTTCACTGTGTGATTTGATGTACATGTGACTAATAAAGAAATCTTATCTCTTAATAGTGAGATGCAGTATTGCAATGGGAGAGATTGAGAAAACTGTTGGAGTGATGCCACAGCTTTTGCTTGACATCAGTCTATACTGGGTCTGTTGTGGACTTGTTGCTTAAAGCCATGGCTTGAATGATTTTATTGTGGAGCCAGAGAATCGCTCACACAATCCATTTTCAGGTCAGACAGAAATGTATTTGATCAGTTTTTCACCTCAAGGAAAGAGAGAAAGGTCAATTAACCTACTGGCACAGTTCAGCCACTCTCTCTCCACTTGTACAAAGCACAACATTTTTATACATGTTTAAAGATAAGTTAAAACATCTTCACCAATATATGGACTTTTCAGCTATCTCTTCTTCACAGTGAGAAGGTACATGATCTGACATCAGCATTACTGCATGATCATCCTCTCCTTATAGACCCCTACCTTTTGATCAGAGTCTGGTGGTCTCATGGTTAAACAATACACTCTTTCAGTTAAGGCCTTGGTTACCAAGGTGATGGTACTAAAAGCACAAGGGGTCTTCTGGTATCTTTATAGACTTATTTCAGGGAGTAGAAATACCCTTGGCCTTGCACCATTCTTTATAAAAGAATGTGTAAATTAACCCTTCAGTCTATACCACTGTGTCTGATCACTTTACCATCATGTAGCAGATGTAGGATGAAGGTGGATTTCTGAGGGCAGCTATATTCAAGAGGAATGCACACAAAATGCCAGTAGTCGGGAAGTGAACAATTTAAAAATAGTGTTGTCTTTTACCGCCTCTGTAACTATTCACTATTATTAATTGGTTCTTCCTTTTCATTCCAACATGCACTGTAACAGCAGGGATAGTCATCCTGAGGGCAGACGCTCACCATCCAATTTCTTTCCAGATGCATCATCTGCAGCAGTATTAACTTGTATTTATGCAGTACCAAAGTCACTGGAAACAGTGCACTTTACCAATCAGAGAATGAAATACCATAGACCACATTGTTTGTGGGTCATACCACAAGAATATTTTGTTTCAAGAGGAAAGATTGTGCAATGCTGCCAGAAAAAGTATGGTCTATGAGCACTCTGACCTACTCTAGAGGGCTGCTTTACAAAATAATAACCTCCTCTTTGACTAAATAGAAGCTTCCTCAGAACAATTAGGTGCCTTTAATTACTGAAGGCAGGAGCAATACTAATTTGCTGATCAAATATCTCAGCAGATTTATTATCCTCCACAGTATGGCTGTGATCCAGATGGCTGTTTGATTGAATGCTCCTCCCTATACACATTTCTTCAGAAAATGAGACTAAATCACATTGTCTAAATTATAATCATGCAGCTAAAACAAAATCATACAGCTCAAACCAGAGAAAACAATACAATGTTAATGTGCTTTTGCCATTTAATGGAGAGGCTCTAAACTGTGTGATCTATACCGGCTTCCTGATGCTGAGGGACTGCAGGATTGTCTGAAATACCATACTTCAGAGAACCTAAAGGACTCTTATAGGCCTGTTCACCAACTAAAAATGTGGCACCATTCAAAGAAGGGCAATAAGTTTGGCCATTTTCTCTCTCAAAGATACATTTCATTACTTGTTCCAAGATTAGACAAAACTACTGCTGCATTTTTTCCACACAAGTACTACACTTCAAAATTTTTCATCCTATAAGAGCGAGCCAATTTGTTTTATTTTGTTCCTTCTCCATTGGAGGGCAATTTTTGTAATCCAGATGGTTTAATTTAAAGACAACTTACAGGAATATTCATTTTATTAAATTTCCGACAATATATCATATCTTTTGTTTTAGTTCTTTACAAAAGCACACAACATAATAGTAGAGCTGTGGTATAAATATTACACTGTGAGTCTTAACTATAATTTCAGGTGCAATACATAGATATCTGAGAAATATTACTTGCTCTGTAGCATTTCAAATTTAATGTTAAGTTATCATGCATACATTTTTATGTCTAATTTAACTTTAAATACACTGAACTTTCATATTTTGGTGTTCTTTGTTGCAATAGAATACAGTGGAACTGATTTTGAGTTTCTATGTTTGTTGCAGTGTCATGACTATCAGAAGGGAGTGCTGACAGGAGATCTGTGCGAGGATTTGTGTGTCACACAGACAATGATTTATAAACGATGCCTGTACTATGATAAAGGGAAAAAAGTTATACAGGCTGATTGGAATGGGCGGCCAATAATTCTGAAATCCAAACTAGAAGACTTCTTAAGCTATGACAGCCTCTATCTTCTGGATGAACAAGAAAGCAAATCCATTCCTGATATTGACATCCTGGTCTTTACTGCACTGGAAATCAAACACTCCTTGGGTCTGGAAGTGAAGAATGTTACGGTACCACAACTATGGACCAAGCACTTAAAAGACAGAAGGGGCTCTTTCTCAAGAGCAGAGCTAGCCAGTATGTGGTCCCTGTTGCAGCAGGAGGAATATGTATTTTTCCAGTTACTGCAGGATCTCAGTAAACATGTTCTCAAAATGGTGGGCTCCTGCGGTCATTTCTATGCTGTTGAGTACCTCACAGCTGGTCACGCTTGGCATCACAACCTTTTTTCCCTGGAGGAGCTGGGCACTCGCTCCTGGCGAGGCAGCAGCAGCAAGGAATTGTGGCAGGCAGCTAATGGGATTGCACTTAGCTTCCTTGATCTAGCTAGGCACTTTGAGAATGACTTTTCCCACCAGCTTCATCTCTGTGACATCAAGCCAGAGAACTTTGCCATCAGGGCTGATCTAACGGTAAATTGTGCGCGTGGGATGAGAAAATAGCAGCATTGAAAAGACAGGTTCTTGGTTCCCCTGTTTATAAATGCATTTAAAAATGTTATAAATTTGAGGTGCATGGTTCTCTTTTTCAAGTGGTGTAAGACACTTCAAATTAACCTTCAATTACATTCAAAGGATTTCAATATATATTCGAAGTCTACACCAGCTTCAGTAGCTAAAATGGGAAAAGGGAAGCAAAATTACAGACACTGAGCCTTCAGAAAAAATCATTGATTGCATCAGCTCTGAAATATCTTTTCTCTTTTCAGATGTTCAGATACCAGCTGAGTGCTTCCAATATGTTCCCATCACACACCAGTGAGGAAAACAGCATAAATAGAATATAAGCCTCATCAAATTTCTGAAAGTAACTCCACATTGTTCAATGAGTTTTTATGAAGCGATGAGATAGATTTCTGCTGGGTAAGAATATTAAGAGATATGGGACTAAGGCAGGGAAATGGGAGTTGCAGATCAGTGAATATCCAATAGAATGGCAGAATCAACTCAATGGGTTGAATAACCCACTCTTTCCTTTGTTACTGGATTTCAAATGCATGTGCATGCGCGTGCAAGTACACACACTAAAATAAGAGCAGGAATAGGTCATGTGCCTCCTCAAGCCTGCCCTGTCATTCAATATAACCATGGCTGATCTACTCCAGGTCTCATCTCCTTTTCTGTGCTAAGTCCTCAAAGCCTTCAATTCCCTGATCTTCCAAAAAAAATCTACCTCCTCATGAGATATCCCCAACGATCCAGCCTCCACAGCCCTCTGAGGTGGAGAATTCCAGAGATTCACCATCTTCTGTCAGATATCTATTGACATAAAAAGTCTTATGATTAATACATTGCCTAAGAGATCAATGGGAACAGACTCAAAGTTAAATTTCAAAAGTAAATTAGATAGAGATTTCAGACCATGCCTGAATGTTGCCTAGGACTTGCTGCTTCATTTGCTGAGGAGTTGCTCTACCCTTTTTTTTAACAACTGTTACTGTAAGAAAGGGTAAAACATTGACCAGGAATAAAGGAGATGAATATTTATTTTCAAACTCCATTTAACAGAAGTTAACTCTAATTAACTTCAGATTATGCTTGTGTTCAATCATTTTTTTTTCTCTTTTAAGATTTACAATTTTTTTTCTTTCCTCGTATATTTTGATTTGTTCAACACATTGCTGTGTCTGAACTGAACAGGAGAAATGGAAACAGGAGCAGTCCCTTACACCTCCTTGAGATAGGTCTCACATAAGGAAAAGTATATTACCTTAATGCTTATTAAAAATTAACAGCAAAGTCACTATTATTTGAGCATTTAATCCAGGATTAGCCTCCACTTGGAGAAAGCTACATTTGCAACCATATTCAGCCAGAAGATCCATCTTGGATCCATCTTCCAGATGATATCCCCACCATCACAGAAGCCAGTTTCCAGCCAATTCGATTCACTTCACACAATGTTAAGAAATGGCTGAGAGCAATGGATACAGCAAATGTTACAGGGCCAAAAAACATCACTGCTCCCCTACTGAAGAGCTGAGCTCCAGAACTAGCTGCACCACTAGCCCAGCTATTGCAATACAGTCACAATACTGGCATCTACTCAACAACTGGGAAAATGCCCAGATGTATCCCATTTACAAATAAGAGGGTAAGTACAAGATGGCTAATTACTGCCCAATTACTCAGCTCTCAATAATCAGCAAAGTGATGGAAGCCATTGTTGACAGTGCTATTAAATAGCACTTATCAATAACTTATCTGTAACTCTTCAGCAAATGAAGCAGCCCATGTCTGCAAGCAGCAAGTCCTAGCCAACACTTTGACATGGACTGATAGGTGGCAGGTAACATTCGTGACACAAAAATGCTAGGTAATGATCTTCCCCAAAAAGGGAAAATCATCAATATACTGGGGGTCACTTTTGACTAGAAACTGAACTGACTAGCCATATAAATACTGTGGTAAGGAGAGCAGGTCAGACCCTGGGTATGGTGTGGTGAATGACTCACCACTTCTCACCCAAAGCCTTTCCTCCATCTATAAAGCAAAGTCAGGAATGTGATGAAATAGTTCACATGCCTGGATGACTGCAGTCCCAACATTTCTCAAAAAGCTCAATGCTGTTCAGAACAACGCAGCCCATTTCGTTCACACCACATTAATCATTCTAAACATTCATTCCTCTGCTAGTGGCACACAATGGCTGCAGTGTTTACCATCTTCTTGCTCAGACTAAACCAACAGCACCTCACAAAGCTGCGACATCTATCCCAAGAAGGACAAAGAGCAGCAGGTACAGGGGAACATCACTACCCGCAAGTTCCCCTCCAAGCTACACACTATCCTGCCTTAGAAGAAAATTTCCAGTTCTTCATCATAGCTGGATCTAAATCTTGGAACCTCCTCCCTACAGTACAGTGGGAGTACCTTATTCACAATCACTGCAGAGGGTAAAGAAGGCAACTTGCCATCACCTTCTCAAGGGCATTTAGGGATGGGCAGCAAATGCTGGTCTTGCTCACAATCCCCAGATCCTGAAAGTGTTATATAAAAAACATAAATTATATAATGACTGGGATATAAAAACACAGACATGCACAAACTCAAAACAACAATCATACATAAACAGCACAAGCATATTAAACAACATACATTTATATATGCAAACATGTACACAGGCTCAATGTGTACATGCAACCTAAACAATACACACACACAGACACATAAACTGTAACACACAAAAATATTCAACACATTTATAGGCAAATAAACACAAAACTACAAAACCATGCACGTGCACACATAAACTTGCAAGTATTCTCTAGTGAGCGCCACTGCGGATCTTGCTAAATTTTAATTGGGCTTTGGTGAGTGCAATGTAGCCAGGACAAGGGGTGCTTGAGAAATTTAAAGACAAATGGGAAAAAGAATCCATCAAGGCGTAACCAGTGGGTGATGGTCACCAGACTAGGATTTTTGCTGGTAAAGTTGTGGCTCTCTGATAAATGAGGGATCCAAAGGAGTAAGCTAACTGTTCAATAACATTGAATGAAAAAGTATTTTAGCTCAGAATGAGGCCCTACAATTCACTGGGCCTACACTTGCTCTAGTAAGAGTGATCCATTTAACCCCATTCACCTACTCTTTCCCTAAATCTCCACAATCTTTCACTTTATTCATTTATTCATTCATTCACCCATCCATTTATTTGTGTATCTGATTGATTGACTGCCTTTTGAATACAACTACCGAATCTATATCCACTACACCATCAGGCATGGCACACAGTATGCTAACTATATCTATGTTTCGTGTGGCTTTTGGTTCTTTTGTCAATTAGATAAATCTTTACCCTTATCATCCTTACAGCCATTGGAGGCAGGTTTTCAACGTTTAAGGGGTTTAAGTGTTTTCTTTGCATGACTGTTGACAAATCTCCTCTTTAGCTTCACTGTTATGAGGAGAACAAACCAGCTTCTCCATTCTGTCCAAGAACTGTAATTCTCATTCCCAAAACTACTTTAGCAAATCTTTTCTGTGACTTCTCCAAAGCCACTTTATCATTCCGATAGTGTTGTGCCCAGAACTGGACACCAGAATTCAACTGCGGATAAATTAGTGTTCTATATCGTTTTAAATAAAAAAGCATGAATTGAATTTGAATTCAAATACTGTTCTGGCATTTTATCCAAAAACAACATATACAAACAAAAAAAAAGAGGAAATAGCATAATAGTAACTATTAAATAGTAGGTATTTTTTATATACGTAAAACACTGATTGCCCTTATATCTTGCATTTTCAGTTTTAAATATATTCGGATGCACAATGAGAATGTGCTTATATGTGAAACCAGTTTTGTGCATAGTTATGATTGATGTTCAGAGACTGAAGCAAGATATATAAAAAAATTAGGTTAATGGATTTTTGTGTCAGCAGCTCATCTGCATGTTCAAATATTCTACATGTGAATAAGTCAAGGATGAATGACTGAAGCATATAAAAAAATAAATTTCTTTTAACTCCAATCACTGGCTTACCACTGGCTCAACATAGTCCAGTGTTGAGGACGACAGTGGTTAATTTCTGAGTACAACCTCTATCCTGACTTTCTGCCCATGTAAAACTATGGAAACTTCAAAATAAAAGGCCTGGGTCTTGCAGGGAAATATCAGCAGCCCCCTTGTGATCACTAACAATTTCCCTGTGTAACCAACAGCCATCGTGGATTATCTGCAGGAACACTGATGACAGAAAGTTACTGTAAACTGTTGATGGCATTTTTCAAGAATGAGCTCCAGTGTTGCAGTCCTCATGAAGTCCAGTGGTGAAGTGTCAATGAATGATAATTCACCAGCATTTAAGCTGGATAATCTCCCCAAACTTGTGCAAAGTTAGACCTGATGCAGGAGTAGGGTGACTTAGAGGCACAGCAAGCGGTACTGCTGCCTCACAACTCCAATGACATGGGTTCGATCCTGACTTCAGGTGCTGTCTGTGTAGAGTTTGCACATTCTCCCTGCAACTGTGAGGATTTTTCTTGGGTGTTCTTGCTTTCTCCCACACCTTAATCAAGTAGGTAGGTTGACTGGCAAGTTAATTGGCCACTGTAAATTGCCCCTTGTGTAGTGGGTGAGGAGTTGATGACCTTGTAAGATAGTGAAAATAAGAGAAGGAATGGGATTGCTTTGAGACCCAGCATTGAGTTAATGTTCCAAATAACCTTGTTCTATGTCATCAGGAAATATTAGAAAAAAATGGTGTAACCACTCATTTGATTGGAGAGGAATGGATGGTTACAAAATGCAAAGATATGTTTGAGTTAATTTACATAATCATTTTGCTTTATTAAATTTTCTTTAATAATATTAACATGCGTTTTAAGCATTGATGTGATGGTTTGAATGGCCTCGTATGTCATAAGAAAATATGTAAGTATACTTGTGTGTTATCTTCATGTTTTTTTTCCAATTTTGATAATTAAACAAAAGTCGTTAGCATTCAGAAAAAATTGTGACAGGTTTGACAGCTGTATCAGGTGGTGCAGCTTAGCTGACTACCAAAATTTGTTTCTTTAGTTTTATGGATGAGGCCTTTGATGCCTCGTCCAGGTGATGGCTTTGGTATACTTGGGCCCTGCTAGACCACAGGGCATTGCCATTGTGTAGCAGGTGAGAATGACATCGGGGGAATCCACCAAAGGTAAACCTGGAGCTGTTGTGTAAGTCAGAGACAAGCATGGGAGGCTTGCCACTAACAGGTTGGGTTAATGTTCCCATTAAAGTTGAGAACGGGAGTGTCACTGAAGAGTTTTACATTTATGATTGCTAATAGCATTGTCAGTCCTTTCGGGATTTGTTTAAGTAAATTCATTTTATTAAGGTGACTGCAAAGAGAACCATTAGTGAGGTACTATTGATATGAATTTGGAAACATTAGCTGATCTCCATTTTTCTGTTTTAGGTTGTTGCGATAGATGTAGATATGGCATTTTTTGAACCCAAAATGCGTGACATCCTTGAACAAAATTGTACAAATGACGAAGACTGCAACTTTTTTGACTGTTTCTCTCAGTGTAATTTAAAGACTAAAAGATGCAGAGCAGAGCGTTCAAATAACAACCTGCAGGTTAGTTCAAACATTACTCTGAGTTAACTGAATGTATTTTCATCAATCCTTTAAATTTAATGTCCATACCTCTTATATAATGATGCATGGGGGATTATTGGTTGTGGTCTGTGACTAGTGCTCACCATTAATACCTAAATGAGCTCATCAGTTCCTAAATCCTAACTCCATCTGTAACTCTGTGGCTCATTACCATCCAAACACTAACTCTGACTCCTGACATTTGTTTCCCGCCTTCCATTTGTCCTCTTTATCGTTGGCTATGGTGCTCTGCTTCCATATTTCAACATCTTATTCAACCATTCAACCCATAATGTATATGCTGACCCTCAGTTCAATCCCTGTCCCCCACTAATGTTTCCTGTAATCTTTTTATTCCCCTCACTGGTATGAATTCAACATCACATTTGCCTACTGACTACATCCTGAGGCTGCCATAGTACCCTCATAGAATCATAGAGATTTGCAGCCCTGAAGGAGGCCATTTGGCCCATCATGTCCTTGCTGCCAAAAAAAGTTTTGTTTAATTCCACTTTGCAGCTGTTGGCCCGTTGCAAGGCTCTTCGAGTGCTCACTTTTTAAATATGGTGAGGATTTCTGTGGGGCTGTTTTGTCAACTTCCTTTTAGTTCTGCCAATGAGCTAAAGCAGCGAGGTGGATGAGAAGAGACTGCCAGAGGATAGTCTGGTACAATTGGCAAACGAACGGCAAATCAAATTTAATAATCAAAAGTGTTAAGTGATATATTTTGACAGAAAGAACAAGAAGAGACAAATTGGATTAAATTGCACAGTTCCAAAGGTTGTGCAGAAACGGAGGGATGTACAGTATGTGCATACATCTTCAAAAATGGCAGGAGATGTAGAGGCAGCACTGGATCCTGGAATTCATAAATAGAGGTAACAGAGTAAAAAGAACATATGTTGAATCTCCTTAAAAGACTAGATCAGCAACAAATGGAGTATTGTGTCCAATTTGTGTTCCTTCACGAAGTATGTGAAAGGTTTAGATTCATAGAGTTTTATTGCATGGAAAAAGGCCCTTTGCTCCAACTCATTTGTGCTGACCAAGATACCTTTCTACGCCAACCACATTTGCCCACACTTGGCCCATATCACTCCAAACCTTTCCCATCCATGAACCTGTCCAAATGTCTCTTAAACATTGTAATTGTACCTGTCTCTACCACCTCCTCTGGCAGCTTGTGCCATATACCCACCACCTTCTGTGTGAAAAACTTGCCCCTCAGATCCCCTTTAAATCCTTCCCTCTCACCTTAACCCTTGCCCTCTATTTGTGGACTCTCCTTTGCATGCATACAGATACTTTGATATTACAATATTAATTCACTCCTCACAGCAACATTTTGGCCTCTTTAACAGAAATGTGCCCAGACTTTAAAATAAAATAAACAAGCCATTTTCTCCATCAATTCCCCCAACTACAGCAACATATTTCTCTCCTTAAATTGCTGTTTGTCTTACTGTTTGCAGATTTTTTGCTTTCAGTAAGTAATGATTGTCAAAGGGCTCATAGAAGTAGGACAACTTCATTAGACATAGTGTTACACCATATACCCACCACACCCTGTGTGAAAAAACTTGACCCTCAGACCTCCTTTAAGTATTTCCCCTTTTACCTTAAAGATAAGATATCTTTATTAGTCACATGTAAATCGAGACACACAGTGAAATACATCTTTTTGCGTAGTGTTCTGGGGGCAGCTTACAAGTGCCACCACGCTTCTGTCGCCAACATGGTATGCCCACAACTTCCTAACCTGTCTGTCTTTGGAATGTGGAAGGAAACTGGAGCACCCAGAGGAAACCCACGCAGACACGGGGGAGAATGTACAAACTCCTTACAGACAGTGGCCGGATTTGAACCTGGGTTGCTGGCGCTGCAAAACGTTACGCTAACCACTGCACTACCGTGCCTGCTATGTCCTCTAGTTTGAGACTTTCCTAGCCTTGAAAAAAGACTGTGACTATCTACCCTATTTATGCCCCTCTTAATTGTATAAACCTCTATAAGGTCACCCCTCATCCTCCTGTGCTCTAGTGAGAACAATCCCAGCCTATCCAATCTCTCCTTGTAACTAAGTCCTCCAGTCCAGAGAACACCCTGGTGAATCTCTTCTGCACTCTTTCTAGTGCTATCACATGCTTTCTATAGTGCGGTGACCAAAACTGCACACAGTATTCCAAGTGTGGCCTATCTAATCTCTTGTACAGTTGCAATATGATGTCGCAGCTCTCATATTCAATGCTCCTGCCTATGAAGGCAAGCAAGCTGAACACCTTCTTCTCTACCCTATTCAACTGTGTCACTATTTTTATGAACTTGCACCTCAAGCTCCCTCTGTACATCAACATTCATAAGGTCACTGCCATTCACTGTGTAGATCCAGTCAGTAGTAGCGACACAAATGCATTACCTATGAAATGCATTACCTGTATCTTTGAGCATTACCTCAAATTACCCTATGCTTTCTGTCACTGAGACTATTTTTCTTGCAATCTGCTACTTTTATTTGGGATCCCATAATTTCTTAATCAATCTGACACAAAAGCCTTGCAAAAATCAACACTATTACATCAAATGCTCTACCCTCATCAACACTCCTTACTAACTCCTCAAATGTTTAATGAAATCAACTGAACATATTATTCCCTTAACAATCCATGCTAACTGTTCTTGTTTAACCAGTGGTCTCCCTAAATGCTAATTAATGACGTCCTTCAGATTTTTTTCCAATAACTTTCCCACATTAATGTCAGACGTGACCAGCCTTTAGTTATTCATTCTGTTCCATTCTTCTCTTTTAAACAATGATAGCACATCAGTCCTTCCATTCCTCTGTCACTTAGTCAATGAGAATTGGAAAATACATTTCAAAACTTGTGCAATTTTCTTCCCTACCTCCCATAAGAGCCTGAGGTGCATTTTACCTGGGTGTGGAAATTCATCCCCCTTTGAAGATGTAGAACCCTGAATACATCCTCTCTTCCCTGTGCTTAAACTTTGAATGCTGCATATTTTTCCTCCTTACAGTCAATGGCTATTTCATCCCCTTCTTCAATGAGACAGATGCAAAATATCCATCTAGAACTTTGCACATATCTTCCATCTCCACATTCAAGTTGCCATTTTCTAATTCTCTTTCCCTTTACAAATTCATAGAAAATCATAAGGTTTTCCTTGATGTTACCTGCCAATATTTTTTGTGTCGCCTCTTTCTTATTCTTACTCTTACTCTTATTGCCGCCTTATTCTTCCCTGGATGTTCCTCGACATCAACTGGTCTAGAATTGGAAGCTCCCCATTTTTCTTTTATTCAGCACACATTCTTTCCGAACCTTTATTGCCTCCACCTTGAATGCCTCACATTGCTCTGGGACTGATTTATCTTCAAGTAACTGTTGCCATCCACTTTTGCCAAATTAGATAAGAGACCTAAATTATACTTTCATGTGACTGGCTCTTCTTCATTCCTCAATTGCACTCACTTCTGGATCTTATTAGTATATCACCCACCCTCAAGACTGAAATTATTTCCTAAAACGGTATTGCTACATGGATGCTAATTTATGTCTCATACATCTCACCTGAAAATCTGTCTCCAGGAATTTATTGCTGCCTCTGCTGACCATCATCAAGCCATGTTTCAGTAAAGATCACCATGTCATACTCCCACACCTCTATCTGTGTCCTCAGTTTATCACCTTTCTTCCCGAGACTCCTTCAGTTAATATATATATACAAATATGTAAAAAAACTTTTTCCCAGCCTTTTTCTCTCTGCTTTCCAAACTAATTTCTCTATCTAATAGACTCATTCACCAAACTCCTGCTTTCCACATCCAATTTGCTCTCTCCCTTTTAAAAATGCTGGTAGGTTCCTTTCTCTCTGCCATACTCAATGTAAACCCACTCGAAGACCACCAGCAAACTACCTGTGATGTCACTGGTTTTGGGCCTGTTGGGGTGCATCCAGCCAGCCTGTGTAGATTCCAGCCTTCCCAGCACTGGTCCCATAGCCTCAACAATCCTAAGCCCACCCTTCTGCACCCACATGTTCACTTGCACTTACTGCCTATCATAGATGCCAACTTATAGCAAACATTTTCCATGACCCCTAAACTGATGTGACTATCTTGATCACAGCAAACTTGTTACATGGGCTTCTTAGGCAATACTTTTCTCTCTGGGCAACCGTGGTGAGTAATGGGAAATTTTAATCCTTAGATTTTAATGCACACAGGGATTGAAACCACAAAGGCCTGGATCAATTCATCTACAATGCCAGGTCAGATTCACAAATGCATTTGTATGTATGTCTAAAACTTTCTCACTCAATATTTCATGAAACTTTTGACATAAAAGAATTAATCATTCTTCCCAAGAAGAAATTTTCTATTTATTACCCCATCTTTAATTTAAAAGGGAACGATTCTTCCTTTAAAAATAAATTCGTTTCACATGTGGTACAAAGTAATATATTGGAATGGTGAAAAAAAATGGGAAATAAATTGATCATAAATGCTACACATTCCATTGTTTCTATGAACTTACTGCTCCAGCTCACACCTGTTAGTGGTTTACAAATTATTATAAATATAGAATAATCACAATGTTCAAAAGAACTGGAGTTAAAAGCTAATAAATCTTGAGAACTTTATATAACCCGTAAAATTGATATTAAACAGTATAGATTGCAGGCAGTCTAAGTGGAGAATTCGCATGTATGCTTATGAAATTCCTTAGGGTGCTTTGTAATCAGCATCATAAACTTTGTAGTGTTGCATTATTAATGAACTGTAAACTGAAATTGAAGCAGATGCTAATGTTACAAGCATAGAAACTATTGCCATCTCTGTCAGAGTTTACTGCCAAGCAAGAAAATCATTGAACTAGGATCTAACTGCAGAAATAGGTGCGCTAATAATGCACCCTGTTACTAATATACAAATTGGTGTGCAAATTTCAATATTTAAGAAGTAGGCCATGAATTATATTCTCAGAAATTTGCTGGTAAATTTCTGCTACTCATTTTGCTTTGCACAATTTGCCTACACTCAATTACCATGAAGAACTTGTTGGACTTGTGCCTTGTCTTTTAAACTTGCCACAGAAAGTTAAGTCAGGCAAATAAGAAGGTGCACGCTTGATAAAAGGCGAATTAACTTGTCTGATTATAAAAAAGAACACTTTAAACTGTTGACTTTATTGTTAATTCTTTTCTTTGGGTGGATAATGGGCCTTAGACGTTTACAAGATCACAAGACAAGGGAGCAGAAGTAGGCCATTTGGCCCATCGAGTCTGCTCCAAGGAAAAGGGAAAAAAGAAAAAGAAAAGAAAAATTGGGGGAAAAAAAACTATTCTAATCCCAACTATTCTAAAAACTATTCTAATCCCAATTTCCGGCCTTATCCCCATATCCCTTGATACCCCGACTATTTAGATATCTATCTATCTCTTCCTTAAACGCCTCCAATGATCTAGCCTCCACTGCTGTACCTGGCAAGGAATTCCACAAATTCACCACCCTCTGGCTAAATTATTTTTTTATTTACATTATTTTTTTCTTACTTTTGCTGTATGTCTCATATATCTCTTTACTTCTCTCTTTCTCTCTCTCCAAATCCAGTCATTCTCCCTGCTTGTTTTTTCTTTTCCTGCATTTGTTTTGACCGTATTTCACAAGGATTTCCTAGCACTCACTTCCAGAATTAGCAAGGGCTGAAACCTGTGCTGATCAGTGGTTTACTAAAGAAACCTTCCCTTAGAGGAGAAAGAACCCAGGATCCCTTGGGGCATTTAGTAAGTTTAGTGAAAGAAGTTTGGAACTAAGACAATTTTCTGCGCCAGACTTTGTAGTCTGATATATGAACCAGACAAGTCTACAGCACAAGTTAATCACTCCTTGAGATTGATCAGTCAACTTTGATTATTAAAAGGTGGAGCAATAGCTCTGATGTTGGTGTCTGGGATTTTTCGCTCAGGGCATTGAATTGCTTGGTGCGACTGGCTGCACACTATATATTGGGCAAAGAGGGACTTGGGAGATGAATGGATAACTCTCTACATTTTGATTATGGAATTCTTTGATCTCTGTGCCTGGTATGCATCTGGACTTCACAAAAATAAAAGTGTTGAATTTAGTGCTGACAAAATAGAAAGAATAATAGAAATTCACTGATGAATAAAATGACCCAGTATATAGATCAATAGCGCAATAGTATCTCCCTATAGTGCATGGATGTGTGCATCATACATTACATACCAAGTAACATTTGCATCAGAATATTTCAAATATCTATTAATCATACTAATTCACCTAATTATACAAAAACCACCAATTAAGTGCATACGTGTGTTATTCACTGTCTGCCTAAGGTTTTCCCGGCATCAAGCACATATCTAACAACACCACAGTTTTCACAACTCCTATTTCCATCCTTACCAGCATAAAGTGGAGCCCAAACCTACAATAAATGACCTTCTTTGGTCACAAGAACACTGAAATTGGCAATAAAACATGGATTAAATGTATTCCAATCTGATGTCAATATATCGACCAAAACATCTGCCCGATTTGTATCCCACTGATCAAAATATTTTTGCAGTCAATTTTCCTTGCTCCCCTATTGTTTGTAGACTTTTGATTTTATGCACTTTACTTTGGTCCCTACCTCACTGATCATCTCATCCCTTGGTGGAATTTGGGAGCTGCTTGTGGCATGGAAGCCTATCAGGACAGTGGATTTCTTTGTGGAACTGGCCACACACATAGAATATCACCCTATCTCCTCACCCCTGCATTTCCCTTTACATTTTTAGCAGTCTTTTATGCAGCTTGTCCATGCCTGCTTTGGGGATGGGCCATTAAGGTCTGGCACTGAGAACAAGGGATGCTCAGCTGAAGTGCCCAATCCTCCAGATCAACAATTAATGTCAAGGCTCATACGCAAGGAGCACCTGGTGCATGAGGTTCCCGCTGGGTACTGCTGATGAAGGGAAGAAAACTCACAGAAATATCTATTATTCCTTTGAGTAAACAATTTCATCTCTCCTGACCTCTGGCAATGTTGTTATTTAACAGGTTTACGGAAACTTGTAAGAACATCCAATTAAAGGTCTCTTCACAGAGAGTGGTAGGTGCCTGGTACACATTGCCAAGGGTGGTGGTAGAAACAGATAGGAGAGCAGCATTTAAGAGACATTTAGACAGACACAATGAACAGGTAGAGCATAGAGGATGTAGACCATTTGCAGGCAGATGGCATCATGGTCAGCACAGACATGATGGGCTAAAGGGCCTGTTCCTGTGCTGTACTGTTCTACGTTCTATAAATACATTTTCACACTCATCTTTGAAAGACAATGAATTATTTTCATTAAGCTGGCCTTTCAGAAGCTGGTGTGGATTCTGAATTATAATTCTCATTCAGACTTATTGTACTGCGGTTGAATTTTTTGATGAGACAACAGAGAAGGTTAATAAAGGGGAATGCGGTAAAAGTTGCAGTGCTCATTGGGTACTTCATACAGTAGGTGCTGCTTATGTACGACCTTCAGCATTAATTATCGATAAGCTAACTGATCTGAAGAGCTGGGCACCTTAGTTGAGCATCATTTGTTCTAATTCTACATTGTGTGGCAGACACACATATCATTGGTACCAAAGGAGAGAAACCAATGAGTGCTACTGCTGCACATCTCTGGGATACAGGCTCGAACCTGACCTAGGGTGCTGTCTGTGTGGAGTTTGTGACTGCAGGATTTCTCCCTGGTACTTTGGTTTCCTCCCACATCCCAAAAATGTGGTGGTTAATTGGTCCACTGGGTGCTGTAAATTGCCCCTTGGTGAGTGGTAAGAGAATCAAGGGAAGTTGACGGGCATGCGAGAGGGAATAGGCCACAGTGAAATAAATGGGGGAATGGGACATGGGAATTTTCTGAGAGCTGCCATGGACTTGATGGATTGAATAGCCTCCTTCTATGTTATAAGAAAATACATGATATTCAGATGACATTTGACAAAGTCACAAGTCAACAGAAGGTTAGTAGATTTGAGGCAAATGAAATAAAAGTGTCTGTGTCAGTATAGATAAGAAAATAGTCCGGACAGAGAACAGAGAGTCGTAGTAAGCATTCTTTATCACACTGGAGTATGGCAGTTGGTGATGGTCAGTGCTGGGATCATTGCTTTTCAGATATATAACTTGAATATATGTCTGTGGGATAGAATTTAATCCTATTTGTCTGCATTTGGACCATATCCCTCTAAAACTTTCCTATCCATGTACCTGCCCAAATGTCTTTTAAATGATGTAATTGTTATCACGTCTACCACTTCCTCTGGTAGCTCATTCCATATATCCACCACCCTCTGTGGGAGAAACTTGCTCCTCAGATCCCCTTTAAATATTTTCCCTCTCACCTTTGTTACGAACCAGCAACAAAAGAAACCACACTGAGTCATGATTCAGTTAAAAAACTACTTATTAATAACTACTTATGATAATAAGAAAAATAAAAGTAAAAATGTTAGAATGTTAGAAGTAAAAATGTTAGATCTTAAACATTAACCCCAAAACTAAACTCGTCGTGTGTGTGTGTGGCAAAGTCCCAAACTCCAAGTCCAGGAATGGTTCTTAAAGTTCAGTTCAGCAAGCCGTAAGGTGAAACATGAGCAAAGGCGTCTTCAACAACCACTGTTGTCTGAAGATAAGACGTAGCTGTAGAGACCATAGAGAGAGTAATTATGAAATCCAAATGTTCCACAATGGAACCCAAACCACACCTCAGTGTTTTACTCGGTAGTGACTTCCTCACCCTGAAAAGCATCCGAATCGTGGTCGTCCACACAAATACCTGTTTCCCTCTACAGGTCAGCAACAAAGTGAACTCCACCGGATTACTCCCAATTTCCATACGTGGATTGTAGTAACAGACACAGTTATTGTTTCTCATTCATCGATAGAGAAAACTAGCAGGCTGGTGTCTCTCTCCCTTTTCTCTCTCTCTCTTCTCTGACTGACTTCGACTGCCTTCTTCAACAATGTCATTACATCCTTTATCTTCTGTTTACGTAAGCACGCCACACACACACACACACACACACACACACACACACACACACACACACACACACACACTTACTAGCTCTATCTTAAAGGGACATCCACCGAGTCTGTAACACCTTAAACCTATGTCCTCTAATTTTGGACTCTCCTACCCTGGAAAAAAGACTGTGCCTATCTACCCTATCTGCTGTATGTCCTCATAATTTTGTAAACCTTTATGATGTCACCCCTCAGCCTCCTTCACTCCACGGAAAACAGCCCCAGCCTATCCAATCTCTCTTTATAACTCAAGCCCTCCAGTCCAGGCAACCTTCCTGTGAATCTTCTCTGCACCCTCTCTAGCTTAATCACTTCCTTCATACAGTATGGTGACCAGACTGCCCTATGGCCTAAACAATGATTTGTACAACCATAACATAACGTCCTAACTCCTATACTCAATGCCTCAGCCGATAAGGGCAAGTATACTATAAACTTCTTCACCACGCTGTCTACCTGTGTCACCACTTTCAGGGAACTATATACTTGTACCCCAAGGTCTTGCGGTTTAAATAATGTTCCCAAGTGCCCCCTACTATTAATTGTGCAGGTTTAACTTCCCAAAGTGCATCACTTCACACTTGTCTGAGTTAAATTTCATCTGCTATTCCCTCGCCCACTTTCCCAATTGACCTATGATCTTAGACAACCTACTTCATTGTCCACTATACCACTAATTTTGGTGTCATCTGCAAACTTGCTATTCCTGCCACCTACATTCTCTTCCAAATCATTAATAAGGGACCCAGCACTGGTTCGTGCACACACCACTGTTACAGGTCTCCAATCTGAAAAGCAAACCTCCACTACCACTCTGTGCCCCCTACACACCAAGCCAATTTTGTATGTAGTTTGCAATCTCACCCTAGATCCCATGTTTTCTAACCTTCTGGACCAGTCTACCACGTGGGACCTTGTCAAAGACCTTGCTAAAGTTCATGTAGATAACATCTATTGCCCTGCCCTTGTCAGTCCTCTTGGTCACCTCCTTAAATGATTCAATCAAATTTGTGAGACAACGATCTCCCACAAAACCATGCTGACTATCTCTAATCAGCCCTGCTTTTCCAAATGCAAATAAACTCTGTCTCTCAGAATCCCTTCCAGTAACTTTCCCACTACTGAGGTTAGGCTCACCAGCCTTCAGTTCCCTGGCTTGTCGTTATTGTCTTTCTTAAGTAAAGGCACAACATTACCCAGCTTCCAGTCTTTCAGTGCCTTACCCATTGCTAACGAAGATACAAAAATCTCTGCCATGCCCCCAGCAATCTCCTCTCTTGCTTCTGACAACGTCCCTAGGTCCACCTTTAAGTGTTTTCAAGACCACCAAAGCTTCCTCCTTCATAATGTCCACATGCATCAGAATATCACTGTTCTCTTCCTTGAACTCACTAGCTTCCACTGTAAATACGGATGAGAAGTATTCATTTAAGACCTTGCCCATATCCTATGGTTCCACACATAAGTTATCACACTGTTCCTTAGGGGGGCCTACTCTCTCCTCAGCCTTTCGTCCTTAATATACTTAAAGAATTGTTTAGGATTCTCCATTACCTTATCTGCCAGGGATAACTCACGTCCCCCTATTTCCCTCCTGGTTTCCTTCTTAAGCGTACTCTTACACCCTTTTCACTCCTCAAGGACTTGCTTGATCCCAGCTTCCTATACCTGACAAATCCTTCTTTTCCTGACCTGAGCCTCAATATCACTTGTCAACCAGGGTTCCCTAATCTTGCCAGCTTTGCTCTTCACTCTAACAGGAAGATATTGGCCCTGAACTCTCCCCATCTCACTTTTAAAAGCCTCCCACTTGCCAGATATCTCCTTACCTACTATCACCCTCTCCCAATCAACCTTTGCAAGTTCCTGTCTAATGCCATCAACATTAGCCTTACCCCAATTTACAACTTTAACTTGAGGACCAGTCCCTATCTTTTTCCATAACACTCTTGAAAGTAATAAAATTATTGTCACTGGTCCCAAAGTGTTCCCCCAATGACACATCAATCACTTGCCCAGAGAGAATGTCTTAGGGAAAGTAAAAGTAATTTAGTAAAACAGTGTCAAGGATGAGGGATTTCATCTGGAGAAGTTGAAGTTTTTCTCCCTGGAGCAAAAAAGGATGAGGGAGATTTAAGAGAAGTGAACAAGATCATATTAGGTTTGGATAGGAAGGATAGAAGAAAACAATTGTTCCCATTCAACATATCATTGATAAACCAGGAGAAGCAGATGTAAAAGTGATGGGTAAGAGAGAGAGAAAGAGTGAAGAAAAAGTTTTTTTTTAATGCAAAGAGTGGTTATCAACTGAAACTCACTGCCTGTAAGGATAATAGAAATGGACTCAGTCAAGGCTTTCAGCAGGTACTGGCTACAGATCTAAGGGAAAATAATTTGCAGGGCTACAGGAAAAGAATAGATGAATGGGACTGAGTAGATTGTTCTACAAGGAGCTGGCTAGGCTTAATGATATCTGCACTCCCAGATCCCTTTGTTCCTCTGCACTCCTCAGTGCCCTACCATTTACTGTGTATGTCCTCCTTTGATTTGTCCTTCCAAAATGCAACACCTCACACTTGTTTGCATTAAATTCCATCTGCCATTTTCTGGCCCATTCTTCCAGTTGGTTCAGATCCCTCTGCAAGCTTTGAAAGCCTTTCTTGCTGTCCACTATGCCTCCAATCTTAGTGTCATCAGCAAACTTGCTGATCCAATTTACCACATTATCATCTAGATCATTGATATAGACAACAAACGACAATGGCCCCAGCACAGATCCCTGAGGCACACCACCAGTCACAGGCCTCCAGTCTGAGAAACAATCATCCACTACCACTCTCAGTCTCTTCTCCCACACAGCCAATTTCGAATCCAGTTTACAGCCTTTCCATGGATACCTAGTGACTGAACCTTATGAACTAACCTCCCATGTGGGACTTTGTCAAAGGCCTTACTAAAGTCCATGTAGACAACAACAACATATTCTCCTTCATCTACTTTCTTGGTAACCTACTCGAAAAATTCTACAAGATTCGTTAAAGACGATCTACCACGTACAAAACCATTCTGACTTTCCTTAATCAACTCTTGGCTGTCCAAATACTTGTATATTTGATCTCTTTGAACAGCTTTCCAATAATTTACCCACTACTGATGTCAGGGTCACTGGCCTGTAATTACCTGGTTTACTTTTAGATCCTTTTTTAAACAAGGGAACAACATGAGCTACCCTCCAGTCCTCCGGCACCCCACCCATGGCTAAGGACATTTTAAGTATATCTGCCAGGGCCCCTGCAATTTCTAAACTAGTTTCTCTCAATGTCCAAGGAAATATCTTATCAGGCCCGGGGGATTTATCTACCTTTATTCACTGTAAGGCAGCAAGCACCTCCTCCTCTTTAATCTCTATATGTTCCATGACACTACTGCTTGTCTTCCTTCCTTCCATATCCACTATGGCAGTTTCCTGAGTAAATACTGATGCAAAAAAACTGCTTAAGGTCTTCCCCATTTCCTGAGGGTCCACACATAGATGACCACTCTGATCTTCTAGGGGACCAATTTTGTCCCTTACTATCCTTTTACTCTTTATATACTTGTAGAAACCCTTTGGGTTTACCTTCACATTATCAGCCAAAGCAGCCTCATGTCTTCTTTTTGCATTCCTGGTTTCCTTTTTCAGTATTTTCTTACATTTCCTATACTCTTCAAGTACCTCATTTGTTCCTAGTTGCCTATACCTGCTATATACCTCTCTCTTTTTCTTAAGCAGATCGCCAATATCCCTTGAAAACCAAGGTCCCCTATGCTTTTTAACTTTGCCTTTAATCCTGGCAGGAACATGCAGACTGCACTCTCAAAATTTCGCCTTTGAAGGCCTTCCACTTACTGAGCACATCCTTGCCAGAAAACAACTTATCCCAATCCACTCTTCCTAGATCCTTTCTCATTTCCACAAAATTGGCCTCTGTCCAATTTAGAACCTCAACTCAAGGACCAAACCTGTCCTTATCCCTAATTAATTTGAAACTAATGACATTATGGTGACTGGACCCAAAATGCTCACCTAATATATTTATTTGTTTCTTGCAGGTCATTTGTGATAAAATATTCCGTCCTTTATTCTCACCACAGCTGAGTGAACTCAGGGTGTACCATCCATTGCAATCCCAGCTGTATAAAGCAGTACAGAGGTGTGCTGAGCTTTCCAACCATGGGACTGTGGATAAGAAGACGACGGAGGGCACATTCTCTGAACTGTACAATTTGTTTAAGGCTGGTCAGAGAGAACAATGAAATAAAAGCAACTAACTGACTACCCAAATAGTTAAAGAGTAGCCTCCATCACATTGTTCATCTACATTGGCATCCAAGGGACCTCCACAACAAGCCACTGTGTTCGCTTTACAGGTGATCAGATCTAACTATCGTGACTATTGTACAAATTTGGTGTTTACAACTGGAACAACAGGGACAGTTTTAACCAGCATGCGAGAATATGAAGGCTGAAAAATAATTCCTTTGTCATCTTAGCTGATCTTTGTCCATTTCTTTTCATCCATCACCAGTTTGACAACATGAACATTGCAGGCAGCTGAGACACCTGAAGTGCCCTAATCCTGGATGGAGCAGCACTCCTATATTGGAAAGGATAATTGGCTTCTCTGTCTGACGTTGACATGGGATGTCAGTGGAACCAGTAAAGAGGATGTGGGTTTGTGGCAGGGAATTCCCAGTCTAGCCTTAACCCCTAACCTGATGAAGCCATTGCACAGTTAGAAGTGCGTGGTGACTGGAAGGACCACTGTGGAGGGGGCTGTGAATACAGCCCTGGGGTAAGACTCAACTCCTCCCTATCACCTATCACCCTCCCAATCCAGGCTGTGTCTTTGGGGCTGACCTAATGCCAGCCTGGGTCCCCGTGGCTGATCTGATGCAGATAAGTCGGGCTGGAAGGTCCTAGTGTGCAGTCACAGGGAGTGACTGGACCTGGCACCATGGAGCAGTCAGGACCTGGGTCACAGGCAAAACAATGCTCTGACTCAGGGAATGGGCTGCGCCCAGCACCAGAGAACTGATAGGATCTAAGGTCAGGGATCAAGAGAGTCAGGGACCATGTCTGGCTGAATTCGAACTTCTAGACTTGGGTCTAGATCCCGGACCATATCCAGGGATACCACACTAGTGGACACAGGTCTGTCACTACAAATGTCCACAATACTGGTGGAGACGGGTTTCCCACTGCCACTAATTTCAATTCCAAAGAGCTCTTTTGAAGAGCTGATATAGGCATGGTGGGTGTATGGTCCTTTGAATTACCATTCCTTCCCCTCTCTCTTGCTCTGTACTTCATCTTGTTAGGAACAGGCACATGTACATGAACTTAAGGGATTCCACAACAGCTACTGAGAAAGAACATGGAGCAATTATGTCCTGCTTTGGGGAATTCTGAGGGCTGCAGTGTTTTCAATATATCGTCAGATTTCAGGAACAGGTAATGGTAGATCCTACTGTATAGTATATTTTCTTTTTCCTCTTTCACTTAATAATATGTCACAGAGTGCTAACAGTTATAGAAGACCATTTGGCCCATTGAATCTTGTGTTATGCCATGAAGTACATTTCCACCCTGCCCATAAACCCCATCCATAACAACCCTCATCCACAAACTCTCCCTCATTATTGGAATACAGTGCTGGCAACTCTGTCACTGAGGCTGGCAGAAGCCTAGAGAATGGAATGTAAAGTAGTCTTGTGTTGACATTGAGACCCAACATAGAACTGAAGTCAGAAATCCAAAAACCTAACTTTCACCTAACCTACTTGCTGAAAACTATTGGGAATGATTTCACATACTGCAGGATTCAGTAGTTAGGTCTGAAAACAATGTGCACTGGTGAACTGTTTGCAATTGAAGGAATTTTTAACTTTGGATTTGTTTTTAATCTATATTTGGGATGTGGGAGTCACCAGCATTCAACCTGTACCTCTGGTTTATCAAGGCTTTCAGATATTTTCTCTGTCCAATCCATTCATAAGTTTAAACACCCATATCAATCATAATGGCAATTATTGATGCTTTAAGAAGAACAACCCAATTTCGATTCACATAACTATAATCCGTCATACATGGAGCTGTTTATCCTTTATACCCTTCATAACTTTTCTGAACGGTGATGCCTGGATTTGGATAAAATATTTAACTGGGATCAAACTAGGAGTTTCTTCAAGTTTAGCTTAACTTCCTAGCTTTTGTGGTTTATGTATCTAATTATATATGCTAAATATTTATGTTTTTTATATTCTGTTACCTTCAAAGATTTGTGCATATGCACCAACAGTTCTTGTTATTTTTATGGTCCTCTTGAAATAGAACCATCTAGAATTTTGTCCTGTTTTTATGGCAACTTTCCACATTGTTGGGTTAAAGCCTTTGTTAAACTGGACCACAACAGCTTAGCTAGAAGTAAAGTTACTTACCTTATTTGGAATGGAAGTCCCCGCAGAACTTCCATTTTCCCCTCAACCCTGCTTCTTTCCCACTTAGAGTGCACTCAGTGGCATTGCTACTGTCTGTCCTTCCATGCAAGTGGTCTTCAACATAGAGGTGTACCAGTTCATGTGTTGAGGGAATGCAGCAGGGTGATAAGCAAGAGCTGACTGGCGTCAAAAGAATGTGCTGCTATTCTTCAGCTTCATAAAGAAGACTTATTCCTTGCTGCACCAGAATATTATGCATGTATTTCTTTACCTTGCAGACTATTAGAGGGCACCTCAGGCATCTTACATCTTATAGCTAATGGTCCATTGCAGTGTCAATGGGTGTCCACTGCCATATTTCCCAGCCTGAACTTATGTGTCATTCTTCAAAGGCAAGGGTGAAGAGGAAAGCAAAACAGTCACAAGGCTTGTAACTAGAGATGGGAGGGGATAAATTAATAGGCCATAGCTGTAAGTGAGCTTCTCAATTCCACTTCCTGAAACCAACCCCTGCTGTACGAATCCTTGCTCACCGCTTATTTAATCTGTATTGAAACCATTAAGCTGATTTGTACAACAATGATTTACTGACTCAGAAAGTGCTCTACACAACATACTGCAAATCAACATGCAGAAGTAGTAAGGTTTTTAATGAACAGCCAACTGAGTTTCGTTTAAATCATTAAACAATAAACGTTAATCCCCCATCTCTTTGAAAAAAAACGATTTACTATTTCATCTGATTCTGTTGCAGTGGCTTCCCTCAAGTAAAGTGGTAGCATGCTGTGGACATTTTCCAGAAAGCATAAAAGATCTCTCAGCTTTCATGATCCCACCAAAAGCTTTGCATCCAGTGAAACATTTCTGAAATCTAATCTCTAAATTGTGGCAAACGTTAATGAGAATGATCAGATCATCCGTTTCACTTATTTTAGTCAATGATAAATAATGACCAGGCCATGGGAGAAAGCTTCACATCATCACTTCTCCTCTCTACTCATCACTTCTACTGGCCTCTCCCGACTTAGATGTTGATTGTGCCCAGAATCTGAGCAATATTCATATCCAGCACCATGAAACTTGCAAAGGTAGGTGACACAAATTTTTGTTGAGGCCCCAGCTGCAGTGTAGATTTAATAGTAACTCGGAAAAGCTAGAAGCAAACTTTCCATTCGCTTAGAGACCATGCTCCAAGTCATCGGTCTTACAGTGCTTTATATTTTACTATGTAATGGGCTCTGTAGGTCTTCAACTCTGACCCATTCAGCAGAGCTGGGATAGCACATCCACTTCCAGTAAATGGGTGTCATTGGCATCAGTGTTTTGCCCTGGTGACATGTGCTGTGAGGTTCACAGGTTATCTAATCCCTGGGTGTCAGTCTCTTCACTGGTGTTTAGAAGGGATGGAACACCTCACAGTGCTTCCTGTGGAGAATATGCTCTCCCTAAGGGTCTTCTTTGGCAGTTTCTGAAGAAGATTCTTGGTGTTATATAGAGGTGAGACAAGAGGCAGGATGATAATGACAAACTGCATAGTCCCCCGTGATCTTCTTGACTATACAGGTTGAAAATTAATTTAAAGCAATTATCTTCCCAGAAAATCTACCAATTTTGCCATCTCCAAAACACTAGCTCTTGATGCCCCACTATGCTTATAATCCATGTGAGTCAGGAAGCTTGATCTTGGGTGATCCTCCTTAGTCTCTTCCCATGGTGTTGGCTCTTACATTATCCTGTAGAATAAGGAGAGTGTTTGACCGGCCACTGGAAAAGCAATTCTGTGCATTGCATTTTCTGCAGCTGTGGAAAAGGTGCAGGAGCAGGACACTGAAAGAACAAGGTGGTGTTGAATAGGTAGTATTTGACCTGATTGTGAATTGAGGAGGAATCATGTAGGAACTGCAGGATTTTTGTTCTGTACCAGGTGAGAATGGGCCCAACAGCGGGTGCAGTGTAATGAGCACCCAGCACATGCCTATTGTTTAGAAGCGAGAATCCAAAGAGGTACAGTGTGCTGAGGATATAATAACACTGAACGGTGAAGGGGGAAGGAGGAGGACTGTGATCAAGTGCATGGAAAATGCATTATGAAGGATGGGGCTTAGCTGATCCTCTGAAGACACTGAACCTCTTCTTGCCCAGTAACCTAGTCCATGGGTGATGTTCCTGCAAGTCCTTTCAATTCCCACCTCTCTCCAGACTACCTGTAAAACCATTGAGCATTTTCTCCTTCCTGACTCTGACCTCTGGTAACATCAGCACCAGGGTGATGAAGGGGAATGTGGGTTAATCTTTCCCCATCCTTCTAGCTATCAGAAATATCCAACAACTTCATAGTGGGCATAACAGAGTGTTTAAATTCAGTAAAAACAATCTTCATTCAAGAGGTGAATTCGCATGTAAATATGCTGTCCTAGGTGACTATTGACAGTAGTGAAAAATTGGTGATCCATTGCTGATAGGATATACTAGCCATGCCAATCATATGAGCATGAAGCCTGGCAGATAAAATCATCTGGTCCTATGCTAATGACAGCACCCAGCAGCATTCACAAGCATCATTCTGAAGTTCCTTTTCATGTGATCAGATTCTGAGCATGAGTTGTGAATGTTCCAATGTAAAATAGCAGTTTCTCTATTGCCAAGTAGCCACTGAGGCTATAGAATAAAAACACATCATGGGTAACTTTATCTTTGAGCAATTAAATTGAATACATTGGATCAATTGTCCATCATACATTTGTCCTGTTTCTCATTTTCCATTCAAGTCAAAGGCAAAACTAGCCCATTGTGCTTTCTCCACAGCTTTCCCTAAGGGATCCTGGACGCTATTCAGTTGGTGAAAATGTTCTAGGTAAATATTGTGCCTTTATATTTGAATGCAAAAAAGGAGAATTGAAACACAATTGTACTCAAGCCTGTTATCTTCTTTTCTGTATTGATTATTTTTCCTTGTAGTATCCAAACCAGAAATTGATGAGATGTATAAATACAAGCCTCAGCTTCTAATGAATATATTCAGGTACAGCTTAGAAACACTGAACCTGTTTAGTAAATGGAAAGCAATGGATAATGTTAAAATGATTATACAATAAAACAAAATATAAAATTATCTTTATTATAACTATTTACTAGAGCTTGTTTTGTGCCAAACCTGATTGTACTTGCACCATAAATATTAGACAAGAGTATTTAAATTAAGTTATTATTTTCTTCTTTTATAACTTAAATTTCAGATGATGAAGGTTTCCTAGGTATGCAGATTATCAATGATGAGTTGTATCTTTACCACTTTTCTGATAGTTACCAATTTATATCAATGATGCATCAGTCCATTACTTCACTAATTTACTTCACACAAAAAATCACAATTTATGGTTTAATATGCCTGTGCAATTAAAATCATGCTGATCAGTATTAATACAAATGCTTTAATAGAATCATAACTTTGCTCCTCCCCATTCTTTTATTGGTAGTTTTAACCTGTTTATGTAGCTTTTCCTTTGTTAAATGATAGATAAATTTTGTAAGAATGCATCAGCCAGTTACTGGTTTCCTAAAAAAAGATGCCATGCAAAAGATAAGCACACATGGGGTTGGGGGGTAATGCACTGATATGTACAAGTGATTGGCTAACTAACTAAAAGCAGCGAGTCAGGATAAATGGGTTATTTTTAGATTGGCAATCTGTAAATCGTGGGTTACCACAAGGATCAGTTCTACAGCCTCAGCTATTTACAACCTATGTTAATGAAAAGATTGAGAGAACTGACTTTATTATAGCCAAATTTGTTGTAGGTAGCAAGGTGTGAGGAGGATACAAAAAGCCTGCAAAGGAATGCAGATAAGTTAAGTGAATGGGCAACAACTTGGCAAAAAGGAATATAATGTGGGAAAATTTGAGGTTATCCACTTTGGAAGGAACAATGAAAAAAATTATCTAAATGAAGTGAGGCTATAAAATGTGGTAAAAAGCATTTGTGAACCCTGGTGCATGAAACTCACAAGGTTGGTGTGCAGGTACAGCTGGTAATTAGAAGGCTAATGGACGATTGACTTCATTACAGAGGAAATGAAGTATAAAGTAGGAAAGTTTGGATGCACCTTTACCGTGTGCTGGTGAGCTCACAGTTGGAATCTTGTATAGAGTTTTGGTTTCCATATTTACAGATGCATTTATATTTGAGGTAGTGCAAATAAAGTTCAATAGGTTGAATTCTGGAATGAAGGATTGACAATTGAAGGAAGGTTGACTAAGTTGGGCCTATGTTCACTGTAGTTTAGAAGAATGAGGGCCAATCTTATTGAAACATGTAAGATTTGAAGGGGTATTGACAGGGTGGATGCTGAGATGTTTCCCCTATGGGGAACAGTTTCAGAATAATGGGTCAGCCATTTATGATGGAGATGAGGAGAAATTCTTCTCTCAGATGGTCTTGAATTTTAACATTTTTACGGGGAGCTATGGCAGTAAAGGCATTGCATATATACTTCAAGCTGAAGAGTGATAGACATTGGAACCATAAAGGAGTCAAGGGGAATGGGGAGAGAATGGGAAAGTGATGATAAAGTCGTTGGAGGAGCCATGATCTTACTGAATGTTGGAAAAGGCTCCAGGGGCAGATTGGACTGTGCCTGATTTGTTTATTATGCTCTTACTTTGAAATGTTCCTGTTCCATGTCATAGTAGCAAAGTAAAATACACCTGTTTGCTTTTATGTTGGCCTGCTTCATCTTAGAACTTCATTTTCTTTTTATAATAGCATTGGTGGTGAGTTCTGGTTACCAGTTTTTATCATGTCAAGGTGAGAAGTAGAATGGAGAAGACAACAATCTTCGTTCTTTACTTGTTCAAAACTGTTTCGTTATTATAGCTTTGAAAGATCTACATGGTCAAAACTATGAGTTGAAGGGTTGTACCAACCACATGGTGAAATACATAGCAGTAAGACAGTGATGGTTACACATTACAGAACAAAGGGCCTTCTTTGATGTTATTGTTATTTGGGAATTGCACTGGGTCTTCTTTGTTTTGAACTGCCCTTATGCATCAGTCATTGTGTTTTACTATACTGCAATAGAATACTTCCATATGAGCCTGCTACCTGCACTGAACTTATGCAATAAAAAGTGTATGATTTGACATTTAACACATTCCAATGTTGTCGAAATGAAATTAAAGTAAAAAGCAGATTCTGTTTAATGCACTAGGTGGTTTTCTCATTAATAATTGCCCTTTGAAGTTTGATTTAGTAAACATTTATCCAACCATCTCAGTGGTTAAAAGTATGCTTCCTTGAGGGTGAAATTGTATCCAATGAATGTAACACATGCACTCAATAATGCAAGGCACAGAGAAAAGCCAAAAATGTCCTAGACTGATCTGAATCATGGGAATCATTTTCTTTAGGATTTAAAGTAAGCAGATTCCACATCTTCACTATACAGTTTTCAATAAATATACTGTAATTTTGGAGTAAATTAAAGCACTACTATTGAATGAAGTATACCAAACCAAATGTTTAAACTGTGCTATGTTAAGTTGAAATAAAACCAGTATTCTGGTTATATTGGTGCAGAAGTTGATATCACCCACTAGTCTGATCCAAATAAGTTTTGATCAAGTATGTGGTTTCTTATTGAAGCAGAACCACACGCACAATAAAATCAGACTTTATTGAGAAACGTGCTAATATCACTGAGGACAGCTTCACTAACTTGTCTAGATTACACCATTCATGGCCACTATGTGGCTTTCTCAATACAATTACCTTTTGGAACCTAATAAACAACTATCCAACCATCTCCCTTGGTTAAAAGGATGTTCTCCTGAAAATGAAACCATATTCAGCGAATATAAAACATGCATCTAATATTGATAGGTACAGAGGAAAACCAAGTCTGCCCTACCAATGTGAATCATTTCCCCTGCAATTTCTTTCTTTTATCCCTATAGCTTCTAACTCCATGATCCATTGAACCTTTTATTTATTGATTGTTAACTCTGCTTTGATATGAATGGAATATCTTAATAATTTTCATAGTGTTTCATAGTTGCAATTAATTTAAAACATTTCTATATCTCGACACAGCTCTCTGTATACCCCTCTCATTCGCGGCAATTTTAACCCCAGGAAAAGCGGAAAGGTTCAGATACCACTTGGAAGTTACAGGAAGTCATTGGAAGCCTTTAAGGACGCCACATACCTTTGCTTTAACAGTTTTAAATTAATGTTGTCCGAGGTGTTTTCAGGAAACAGAGTAGGTTCCAAAATGTAAGTGCCTTTGCTGAGCTGATGTCAGCCAAGTGAGGCTTCAGGCCCAGTAAGCTTACTTCTGTGTCATTCAGTGCAATCAGATAACCCCCAAAATCTATCCAGCAGCCGTTCCCAGTAAACAAATCTTCACTCTCTTTTGCAACTTTATATTGCTGGCTGTCAGCTGGGAAACTTACAGAAAAAAATACTAAAACCTGTTTAAACACGACAGGATGACAGGGACACCCAGATTCGTAGGTTTTCTGTCCATAACTCTATAGCAAACCCAACTGAGAGATTAGATTAGGTGAGGCTACTTCCAAAGCTGAAACTGTCCTCTCAGCATTTGCCTTGTCTATTTTAACATATCTTGTTACAGGAAAAGCAGAAGACAAAAAAAAGGTAAAACCATCGCTATAATTGATTGTATTGTGCTCTTTAAATTTTCTAATGAGAACTATTTATTATCATTCATTATTTCTCTTAAGTGTGGCACAGTTATTTGGCAAATAGAGTTTCTGCATCACAGCTCAAGAGACTCAGTTCAATCCTGAACTTTGGTGCTGTCTGTATGGAGTCTGCACATTCTCCCTTTGACAGCAGGTGTTTCCCCTGGCTCCTCTGGTTTCTTTGAATATGCCAAAGAAACATGCTTGTGGATTAATTGCATACTGTAAATTACCCCTAGTATAGGTGAATGGAAGGAGAATCAGGGTGTTGATGGAAATGTGAGACAGTATAAATTGCAGGGAAATAAATGAGGAATGGGCCCAATGGGAACGCTGTGAGAGCAAGCACAAACTTAATGGGCCAAATGACCTTGCACTCTGATGTGAAATAAATTAGTGAATTATGCCTCAGTGCACCTGCCCGTGAGCAAACAAACCAGAGTCAATAACATAAAAACTGAGAAACATTTAAACAGGGCCATGTTGAGATACAATGTATTCATTTTAAACTTACAATAACTGAGAAATATTACAAGAATTATTTAGATTTGCTGTTAACATTAATTCAGAACTAAGAAGAAGAAATAAAAATACAAAGAGATAAGAATAACAGAATGAAAGGGTGAAAATGCCCTTTTGGAGTCTTCTAATAAACAAAAGTGTTTAAAAATGCAGCAAGAATACTTTGTGATAGATTTAAAAGGATTCAATGACATGCTATTAAAAGGAAGATCTGAGTACAGTGATGAAAGAATGGAAGGAACTAATTAATGGGTATGCAAGTGTGCAGTTCCAGTGCTGGAGGGAACACTTTATCACTAATCCATTTGTAAAGCTTGCTATACTGTCTGTTGTGCACCAGTAGATTCACATCACTATATACTCACTTCAAATTGTTTTTTTTTGCTCAACATGAGCTGCACTTGAGCTGAGATTATATTGTCAAAATTGCAGAATTGCTGTAAACATCTTTGTCTTTGTGCTGAAACAAATACGATTAAAATTAACTAGGTAAGTGAATCGAGAGTCATGTTTATGGATAATATTTGTTTTGCTTTTATGATAACAGGTATCTATCTGCTGAGTGCTTTCTCTAAGACAATTCATTTAATCCAGCATTTATGTCTCAGCTTCATTTACTGAACCAGTTTTCAGCAGGAATGGAAAAGAGCAAAGTTGCTACATGTAATATTAGAGATCTATGCCAATGATAAATCCTGCAACAGTAGAAGGAAGTCACAGAGTCGGCTTGAAAGCTGGGAATCAACAGAACCAAGAAGAAAGGTCAAGGTATCAAGATTATAGGATTATTTTGGCAAAATAGTGAAAATGATCACCAACTGGTTGCAGTGCTCTAGTTTGAAAATCTGGATAACGCACAATTTTCATGTACTGATTAATGCCATTGGGATTTTGCCAGTGGAGATGGATGGAAGGATGTTACAGAGCGGTGATTTTGGGTGAAAGGTGAAGGGAAACCAAAAGGTTTAAAGGAATATCATGCAAGTTGGTAGGAGATTGTGTAGTTTTGTGACTGATTGTAGGAGTCAGATGAAGGTGGGAGATCATAGGGTCATGAAGGGAGGGCTATGATGGTGCTTAATAGGATATTGGAGGTTAATGAGAGATCACTGGTAGGGCTGAGGAGATTCGGTCAGGGGGAGAGGGACTTTTTGAAGCTTAAGTGGATGAAGGGATATAGTAAAGATTAGAAGAATTGGAGGAGAATTGGAGATTATCCAGTAATTGTCGAGGTCGGGAGAGATTATTGAGGTAATGGGTGGATTGCTGAGGCTGGAAAGAAACATATCAATTTATGGGACTTCACAAAGGTCAGGGGGATATCATGTGGAAGAGAAGAGATTGGAGTTTGAGAGAGAGTGTGGAATATGAAGTATATCTTAGGGAGAAGGTCAGTGGGAGATTACAAAGGTTGTGAGGAGATTGTGATGGTGGGGGAAGTCAGAGTTCAGATTGGGAAAAAGTCAGTAATCTCAAGATTTGAAAAGAACTTTCTTTGTTGGCCCTGGAGGAAACTCTTGTGCTTCTTCTAGCCTGCAAACAGTCCTGTAAATATACCTTTAACGTAGATTCCAACCTTCCCACCTCCTGTTGTTACAAACGTCACCATAATAGCAGCAGATGAATCCCATACTCTTTAGTTTTTTCAGATCACCTGAAGCAGACTCTCACACTAATTTTGCTTTGTACTGAATGCAGTATAACTAAAATTAATACAAACCCAATTTTTTAAATGTGATGAAGGAAGATCAAAAATATCAAGTAGTTATTGCGCTTTTCCAACAAACCTATACAGGCATGCAGAAAGATAATGGGGGTGGTTTTAATTCCCCTACTTGTAAGAAACCAGTTGAGTGGCTGTGAAATGGAGACACAAAAGACTGCAGATGCTAGTAATCTGGAGCAACACACCAAAAGCTATAGGATTCAGTGGGTCAGGCAGCACCTTTAGAGGGAAATGGATGGTTGACGTTTCGGGTCAAGACTGTCCATTTCCCTCCATAGATGCTGCCTGACCCACTGAGTTCCCATAGCTTTTTGTGAGAGGCAGTGGAATTGGACCCCCAGGTCCAAGGTGACTGGGTCTTTTTTACATATCACATTGATGATGCCATTGAGATTTTCAATTTTAACATGAAATCTGTGATGGACAGTCAGTGATGGCTTCCCACCTCAAAACCTGCCGGGATCAGGAGCCGGGTCGTAAATTGGTCTCGTGAGGTAAGGGTTTTTTTTATAAGGTTCCTTGTGGAACAGATGATGCAAGTTTGCCTCTCTGTTCCTTGTAGGAAACATCGGGCCTTCCCCATTCCTTGACCAACCAGGATTTGTTTCACAGAGTAACCTCTTGCCATCTAATGTTTATGTCTGGAAGCCCTTTCCTGCTACTTAGCTGTCCCTTTTGAAGTTATCAATAGGCACAGGATGAAATTTATCCAATATACTTGTCTGCTGCTACTGCTGGACATTAAACCGGGGAACTCCATAGAATGAAGGCATCCACTCTTTAGATGCATAGAATCTCAAAAATTTCAGAAGAGGGGAGAAGAAAGAATGGTAGGATGAGAAAAAAAAGGAAAGAAAAGTTAACACACAGTAGTTCCCCTCTCCAAAATCCCTCATCTGGAAAAATCCAGATTGTTGAGTAATCCTAACTTAATGTAATGTTTCCAATCAAAATGGTTTAATATATCTTAGTTTTGACATGTAAAAGTATAAATATTCTCAGTCACCATCTGCAGCAAACTTCAAAATAGTCTTTAAGAATCTATCACAATAGCAGCTGCGTTCAATGAAATCATTAAACTAAAATACACTTCATCTCATCAACAGCCTTCAGGCTGATATTTGAACAACTTCTCCACTGTTTTTGATTAAATGTATAAGCCATTTTGGTGTCCAGTTGGGTGCCTTTTGTATGGTGCATTAGTAGTCCATATTTTAAAGAACAGCTTTCAGTTTCCTGGTTTAAAATATCTAGGAGACAATATACAGTATTATGGACTAAAAACCAAACACTTCAACAGGCATATAAATCACTCCCAAAGAGAAGATGAGCATTTTAAACTTTTCCTGTTGATGCAAGATTGTTACCAGAATGTTGAAAACTTGCCTCTGCCAGTATTATGTGCAGAAAAATATTGTGGACAATCAATTGAATCTAAAAGTAGGGGAACTTGATCCTGAGTTATTGTAGGGGAATGCTGCTGTTGGAGGTAGACCAGAGTAGGTTGTTCAGGATGAAAATTTAATTATTCATCAGAAAGGCAAAGCTTTGTTCAAGTAACAGTGCCAATGGCTGAAGAAAGCATTAAATCTTGTGCACATTTTCAATTGCAGTTTCACGGGCAGAGTCCAGAGGGATGAAGGTTTCAGGCACATGGGGACACCAACACTTGCATATACCCTTCCAAGTTCCATAGCATCCTGATTTGAAAATGTACTGTTGATCCTTCTGGAACTCTATCCAACAGCACTACAGGAGCACCTTCGCCAGGAGGAAGGTAACAGTTCAAGAAGGTCACTCACCACCACCTTTTTCAGCAAATAGGGATGGGCAATAAATTCTGGTCTTGCCAGCAAAGCCCAAATACTGAACAAAATGAAAAGAGGGTATATTCCTCCTCCTATCAATAATTCTTTTTAACTATTCAACAACAGCTGTCTTGGTTTAAATGCAGTTCAATTAAAATCCAAAGCCCTTTATTAGAAACTCTATTTGGAATTAGTGACCCAATTAGCAAAAACTACATTACACAGAGAGAAATAAAAAACTTTCTTCTGAAGCTTGGATCTGGAGTCGCAGCTTGATTGAGACATCATGGTTGTTCAGGAATTTCAAATTCCATCAGAAGAACGACCTACTCTGCTATCTTAGCCATTTGGAACTGCTTTATAACCAACACTGCATATAAAATCAAAGCCAAGCAGTTGGATACAAGTCCCACATTTGGCATTTACAACCATCTTAACTGAACTCAGCTTGGAAATTTCTCACTCTCAAATTTTCAATGATTGTGTACACATCAGTGCTCATTTTTATCTACAGAAACAGTGCAAAATGGGTGCTACTGATTAAGCCACATGTTGTCTCTGAATACTTCTCTCCCAGTTTTCATTTTCATTGCTGTAAAAGTTAAATGGCCCCATTCACTATTGAGATGAATGGTGTTGCAAATAGGTGTCACATTGAATCAATATTCCTTCGAACTGGCATATAAGGAAATTATAGAATGGAATAGTGTAGGGTCTACATAGTACTACTTACATAAGCATTGACGCAAATAACTGGAAAAGTCTTTCACTCCCTCCCCCTGACAAGTATCACTTGGATAAATTTCCCAAATGAATTCAGTAACAAGGAAACCGAGAATGTGATTTTACAATGTGCTTACTTGGCATTATTTTCACATAGCGCAGAGCCCCTGCTTACAATTTCCTGCCATTACTACATAATTGAACACACAATGAACACATCTGCAATACAAAATATAAGTCGTAGCTCCTCCATCATACTGCCCTTTCTTTTGCGAAACTCGTATACAGTGCAAAGTATCAACTGTAGAGTAGACCAAATATAGTATTTCAGCTTCAATTCAACAAGTTCACAGAGGTAAAATCAAGGAAGTATTCAAGTATTAAACCAAACAACAGTCTAGCTAATCAATTTCAGGTTCCTGTTTCAAGTCCCAATCCAGAGATGCAGAACGATCTATCCTGACAGCCCACAGCAATACAGAGGGAGACCTACACTGTCAGCGTTGCTGTACTTTAGAAGAAATGTCAACTCAAAAGCCCTGTTTGCTCTCTCAGGTAGAAGAAACCATTTTAGGGAGTGGAACATTTATTCCTAGTCATTATGTTATCTGGTCAGTATTATATTGTCACATGCGGGACTTGTTGTATAAAACTGGTAGCCTATTTTCTGACATTACAACATGGACTACACTTCAAAATCACCTTGTCAGCTGTAAAATACTGGGACATCCTGAAAGGGATGTGAAAAGCATTATTTTAATGTAAGCATTACTGTTTTTTTATATTGTAGCTGCTAGCTACACACTGTGAAATGAAGACACAGAGTCGCTGGTTTCAAAATCAGAGGTCGAATGCAGACCCGGGGCGCAGTGCGCCTTTAATAGCTGAAAACTTCCCGCGCTACAGTTCCCGCTGACGTCACGCGCGGGTCACCTGACCTTCCCGCGCGGGCTTTCCCAGCCCAACGCTGGGGAAGAAGGAGGGCCCCGCGCCGTCTTGGGTCGGGGCCTCTGACGACGTCGCGATGTCGGGAGCCAGTTCGAATGCAGGTGCAGTGAGTCGCTACAATGTTCCACTAAAGTTAATATGACACCACAACAAACTCAGTAGCTTCAGTATCTCTGAATACTTCATCAGTCTCAGAAACTTAAGTGAATCAGCCAAATAAATACCATACTAGCTTCAGTCAGATAGCAGGTGTTCTACAATGAATGGCTCACCTCCTGATTTGCTCCTCTGCCTACCCTGTACAACAGTTTAATGGAATATTCTACATTGTTTGGACATGAGTACTCAAAGGAGTTGAAATTTTGTTTGTTGTCACTGAAAAGGCCTTTGGATATTGATCTCTAGGCAGATATTCAAGAAAGCAATTATTCAGATGTACAAATCTCAGTGAAAGGAATGCTATGGGAAAATAAAGGCAAATGATCATTCCACAAAGTTCAATACTACCCAGGACAGTGCAGTCAGTGTTTAGCATTCCATCCACCAAAGTAGCATCAGGAGGGTTGAGGACACTCAAGACAGAGATCAATATATTTTTGAACATTAAAGGGATCAAGGGATATAGAGTTAGTGATGGA